>NC_088994.1:10588686-11788686 GCF_963932015.1 Anas acuta
ATAAAACCAAACCAACAAAAGGAACTTGCTTCACTGTGAACATGGGAATTTCTTCAGACTGGATTTTGCATCTTCTGTTAGCACACCTTTACACAGAGGTTTAATACAGAGTAGTCAATTTAATTGGTTGGTACTTCCATCTGTAGGCACTGAGAGTTGTGATGTATTTACAATAAAAATGTGTGCCATATGTCAATATAATGAGTGCAGCTTATAGAGCTGCTCCTTGTAGAGCTGTGGAGGAACCACTGGGCTGAGTGCTCTGTAACCACACGGTTCTTTGGTGGTAGGATCACCAGTTGGGTGAATGTTCTGCCATATCACACCACCAGAGCAAAAAGGGTCAAAGCCAAACATGAATACACCTAAAAGAGCATGTACTGCTATAAATGATGCTGAAATGCAGATGGATGCAACAGAGCTGAACCCAGTTTCAATGTGTTTTGTGATTTGAGTTTGTTCATTGTGGCATATTGGGCTGAAGTTGATGTCACTGTTTCCTTTGGATAACCAGAGTGCTTTTATTTGTGTTAACCATCTGCAGTAAGGGAAAAATAATAGAAAGAAAAGCCTGTGACTGTTGCATGTCTACAGGTAGGAAGAACAGTGCGAAGTAACTGATTTTTTTTTGTTTTGTTGAGAGCATCCTTTAAAAAAATTATCAATGGAGAGTACCTCAGGCATCTTGACACCCCTGTTCATGCTCTGTCCATCATGGTGCTATCTGAGCTCTGAATAAAAAGTGCCTGGGTATTCCTGGGTCATGTTTGCTTTTCTCAGACAAGGTTTCTCAGCTAATGCTTTTAGAAACAGGTTTGGAATAAAGATTTCCATATTTATGCTGCTATTAACATAGATGCATTATAAAACCTAATGAGCTTATGTAACAAATTGCTACATTAGGTTGTTAACAATTCAAGAGAGGATCTGTACTTAGGTAGATAAGAATGGCATTTGCAATGGCACCAGCTACAGTGAAATTACAAGGAGCATCAATTGCATGCTTCACGTAGGCTGTCCTGAGACTGGAGCCTGGAGGTCTCCAGCATGGTCCAAGCCTGCTGACGGGGTGCGTGCGTGCTGAGCCGTGTGCCACCACGCACCTGCAGCTTCAGCAGGGCGATGGTGCCAACAGCCCCTGGATGGGCCTTGCAGTGTCAGATGGGCAGCTGATGGAGAGAGGGATGAGATGAGGTGGTGGCAGCCCGGCTCTCGGCAGACCCGGCATCACCTCTTCACCATCACAGACTTCCTGTGTTGAGCAAGACCCTTAGGGGCATGTCTGCAGAGACCGGAGCTTTCTCTGTTCCTGCTCTGAACTGGCTCGATGTGTCAGCGAGTTTGGGAGGGCCGCCAGCCATTGCTTTGCCGGAGCCAGTGAGCCTGCTCCAGTCGGGAATTGGTGTCTCAAGTGCTGCGAGGGCTCTGGGAGCTCCCAGATCACATCTGGCCAGCTTGGGGCAGGGGCAGGGCGAGCTGGAGGTGTTTGTAGCTTGTAGATATGCTTTACATTTCCGGGTTTCCTGCCGCCTGACTATAAACAAGGAAATAGTGCATCCCCAAACTTTTGGGACAGGAAGACAGCATGGTGCTTACATGTGTGGGTAGTGCAGCACTGGTGAAGACCAACAGAGTGTGGCGGACGTTCAGCCGGTCTGAGGCAGCACCTGAAGGTGTACGTTCTCTGCCTGTGTGCAGGCACATCCTCATCCTCACTACTGACCAGGCTTAGGGCACAACACATTATCCAGAGAAGACAGGGCATGACTTTTAGGAAGGGAAGGCTCAGGGTTTAAAAAAGGAAGTACTCGGAGCCTTCCCCTTGGCAGTTAGTGCAGGCAGCTTGATACAGACAAGTCAGTGGACTGCGGCTCTGACCTGGTCCCCTGGGAAGCTGGCACTGGCAACCAGCTGTGCAGCAGCAGTGCAAACCCATCCCTCTGTCCCACTCATTGCAAAGCCTCCCTGTGACTATTTACATGACACCACCATTAAGCAGGGCCAGGTTTAGGCTCCAGAAGGCACGGTGGGGTTGATTAAGTTTGGCTTTCTTTGCTGGAAGAAGCCACAGGCATAAGTGGCAGCTGGTGCCCTGGGCATGGATAGACTCTGGGTGCTCCCAGCACGCTGGGGGCTCTGTGGGGCTCTGGCCTCCTGGCCACATTTCCCTGGCCTCTCTTGTGCCTCCGGTGGCTTTATGTGCTGGCAGGGAATGGGCAGGTGACACCTGCCCTGCCAGAACAGCACTGTGCCCTGGAAACCTGGGAGCAAACTTGACCTGGTGCGGAGATCTGTGCTGCTCGTGATGCTGTTGCTCCAAGCAGCTCCTAACCACGCTCCAACAGATTTACAGTCTTGCTGAAACACAAGCAAGGATTCCTTTGGCAAAACTATGCTGGGATAAGCTATGCTGACAGAAGAGCACTTTAGCTGGTGTATTCTGTGTTTACACAAGAGGAGTGCTTTATCGGTCTAGCTATACTAGCAAATCTCCCCTCGGGCTAGTTTGTCTTCTCTCTGCAGCTTCGCTGGGTGGCTGCACCAACAGAGCCTCCGAGGAGAGATGCATTTGAGGGGCTGTGAGAGCCCGGTGGTGCCCGCATGGGCTCTTTGCCAGGCTGCTGCCTGGGGCAGGCGCTGCCCGGCGCTGCGGGCTGTGGCTGGGTCAGCCTGGCAGCGCCCCAGCACCACCCTCGGTGCGGACACGGCGCGCTCCGGGGTAACCCGTAATTTGCATGGGTGCAGCTTGACCTGGTTTGAGCCCATGTCTGCCGCTGGATTTGCATCTGTTCAGCTGAGCTGGTTTTGTTTCGCTGCTGTGATTGTTTTCAATTCTAATGCAGCCGAGGACAAGGAAGTGGTGGCCTTGCTCCTCGCCTCTCGGCACTGGGGCTGGCACTCCAAGGCAGCCGGCCGCCTTGCACCACCAATTGTGAGAACTCTTCCCTGCCCTCAGAGTTCCCTCTCATTCCTCGACGGGCTCTTTCCCCATGGCTCCCCTGTGCCCAGAGGGAAGGAGCTGCTCCACTCGCGTCCCCTCCTTGCCTTCCTGCAGCTGCAGTCCAAGACCATGCTGCCAGGGCTGTTAATCTTGGTGCCCTGGACCACTTTGTTGTCAGCACAGTTTTCATCTGGACCAGGCACTCCCCATGGCTGCCTTCCTGCTGAGTTAGCCCATGCATGTGCTTCCAGGCAGTGTTGGTATCACCATTTTGGGGAGTTTGTTTTGGTGACAGCGTGGTGGACCACATCTGGATGCAGAGATGTGGGCAAAAGGCATCTCATGCGGCATAAAGCTGCCGGTACCAAGATAATGTCCACATCTTCTTTAATACATCGGTACTGGGAGAGTGAATTTGTGCGAGCAGATTTGTGTACTAGTGGTAAAAGATCCAAAGCTGCTGGAACCATACTGCTGGGTGGCATCAGGACAGGGGCTCCTAAACCCACCAGGACAGGAACACCCGTCTCTCCCCTGAAAAACTTTTGGCAGAGATTGGAAATCCAGCAAACAGCTTTTTTACTGCATTTAGGCTTCTCAAGACTGTTGTGTGCTGGGCACTTTACTCCAGCAGGTAGAAATTTAGCGTAGGCAAAGAGAGAGCTGGGAGTTGGGCACGAGAGCCACGGCTCCCTGATTGCAGTGCTGCTCCCGTGCAAAACTCCGGTAACAACAGCAGGGATGGGACATCTTGGAGCACGAGTGCATGTGTGCAGGAAAGGGGATGACAGAAAAGATGATGAATCCAAAGCCAAAGATGCCTGAAAGGCTGCCTGAATTTGGATTTGGACTGAAGCACCCACATAGTGTTGCCTCCATTGTGTTACTGAATAGCAAGGAGGTTTTTAGTGCAAGGGACATCCCAAATCCGTGTCCCTCTGCAATCATACCTGCATGCAATTAGGGGAACAGAGATAAGAGGCTTCCAAGTGGTGTGAATGCTTACGCCTTGCAGTATCTCCTTTGTGTCTTTGCAGCAACAGTACTGCATGAAGTTTTGCAAATAATTTCGCTTGGAAAAAGTAGAGCTATTAAAAAAAAAAATCTTCCCGTGCAGATGTTTGCTACAGTTACCATGCAACGTCGCTGCGGACTCCTGTCTCTGCAGCTACACCTGCAAAATCCAGTCCTCGAGAATGCAGCTTGGAGCAGGTTTGGAAGAATTTGGAGTTCTTTTGCTGGCACCTGATATTTTGTAATGCTGACAGCCTTTCACTGGTGCCTTATTAGTGTGATTATAAATGACAGAGTGCATTAGGTGTAGAGTTTTGACTGATGTAATTTTTGCCAGCAGTTCTTTTTTTTTTTTTTTTTTTTTTTCCCACAGAGCTCTGCTTCCCCTTGCCATGTAGCAGTGCTGCAGCTCACCAGCTATCAGCAATGGGCAAACACCACAAAGGAGGAAACGTGGTGCCAGCATGTGTTTTCTCTGTGTTTTCCAGCGCATCACAATTAAGCAAACACTTGCACTAATCTATTCATGGGGATATACAAGGGAAAAGAGTGGCCTTGTGCTCTTCTTTGCTGCTAAGCGATAAAAAAGTCAAAGGGTTTGGGCTCTTTGTATTTGTCCCTAAAAGTTTATTTTTTTTCCCTCCATGCTTTTCCTCTGTGCAATACATTTCAGATTTTGTGCAGCCAGGTTTGGGTGGAGGACTCTGAGGAAGGCTGGCTATTTAGAGGGATTAGAGGTTTTCAAGAATCTAGACTACAGAATTAAAAGAGTAAGTGAATTTGTTTTCTTTGCTTATTTAAATTGCCCACGGGGAAAATCTTCAGCTTCAACCCACGTGACCCATTTTCTTGACATTGAGGTCAGTTTTCTGATTTCATCATCCCTTTAAGATGACTGCAGAGTGAAAGGTAAGTAGAAAAAAGGTGAGCTGTTCTGTAAATTCCTTTCTTATGCGCAGGTACTGGCTGCATCTCTTCTAAACTCCTTTGGTATGTCTTCAGAACCAACTTTTAAAGTTTAATTGGTGTATCTGTTCGGATTTTAAACCTGAAGTGTGTGTATACATACGTGTGTGTAGGGGTGGGTAATTTAAAAACAACAGTTGCTGAGTACCAGGCTGCAGAACCCTCCAAGATGGGATGGAAAAGACCCCTTGTACTGGTGCCCATCTCTATCAGTGGAGAAACCTTCCCCAAACCATCACCTCAGCAGTTGTTTCCTTAAAACATGGTGCATTATTTAAGGGATCGTGTAGTCTGCGTATGCCCTGAAAGCAGAGGAAAGGGTAAAGAGAGCATCTAATGACATGTTTTTTACAGCACAAATATAGCCTGGTGACAATGCCTGCTCCTTCTCCCGAAAGGGCAAAAGGAATGGCAGGCTTGTATTGAAGGAATCGTGTCAGCTGCAGCCTGAATTGCGCTGAGCAATGTTTTTTTCAGCTCATTTCTGTGCTTGTATTTGAAATATTTGCTTTTCTGCTGGTTTTGCCTATGGGATTCTTTCTTTTTGTGGTACTGGAGCTTTTATTCTTCTTGTAGTATAAGCAATTAGCTGTAGGAATGTACAACCCATCACAGCTTTAGTTTTTAAAGTATGAATGACGCGCATCGTGCCAAAAGCTGTTTTTCTTCCTGCTTTCAGTAAAGAGCATAACTCAATATATGTATCCTGATTTCACATTCAGCATTGTGGTGTCCTGATTTTATTTTTTAATGTGGAGTCTGCTTCCTGCTCTAACAACCTGAGCCCAATTACACACACGGTCTAGCAACAACTTCCTTCGGAGCAGCGCTCTGGCTGACAGCAGTGGAGCCGATGCCACTGCTGCTCCCGCTGGATGGAAAATGGAGGGAATGAAAAAAATAAAGCAGAATATCCCTCCAGCGAGGAGCGATCGCACCACTGCAGGCAACATGTCACAGCTCCAGGAGGTCCGTCAGGATCACTGGGCAGAGATGCAGAGTCCTGGGGCTGATCTCCCCCCCCCTTTTCCCTGGCAGAGGCTGGTGAGGGACCGTTACCTCTTCCCATAAGTGAGGATGAGGAGCCCGAGGTGCAGAGGAATGCCCAGGGAAGGCAGCAGCCCTGCCGTGGGCACACTTTCTCCTCTCCTCCTGCACAAGCGGGGGCAGGCCGAGGGGAGCCGACGGCTCATCCCCGTCACCCCCCCCCGGCTGCTTTTTGCTGTCGCCGGGGGCTGAGGGATGCTCCCGGTGCCGGAGGGGCTCCGGCTGCCCCTGTGGTGCTGGGGCGGGTGCCCAGAGCCGCGCTGCGCACCCGGGGAGGGATTGGGGTGGAAGGGGGGGGGGGTTAAAACCGCTGCCAGCTCCCGGGGGGGCACCGGGGCACCGCTGGGATCAGGCGGTGGAGCCCGGAGCCTTCGGGCGGCCGCTGCCCTCCCTCGGGGGGGAGCAAAGGGCGAGGAAGAGGCTGCTGCCGGTCAGGGAAGCTCCCACGGGGAATGCCTCCCTGCCCCCCCCCCAGGGGGAGGACAGGGGAGGGGAAACAGCAGAACGGCACAAAACCGCCCCAAAATATCCCGGCGGCGGCGCGGCCCGGGGGGAGCCGGCCTGCGGGGCGGGGACCGCGAATATAGGGCGAATATACGATGGGGGGGGACCCCAAAAAAGTCTCCCTGGGGCTGGGGGTGGCTCTGCTCCCCTCTCCAGGGGGCTTTGGGTGGTGGGGTCCTGTCCCTGGCAGCCCCACGGGGTGATGGGGGGGAAAGAGGGGGACACACACACGACATGGGACACACGACAAACGACACACGACATAGGACACACTACACCTTCTTGCCCCCCCATCCCCGGACCCGGTGTGGAAGTTACAGGAAAGTCTCCGGGGGCCGGGGCAGCGGCTCCCTTTGTAAAGCTCTGCAGGAGCCGAGGCGACAATCCGGACAGGTTGCTGCAGCCTCATTAGGGATCCAGATATGCATGCGTTTAAATAATTTTTTTTTTTTAGAGGAAGAGGGATGGAGCTAATTAGCATCCCCACGCTCTCCTGTAATTGCTGCCAAATAGGAAAACTACTGAAAGCGACAGGGGCTCAGCAGCGGGCTCTGGCTCCCCTCCCAAGAGCGCGTTCACACCTGGGGTGCTTTATGGGCCCCCACGGGACCGTGCAGCCTCGTAAAAGGAGAGGTGTGCGGGAGCAGGCAGCCTCCGGGATGTAAGAAGCCCCTTCTCGGAAATAGGCGATGCCTGCAAAACACGGGAACTTATTTTTGTTTATTTGTATTTTTTTGAGCCGCCACCTGCCAGGAGCCACCTCCCTGGCTGCTCCTCGGCTCCCAGTGCCCCGGGGAGGCCGCCGCAACCCCGGGCTCAGCAACAACGCAGGGGATTCATTTCGGGGAGGGGGCGCTCACAAAGCATTATTTCCTCTCCTATCCCCCAAAAAAGGGCCTGAGCTGCCCGGCTGGGGGCCGTTTGCTGGCGTTGCCGCAGAGCATCCTTCGACGGCAGCACCGGGGGTGCGGGGGGAGCCCCTGCACCCCCAGGCGCTGCGAGGGGAGCCGGAGGAGGGAGTAATGTCTGGGAAAGTTTGTAGCGCCTTTCCCCGCTTTTAGCTCCTCGTCTGCTTTCTTGGTTTGTTTTCGAGGAAGCCAAGTGGTTATTTCGGGCGCCTTGTTTAGATAATTTCTTCTAACCCCCTCATCCTCTTCCACTCCTCTATTTATATGTATTTGATATATGTGTGTAAACAAATAAGGAGAAACTGGATTCATCGGCGCGCTCCTGGCCACCAAAATAAACAAAACGGAGGTGTTCAGACCTTGAAAATGCTCAGGAATGAGAAAATCAGAGCGACGTTTCCGAGCAGAAGGAAAATCCGAGGTTCCGACAAAAATCTCCGACGTTGTTACACACAGTGCGGGACGGCTCTGGGAGGAGGAGAGCTGATCTTCCCAAACCTGGGAAGCTCGACGGCCCCCTTCTTCGTTTCTGTTTAAATCCATCTTGTCCCTTTAATACAAATGAACTTTAAGCTCCCCCTGTCTTTTATTATTTAGATTCCTAGTCTTAATGACGCCAGGAGCAGCGCGAGCACACTCGCTAATAATCGTCGCGAACTGCATTTCAAAGAAACATCCCTGGAAGAAAAACACCGTCGTTAAAAAAATAAATAGAGACTCCACCAAAAATGATAATGCGGAGTCCCTGCTGCTGATGGGCTTAATGCGAGGGCTGCAAATCAGCACCTGCGTGCTAGATAAGGCAGATAACACCTCCAACAGTTACTTGCAGCACCCCCGTCCTCCTCGCTTTATTTTTAGATCGTTCATTTAGTCGGAGGGAGGTGGGTAGGTGGTTTTTTTTTCGTCTTTTTTTTTTTTTTTTTTTTTAAATTTTATTGTTATTATTATTTTCTTCTGCGATGCTCAGGAAAAAAAAAGGAGGGGGGGTGATGTAGTTTGAGGGGTGAGCCGTGGCTCTGCTCGGGCCTTTACCAGCAGCTCCCCGGGCACACAGATAGCCGACATCTCCGCAGCCAGCCCCGGCCAGGGTCAGCCTTTGTCCCTGTCACAATAAACAAACACTTGCTCCTCTCATGTAAATGAGCAGCGATCCGGATGCACCTTAAAACACTGGGAGAAGTCGTTGCTTTTGCAAACGATGTTCATTTTGTCTGACACACAGAAGCGCGCAGATCAAATGGCTGCGGAAAGGTGGCAATTTGGCAGGGCAGCATTTGGGGAGCACAGATGAAAGCGTGCTTCCAGCTCCCCAAAACCCGGCTCGCCTCCCACCTGGCTCCCCAGCCCCGAGTTGTGGCGAGAAGTTCGGGCAGGGAGGTTTTCGTTAAGGGCTGAAATAACAACGAGGGGAGAGCAGCGCCGCGATTCGCACCGCCTCGCATCGGGGACGCTGAATCAGGGCTGCTTTACCTACGAGGGATCCAAGGCAGCTGCAATAATCTCGCCGGCTAATTAAGGAAATTATACCTTAAACATCGGTAGCTTACAAGTTGTAATCAGTAAGTCAAAACTCTTGACAATTATGCAAATTGCGCTCCGACTGGCGCTCGGACGCTCCGGCGAGGAACTTTTCCCGATTTATTTCGCCCAGCAGCCGCCGGCCCCGTGGCACTTTTTGGGGTCCGGGCGCTGCAGCTCCCCGCGTGGATCGCAACAAATCCCTTCCACGCGTGTGCGTGGAGAAAAAAAAATCCACACCCATTACACCTCCCCACAGAAAAAAACAAATACAAATAATAAATAATAATAATAAAAAAAGAAGCGTGGGGGCACTTCGGGGGGCGGCCCCGCTGCTGCGGGGGGTGCCCACGCGTGCCCCCAGCCCCGCGCGTCCCCCGCGGGGGCGCAGCGCGGCGCGGAAGGAGGGGCCGGGGGCTGCGCGCTCCCTCCTGAGTGGCTGGCGGCCGCGGGTGCCGAGCCATCCCTGGGGAGGAGTTATGATAATCTATTGCCATTAAGGGCGTCTGGGCAGGGAAAAAAACCCGAGTGACCATTAGAGCGGCGGGTTAGTCCGTCGGCAGCCTCCATGCCTGCCAACAACTGAGCTCCGTCCGGGGGGCAGCTCCTCTTCCCCAGCGCCGACGTGGATTTACCGCCCGTGGGGGGGGGCTGAGCTTCTCGGCTGCTTTTTTTTTTTTTTTTTTTTTTTTTTTCGGCACCGCACACCTGGGTTGGAGGCTGGACGCCATGTTGTGGAAACTAGCAGATAATGTCAAGTATGAAGAGGATTGCGAGGTGAGAAGAGCGGCGAGGGGGGCGGGTGGGCAACGTGGGGGGGGCGGTGGGGGCAGCCCCGAGCCCCCCGGCCGCTGCGCGCCCCCTGCTCGCCTCCAGCCGAGATTCCTCCATTCCCCGAGCCTCTGCTTTGCTTTTCTTTGCTTTGCTTATTTTTTTAAACCATTTTTCCCCTCGAATCCTGGGGAAAAAGGGGAAAAACCCCGGCATCCCCAGCCGGGAGGAAGGAGCCTGTCCTTCCCCGCACGCACACAGCCGCGCCTGCAGGCGCAGGGCTGCGCCCCGTGGAGCGAGTCGGAAAAGTAAAAGTTGGGCAAGTGGGGAGCCCCGGGCAGAAGCGGGGGTGCCCGTGTAAAAGGGGGGAGCCCCAGCAGAAGGGGGGAGCCCCGGGTGAACCAGGGAGCCCCCTCGGGGCAGCAGGGGCAGGTAGGAGCCGAGGCAGGGCTGCAGCCGTCCAGAGCCGCCCTCCCCACGTTTCTGTCCGCGGTGGGAGCGGCTCCTGTAGGGTTTGCTCTCGGGTTTTGGGCTCTGACACGGCCGTGCCCCCCCCCCTCGGCTCCGGCAGGCGAGCTGTAGGTCCCGCTTCACGCCTCGCTGGGACCCCGTTCGCCTCTCATCACCCAGCGGTGGTATTTTACCGACCAGAAGCCGCTGGACCCCAGGATCGGGTCCGTGTGGACGTTTAATGTGTGCCTGCCGGGCTCTGGGGCGAGGGGAGGAGCGGGGCCGTCGGGCGTGGGGGGGCCCTGCCCGGGGCTCGGAGCCGCCACCCCATGGGGGCAGCGTGGGGCTGGCTAAACCGGGCCCCGCCGCTGACTGGGATTATTATTATTTTTTTTAATGATTCTTTGGAGAAGTTGTGAGTGCCTCGTGGTGAGGACAGCGGTGGGAACTGGTCCCTAACCCCTTCCCCGCGAGCCGGGCTCATTTCCTACGCGAACTGCATGGGGAGGAAAAAAAAAAAAAAAAGGAAGAGCCCCCGGTTAGGAGCGGGGCGGCTTTCCCTGTGCCCCCCGGGACCCGGCAGCCCTCACCCCTCACTGACCGCCGCCTCCCTTCTCCCCCTCCCCGTCTGCCTTCCAGGACCGCCACGATGGCAGCAGCAACGGCAACCCGCGGCTCCCGCACCTCTCGGCGGTCAGCCAGCACCTGTACAGCCCGGCCCCGCCGCTCTCCCACTCGGGAGCCTCCGATTTCCAGCCCCCCTACTTCCCCCCACCCTACCAGCCTCTGCCTTACTCGCAGTCCAGCGACCCCTACTCCCACCTCGGGGACCCTTTTTCCATCAACCCCCTGCACCAGCCGCCGCCGCCGCCCCCCAGCCAGCAGCAGGGCGCTTGGCCCCCCCGGCAGGGCCAGGAGCCGGCCGGCCTCGCCCCCCACGGTCGCCCCGGCCTCGTCCCGCACCTCTCGGCCCTGGAGAGCGGCTCGGCCGGGGGCCGTCGAGAAACCTACCGCCGCTCCGAGCTGCTGCTGCCCCACGGCCACGGCCTCGACGCCTCCGCCCTGGCCGACAACCTGGGCCTCCACGACATGGCCCATCAGATGGAGGAGGTGCAGGTAAGCCTCGTCCCCCCCCCTTCTCTATCCCCGGCTGCCGGAGCCTTATCCCCAACTCACCCGTCCTGCTGGCCCCAAACTCATGCCCCGCACCTCGGGGTGCCCCTCAGCCGCTGCCCGTCCGGCCCCAAACCCTGTGCCCCCCCCCCCCCCCGCCCTGTAGCTCCCGAGGTGTGTGCAACTTTCTCCCCTTTCTCTTTGCAGAACGTGGAGGACCAACACTTGTTAATGCATGACCAGACGGTCATTAGGAAAGGTCAGTGAGGGGCCCTGCGCCGCCCCCTCGGGTTATGGGGGGGTCCCCGCGGGGATCGGGGCGGCCGAGGCTTGGGGCAGCCCCCGGGGGGGTCCCGGCCCCTCTGTCGCGGCCACCGCAGCGTGCCCGTGGGCTCTGGGTGAGCAGCACCCGTGGGGGTCCTTTTTTTTTCCTTTTTTTTTTTTGCTCTTTAACTTCTTCCCCAGCCTCGGGAAGGGACTCGGTCGGTGTGAGGCTGCTCGGATAACCCGTAACCGGAGCGGTTTTGTGGCCGGGGTCCCGAGGAGGAAGGGCGTATTGACTCAATTTAGGCACACGGTCGTTGTAGGGTTGGGTTGCTTTTTTTTTTTTTTTTTCTGCTTTTGTTTTTAAACAAATTCGTGCTTTGAAAAAAAAAAAAAATCAGTGGAAGTTTCCTCCGAAGACTTCAAACAAAAACCTAACTGAGGAAAAGCAGAAGTGTTTGGCAGAGCGCTGATTGCTGCGTTTAGCTCATGGGAGAATTATTCCGCTGTCAGATGCGGCACCAAAGCCCTTGCCCCCTCCAGGGACCAAGGCAAACCTCGGCTCTTTTTAACCCTTTCCCACCGGCGCCAGCAGCCCCCGGCTGGGGCTCAGCGGGTGGGCGATGGAGGAGCGGGACGGCTGCGGGACGGGTGCGTGGCTGTGCCCCCTGCCCAGCCTCTGCCGGCCCTATGCACCCAGCCCCTGAAGCCGTTCCCCAGCGGGGGTTTGCTTTCAGTTCTTCAGCCCTGTTGTGCTGTCTGGTACGAATTTGCCGGGATTAAATTCCGCAGGCGCCTTCTGCGAGGTGGAAGGGGAGAGCCCGGCAGTAGCTGGGAGGCTTCTCCCGCCCCGGCTCGGGAGGCTGCTGCCAGCAGCCGAAGGATGCGGGTTTGTCTGCAGCTCTGCCGGGCTTTTTGTAGGACTGGACCCGCTAAATTGCATACCACATTTTTTTTATTATTGTTTTTTGAGGTGCCCTGTTTATTTTTTTTCCGGTTTTGTTTTGAGAAGTATATTTAGTTGTGTTCAGCAGTTCCTTGGACTGGGAGCGTGCAGAGGACTGCTGGTGTTCGGGGACTGGGTCGTGGGGAGCGTTTAGTGCCAAACGAAATCCTATCTCCCGGTCTGTCCTCGTGCAAAGAAAATTCACTTGCTACTCCGTATTTATTTTTCCCTTCCCTAAAAATCCTGCTTTCCCTCCTGCAGGTCCCATTTCCTTAACGAAAAACAGTGCTCTGAGTCTCCCCTGCCAAAAGGATGGATTAATCGGAATGGTCATAAACCCCAACGAAGTGTTCTGTTCGGTTCCGGGGAGGCTCTCCCTCCTCAGCTCCACGTCCAAATACAAAGTGACAGTAGCAGAGGTTCAGAGACGGCTCTCGCCCCCGGAGTGTCTCAACGCCTCTCTGCTAGGAGGAGTGCTCAGAAGGTAGGCTGCGACCCCTGCTCCCAGCCGGCTGCACCGGGGCTGTTGTTCGCGATCCTTTTTTTTTTTCCTCCCCCTGCGCCTGGTGTGTGTGGTTGCAGCCAGATTAGCACAATGACGAGCTAAGAAAAAGCCTTTTATCAAACTTCAGATTTTTCAGAAGCCCAACAACACTGAATCCTAATTGGCTTTGGAAATAAAACTTCTTTGCACTTCTGCCACTTCTCGGGGAGAAGTGCTATTAACAGCTCTGACAGCAATTCTCATTTGCTGTTGAAAATCGGATTTTTGTCTCTTAAAACTGCTCGTGGAGCTTTCTTGTTCCTGTGACGAACTGTCTCCCCGTGGAATGATTTTTGGATTAAATCTCGTGATCTTGTTGCATCATTACAAGGAGACTTTGTGTGTACTTTTTTTTGCACACACTTTTAATTTGGTTTGTGATCATTCTACAGCTGCGGGTTTTGGTGGTGCAGTCTGAAACATTTTGATTTTGACCTCTGCTGTGTTTCATCCTGGCTGGTTTGTAGTAAAGCATTTTAAAACTAGGTCACTTGAAAAGAGAGCCTGTCTTTTATCTTACCCCCAGTAGAACCCTATTGAATGTCAGTAACTGGAATTTCTCATCTTTTTTTTTTTTTTCTTTTTTAAACAAAACAAAAAAAGTCCCCTGAAGATAAATAAAGCTTTTTTTTTTCTTTCTTTTTTTTTTTTTCCTAATTACAGAGCCAAATCTAAAAATGGTGGCAGATCATTAAGGGAAAAACTGGATAAAATTGGCTTGAACCTTCCAGCTGGTAGAAGGAAAGCTGCAAATGTGACACTATTGACATCTTTGGTGGAAGGTCAGTCTTGAACGTGTCTTAAAAATAAACTTCCTTTCCCTTGTGTACAGCTTTTGTCCTCCAGGCAAAGCGTGGAAGGGCTGAGAAGTCAATGAACTCGATCGAGGGGGTTCTGTGTGTTTATAGTTAACAGTGAGCGTGCTGGGGACAGGGCAGCAGGTACCCAACGAGGTGCCTTTGGGGGGGCTCCTCGCCCCCCTGCCGTTTGTCAGGTCTCCCAGTTGTGCTGAGTACCAGCCACAGGCTGGGATGCAATCAATCCCTCCTGGGCACCGGGCTCTGCGAAATGGTTGTCCAGTCTGTTTCCTGAGGTTGTCTGGGGTTTTGTGAAGGGAAGGTGAAAGGGGTGAAACCTGGCACATCGCGGGGTTTGGTTCCCTACTGGGAAACCTGAAGTCCGTGGCAGCTGCCTGCGATGCCTGGCCTTACCTCCGCGGTATCCTCAGAAGCTTTTCTCATAAACAAGCATATAAAGTGAGATTTATAGCTTTTGACTTCCTGATGGGAAACTGGAGCCCCTTTAATCTGTAACATGCTGTGTGGACCCTCTCAGTTAAGCTGACGGCAGGGTGTATTTACGTGGCTGTGTGGGGTTATGTTTTGTGCTGCTGTTGAAAGCAGCTCCTGGTCGTGGTACAACTTAATAGGAGTAGAAGCAGCAATTGAAACATGACAAATGATCCAATGATACCTTGCTGCTATTTCATTTCTGCATGAGCTGAAATAATACGGCAACTTCCATTTAAAACCTTATTTTGGAAGTTGGATTTAAGAGCTGCCCGAGAGGCTATGTGCGTGCGCACGCACACGTGTGTGTTACAGGTACAGCCTGATGATGTCAGCCCAGTGTTTCTGTGCATGATGGAATTGCCTTAATGAAAAAAGCTGTGTAGTTATAAACCTTCCAGTTTTATTTTTATATGAACATTGTTGTTTTAAAGGAGCTAGAAAATGTACTAAAAATCGTTACATGGGTGGAATTTAGTTGCAAGTTTTTTTTAAATATCAGTGGGAAATTTGTTATAGGCTAAATTCTAGTCCTTGCTAAGCAGTGAATCTGCATAGAAACAAAAGAAAAGCTTTTTCCAGTAAAGGGAAGGGAATTCTTTTTCATAGCTGTCATCATGTAGTGTTGTTTTTTTTTTTTTTTTCTTGATGCAAATTTACCAAGAAACACTGATCTATTGATTAGAAAATGGTAATGAATGGTATGGTAGAAAATAAGTGTCCCTTTCTAAAAGAGTAAATTCTTGAAGTGTATTCCTCTGCTTTGCTTAATTTCCCCGATCTCCTTATAATAAATAAGCACTGCAACATTTAATAACTATTCCCCTCTGCCCACGCCAGGTGAAGCTGTACATCTTGCCCGTGACTTCGGTTATGTATGCGAGACAGAGTTTCCTTCCAAAGCAGTGGCCGAATATTTAACTAGACCACACATGGGCCGCAATGAAATGGCGAACAGGAAGAATATGCTTCTTGCTGCAAAGTAAGTTTTCTGGCTTTGCATTTTTTTCCCTCTTTTTTTAAAGGTGGTTTTGTCTGACCATGAGTATCTGTGGTTGTGGACAGTTTGCTACATTTTCATGTGTAATTTTAATCAGGGAGAGGAAACAATTCTTGCTTGGTTTTGGTTTGAATTCAACTATGACAGTAGTTATTTTAGTCTGAACCAATAATAATAATAACCCTGTATGGTAATTCTAAAGCAGTTTGGACCACTTTTTTTTGTTTTGTTTTGTTTGTTTTTCTTTAAAACGGTAGTAAAAAAAAGAAAAAAAGAATCTGAGCCTTTTACCAGGGTAGCTGTATCTCTAGGAAAAAGATGTCCCTAGGGTGAGACAGGGCTGAGGACCTGGGGGCCAGGTGTGGCAGGGGAGTGTGAACTGGGACGGGACTGGGAGCTGGTGGCTGCCCTGCCTGCGTGTGTGCAGCCCAGAGAGGCAGGAGCACGTGCACCTCCATGGAGAGTTACTGGTGGGCACAGCGGGTGGAAGGCAAGCTTGCCCACTGAGTCCTTGTAGCTGCTTTTTTTGGCAACAGCATTCCCCTGTGGGACTCTAGAGATCAAAGTGTGAGTAGTCCCATTTCGGTATCAAAGCTGAAGATCTTTAGTTCAGTGAAAGGCAATGTTTAGTAGATGGGAGAAGTCCCTGTTCTTAACGAAATTCTTACTGTAAATCCTGGTGAACAGGGGAGGGAAGGCTAAAGGAGAAGCTTTGTTAGAGCTGTTCTGCAGACACTGTACCTGTAAACAGAGCATGTACTGAACGGGTCCCTGGTAGGAAATACCTGTGTTCAGCTGTGCTTATCTTACACCAGTGGCTGGAGAGCTCGCTGTCCCCTTCCCACACTGACGTTTAACCAAAGGCCTTAGATTATGATCCATCCTGGTCTGAGATGTTTTCTGGTTTGGGTTGGTGCAGTTTCTTCCTTTGAAAGCACCGTCACTGTGCAGAGGATCTGAGAAAAGCCTGGTTAAACTGATGAGAAGAGTTGTTTTGACTTTATGCTTGGATTAGGCAAGCAAAATCCTGCCCTATGCAGGGGTTCCACATTCCTCCTGGTGCTGAATTAATCCATCTTTCCCTGAAAAAAGAGACCTCCTTTATCAGGACTGTATTTCATAGTAATATATTTGTCGTACATTGAACCTTTTGCTTCTTACTGAGCATGAGCCCTTTGGCTCTTTAGAATTGTTATTGGTATTGTTATTAATCCTAATAGCAGGCATCTTTTGGAAGATGTTTGTGATTTGAGAAATTCTGATAAAGTGATGATTCTGTTAGGATTGCTCATCTCAAGTGAAATCACATCAAGGAGACAGATTTACAAGCAGCAAACAACATATGCTGGAGCGTTATTAACCATTCGTGTTTTGCCAGGCATATGTGTTCGTGTTTGCAGGATCAGGGCCTAGGTCTCTATGAGAGAGGGGATGTACGTACACCACGCACAACTAGATCGAATCTCCTCTTCAGCTGCTTTAGTCTCTTTAAATCACATAACTACAGCTGTGGAAGTTCTCACAGAAACTAGCCCCTACATCCCAGCCCTGCCTGAAAATCTAGAGCAAATGATGTCGAGCCAGACAGCAGAGGTGGAGAGATTATTCTGCAGTGTGGGGATGTGTTTGTGTGACACAGATAAAACAGAAGGTTTGTCAGATGCTAATGCTAATAAATGAGCTTTAATTTTGGACTGTGAACGCTGCTGTCTTGCTGTTGATGGAGTAATGAATTTCTGAAAACTTTTAATTCCCACGTAACAGCCAAATAGTTGATGTGGATTTTTTTTCTTCCATTATTTCTATATATTTGCTTGTGCACAAATTCCTACCGTGGTATAAAGTGAGATCACTTTGTGTCTTACAGGCAGATTTGTAAGGAATTCACAGACCTCCTCACTCAGGACAGAACTCCTCTTGGAAACACGAGACCTAGTCCCATCTTGGACCCTGGCATCCAGGGCTGTTTGACTCATTTTAGCCTGATCACACATGGCTTTGGGAGTGCTGCCATCTGTGCTGCCATGACATCCGTCCAGAACTACCTAAATGAAGCATTAAAAATAGCAGACAAAACATACATGAACGCTGGCGACCAGAGCCCTGCAGAAACCAACAAAACCATCGATAAAATGGATAAGCACAGGAAATAAAAGGAGAGAAACCAGACTTTAAACTCTTCCTCCTTAACACAGACTGGGATCTTCTTGCCGGGGGAACGTAGAAATTTGGGTACTTTTTTTTTTTTTTTAATAAGAAAGGGAAAACGAGGAAAAAAAATCATCTTATTCAGGATCTTCACTCCTCCTGGATCCATGAGACAAGTCTTTCTAAAAGCTGCAGTATCCCTTATCTGTGGAAGCAATTACCAGAAGATAAGTACTTGGTACAGGTGTATTGACATCCTTTGCTGTAAAAGTGGTGCTATAAGGGTTTGGATGGAAATATGCAAAAAGATATATTTAGATTTCTTTTCCACATCTAAGTATCTAGAGGTGACCAGCTTCGTGTATAGCTTTTAAGATACGGATTTTAGATGGAAGTCTATTTGTTATCAGATAAAAATATCAGGGTTTTAAGTCTCTCTTAATGCAACAGTAACAATAAAGCAGTATTAAATAATGGTATATAGATTTATGTACATTAAAATTTTTTATAAACACCTGGAAATAGTAAGATTATTCATTTTCTTTTTTTTTTTTTTTTTTTCTCCCTTTACTTGCAGATTACCATAGGAGAGTACTAAAACCCTGGTAAACGTAAAATTATCTGATGGCATTTGACATGCTTATTTTTATGGAAATATTCAGGCTTTTAAAAACTGCAGTAATGTTGGCTGCAGTTGGTATTATCTTGGTATTTTTTTAACAAGGAGTAGACGAAAATGAAAACGCTTTTAGAAAATTAACTTTCTGTGTTTAAGGATATTGCAGCTTTATTGACATATTTATATTGTCTTGTTTTTAAATTGGGGGGGAAACTTGAAAGAATAGGCACATAACTTTTTTTTTTGAACTTTTTTTTTTGCCTATTAAGGCCAAAAATATTTCCAGGGAGGCTTTATGCATACTAAGGGAAGCAGTGTGTTGAATGTAAATATTTATTTATGTGTAATTTAATCGGATTTGTAAATAATGGTGAACTTTTTAATACTTTTTTTTTTTTATAAATGGGTTTCAAATTTTAATTTTGGTAAGTATTTCAAAGGTAATGGGTAAGCTAAACATATCTTTAGGTTTATGCACAGGTATGTTATACAGGGTATTTAAGACTTGTTTTTTAAAAAATATCTCAATTCTTGCCACTGAAGATTAAATCTAATCTGAGGTGTATGTTCACAAAGCAATAATTTTGTGCATCATTCACCTGATAACTGACTAGACATGCAAAATGAGTGTGTGAGTTAGTGTGTATGTGAATAATGGAGGTTCTGAACTATCTTTACATATTTGTAAATGTTCCCAATATAATTCTGATGTATATGATAACCATATAATAAAAATATTCTGGATAGAAGCATGGAATGTTTTATTAACTGAAAACGGTTTTGTTTTCTTTCTATACTTTGGGAATGTGGGGTGAGTAGCACTAGAGGACATTATGTATTGAGTCATAATTGCAGCACTTTGTTCAGATTAACAGAACAGAAATATAGAGCTGTTTGCCAGTAAAACTAATGGTTTCAATTAAACATGCTATGTATCTCCAAGAATCCTTTTTTTTTTTTTTTTTTTCTTCCTAAGATGTCATTATCATGCTAGCTGCCTATTTAAATAAAACACAAACTAAAATCTAAACACAAACTGCAAGGCTTCCTCTAAATAAAAGTCAATCTTACCATCTTTGTCTTCCAGTGAATCTGACTTTATTAGAATAATCTGTCTCTAATGATAAATATTTGCAAAATCTTGGCATGTGAAATTTGATAGATCTACCATCTGGTTTCAGCCCACTGTTACTGCTGTTAGGAATTTTACAGGATTTTGCAGAAAATCCCCAACATACTCTGTGTGGTGGTGGTGGTGAGGCAGGATCTGAGGCTTGCAGTGGCATTCAGTGTCTCGGATACAAAAGAGCCAAACCTTCCCAACGAGAAACGTTTCAGTGCTCTCTCTAGAACAGGAGGAACATGAACTTGGGCTTTATGCTTTCCTTGGCATTGCAACACCAGATCAATCTGTCTGGCACGTGGCTAGGGCAAACACTACAAATGGGCACACTGTGGATGTAACTGTGAGTAAGAATTTGGTTCAGATCACAGCATTGTTACTTTCACAGGTGTGGAGAAGGGGCAATATGTACCATTTTCAATCCATATTCTCAGTATTCTGCCTCTTAAGAGGTAAAGGCAAACTAATGAAGGTGTGTAGGAAGAAGAAAGATAGGAAAGCTCAAAGAAATGAATGAATCTGTTACATCAATGGTGAGCTGTGGAAAAAAATTTTTTTTTTTTTTTTGAGTTGTAATCCAGCTTTCTTCTAGAGAGGTGTGAAATTCCAGTTTGCTAGGCCCATTGTAGCATTTGAGAAAAGCGTTTTGGACAATTTGTAGCCACAGGTGTACACAGGATGTGATGGCTTACAGAACTTCTAAAGTATACCCCAAATACATAATTATATTTCAATGATATATACAGAAATATGCAAGGTATGATAAGTGCTAAAGGACAATTGTTGTTTAGACAATGCAATGTTAGGTGTTTTTTGTTTCTTTTTTATTTTATTTTTTCCGTTTCTGTTATTGGACTGCTTATACCACATATATAGTAAGATATTTTAGCTAACAGACAATGGAATCTTGCTTTTTTATTAATGCACAAAACCAGGCTCTGAAATAATTGCCCCTTGGGATAGGAAATAAGGATGTTTCCATTTATTCCTGTGTGCATTCAAGCAAAGCCAGTCAATTGTCTAATGTACTGACTTGGGTTCTATTTATATGTTTGGAACACTAGAAATACTGAGTTTCCATTACCTTAATGCTTTTCCTCTACTGTATGTTTTAGATGGTACATTATTTTGAGACTCAACTACCTCAAACGCTATGCCAGTAATATGAAAGGACAATGTCTACTGCTCCATTCACAGCTAAACTCTGACCTGAACTTGTCTGTCATCTGAAATGATTAATCTGACGAACGTGTAATAGGTTAGTAACTTCTTGGGAAAGCTAAAAAGTAGTTAGCTGAACACACAGAAAGTGTTTTGTTTTGTTCTCCCTTGATCTTCAAATCTCTGCTTGGTACTGCTTTTACCAGGCTGTTCCTGAGTTGGCTAAAATAAAAAGGCTGAATGCAGCACTCTGCTGAGTTAAGCTTTTCATTTCCTTTGAAAACTGAATATCTAAATGACTTTGATGCCTCATCTCGTCCCTTGCCCTTCTACCAGAGAAATGATGGTTAATTTGGTATTCATGTGGGGAAATGATGTTAAACTATTAGAACTTAAAAAGCAAAAATTATGAAGTCAAAATGGTCCATTTTAAGTATTAACTTTCCGCAAAAGTATTTTGATACATACCCACAAAATAATTCAATTTATGTTGCTCAATATACAATATGTTTGTGGGAGAAAAAAAAAAAAAATTAATCAGCTCTTGCCTGTCCAGCAGCAGCAGCCGGGAATCTGCAGGATGTTGGGGTCTGCCCAGGCAGTGCTGGAGCTGCAGGAGGCAGTGGAGCTGCTTGCTTCCACCTGTGGCAGCCTCGCTGTAGCTGATAATTAATTATAAATATGATTATACATGGCCCCAGCTCCAGAAATCATTTGACCTCACAGTTGTCTTGCTTTCATCTTATTTTTTTTTCTTGTTTTCATGGTTTCAGAGAGAAATAATGATGCAAAGCTACTTGTACTGAAGAAAACAAGCAGAAAGATTTAACTCCTGGGTTAATTTAGTTACTGACTTCAGTTAACTTCACTTTCAGCTCAGTTTTTGCTTTACCCTTCACTTGTTTCACTGCTGCTTGCAAACTGTTTGTCTCATCCTGCCTGCTTCAGCTGCAGCCCTACTGCTGTCTGCTCCTCTGCTCCCTCAGACCTTTTCATTACAAATAAATGCAGCAATGCATCTTGAAATGGGTCTCACTTGCTGTGAGAGCCTGGTTTATGTATTTGTTGCAGCCCTTTTCTTCTTCATTTCTTTCTTCTGAAATTCCCGAACTACAGGGTGTGTCTGGTGACAGTCCCAGGTTTCTGTAAGGGGAACCTGGAGCCAATTTTGCCGAGTGCTCTGGGGTCCCTTTGGGAGTGTGACCCAAGGCCTGGTGGTGAGCCACAGGGAGTGCAGATGGAGCCATGCAAATGAGAATTTGCTCCTAAACCCTGGCCACAGCCAGATACACCGTGTCTTTGCAAAATCTGTGTGTTATCCAAACCATTTGTGGTCTCTTATAACATTTCTATGGTGCGTGGCTATTGCTGCTGCCTATTACCTAACGTCACACTATCCACGTAGCTGCACGGATAACCATCTCTGCAGAAATTACACTGGGCCTATCCTGGAACCGTATAATTAAATTATTAAATCCTGTTCTGTACCATTGGCTGCCTTCTCCTTTCATTTTCACTTTCAGAGGGTTATATAAATAAGCTTTCTCCCAGTTTCTGATACCGTTTTTGCATTTATTGGATGTTCTTGCATGTCTTACACGGATGTTCCAGATGGTTTCCATGGGCCGTTATTGTGTAAGGTCTGGCCACAAATATTCTATTTTTTTCTCTCTGTTAGCTAAACAACCCCTTTTAACCCTTTTGTGAGGGCCTTGCTCACAGGCTCCTACTGGTCTGTGACACATTCTCTGAACTCCAATGGATCTATATTTTTGCCCGTGATTTTAAATTCCAACCACGTAATCATATTGGCGCTTACTCCCTCTGCCACGAAATTCAAATTCTTGTTTACCAATAGCTCAGAAAGTTCAGAGATCTGCAATACATGAGATAACAGAATTAATTTTTTAGATGAGCTTTAGAGTTTGTATTTCCAGGTCAAATAGCCTAAAACTAAGGGAAAAGAAGCAGCTTAAAGTGTCTATACATGATAGTGCTGTACTGATACCAAGTGGGGCTCAATGATGTAGTTCTTCAGCTGATCGTTGTAATCCAAACCAGATTCCTAGTTAAAGAGTTCTTCAATAACATCAGAAAGTGGCCTAAAATGATGCCAGCACCCCTGATATACACAAATATGCTAAACAGAAAGGATGGAAACTGTGTTTGCAATTCTCTGGTGTGAGGGTGCCTATCTGGGAGCAGAGCCACCTTTGCCCAGTCCTCATCCTGTCCTTCCTCCTGTGCATCACATCAACTCCAAAGAGAAACAAAGGAAATAAAGAAACAAAAACAAACAAACCAGAACAAAACATGAGCCATGCAGGCTTTGAGGCATACTGGGTGAAATGGAAATTTTGCCCGTTGTAAGGTAATAAGATGCCCTTTACATTGTGTCAGGCTGTTGCACCTCTGCTTGCTGCTGGAAGTCTACAGACCTGAAACAGCCACGAGGGGTGAAGAAGAGACCTGCACCCGTGGGCCATGCTGCCA
This sequence comes from Anas acuta, assembly GCF_963932015.1. Taxonomy (NCBI): domain Eukaryota; kingdom Metazoa; phylum Chordata; class Aves; order Anseriformes; family Anatidae; genus Anas; species Anas acuta. Next base: position 10,611,509 of record NC_088994.1, read on the forward strand.
GGGCTGCAGGTATGGGGTCATCTTCAGCCACCGCTCCCTTCTGTCTGCTGGAGGACAGAGGGGCAGGGGCAGAGCACAGCCCGTGCCCTGGTGCAGCCTGGTGCTGGAGTTGAGCTGGGTGCTGGACTGTGAGCCGGAGCAGGCTGGGATGGAGGCGCACGTGGTTTTGGCTGTACAAGAGAAATGGTAATTAACCTCCAGCACAGGGGCAGGGCAGGTAGCTCGGGCCAGTAATTTTCTCCAACTCGTGCTGCAAAATTTACCTGAGCTCATTTGTCAAGCTTTGAATCCTTAAATCTATAACTCTAATTAATTAGGAATCTCTAATTACCCCAAAATGGTACTTTATATTTAAGGCTAAGGTGTGGCGAAACCCAGAGAAAACATGAGAGAAGCTGGAGGATGTTCAGGACTGGAGATGCCAGGAAAAGGTGCGTTTTCTGAGATCAAGGTGCACGTAGGTGCAAGGGAAGCCAGATGGTTCGATGCGTCAGTGAGACCCAGGGCAGGTCCTGAACTGCCAGAAGTCACTGTCCAATATTCGGACATGTCTCCTTGGGTGTCTTATAAGGGCTCATTTCTCAGAAAGTAATGGCCACCAAACCCCTTAGCAGAGGGGCCTTGCATTGGAGATCCGAAATCAAGCAACCTTTAGGACTCAAACCCTGGGTTGGGTTTAACACAGAAGCACGTTGGACAAGGCTCTGGTGCTTTACAGCTTCAAGCAAGAAACCCCAGTGGGGATATTATTGAAAACATCAGTGCAGACAGGTTCTGGCCCTGCCCTCATAAGAGGAAAAAGCCCTTTCACAGTTAAGGTCTTATTATATTAAGTTAAAAATTTATAGCTTTTAACTAGGCTGTAACCAGTTAATGTGACTCAGGCAAGGGTGTAATGTGAATGGAGGCATTACTTAGAGCTACCGTTTTGCCTTACTGCAGAGATTACAGTTTTCCAGACCTCACATGTGAGAGGAGCCCAGCTAAAGCACGTTTAGGAACTAGGCTATGAGGTCATCTGATTAAATGAGGGGAATCAGCTGGGTTTGGGGCTTATTGACTTCAGCAGTGCTGCAGCCAAGAGCCTGAAACGTTTATTTCTGAGTATTCTTAGGCTGAGCTCCTTCCTTAGAGCTTACGAGCACCACTGCTTCAGCAAAGGTAACTTCTCAAGTCTGCTGTGGGTGTCTGGTAACAGGGTGCATTGTACAGTGGCTGTAGGCAGGGTGCATCTGCATGTGTATGAGGTTGTTGGGATGATGGAGGAGGAGGAAGATTATGTATGCTTCTAGATAAGTGGTAGGGTCTCCTTTTCAGAGCCTCAAGTACTGTTTTCTAGTTCCAATAGTATGAAATCTTTGTATTGCCCCAGTAAATAAACAGCTGTAGTTAGTGGCTTTGTCTGGTGGAAGATAAAAGTTGATAAGATCCTGGTAAGGCTGTTTTGAGGTGCCTTTGTTAGCTTCACTGCAGTGTTTCCAGGGATTCATTCCAGAAAAAAACTGCTAGTCCAGGGAAAGAAATTAGAGTGATCTTTGCTAACGTTTTAAGTAAAAACAATCTCTGCCTGATACTTTTGAGTGTTTGATGCTGATGTTAAAGAGCAACAGCATTACAGCTTAAATGATTTTTTTTTTCCTTTTAATTTGCTGGCAAGGTATTGGGTAATAAATTGCATCAGAAGGGCTAAGATGAAAATGAGTTGTTGAGTGCTGGTTAAAATGTAGGTCTGAGGGTGAGAGAAACGTGTGAAATCAGCTATGAGATTTCCTTTCCATTCACTTTCCCCAGGTAGCTCAAGATGTGAGCACAAAAAGGCAATTGTGATCAGCTGTTCGTTCTCCCTTGTTGCTTTCCTAAAAACCTCAAGGCTTTCCCCCTGGAATTGCGATGCATGGGGATGCTCTGAGCTCTGTGCGCAGACCTGGGGTTCACCTCGGTCTCCATGTGCTCTGCTGCAGAGTGGCCGGGCTGTGCTGAGGCACCCGTGGGTGCTGACTCACAGCGGCGGGGGCCACCTACTGAAGCACCGCCCGGCCCTCGGCAGCACCTGGCTCGCTCCGGAGGTCTCGCAGCCAGTGCTGAGCAGGCCCTGGCCTGTTCGGGCTGGGAGATCTAACGAGATCACAGCCGTGGCCAGGGGTGATATGGCCGCAGGCCATCATCTTACATAAAACCCATAAATTTGCATAATGTGTTTTACAAGATTAAAACTGAAGAAACTTTTTTTTTTTTTTTCTCATTTTGCATAAAAGGGAAGAAAATAGGTGAAAGAGCTCTACAAAATGGGCTATTGGAGACCTGGGGCTTCCAAAATGACAGTGTCGGTAGCTGGGTTTGTAACTATTTCAAGAGTGACTATCTAAATGGGAAATCTGTCGTGGTGTGCGTGTTCTTGGGCAAAACCAAAACTCAGGGGTAGAACCATAAACACACAGCAAGTATCAGACCAATGGCCTGAGAACTCATCCCTTTGAAAGAGCTGTTTCTCCAAACCTGTTGGATGCTGCACGTAGGAGAAAACCCTCCTTCCGCAGCAGGGCTGTGGCGTGGAGAGGGTTGCCAAAGCTTGTTGAGTCACAAAACCGAGGCGTTCTTACTTTGCCTAATTGCTGTGGGTGACTTGGATGCTAATGCAGAGGTCAGTAAATGGCCTGTGATCTCCAGAAATGCACCCTACTTGCAAGCTTGGCCAGTGCTGGCTCGCTGTGAGTGGATTTCATGCAAAAGGCTGCCACACGCAGTAGGCTGTTGATGACTTGTTGCTTGGCTGTACGTGCCTCCTGTGTTGGGCTCACTCCTTCGTGTAGGGGCTAATCCTGAAAGTGTTCTTTGGTGGAGAAAACACCTGAGGTGGGGGGTGTGTGTGAGAGAATTCCCAGAAAACTGTGGCGCTTGGACCTTGTTTCTGCATTGTCACATACATCAGGAAATGCTGGCTGGTGCTTGTGAAAGTTTCACAAACATCCCAGAGTGTAGCTATGGCCATGGACCTCATCAGCCACAGCAGTAGTATCTGAAAGAAGAGCAGGGAAATTCACTACTTTGGGGAGGACAGAAGGCAAAGCTGTGCTTCAAACCATCTCTCCTGGCCAGGAGTAAATGTGGGCTTGGAAATTAAAGGATCAGTTCCCCTAAACTTGTGAAACTTGGGCAGGTGGGACTCCTGGGCTGGTGTCTAGCTTCTTTGGGAACAGGGACAATTGGGCTGGGCAGTGGAATTCAGTTTTTTCCTCCAGTTTTGAGGAGTGTGAATGGTCATATGGTGCAAAGTGCCATGGATAGGGAATCGATACTGCCAGTTTAGTATTCCCAATACTAACTTTTAACTTTGGTGCTGGTTTGGGGAGAATTTTTGTCTCTTCTCCTTCATCTACTTTTGCATCTCTTATGAAATGAGCCTCATAAAATTACTAGTGTGTGTGTGTTTGAAACCTACTCTATTGCACCAGTGTGCAAACTTAAAAATGGGAGGGAAAAAAGGAAATAAACATGTTGGAAGAGATGTCTGTGTGGAGGAATAGCTCTGTGTCTGTGCTAATGTGGCTAACTTAATTCACAAAACTCTTCTGCTTCCTTCCTCCCCTTCTTCCCTAGGGTTTCTGTCCCTGCCATTTAAGGTGTGTCCCTGCACAGATCCCAAGATCACACTGCTGTTGTCAGAAAGATACAAGAAAAGTAGACTCCTCTTGTGGTTCCTACGTGCAGTTCCTTGAACCCTAAATACAGTCTGGATCAGTGTGTGTTTAGGGGGTGTCAACCAAACTTATGCTCTGGAGGAAATACGGAAATGCTTTATTAAGTGATGTGTTGGAGCTGGGATGTTGTGGAATATCCTCTCTAGGGAGTTTAATAATAACTCGTTTTATAATAACGAGTCAAATAAATCAGTCTGTGCTACTGCTGGGTATGTGAGCTGAGTCCTGCAGCTGATGATTTTATGCCTGGCTGCTAAAAGTCTTTTAAATGACTCGTGTCCTGCAATTACTTCTGAAGCTTGAAAGACCATTATATGCAGGCAACTTTGGGACTGTGTCCCAAGTACTTGTAGATAACAGAATTTATGCCCAGTTTATCTAAAAGCAGTTTGAAGGGAAGAAAGTACTTGTGTTTGAGGAGGAAACATGAAAACTCATGAAGTCTGAACTGGGTGAATAATGGAAAACTAAACCTTTCTCTCTGAAAGGAGAGTGTTTCATTTGGCATGTGTTAAGTGACCTTCATGATATGTGGGAAAGGTACCAAAGAATGGGCATCCTCTCAAAAAATATGCACTAAAAAAGGAACGTGTGTGTGTGGGGGGGGAATTAAAACACCTGAAACCCAGGCTTTCTTCCATCAGCGTTAAAATCTGGACTCAAGAGGACAGGTAGCAAATTGCATTCCTGGGGAGGGAAGAAGCTGAGGGTAAAATGCACAACTGCTTTTCCAGACTGTGTCGAACACAGCCTAGTTCCAGTGGTGCTATTGCAGGACTTGCTGAGGGGAGACTTTCCACAGTGTTTTCTAGCACACAAGGAGCATGTGAACATTTATGGTGAGTCACTGCTGGGCTAAAATATTGCCTAGCGATGCCATTGTGATGAACCATTTTGTAAGCCTCTGTAGTATAAGAGGTTATTCTTCCTGTTACTCCTCTTAGCAGCACTAACTTGTTGTGACAGTGATGTTGCTGGCTGCTGCTATTAATCCAGTCTTCTTGGAGATGTAAAAATCATGCTGTATCTGGGGCGAGAAGGGCAGCCAGATTAATCCTTGTGTTATAATGATCTTTTCTGAGTCACGTCATAATATGATAGCTCCTGTGTTCAAGGGTTACAAACTGTGGAGGGATATGACTGGGAGCCCTTTTTTTGTTGCAGTCCAGTGCTGGACCACATCACCTTATTACACAAGAGGTCATTTGTCTCACTACACCTCTGATTTTTCCATGTAGTCATGCATTTCTGATCTATGCTTCAACTTCCTGCCTCATCAATGCAGCCCTTATCCTACTCCTAGCATCTCTGCAGTATTACTTAAGCACAGCTGCTCATCCTGAGAGATGTAGACTGGGTAAAATGCTGACTTTCTTGGGGTGTTTTGTGTTAAGGGGTGCGAGGTCCCAGCTGGAAGCTTGTGCCTCATTCTTGCTCCCCCAGCACCGGTGGAGCCAAGATGTTCTCTCAAATACGCTGCTCCACACTCTGTCCTGGTATAAATTTCATTCTCCGTCTTTGTTGAGAGAAAGTGGCCATATGTGCAGCAGGCAGGTGTCCTGCCTCCTCTCCTTGAAGCACCGGTAGAGTTTCCCATGTGCCACGACTGCGAGCTCATTAACAAAGGCCCCCCATGAGATCTGCGGACAAGGGGTGCGGGCTGCCTTGCACAGATTGCTCTGCATATGATTATTTCCATCCCCCTCTCCATCTAAACAGCCACTCTTTCTGCATGAGCTGCTCATCCAGTGTTGAGATCAGAGGGCATTCCGGGGAGCATGTAGGGACTCTCCTGTTGCAAGCCCATGCGTATGTACCTGTGTGTACATGCAGCCTGACACTCAGAAGAGGTGGGGGTGGTGGGTTTAATAGCTTCTCATATACCAATATTTCACTTCCAGTTTGAGAGATTCTTTCACTGGAGAGACCCTGGCTTCCTTTATAGCTTCTCAAAGTCTATCTTTCACTCATTGTATTGGTTTAAAAGCCTGGGTGTTGGCAGTGGGGCTGCAGGTCTCTCTGTGAGGAGAGGCCTGGGTTGGTTCCAGCCAGCTCCAAGAGCCCCACCACAGGGCACTGTCAGTAGTGCTGGGGGTACCTCTGTGAGAATATAGGCAGGAAAGGGCAAAATGCTGCCCGGGTGTAAGGTGAACAGGGTCAAAAACAGCCCTGTGAAGGCTAAGGCCAGAGAAGGAGACGCAGAGGTGGTGTTCTGGGTGTTGGAGCAGGTGTTTCCCTGTGGAAACAGCCAGTGGAGGACTGCACACCACAGCTGGTGGATGTTTCCTGAAGGAGCTGCGGTCTGTGGGAAGGAGCCATGGTGGAGCAGGCAAAAAATGTGAGGAGAGAGTTGTTGTCTGCACTCCCTGTGTCGCTTGGGGAGGTAGAGGAGTTGGGAATGAAGCACCTAAGTTGAGCCTGGGAAGAAGGTGGAGGAGAGAGAAGTGTTCTGGCTTTTGCCTTGGTTTCTCACCACCTAAATCGATTTTAATTGGCAATACATTAGTTTTCCCCAAAACAAGTCTGTTTGGCCCCTAAAAGTAACTGGTAAGAGATCTCCCTGTCTTTGTGTTGACCCCTGACTTCACTTTATTTTTTCTTCCTGCCCTGTTGGTGAGGGGGAGTTACAGAGCGGCAGGGTGAGCGGTGGGCTGTGCTCCAAGGCCAGCGCACCACGCTTCGGTGTGGTGCTGCTCTCACACATTGCTTATGATATGTCCCTGATCCTTTCCATCACAGACTTCCCTTCTGCTGCAGACGTGATCTGCACAGACCCATCAGGAACTCACTGGGTCAGCTTTTCAGTCAGTCACTGGGGAATATCACAGCTGAGATGGCCAGGATTGGGGTTTGGGGCCATGAGGCCTACAAAGGCCACTAGCCTTTGTAACTGACAGGCTCAGTACAGACTTTCTCAAAACCATGAGCAACATAATTAGAAATTTTTCAATAGCTAAATTAGCGTGTGCAAAAATACTAATGCTAACTAAGGACTTGTGTTTGTGGTTATAATGGCTTCATATGCAACTGCAGAAACTGCAGCTAATGTACACCGCACCCCCAGCTCTGCATGCACAGGTCTGAATACTTGGATTCATTCTTAAGATGTGCATAAAACTCATTCCCCAGCACTTGGTTTTACTGTAACTGACAAAGCTGTTTGACTCGAGCAGTTCTGAGAGGCATTTCAGAAATCTAATGCTTAAGATTTCACTGTGGATTTTTGGCTTCAAAGTGATTTTGTTATGTCCCTAGAGCCTGGTTAAATCCTTAGTTATAATGATTGCACACTGAAGGGTGCTGTTACATAGAAATGCTGTCCCATAATGGCTTCGTTGCTGTGGAAAATCCGATGTTATTTGGTCATTCGCTACGAGTTCCCTAAGCCATCAAGACATTTGCCTCAAGGCTACAAACACAAAGCTACAGGCAAAACCCTCTGGACATAATGAGTGGGCATTTATGCAGAACTAAAAACTGGAACAGCTGAGCAGTAGATCTATGAATAGCAAGCATGCCTCTAAGCACAAAAGACATCATTCTGGAATAAAGGGGTTTATAATGGTTCTGACATCTTGTATGTCAAGATCATGCTACGTTGTTGTAACTTTTTTTTTTTATGTTTGTTTGTTTGAATCACGTTCCTTAAGTAAGGTTTGAGTAATTAAAGGGTGTGAAGGAAACCCTATAGCTTCAGTAAGAACAAAAATTGGGCAACTGACACTTTTGGCAAGATCCATCATTTTGATCATGTTTGCTAGGGAATGAGCTTATTGCTCCTGTGCTGTTAGTATCCCCAGTTCCACCCTTCAGGATTTCTTAGGGGTTTTTCCTTGTATCAGCAGCTCTTAAAAGGCTTGATTCTAATATTAGCTGAGAAGTGTCTTCTGATGGAAACACAAGGGTTGGGCTAACCATAAACTACAGGGTCAGGGAGTCAGGCAATACAAAAGAGGGTAATAAAATTCAGAGTGATTGGGATCAACAGGGAGCTGGAGGAGCTTAATGTTGAGAAATGTACTGCAGTGAGGTCACGAGCCTTTGCGAATCATTTATATGTGCTTCTAACTACCTGGCAAGAACAAGATGGAAAGGGATGTATGGATCTTGCACCAGGAGCATAATGAAAGCCCAAAAAGGGTAGAAAGTATAGTGGCAGATGGGATATGGAATTAGTCTAGAAGGGGGGAAAAAAGGGAAAGGGAATATAAGAATACATGAGGATGATAAATTTGCGTTGTATGTCTGCATTCATGTGTCTGATCAGTTTTTGAGAGATTACTGATTTCCAAGGCAGTCTCTTTTGGCTAAATTAGCAGTCCTCATGCCAATTTACTGTGGGACTGGGGGATGGGTGAGCAACCCTTTGTGACTGGGAAAATGTACAAGTTCAAACAAGTTTTGCAATCCTTGCAAAGTAGCTTGGGCCTTGCAAAACCATCGGTTGTAGAGATGAGCAAAGCCCTAATACTGTGAAGTTCCTACAGGGAAACGTGGCCAGAGGATTAGGCGCTAATCTCTGACCTGAGAAGATGTGATGAATGTCTATGCTGTCGATGGTACTGCAGCACAAAGATAGCTGAGCTGGTTATGACTAGTTTTTGGCAGAATAATCTAGCTCTGCATTTAGGGGTATGGGAAGCAAATTTCCATTTCACCAGCAGAGTAAATTAACCCATGCAGAGATCAAGTCTAGAGAGTCAAGAAAGCAGAAAATCTTGGCAGAAAATGGTAGCCTACAATGTAGCTGTACACCCTGTTTCCTCATGTCCAAATTTCTTAGGTGGCCACAAGCAAATTATTTGCCCTCTTGGCATGTACTTCTTATAAAGGAAAACAAAGCATCATGCCTATTTTGTGTGCTTACCCTGAAGAACAGTGCATGTTGATCTACAAAATGCTCAGATATGGAAGGATGTTATGTAGGTTGCTTAGAAAGATGAAGGGATTAATTTTTTTGTTATTCCTTCATCTTCTTCCTCACAGCTATAACCAACAACTCTTTCTGCCTGGGAACGGACTCATAAGGCCCAGTTGGGAGAATGACAGCTCTGCCCTACTGGTAAGTGATGGCTCTGTAGTACTACAGAAAGGCAAATTGATAGAGTGGCATGGAAGAACAGGGATGGAACCATTCTCATTATAACATGCTAAATGGAAAACAAGGATTTATTCGTTAAAGTGATATCCACTTCAGTTGCATGTGGGCAAGAAATTTCTTGGTGTCATCAGAAACCTTGCAGTGTACATTCCTGCTACAAGTATGGCACTCTGGTTGTGGAGCTGGGTTTTGTTCTGCTGTACGTGTGCCTATTGTATTTCAAGAAAAGAGTTGTTTTTCCCCTCTGGAAAACATCTTTTAATAATACAAATTTTAGGATTTTTTTTTCTCTCTTCCCCCTCCCTACCACTTTTTCTTCTCTCTCTCTCTCGTGTGCCAGAACAGCACCAATGACAATGCATGGCCTCTGCACTGCCTTCGACTCTTCCCCAGGAAGGAGTCTCTCTCAGAGAGAGCCCAGAAGTTGTGTGTGTGTTTTATTTATTAATGAGTGAGGAGTTTGTGACTGAGTGTTTGGAGAAGAGATGATTTGGCAAGGGAGATATTGGCTGATGGGGGACTGAAACCTGCCTCAGTTATTTGGATCTTCAGTCTCTTTTGTTTGACTGGAGATGTGTATTTTTGGCTGCTAAGTCTACATCTAACTATAAAGTAGAAAAATAGGGCATTAAAATACCTGTGGTTTTGTGTACCAGGAAGTAAATGCTAAAACATGATATGTAAAAATACAAAGACTGATGTTTGTGCATGCCAGGGGTCCTTCCTTCTCCATTGATTTCTTAGCACCGAGAAGATGGAGGCTGGCAGTCCTCTCATGCTGTGGGTATATATCATCCATCACTGAAAGCCCCTCAAAAGCAACTGAAGAAATTGCATGAGAGGCAGTAAATTCTTTCATATATGTGTAGAGAAAAGAGAGATTGTAGTCTGGTCTTCAGTCCCACATCTACAGCAGATTTCTCTTGACTGACTGAGATCTGACTCTACTTTTGCCACTTCAAGTGGGTTTGCCTGTAAATTCACCTAGAAGCTGTTGGAAAAGTAGGAGAGCCACTGCTTTCTCACATAATGAAACTCTTCCAAGTAGTCAAAGATTTCTCCTGTTCAAGTAACATCTCCCTTATCAGCTCTCTCATGTACAAACTGCATAATAACAACATAGCTTGAACAGCACTGCAAGCTTATTTGCTTTGTGATTTGTGGTCAGATCATTGCATTTCAGCATTTACCGATGAAAGGAAATTACTAACAAGACGCTGATATTTACATTAATTGTGGCTTTGGGGAGATAGTCCAAAGAAAATTATACTAAAGCCAGCTATTATGTGTCTCCCTAACAATTAGAATGAAACCCAAAGTTTATAAAGCAAAAGTTGATCTCAAACACATTTTAGTTGCTACTTGATATTTTCCCTTTCAACAGGGTGAGGGGAGAAAAAAAAGAATTCCCTCCTTTTTCTAAAGCAATGTAAAGAACGCTTTTTGAAAGAGCATGTATGCTAATGCAAGAGAAACGCCTCGTTTCCACTGAGCAATATTGATCTCTGCTTCCAAGGAAGCCTAGAGAAACAGGCCAGTTTTCACATGATACATACTAAATGGCAGGGTTTTCTCAGTTAAAGCCAACAATTTTCATTATTATTTTTTTTTCATCTCTTGTGCAGCTCTGTAGGTTAAACAGGTTTGGCTCCAAAATCTCCAAGATGCTCCAAGTACACTTCATGCATGTCCCACTAGATAGTCCTAAGAACAAACTTCTACATCAGTTGAACAATTTCTGGACACAAATTCAGTGCTCTTTGCAATGTTTGATGTATGATGAACACTAATTTAGGTTTCTTAAGATGACTCATGTGCCAGCATAGTAGATCCAAGAAACAAACACAGATGTGAGATTTAAATTCTCCTTTGGCATAAAGTACTGCCAGGACTCCTCATGCTCTGAACCACAAACTATCTCCAATGGAGACTAGTAACAGTTTCTTTGTGCGACTCAACTAATGGGGTAGCTTCTGACTTTAAGTGATCAGGGATATAAATGCACCTTCCACTAGGTGTTTGTGTAAATGTCCCCACTAACTGTGGGATTTGTCTCATGAAACTCTAGATGTCCACCCCAGCTTTCTGTGGAGGTTCCATTCATAGTGGAGAAATACAGGCACTTCTCAAGAGTGATTTGTCTGACTTCCCATCACCATCTATTTTAGGAACGTGTCTGAAGTAAAATGAAATTAAGACCTTCCCCAAAATTTTTCTGCAAGAAGAGGGATTTTGGATGTTGTGGGGAGGCATTCTTGGCTCTCTTTCCTCGGATGACCCCATTACCAGATGTTACCTTCACTTCACTCCACAAGTCCTAAGCAGATCCAGGCACAGGAATGTGTGTTCTGGCACGAGTCAGCATGGGGCGGGCATGTAAATGTGTTTGTGCTGACCTTGCTTTGGGGTTATTCTGCTCACCCCTCCACTCATCCAAGTCAAAGTGGACAGCACTGCTTGATATGTGTCTGGCCATAAAAAGGCTGCAGACTAAAAGTGTAACTGGTTTTAATTATTAAGGTGTAATTTAGGTCTTCATGTTTATAGGATAATTGTTTCTTTTTTAATATAATTTAAACTTTGCAATACAAGAAACAGGCCTGAACCTGTGGATGGAGTGTTGGAAACTGTCTAAGAAGATTAAGGTCTCTTAATTGATTTCACATAAACAGGTGTGACTGAATTCATCAGAAGAAGGTTAAGACTAAATGCATTCTGCTAATTATGCAAAAATTGCCACAGTGGGTGCTCAGTTGAGCAATTGCATTCCCTTTCCACGTGGGATCAGTTCTCAACTGTATGTCAAATGGGAAAATTGTCATTTCCTAAGCAAATGAGCCAGCCTGTTGTACACAGTTTTATTTTTAAAGTCTACTTTGCTCGTAGATGACAGTGGTGGATTTGGCAACAGGACATGGGAATGTCCCTTGTGAGCTGTGCTGCGTTTGGTGTGGGAGGACAGGCGTCAAAGCAGGGCTGTGTCATTTTCTAAACTTCAGGAATCCCCATTCATGAAAATCCCTGCTTTAGGAAACTGAGAGACTAACTCTAACACATGCTATTTGCTCTTCATATTTACTTATATGACTTAAGTCATTATTTTTTTTGTTGAAACTTAACTGTAAGCTTTGGAGATGCATAACATGGATACAGGACACATTGGTACACAGGACACCCTTTGTCTTGAGCTTCAAAATAACAAATGGACTATATAACGCTTCATACAGCTAACAAGCATACTTATTTGTTCTGCTTACTCTGCACTCCTTACTGTCATCTTAATCTTAAATCTCAAGAGAATGAGAAAGAATGGATGTGTTGGTCATAGTTGTAGACAGCCTAAAAGCTCTGTTTTTGAGATGTCCATCTCAAAGACCACTTGACTGTGACAGTAAATTGTGTGACAATGTACAAGTACCACAGCACAGCATCGCGAAGGCCCTGCAATTACTCAGTGGTGCTCCTTACAAAACCATTTGCTGATGAAACAATTCTTTAAGTCTCCAAATTGAAGGATGACGAGTACGTAAGGCGTGTTTTCAGAGACAAATTTGCACATAGATGGTGATCTAAAATTAGTTGCTTACACCACTGTTTTGTAATAGCAAAGATAATGTTTGTAACATTGCAAATTAATTTAGAAAATTGTATCCCACTTATATTAGTCTTGCTCTTAAATTTGAGAGCCAAATAGTTATATCAACCAGCAGTGACTTATTAGCACTCTAATTTTACTCAAGTTAAAGTGAAACAACTACAGAGTAATACAGAAAAAAAGTTAATAGTTGTGCTATATTAAAAACAAAAAATAAATTGCATCTCTATAGAGCATTTGGAAACCATCTTCTAAGAGCAGATGCATATTTTTATATTTATTAGTAAAGATGTTAATTCAGTCAGAATTTCAGCTTAATCTTTGAAGACAATGTTCTCTAAAGTATGAGTTTTATTCTCAAGGAATCCCAGCAGGAAAATCTGTGAGTGTCAGAGTTCTGAAAAAGATGCACTGGCTCACCTGCTGGACATTAATTGGTGTTATGCTATTGTCAAAAATAAAAAAGCTAAACATCATAAATGGATGCAACTATGCAGAAGAGATCAGAGGTTATCTTTGTCTGTGCTTGGTAGTGGTAAAGCAAAGTAAGATTAACCAGATTAAGATTAACCTGCATTTAGGGAAAGGTGTGGACCAAATGAAGAGCCTCTAGAGAGGAAGGAAAATAAGAGATTTGGGACTTGGAAAGTAAAAAGAAAGATTGAACTTGAGTTTGCCTTGCTTGCAGACAAGGAAGGCCAGGAAAGCATTATAAACCTTCAGAAAGAAGATAATTTGTTCTTTGTATCCATGTATCCATAAGGAGCAGTTTCTTGAATATAAAGCAGACATCAGGAAAACATTTTTAGCAGTAAGAGGATATATGTAATAAATTGTGAGCTTCAGATGAGGGGGAAAAAATAGACAAACAGCAAACTTGAATTAGGAAGGGAAGAGCTAGAGGACTGCCAGAGGTCTGTTCCAGCTGTGTTCTTCTATTGATTTTATGATTTGTTTTCTAACTGCTCTAAGCACTCTTACACCATGAGGTAGAATAAATAATTGTAAAGGATTGCAACTTCAGCTACCGAAAAATCATTCGTTACTTCAAGCAGTCCTGTCAGCTTAATTTTCCTGTCCTGGATCCCAAGTTTTCCTTTTAAAGAAGCATCTTCCTTTAAATGAAATACGGTCAAGAAGTTCTTTGTCGGTTCCCTGCCAACTTCTCTAGACAGTTACATATTTTAAAAATAAAAAATAACAAAACATACTGTTTGGGGGGAGAGGAGAGCTTAAAAATTGTCTTGAACTATGCTGATACAGAAAAAGAATGAACCCCCCTTTAAAAAAACAAACACACACACACCCTGTTTCTGGCCATCCTCCTTCAGGCTGATTTTTGGCTGTTCTTCACAGAAACTGCTGTCTCTCTGCATCTAGGCTTCATCTGATTTCTGGAGGATATGAATGCCCTGATTCCTTTGCTTCTCTGTAAACCCAAGCTATACATTAATCAAGACAGTCAAAAGCTGGCTGGAACTGATAGGATTTAAGCACACGCTTTCAAATATTTAGATAACTAATATTTAGGTAAATTAAGCACTTCATATTTATATGCTGCCTAACATGAAACTCGTTTGATTTGATCAAAACAAAATTATTTAGGTTCCCAACTCCCTGCTTTTATGCTGACAATTAATGCAACCCTAAAATTAGAAACTGTTACATGTTAGTTTTAAGCAGGAAAGCAGTTGTATGAAGTCAGTCTTAACTGGTAGGTGCCTTTTGTCAAATTCAAGCATGCTGCTGCATGGCTTGTGTATGCAAAAGGAATACATGCTTACTCATTTGAATGCAAACCAGTTGTAGGCAAAACATCTTCAGGGCATGGCTAGGAAGGGGAAAATGATTGATTGAAAGAGGTTTCCAAGTGATTTATCTAATCCAAAGTTATTTTCCACATCCTCTTCAATTGATTAAAAACAACACAATACACTGAAATCACTTTGCTCTCCAAGGTGTGAAGCTATACAGGAATTACTGGTACTTTTCAGTGGTTGGAAGCGCTTAGCTCTTGGCCCCCTGCCTCATAATACAGCCCAGGCTGGTACAGGCAGTTTTGCAAAACATATAATTTTACTTCACTTGTTTTAATGATCAGGAAACATATACTTTTAAACTGATCTCTACTGTACAATTACATGTGTTTTCATGGAAATACATTTTTTTTTTTTTTAGAATTGGTTTCATTCTCATAACGATACTAGCTAGACTGTTGTATTAGTAAGCAAATGCTTTGCGTCATTTCGTCAAGCTGCTCAGCTTTCAAAATCTAGTTTTGTTTCTATTAAGAAACTGAATCAGAAACAATTATACAAAAAATAAAGTTCCTCGACTCGGGAGAAATTAGATCTACAATCAAGCTCTGTTTTTGAGGTCAATTGCAACTTAGTTGATAAATATATTGAATGTATGTTTATTTAAAACAAAAAGAATGACTGACTGAATCCTGAGTCTGTGGTTTCCTATTTATTTTGTGCCAGTGTGACAGTGGCAAATGGAACAATAATCTCTCCTTTGTATGTGGCAGATAAGACTAGAAATAATAGGTTAAAACTTAAGGTGAGATGGGATATTCAAGCCACTTAAAAGCAAATGAACAAAAAATAAAAAAAAGAACAACAAAAAAAACAACCCGTTGCTTAATTGCAAGGATCAGGGGAGAGTAGGATAAATGAGGCTGCATTTTGAAACTTTAGGATCATAAATATCGTTACGGACTCTAACTTTTTGTTGGAAGGAACGTGAAAACCTTCAAGGCTTTTCAAGGCTTTTTTTTTTTTTTTTTTTTTGGCAGGGGGGGAATGGCTGTAAAATAGCAGGGATTTTAGAGGTTGGGTACGCATTAGTTGTTCCGTGGGAATGTCGCTGGCTGTCTCTGGCACTGCAGATTGAGATATTATTGTGTAAATGAAACATCAGGTATTCATTTTCCACATACGAGATTCAGTAATTACTGCACTCACACAGTAGATGACAGCTGTTATCATTCTGATGAAAAGAGCCCTAAATTAAAACCCTGTTCCTTTGCATAGATCCCTGTCAGAAACAAATGTTAATTTTCTTGGTTGGTCAGCCTCATTCCTTGGGTCCTCTGACAGGTACAAATAAGGACCAGGTCTTTGTTTCTCCTTTTGTTGGTGTTCCCTGGCGTGCTGATAGTTTTGCAGCTGAGAGAATAAACCCACAGCTAATTCTTGCTAGCTTTGTGAATGTGCCCGGTGTTCAGCCTTCAGCTAACACCGGGGCATTTGGTGTGCGTGGAGGTTTGGGGGGGCTTTATTGAATACCAAAAACTACCTAGATTTTGTTCATTGTTTTGCAAAATGTGGTGTGCTTGCATGAAGAGAGAAAGATTAGATGAACAGGGTACGCTTCTGGCACAGATGTCTGCTCCTCAGCCAGACCCTGCTGACAATCCACGCGGACAACTTTGCCCTGCTTTCTGGCTGGAGAACGCAGTGGCTCCCATGGATTAACTTGGTGACATCTGTTTGGGTAATACACAGTCAAATGGGGAGGTGTTATTTGTGCACCTCTGTTTTCTTTGGAAACCCTTTCCAATTATAGGAGATTAAAACCCTTTAATGTGTCATTATTTTGGGCCGGATGTCAACTGCCAAGCACTACCACGCTCTTCAGATTACAAGTCAAGAATAGAATGGGTTTGTTGAAACAGCACATTTGCCATACAGAATAACTGCTGCCTGTTAGCTCCTATGCAGGAGGGTTTTTTGATTTATGGGAAACTAAAGTGTTGGGCTCTGTAAAGGAGCAAGCAGGAGTGGAAGGAAGCCCTGACGCATGCCCATGCTGTGTGGGGAGGGGAGGGCTGAGCAAGCAGCCAAACCAAGGACTTTTCTGCTGGTCCAACCAGCAGTACTTGTACCTCCCCCTGCTGTCAGAGACCCTTGTACAGTACCTTTGGATTTGGCTCATAATATCCTATTTGTCACTCTTTCTGTTACAATCAATAATCCAGAGTTATGACTTGGAGTAGAAACCTGTTTGTTTTCCCTTCACTTGGAATAACCTCTGTTCTAAGAGAATGAGAACTGAAGTGAATGAGAGCAAAAATCTGTGTCCAAGAACACTGTTCCGAAGTCTACTTCTTGTAAACAATGCATTTGAGTCACTGCTGAGTGCTGAGTTCCATCAAAGGATGCAAGATAAAAAGAACTTGAAGGGGAAGGAAATACAGCGGATGAAGGCCTGGGTTACATGTGGGTTTTGAGGGCTCTTGTTCTGTGCAAGCTAAGTAGGACACAGCTTGAAGGTCAGAAGAGAGGGCTGAAATGCTGGAAGGTCCTGAGGCTTCCTGAAGAAAATTTGGATCCGCTTTGGGTTCAAAACTTCATTCCCATACTGGAGATTGTCCACAAAGCAAACGAAAAATCACTCAATTGTCCTCCAGAAACAAAGCGATCAGATCAGTTTAAGAACAACAGCACAGATTCTTTATTTTTTTGAAGGCAATGATAAATCATCTATTTAGAAAAACATTGTACATGTCCCAAAGCAGAACAACAACAATAAAAACTCTCTTGAGCAAATATTGCAAAAGCAACTTTAAATGTAGCCAAGCCCTCTATCTGTTTAAGAGGGTTTGCTGCAAATTGTAACTTTTCTGCAGTCCTACAGTGGCCCAGTAGTAAGTGAACCAGACTTCTGGATTTCTCAGGCAGAGAAGTGTCTCCCTCGGATTTTATAGACAAGAATGTTTTGGCACTTAACAGCATTCTGACTTTTTTTCTTCTGTCTAAAACTACAAGGGTAGTGTGAATATTGCCCGTGGATTCCTTTATTTCTGTGCCTGTATCATTTGCATGCATGAAGTCTTTGGCGTTTCCCTGTATAGATTCTCCTTGACTACCTGGCTGAGAAAGGAAATGTGAGTTTAATAGTTTTGTACTTTTAAAAGCTGGCTGGGCTGGAGATAAATGTCTTAGCTCTGAGGACTTGCAGTTTATGGGAATCTCATGCATCACTCCTGCGAGGGAGACACGATGGCGTGCTGGTGCCTTTTAACTCCGATGCAGGTCTGAAGCTAACTTGGGTTTCTAAGACTGAAAATTGCCAGAAGCCTTTTTTTAGTTGTTCTCCTTTGGGCGTATGAAACAAGTTAGGGCTCTCTCCAAATAGACATGCGTGCAACTTTTCTTAATCAGGCAGCTGTCTTTATTTTATTTAGTTTCTCTTCATGGCTGAGTAGCTTGCATGCTTTTTGAGAGGGGTGGTGGGAACAGGGGAGAGAGGAGGCCTGCTCTCGCTCAGGGACGCATCCGTTCCCGTTGCTGGCCTGGCTGCGATGGGGAGATACCGGGGAGAAGCAGGATGCGCTGCTGCTGCTTCTCCTTGCTCAGGTGTGCCTCAGGCCCTTGTGTAAGCAGTTACAATTTTGGTTTTCGTGAATATTCTAACTTCACAATTTCCTGAATATTCCTGCCATTTATTTATTCTTGCCTTTTATTTATATTAATAGAAGCACAGGCAGACACAGAACTGAGGCTTAAAAAAAAAAGTTCAAGCCAATACTTGCAGTTTTTTTCTGAGATATTTTCACAGCTTTAATATTCAAACACTGCTTTTGCTAATTAAGCTTTCTTAATTATATGATTTGCAAGATTAAAAGGCCACTGCCAATATAAACCACATATTGCCCCTAAACTGTTAGATTATTAAATTGAATTTTTTAAATTAATTTTTACTTGCCATGATTTGTATTCTGTTTGTTCTGTGCTATTTTAAGCTTGGATAATAAATATCATGTCAGTCTCATATTCGTTTGTGGACAATTCCAAGTTTTCAGTGCTACGGGGTAAGGGTTTGAAAGGCAACAGTACAATTTTTTGTTTTGTTTTATGGAATTGTTTTCTGAATTCTATTCTTCTTATGCTTTACAGAAGACTTTTATTTTTAAACAAAATAGAAAACTGGGCTAAATATAAGTTGACAGCATCTCTTGAAATGATATTCTTGTTTATGACAGTGTAGAGCAGAGGCACAAAAAGTCAGAGGTCACTTTTTACATGCAGTAGATTCTCATATGCAAGAATGTCTGGACGTGTAAAGTGTCTGTACAAAACTGAGTCATCCCTCCTGTGATGGGATTTCTCAGGGCTATTTCTATAAAAACTGCTTGCGATAAGACCCTCTCTCTCTGGTCATATATTCTGCAGCTCTGGAATGTCATCTTGAGCCACCTGGCTACCTGACAATGACCACAGCTCATCCCAGAGGCTGCAGGTGGGCAACTGGACATGGCAAATAAGAAAAAGCAAGAGCTAAGCTACCACCATGGCTTAGGATAGGAGCTACGTGCAGGCCAAGCTCACATTTGTTGGACTGAGGTGGCAGAACTGTACCAGCATAGGAATCGCACTGATGTGGCTCAGCCTGCTGCTGGGGAGCTACTGGGCTGGGTGGGCTTGGAGCGCTCTGTGGAGGGCATGTTTGGGTGGAACTGGTGGGAGCAGTGAAGTTATAACCACCCTGTGGGGGTCTGACAGCACATAAAGATGGTTTGGTAGTTCTGGTTCCCTTGGCTGGCCCTTAGATCCCATTCCAACTGGAAATATACCTCTTCTACTGGAATAAGTAATACCCAGTTGTGCTCGGGGATCCATTTCTGGGGAGTAATCAGCTCCAGAGGTGGCGTGTTAGTGTGGTTTGACAATGGCCCTGACCACCCATGTGCCGGTGACTCACTGAGCAGTTGGAAAGGGTCAGGGTGCCCGTGGAGCCTGCTGGAGAAGTCACAGCTCAGCGCTGAACATCGCTGCTCGGGGTGGTACGGTGCTGCCCTGGTGCTGTGCAGAAGGGAAAGCCGGTGGGATGCAAGCACAGGGGTAAAGCAAAGTGTTATCCTCGGATATGCAGCAGTTTCACAGCTAAGATGAAATCCTTGTCAAAAGCAATGGTGGTCAGTACGGGGAGCTTTAGGTCAAGAGCACAACAAATTAATGTTTCAGTCTGGGATCCTCTGTGCTTGCTATCTTAGGCAAACTGAAAGCAGCGCACGCTTCATGGTGAGCAGAAACTTGCATAACAGCTAATTGTCAGCTGGTTGTGTAATGGGGGACGGCTGAAACTCTGTGGCAAAGTTGTTTATTATACTTTTATTCTATTTTTGCCTAAATTTTGAATATTGTAGGCCAACACTCCAATGCTATGAAGTGTGATAAAGAGCCATACCAGATGAGCAAGCAGTTAAATTTAAATTATTAGCTTAATTTAAATTAAATTCCTGTAACAAGTTCTACTGCTCCTATGCTACAGAAGTCTCTTCCTGTCAGCCAGGCAATAAGAAAATATTCTGTTGCATGATCTAATAAATAGCTTATGTGATTATTAATTGCACATACATTTTTCTGATCCATAAAATGTAGACCTTGTTTTGCATCCAGGTTAGAACAGGCAGCCCTCCTTAACACCCACTGACTTGGGTAGGTACTCGTCCAGGTGCAAAGGACTCCTTGCACAAGTGAAGAGTAGGACTAAGGCCAAAACATAGTCCTTGTTGTTTGAAATAAAACTGCATTTTGAGGAGAGAGGAGGACTGGAATGTGTTTAAACAGATTTCCTGTGAAACAGGAAGAGTAATTCCTAATACCAGTTGATTTGGGAGGGGTAGGAGGGAGGGTAGGCTTAGCCCTGTAAGTATCTTATTTGATTTCAGGGAAAATAAGATTGTGGAAACTTGCTATTACGGAGGGATTTCCAAAAGAATACAGGGTTGTTGATTCTTTTTCTATATAAAGTAAAAATGAATGTTGGAAACAATGTGTTGAGCATATGCATGTAGTCTTAAATATTAAGGAAGGAAGACTTTTCCTTGAAAGAAAACGCTTATTTTTTTTGGCATCTGACAGAAACATGATGCATTTACCAGGGTGTGAGACGGTGGGTTTGGGGAAAGTGGAGAGCAGCTTTGTTTCAGTCCATGACTTCCTGAAGAATCACATTGAAAACGCAGTGTGTGAGTGCATGCAGAGGGTGATGGTGCAGACATGCCATTGGCTTTAGGCACTGTCCTGATAAGGGACCTTTCTCAGAGCCAAAACTGAGTCCGTTTCAGAAGGCTGCCTCTGTTTTGCTGCTGCCCCAGTTTATGATGATTTTTTTTCCACTGCAAAAGATCTTGGACTGAGG
The DNA here is from genome assembly GCF_963932015.1 of Anas acuta. Taxonomy (NCBI): domain Eukaryota; kingdom Metazoa; phylum Chordata; class Aves; order Anseriformes; family Anatidae; genus Anas; species Anas acuta. Next base: position 10,632,054 of record NC_088994.1, read on the forward strand.
GATCGTCCTGATGATCTGTTCAGTGTTCCAAAGGGGCTGATTAATCTGAAAAACTCAACAAGACAGCTGAAACCACTGCCAAAAACTGTCATCCGTTCTGCTTTCTCAACTGCCAGCTTTCTGTGCTTTTGCTGCAGAGACAGGTCCACTCAAAGATGCAGCTTGACATCTAATACAGCAACATTGAATACAGCAGCAACAGGGCCAAGGACGGGGGGATGATTCAGGGGTCTCTTCCCTTCCTATTCTGTCACTTCTGAGTCGTGGTGTTTATCTCCTGAGGTAGCACAAGGCTCAGTGCTACTACTAACTCTTGTATGCCGGATGCATTTCATCCGGTGGCAAAGGGGCTGGTGCTCTCAGGGGTCAACGTGTTGGGTTTTGCATTGCTTGTTGGCTGTGCATCGCTGGTTCCTGGCAATAACAAAGGTGAATTACTCCTGAGCTGGGTTTTCATGCATTCAAAAAACATGCCTGAGAGTGTGATCGTTGATGCAAAGCAAGAGAAAAGGAGGCTCTGTGGCCTTTGAAGCAGAGTTTAGAGTTGTGGAAAGACGTTGGCCTAGCCATCCCTCTCCTGAGCACCTTTACGTAAGGCAGGGTGAGCCTCTGCCCCCCTCTGGTGGCAGTGCAGCTGGGGATGGAAGGCCGGAGAGCGCGTGGCAGGAGGCCTCCAGCCCAACAGTGGAGGTGTCACACCTTGCCACAAGGCCCTGGGCTCGGGGCTTTTCACATGCCTGACCTTGGTGCCCTGTGGGGACTCCCCGAGGACACTCTTCAGCTCTGGAAACCTGTGTGTGTGTGTGTAGGGGGGTGTTGGATAACAGCAATCGAAAGCTCGAGGGAGTGTTTAATGGGGCCATTAATAAATGACTCAAGCAACCGATGGGACATAGCCTTTGGTGCCTTGCAATACTCCAGAGGCACAGTGTAACGAACCCATAAAACCTGCCCCATCAAGTTGTAGTGCTTCAGCACAAAACACTCCTGCATTTAATGTATGGTGGATGGCAAAGTGGTGCCTCAGTAAACACCCAGGACAGACGGTGCTGTGTAAACTTTATTAGGGGATGAATCCTTTTTTTTTTTTTTTTTTATTTATTTTATTTTATTTACAGGGAAACCTTCAAATATCTTTTAGAATTTTAAAGAATACCAGCGTGCTCTGGGTAAAGAGGAACAACCTCCTGAACTTTAGCTTGCCGGGAAACCTCTGTATTAACCCCCAACACGTATGTAAATAGGGAAAGGTATAAATGTCTCCAGGAATGCCTTGCTGCGTTAGCAATACATTTTGATGCCTGGATACAGCTAGGGAAAACTGCATTGTAATAGCAACCATTATTGTTCTAGATCCTCAGATAGCATAGTGCAGGGTGCTACAGAAGCCCCTAAATGAAGATTGTTTGATTAAATGCACTCCCAGCAAACTGGCTCGGTTGTGCCAATTAACTTGGAAATGCGGCGGTGTTTTATTGCTTTAGGAATGAATGGTACTTATTGGCTTCTTATATAACAGTTTGACTTCCTCATCCAGTCAGAAAATTGAGCATCTGTCAGACCATCAACCCATAAATGTCTTCATTAGATCTGATAAACAGACCATGGCAAGCCTGAAAGCTGGAAGGTACCACCCTTGTGCCTGGGGAGCTGGACTCACTTAACAAGCTGAGAACTCGGGAGCTCCATGTATGTAAAGCAGGGGGAAGCGCGCTGGGTGAGCGATACAGGAGAGCGGCTCCCAGATGTGCCAAGGTGCAGCCCTGAAATAACTGCTCTCAGGCCTGGAAGGGACTCTTCCTGTCCCTGTTACAAACAAACCCTTGGCAAGTGACAGGTTCAGGAAGCTGTCCCCAGACAAACTGCTGGATGAGATCCCGCTGTGGTTGGCCTTCAGCCTACTGACGGCAGCGAGCGCTGTGCGAAGCCCCGGTTGCCTTTGGCTGGAAGGAGCTCTGAACCCAAAGAGGGGTGTTCGTACGGGCCTGAGTGGCGTTTGCTGGAGGTGGTCTTGCTGAGCCTCCTTGTCACCTTGCCCCTGAGCATGCTGCCCCCGCCTTTGGGACGGCACAAAGACTTTGTAAGACAAGCCAGGAGCGTCACCTACAAAATGCTGCCGCTCCTGGCTAAGTCTTGAGACCGTATCAGAGCAGCCCTCACCTTGAGTGGCTGTGTAGCTCTTCCCCCGACCTCAGTACGATCAAGTCCATGGCAGTGGCAACAGAGATGTTGGCAATGCTGCAGGAGAAGATGGAAGTCCTTATTCACACAGGAATGCACAGATGTTTTTATTATTTCCCCTAAAAGCACTGACAGGAATGGAGAAGACAGGCAGGTGAGCCCTTAAATGCTGTACCACCGAGTCTTCCTTCAAAGTGAGAAATTCTTTAATCTTCCAACAATTCCTGCCTGGCTCTGGGCTCTGATAAATCTTTCCCTTTAAATGAAGCTGCTGCTGTTGCACAACCTTTGGTCTTGCAAAATGCAAAGCCATCTGTTACAACCTCAATTACAGGTTAGAGGAGACAGAAACTTATTTGATGGTCTGTAGAAGCAGGATTTACCTTCGCTGTATGTCTGAGTGAAAAGAGCCAGCCTTTATGGCAGAGGCCAGGTCAAGAATGAGGGATTTTATCTATTAGAGTAAACTGAGGAGTCGGAGAATCCTAAAAGACAAACTTTTAGTGTATACCTAAATTCTAAATGAAGTCAGAACAGAGATGGTGTGCGTGCATATATAAAACATACATATCACTATACACACATTTTTATGAACTTTTTTAGCTCTCAAATGCTGCTCTGCATTTGGAGAACCTGTAACCTTGTGGAAGAAAACTTGAGAGTGGCGATAGCCATTCAGGTTGCTATGTAGGTGTTGCTATTGGGACCAAATAATGTAGTTTGCATTGATCCCTTTCTTTGCATGCTCAGCTGAAACAAAATAATCTCAGTGGTGTGGGAGGTGAAATGAACAGTGTATCTACTTTGACTTTTACTGGGAAAGTGATATTTTATAGACTTTCATCCTGAAAGCTGGAATCACTTGGTTATCTAAGGAAAAAAAAGTTATAAATAAACATTTTATAAATAAAATTTATAAAAAAAATAAAAAGTGCAGGAAAAAAATATTGAACCAAGTATGCAGAAAAGGCCTGGAAGAACCCCCTGAAATAGTTTGTTATATCCTTTTCCCATTTTTCTATGGATTATATCCATGGGATCCTCAGAGCGCACAACCAAGACTTATTTTTTGACACTATGGGTTGACATTAATGAGGCAGTCACCCTGCCAGCTAACCCAAAGCTGATTAACTGCCGATATATCCACTTAAAACTTGCCCTGTTGCAATTCCCTTGGGGAGATGAAGCCCAGGTGCTCGTACTGGCTGTTCCTCGGGTGAGGACTTTACACAGATGCCCCTTGCTCCCAGGGAGCGTGTTGGCTAAGCTCGGCCTGGGAAACCTGTGGATGTTGTACCCAGAGCAGTGCAGCCACGGTTGGGATTCTCCTGTTCAAAGTGAGAACAAAACCCAAGAGCAGATCAGTAGCAGCATTTCCCTTCCCCCTTCTGTCCAGCAGACACACACAGGTTTGATTTATCGCTGCCAAGTCTGTTAAAACAGCGAGGTTATTGCTTTGTAGGGGGCAGGAATCTGTGACAAACCTGAATGTGCTCATTTTTTAAACATACGAAGGACTGAGGGGAAGCGGTAAACACGGTAACTGTGCCGCTCTCTCCTCGTCCGCTCTCCTGTTGCATTCTTGTTATACAATGGTAAGAGGCATTGCAGCGAGTGTTGTTGAAAGATGGGGGATTTAAGAGAGAGCTGTGATGGTTGGCTTGGATTGCTGCCTATATTTGGACTGTATTTATTATTCCACTTCTATTAAGGTGCTTAAGTTATTCAGAGTTGGGTTTAGACAAGAAATAAATATCTAGGCAGCTGTGACTACATGTCTGTTAGTGATTAGTCATCACTACAACTCTGAAGAGTTGGATTTACCAGCAAATTGTTAAAATTCCCACAAACAGAGGACTGCGTAGGGAAAACGTTGAGTTTTATATCTTGTTGCTTTTGGCTGGAAATTTAACCTGAAGCTATCCAACGGGCCAAGAGAAGAAAGATGCTGATGTGACATGGGAATGAGCTTTTTAGGATTTTCCTTCCTCGCAGGTGTTATTTCCTGTAGCTCACCTGTCAGGATCCAGGGGAAAAGGCGCAGATAATAGGACGAGACACATCACTGGTACTTGTTAGCAAGAGCAAACAAGCTGCTGAAGTCTTGAAGGGAGATTCCACCTGCACCGCCATTGCTGGAGTCTGATTGTTCAGCACATTTGGGGTTTGGCCCTCTGGAGAAGCAAGAAAGGGCTGAGCACTGTCTGATTTCAGCTTCAGGTACTGCAAGGGAGATTGCCCTATATGCAGACTTTTTCTGAGAACATTAGCAAAGAGGATCTCAGTATGTGCTGTGTCGCTGACTGATGCAATATCACAGCCCAACTGCAACTTCTGTAATTCTCCTTGATTTTTTTTAAAGCACAAAAGATCACATTTTTTTCCTATTAAACATTCTAAAGGATGTCTACACAGCTGCAGTAGAAAAAATACCTGCTTTTTTTTTTTTTTTTTGCCCCCCAAATTCTGTTGAAAGCAAAATAAAACTGTTAAATCTCCCCTGCTCACCTTTGTTGAAGAAGAGGATTATTGTCCTGCTTAAACAAATCCTGCAAGCTTTTTTTTTTTTTACTTCAGTTCAGGATGACATTGCTGGGTGGAGAAGAAGGGAAGAGAGAACTGCATTGAAGTGTGGTTCTTGAAACCCATGCCTGCTTGGCCTGTAAAAGCATTCCCCACATAGAGTTCAGCGAGGGAAGGCCCATCCAGCGAGGAGGATGGATGCTAATTGACAGTGTGGGGAAATCAGGGTTCAGCTTCCTGCCCTGCCACGCGCGCTCTGGGTATCCTGGGGCATTTTGCTTGCAGGTGGGGCTCCCTGTGTCATGTCCCTTAGGTACCTAGGCTGGGGGCTATAAATTACATTCCTGGGGAGCCTCTCTGCACCAGCTGTTACTCCGATCTCACTGAAATTAGGTGCCTGGAGCTGTTGATGGAGATAGCTCCTTCCCTTCCCCTTTCTCCTCCTTAGACTCTCGTGCTTCACTTTCGGGGTGTTTAAATACATCACGTATACAAAGCCACTGGGGCTGCTACAAGTCCTTACGATTGATGTGGGCAGCATCCAGGTGTTTGTGTGACTGGTATTTGTTGCACAATGAGAAGAATGCTGCTTTGGGAGCATCTGTCCTCATTAGAAATGCAGGTCCTGTTGGCTTAGAGGATTAGTAATTGGGGCTGCAGCTAACAGGTGCTGGGAATAGTAAATTCTCAGGTCATGGGAAATACAGCTTTGACTGAATCACGTTGTTTGCCATTGCTAATGAACCAGCTAGATGAAAAGTCTGATTACCTTTTGCATGGTTCTGGGTATCATGGAAATCATCTGGATGTTGTTCTTCGGTGCGCAGAGCACCGCAGGCAGACGGGTGCAGATCAGTGCAAGTGATAAATTGGACACTTTACTGATAGATTTGTGGTACCTGCTTTGTTTTTTAGGGAGGCAAGTTTGTAAGATACTTTCCTTGGTGCAGTTAATCTGTTTCTAGTGATGCTGAGTGACAGTTAGGAAGCAAGCTGTCTGAAAAACCCCATGGTGCATAATTTTGGCAGGCATGAACCATTAGGCTGAATTTCCCACAAGTATCTGCCCTTCTTGTTCAACCTGTAAGCATGTTTCTGACCTTCTGACCACCTCCTTTGGAGCTCCTGGCTTCTCATTTGGGAATTGTGTAGCCACAGCTCTGAGTGAAGCTTGGAGGATTGTTCACTGGGTACTTCATATGCCATAAAATTACTGAATATTCTCTTAAGTAAACTAGGTTTTGGATGTTCTAAGAAGGGCATCCAAAAGCTGCTAACCCTCGAGGATTTTAGTCTTTCTCTGTACTCCAGCTATTAAAAAAACAACCAACCAAAAACAACACTCTTCCATGTACATATATGTTTATATACATATGATACTTTAAAAAGCTTATCGAGGTTTTGTAAAGATAAATTCTTGAGGTCTGGGAGGCAGTCTGGTGGACCAACAAGGGCCATTTAAAAGCTTAGGAAAAAAAAACAGCTCTGTTTTGCCTTTTTTTTTTTTTTTTTTTTTTTTTTTGGATGACAGGTAATAAATTAGGCTTGGGGCATCCCAGGCATGGAGAGGAGTCCTGGTCCTGTTCCACCAGCACTGTCTGCCCCTGAACTGAGCAGTGAGGTCCTGCGGGGACAAAATAACAATATTTAAGTGGTAGTGGGATGAATTTCTTCACTCAAGCTCCTTAAAATTAAAAAACGTGTCAATTCAGGCATCCCCAAGCTTCTGGAGTCCTGATTATGCAACCGTAGAACATAATTTTCTTCCTCTTCTGGTGAGTAACTAAATATTTGCACTGTGGTAGTACTGAGGAGGCACGAGCGTTCCAAACGCAAAGCAAGGTGCAGTTCCTGCCCTGACTTGCAAGTGTTTTTTCTGATGAAAGACTTTGCTAATGATAAGACTTGTGTGTTCACTTGGTTATTTTTGTTCTTCTGATCCCTCTTAATATAACTACCATAATTAATAAAAGCAAAAGTAGAGCTGAACCTCCGCAATGGAGCGGTTCCCAGCCCAGGGGCAGGAAACCCCTAGGTTTGCCTGTCCTCCTGCAAGCAGCGCCCAGCAGAGGTGCAGCTGCGTTAACTGGGCCCAGCAGCAGTCCGGCCCAGCCTTTCTGCAGGGAAAAATGTGGCCGGACTGTATCTGAACTGTTTATACTTGCCTGTGCTGGTATGTCACTGCGTGCTACGGTGTTAATGTCTCGTGATCACCCTCTCCAAAGGCAGAAAAGGCTGCCCAGGTTTGAAATATCTGCTCAATATAAACAAAAAATCTGCTAAATACCTGGTGTTCCTTTAGGAAAATTGCTTCACTGGTCGAAACGCACTCCTCCAGCCCGCATAATGGGATGTCCCAGGTTTGTTTGTTTTTCTTTGCTGCCACTCGGAGCAGTTGGGTGCAGTTGTGAACGGGGTGTGGATATGTGCCACAGCCCCATGATACCACTCACAGTTTAGCACATCCTGGCAAGACAGTAACCACATGCAGCCTGCCCTGTGCCTTGATGAGTTCTCCCAAACGAAGCAGCGCAGTACCTTGAAAACTTGTGCAATCCTCCTCCTAATCCATGCATGAAGACATCCTCAGTGTTTACATAACATTTACCGTGCAGCACGGAAAAGGCATGGTTCAGTTCATGCTGTCATACAAATGAGTCACCTTTGAGTGACAGCCTTGCTAGATGTGCAATTTGATTCCAGCTGACAAAACCCAGTACAGGAGATCTCCATTGGCAACTGTCTCTCCAAGGTGCTCATTTTTTCCCCCTCCTACCCCAAACTAAAACGAATTTCATGGGAAAAATAAAAAATAAAAAAAAAAAAAAGTGGGAGCAAAGGACACCTAGGATATGAGATACTCTTTAAACTTTGTAGACCTGAAAAACAGTTGAGGATCCAGATGCCTCTTCTTGACTTTGAATCTTTCCATTGGCCCTATCGGGGAGCTCAAGTGAGGTCTGGCTATAGGTATATTGCCTTGATATTTCTCCTTTGTTGAGAAGAATCTACTAAGATTCAAAGCACTGTCAGCTTGCTAAAGAAGTCTGAGGGTAAATAAAGGAGCTGCAGATGTTTAAGGGTGACTGCATTTCTTGAAGATAACATTATAATAGTTTTTAGCAAAACATTCAGGATCTTTGTTGTACCTAAGGGGAAATGATATGAGAGGATAATATGGGAGGATATGGGAGGATAATCCAATTATTTTCTTTGGATTTCCCTTTATATAGAATTAAACAATACAGTAGTTTGCACATGTATATAATGACACAAGTATTAAAAGTTACAGTGAAATTGGTTGGAAAACCATGGATTCACATACACCATAGAGCAGCTTTTGAAAGTGTGACGTGAAAAAAAGCACTACCTCAAGTGCACAGCATTTAAGGCCTGGCTTCTTTCATTTCCTTTCATAGAAAAAGATCTTTCTTGCTTCTTTGAAGGAATGCTCTGCAGGAGAAATGCTCAGAAGCTCTGTGCCTGTCAGCCCCCTGAAATTGAGCCCCGAGTGAGGACAGGGAGGAGCATCCCAGTGCAATGTGCGTGGTGGGAGCTGCAAGCTCCATTGAGCTCTCTTTGCTTTTCCACTCCAGTAAGGGGCTTACTGAGGTTTTTGTAACAAGGATACGGTTCTTTGGTTGTTCTGCATTTGTCTGAGAAGATTCTCAGCTCTGAAGAGCCTCACTCCGTGTTTTTACTGAGATAAGCAAGAGAGCTTTAAATTATCAGAAATTTATTTAAAACTGTTTGAAATAACTTCTTGACAACATGGTACAAAAATGAATGAGCAGAAAAGTTTTCCTTCTAAATGCCTCCCTAGAGCATCTTGTCAAGGAGCAAATTTTAAGTGATTTTTTTTTCCAGCCTCACCAGTTAAATGCAGAGTTTGGCAGTGCATGAGCACTTTTGGTCCAATCTTTTTTTTTTTTTAATTCTCAAATGAAGAGAACCTCCTCTCCAGTCTTGCAAGCAAAAATATTTTTTCAGCATCCCCTACAAAGCAAATGAACTTGTACAAGACTGCCTGACTTCAGGCTATGCGGAAGGTATCTGTACAACCCTTGGAGTGGAATTTGCAAACATTGTGGCAATCAGATGAAAAGTCTGATAGACGCTGGGCATCATGTAGGATTGTGGCAAAGCAATGGCAGAGTGGTTGGGTTTGACAACGAACAACGCTGTAAAGCTTTGACAGAACAAGAACTTACATGCGGCGTCAATCATCCTCCCCATGCCACTTCCAATTCCTCTAGCTGTAGGAGGACACCCGTCCCCGACGGCATCTGAGTACAGCGCTCAATGTCACCGAGCCAAGGACAGGCAGCACCAATGGAGCAGGGTGCACGCAGTTGTTTTGGTGTTGCCTGTGGAAAGTGCAAGGCTGAAATAGGGGAAAGGTGGCTCCAAGATGGTCTCTGCTCCCAAGGGAAATCCGCAGAGACACGGGCTGAGGGAGCAGAGCAGTGGGTGGGAGAGCGGCTGAGGCTGTGGCCTGGGCTTTCCTAAAAGTGTGTGGGGGAAAAAAAAGGTTGCAGCACTGAGGATGAGATATCTGGATATGGGTCTGAGTTCACCGCTGCTGCATGATTGTTGATTAGGCTTGTGTGTGGCTTCCAACTTTAAGAGGACGAATATTTCCTACTAAATTAATTAAAAAAAATATATTTCTTAAGAGGTTAAATATTTTGCTGTGCTTTTAGAAACTGGGGAGGGGTGTGGTGTGAAGGCTCAGTGTTTTCCTTCTTCAATCTTCATGTTTTCCTGTAAATCTGTGTTTGAGCCAGATAAGAACTTTTGTTTTCTTTTTAAAAGCAAGTACCTCCTTGACACCAATAATGCCTGGCTCCACAGGGGCTGGTCCTGTGGCTGATGAGCTTTGATGCTGGAGAAAGTGAAAGCTGCTGTTGATGATCTTTTGTGGCTGCACACTTACCAGTTATCAGGTGTCTCTCTCCCTCACTGATTTTCAGGTAGCTTGTGAAGTGTAAGATTTTATTTTGTTTTCCTCTGAGTTAATTTAACTTGGTCAAGAGACGCAAACTCTGTTGAGACAGCAAGGGCAGTTTGCATGTACCTCAGGCAATTACAAACCTGGCTTCTGTGTGAAGTCGGACTGAAAGCAAAGCAGGCGTACGGCCAGAGGTGAGCTGGCAGATGCATGCCCCTCCTGTCCTGCCCTCACCCACCCAGGTGCGGTGAAGAAGGTTGTTGATGAGGAATAATGTTTTCAGCACTTCACTGGACAACATTTTCTGTGGGAAAAATGTAAAGAAACGTGAGTCGTCTTGTTTTTGAAGATACAGGGCAAATTGCCATTTCAGTTTGTTTTACAACTTCTTATGCCAATTTCTGTCACTAGAAGGCTTGGTTTAAAACAAAACAAAACACCACTTACCCCACATTTTCTTCTATTTTCTTTTAGTTTAAGAAAAAGAAGAGAAATAGATAAAGGAAATAAAGGAAGCAGAAAGATTTTTCCCCTTTCAAAATAAACTATTCCAAAAGAAACTTCTTTGAAAAATTCTAGTTAGTAATTTAAAAGACCAAGACTCAACACTTTGATGAAAACCCAAGTGTATATATGGCTTGTCAACTAACCAGCCTATCCTCTATGCTTGAAATGACAGATTTAAAGATGCTGAGAGGGAATTGAAGGAAGGAGTGAATTTGTTTCAGCAAGCTTTTGTCTTCTAAATGTGCTGTTGGAGCCTGGGAGAGCTGCCTCCATCAGCTGACCATGCTGCAGCACAAATAAATGCATTCCTACTGCAATCTCTGCCTCAGAAGAATGAGAATGTTTGGATTTGGTTCTTGCCCATATTGAAAAGTTACAGATTTCTTCTCTCTTGCAATCTTCGTTAAGTGGAGTTTTTGGTCGAAGCAAACTTTAAAAAATGGATTACGGAAATGTTTTGAAGCAGAAAGCATTTGAAAAGCGATGGGATCCTCTTGGCTGGTGCATCTTCATGACAGCTGCTAAGCTGTGCAAATGTAAGGCTGCTTATAAAGTATTGCCGTTCCTGGTTCCTTCGACATGCTGAACTAAGGAACAAGTTATGAACAAGTTGGTTTCTCGGAGTATGGCTGGGAGGGAGCCGTGCTGCCTGCTGTGCACCCGCAGTGCCACTGATGGCAGGAGCCAAGCTGTGCTGCTGCACCTGCCTGGGACAGCAGCAGGGCCAAGGAGCCAGACTCCCCAGTCTGCGGCTGCCATGACTCTGCCCCCTCCAGCTGCAGTGACTCGATGGCCTCATTTGCTTGCACAATTGTCTTTAGTGCATGCAAAGTCCTATCTTGCAAAGCTAACCGCATAGGATGGCTTCAGTACTGGCTGTTATGAGGCGGGTGCCTGTGCTGTCTGCACGTATATGCTATTAGCAGCGTCTTGCCTAAGAAGTTGCAGATGGGAGGGAAGAAATGCTCTTTTTTGCAAACCTGCCTTTGCTGTAGTTGCATTTCATCCATTTTATTTTTTTCTCAATAAGTAAATATACCAATATCTGAATGCCAGTGCAGTCCAGACTAATTCTCCATCCCCTTCCTTTTCTCCACAAACGCTGTTGTGGGTGTTGTGTTTACCACGTTTGTACCGGGGGTACGTGAGTTGTTCTGTCTCCTCTCTGCATCTGTTAGAGGTAAGACGGTTACACTGTGCCCTGGGGCAGTGTCTGAGTGTGTGTGGTAGTGACAACTGTTGGTGGAAGAACGACTGTGCCTGTGCATGTGGGGCTGGTGTGTGGCGTTGCGGGAGGCTGAGCTCCTGCGTGGCTCCCGCAAAGGCAGCAAGTGATCAGAGGAATGAGGGAGAAATACACAGCTCAGAATTACAAGTAAATTCAGCACTGTAAAGAAGGGACCTTGATATCCACTCATGCTAATCCACCTTTTTTGTTCTTTGATGTTCAATTACAAATTCACTGTTTATTTACAATCCCGTTCTGCTGAGAGGAATGGACTCACTAAGGCCAGGTAGGGTGCCAGCCCATACAGAACTGCCTTGGACACACTCTCAGTGTACTAGCCAGGCAGGTGGCAATTTGCTGTGTGAGACTGCAGTGCTTGTCCCCAGTGGATCCTCTTAGCTGACTGCTTGTCACCGTGCCCTCAGCTATGCCCTGCAAGCAGCACAAGTAAGAACGTGTGCAATCAGTGTGATCTCCCTGTGTGTATGTGCACAACTGCAAACTCATAGCTGTGAAAATGTGATGTTGTGATGTTTTGATTTTTTTTTTAACTTTGTTTTGAATACTTAGTGATGCAACCAGAACCCTATTGTTGCACAGGCAAGTCTCCAAAGAATGATCGGCTTGCCTCCTATTTTTATTTGGAGTTTTATGAACTATAATAAAAGAACACCCAGACAACGCTCTGGGCACTGTGGATGATCTTATTTAAAAAAAAAAAATAAAAAAAAAATCCAGTAAACAAATGGCTTCATCAACCACCTCAGATCAGATCAAATAAAACTCGTTATATTTATGCTGTTGCTGAGTTAAGAGCCATCTGCTGCGATCTATTAACAGCTATTTACATATATACGGATCCAAAATACCCTGGTAGCAGGAATTGCCCTTTCTATCAGAATCCCACACTGTTCAGCAGCTCTTTCCACCTCCCAGATCCACACAGTGAAAGGTGAAGAGAGGTTCTGTGGTGAGCTAGGAGGGCTAAACCCCTGGTTTGTATTGCCTTGGTGGGTAAATGTTCCAGAGATTGGGAGCTGTGAGGGAGTTTGTTATGAAAATGTGGTTACCAGGGTGAGAACCATGTGCTGGGCTGGAGTAGATTGCATTAAATCTCTGAAGCTAACAAATTGCTTTTTTGTTTTGTTTACAGAACAATAGAGTGAAAAGATGTATGAATTCTAGTAAGAATAAGCACCAGAGCTATATTTGTTCTTGTAAGATTGCTTAACAAATTAAGGCTGCCTAAGAAACAGCGCTCAACCAAAATGTTTAACCTGATCACCCAGAAATGCATAAAAACCCTGAAGAGCAGGGCATGCGTGTGAACACTGCCTTTCTCTCTTACTGCCCGCTGACAGTAGTTATGTTGTTTCGTGTCTGGGGTCTGTCTTGGCAGAGAATTTCTGGAAGGCTCTTGATTTTCCTGCCTAGGAAATGCTCAAATAAAATGGAGTAAAACAAAAGAAGTCAGAAGTGAGATGCACTCCATCTCAAGTGCACCGCTAACAAATGTCAGATGTCTGCTGTGCGGTGGTTTAATAATGCTGGGGAAACTAAATTTACTCAGCTACAAGTTACAAATTGAAAACAAAACAAAAAAAACCAAAAACAACATATCTGGAATGATAATGAATAAAGTCTTTCTCCAGACATGGTACATTGAGGCATAAGGGTGATCTGCCTTTTAAACTGATCTCTGCTTTTGCATCCCTCCTAAATGGCGAGTTTAGTGTGTTGCTCAAATGATGGGATCTTGTAGATCCAAGCTTCAGTATCAAAAATGATTGGTTCTATTAAAGGGGAAAAATAATAAATAGGGTCTCGAACTGAGTTCTAGAAGCGGGTATGAAGACTTCCAAGGCATGTGCTCGCATGCCATGTGATACGTGACTGTCTTTGGGTCCTGATTTCGGTCCAGTTAGCTGGTTGAGGCCCGGTAACTTCTCACCGCATCCAGTTGCTGGAGAGCTCTCGGGACTGTTTCGCCAGGAAGCTCACTGCAGCCTTCTGCTCCCAGAGGATCTGCTCCCAGCAGATCCTGGAGATGCACCTAACGCCGATTCCAGTCCCAGCTGTGACGCTGTCCTTGTGGGTTCCCAATCCTCCGAGCAGGAGCTGGGGCGCAGAGCTCAGCCCGTGGGGCTCACCCTGCTGCTCCTGCCGGGCTGCGGGCCCGCGGCGCTGGCCCGGGGCCAGCAAGAGCCGCAGGCAGTGTGCGGTGCGCTGGCCTCCTGGCCTGCTGCTAGTCCAGGCAGAGTCCCTGGCCTGGTGGAGAGCTGGTCTGCACACGCATGTGTGTGCCCAAGCAGTGGAAGCTGCGAGTGAAAACCACGGGAGCTGTCCTAGCTTAGGTTTCCATGAGGGTAGCTTGGGAGTCCAAACAGTTGAAATCGCTTTCAGCTCATTGTGGTAACACCTGTGTGTGGCCAAGGAAGTTGCACCTGAGTCCCCAGCTGAGGAGGACACCAGCTGGAGCATTTTTGGTGGATGAAGATGATCATATGGGCAAATAGGCCCCTGGTGAGCTCCATGGGCCAGGAGCTCCTTGAGCTGCCCAGCAGCATAAGGGTTTCACTAACTGCCATTGCCTTTTTTTTTTTTTTTTTTCTAAAGTGTTTGCAAAATGTGGAAAAATGCAGCAGGTCCAGAAAAACTGGAACAGTGCAGTGCAATTATTCAGAACACCCGCCTTGCACAGATAGACCTACCATACTAAATCTCGAGTCTTGTCTAACAAACACTGCAAATTCAATTGAAGAGCAAGAGAAAGTGAGCTTTTTAGTAACTGTCATCCTCTTAAAAGAGAAGCCAGAGCCCAAACATAAGCTCAATTTACGGTGGGCATGGTACATGGTTCATGAAAACTGTGGGGATCTGTAGAGAGCATCGTTCTATCAAATGCAAAGTAAACAGAGAAGACAATCCAAACAAGGTGCTGCCCTGGATCAAATGTATTGTCTGGAAGAATTATAATCATGTCCTGGAAAGCAGAATTGGGTGGTGTGTTCTTATGGTGCATCTTGGGGCAATGCAGCACAATTACATGGAAACAGATACAGGAATACCAAATGTGCAATACCCCTTTCTGAAATTGCCTAAAAATCTTGAATAACATAGTTTCCAACTTCTCAGTTATGTTAAATTTGGTGACTTTTCTGTATACCTCTGAAACATGAAGCCTGATACTCAAAAGAGTAGGCAAGTAATGGTACATATGCCTGCAAAATGCAAGGAGATATCTCGCTTTTGTGGAAGGGAGTCCTGATACCACATGAAAATCTGGTATTTGCATGTGTAGATGATCAGTCAGAAGCACAAGTGCCTCTTGCATATGAGGGATGGCCAGTTTGCAGTGTGTTGTGGCACCAGGGAGCTGCTCTGACTTCTGCACGCGCAAGGTTTCCAACTCCTCCATGATAGGACACAAGCTGCCTCCTGCCTCCTCCTCACAGCAACCCCACGCACAGTATTGGGGGATCCAGTTATAATCTGTCAGTTTATTGTAGAAAATTGTGTGCATGTGTGTGCGTACTTTATTAACAATCATCATAATGTCTTTCAAGGTTCTTCTTAGCAAGGGCAACTGCCTCTGGCATTTTGGCTGTCCTTCAAACCAGTCTTGTCAGCAAGAAAAACCATATGAACTTGGAGATTGAAATCAGTTGCCCCAGGGTACCAGGTCCGGTTTCATTTTAACAATAAAAGAATCTGATGCCTTTTAGCAGGCAGGTAGTTATTGCCTAGATGAAGGAAGAGTTGTAATAGTAAATCTAGAATTGCATTCAGATGTGACATCAGCTGATATATAAATACTGTGTGTCTTGCCATATCCACCCACTCTTTCTATATGCAGGGAAATCTGAACCGAGGGAAAAGTCAAATGCTGGGCTGGCTCCCCCAACTCCACAATTATGTGCTGGTAATCCTGAATTTCCTCTACATTTGCAGGTAGCTAGAGGGGCCTGAATCCTAATGCCGCGCTCAATTTCATACACTGTTTACATTAATCTACAAAAGCTTGTGCGTGTCTGCGTTTCCAGACGCAGAAGACTTGAGGACAAAATAAATATTTGAAAGTTCCTGGGAAATTACTGTCATAGCAATAGTCTCCTTTGTAGACTGTGCTGCAGCTATGCCCTGATCTCCTGTGGTCAAAGGAGACGGGAGACAAGGCAGCGGTGAATGGGGGTGCGGGACCTCCTGCTGTGCCATACACGGAGCAAGCTAACTGTGCCCCCAGCCCATGAATGAATCATGGATAATTTAGTATCTGAGCATCTTATTATCGTGTCAGGTATACCACCACCAGCATAATGACTTCCAGAGTTGTATCCAGACAGGTCCTTAATGTTGTCACCGCTGGGAGATATTTATGAACCATCATGGTGCATGCACAAAGGCGGAGGCAGTATCCATGTCCTTTAAAGATTCCCGAGTGATTCTTTGTGAAATTCACTATTGTTTTGGCTTGCCACAAGTTATCTTTGTGACTGTGGAAATGAACCTGTCCGGTGTCATTTTCTGAGTGCGGTCAGAGCTTGTCGATGTGGAAGAGAGCTGTTAGCAGTGTGTTAATTGCGATCCAAAAGCCATGTTTCAGAGCCCCAGCAGGATGGAAGTTTCTCAATGGTATGGGAGCAGCTGTTGACAGTGGCTCTAATTGCTGCCCTGTACTCCTGATTAGAGCTGGGGGGAGAGAGGGGGCCCTGCTGGGCTACAGCTTAATGGCTCCCCTTATGAATAATCTTCCCGAAGGTGCCGCTCATTCTTCGATTTGAGCATGGTGGAATTATCCTCACCCGTGCAGATTAATCAGCAAGAAATGCGCTTGGCATCTTGTAGGGAAGAAAACTCTGCCATTGAGACTAGCTGGGGTGTAGCTGCCAAGGTAAATAAGCTGTTAGGTTTGTAGCTCTAGACATCTCCTTGGGTTGCTGTCTGTATCCAGTATTAGCATCCAAAAAATTGGTGTTTTTTCTGACTGTCCTCTACCGCCTCCAAAGTGTAGAGTCCCATTTTTCAGCCAAGTAGACTGAAAACTCAGGGCACAGGCTTGAGCGGTTGCTGAGGTATTGCACCCCAATCCTAGGTACACATTGCTCTTGTCCACAGGCACAGAGGTGAAAGAGCGATGCTTATGCTCGCGATGTCTGCACATTAGTGTAGACTGTGGAGGACAAATTAGTTTTTTTTTTTTTTTTAACTGGTGGAGAAGTAGAAAAATAATGGAGATGCTGTTTGTTAAAAACTCAAATCCCTGAAAGCAGTTATTTTGACAGAATTAAAATGCTTTAAGTTGTTTCAATTTCAGCTGTTTCAAGCACAAAAGGCCTTCAGAAGGAATCTGTTACAAAACAAAAAGCTGTAAAAGTTTTCATCTGAAAGTCACAAGTGGTACACTTTCATGTGGAAATGTTTTCACTGGGGGGAAAAATGTCCAAATTCAGAGATTTCATTTTATAGGCAATTTATCACTTTGGTGGAATAATGTTATCAATATATCTTGAAACAGTTTCGCTATTTGTCTCTTATCTATGTGGGTTAATTTTTCTTGATGAAATTGCTTTGTCTGTCTTGTGTCTTCAAATTGATAGCAAGTTGATCCTTTACTCAGCCTACTCCCTTTTGATCTGATGCTCCATTTGTCTCAGTCATAGAAAATGTTGCTCAACAGGATGTCAGTCCCTTTGACCTTTTCCTGGGATACGCAGTCCCATGTGGTGCAGCACCACACGTGCCTTCAAGTAGGAGTTTGCAGACTTGTGGATTGAGCAAGGTAGAATTGGGGTGCTTTAATCTCTGTACAGTTTTAAGCAATCCAGAGAGGACGTTACTTCAGTGCTGTGTTGCATGTGTTTGCTTCACTGTGGTTGGTAGGATCTGTTAAAAAATGGCAAGTATGTTCAGTGGAAAATCTTCAAATGGAAAAATCATTTTTAATGAAAAGTGTTTTCTCCAATGACATGAGAACCCCCCTTTTTTAAATCCAATTAAATCCTTTAGCATTTTTCAATAGAAAAATAGGTAAAGGAAAGAAGAGGGAACAACAACAAAACACAAGATGACAACTCTATTTTTTTTTTACTCGTCTATTTTGACATAAATTACTTTGTCTGCTTGCACAGCTAATTTTCTTCCCCTTTGGGAGCTTTCTTTTAAAGACTACATAAAAGCTTTGTTCCGCTTGCTTAAGGAATCAGGAAAACACCCAGCCAGAAGTCTGAGGATTGGAGCCACCAGATCTTCCTGATATTTGTGACAGGCCCATGGAAAGAAACAGAGCCCAGAAACTTGTAGGGAACAGTTTGTAGGGATCTAATTTCATGTCATCAAAACTTTTAATTTCTATGATAACCAAGCATTTATCAATGGATATTATTTTTTCCACCTTTATCGCAGGGTTTAATAAAACTGCTGTCTCTTCAGCTGACATCAAACTGCGTTGTCGAGCAAGATCTTCCAGTTTGACCAATGGTGTGCTTTAGCCGGGACTCAAAATGTACCAACCTCACTGGGTTTTGAAGGCGTTTTTTCAAGAGGCATTTCAAATTTTCTCTTCTTGGTACAGTTTCGGTAGGCTGCAGAAGGTGACTTAGTATTGGATAGGTAGAAGTCCAGGCTGAGAATGCAATTTAATATACCTGACAGATTTTTTCATTTATGAACCTAAAAACTAAAGCAAATAGGGATGCAACCTGTAAACTTGTTGAATAATATTAGTGAGCTTAACCACATATTTAGCCTGAGGAAGAAAAAGTAGTTAATTTTATATCTAATTTTATTTTTTAGTATCCAAAGCAAAGGACCCTCCTTTTTCCTGAAGGCAATTTTAAGCTGTTATCCAAGAATGAAAATTGATAATTGTTATAGCTGTACTGAGTTGATCTTAATTTTAGTGAAGCTCCAGGCTAGCAAATATGAAAATATCATCTTCCTGGCTAATGAACTGGTTAAATGTATTGGTGCAGGATTTTGGTGAAGTAGCAATAGTTAATATTTGTTGCCTAGCAAAGAGCAGTTACTGTCCTGTCTTTGGAACTATCCCAAATGGGGGGAAGAAGTCATTCAGCAGCAATATGAAGTGGTTTTTATTTATATAGGCACACACACATGTTGTTAGACAGCATTAAGTGTTCCCTTATCAAATTGTTTGCTCTTCCTGCTGTTTAGATGAACGTAATCTGATTCCAATCCCCCTGCCCAACATTGGGTGATAGATTTATTTTCCCCACCCAATAGACTTTTTCACCCCATGTCAGTATAGCATTTGCAGAAGTTTGTGTAGACAATACTTTTTTTTTTTTTTGCACATTTCCATACAGGAAGCTGTATGGAAAAAGCTCTAAATGTGGATGAGCTGCCCTATTCCTCAAACACAAACACAGACCCACTGCCTTGAGACCTGTGCCTGGCTCCGCTGTAGGTGATGGAAGAAAAGGCTCGAGCCTTAAAATAGGGTCATATTGCCTATCTACACACCAGGGTTATACAATTTTCTGTTCGTCTGTGAAACCTAGTATATTCTTTGTGCTGGATATAGCTATAAAAGTGCAGGGCTGTGGTACTGGTTTGGACAACTGTGCTTCTTTCTACCCAGTCCAAGTATTAAAACTTAATTTTTGATTGTTGGATACCTTTCATCTTCAGAAAGGTGTTTGCTTTCTGCCTCCCATACTTTTGATAGCCAGACAAGTGTCATTTGGGGTATCTCAGAAAATGTTGGGTTTATATCATTTGAAGGCAGTTTTGATGAGAATCTGAGCTTTACGCATCAAAAAGATACTTTTCTGGTTTTCATTAATCGTCATTTTTCACATGTACTGCCAGCTGTGCTCCACCACTCGGGATAAAATAGGAGAAAAAGGAGTTAGATGTTACTGGGAAGTCCAAGACTGGTGTAAGGGGCTTAGCTTAGGCAGAGACAGAACTTGGCTGAGTCTTCAGATTTCTGATGGTACAGTTCTGTTTTTCTGTGGTGTTGGGATTTACTGCCTGTAAAGTTAGAGCAGTTATTAATAAGTCAGTATCTTTTGTGTCAGATCTGCATGTTGGACAGGAAGGGCATCGTGGATCGTTGTGTTCAATCCTCTTACATTGAAGGTGCTACAAGAAGTGGCTCTTCCCTGGAAATTGTCACTTTAACTTGAATTAGGACTTTTTTTCCTCCAAATGACCCTTTGCAACTTCCATCAGAAATGCTGCAAAGATATTAGCAATTCTGCTTGATCATTGGATCAGGATTATTGACCAAGTAGATGCTGAGAAGTTAGAGTAATACCTCCAAAACCTAATCAAACGGAGAAAGGGATCCTTTGCAGGAATATTTAACCTTAAAAGTTATTTCTCCAGTATATCTGCTCAGTAGGCAAGGTACAAGCTGTACACAGCACTAATTCATAGAGATAGCTTCTTTCATTAAAATGGAAATTTTTTTAATGTCATTTGCATTGGGATTTTTAGATCATATTAAAGTAGACTGGATGAGGGCTGCAATCTGCTTCCGTCCCACAGACAGCCATTTCTTCTGGTATATCCAGGTCTTAGTGATTCTGTAAGAGAGAAAAACCAAAGAAAGAAGGTGACTTAGCAACTTGAATACTGCTGTGATGAAAGAAACCAGATATTATGGATCTGTTCTAGGCCATGAAAATATTTATGAAGTATGAATTTATTTAAGGGATTAAGTAAAGTACTTAAAACATCTGCTGTGCATCATACGGCTATACAAGCAAATTTTATTTGAATATATATAGAGAGATATAATTCTATTGCTAACAAAGATTTCAATCAACAATGAACCTTAAAATGCAGCATGAAGCTCTCTAGAGTGACAGCATGCAGCTAGTAAGTCGAGAGAATCGCTTACAACACATCCAGTCCATGCTCCCACCTCAGCATGCAGGAAGCAAAAGAAGAAAGCTGAGGACATGTTGAGATAACACGGTGATAACTGGATAGAGAGGCAGAGGTGCCAGTTCAGCAGTGTCACACTTCCATTGCAACGATGCACAGCTAAGCAAGCTCGTGAGACTAGAAGTCGTGCTGGTAGAAGAGGAGCAGGTGAGAAGATAAAATATGGCCCTTAGAGGCAAAGCAATAGAGGCTCCTCCTGATGACTTTGTGATACAGGAGCAAAATCAAATGCTAGAAGCAAGAGTTGATACTTCACTCATTTAATGCCAATCCGAGCTTTATCATTCTGTTCCCCAATTTACTTTCTTCTAAACTGCAAACCAGAGATGCTTTTACTATGCTCACAGTGCTGGTCCCTATTTAACTTCTAAAAGTGTCTCATCACTGTATCTGTTTCCTTAATGTTTAAGTACTCAGACAGGAAAGATAAGTAACTTGCCAAAGGCCAAACAAAGCACCTGAGGTGGAGTCAGGCACAGAACCCTGTTCTCCAGGCTCCTTTGTTTAACTGATTTTCCTATTTTCTACGTCTTTTCTGTTCCCTGTCAGTCCCTCTATTCTTCTTTGAAGTACAGGGGACTTTATAACCCTGTATTTCTTGCAACTGTTTGAAAGCTGTACAAGAGTGCAATACTCCTGATTGTTTTTGTTCAAAGATGGGGGCGTTTCTAGACATGTCACATCTGAGAAGTGAATGACTTTTGGCATATAGTCCTTAGTTTTCAGACACAAGGGACACATGCAAGGAATATCAAATACATTGCTGAAGCCAGACTACACGTCTCTAAGCATACAATGTTTTATTCTATAGGGAAGGCCTAAAATGGGAATTTTCTTTGCCTATCTAAACAGGGGAGCCTCTTTTTAGGTATTATCTGCTATACAAATATTGGCCTACTCCTTAAAGCTGGTTTCATAGAAAGTTAAAGACGGTCTAAGAAGGAGAACATATCCTTTTATATGTGTTGGATAAGGTAAATGATATCAAATAAAATGAAGGATTAAGGCATGCTTGAGCTTGAGGTAATAGATATAAAAAGGACAGGAATTATTGTTTACTTACATTTTTCAGCTGGGTGTGTGCAATCAGTTTTGCTGGGGATTTATGTATCACACTGGTTAATTTACAGCCTGTGCCAACTCCTGTAGCGTGCCCCGCGCCGGCAGCCTCCGCCAGGAGCTGCCCAGCAGGCGTGTGCTCTCGTCCAGGCTCCTGCCCACCCTGTGCCACCTTCTCTCCGTACATGTTTGTTATTCTCTGCTGACCCCTTCTCTCTTTTCACCATTTTCCCTGATTAATCTAATGGAATCAGTGATCTCCCAACATGCACTGAGGAATGACCCTGGAGAGGGTCAGCCTTCCCCTATCCAAAAAGCTACAGAGCATTCCCCAATGTCCATGCAGTTCTGGACATGGATCACCAGAGGCTTTAATGCTAATATCTACCTGGAGATGTTTTCTTCACTGTCTTGTTTTTCAAGGAATCCATGCCTCTCTCTAAAGAGGGCAAGAGCTGGAAGGCTTCTCCACTAACACCACTTTTTGGCTATCCTAAGTATGGATTTGCAGTGGCTTTCTGGTTTTGAGAAGTATGTGATATTTCATGGTGCTGCTGTTTCCCTAGCTATGTTGACCATTTCAAAAACATTTGGTTAAGTGCTTTTAGGTGCCACCAGTAGCAGTCTTTGAAGCATATTAGGGTGCTTAAGATGACAAGGTCTGAAAAACACAAAAAGAAAAAAATAATAAAGGAAGTTAAAAAGAAAAAAATAAAATGAACTTTCCTGGATGTTTTATGCATGGCTGCTGCTTTGTGAAACAAGTCTTGGAACTTTAATGATGGTGATCCTTTACACTAACAAAAGATGAAGACAGAACACCTTGCTTCTTTTTTTCTTTTTTCCCCCATAATTTGTTGAGATTTAGCAGCCTTCTTTTCTGTTTATCACAGTGTTTTAAAGCATAACAGTGCTAAGATATTTCCTAGAAATCATGGGGAAAGAGCCAAGCTGAACTGTAGTTTACACCTTCAGTGAAAACTATATGCCTGTTGCAGTGGTTTATATTCCACAGTGCTTATGAGCAGTATGATAGGGTCAAAACCAGTCTCCGCAGTATAATAATAAAAGGGATGAACCAAAAAAATCAGAGAGGTCTTAAGGCAAGTTCTTATATTTATGTTAAAAAATAAACAAAAAAAAAAAATCATATAAGGGTCACCCAAAACATTAGAGGAGCAGTAGAAAGCAATAATAACACAGTTGGAAATTCATATGTATTTACAACTGTTTAACCACAACTATTTGAAACTATGTAAGAATTTCTATAAAGAGTTTAAACAAACAGGAAAGATTTCAGTATGTACACTACAGTATGAAGTAAGCTGACTCAACAATAGAATTGTTCACATGCCATAAATCAAACTTTTACAAAGTAATTTACCTACAATAGTTTATTTCTGGTGGCCAATAGGCAGGAAAATAACTTTACCAGGTCAAATTTCCCTCTGTTTCATCAATGAAACTGGTAGTCGGGTTTGCCTGTTTGTGTTTTGTGTGTGATGGTTGGAAACTTTAGGTAAGTTGCAGACATAATGGGGAGGACATTCAGGTTTCCATAGAGAAATCAGACCTTGGTGCTTTGTTTTTCAGGCTGCCTTTCAATTCCGACAGCAGCTGCTGAGCAGAGGCTGGGCTGGGGGTAGGATTAAGGGTACGGTTGGGGTGCGGGCAAGGGTCCAGATGAACCGGGCAGGAGAATGGTGATCTCTGGGAACACTGGACTAGTCTCAGTATGGATTTGCTTGTCAGCAGCTAAAAGTAGTAGTATGGCAGTCTGCGCAGAGGCTAATGAGCAATTATTAACACTAGAATTGAGGCTTTCTGAGAGATCACAATGCTAAAAAGAAGCATCTAAAACCAGCTCTCCCCCCACTTTCTGCTTTGAGCCTGAAAACAAATGTTTGCTTTTGAAGTTTTCTGGAGTTCCCGGAGCATCAGCTGGCAATGCAGAAGATCTGCATCTCCTCCTGAGCCTTGCCGAGTTTCTATCATCGCCCCACCAGGGCTACAGCAGTGACCGTCATCCTCAGGCAGGATTTTCCTCTGGCTTAAAAGAGGGAGAAGGACAGGTTTCTTGGTTCTGATGGAGGGACACAAATAGGGTAGAGTTGTGGCCAAACACCAGGTGAGTTACTCTGCGTAGTCCCCATAACAGTGGTGTGTGGAGGCTTGCAGTGCAGGCTAGCAATAGCACAGGTAGAGGAGGACTGCTTGCTGTTCCACAATTTTTCAGTGTTTCAATAATTACAATTGATCCAAGTTGGCCTTGCGTTGCATTGATCTCCCCAGGAAAGCAAGCCCAAGTCACGACAGCCAGCAACTATGTGTAGAAGAGCTCATGGGATTTATACGGATTTTTTATAATGACCTTCATTTTTGTACACACAAATAGCTGTCATAGTCCTCTCATCCATGCTCAGGGCCACGTCTGACGGCTGCAGAAGGCAGGTGCCCCGGAGCTTGGCCCTGTTGGAAAAGCACCATGAAGTCCAGAAGTAAAGGCACACTTCGAGCCTTCATTTTGCTCTTCCTCTTAATCAGATCAAGTTTTAACGAGCTTTATGCAGGGGGCTGATAGACAGAAAAATTCTTTCAGAATGAAAAATCTGTTCACTGGTGGGAAGGGGGTAACGTAGCAACTCTTGTGTACTTTGGTAAAAAGTAACGTATAAAAAAGTTGACTCTCTTTATGTTTCTCTGGGTGATTCAGGCTGGCTGGGTGTGGCAGCTAGGGAAATTTGATCCACCAACTATTTACATAAACTGAAAAGTGTTTGTCTAAGCACTGCGAAACAAGGGCCTAGCTGGATAAAGTGCTGTAAAGAATTCTTTTCGCAGAATGATCCCCATTTGCCATCCAGAGAGGCAGACAGATGCTTATATAGCAAGATACAAATTTCTGAGGGCTAGTTTACCTTACAACATGGTCAACCTTTCCATCTTTCTCTACATCCTAGGGAGCTGAGTGCCTGGCTGGACAGAAAGTGGAAGATGAGTGCTTCCCATCCTCCCCAGATCATCTCCTTACGCACTCCAAAAATAGAGAATACAAATGCACTACAAAGTAAAAAATAAATCACTTGTAAAAGTGGCTTCCATCTTGGTAGAATGTTTACCAGCAACAGCAGAAAATTCATAATTACGTCATTAACTATTCTGCCTGTCAAGTGGGCCTGGTTTCTGCTAATACAGGCCATGGAAAGCTCTAATATGTAAATGAACTGACGGAAAGGCATTCAGAATTTAACACTAGGTGCTGATTTCAATACTGATAAATTGCTTTGATCCATTGACTCATGCCTTGTTGTCCTTCCAAATGAATGCGAGTACCTTCTGGAAGTGAGTCACCCCTGCAGATGGGGGCCAGCCTGGCCGAGCTCCTGTCCGTGCAGTGCGTAGAGGCGTGTGCTTGGCTCCTGTGCCCTGATGCTCTGCAGCTGACGTATTTAGCCTCGCCATCATGAGGTAGGGAAATGCTCTTGGCTCCATTTTGTAGCAAGAGAGTTGAGGCTTACTCAGTCTGAAATTTTCAAATGTGTTGAAACAGCTAAGTCTTGAAATCAGTGGGAGCTGAGATACCCAAACCCAGCACAGACACACTGGTCGCGTTGATTTTGGGGGGAATTAGGTGATTTGCCT
Organism: Anas acuta; assembly: GCF_963932015.1. Classification (NCBI taxonomy): domain Eukaryota; kingdom Metazoa; phylum Chordata; class Aves; order Anseriformes; family Anatidae; genus Anas; species Anas acuta. The sequence continues at coordinate 10,657,061 of NC_088994.1, forward strand.
GAGTTCATGAAAGAAAATGGGGACAGAGAACAGAGTTAATCCCAGATGTGTGTCCTGGGCAGAAATGCTTTTTGCTTTTGATGAACTTGAGCTTTCTGTTATCATTAGTTATTTTAGAAGTTTGAACCTTAAGTTCTAATGGGAATCTATTTCTACTATTGAGTTTATGCTTGCTGCACAAGCATTTAGTGCATTTGCAATGAGTTCAATGTAGAAGTTAATAGTTCTGAAGTTCCTGATAAAGGAAAGAGAAGAAAGTGTAAAAGCCTTTAATATTCACCTTGCGTATGAAAATCAGCTCCTCCTCAGCTCTCACCAGCTCTTTCGCTTGGGCTCTTATGGGTGAGTGGGAACAAGACCAAGGGTGATTATTTGCACAGCAGAACCAGGGTTATTTTTAGCAAGTAAGGATCCACTTCTGCAAGACAGGAGTGATGTAGGCACTTCAAGACTTCTGCTGTGATCGTAATGGTAGAGCTTAGAGTGCAATATCTCATAAAGCAGTGCATGTCTCCATTTGTGCTTGCCCTCCGGAACAGACACAGGGCAAAGGCAAGTGTAATAGTACACTTCTGCTTAGAGGCTTCTGCTACCATTAATGGTTTATTATGCTCAAATGCCTAAAAGAAATACTTTAAAGGTACGGATATTTGATGGGGCAGAGGTCTGTTTGTTGGAGGCCTGATCTGAAAGGTCAGTGCATTCAGCACAGCTCTACGTGGCTTCCCACAGGTGAGTCTGGGAAAGGACAGAGCACATTTTCCCCAGGACAGCTCCATGCATTTTCTATTCCTGATCAAGATCTATTCATTGGGCAAGTGCTGTTTAATCAAGCAGCAGGAAAAGGGTGTGTGCTGTCTTCAGAAGTACAAAGAAATCTCATTCAAAGACAGTCCCGTTCTTAAAAGGCTGGTGTTTAAATTAGACCTGCCCAGACAGGTCTGGCATGTTCAGTGTGACCCCCTTTTACTGTGGATGTTCCGGTTATAACTATCTTACTGCTTCCATTTAAAATAAAAACACAACTGACATAGAAAGCATAGATCAAACCAAGCTCCAAACAGTTGTCAGCCCTTGTTGTGAGCCATGGTTTGTGATAAACCACTTCTACTGAGAAGTAGCTACATCCAAAAACTTTAGAAAAGTACATACAAGATCACATCAGCAGACAACTTTAAGAGATGGTAAGAAAATTACCAAATGGGGCATGGGAAAAATGTCAACTGTCTTTCTACAGTTAGAGTGCGAGGGCTGTCTGATTCTTTGGCCCTAGAAACCAAGCACTGTGTGTCTTTTTCAACTGAGCTGAAACACAGTTTTAGCAGAAGCTGTGTGCCATCATTGATGGTCAGAAGTGTTACATCCTTGGCCTCTCAGGATGTTTTCCTCTTGGGCATGCTTTCATGCAGCTTCACTTCACTTTCCCAATATTACACATGATGAAAATGAATCTTAAAGGTCACCAAGGCCTATTGTTCACTGTGCTTTGCTGTAGCTTTGCAGGTTATAAACAACTGAGATTGCGCTGAGATGTGCAGCCTTTGGTTTCTGGTGTAAGGGCGGACCACCCTGGTAGCTGGTAAGGTCCATATGTTCAGCTTTTTCCCTGAAAGACCTCTTGGTGGGTTGCAGTCTGCCTGTCATCCTCGATCTACCGGCAGAGGTAGCAGATGCTTGGCATTGGTCTTGCCGTGAGTCACCTACGGGGAATGAATGATCCATCTGCACACACGGCTGATGCATGCCGGGAGAGGCGTGTTCACACTAAGGCTCCCTAGGAGCCACTCCCAGGCCGTGCTGCTTATGGGGATGAGTGCAAGGTCCAATTCTTGGGGGTTTGCCAGGCCAGCACTCCCTAATTTTGCTGGGGATTCACTGTTCCGTTCAGTGCTGCAAGGCCAGACTTGGCAGAGAGATGTTCAGGTGATACTGCGAGTGCTGGTGTACCCCTTTTGAGGCAGCCTCACAGAGATTGGGACTCCTTTCCTTCTCTTTTGGTTGGGGAAGCCAAGCAAGGTGTGATGTACACACAAGCACCTTACCTGTGTTTACAAGGCATGGGAGAAAAGGTGAATTTTCTTTTGATTTCCTGTGTGAGGTGTGGTAGGGCAGAAGTACAGGCGTATCATACTTTCCAGTGAAACTTCACCTTAAACTGTGCTTGAGTTATCTCACCACAAGAGCAGGAGCCATTTACCAGGTGTCATTATAAAAAAAAATCCGATTCTGAACCTCACTGGGCAACAAGAAGATGGGTTGTTGAGGGAGAAATCAGGAACTGCTCCAAAACAACAGTCTCTCAGCAAGAAAAGTCAGCAAGAAACAGTAGATACTGTAGAAACCAGGGAGATTTTGCCCATGTGCAGAGGGGAATGAACCTTGGTGAGATACAATGGACAGGACAGAACTCAATAAGGGTTCATTCTTCATAATTTCCTACAGAAAACAAGAAACACTACCTGTTGCATGTGGGATGCTGCAGGGTGCATGTTAAATCCCAGAATTATAAAAGGGAGTCAGGGCTTAACATCTGGAGACTTCTGTACAGAGCCATGGTAAAGGAGAGAAGGTCAAAGACTTTTCCTTCCTTACGTATATAAACTTGGTGTGGAAACTTTTTGTCAGGTGTAGAAATTGTTGCCTTGTGGTTAGATCTTTCCAGATGGCTGCGTTGCAGGCCCTGTGTGTGTGTGTCTAAGGACATGTGTCTGAGGACCCTGTGTATGTGCCCCTCAGTGTTGGGGAATATCTTCATAACCATCTCTCCTTCCTGCTGGTCCCTGCCAGCTTTGAGAGGAAGAAAGGAGGTGGGGAGGGTTCGGCACAGCTGAAACTTTCTGGAGTCACCTTGCTTTCAGCAGGAAGACCCAAAGGAAGTCATTCAGGAAGAATTGCTTGGTCCACAGGAATTTGAAGATTTGCCACTATGACTTCTTCTTTTTAATCCTCTTCAAAAGCTGTATTTGAAGTAGACAAAGCAGTCTCTGTGACTCTTGTAACTCTCTTGCTGTTAAAAGTGCATGTGGTACGTTGGTGCATGTAGTACTTTTGTGGGCATAAAAATGTCATGTAAAAATCACCGCCTTCTGTTTGACATCCTCAGCTAGCAAAGCTTTTATTGTAAACATGAACTTACACACAGGATCGTGCTGATTTTAACGGATTTTGGCAAACCGATGGGTAGCACTTGTTTCCCCAAGCTGTTGCTCCTGAGCTGTGGTCAGAGTAGGGGTCCTGCAGGCAGCTCTTGATCAGATCAAAATCTTGTGAAGCCAGCAGCGAGACTGCTGGGGGAGCAAGCTTGAGCCTAAGAACTAAGTTACACCTTGGTGCGATTCCTTAATTATTGCATCACGTGTGTGTGTTTGTGGTCTGTAATGTAATTTAGTTGTTTGGCCATCTTTTGTAAGTTGTAGATGATGTAAAAAGGTTGCAGTCTTTCCATGCCACCACCACGACTGGGGTGAGGATTGCTTGCTAAGTGGGAGTCCAAGGCGCAAAGTGTTGGAAAACCTTCCTGGGGCATCTGAGGCCACTCGTGTGTCCCTTCCCACTCCAGGACCGCTGCTAGCAGCAGCCTGTGGGGCTTGTGCAGAAAAGATTTTCAGTGGGAATCGAGCTAGTTATACCTGTGTGGGGAATCTAAGAAATTGCATAAATGCCTCCAAATGTTATGTAGGAATGTAAGCCTTTGTAAAGCATGAAAGGACGGCTTTCCTGATGCTGTGGAATGGCTAGTTGTTTTTGTGTTGCCTAAAAATGTGTTGAGAATATTTCTGATGCTAAGACTTGTTCATTTCCGAGCGAGCTGTAAAACAGATACATTTACAAGTATGAGTAATGGAAAACAGAAATTTTCTGCACAATGCAGACAATCCTTTCATGTTACATCATTCAAAGCAGTGTATTCACATGGGGATATATTCAGGCAAAACTCCACTTCCAGAAGACCAGGCTCCTCCGCTTGGCTGTGCTTTTAAAGTAGGAAACTTTTGGTTAAGATCTGTGGGTATCTTTCACACAATGCATCAAAGAGCTGAAACGTTGAGGATAATCATTCCCACACTTGAATCTACGTGGGCTAAAGTACGAGCCCTTCTGTGACGGCAATTTAAGCATTATCCCTTGCATTTGCTCCTGAAGATACTGCAGCAACATAGGCAGCCCAACACAGAGACTTCTGACATTACTGAGCTATCAAGCCAATGAAGAAGTCTGACATCCTAAAATTTGCAGGAATAAATGTAATACGGAAGGCTGTTAAGAACTAAATTTATTTCCTCTAGATAAATTCCTTTGTACCATGGAAGTCAAAATATCCCTTTCTAACAGATTTCAGAGCTCCAGGGACCACGATGGCTATGGAGCTTTGCTGTCGGCATGTTGAAGTGAAACCTAAAAATTGATCTCTGAACTGTAGTGTGTGATGAGGAGGAGCAATTCAGATTTATTATGATAAATGTTGTATTGGAGGTGGAGGGAAGAAAATGCAAATTTCAAGACTTCTTACTCTGATGGCTTTTATTTTTTTATTTTACAATTGCATGCTCTTTTCAATGAGGTGCCTTGTTCTGAGATGTTACTGAGCCTCCTAGGCTCTAACAGTGAAGTCCCAACTCCCGGCACTATCGTTTTTGGAAATGAGAGAGCCATGTGAATATACAAAAATCTGGAGGCATAAAGGAATGCATAAATGTACATGAGGCTTCTAGTTATCCATGCAAACACCTAGGTGTGGATCCAGCTCGTGTCTGATGTGTAGGCAGAGGTAAACGTGACTGCAAATGTAGCCCTGTGCCTATCTCTGCCCTGCTTCCTAGCAAGGTGTCTCCATCCTGACATGCAACAATCTCCGCATTCCTGTCCAACCTGAAGCAGGAGTGAATTTAATTAGGAAAACTTTATGCTAACCTGTCCCGCCTCAACACGTGTCTGCTGAGAGCGAGCTCAGCTTTGCTAGGTGCTAGGCAGGGTGTATTAGAGAAAGATTAGAGAAAGGATGTTTGGAGAAAATTCAGCCTCTCTCGTATTCCCCTTTGGGAACAAAATGGTTGGGCACGAGCAGGGCTTTGTGGTGGCTGTTGGGCAGAGAGGCACTGACCCACCAGACCTGCAGCAGCTCGGCAGCGCTGGCCAGACCCCGAGTCAGACCCCACCACGAGTGCTGAGTGAGGAGCCAGTGCTGCAACCAGATGCCACTGCTGGCAGGGGCTGTGATCAAAAAGCATCCAGACTTTTGGCATTTGGGTCTTGCATCTGCCAAGCCTTTCCCCTGTAAATGGCCTTGCATGCCGCCCCAGACAGGGACTGTGCTGAGGAAAGAGCCAAGGGCAACGAGCTCTGCATTTGCCATAAAGAAGGCTGTGGGGTACGCCCCCAGCAGCCCTTGCTCGTGGGGTTTCCTTTCTGACCCTACCAGAGTTCAGGGGTTCCTGGTTTTACACTCCTTTGGTTTAATTTTTAAAAGCGTAGTTGTTTGGGGAAATTAAGCGTTTCAGTAATATGATTTTGAATTGTTCACTGCTTCCCTGACATCTGGGTCCCATCGTGCCTAAACGCTGCCAGCCATCTGGGGCAGTCAGTCCTTACTTGCCAATACTGACTGATATGGCTGCCCATCCTCTTACAGGAAACGCGAGTTGTGCCAACCCAGTTGGCAAACAATTTCTGAGCAAACAATTTGTGTTTATGTATTCTTTTTAGGTGTGCTGATGGTTTCCAGGGATAGCGAGTGTAGCTGAGATTCCTTTCCTCTGTGAGCTTAATCTGCGTGCACCTAATCCTGATGGCAGAAAGCAAATTGCCAGCGTTCAATTTCATGCATTTAGCTATGAACAAATGCTCCTTTGCAACATCGTGAATGAGTAGATTACCTGAATTTTGAGCAATTACACAGCCTTTTGATAAGCCTGTATTATTGTAATTTGTATGTTGGCCCACGGTATCACAATGTTGTCTGCCTAGCCGAGGTGGAAATCTGTACTGAACGTTTAAAGTAATAGATGCTTGCCCAGACCTTTAGGGGTACCTCCTGCTGCACAGGTGGGATGTATCCTACGCTTCCCTTATATTTAGTCTACATTCACCATATTTACTTTGGTGTGCTTCAGACTCAGAGAACTGCTGCTGTAGGTTGCAGGTGACCTGTGGAGGAGATTTTTAGTAATTTATTGTCCATCCTGCGCTGAAACTGCAGGGCATTATGAATTACTTGTATTCCACCTTGGCATAAGTTTTATGTATAAAATTATCAGGAAAGTCAAGTCTGGTTTTACTGAATACTTATTGGAATAATTGAATTGGGAAAAAAAAGAAAAAAAAGAAAAAAAAAAAGGATGCCAAAACTTTAACAAAAGCTTTTTTTCTCCCCTCCATCTGTTTAATCAGGTGTTTGACTGTAGAAGGTGTTTTAACAAAAGCTTGTGCAGATGGTAGGGAAAACATTCAACTATTTGACTAAAAATCACTTCCTCTCCCTAAGAGGGAACATTTTCACAGATCTCATTCGTTCAGCTTCCAGGAGGTGCCACGGGGTACAAAATGCCTGAATTCACAGTGGCAAAAAATCATGAGCAGGATTAAGTAAGTGAATGCCTAAATAGCTTTAGCTTCGGTGTACATATCCAAAGGCATTACATGCTCCCCCGTTTCTCTATAGAAATGATATGTTCCTGTATTTGCCATGCCATATTAACTCCAATATTGTTTTTCTACCTCCATAATATAAGCTGGATGGTGACTGTTGTAGCCATGCGGAGAGCAAGCGCTGACTCACAAAGCCCTGACCTGCTGCTCCTATTATGACCTTGTTATTTCGCTGCAGTGGGTCAGCTCCAGGATGGGACCTGGGTGCACAAGAGAGTCTCAGAGCCTGCAGCCTCAGCCAGCCTGCAAGTCTTACTCCGAACTGCGATGTCTGCGTTAGCTGAGTGAGTCACAAGGTTTTGTTTTGCCATATTCAGATGACACCTCCTCCTCTTAGAGAAAACATGCTGGAATCGCCTCGCAGCATAACCAAACAACAAGAGCGCTGCTGACAGCTCTGACAGGTGCATTTTAAACTGGATTCAGTTTTGTCATCAGGCATATAAAGGAGCATTGACGCTGGGAAAATAAGTAGATTTTTTAAATGTAATTTTGTAACTTTGCCAAGCTTGGCTTCGTTAAGAACTCCAAACATTGCAATCTTCCAGGGTGATTCAAATGCAGATATGTTTGTTTTGTAATGGCACTTAAATATTTCACTCTTTAGCGGGATTTGCACAGAATTTCATGTAGCTGGTGGAGAAAGATTTGCCTGCTCTGGTTTGAGGTGAGCAGGATGACTCTGGGGTTCCTCAGTGCTTTGAGCATGCTTCTGCTCTGTCCCTGTAATTTTTCACCAGAAATTGCCTTGACTGGTTTGATCATTTTTGTCAGTGTGCAGTTCACTGATGTACAGTTGTAATCCGAAGCAGAATTTTCCTGTTAGCCTTTTGCAGACTTTGAGGCATTGTGTTTGTACTTTGGAAGGAAAACAGGAGACTCAAAGCCCAGTTAAAAGCAAACAACATTTGTTTTATTTTGTTCATTTTGCCATAGCCTCTCTGCTCAAAGGCTTCCGGGTAAGCACATGCAGTCACATGAGAGAAATCCCCAGACTCTGAAGGATTAGGATTTTTTTTTTTTTTTTTGGTCCAGAATCTGTTTTCTTCAATCCAGAAAGATTTGGTTTGTGAGGAAAACTTGCAAAAACTTTAAGATCACTTAATGAACTGAGACACAGATGATGAATTGAGAGATCATCTTGAAACATGCATGTGGAAAAACACAGCTGGGATAAGGCTGAGTGTATTTCGTCTGGTAATTCTGAGGGACTGGGTAAGGTAGAACACACAGTGGCTATGGTAGGGTCTGGCTGTTGAATTCCTTACATGCTGAGCAAAGCATTAATGTAAATTTGGTACAAACAATGTCATGTTAGCTTGACAATGATTTGATAGATTGATAACCTCTATTCCTCCTGCAACCAGATATACAAGTCCCAGGACTTGTAAACTGGTTTGGTCTACAACTGACCCACTGCCGTGTCCTAAATTTTCTGATGTTGATGGCTTTGTATTAAGGAACAAAATAAGAACAGTAGCATCAATGTGAAACCAATGCTTTGGCTGTCCTTTTAGGGTGATCTTTCCAAGCATGCTTCTTTCTTCCTTGAAGTTATAGCCCGTGTTCTTGGTGTAGAATGGTGATTTATATATATATATATAAATATAATTTTTTGTCCTTCCTTTCCTTCCTTCTTTCCCATATCTCCTGAGCATGCAAACTAGCCAGCTAAATGCTTGAGGTAAGGATCATAGCATTTCTGCTGAGAAAATTGCATCTAGTTCTTTCTAACGTTGGCTTCATGTTTAGAGAATTGTCTGTATATTTTTACATGCACAATTCACATCTGCAGACAGGCCTAACTAGCGTTTGGACTTGACTTTCTTCTTGAAAAAATCTGACTCTCAAATGCATTCTTTTCTTGTGAGGCTTAGGAATATTGATTTTTTTAATGACTTGCATGTCAGACCACCCTTCGTTTCTAGTACTGAAATGATGTGACAGTCTGTGGATGGTTGTGGAATAAGTGATGTCTTGGTCAGAGCCCAACACAGATTTCAGGCGCAGCACTTCTGCCTCCCTTGCCAGCCTCTGAGGCTAAAAGTCTGCCTCTGCCCCAGCATCTCATCTGCTTTCTCACTTGGACTCAAACAAAGGTCAAGTCTTGACTTTACAGGTCAGTGCAATGAGTGGCAACAAACTAAGGACTGATGGGGAAAGTGTCAGAAGAAGAAAGCCTTTAAATCTGTCTTCTGGTTGAAACCCAGGCAGGAGACGGCTCTAGGATTCTCCTTGATGCTTTCAGCACAGGGGCTCTCTCCCTCCCTGGTCTCCCACTGTGAGGTGCTATGAGCTTTTCGTACCCATGCACTTCACTAGAGCTGATCTCCAGCAATTTGCCCAGTTTTTATGCGACTTTCCTTTGCCCAAAAAAACCTCCTCTGTGGAGCAGCAGCATCCTGTATGACAAGGGGCTATGGAGCAGGTATTTGCAAAAAAAGGACTTCATAGTAGAATGGGACATGATGTTTTAAGACCCAGACATTGGTTTCACAGCTTGCTTTGTGAAAGCTGTGTCATTGTTTTACATTTATTTCCATTTGCTTAAAATCCTCCTACTCAGAGCTCTGTACACATATGTACGTGTATGTGCACCTATTAAGAAAAAATATGTATGTATTGTGTCAACATACAAAATTTCTGAATTCTGGAAGTGACTGTGGATGCTGTGGTTACACCTTTCTTTGTTTTCCTAGAGCTCAGTAAAACGAGGCTTAGCCTGGTGAAGATGTGCTGAAAATCCCACGCAGGAGATTTGCTTCTCAGATCACTCCTGTGGCAAACCCTTGTCTGTGGGCTTTAAACCGAGAGAGACCTTTAAAACAACAAACAAACACAATAAACCAAAAACTAAACAGGAGGAAAAAAAGCTAGATTATTAAGATTATTTCTCCTAGCAGTAGGAGGAGAGGGGAAACAGGTGCTGAGAAGCACCATGGAGACTCCTCTGAGCTGCAGACAGTGACACAACCTTGGGGCAGGAACTTGAGTGTGCCTGGTGTTTTTGCACAAGCATCGATGGGCTGGTCACCCCACACTGTGTTGGGGTTTGTTGCCCTCTGTTCCTACCAGGCAGTGGGAGCAGTGCGCAGAAGTCCAGGCTATTGCCCCAAATGCTGCAGAGAACGAGCACTGGTCCTGTGTCTCTATCAATATCTGCTGGTTGTGCATCTGAGTTCCCAGCAGTTTTGAGCCAGGGTGCTGTTGAAGGAGGTCTTTGTAGCTGTGAGCATGGATGGAAGTTGTTGGGGGCTCAGGAAGCTGTACTGCTTCCTGAAGGCCGTCTGTGCACTGCTTTAGGGAGAATGGATTACAGGGTGCTTCCACAACAAAAAACAGGATTGTGCTGCCTGCTGTAGAAGAAACATAAATGCAAACCTTTTGGGTTTTTGTACAAAAAAAAAAGCTCATACTAATCCAGAACAAGTAAAATGAGAAAATGGGAGTTACAGGAGGATTTTTCCCTATGATACGTGAAGAACCTGAGGGAGATAGGAAGAGAAATTCACCTCAAGTGTCACAGAAGGTGGGAGGCTGGAGAAGGGTAGGAGACCAGGAGTTATGGTCGTTGTGTTCTTGTTGAGCCAATTGCAATCACGTCATGGCCAGATAGCGAAAACCAGCGTTGTCTTAATTTCCCAGGAGCTAATTCATATTTTGGTGGAGTTCAAGGAGGACTTGCAGGACTAGCAAAGCAGCTCTTTATTACGTTTATGAAAAATAAGACTTGTATTTTGAGTCGTAACATCTATACACTGGATCCAAATCTCGGATACTCCATTAATCATAAATTCTTGCAATAAAGTAGGCTGTGGTGACCTACTGGAGTCTAGCACAGGAGCAAGATGTTTCAGTAGTTATTTAGCCACATATGAGGCTCTGGAAAAGGAATTGGATGCATAACCACACTTTCTTTTTTTTTTTTTTTTTTTTCCAATAAAATGTCTATATCCTGCAATTTGAAGGGAATCCAAAATTTACATGAATGAACATAGGTTTGGCAGATAGTGCATCCTCCACATTAGGAGAGGGAGTTGGCGAATACTGAAGTGTTTTCTCTATTCAAGTCTTTGATATTCAGGATGATAATTTTATTTGCTCAATAATTGGCATAAATCAAAGAAATATTTTCTTTTGAGTAAAAAAATGTTTGTTTGAATCAATTATACATGCTTGTGTGTGTACACATTTTTGTCGCTGAACCAAAAATTACAATAATTAGCTTTTTCCAAGAGGCTGTTGGTCTTAAAAGAAAAGTAGCAACATTTTGACTTTTTACATATGTTTATTCATACTGTTTAGAACCCAGTAACAGCGATGACAATTTTCTGGAAAAAAAAGGGGGAGTAGCATATGAGGAAGTAATGGAGTTGTTTTTTCTTCTCTAAGTGAACTGTCCATTTGGCAGAAAGCCATCTTAGGCAATCATGTAGGTTTTCATCTAGCTCCTTCTGCGAGCTTTTATTGCTCCAAATATCTACAAAATGAGTAAGCTGGAGGATTCTTCTTCCTCTTGTGTAAATTGCTAGTGAGCACGTAATTACCTGTTATAGTAATTACTTTGTTTCTACACAGAGGTAGCAACTATATGCAAACGAAGCACTCAAATACCTGAATATTTTGGCATTTGTGTTTCATGTGCATATAAATGCGTCACAATTTCTGTGTAAAGGTAACAGATGATCATCTCATTTCTAGTGAAATGCAAACAAGTTCTGAAGGGCATATCTCAAGATCTCAATCCAATTAGACTTGTGTAATGATCTGGTGAGAGGGTATTACATGCAAGGTTTTCTTGATACCAAATCCTTTATATCTTGTATCAAACACTTGAACTAAATATTTGTGAATTAGGAGTATTAAATTAAATAAAGTCTGTCTCAGTGTCATGAGATTTCCTCTCGAGGATGCTCCCACAGTTATTAAAAAAGAACAGAGCAGAATATTTAGCATCCTACCAATGATTCCTTCCCTGCCCAAGGATTAAATGAGGACAGGCTTCAAATTCACCCCAGGCAAGAAACTGTGCTTGAACGGGATTCTCGCTGATCTGGGTTATTCAAGTCCTCAGTACCAAAAGAAGGCCTTTTGCTGTATTTTCAGAGCAGTCTCCCTAAACCTTCTCACCTCTTACACCCCAGACAGCAAAGAATGTCATAGAGTCTCTGAAGCTTTGCAAGTTTTCAAACGCTTCATGCCATTTGGTCCAGATTAAAGGAGACAGAGGCCTCAGCCCTAATGGGTGTCACTGGAAGTGGTTAGATGCTTGGGATTATTCCCTTTTTCCCTGAAAATGGTGCGGTCTGCCCAGAAGGAAGGCATGGCATCAATACTGGAGAGTTTATGCATGTCTGATTCAGTCTAGATTGTTTATCTTTTAAACACCATTAACTGCAAATTAGCTGGTACTTCTGTGGCCAGAAATTAATAGATTCCATTAGTGAGCAGTCTCAGTTACAGGATTATTTTCCCCTTTACCTCATGTGCTCGGCTGTTTGCATTTGTGGTGCTTTCCTTTCGTGCGGGAGGTCCGGGGAGCGCTGAGCCGCCGGGGGCTGGCTCCGACTGCAGCTCGAGCCCCTTCCTGCCCCTCGCTTGTCTGAGGCTGCTGGTGTAATCAGCCAGCTCTCTCCTCTTGAAATCTTTGGATTTTTGGCTTCTGTGGCTTCGCTCTCTTACAATTATTGCATTGCTTTCCCTGTACACGTTTCCTTGCAGATGGCTCTGTAGCTCTCTTCTCTCTTCAAATCACCTGCTTGAAAACCAAAGACCCCAAACCTCTCTGCTGTTGAGTAACGATCTACATCACTGCCAAAATGTCTTGGTTCTGTGCAAAGGAGGCCTCGGTCTGTCCCTTACAACCCCTGGAGTGGTCCCTGGAATGGTTCTGGTGCCAAAGGAGCCCCCTGTTCCCATCCGTACCATGCGTGGTCCATTCCTTGCCCCACAGCACAACATCCTTCACCTCTGTTTAGATCTCTGTAACCTGACTATGACAAAACTGCCTGATTCTTCCTGCATGGCAGATCTCTCGGAGTTTTCTCTACCTGTGTCTTGTCCAGACTCAGAGTTCACTTTATTGCAAAGCCCGTTAGGGGAAGGAGCTGTGCCTACATTGGGAAGTCTGATGAGGACACTTTTGCTGAGTGCATTGCTCTGACCTTAGTAGTTCTTGTTACACATCCCTCCACTGCCTTCCTAGGCCATATCACTTATAACCTTACATTTGTTATCTGCATGTATCACTTTTTGTCTTATGTTGTATGCTTTGTTGAGGAAATAGCATGTTTCTTTATCCCTGTGTTATATGGTGTCCAGTCCATTGAGGTGTAGGTCATTAAATGGGATTCCTAAATCTCTGGAAATACAAATAGTAATATGGAGAATTAAATTAATTTAGGATTTGCAAATTAAGGATTTCCTCTCCCTATATAGCACATGAAGTATATCAGCACAAAATTCCTGTGTAATTAGATGTAGAGAATATTTTGTCTATTATGAAGCATCCTAGACAGGAACAGGAACTATTAGTCCATTCCTCCAAACCAAAGTTATTCCAGTCCTTTAATCCCTTCTTAATGATTTCCTAAATGAAATTCATAAAAGCTGTAGAAAAAAAAAAAAAAAAAAGATGGCATTGATTTTATTCTTTTTCTTCTTCTTCTTTTTTTTTTTTTTTTCCCCCGTGTTCTTTGAAGTATTGAACATATAAATGCCAAGATAGATAGCAGATGGATTTTTAGATATCCCAAGTTGTGTTCTGTTCAGTCGTTCGTCCCGCAGCTAGGTATCACTCAGTAGCTGGATTCTGCTTTGCTGGCCCGGACGCATCCTGGGAACTGAAGGGAGCAATGCAAATCCGGGGGCAATGCAGGTGAGGGAGGCGTTTCTTGCAGGCTCCCAGTCTCGCTTCCCAGTGCAAACTGGTCCAATGGGAGAAAACCACCCTGTTTCTGGGAGGACTAGTCCCCTAAAGCACCTGCTTTTAGCTGTGCCTTTGAAGAATGCTTTGCAAGCTTTGAGAGCAATCTCAGTCCTGTTCAAACTGCAGATTAGACTGAGGAACGAGATTGGTTGTGTGGTGGCAGTCTTTAAACGGAATGATTATAAACACAAACTGTAACTAAATTTTGAAGGAAACTGGATCTCCAGACATCAATGGCATGATTAGAAACACCGTGGGGAGTGCATGCATAAAGCTTCTTTTAATTCTCTGCTTTTCAAGCATTTAATAGCTTGACAGCAACATTTTAATAACAGCCGACTAGGCCCAGTTTTGGCATGCACCGCATACGGAAACAGCTTCTGGAAGCTGTCCATGGAGCAGTGAATTCCGTTTCCGCAGGCTAGAGCTCATGTGGAGATAGAGCACCGAGATAGAGCACTTAGGATTCAGGACGCCTTTCCATCGCTCGCCTTGGGAACGTTGCGCAGTCCTCGTACCAACGCGTTAGCGGCCCTCGGCAGGGGGTTGTGCTGAATTAATTTTTCAATGCACATTTTCTAAGCTGACTTCACTGAGTAGTGCTGAAGAAAGCTGTCTTTTAGCAATGAAGTTTTGGTTCTGGAATTTTATGTGGTGTTCCCCGAGCCTTCATCAGTGACAAGAATGGGGACCGTGGCTGGACACCCTTTGAATAGGGCTCCTGAACACTGGAGCTCCTGTCAGTATTTGCCGCTTTTCTTTTTTTTTTTTTTTTTTTTTTTTTTCCCCTCCAAGATCTGACCTTTCTGAGCCTTGGCTTTAACCTTTAAAAAGGAAATTTTCTGTTCTGTTTAAAAAATAAAAGTGAAGCCAGTTAAATTGAAAAGGACTCAAAAAAAAATGTATCTCCTGATAAAAACAGATCTGTGATTCTCTGTGTCAGATCTTATACCATCCCTTATACCTCTAAAAAGAAGTAGCAAATATGCTTACAGTTATGGTGATTGCTAACAATAAATTGTTTATTCAAGGAAATGGAAAATTAGGCTATTAAAATTGTATTTCTACTTAGGACCTTGCATACAATAAGAATTAAGGTCTTTCATCTGGATTGGGATGTAGGTCAACATCTTGCTATATCCTTGTCAAAGAGGTGGGAAAAGGCACTGATTGCTAATAAAGATGTGACAAATCACTACAACAGGAATTGGATTTTCAAGGTACTTCTCAGTATTACACCTTTTTTTTTTTTTTTTTTTTTTTTCATTTTAAAACATAAGAACTATAAACTACGTTCATTCATTATGCTTATATTGTGATATAGCCAAAATTGCATACCACTCACCCAAACTTATCTGCTGACCTTGTTAAATGTATGTGGGTGTTTGCAGGGAAGTGCCCTAAATATAGAAGTGAATTGCAAATGTTTGACCAAATGTCTCACATTGGCTGGGAAATCATGCTCTTGCAGGATGCATGCAAATCCTGGAAAATGAATTCATTTACCTGTCATCTGAGCGTATTAGCTCCTAATGTGAAGCAATATGTGCGAGCTGCAATATCTGAAGAGGTGCATTAATAATTGAAGTTTGGTCCAACCTATACCATGGCAGCAGTTGTGTAGTTGGATTTTGTTATGCCTAGGTTTCTCCTTTTGGCTGGTTTCCTTCTCTGCCTGAGCCCCGGTCGTAGCTCATCTGCTTCCCAGGGCTGTTCTGGCTCGGGGTGGCGCAGCTGCCGCGAGCGGCGTTGCAGCACCCTGGCAGTGAGCGGGCTGGAATTCCCAGGGAATCAGCATGGCATTTCCTCAAGTTCAGTCACCATGCTAGGCATCTTTTAATCAAAAAAAAAAAATAAAAAAAAAATCAGAGCAGTTACAGACAGAACTACACCATCCCTGTGACCCCATGTTGCTTCTCAAGGCAAGCAAAGTATTGTTCGGTAATCTCTAAAAATGGTGGGCATGGCGAATGGTTGTACCTTAAACTAGCTGGGGAAAAGGGAAGGCTCCTTTATTTAGGTTTTACGTTTTCTGAGCTGAAATTTTAAGTAAGATATTTTCCTTTGGTTCCTGTATTTTTGTAGAGTAGAGGACAGGGACCACCTTGAATCCCTATGCAAATATGTAGCCATATTATTTTCAATATCAACAGATTTCAAAGCTATAGTCATTTCTGCACATGCTTATTTTTAAACATATGAATTACCTCATTGCCGTCAAATAAAGATCTCCTTTGGGGGTTCCTGGCTGGGCTTAGTAGTCTATTAGAAGCACGTGTTTTGGTGGAAGAGGTGATGCTGACAATGAGGCAGATGTGGAGGAATCACCATTCTGTTTTACCTTAAGTACGACATCAGAAATACTCATCAGCAGAAACCTTGCTTTTTCTTGTGGCATTTTGGCCAAAATAGGCCATAAACCAGAAAATGTATTGAAGCCTATGTTAACTGAATTAAAGCTTTTGAAACTCTCACTTCAAAACCCATGTAGAAAGGGTTGCACCTTTAGGTCAGGTGGTGGTCTTGCTGATGAAATGTATGCTTACTCTAATACCAGCACCACTTTCAGGATCAATTTTAAATCCAATTCCACTGCTCCGTGCACAGGACACCCAGCAGGATTGGTGGCAGCTCCAAGCTGGGGCCTGTCTGCTCCTCAATAGGGCAGATGGAAATGCAGGAAGGTCCAAAGGCAGCAGCTCTCGTTGCTGGTGAGCAGGGTCCCCAAGGGAGTGACTGTGCTGTGCTCCTTGCTACTGGTAGCACTGGGTCCTCTGGTTATGGCCTGATGTTTGGTCATGCTCTTCCTCTGCCAAGTAACACTGAATGGGAGTTGCCCTGAGGCATTCAGAAGGTGCTAAGTATTTATCAATGATAATTATTAGGTTTGGGAAGACTTTGCTTTCTAGCAGGCAAAGGGATATTATCATCTTCTCAACTAACCTTTGCATTACATTGTCAATAATATGTTTAAATACACAAGTTTTTTACGCTTTTTTTTTTTTTTTTTTTTTTTTTTAATTTGAACCCCTCTATTTCTCCTGTGATTAAATGTATTAAATTGCTATGCTGATGACTGCAAGGGTTAGGTTAGAGATCTTGGTAGCTATCTTTGTGACAAAACCATGTGAAAGCAGGTTTTAGGTGGGTGCTCTGTATGTTTCATTCCTTGTAAGGTAGTGAAAACCCACATTTCAGTAAAATGGTGTTTACTGCAGAAAAAACAGGACCAGAATAAATAGGTATGATTTGAACAAAACTGATCACTCAACAGCATCTACATAAGCCATAGTCTCTAATCCCTGTTACTAGCGAATCTTTTCTGAGTTCAGTGGTGTTGTTTGTTTTACTTCCCTAAAAAATGCACGACGGGAAGAGGTATGTTGATAGTAATGTGCTGTGAATAGCATGAAGGCATTCTGTGCACAGCATATCGTATCATCCATCATTAAGTTTTTCTTCTTTTCCTTTGCTAATGCCAGTGAATCAAATATTTAAATGCGTTTGTAAGTCCTACATGCAGCTCTAACAGTATGGTGAACAGGAAAGAAACAGATTGCGTAGTACAAAATTAGGCTATAAAGTGCAATTTAAGCTGGAGATTTAGTAATGGACACAGAGCAAATGAACTCAGAAAATTAACATTAGAATTTGCACTTAAAATGCTCCCTAATTGGCACCTCTTGGGATACGTTTTGAACTCACCCAACATGATTTTTTCATTTTACTGAAAACAGTCAGTTTGGGCTGACAGCACCTGGGTCAGAGTGAATGAGAGATGATGATGTATTTGGCAGCTTTTCGAGTTGAGCACTGACAAGTCTTGTTCTCTAAAGAAAAAAATCAAAACATATCAATCCACATGCTCACTGTACTGAGCAACTTCGTTGTCATATCTTTCAAATTGTTTTAATGTTTCAGCACTGCAGAATTGAATGCGTAACAGAAGGAGACAACTATCTGCAGTTTCACTTTGTTGAAAACAACTACATAAGGAAAGCAGAACATAACTAGCAGAGTCCTGATAAGGTCATGTCAAACAAATTAATAGGAGACGGAAAAGAAAAGCTTCAAAATCGTTCTTTTACACTGATAGTCCTGCTGGGATGGAAAACTAGTTGGGCCAGCCAGTCCAGTCCTTGTCTTGCCTTAGTGCCTTCCATGTCCCATGGGTCCTGTGCTGCCTGGCCCTTGGGAGTTCATTTACTAATCCCTTGCTGGGGTGTTTCTGCGTGTGTGCTGACCTGATCTGCCATCCAGGCCTCATTAGAACTGCTTACTGACTCTGATCCAAAAAGCTACCTCCTGCCCACTCTTCCAGATGGGAGAAAGACCCGACAAGAAAAACATCATATTGGCTTAATGTTATTTTTGTGTGCCGAGTTACTTGGTTTTCAGAGTGAGCTCTCAGTGCGCAGCATTTCCAGTGGCTCTGCAGAGCCTTTAACAGCTGGAAACCCGCCGCCTCTTTGGCTGGATGTGCTGAGACACCAAACAACCTCAGGCTGATTCTTGGTAGTAGTTTTTGCATCACAATACGTAACGCTGCCTAGCTATTGTTCATCACCACCGTAGCCTCAAATGGACTCCGGTGGTGCTGGCACAGGGGGACCCAAACCCACAGGTAGAAGAGTGAGGAAATCTTGCCCGTTCCTGTTGGTAGCCTAGTTTGGGGATAAATGCCAACAATGTGTAAAGACCTTATTTCAAAAAACACAACTTATTTCTGGGAGTGGCAGGACCACTTGAGCTCTCATTGCCTGTCTCTGCACTGGCAGACCGGAGCATGTGCTCGAAGCCCCCCACTGCAAGGTGATTTCCAACCTCAGCTAAATGCTACAGACCCAAGCAGTTCCTTTAAATTAAATTCTGGCTTCTAGATTGGATCACCCACTGACTATACAGGAATTTTGCCCTTTTCTTGCAGTAGTACGTACAGTTATATTTGTGACTGTTTGAAATCTGTTAGAGGAAAATAGTTTTGAATACGAATATGTAATGTTCTCTCTGCTTCAAATGCAAGGGTCTAAGCTTCTGCTGCAAAGAAGCATTCATTAATATGGTTGATCTCTATTGAAGGACTTCATTTAAATAATGAAGAGGATGAGTTTCCTGATTTTTGCCACTGATGTTTCTTGTGAAGAAATTGAGAGTCAAGGGTGAAAATAAGGATAGCTGTGTAAAGGAGAGGCTATCCTGACACAGACTTGCAACAAGAGTATCTGTGATCTTGGATCCTTTCATTCTGCCTCATTTTGTAAAATTGCCCAAGGATTACTCAGAAGTATATGAACTGTTTTTTTTAGAATCAAACTTTTTTTTTTCTCCACTGAAAATCATCTAGTCAATAGGTTTGTGTTTAAATATAGCCTTGTTTGCTTCCCTGTAACCTGTTGCTTAGTTCCACTGACTAAATGTCCCGAGGCACAGTCTTCTCATCCTTTTGTAAGTGGAGTCTACTTAATTATTTACCTTAGAGCAAAGATGTTACAATTATAGCCTTCCCTTTGTGTAAGTAACCAAGCATCTCTTTGACTGTTATGTTAACTGTTTAAGAATTAAAATATCTGGGTATAAATCTGGCCCCTTTATTCATCTGAATTCATGGGGTTGCATTGCTTAGCTGAGAAGAGGTGATTTTATCTGATAACTGCTGTTTTACAGATCACATAGGGTGAATCTGAAATTCTGATTAAAGGAGTGTGGGAAAGCATCTATGCATTTGTTTTTTCAAAGGATTTCTGCGGGCATGGGATCTGGCGCTCTCTTTTTCTTCCGTAATGATTTATAATTATCTCCCTTCTATCCACAACAGCATGTGTGAAAAGAGCTGCCACTTCTAACAGTTCCCAATCCTGAAACCTTCCTGCAAGTTTCCCTGCATTTCCTAGTCCTTTCCCTTCTAGCAAAGAAGGAACTGGAGTGTGTTCCCCGTTGTTTGCAGCAAGTACTAGTTAAGTATTCACCGTTATATATCCCCGTTCGCTCAGGCGGGGAGGGGACACTGCAGAGATCCTGCTTACACACATCTACAAGCAATCCCCATTGAGTAAATTAGTGTTTAAAAATCATTAGTGTTTCTATTGGTCTGCTCTTCTGGCAATCAATGCTTTTTGTGTGTGTGCATGTGAGTGAATGAAAACAGTTTTGGAGCTTTTTCTATAAAAAACGCACAAGTGTGACAAAGCATCTTGTGTTGGAATCTCTCAAAATAAGTTCTCTAAGTGGCTGAAGATTTTAAATGCCTCATTTTCCAGTTTTAATTGGGACAACTGGTTTTCGGGCACTACAAACTACAGTTCGGGACCTGCAGGAAATGAGGACTCAGCACCTTGGGAGGACTGGTCCCTGATCAAACAGCGCTGGGTTCATTGAAATCATTCTCTGTGCTCATGACATCATGCCATGCTTTTCAGTCTCGAGGTTGTTTTTTGTATTTAGTATAAAGGTCATGTTAGGATTAAAAACAATGAACAGCTCACAGCGTGTCTAGTGACCCTGTAAGAGAAATGGTAGCGCATTTCTCAGTAAAATATACATGTGCTAAGTGCAGTGCTGTGTCCGAGAAGTGGAATTTTCTAATTACGTAGTCATTTTGAGAAGGAATGTGCTTGTTAGAAGCAGGCCAGGTGTGCAGTTGTGATGGGAGTTTGAAAATGCTGTGTAATTACACACCTTGCATAATATAAAGTTTACAATAGCCACACAATTGATGCAGCAAGATGTAACTACAACAAGTTAGTGTCTAAAAGGACACCTGTAATCTAGCCTACAGCTATTACAATTATGTTGGAAACACTGCCTTGTGTTAAGATTTATTGGTGTGTTAAAGTTGCCACTATTCTGAAACAGAAAAATCTGAGAAATACTTTGGAAAATGATGTGAATAACACATTTTCAATGACAAATGAAAGTTACTTGAGGAGTCTTACTGTAGTTCCCTGAGGGAAGAAGTCACAGTAAAATCACCTTTATTCAAATACTCCTCAGTTCAGTAATTAGGTAGTACTTTCCCGTCAATTATGCTCTCACATTTGTGAGAACTTGCATAGTGTGTGTCTGTCCTAGAGATGATCACCAAAGCTTTACCACTTTGCAAGAAATGAAAACCATCGGAGCAGATTTTAAAAGAGGAAAAGGCAAAGAAAAATATTTCTGTGGAAGCCCTCGTGTAAGCTAATGCAGTTTCCAACGTGCTTTGTTCGTAGGGTGTGGATACTTGAGCTGAGATCGGAGGTTTACCCCCACGTTAGTGAGAACTGCTTCTGTGAAGGTGCTGTGTGCCAGTGCAGTGCTGCTGAACACCCCCTGCAGCAGCGGTAGAGAAGCAGAGGCTGGCTTTTTGCAGCCACTCCTGTCACAGGGTGCCTGTGCTCAGCTGCAGCGTGACTTGGGAGGACACAAGACCTGCCAGCCCCGCCATCACCCCAACTCTGATTCTCCCGACCTGCGCCTGCATCTCTGCGGTGCCCCAGCCCTGTGCTGGGGGCTGCAGGAGCCCTTCAAAACCCCCTGTAGGCGCTTTGCCCTGTCCCTGTCACTGAAGGCCTCTCCTCAAAGCCACCCCGGGGAGCTCCGTGGGCACCCGCAGCCAGGCAGTGACTCAGGGCCGGGCGTCCCCGGGGACACGCCAAGGCCTGCGTGGGCTCTACATGTTGGTGTGGCTGTGCCGGGGCAGGCTGCTGGCAGTAGGGGCTGGGAGCCACAGCCACGGCCATGCCCGGGCAGGTCACTCACTGCTCTGTGCCACTCACACCTCGAAATGGCGTGTGTGTGCGTGCAGGTGTGTGCTACGTGCACCTCAGGGCTGGTGGAGAGAGCCTGTCCCCGCACTGGCTCCTAGGGCAGCCTTACACTGCAGGCCAGGGTGGCTTTTGGGGTCGGTGTCTCCATAGCTAAAGGCCTTCTGCAGGCCCTGATCCACATCAGGCTGTTTTTGTCCCTTCTCCTGCAGTCTTTTCCTCTCTCATCACTCCCAATTCACTGTGATGCTCTGTTCATTTCAACTCTGTTATTGTTTAGGATATTCAGCCCATACCTGTCCCCTTTCAGCCATAAAACTGGGCATGCTAATTATACCAGAGGAGAAAAGGAGTCTATTTGAGGTAGGAGGTTATTGCTCAGTTTTCCTGATTTATTTGCTGCCGCTCTGTGAATAATAGAATGCCTTCAGGACAGGAACTGAGACGGAGCAATGCTCCCAGCATTATTTCCTTCCCTAGCTCTTTAAACCACCCACCAGCTTTCCATGCCTTGAGGTAGGAAGGAGCATGCTGCTGGTGACCGACGCTCCTTGCGCTGCCATCGCAAGCATGCAATTGTTGGTGATGATATCAAGTGCTCGTGAAGAGGAAGGCACATACCAGAGGGGTGACATAATACAAATAAAGGCTCTGTGTGCTAAAGGCAGTTAGAGGCAGGTGTAGCAGGTGGTTTGAGGAAAAGAAACAGAGCACAGCCTCGCACAGCACCTCCTCTGAAATACAACATAGCAAGGAGACGGCAGGCAGTACCAGGTGCTTGCTGTTCACAGAGATACAGCCAAGAAAAACAAGTGACCAGCATTTGTCACAGGCTTGGGAAATCCAGGTGCCCTGGGCAATGCGTTAGGGGCATTGCCAGGTCTCCAGGAGCTGAGATTGCTCCGAGCAGGAGGCGGGGACTTGGCTGCGCAGTTAGATGATGGTCCAGATCCATCAAAGGGGAAAAACGACAAACAAAAAATTCTTCTTCATAGTTTAGAAGGAAGTGTAAAATCTGGTGTGACAAGTTGAGTAAAATAATGGTACAGTAGGGACGTGCAGTGCTTGCATGCATCCCATAAAAAGGAACAAATCTGTTTAAATTCTCAAAAAGAGAGGTGACCTGGTTACAACGTATGTGTACCTCCCAGGGCAAGGCACGGAATACATGTTTCTAATCTAGTGAAGAAAGACATAGGAAGCACCAACAACTGGAAGTGAAGTCAGACAAATTCACCCTAGGAGTTAAGCTTTCAGTAAAAGGGCTTTTAGCCTTGAAGGAAAAACAAAACAAAACAAAACAAAAAACAACTAAGTGAAATGATTGCTTCTCATCTTGGTCAAGAGAATGTCATTCTAAAAGGAGCATTTTATTCAAATACAAACGAGTGGACTTAAAACAGATTTCAACAGATAAGAGGAGTATCTTAAAATTAATGGGTGGCCTGATAGCCCTGTGTAACTATCTGTGGCTGTCCTAAATTGGTTATGGTCTTAAATAAATTATATAGACATGCCAAATTGGAATAGCAGACCTCTGGTTCTCTTCCTTTGCCTGCTCTGACTCATACATCCTCTGTAAAGACGTCTACATTTTGGGGGTGGAAAGGGAGTCCTGTGCCTTTAGTTTACCGAACATGTCACACCAGATTTTACACTTTCCTGTATACTGTAAGAATTCTAAATCTAGCAGTTGTGGCCAGATTCCAGTCCCTTTACATCATTTAGGTAGATAATTTGTTCCGCTATGTTTTTCTTTCTTCTCAGCTGTACTTTCTCTTTGAAGCCTCTAGCTACTGAATTGGGAAGGTAAATTACAGCCTTTCTTGGTCCTGAATTGTGCCTCTTGTTTTGATTTTGGAAATCACAGAATTGATTCATTGCAGGATGGCTGGCGTTCACATGGGGAAAGGAGTGGAACCCCTTTTCATAGAAGCTGCTACATGAAAATTGTCGCTATACTTAAGCATGATCTTTCAGTACCCCCTTTCTTGGGGCTCCAGGAGAAGCAATGTTTTCTCTGTGACACTAAGTGCAAAAAAGGAAAGTGTACAGCTTTCAACACGTGCGCTCATTGTCTTGCTGTTGCTTCTTTGGTGCATATGCAGGTTTTTAGAGGTTGTCATTCCTTTATGGTTTACGTAGTTACAGATACCCATGCGGGGTTGTGCCCAATCAGAATTTGGCCTTTGATACTTGCTTTGGAATAATAAATATTTGTTCGTATCAGGGAAATATTCTCTGCTCATAACAAGACCACAGTGAAGATGGGCAGTGGGTCTGGGGGTAGGGAAGCTCTGGACTGGGGGTATACAACCAGACTTTTTTTAGGCTATTTTTTTTTTTTTTGCTGTGTTTTGTTTATTTTGTCATGTACACAGTCAGATCTCAGTTTTGAAGCATCTGGAATATTGCAGAGGTAAGGGAGTTGACACTAGAGCGGGGAAAAAAGGGCTTTGGGAAATGATGGGCATTTTCTGTCCTCAGAGGTGCATGGTTTTAGTACGTGGTTAAGTCACTGGCTAGTCACAGTTTTGGACTGCTGCATGGCAAAGTTTTTCATCCAACAGATACCTCTGTGGTACCCACCAAATAAGGAGAAGATGAAAGATGATTTTTAAAAGAAGAAAAGCAAAGGAAAATCTCCCCCTTTTCAGAACTGAGCTGGAGGAATTAAACCCTCTCAGGCTTTCCTTTAAAAGGAGGTGTCTTATCCAAGTCACCCTAATAGAAGCACGGGGAGCTGCAGAGTCTTTCTCATCTGCTCAGTGTGAAAGTCCACTTAATGCTAATTAATGCCTGTTTGTGATGGACGCTTGCAAACCAAGGTCTGGATTTTGTAGGTGGCAGCATTATGTTATCAGTGTGCATTTCTGAGGAGCTGCTGGGGACAGATTTATGCCATCCATGTATTTTGTATCTCACACTTATTTAGATTCTTCTGTCCTAAACATAAATGTATTTAGAAGAAATAAAAATGCAAACAAATAACTGGTTTGTGTTTCGTTAGCAAACAGAGCAGGAAGTGTGGATGTGCCCAGCAGGCTCAGGGGTTAAACCTCCTCCCTTTAATTTTTACAAAGGGTTCTCAACATCCAGAATAAACAAAACTCAGCAAATTACTCCTTTTGCTGTGCTCACTTGTCCAATCAGCCTTCCCTCTTATATACATTCTGTTTGAAAAGTAATTTAGGCAACTGGGAAAGTGCCGTGTGAGATGCAGAGGAAGTCTTAACCACTAGGAATTAACTTAAAATGTAAAGCTCTATAGTATACAAGTAATGTGACCAAGATGTTATTATTTTAGTTTTTCTTAATCAGTTCAATAAACTGGCTAAGACCTGTAAAATATGCTTAAGAGAAGCTTCTCAAAATGATTACTGGGAGACAAAATAAAACAAAGTATTTTATCTGTGATGGAATGGGGTTTGTTCAAAGAGCCTGTGTAGAAGTGGTTTTGAACATTGATAATCTTGTGTTAGCTCCTGCACATTTGGAAGGAGATGGGTACTCCAGTGAGCAAGCTGTTAATGAAATATTCTCTATGAATTAAATATGATGAGCTAGATGCTATGCAAAGTTTTCAGAAGAAAACTTGTTACAGATGCAAACGAAGTACTGAAGTCTCTCTGCAGAGATGGATTTAATGTTCTCTGGTCATTAAGCAAAAAGTCTCAGATGGAGCATATGTTGCTGTGATGGACCTTCAGTGGTAAATTCAAGTAGGCTAACGGCTGGTAGGGGGAATGGTTCCAAGAGGAAAGGAGGGATATATGTTGGATTAGGTCAGATTATTAGTATTCGTGTTCCCTTCCTCTGTGTGCATGTGCTGTATTGCAAATACACTGAAGTCTGCTGCATTTCAGGCCAGGCACTGCCATCCCTCACCCCGTGTTCTTGGGCTGTGCATGGGTGAGGGAAGCTGCCAAGTATCCAGAAATTTTGCACATGGGAAATTTGCCTGGAGGGACATGACTTATAATTGCCACATTCGTACCCCTCCGGCAGCAACGGAATTTGGGAATTGGACTAGGAAGATGTATAATTCCCAATAAAGCATCTGCAGGGAGGAAAGAGCAGTGTGGTCCAGAGAGGACAGGTTGGCCCAGCAAAGGGGATGCTCTTCGAGGTGGCTCAGAGCCATCCCAAATGCTTGCAGTGACATTCCTGCCAGCAAGCAAAAATAGGAAAAAAATAGAAACTTCTGAAAGGAGAAAAGAAATAATTAGAAAGAAAATGAAAATGAGGATACCTGACTGTGGATTTGGCAGGCAACAAAGGAATCCCAGCTGGACAAAGGAAGATTTTGTCAAAAGACTTTTTCGCCAGAAAGCATGATTTTAACAAAACTTTGATATGATCCAAACAACCTTGTTTTCTTACGAAATTGTGAGGATTTTGTGAAATTTTATGTAGAGAAAAAAAAAAAAACAGCATTTTTAATTTCAGATTTTTCCTTAGAAACATAATTTATATTTAAAAATAAGGTAAAACAGACAACATACAAATGAGAGATTCTGACTCCATTGAAACAAAATATTCTGAATGACTAAATTAAAACTTTGCTCTGGAATATACCCAACTCTCAAGTTTTGTTGCTGTTAATATTTTGGCTTTTTGTCCTGATCCTAGGTTATTATTTTATTTAACTTAGATATTTTGCCTTATGGAAGGTTAATTTTCAACTAGCCAGTCAGAAACTGCACTGAGTTGGTCCAGTGCTGTTGAGGCCCTACATGCCAGCAGCTTGCTTTTAAGGTTGTTCTTGAATTTACTCTTTCGCTCTCACCCAGATCTCTTAACATAGCAGTTCCCAACCATCTACAAAGGAGCTGAAGGCACAACAGGAATCAGTTTAATTTGTTTCTTTCAGAGGCATATTATGGGCTGCAGTGGGGTCCTGTTTCTAATGCTCCTCTAGAGCTCAATATCAGAGCCGGTTTTACTTTCTGCACGGGCTGTAACATGGGGTTGAAAGTTAATGCACAGTCTTGTTGGCCAGCAGCTGTCTTTGCTTGTATTTTCAGCAGGATTTCCTTGTTCCCCCAGCTCACCATTCATTGATCTCTTATTCTCCCAGCCAACGTACCGTAAGCAAAAGATTACTTGAGCAGGTGAAGTCCAGCAGAAATGTCAGGCACACACTAGACTACGTAACCAGTCACAGCTTGTCTCACAGGGGCTGGAGCTATGCTATAGCTGGGGCAATGAGTGCTTGTAATGTAAACACCTTCTGCACGTCTCCTAAAGCTTTGTATATATATATATTTTTTTTAAGGTACCTCCAAATTAAAAATTTATTCAGCAAATAAACCCCATAAATGAGATACCATTTCTATTCATTTATCTTGTAGGAGGAACACATAATTATTGCCCATTTAGGAGAAAAAGCATGCCAAACATCTGGGATACCGCCTCTACTATTCTGATGTGTGTTTGCTTATTTCTCAAGTTGATATTACTGTTTTAAGCTATTTCAGTTATCCATGTCTGAGGTCAGACATAGCTCACAAAGCCTTGAGGGAAGTGTGATGGGCATTGAAGTAGGTCTTGGAGGACTTCGTGCAGCCCTTGGGTGACTCATTGTGCATCCATGCTTTAACAGGATGCTTTTCTTTGTTTGAAAATTTACATTTTGTTTTCCACATCAGGCTTTATTTCTGCTTGAAGAATTCTACTCTGCCATGGTTTAAGAAGTCTCTTCCTGCTTGCTGCTGGCTGTGCAATGCCCAGTGAATGAATTTTGATAATTTCTGTTAGGATTAATTAATTAATTGCAAATGTCTTCAGGCTAAATTGTGTGTTTGCATGTCAGGATGCTGTTCATAATCAGCAAAATCACTTAAGGGCTTGACATTATGGATGTTATATGGAGATTGTGAGAGGAGCACATTCAATCTATATTAGTCAAAACTTTCTTTTCATTATTTATAAACCAGTTCCTATTTTATGAATTCTCATGCAGCAGGAAGATAATTCCACTAATTGAGCCTATTTGATGAAATTACATATATTTCTTTTTCTTAATAAGATTACTCCCAAATGTGATTGGGAAGTAAGCTGTGGAGGAAATAAAGATCCATAGTAATATTTCAGGGTAGATGGGACACTGCTATCCCAGATGAATAAGCACTAATAAAGCATTTTATGAACTTCTGCAGCCTGGCTACACCAGCTAGGTGAGGGTCACAGGATACATTAGTAAAGTCGGAGAAAGATTCTTAATCTGGATGCTGTTATCATCAATCGACCCATAAGAGTAAATTGTAAGGCACATAAAGGGTTTTATGCATTTATTTATTTTTTCCATTTATAAACCTGAAAGTTTTGGTTTCTCTCCTGATCCTAGATTATTGTTGTGTTTTGTTTTTTAAACTGACATGTTCTGTCCCATAGTCTATTGAGAAATCACACGGAGTTAGTCCAGCAGAGGTGAGGCAAGCTCAGCTATGCAAAGACTCTCTGGTCTATAATGCAATTAGAGGCGGCCTTTCTGAATGTCTTACACCTGCATTTTGAAATCTTCAGCTAAAATCCCCTTGGCTGTGAAACCATTGTTGCTTCTGCTGAAATCACCAGTTTTCATGCACCTTGTAAAGGATTCTGATTTCGTTGCATCAAGTAATTGCTTATGGTTCTGATCTGTGGTATCTTGCTGTCTCTGTCCCACACTGGATTTGTTTTTATTCTTTTTATTTTATTTTATTTTATTTTTATTTTTTCTCCTATTTCTGAATGCAACAAAGCTAGACCCAGTGTGTCACCAGTCAGCTGCCAGCTCATCCTCAGCAACTCCTGGCAGGACTGGGCTGGCTGCCTTTCCTAAGGAGTAACACCATGTTTATGCTACTTTCATTTCACAAACAAAGAATATGAATCGAAAGCAAAAGAGAGGAAATCTGCAAGCAAGATACCTTGCTTGTTGCTGTCTCTGTGGCTTTGTCACCGCTGTGTATGCTCAGGCTGGCAAGGACAGTTCCAATTCCTGGACAAAGGCTGAGGAGCAGCTCAGATCTCAGCAGGTCAGCATGGCTGTGCAGAAACTTAACAGCACCTGTAGAAAAGTTACAGCTAAACAGCTTTCAAAAGGGAAAGTAAAACAAAACAAACAAACAAAAAAGCACAAAAACATAATGCCAATACCACTAAGCTTTAAGAAAACACAGAACAATACAACTGACTCTGCTTTCCATCGAGCTCCTGCACAACCTTATTGTCCATGAGCCATAAAAATTGCAAAATATGCTCTTGTATGGACTGCCCAAGTGCACCCTTACCTTCTGTTGCAGTCACAAGAACTTTCTTCATTGCACAAGAAATGATTTATTGAAGTGTTTATCAAAACAGATTCGTAACTTACACTTTTCATGTTCAGTGATGTGGTTGAAATGAGGTTCAGACTTGGCATTATTTATGTTTCTGGCTGGGTATTTTGGTTGCATAACCAGGTGCGTGTGGAAATCTGGCATGCAACAAAATGCTCTAAGCACGTGTGAAAGTGCAACATGTGGCTGTTGTGATTGGATGGTATTTATAGGTTATCTGTGTTAATATTTATGATTTTTGGTGTTGCCACAATAACAGAAAAAACAAAGCTTTACCTAATTAACTTAAAATCTGTATTCCAATAAACTAGCCTTGTCTTGGCTTTTGATAACCACATTGAATGTAAAATAGTAATGCAAAAGTGCCTTTAAAAAAATGAGTCTGTAAATGTTCTCTTTCCAAACACTTTAATACAGGCTTTCCATGAGCATTGTAGAAAGAAACTAGGTGGAAAAAATGCATCTGTCATAGAAACTGTGTATGTCATTGACTAGAATTGGCCAGTTGTGCCTGCAGTTATTTGACTTACATGCATGTTTTTCTTTTATACAAGTGGAAATTAGGCACGTACTGCAGGTATGTTGGAGCATATATTTCACTAAATAAAAAAAGTGTATGTAAATAGATGCCATAGTAAAATCTGCTATTAAAATTCAGGGTTGAGACAGTATTCCTAGATGTTCTCCAGAGATAGGAGAGCTCCGGAATGCAGCATCAGGGCTTGACCTCCTCCCTCTCAGCTCTCTAAAACTTGTTTTCCAACCGTCAGGGCTCAGGCAGGCAGAAATGGGTGGAAAACCTGCTTCTTTGCTTGTGTGGTGTAACAGGGCTGGAGCAGTGCAAAGGGCTCCCAGTGAGGGGAGGATGCTTGCAGCACTAGTGCTGCAGAAGAAGAACACAGAGCTGATTCCTGAATGCTTGCGTTACAATCCCACAGACATTAAATAGTGACAGAGGTACAAGGCCAGCGTGGTAGAGAGAGCCCTGGGCTAACTGGAGGTGATGCACAGCTAATGGCCCTGCTGAGCCTGGTGCTGATGGGTTTGCTCAACGTGAAGAGGTGTTAAAGCACCGCTGGTGCCTGAACTGCCCAAGGCCAGAGGATGAAAGCAGTGGGCAAAGCAGCCTTTGCCTGTCCTGCTTTGCTGCGGGCTCAGTTCTCTGGAGGTAGGGTATGAAATTTTCACTTCAGGGGATGTTCTATGAGAACACCGTCTGTGGGAGATAGACAGCCCCTGAAATCAGTCATCCTGATAAACACTGGTTTCCAGTGTATTTCTGGGGCTGCACTCACTCTGGTTGCTGACTTAGAATCTGGGGGCACAGTGTTCTGTTCTTCCCCATCCTTCACATTTTCGCCTGAGCCCACGGTAACTTGGGCTCCTCCACGCTGGAGGAGCTGAAAGGTGATCTTAGTCTGAATCTGGATCACATTCAGAGTTAGGCCTTCACCCTTTAATCAGTCCCCATTTGTAAAATCCCATCTTCCACATAATTTCACAGGGTTTTTTTGTTTCATCTTGTTGGCTTTTTTGTTTTGTTTTGTTTTTCTTTTTTTTTTTCTTTTCTCTCTTTTTTTTTTTTTTTATTGTTGGACTTCATCTGGTACAAAGGTTTAAACTACAGAAGTAATTTAAAATATTGTGGCATTTCCTTTCT
The DNA here is from genome assembly GCF_963932015.1 of Anas acuta. Classification (NCBI taxonomy): domain Eukaryota; kingdom Metazoa; phylum Chordata; class Aves; order Anseriformes; family Anatidae; genus Anas; species Anas acuta. The sequence continues at coordinate 10,687,361 of NC_088994.1, forward strand.
TAATTAATCCCAACTGTTTTCCTTGGTAGTACAGAAAGTATCAGTATTTGATGAGGACATTATGCCTTCATCACTGGGGCAGTGGATTCTTCCTGCCGAGTCTGTAAACAGCAGACAAGCCACAGAGTTCAGCCTTCATGTTCTGGTTTTCATTAAGCCCAGACTAGAGGAGCACCCAGCTGTGTCTTCCTGTAAGGTCTGTCAGTCTTCCAAAGCTTGTTAACATGCTAATATAAAAGGAAATAGGGCTGACTTCAAGGAATTTACAACTAGTCTTAAACTTCAAAGACTGGAGCTACATCTCTTCAATTCAACAGCAACAACAACAAAAATCCTATAACAAAGTTCTCTTAGCCTACAAGACATGTTCGATGCATACAGATCTGTTAAGCCGTAATGCACGATGCCACATTTTTTTGTGGAAGTTGCAACACAAAGCCTCCTGCAGTTGTGAAACTTTGCTCATAGCTGGTAGGTTTGATCAGAGACAAGATAAATTGCTGTCCAGCCCACAGATAGAGTATCGGGAACGATGTTGTCAATCTCTCCTTCCCTAAACCTGTTTTCTATGTAAATGTGGGTAGGTGAATCGGGCTCGAACAGTAGGCAGCGTTCTCAGGTGGTGGAACTTGGACAAACTCCTGTGACTTCAAGGGAATTCCTCCTGTTTGTAACAGCTGAAGGTTGTTCAACCCAGTCTGAGGAGACATCTGCGGTGTGCTCACCTGGAGCTGTCCCATCGAGGCTGGTCACATTCTGTCGCTCTTCATGGATAGAGAGCACAGCTGTGTGCAGGTAGCGTGAGGCACCTTTGGAGCTGAAGAATGGCTTGTTGTTCTCGTTCAGCACGGACATGTGGCTATGCAGGAAGGTTTACAGAAATGACACAAGCATTCGGTGATCCTTTCCCAGTCTCTGGTGATTTGAGGATCAGGAACATCCTGAAGCAGAGCTGACATCATTTATGGCTAGGAGAAGTCCATTAGTTTATCTCCCATTTCTATAGTACAGCACTTCTTTAGTTATGGGTAGCTTGAAAGATTAACTGCAAATGCTTCTTTCACCCTCGTGAATGCTCTTGGCTCCTGTTGGAGTCTACAAGAGCTTGCAGGAACTCAGCGAGAAGAGGCCACACACTCCCAGGTTCTCAGACCTGGGATGCTTTTTCACCAGTGCTGGAAGGAAGATGCCACTTTTATCTTCTGTAGATCAAATCTCTGATAAAGGAAAAACCCCTGAGATAACCAATAATGCCCGTTATTTTGATGTTAGAAGAGATTTCCATTAAAATTCTCCTGGAAAAATCTGAAGAATTGAAATGCGTAGAAATAAAGGTTGTTTCACAGCTGAGATATCTATATACTGAAGTGCTTTGGCAGGGAACCTGAGCAATAAACGTGTCAGATGACACATCCTTGAGTCATTTGAGGAGATTTCTTCATGAGCTTATTTTTTATTGAGACTGAGCTCTTTGTGTCAAAGAACTATGAGAATTTTTGTAACTATTCAGTTGACCTCAAAATTAGTTTCTTTGGTCACCCAGAGATATTCAAAGCAACTCAATGCAAATAACAATAATAAAAAAAAGACAAAGTAGCATATTAAACTCAGCTGTTATTCACACTGTTCCTTCTCTGACAGCTTGTTAAAAATGTTGGTAGAATAGGTGCTACTGTTATACTTTCGTTATTCGGTGCTAATTAGAACAAACTTACACGGAATCAAAAGTAGTTTCTAAAGGGAGCTGATTGTTTAATAGGAATTAATTGAAAAACCAGACCACAGCAGTGAGGAAGGCCACAGGCAGCAATGGCACATGTTCGGAGTCACTTACCAGCCTGCTCGGTGTGTGCCATGAGGGCAGACGAAACACCGGGGGTGAGAAGACTGCAGGGCACCGGTGGCTGGGCTGGTGAACAAGCAGGAGAGCAGTGTCAGGGCTGGCTCCCACCTTCCTTTTTTTTCTTGGAAGAGAGAAAGCAGAGACCTGTAAGGTTCTTGTGTTTGCACACTGACTGCCAGCTGGGCAGACGTCCCGTACAATGCTCTTTGCGGGTCCTTTCCCATGTGCAGCTGGACCATACATGACTGCAGCTCCTATCACCAATGGCTGAGTCCTCCCAGGCACAGGAGTTCCTGTTGTCTCTGCTGCCTTGCACTGGTCTAGCTGGGGTCTCTGGAAAATAACACCACCCCCCAAAAAACAGGTTAGAGTTCTTAAAGAAACAAATTGCCCCATAGAGCCTCCACTTGAAAGTAAAGCTGGGCATTTTTGATCGTTTTCTTAACAATAAAGCTAGCCTTTTAGGCAGTGATGTGCCATTTTTTCTGATGTTCTTGAAATTCCTGTTTTAAGAGGAAAAATGACAGGAAAGGCTGCATCAGTCTTGTCAAATTTCTAGGAATGGAGCTAAATATGATATGGTGTGTATCTATTGCCTTCTGCCAAAAGCACCTCAATTTTGTCAGAGAAAAATGGTAGGAGACACTGTGCCATGAGCTGATAAGGTCATATTAAATCAGCTGTCTATTGAGTCTCACATATTTTATATATAGCCATCCCCTGAGGGGGTGTGGATGTGTTCAGACCCTTGGACAGCTAATAGTGCATAGGTGATGGCTGACAAGCAGAGCAAATCAGCTAGAAGGGAACTGCACTTTTTTATTTCAAAAAATGCAAATTTTGAAAAAAAAATGCAGGAGGTCAACTTTGAAGGATCTTTTAACTACTACACTTTTTTTTTTTTTTATGCTAAGATTAGCTTTTAATATTTTATCAACAATGTGAGTTAATGCTCTGTTTTAACTAGTGTCAGAGCACATTTGAGAAGCTCGGTCTATGAACCTTACAAGCATTATTGCTAAAAATCATCCATGAGTTTTGCTCAAACGATGGCTGGCCTAGCACGTGGAGCTGATTTCTCACATGCTCGTGGGCTTTGGAGACAGAGGACGCAAATCAAGTATGTGGGATGCCTGCCCTGCAGCGCACGTGCTGTGTGGTCAACTTGCACAGCTCCAGTGTTGGAGACATCCCAGCTGCACTGCGCTTAACGAACACAGCACAAGTGCAATGGGCTGTACGTATCCTTAAGATGTCAGATCTACTGCACACTCAGGGTATGTTTTATACAGCCTGTTCTTGAGCTGTTGCTCAGGAAGGGCTGAGATTGACACCCAAAAATCCCAGGAGAAGTTTCTCCCCTGATAAAGCGTCCAGATGGATAAAGAAGGCAGCAGCAAGGAAGTCTGGACCCATGACTGATTATATTGAGTGACATAAAGCAATTGGACGGCATCCAGAAGTGCACTGGATGAGCATTGGCATTATGGTCACGAGCATTTGTTAACAGCAGAGAAGTTTGGACCAAAACTGTAGAGTCCATATCTCAGCTGAGGCACTGGAAAATTGACACTAGTTTGGGAACAGCCCCCCTCCCCGCAGGAGGAGTAATGAGGAACAGCAGGAAAATAGGAAATTAGCGTTAAAAAGGAAATGAAGATCCACAGCAAAGTTATTAAAATTATCATAGAATTTGCTTTGGAAAAAAAAATGTTGCTTAATATAGCCTTAAGAATCTGGCACATTCTCGATGATGTTAATCCATCTGCTGACATTTCATCTTACTCTTATTGGTTTTGCTTCCAGTTTTTTGATACCTCAAGCATTTTAGATGTTATGTTATTGAAGTCATGGGTCTTGTACAAAACAAATTACCCCATAGAGTTAATTGCACCCATCTCACTCTTTATCTTGTTGAGGTGAACTTCTTATCTGCATTTCATTGTAAAGGAAAAAAAAATCTTTTATAGGAAAGAAACAAACACACAAAACAGGAGCAGAAGTTGATCACCTCTTGCCGTTTTCCCAAGAGCAAAATTAACAAGATAAGCCATTATTACTTGCCAGTTATTATGTGAACCCCAAATAAACTGTTACCTGGATAGACCTGAGGAAACCCTGCACTTTTGTGGAGAAGTCTGTAAAAATTTCCTTAGCTGTGTTATTCATTGGAGGGTGAAGTTTGAGATTTTTTTTTAGCTGGGCAGCATCCTTGGCAAAGAAGGATGATATTTAAGCAATCATGGCACATTTATCGCGCTTCACAGCTTCGCTGTTGCACTTTCAAATTCTGACTGAAAGCATCTCAGTTTTCCAGTCCTTCCCTTTTCTGTCTCCATAATCTCTGCGCTAGCAGTCATATAGAATTTCCAGATTTATTTTACTGTTGCAATACTTTGAATGTTGATTTTTGTTTGTTTGTTTTGTTTTGCCTTTCCTGCTTTTTTTTTTTTTTCTTTCTTTCTTTGTTAATTGCTGCATTGTTGTGGACAGAGTAATTCAAGCAACCAGCAGCTTAACGGAGTGCGGTGTGTGCATTTCTCAAGGTGGATCAGATTCCCTCTTTAAAACAAGCATATGCTTGTGTGCAGTTATGCTCATGTAGCTTTGCGGTTAATGTCTATAAGTTATTTCACTTGATTGTGAATGTATAGATTCACTGTTGGAATTGGTGGAGTGTGTGGATTGGGGAAGTCAAGGCAGTAGGGGAATCTGTGGGGAAAACCCAATTGACTGGCTTACATGAGACTTCTGAAGACTTTTTCCTTAATTTCTTTGTGTTTTCTCTTTTGCTTCAAGGTTTTTCTTTGTTTGTACGTGTTTAAATAATGTCTCAAAAACATATGCAAACTAGCTGTCTGGCTAAAGATTTTGAAGCACACGGCAGTGGATGAAAGTGGTTGGAGAACACAAAGGAGCACCTACAGGGAAAATGTGCTTTTGCCTCCTGTCCCATGGCTGCCAACAAGACAAACCAGAAGTCTGGGGCTGCTGAAGCCAAATGCAAAACTTCTCGCACTGTGGCCAGGATTTCACCTCAGGTGAAAATACGTATCTGACACAGGTCTGAATCCTCTCTTGGTTGTAAGGGTGTCCTGCATAGTTTGCTGGGCTGCTTGGTGGGATGCAGCCCTAACCTAGGTTATGGTCTGGGTCGGTTTCCAGCAGTAGGGTGGCCAAGAGGCATTGCTAAACCTGGGCCTTAGAAAGATCGACTCTGCACGCTTCACGTAGGTTTTCCTTCTTCCCTATCATCATAGGCTGCTAAATTAGAAAGCTCTTACAAGATCCAGCTTTGTTAGAGAAACATATTCAGATAAGGAGGAATTCAGTGATTTATTCACCGGATGATACTGAATGAATGGTGTCTGTTTTCTGTGTATGAATCATAATTGACTTTATTATGATGTTCTCAATGTATTCGTTATTTGAACTGATTTCCTGATTCATTCTTTGTCAGTAGATTGGTTGCCAGCAGTTCACTGTGGCTTTTCCAATGTTTAAAATTTAAGCTCTTTGTAATAGATATCCAAGTCTTATGATGTCCTTCTTTTTCCTGATTGGAAAAATGGGCAGGGGGAAGGTTGTTGCAAATACTAATTATGCGCCTGAATTTATTTATTTATTTATTTATTTTAATGCTTTGAAACACTGTTTTAAAATGCATTCTCTCTAGGTAAAATGCACCTTCATGCAGCTAACTCAAAACCCGTGCCCTTCCCATGTCCTGATCAAACAACATACCAAAGTCTTACGTGACACACATTTTGCTCTGGTATTTGTGGAGATTGATGTGTAGGAACTCACTTGAAGAATCAGGTTGGAAAACAACTTGAATGCAGTGAAACAGAATATTCACAGACTTATTTACAGCTTTCTCTCAGTTCTAATAATAAGTGCAAGTGTGGATCATTTGAGCTGCTTCACTCTGTTTTCAGCTCTGCAAATTCTTCAGGGATTGATTTCTTTTTCGGTAGGGCTGTGTATTGGAAAACAGGATGCTATCAGGCTAAGTTCGCCTTGCACATGTACAGTGTTGATCTCGTACCATGTAATTAAGTTGTGACTCAGGAGACTATCTGCAGCCCACGCACCAGTTATCTGACCCTCTGGAATTCTGCCTTCCTCCAAGCAGCACAGTTATGTGGGCTGACAACATGCTAGGTGTTTCGAGGATATTCACTTTGGCTGAGTTTTTTGTTCTGTTTATTGTGTAGATTTATGCACAGGTAAGATTTTTAGGGCATAGAGTATATTATATGAATGTGAAATGGAAGCTGATTACTTTTTTTTTTTTTTTACATCAGCATCCTGAGGCATTGCTCAATTTAACTTTCCCAGTTCTTGTCCTCTCGAGCTGATCAGCTGCTCCGTGCATGCATTGATGTCTGCAGAACAAAGTCTCACCATTTGAAGCACTTCTGGGTTAATCATTGTATTTCCCTGGTCTTTCATTTGTTCATTTGTGGGTTAACAATAATATGTAAGTGGTGTTTTGTGAAGTAGGATAAATAAACCTAAGTATAGCTCTGTGTGATTGTTGGGTGGGAACAGAAATACAATGAACTCTCAATCCAATTAAAAAGTCGTTAATATTTTTCTGCTGCGTATATGTAACGGGCAATTGGAATGGATTGAGAGTTTTGGTATTTGGAGATAAAAACAATAGTACCTGCTGCTATAGTGGAGTCTTTCCCTTTGCATTTTGTTTAATTGCCCCAGAAGGACTTCTAAAAAGCCTTCACTGAAAGGACAAAAAGCTGCAGCTCCTTGGAGTGTTCCTGACTCCAGGTAGTAAGTGTTCATTTGATTTTGGAAGCAAGTTCATGCGTCCTATGTCTCACCGTCCCTTCAGGGTCATCATACTTAAGGAAATTCTTAACCAGAGAGGAATAGGTTGAGGCTCTGAGGATTATCATAGTCAGTGATGCTCTGAAGTACCGTATTAATGCTCTGGGCTTTACATTCATGTTAATTCTGGGATCTCATAACCCATTAGCAATTAGTGGAAAGTCAGCGTGTCCTGTGAGGTAGGTATTAACTCTCTGCCTGGCTGTAGTGATGGCTAAATATAGCAAAGCTGCTGTGCATCTGCTTTGTGAGGGGTTAGCCACTGACCATTTGCATTAACAGTCAAAACTTTTATTAACAAATATTAAGCAAGTTTTGATTAGAAAAATCATTAGCGGATAAAAAGGAATAAGTTAAAAAAGTAATTTAGAATAAATGTACAAGAGGGTGTTTCCTTGACAAGTTAGAACAGTCATTGCTATTTTCGTCTTGCTATCCAAGATGCTGGCGAGGAAAGCAAGAGGTGGGGAGAACGCAGCCGCTAGCAGGGGGCTCGCACACCGAGCGGGCAGTATCAGTACCTGCCCCAGCTCTCAGCCATGCCTGCTCAGTGGTAGTTTCTGAAGGACCCAGGATGTTAGGCTGGAGTCAGTCTCCAGTAATGCTGCCCTTGCAACACCCTAAGAGTAAGACTCCACTACAACAGATGTAACTGGAGTTTACTCCATATACAGATGCCCTGTGAGAGCTCAGGAAGCTTTCAGATTCCCTCCTGTACAAGCTCCTTGTGTTGGGTTTCATGGCTCAGTCCCAGTCATCCCAGGTACGGGATCTCTCCTGCCTGAATCGTGACCGATCCCATTTACGTTCGCTTACACGTTCAGCTCAACTTTTTCTGTAAACAAAGGAAAGAAATCCATGACAAAGCTCTCAGCACTCTTTTTTAATAACAGCATGGTTAGCTATCTTTAAAATCTGCTGAACAATTAAAGACATTCACAGAAACAGCAACGGCATTCCTCCAGCCCCGAATATCAGCAGCGTGCAGCACGTTACATAACCACCGCTGCTCCCAAACCAGGATGCTTGGATCAATCAGTCTGTAGGTAAAAACCCTTCAGATTACTACTTGCAGGAAAGGGCTTTCTGAGCAATTTTGGAGAGCAGACTGTTAAAAAAAAAAAAAAAAAAAAAAAGCCTGAGAAATGACTTTCAAACAGAAGAAAATCTCACCAATTGTTAGATGAATTGCAGGGATGAATTCAGGCAGGCCTATCCGCTCTGCAGGAGCAGAAAGGAAGGCACAGAAGATGTGGCTGGTGGTGGGGCTGGTGGCAAAGCAGGGGCTGCAACCCCGGTGGTGGCCACGAGCTGTGTGCTCTGTGGTCCCTCTGCAGTGGTATGCTTCAGCCAGGACATCTGCATCCCATGACAATAAAGAGAGAAACTGTGGGTATTTATATGGATAACTTTAAAGGCAGGTGGATTTTTTTTACTGTTAAATGTACAGGTAATTTGCATAAATAATTTGTAAGACAAAGTGTAAATGACGCTCAGCTGAAGTGACCATTTTGACAAGCAAGTGCAAACATTGTCAGAACATTGGCAGATCTGCTTTGGACAAGACTGGGTTTGACAGCTTTTTCTGTGTGCATCTGGGTTTTCTTGGGGGGGGCAGCAAGGGGGAAGTGTTTCTTTTATTTTTTTCCCCCTGTTTTATGGGCTACTTAGGCATATCACATAATAATTATCCAATTTTTTATTTTTTCTCTACCTAACTCTGTAGTTGAAGATACTAAAAAATAGTGTGCAAACCAGAAAATCCTTTTTTTTGTGTTTGTTGTTGTGTGCAATACCATTTAAACAAATGCAAGACCATTATGAAGCATGCAATGCTTGCTCTCCACCATCTGACATAATAATTTAGCTCCAGTTAAAGGTGATGACTTTGAGAGAGCTTGCAAGATGCCTTAACCCAGTGACAGATACGGATGATGTGGGTTGGGAGTGAGAGGATGAACATTTTAAAATTAAAGGAATACTCAAAGTAATTCTTATTTCATCTTAGAATGAAAATGGTAAAATTAGAGGGTTTACATGGCTTGATTTTTGGAGATTTAAAATTCTCTCAACTTAAATATAAAACAAGGAAACTCAGGTGTTCCTCATTTTAGTGTTTGTCTAGGCCTATAGATCTTTTTCTCAACTTCCATCCTTCTTATGTTACACTCAGTTTGGGCAGAGTCTTTTCCTTTCCGCTTTCTCTTTAGCTCTCATGCAGCCCAATGCTCCCAGGTGGTGGTGGGAACCTTTCCTATAGCATTGAAGTGTGCTGGAAAATCAAAAGGTGAATCCCAACACACATCTACTTGCACTGGTGTAAAAGGAGCCCCAGAGAAATATTACTTTATATCTAAATACATATATATATATAATTTAAAAATAGAATGCAAGTGAGGATTGGACATCTAATGGTAAGTAGCATGTTGGGAATTTAGAGGATCAGAAAAATGTGATTATCTCATTCTTGTACTGCACAATTAGTGTGATGTCCCCGGGTCTAGTGTCTTTTTAAGGTCAAAATATACAAAAGATGGATGGGTGTAGAAGCAGATTTTCTGTTGACTTCTGTAATAATTTCACCTGTGGACCATTGTTTATCACTGTTCATCTTGACCATCTGCATCTGTTTTAATAAACAGAATATTTAAGAAACTGTTAGAAAGCTAACCCAATTTTCTTTTAATGCATTATGTAATTAAATCTTCATTGAGATGTGAGAACTGTGCAACCACAAAAGAATTAAAAAACAAAAACAAGAGTGATCATATCTTTGTATCTAGAAGCATATTCAGGATAAATTTGCATGCAGAAAGAAAAATGTATGGTCAGTTAAGTATGAGACCATTAGAAAAAAACAACAAAACAAACTATCCCAAAGGCCTGTCCTGCAAATATTAACAGGTGGGTAGGATTACAGAAGTGAATAGCTCCCTTACATACAATAAGATTTCTCTGCCATGTAGTTTAGACATACACACCTGGAAAATTAAAACCTGAATGTTCCAAGTCTCTTTTAGCCGCGTTAGGAATGAGAAAAGAAAGGAGCTAAATTATGTTTGGTTAACCTGGTACTCTTTCAGGGCATTAAACACGAAGTGGACATGACCTGACTCTGACTGGATGAGCTTTTCCTAGCTTGTTTCTTAATGACGTATGTTGGGGATAGCCAAGCCGTGGTTCACGAGTTCATGCAGTTCACAAGCGGTTCGGGCTGCGGCTGGAGCACGTGAGCAGCCTCATCCCACAGGCACCAGTGGGAGTCTGCAGCTCCATCTCCCTCTGCCTCTCCACCATGAAAATCTCAGCAAGTGGTTCAGGCTCAAAAAGACCAGCTTTCATATTCTAACCCTGGGTTTTACTGCTGTGCATACATGAATGTGCCTTGCCGATTGGCGTGCACTTACAAACACATGAAATCTCACCAGCAGTGCTGTTGATTTCCACCAAACTATGTGGACTGTTAGTTCTCATCCAACAGAATAAAGTAGCCAGAACTGAAAAACTAATTTGTGATAGAGGTTTTATCTAAAACCTCTAAACCATTTATCCATGGATCTATGTTTCGATGCATAGAGACAATCTTGGATTTCCAGTAACTTTTTTTTTTTTTTGCATGTATTGAGTTTGCAGAGGAGCGATCTTTCTCCTTTCTAATCGTTCACTGAGAAATGAGGGAAACCCCCACCATCCTGAATATGAGTTATCTTGTATTTTTGCTAATGTATATAATTACTGATGTGGGTGTTCCCACATCTTAGAATGGAAAAAGTGCTTGCCAAGATTGAAAAACTGTAGTAAGCAATATAAATGATTTCTCTCACACACCAGCATTTCTTGCTGAGACAAGTGAACTGGAACTGTGTTTAAAACCATATAATTATACTCCTATATATCATTTATTAAATCAGATTCCCCCACCCTCTCTTCTTTCAAGTCACTTCTGAAAATGCTTTTCTTCCAAGAGGCCTGCTAGCTGGGGTCCTCCCCTTTTAAGAAGTCTTTCCAAACAATGAAAACAAACAAAAATGTAAACAGCACGTCAAGGCTCCGCATGTGACAAGTCCCTGTACCATCACTGCTCTTTGCTTCAATCAATTTTTGCTCCAGCTTCACTTTCACTGCTGTCTGCAGATACGAGCCATTGGAGCTTGGGGTCTACCCCAGATGTCCAGGGGTCGCACGGAGCATTTTGATCATCCAGCCTGGCTTTGCCCATGACACGGGCTGTGTAATTTCAGTTCTCTGTTCCACAGTGCAGGACCAGGCTGGAACTGCCTGTTCAGATGATCCATGTGCTGTAGAAAGATGTCTGGATTTCCTTATTTCACACTCATTTCTGTGCTGTTTAAACTATAAAGAAGCTGACCTAGTGTTTTCACACCCATGAAATAGAAGGACTAATGAACAATTTTCCAAAGAACACAGATTGTATATGCAAAGGTCCAGTATGCAAATCCTGACTTGTTTATGCCTCGGGTTGTGCATACAAAAAGCTGTTTAACTTTGAGCCAATATATCTTTCTTTCCAGCACCCACACCTCACTCAACCCACCACCTCTGAGAAAGCCTGCGGAAAAGACTTTATACCATGCTCCAAAGGGCTGGGGAGCATGGCTGCATTGGACAAAGGGACCATCTGAATATGAATTGGTCCCTGCAATGAAATCCCTTGCAGTTAAACCCAATGTGGAGGTTCTGGCCTGTTGGCTTGTGAGGAGGGTCCTCTCTGTCATGAAGCTTGAAGTTGGTGCAGGCATGTGGGGACTGGGACCACTGCTGCTGAGTTTGTGGTGTAGATGGGATGGCTCATGTCCTTAAGATAGCTTTCCCCAATGCGTATTAAGCTTTGTTGGCATCTTTGGGACTTTCACTGCATAGTTTGAGAGTCTGATGACTTTGGAGGCTCATTCTTACTTTGGCAAATGCAGGGCTGTATTGAAACCCCTGCACAGCAGACTATGAGTCTGGACAGAGAGGTTTTTCACGTTGAAGTACTAATCCACATAAGCAATAGCTGCTAGTGTGGTGCTGCAGTTTTCTCTTATTAGGCTCATTTTTTCTTTGGTCATTGTTAGTAACTGTCACTGAGACAGGAAAATTGTGTATTAAAGGTTCAATATGTAAAGGGAGGAGATACCTATACAACTGGGTGCATGATGAAGGGGCATTAAACTTCAGTCTATTTTCCCATCAACCTTTTTTTTTTCTCCTCTCTTCAAACTATTTTTCACTTTTATCTGAGTTTTTTTCTATCACCCTTTTCTGTTAGTCCTTTTCTGGTCAATGTTTCTGAAGTGTTGTTATGCAATGTCCTGGTTCTGGTCAATCTCTCCAGCCCTGTAGCAGGAGAATACGGTTCCATCAGTTCTTGTGTGCTGCTGTAGCCAAGATGCCTAACTTGTAACACAAGTGTTTAAGAAGATGTATTTTATATTGGTTTCCTTGGGATTTAATTAAATTTCTTAACGAATCTTTTTTGTACTAGCCAAGTTACCATGTGTTTTAACAAAATGCAATATGAAATAGAACAAAAAACATTATTTGAAAGAAGATGCTGAGAAGTATGGGAGTTATTTATGCTGATTGTTACTTCGTGAATACTTGAAAACTGTCACGTTTGGAACTATTCTTATTACGAAAGTATTCATTCTCAGAAAAAAAAAAAGGTACAAACAGTGCAAAAATATAAAGAAAACAAACCCAGCTATAAGAAAAACAAATGTACTGGGTACCTACCATGATCAAAAATCTGATGAATTTACAGCAACGTCTGTCATAGGAAGAATTGTAACATATTGTTCTTTTATTGTGTTTTATGCCTTTTATTAGCTTGCAAATCTAATTAGGAAACCAATTGGCACACAGTATGCAATGACGGAAGCAGTACCACCTATTCTTGTGGCAGCTTTGGTTTTGCTTTATGGGTGGTCTTTGTTCTTAAAGGCTTATATGAATACCACATATTAGCTGAGCTGGTTCTCCCTTGATGTCTGTGTTGTATTGTACACATGTTGTCACTGTTTGACACTTAAACAATCCAGATTCTTACCCAGCCCATATTTAGTGCCATAATAAACTTCTGAGCATATGTTTTTGAGAGCAACAGTAACATTCATCACTGCAATGTGACATATAAATAAGCACTACTGGAGAGCCTACATGCCTTCAGAGGGCAGAACTGGACTGGAAGGTGTGTGCTGAAGGGATGTGGCCATCATCTGCAGTGTCCTTACTGGGCCTTTTTCTTCTTTGCCTTGTCTCAGTAAATCAAAGCGTTTGTCGAAGTGACCTCCAAAATTCACCCCGTACATGTGAAAAACACACATTGTTACAAAACTTTTTTAGTGAAACATTTCCTGTTTGGGGCTTTGGCCTGACAAACAGTGGATGTAAGGCATAAACCATTCCTCTTCTCTCATCTAGCTTGTTCTCTCTTGCAGTGGGGAGCTCCTCTGAGGCCTGGTCCAAAGCACTGGTCTGGTAGACACGAGGTACCAACGCTTCCTGCTCCCGTGAGTCTCCTTCTGTTGTTTTTGCAAAATTCCTGTGCTTGAATGGTTTTGTTTTGGCAGAGGATTTTTTTTTTTTCTTTTTGAGGTGGCTTTGGGAGAAATGAAGAGGGAGTTGCAGATGAAGGGTTTCAGGATTTGACTTGTCCCTTGTTCTCTCTGAGCAAGACCAGAGGCTTACAAAGACTAAGGATAGTACAACAGATTTGAAGCATAGTCATATCCTGTCTTAGTTGGGTAAACACATTCTGATTCAATGAGAGCTTTGTCTGAACAAGGACAGAAAAGTTGGGCTCCGAACAAGGAAATAATTTATATAAGTCTTAACGAATATTTAATATGGAGCATTAATTATAAAAAGAGGAGTATGAATTTTGATGTCCTGCCTTTGAGTGACAGATCACCTAGTGTCGTCTTGGCCTGAGGAAGACCACCAGCTTGCTAATTACTCATGTATATCAATCCAGTGAGTGTCCGATTATAGCAGTAGCTCTTTAAAGGAACAGGTATGGATGAAAAAGGGAAGATATGCTGAAAACTGAAATTATATAAGAATCATATGCCTTTATTGCTTTGGTTAATACTTGAATTTTTTTTGATTGACATTACTGAACATACGCAGAGATTTCCAAGTGCCGGATGTTTGTTACATAAGCACAAGTATTAAAATAACATTACTATATGTAAATGCAATAATCCTTGAAGTTTCTTGCACTAAAGTGACATTTCTTTGAGGGTAAGTGGCTTTGTTGAGGTAGCCTTTCTGCTCTGTACCTGTTGTTGTAAGTCCGCCTGCCCTCTTGGACATGGGGCACCGTGTAAGGTGCCCCCTGCGAACCACTCGTGTCTCCCATGAGGGGCCAACAGGGCAGCTCTGCAGCAAAGAGGCAGCACACACACTGCAAGCTTCTACCACAGTGAAAATGGGGGAAAAACAATGCAGCATGCTCCAGCCCTCAACAACAGCTCATTCTGTGAACTGAAACAGAAATAAGGATGAAGCTACCGGGTGCTGTCACAACACCAGCAATTTATATGTTGAAGACTGACTTTTTTTTTTCTTATAGCAATAACTGTGCATCAGCACTGAATCCTACTTGAAAAGTGAGATTCATTCATATCTGACCTTGGTTTGAGTTTTACCCACTGTCCTCATTAGGAAAATGAAGTGTAGCACCTTTCACCCTTCTGTCATCCCCAGAGCATTAGCATTTTGAATCTCCATCAAGGCCTGGACTTTCTGCCCTGATTTCATGCTCTGCATGTGTGTACAGTGTGTGAGAGAGCGGAGAACATTTGAGAATAAACCACATTAGCTCTTGAGGAGAGATTGTAAAGTTTTAATATTATGGTTGTCTGGTTTGATCTAGCATCTGGTCATTGAATTGTATCATTGCAAGAAACATGAGAACAGCAGCATGACCATGAGGTATATTGTGTTACAGAATGAGGTTACATAGCACCAAAGCACCACCATATTTCAGTAACAAATGCAGCTTCTGGGGAGTTTTGTTATCATTGCATAAGCTTCAGTGCTCCCTGGAAGATGACACTGATTCAGACAGAAAACACTAATTCAGTTCTTGCCAGCAGAGCCAATTGTCTCTTTGATTACATTAGACTGACAACTGGTTTTCAATGTCATTGTCAGCCGCAACTTCTCATACATGGGGCACTGGAGCATGAACAGGGCTCCCTTTATTTAATTATTTCTGCCTATTTCTGTATTTGTGAAGAAGGCAAATGTGAGGCCCTCATCCAGCATATCAGAAAGCGTCAGACGTTTAGATTACAAAACTTCAGCAGTGGCACCTGGCCTCCCTTTTAAAGGAAGGTCCCAAACGGGTGTGTCACCTGATTGAGCTTGAAACTTTTCTTTTGTTGGATAATGTTTATTGCATTAAATTATTTGCGGAACAACTACATTTATTTGGTAAATGAGATGTAACTGGAACACTGGATGTGAGCTGCACACTGCAGGCACTTACTTTTCCCTGGCTTTGGTGGGTGGTGTTAGAGCACGCCAGCCTTGTGCTCCATTCATTCCTGGTCCTGGATGAGCACGAAGCTCAGGGAATGTCTGACTGTGCCGGGACACAGCACGGATCCAGATGTGGTGCTGAGGGGACGATGCAGGCTGCGAGGTGCCTCAGTAGGCTTTGGGATGTGCTCATTTCAACCAGCACGTGCAGCCACCTATCTCTTTGAACCAACCCCACTTCGATGGTGCTGGGCTCTCTCCACCTTCCCCCTTTGCATGTAGACCAAGGGCTGTTGAGATACAGCCTGGCCACAAGCTGTCCACCGCTCTCTCTGTGCTTTTGCTCAGACCATGGTTTGGTTCATTTTATGGAGCCCAGGACTCCCAGTGGCTCTCTGAGTGCTGTGCTCTTGTGCAAGTGTCTAAAGCTACGGCAGGCAGCCAAATCTCTACCCCGCTGTCCCCTGCACACGCCAGCCCTTAAAGTGGGATGTGGGAACCAGGGGCAGCTGGGGGGGGGGATCAGGAGCAGGCTGCAGAGCTCGGACTCTTCATGTGAGCTTTTCTGGTCCCTCTCAGCAGAGCAGGGATTAAGGGAGCTGTGGGGCAGGGGCATTTTTTTGTTTGTTTCAAATCTTTTCATTCTCTTTCTCTTGAATGGAGTACGGGTGGGTTTGCTTTTTGTTTTGTTTTAATGTTTTCTTCCCTGTAAGGGTTATAAATGCATTTTTTAAAAAATACAGCTGACTTTTTTTTCACTAAATATAGTTTCTTAAAGACCTGTGGGCTTAAGCAAAACAAGAGATTGACAATAAAATGAAGTATCAGCAATGAAGGTTGCTCTGCCAAATCATATGCTATTAAAATAGTATTTTTGAATGAGTTTTATATACTAATCCTGGTGTATTAGAAATACCCCAGGAGGTCTAGAAACGAGTTGGTGATCAAAGAGGGAGCTCCACAAGCTCACAGTAGCTCTGTGAAATGTAGCCCCATTAAACGGCTGCTGCCAACTCTGCGTGATTCTTCCTTGCCTGCAGAATAGGAGATTTATGTTCTTCATAAACGTGTATCCTTCTATTTCTGAATCCTCTTCGACTGCTCCCATTGCCCAAAAGCCAAACAAAGCTAACCTCCTCCAGGTCCCAGAGTGAAAAAATGCAAACACACTGCATTTAAAAGTAGATTTAGCAACTCCAAAGTGGGCGATTTGGTTCCACCCATCAAACCTGAGTTCTCTGATCTAAAGTCAGATGGGTGCTACTCCTAGCGAGATGTGTGCCAAATCTAATTAAGCTTTGCATAATGTGCATCTTGGGTGATTTGATTTATTAGCTTTGTTTGAAGAAAGTAATAATAAAAAAAGAAAATGGCTTTGGTAATAAGCCGTTTGAATTCCCTGTGCAAGTAGGCACAGTCCCTCCTGGATCTCGCTGCAATGTTCACAGGGTGCTCGGCTTCCCTCTCAGCAGCCTGGTGCAGTGCTGGGGCTGGGGTCCCACCCCTTCGCTCTCCTGGCTTTTGCCTTGGTGTAGGTATGCAGGTAGTCCCCCCGTGTCCAATGATTTCCTTTCTCACAGCCACTGTACCCAACAGGAATTCTCACATTTCTATGTTGGTACCAGTGGAACTTAGGCAGAGAAGGACTGGAGATGGCTGCAGTGTGCACAGATGCCTACATTAGCACGAAATGCTGGGATTTGCAACTGGAAAAGAAGTTCCAGACCCCGTGCTAGCGCAGCAAAGTTGCTTTTGATAGCTAAGGTAGCTCTTAGCTATCTCGTTATTAATTGGAGGCGTGCAGTGCAGGCACGTCCTGTGGCTTAGATCCTCAACACCCCCAGTGCTATTGATTCTGGTGGGCCAAGTTATGGTGGTTGGCCATGGCGCTATCTCATATCCTGTGGCATTCCTGAAGCTGGGTTCTTGCTTGCCATCCTAATACTGGCCTGTCTTTCGTGTCTTTGATGTCTTGTGCTCTGTGGGTTATGGAGGAGCGTTTCCTGCAGGGCTCTTGATAAGGCTACCTCTAATTCCAGCAAGGAGAGGCTCTCTGGTCCCTTTGCTTCCTTCGTCCCCTAAAGCATCATCTCGTGGGTCTATTGCAGCATGACCCAACACGAATCTGCATTTGTAAACATCAACATTGCAGTGCTGGTGTTCATTGCACAGCATGGAAAGATTTACTGGAAAGTGGCACGCACTGAGAATTTATAGATACTACTTGAGTGGCTGCAATAGCTTTGTCCTGGGATCAGATGGAAAAACCATTGCCTTGGGGTCAGATCAGCAGTGATATTTCAGCATATAACTTCCAGTAATTTCAATGTGAATAAGGGGCTAATAGGCCTGGGTTTCTGGAAATTTGAACCTCTGCTCCCCATCCCACTCTTTAACTGCAGTAGGCACAAAACCATGACCAAGCGCTGAGCATCTGCAGTTTCTGCTCAGTGGCTATGAATTACTTCCAGGGAAAATATCTGAAATTTTTATTTGGCATTGAAAGTGGAAACAGAGCTTTGAGGACTATCAGTTCACAGGGCTGTTGTGTTATCCTAGGGTACGATAATGAATTGAAGAATAATGGATTCTAGGAGTGTTCCTATTACCCCACGGAGGGAAGCAATGTCTATTTGTCCTCAGTAGTTCCGGGATGAGCTCTTCTAAAACCTTTCAGATTATTGCTGCTTACAACTTAGAAATTGGGAATTAGATGTAGAGCCTGATTTGGTTTTAGCTGGTCATAGGATGTCTTGGGATTTTATATTTGGAGATTGTTAGGATATACAACCCATCTGTAAGTGCCAATGTGTCTCTTCAGCACTATTTCATGCTACTGTGAAATAAGGCACATGATAGGAACACGCCTGCATGATCTGATGAAATATTACTTTTTTTTTTTTCATTTGTTAAACACATTTGGCATATCAATTATTTATGAGAATATCCATAGAGTAGACATGATTAAATGCAAGATATTTTTTCCAAGTAGTTCTTTCTTTTAGAAAAATCAGATGTGTTATACTTAAAAATAAATAAATAAATAAATAAATAAATAAAAGCTCTAAAATGCTTTATTAGTTTAAAAGAGAGTAAATCCTTTTCTTTGTAAAAAAAAAAATCCATATTCTTTTCACTGGAATGAGCTAGGAGAAATACATGGATTAACAGCAATTTTTTGACATAACTTGAGTGTTTTGGGTTTTGACGGTTTTGGTCAAGTATACAATTGAACCTTGCAGCAGAAACATTCACCTAACATACTGATATTAAGAAAATATCAGTAAATATTGTGAAAAATACTGAATACATAGACATTCTCACCAGAATAGTATTTTGCTACAGCCAGGCATCAGAAACAAGTTGTGCCGTCTGTTGTGTGTAATCGATATGGCTTGAATGTTAAATATGAATATATTCAAAATTTACTTAAAGACCACTAATACCACCCAAAACTTACCCAGCTATGAATTTTTGAAAAACACATTTGGTGAAGGGGCAGAGAGGAATGGGGAAGGGGTTATGAAAATGTTTTGCCAGTAGTTTTTTTGACAGAGATGCAAAATGGGTCAAGGCAATGTTTCATTATGAAAAATTCCCATTCTGGTGCAGCTAGCCCCTAAACAAAAGTTTGGCACAGAAATGTAGAAGGCACTTTTGCTTTCCAGAGGGTCAGTGCTTTGTGACAGTGACCATTTACCTGCTCCAGCTGCTGGCATACAGGGGGAAATCACAGAAAGAGCCTGGGGAGAGTGAGAAAGTTTTCTCTAATTGTGGTAATGAGCAGAAGGGTCTCGGGTAGGCATCTTTGCAGTTATGGGATCTCCTTTGTCCTTAGGAAACACAGCAACGGGGTGAAAGCTCCTGTCCTCATCTCCTCGATTTAACCCCAAGACAGAAGCTGGGGTTTTCAAAGGCACCTGAGAGCGTGAGTGCTCCGCTCCCATTGAATTTTAATGGGTTTTGAATGCTTGACTCCTTCAGGCTTCTCTGCAAACCTCAGCCTTGGTTCATCTGCCTGCTTAGGGGCTTGACTAACAAGGTTTTAACCCAAGGGGCAAAACCTCTTTCATGCAAGTCAGGTGCTCTCTTCCAAAAAGCTGTGTGTACGCAGGGAATCTGCGCCCTTCATGTGTGTGGAGAGGGGCCTACGGAGGGGCCAAGGGAAGAGGAGTTTATTTTTAAACTGGTTTTACTGAGCTACAGACAGCGCTGCTCACCGCCTCTGCTGACTCTGCAGCCTTCTCTGCGCTGGGCTCCGTCTGACAGTGACTCAGAGGCAGCAAGAGAGTGATTACGGCTCCTGGCTCTAACGTTGAGTCTGTTGGGAGGAGGAGGATAATTCATTAATTTATTTGGGACACTGGATGGTTTCCTCGCTGTCTGCAACAACTGGGTGTGAGCAACCCCAGCTCCAGCTGCTGGCGGACGGGTTTTGCAGAGGCAACGTTCCCTCCCCGGCACCGCCGGCCGAGCAGCGCGGCAGCCGAGGCGCCCTGTCCGTGGGCAGGGGGCTCAGGGAGCTCGGTGTTCAGTCCTCACAGTGCTCGTGTGGTAGTGAGAGATTGCTTTCCGAGCCTGCTAGGGGAGTTTGCCATAGCACAAAGTCTTTTGCTTTCCCCTGGAAATGGTGGTGTCTCCGTGGCAGTGCCGTTTGGCTGGGCAGGGATTTGTTTGGGAGCACGAAGGGAAAGCAGCTCCCATGGGCTTAGGGGCTTCACCAGCATCGTGCTGAGCAGGTGCCAGCTGGTTCTACTGAAGCCAATGGGCTTGTCCCTGAGACTATCAATTGATCAGTCAAAAACTCTCAGAAAATTGTAGGCATGGATTTCTTCCCCTGTTAGCACAAATCAGGAGCCAGCTCCACTACAGAAAATACTGTGGTGCTGGAGACAACAGGGAAGCTTACTAGTGTTTTTACAAGGAGTCAGATTTCCCCGAGTGCCAAGTGTAATCAATTATTAAAATTATTTTTAAAAAAATCCATTTCTCACAAAGGTGATCCTCCGTCCTGAACACAGTTTAATCTTTGCATCTCAGCTCCCTCTGAAGGAGCCGCAAAGCTGTGAATGCAGTGCCACCTGAGGAAGGGCTGGGCTGCTCTACCTTACCCTACCCTACCTTACCTTACCCTACCCTGCCCTGCCATTTCATATCTGCAGCTGCAGAAACAGCATTTCATTTCCTACTCCCTGAGCTGCAATTACCATAAATTGAAATCTACCTACATATGCATTACTTCAATGTAAATGTCACAGGGTCAATATCCCGACTGGGAATGTTGCATGC
This sequence comes from Anas acuta, assembly GCF_963932015.1. Lineage (NCBI taxonomy): Eukaryota > Metazoa > Chordata > Aves > Anseriformes > Anatidae > Anas > Anas acuta. The sequence goes on from NC_088994.1 coordinate 10,707,837, forward strand.
TGCCATAATGTAAATATTTAGTAGTGATGACAGTAATAATAAGTTAATCTTCTGTTCAGTTTCTAAATGTTTGCTCTAATAAAATAATAAAAAAGTAAAATCTCCATTCCTCTATGGTGCAAGGACAAAATATGAAATATGCATTCCGAACGCTGTGTTTAAGTTAACGAATGATGTTTTGCTAGGAATTAGGAGACGTGATTTTCAAAGCCTTCTATGGAGTTTGTTTTACCATCAGTCTTAATCTCTGCAGGATGTGGTAAAGAAGATTAGTTTTGGCAGTTTAATACTTCCAAAGAAAAATATTTTGCAAAATCTATGACAACTAGACAATGCTTAAAATGTTTTATTTACCAAAGGCCATATTTTCAAACGTGGTCAGTGTCCATTACAACACACTCGTCCCGAAGCTCTCTGTAGCCGCAGCTGAGATTAGCTGCTTGGGTCGCGTGTTAATGTTGTGGATGTGATTGTGAATGTAGCGTTGCAGCAGGAAAACCAGCCCCCAGAAATTGCAGATACAGAGATATGTGTTGGCTCCAAAGTCCATTTTTTAATCTTGATTTCAAGAAGTACTGAATGGAAAATTACTTTAGGGCTATGCATTTTAAATGCTTGGCTCCCAAGTAGGAAATTTTAAAAGCATCTGAGTAATTTCTGAACATAATCCCACTCACTTTTGCATGAGGCTGGTTCTGAGAATTTTTGGGAGACACTCTTCAGATCCACTTTAGATGGCTGAAATAACTTTTGTCATATCTTGAGGAGCAAGATATGAAACGTTAAGAAGCTAGCATGATGGATCTGATGGTAATTGCTTCCATTAAGTAGATGATTTTTAGCATCCTGTCAGCCCGTCATTTGGTGGACCTCCTTGTGGAACAAGCCCTTCGTAAATGTGGGTTGAAAACCTGGTTTTAATTTGTGAGTCACCTTGAGTGGAGCTCAGGAGAGGCATTTTGACTACTGCAGGTGGCTGAAACCCTGAGTCTGTCTCTCATCTGCAATTATATTCTTGAAGTTTCACCACCTTATTCCACAGCTGATTTTTTGGGTTGGAAACATGGTGAAAACATAAACACAACCTAGCGTCTCATCACTGCTTGGCTTGGACAGAAATTACATAATTGCACTTTTTGCTAGGAGGAACTATTTTGAAGTGATAATGGTTTTCTTAAAGAGACGCTGTGAAGATATGCATCAAATATTTATTTCCATAAAAAAATCCATCCTCAGCCCTGAGATGAGCACCACCTTGGTTTATTAAAACTGAAAATGTCTTAATAATATGATTGACTAATGAGCTATGTGACCCTGCAAAGGGAAGATGGCAGCTATTCCCCAACTGCTCTGTAATTACGATCTGGGATGAGGGATTTAATCTCGCAGTCATGCAAAGGAAATTTTTTGAGTGTAATGAAGGTGGAGCCGAAGCTAGAATGAGTTCAGTTAGCTGTAGGATGATGTTTTGTCTTTTTTAAGCTGTAGACTGGAATTTAATGCATCTAACCATAGACACCATACTTGTAAATGGATTTAGACTCTGGTGTGTGACTGTGGGTTTCCAACAATGTTCCAGGGATTTTTCAAAAGCCAGAGACCTACTGGTATAGATTAACACCAGTGAGTCCTTCTACCCTCTGTTGCCAGTGCCTGTGCCTGCTCTGTCCTTAAAAAGCTGGGTACTAAAGCAGCAATAGCTATTCCCTGAGGCCTGACCATCTGTCCTAGAAAGGTGACAGCCTTACAAGTGAGATACCCATGTTTCTGACAATTAATCACAAGTCCCACTTCCTAAAGTGAAGTTCTGACTATGAGCAGATTTAAATAATTTGTGCATTGCTGTCTTCAGGTAGATATGCCCTACTATTCATCGGTAAACAGAAGTTAAAAACCCCACTCAAAAACCCAAAAACCTCCCACAAATTGAATGAGCTTTCCTCTGGATTGGTACTTTTCAAACTCTTCTGGTGGGCTGGGTGCGCTTCTTTATAAAATGTTGAAGCCTTCTCATTATAGGTTTGCTTTATAAAATTATCTAAGTCCCTGCAGTCCTTCAGGTCTGTAGACCACAAGCTGAAAGCCAGTGGTGTGGACAGCTTATCTGCAGGGCTGTCTAATCAAGAATACCGTGAGTCTGTCTGTCCTTTCACCATCCACCCATTCACGGATATGAGGGATCTGAAAACCTGATGAACTTCAGTGACTTTGTCAGAGGGATCCAAGCTAGCTCACAGGACCTTGGCAGTAGAGCTAGGAGGAAGCACCGTATTTCACTTTTCTGTTTCATAGCGAGAGAACTGTTTTCGTTTCCAAAGATCTGTATCAGGGAAGTTGTCTTCCAAAGAGCGCTGCTCATTCCTGAGCCACCTTTATTTAAGGTAAAGCCACAGCTCAGCAAAAGCTAAAGAAATTGCAATGGTTATTTTCTAAATTAGATTTTAAATGATGTTAAAATTCCAAATTTTAAATTTGTTGCAGGGTCTGGGATGATAAATCAGCTTGCATCATTTGCTGGTTTTACTATTCCTGGACAATATTAAATTTAGAAAAAGAATTAAGCCTGGAAAATTCAAAACTTTTTTTTTTTCCTAAAACTTTTTTATCAACTGAAAAGTTGTGAAGAAGTTGAAAGAAATGTTTGGTTAGAACCAAAGTAAAGCAGTTTGTTTATTTTTGGACACTTCACGTGTAAATATATGAAATTGCAGGACATATGTGAATGAACAACTGCTTAGAAAAGAAATCAATTATTTCAGTAAGAGCCAAAAGGAGAAATTGGAGTTTTCAGGGAAGTATTTCTGTTTGTTTTGGTCTCTGAAGGGAACGCTTGGCTGAAACTGGCACCGAGGCACTGCTTCAGGTTTGCTGAGTGTGCAGCTTTAGCCTGAGCACTGTGGAGGATTTTTCTGGCTGTTGGAGAGCCATGGAAAGCTCAGGAGAATTTTCATGTATGTTCATGCAAACGCTTTATCGCTTTATTTTTGCTCGTCCCCCCAGATAGAATACTTTCACTACCTTACCAAACCAACATCATTTACACATCAAAACAATAATTCATTTTCAGCTTCAGCCCTTCATTAAAAAGATAAGTAGGGCTTAATTGGTATCTAGTGCCTGTGTAGCTATTCTCTACTAGAGAGGAGTTAAGTGGGGTTTCTCAGACAAGGGCCTTGGGCAAGCCCTCTGTCTGGGATGAATTTCTCCCCAATTAAACTCATTTGTTTTCACATTCACATAATGGCACCTGAGATATGGAATGTCTCAACCACTTCCTTCAGCTTTTTTCTGAGGGTGGGGAATTGTTTAAATCTGAGCTGCAAACTCATTACTGCTGAATATACCGTGCAAATAAATGTCCAATGTGCTGGAGGATTATCTGATTAAAGAGGTTAAATTATCCTCTTATTACTTTAATAGTTTATCTTTTCTGAGGTTCAGGTAGAATGATGTTTTATTGAAGATATGCCAAGAGGTGGAGTTCTGCCCTGGATTATGTTTAGGATAGAAGCTGAGTTTGAAGCTGAATCAGAGGTGCCAAATCTTATGACCTGTTCATGCTAGAGTAGGATTTAGGGTGGTGGGAATTGTGAAAGATTTGCCATCTCAAACGATTGTGAGAAATGTTCCCTCCACAAAAAGCTCTGCTGCATCCGAGCTGGGACTGGGCTGACTCAGACAAAGAAGCCCGGATGGTTCAGATCAAGATTCAGAGGGATTTTGCTGAGGTGTTATAACAAAACCTACCTACTAGGCTTGCTCGCTGCATTGCCTAGAACCAGGCAAAAAACAGAGCTCTGTCATCTTATCTGACTTTTTTATTTTTGTTTTTATTTTTTAACCACAGTTTTTTCCATATTTTGGATTCCTGTAATTAAAACTGAGGAGAGGAGAAACTGGACTGATCTACACTCTGTCTGATCAGTGGGCACTTTGGGCCAAGCTTTTACAGGCACTTGGACGCCTAAATGGTGCTGCAGACGGATGCACACAGGTGGTGTCATCCCATTGGAAGCACGGTATTGAGTTATTGTGTGGAAATCAAATATCTTCGAGATCTTTATTCTGCTTTTAGTTTTGAGCCTGCTGCCTCCTTGCAGAGCTGCGAAAGGCAGCATCCTCTGCTGGAAGCCAAGGCTGGCAGCTCCTGGCCTCACCTCTCTCATGGCTCGCTGGGGAGGTCTGTGCGAGGTCAGGTGTGAAGCCCAGCTTTGGTGGTTGTCTGCTCCGGGGAAATGTAGACCAGCGGCTGGGCACAGGGTAGAGCCAGTCTGGAGCCTGCCCAGGGGACTGGAGGAACCTTCAGCCTCCTGAGCCCTTCACATGGGTCCAAAAACGCAGCCCCGTGTGCATGGGGGACTGCAGCTCCTGCCGCTGCGCTGGAGCCGTGGGGCTGCGTAGGAATCAGGGGGCTGGAAACATCACCCAAGACCCTCTCATATCTGCTCAGTTCCATTTCATAGCCAAAACAAACAAACAAAAAGGATCATTCGGAGTCATGTTTGTATTGTGCTTTCAGACTTCTGTCTGGAAAAAAATGTTAGAAGGATTTATATTATTACTCATAAATAAATACACTGGTGGGACTCGGGATCTTCTTGCACTCTTCTGCTGAAATCCTGCACATCAGGAAGCTTGATACAAAGCCTCTGTTCCACCAGGCCACAGATGTCCAGATGGAACGAGAGAAATAGCTCGATATATTTAAATACTGTCAAGAAGTTCATCTTTCTTCCAGTTTGGCATTCCTCGGCGTGTTAATAACCACAAGAATTAGAGATGGAAAGATGTAGTGTTGCAAGAACAGTAACATGGGTAGCTACGGAAAATTATCTCTGTCTCTGTCTGGCATCAGGAGCGAGCGAAGAGGACACAGTAGAGCAGAAACTGAGCCTGCAGCTTCTGCGATCAGAGCCAATAACAGTAGCGTTTTCTGTATACCTCCGAAACGCCCTGGTTGCACAGAGAGCAGCGCGTGCTTCAAACCACGGTGCCGGATTTGTGTGGTCTAAATCTGTGCCCCAGCAAGACGAATCAGGCAGGGTGTCTTTTCCGTAGTGCTGCATCTGTAGTGGCTGCAACTTAATGTCTTGTAGCAAACTGCACCTTAAAAAAATATTAAAAAGAGCAACCATGCAGGCAAGAAGAAGCATCTGCATTTGCTAAACTGGATCTTTTTGTCAGGCATTGTGATCAGGCTGACAGTTAGCCCTGAGGAAAGTTATAAATTCTGTGCTGAATTGCGGTACAATCTTTCACCATGGCATTTCTGCCCTCTGGCCATGCTCTGGTTATCCATAATTGTGGCAGATAATGGTTTTTTATGGCTGGAAACATTCTTTGCAGGCACAGGGACAATAACCAGGGCTGAAAATGTAATTAAAGTGAATGGATGAACTTTCTTAAAGAAACAGTGTAGATTATTACTGGAGCTTAACACCCAAAAACCCTGGGGCAAAATGGCAGCATCTGAAAAAACTTGTATAAATTTTAAATGTAGGCCAAGCTTGAAGGTGGATATTAGATTACAGAAGGAAAACTGAGACATTTGATGTAACAGATAACTAAAGGCTTAGATCATCTCCAGAAATATAAACTAATGTAACACATCTTTCTCTGTCAGTTGGAATATGTTGTTAGTGTTCGGTGGCACTTTGTTTTCTCAGACCTATGGAGGTTTCTTGCAGATTTTGTCCACTTTTGCAGCTGCAGAAGAATCTTCTCCAAAGAAAAAAAAAATTAAAGTAGGAAAAAGATTTGGTATCTCTTCTGTTTGTAATACCTATTTCATATCACAGAGTGCACCAGATTTATTTTGCATAGCACTGTTAAGGGTCTGGAAATCTGCTTTTTTTTTTTTTTTTTTTTTTTTGTGTGTGTGTGTGTTGTTTTTTTTTTTAATTGAACAGCTCCAAAAAGGCACAGATGAATAGGTAATAGCACATCGCTATTCATTTCAACACTTCTGCAACTCTAAAAGCCAAATAAATCATAGCACAACGCTTATCCATTCCTGTTTGTCTCCTCTCAGGTCCACACGAGCTACCTACACGTAATTCCTTTTCCCAGATGGAGACACTTTCTCATGAGGCTGAAAGCTTCCCAGCTTCTTCCAAACATCATTGTTCTACACCTGCTGATGAGCAACATGAGATAATGCGTTAATTATTATTAACAAGGAGCTAATATTTCTGGGAGTATTAATTTAACCACTGATGAGTGTGATCCAGATACGGCCAGCTGAGCCTTGGCTCCCGTATTTCCCATGTCCCACAAGTGAAGGTGATGCTGGGCCGGCACCGCCAGGCGCTGCGGGGTGCTGGCTCTGCTTGCAGCAGGGACTCGCTGCGGGGCCTTTTCGGGTTGCCTTCCCGGGCTGCTCTCAGTTTGCATGCATGAAAAGTAGCTGCAAAACTTAGGAGCGATCTGATTTTTTATCGCCTTCTATTTTTAGTACCCGACTGTGTTCCCACAGCAGCGTGGCAGCAGATGCACAAGCGCTGCACAGCCGCTCATGGCACAGGTGTAGCAGCTGACTGCCCCACCGACTGCAAATGAGGGCAGCTTTCTGTGTGGGATAAAATGAGAACTGGCAAAGCTGCTTTGTGTGTTTTAAATAAGCTTCACAGTTAAGTATATATTATGTTAATCTAGAACCACAAACAATAGAGGCATCTGGTTTTCTGCACACTTTATATCTGGTAAGTGAGCTGCATCCTTGAGGTACGGGCTCATAAGACCTAGCTGAATTTTGAAGCCATGTGCTTCTGCTTTTCCTAGCAAATCATCTTCTCTTTGTCTCAGTTCATTGTGTAAAGGTGGGTCATGTATAAAGCATCATGGACCAAAGGGATAGCTGGCTGGGGATGGTCTCATCTGAGCAAAACTGTAGGGTGGTGGAAGGGGCATAGGAAAGAGACCTTAAAAGGATTATTTGAAGCTCTGCTAGAACATGTTCTTGGCAGAAACCTCTGCCCAGTTGCATTTCCTGGTTGCCAGCACCAGAGACCTGCATTAAGAGAGAAATTTTCTTTTCTGAAGAACAAGAAGTATCGTCTGCGTGGCAAGTGAGAAATTAATGTTCTGCAGCACATTCAGCCCTTCAGTGGGCCTTTTCCCTCTTACAGTGCCGCCCCTCTTAGCAAATAGTACCCAGGTGCTGTGTGGCATTACGGTTTTGGAGTGTTGTCAGTGCTATATCTTGTACCTCTGAGTCAATGGCAACAGCCTGGGGATAAAATGGGCTGCATGTGGCCAAAGTTTGTCTCCAAGCTGTTTAGCAGGGTGAGAGGGGTGTAAGTGGAAGCAGAATCTGGCCCCGTGCCTTCCCTTGAACACAGCAGCCGTTCTTGCTGCCCAGTCACTGTTTGTGGCGGTTCAGGCTGCTGGGAGGTTTGTTACATGTCTGGGAGTCCATGACGGATCCCATCTATTTTGGATTTCTTTATTTTGCCTAGTCTCCAAGTGAAAGATGATTTCAGAGATTGTTCCTCTCGCCCTGTTTCAGTGGTACAACAAAGAGGGAACGTTAGTCAGAAGAAGGAGATTCCCACAAACTGAGGTCTGAATTTTGTAGAAGCAAAATGCTATTGCAACAGCTGAGCCCAAAGAAAATGGTAGGAAAGCTTGCTTTCGGTTTTGTCTAATGGCTTTCCTGTTACTGGTCCTCTGATCCACCCACACAAAATGGAGGATCGGGAATTTGGGCTTGGTTTATTGTTCTTCGGGATTTAGTAACTTCTTGTAGCTCAGAATATTTTCTTCTTAAAAAAAAAGATGCTAGGAAAAGGGGCAAACGGGCTAAGATACTGCCAAAAAAAGCTATCTCCTTTTTCTTTATGAATTTAGTCAATTTATACATGGCTGACTCACATTATGGCATAAATATCATTGACATGATCCCACCTGACAAGATCATGTGATATGCCATATTAAACTTAAAGAAAAAATCTTTTAAATCAGATGTCCTCCATCAATTTCAATTTCAGAGTAAGGTAACTTAAAGCATTTGGCATATGGAAGAAATTCTGGTGTCTGCCTAGAGTAGATGACTCCATGTATTATAGTTATTGCTCAGGGTATGGATCAGAAAATTCAGTTAAGAAATTTGTCACTTTTTAGTGGGACATTTCAAGAAACATAATTAAAAAAAAAAAAATTCTTCCTAAATGCAAACCAACGCAACAGACACACCAGAACAAGCAAAGCGCTGAGCAGAACATTTCTCTCAATTAACCATGCTGTTTATCTACACGCATAGCATGTTGCTACATGTTTTTGATTAATACAAACACTCAGCTCTCAGTATGAATTTCTGTGCGTATGAATGTACAGGATAAATCCTCTTAGCTCATGAGAAAAAGAAAAAAAAGGCCTTCAAAACGAAGAAGATAGGAAAATTATAGAATAACCATCCAACAATACTGAGTCAAGAGAATATGCGTGTGTATGCTTTTGTCTTGCAGGTTATGTAGAAAGAGGACAGGAAAAGTCCAGCAGTGCTTGGTAGTGTTTCATAAGCAACAGTGCTCCTCCTTGGTCTGTTATCAGGAATGAGAGGGAAAAAATAAAGCCAGCCAAGCTGGTAGTCTTCAGGAGATGGGAAACCTTTGGTTTGGAGGAATGGATCAATATGGGCAACCCTAATACTTTTTCTGGCCAGGGAGGTTTGATATATTTTCATGGGTGCTTGCTGGGTTCTTTTCGTGGTGCTGCAAAGCGGGCGTCCTTGATTAGTCACAGGGTTTTGAATGTGAAGAGCGTGTTCCCATCTGCTGATGAGAGCTGAAGACTCACAAACATCAACTTGAAGGAAATACATTTTAAAGTATCCTCTAAAATCTCTTAGACGCTAGAGGCAACTTTGCCGTTCATTTAAAAGTTTGTTTTCTTTTTGGCCACTTTTCCAAACGACAGCCTGCAGTTGGCTCCTCTGGCTGGTTGCTCCCTGCCCTGACGGCGCTCGGGTTGGGCTCGTGTCTGGGGCTGTTTCTTTGCCAGGGTGGAACTTTGGACCAAAAGGCTCCATTACACTGCAAAATTCCCTCTTTTAAAAATGGTGGTTTTCAGGGCTAATGAACTCTTCTCTGCAAGAAATTCTTATTTTAAAGAAAAGTCTTGCTAGTTTTCCTTTAGTTTGTTCTCTGATAATAATAATTTGCAGACAAATGAATTAATCTCCATGCTGTGCACACACTTATTTTTAAAAATTACTCAACAAATGCCAACCTGCAAGTTTATCTTTACACAAGTCTGAGCTCAGATTCATCTGTTCTGTACCTGTGGTGCTGGGGAACATTTTCCACTGTGATGGGAACGGCAGCATCCCTCCCACCATTACACAAATGCCTAACAGCTCAAACATCAGGGTGTGAAAAGCCCCAGTGCGGCAAGGAAAATACCACAGCAGAACAGTGAAACTACTGAAATGAAGTAGTGCCTGCTGCTAATTTTTGGTCTTTTCCAAATCTGCTCCTCCAACCAGGAGACTGCTGGGCAAAGGAAAGCAAGGAGGGATTTTGCTGGGGGAGAGCAGGGCAGCACAGTGGTCCCGATGAGGGCTGCTGAGGGAATCGTGTGCGGTGTGGTGGAAGGGGGATTTGCCACCTGCGGGCTCGCTGCGACTCGATGCTGTGCAGGGCTGGGGGCACCCTCACTGCCAAGGCTGCTGCTCTGCCTTTTCAGCCTGAGGAAATGCACTCTGCAGCTGCCAAAATCCAGTGACAGATAAGGGGGGGAAGGGGATAACAAGGAAATTAATGAGAGGGAAAAGAATACCAACAGGTACAAAATAAGCACTTCTGAAAACCCAAGTTGTCAATGGGTTATGGGCTGCCCTGCTGTGGAGGCAGCGATGCATGATACCGTAGAGATGCTTAAAAAGATACATGATTATGAGCATTGGCATTAACCACAAGCGAAATATAAACCCTTCATTTAGCTCGGGGTAAAGAAAGAAACAAAACTGTTTCTTGATGTCATGTCACAAGAGATCATGTCCAAGTCTGATGTGCTGCAAAAGAAATTTTGCATGTGATAGAGCCCACAGTTCCTCCATGTCCTTCATGCCTTTTAGGCACAGAGAGGGCCAGACAGTTGAATTTAGTGTATTGCCATGATGATGCTAGACATGTATGGAGGGGGAGAGGGGAAGTTCTTTTGCTCTGGGCAGCTGGAAAGCAAACTCAACTCTTTTACAGATCGGACTCAGAGCTGCTCTGTGGGAGGCAGCTGGATGACTGTTCAGACGAGCATTGTTTGTGCAAAAAGCCCAGGAGTTTGGTTCAGGGCTCTTGGCAGACCATGGATAAGACCACACTTTTCTAAGAAAAGAAAATAGTATGTTTAGGGGGTTAGAAAATAGAATGTGTAAGCCTGGAAATCTGTAGACGAAACAGGACTGGAAGGTGGACTTGTTGCACAAAAGTAACCATTAGAATACCCTCTGTCTATATCTTTTGCACTATTAGAATACCCTTTGTCTATATCTTTTGCACTAGCTGCTGTTAAAAATATTATTAAGCAAGGTTTTGCTCGTTCATGTTCACTCTTTAGGTGTACAGTTTGTGGCTCGATTTCCCTTCCTATGGTTTGAAAGAAAGTAACAGCTTACCTGCCACAGAAAGATGCTGCAAAATGAACCTTGGGAAATGCAAGGGGGTTGTGCTTTGAGGGTGCTGAGCAAATAACACAATGTTTGATCCCTATTTTTTTTTCGACTTTGTTCCTGTCTCCTCTGGCATTTCCTTTTAGAGAATGAAAGCATGCAACCCAAAGAGTTAAACTTTGCAAGTAAAGCCTATTTCAGCTTTACGTGCCTTAATTTCACTGTTGGAAGTTTCTTTGATCTTTTCTTTCAGTTTAACATTAGTAGTAGAAACTTGTGCCTAACAACAGTGTTGCAATACAGCCAAGTCTTCAGGTAATTTGTTAAAAGTGGAAAAGCAATGAGAAAGCGCGTACAAGTAACTCTAATAGGATCCGGTCCAAAGCGTATTGACATCATGGAAAGGTTTCTATTTGTTCAAATTGGTTTGGGGTTAGAGAAATATAGATTTTAACAGAATCTTTCCAGACATGCCGTCTCTGGGTGTTTCAGCTGTAACAAATTATGCCAAATTTGTGGATGAAGTATATTTTATTTCGTACAAAAGATGAGTGACTAATTTTAATAGCAGCAATCACAAATGAATGGTCTTGACAAAAGTTATTTCGAACTAGGCTTATTTCAATCAACCATCCATTAGAAGAATGTTTGTGTTTATCTTTTCAGCTAGCTATGTGATCCTTACAGTAATTTCTGAAATATATATTTAATATTTGTTTTTAATGGCACTTAATAGTCTGTATTTCATTCGGCTTAATTGTTAGATTTGATAAACAAAGAAGTGAGTCTAGAAATATTTGCAATACAGAACCACTTCTTCCTAGTATAAATTTAGAACATTTTCCAAAGAAGAGAAAACCCTGTGCGTGTCAGACCTTCAGTTCATCATTCTTTTGATTTGTAAATTTTTTTGGGAGAGTTTTAAGGCAAGGGAGAGGGAAAAAGAAGTAAAAGGAAGATGTCAGAAACATTCCTAGAAGTTTTGTATATCATTAGAAAAATTAACTGTCGCTCTCCTACATTTGGAGTCAGGCAATCCAGATGCCTACCCTCAGCACTAGGAGAGCCGAAGTAACAAGCCTGATGCATGCTGACATCCAGCAGATCTCATTCCCTCACTTCCAGAAAATCAAAAGGAAAAAGCTGCAGAAGTCCACAGGGGGTTATCACCAGACATAATGCTTGGAAGAAAGGCAAGAGTTATCCTGTATGGGATACTGTAATTTTGGATGCTTGTCATGCTTGTACCTTAGTTAACACAAAAAGAAATCTATATATATGTTTCAGCTGTGTGAAAGGTTTTGTGAGGACTGGACACTGGTAAAACTGGTGAAATGGAAGATTCCTAAATATATCTGATTATTTTTTTCTGCTTTTTCTTGTATAATTTCAACATTGTATTTTTTTTTTGGCTGAGAGGAGCCGGCTCTGTCCAAGGACCTTCTCTAAGCAGCTGTTCCAAGGCTGAAACAGATATGAAGAGAAGAGAACCTTTGAGAAGGACTATTCTGATCTACCCCTGCTGCTTAGGATTAGGCTGAAAGGGTTTACAGTTTGTGGGGAGCAGCAAATGATGCTGTCAAGCCACCTTTTGTCACTGTTAGGATGCCAGCAGATAACACAAATGAAAGTTTTAATTCTACCAGGTTTGAAAGGCCTGTACCTTTTCCAAATAAGAGTTGAGCAAGGAGAGTCAATCTTTAAAGCAGTCAAGTATTTTCCAGTGCTACATTTATCAAAAAAGTAGGCTGAGCTTTGCTGAGGAAAAAAGCATTTGATGCTGTAAAAAGGTAGAAAGTAAATTCTTACAGAAGTCACCCTCTTCTTCAAAATAGCATGGGCCAGAAAAGATCATGGAAAAGAGAAATGAATTACATTTAAAGAAAGAGGGAGAGAAAGGAGGGAAGAACAAACAAAGAAAAACAGGACGTTTGGATGCAGATCAATTCTCCTGGAGTTACAGCAGTAGGTGCTGCAGAATTGAGGAGAATTAAAAGAAATGTAAAGCTTTGTGTCATCCTTTGGATATCGGACATCCTTTGGCTGTTGGACATTGGGAGATACCTTGGAGGCGAGTTAATTCCTAATTTCCTGGTTCAGATCATCTCACATGTCCCTCTAGGTCACCTAGTACTAAGCAGAGTTGAAGTTTGGATGCTAGGCTCAGTAGGCTGTTGGATCACTCCTATGTAGCAATTCCTGGTGGTCGCTGTCTGTGGCAAAGATGCACCTGGAACAAAACCTAACCTCCAAGCTGGTGCTATTTGTGCTCCAAAGTCCAGTCCATTAAAAAATTAAAATAATATTCTACTCTTGTTTAAATATCAATGCTTCTACTCTATAAAACATATAAACAGCAGTACATTCAAACAGAATTCAATAAAGACTGATAATCTAGTAAAATATCTATAACCAAAACCAAAATAGTAATTGCTCCCTTTTATAATTGAATATTGCTCTTGAAGTATTGAAGAAAATCAGCAATGACACTGTCATACTTTACAAATGGTGTGTGAAATTCAACTATTGGTCCATGCAAGTCGCATACAATTGTGATTTGACTAATTAGCTGAACTGTGTAATTTCCGATTTTTAATAGAAAGAGCCTGCAAAGCAATTGTGAAAGGGTGCAAGCAGAAAGGAGAAGGAGGAAAAAAACAGCTGAAAGAAAAGTCTTTAATTTCTATGTAATTTTAAAAGTCTTTAATTGGATCTTATTAAGGGAAAACCCTCAAGATTGAAATATTTCATTATTATAATGACAGCAGCAGGAATTAAAAGCAAGAAATGAGAACTCTGCATCTGAATCCTATTCCTCGTAAAGTTTGCTTTATTACACATTTGCTAGCATAAAACGATGTCATAATCTTTTACACTTGTCAGAGAACGTACAGCTCAGGGTGAATTGGTTTCTCTATTATTTCTTAGACTTGCTGTATGCTACAAAAAGGAAAGTTTTGTTGAATTTGGCTGCACTTAGATATCTACAATATTTAGGTAAAACTTTCACATATTCCAGCTGTTAATGCTTTCCCAACTGGAGGGAAAACACAGGAGAAAATAGGTTGTTCTGAAATTCCTTTTATTTTTTCCTTGTTTTCTTCCTATTTGCTTTGCTTTGCAGTGCTTTCCCATTGAAACAAAAAGGAAAAGTCTAGAATGCAAAAAAAAAAAAAAAAAGAGAGAGAGAGAGAGAAAAGGTGCTGCACTAAATGAGAAACTTTGTTTAACCTAACTAAAAGGCTTTGGTCTATCAATCTTAATTATATTTTTTAATTTGGTGTAGTTTCAAAATGAAACATCATTTGGAAAAGAAAAGCCAAACATTTCAAAACTCAAAACAAAATGTTTCTCTTGATAGAAACTATTTTACTTTGCCCTTGACAAGTAGTAGCAGTGTTTTTCTAGGAATAAAGGAATAAACCATCTGTCAGAAAATGTAGCTTTGGTTTAAAATCAAATCTTAAATTCTACCATAAAGATCCTTGTGGAAATAGGATAGGTGAAATGAGATTAATGGTGAAAGATTATAGAAGATGGTATGCCTGAGGTGCTTTCTATCAGATGGAGATCGAACCTGCAGGGGATAGGGGCAATGGCTGCATGGCTGAATGCACAGCACCAGTAAACCAGGTTTTGGAATCTACTGAGTGCTGTCTGATGAAACTAATACCAGTTTAATACATTTAATAGCTAAACTGTAATTCACTGAAGTGGAGGTGAAATTCCCCATTGAAACCATAGTGAGAAGTGCCGTAGTGCCAGAAGCAGTCCTGCTACAGGACAGGGGAGTTGTTCTTGCCAGAGAGCCCCTGGGGATGGATTTTGGTTGACGTCCTGCAAGGCATGGCCCGGAGAGCTCTGCCTCCAGCACCATGAGACCCAACCCACAGAACAGACCTCTCATCTCTTTCTATTTTTTCTTTCCCTCCTGTTCCAACCTATGAGGGATGGTAGAAAAGCAGAGCAGCTCAGCATTGCCAGCCTGCATTACTGCCCTTGCCATTTCCCCAGGCACCACCAGTGAGGGCCAAGAGCAGTGTGAGCGCACAAACTTGAAAGCCGTGTGCTTCACTCTGCGAATTTGTGTGCTTTCTCAGTACTTGGTTTGTGTAAAATTTGTATCCTGCAAGATGCTAGTGCCCTCCACTGTCACTGATTTCTCTGATAACCAGAGGAGTCCAGTCACTGTGAAATGGTCATTGAATATCAAAGGCAGCACGGCATTGCTCAGTCAATCAGGAATTGTGTCTGCAAGCCTGGCAGGTAAAAAGATGTCTGGATTAAATCTTAGTTCTCCCTAACCAGCCTCAGCGGGGGTTGAAGTTTGCTGGTAAAGACAAATGAAGAGGATTACACTGAAGCTGTAATCACTCAAACTGTTCCCTCCCTCAGTAAAATTAAAAGTCTCTACAAAGGCACTGAGCAGAAAGCTGTCAGCAGCCACGGTGGTTTCAAGCAGATAAGCCTTCACCTGTAGTACCCAAGCACTGCATCAGCACAGCTCCTGCATGAGAACTGGAAAGAAGAAATAAGGACTCTGGTAAAAGCAAAGAGCTGCTTTTCTCGTTAGACTGGAAGAGACCTAAAAGTGTGGGGAAAAAAAAAATAAAATTAAAAGGAGATTACTTTGGGTTATGATTACCTAAAGTGCTCTTTTTCTCTCCCAGGGAATTCAACATCTCATTAACAACATCTCCCTAATGATGGCGATGGCCAACCCTTTATCCCCCCTGGGCCGGGTGGCCCCACGCTGGCGCTGGGTGCAGGCAGGAGGGTGCTGCCTGCGGGTGGGAGAGGGCAGCTCCCGGCACGGGCATCTCCCCTCAGCAGCAAGGGGCTGCCGCTAGCTGCAGCATTTTGCTCCCTTCCAGCTTAATGGAGAAGGTGGTTATACTTATTGTCTGAGGTGTGGCTTCGAGGATTTCTGTTTTCAGACTCTTTATAGAAATCCACTGAACCGTGCTGTCTTGTCTTTCATTTATGTTTTTTATTATGCTTGCATACGAGGTCTTGTCATGAAGCGTAGTTGCCAGGAGGCAAGTTGTATATGAAAAATGCTCTGGTTATTTTATTTGAATAGCAGAGTATGTGTAGGATTCTAGAATTTAATAGGCTACTTAAGCGTATTTAAGGACGTTTTGAGTGTTTAAATGCTGTGGGAAGGGAGCTGTGCTGCTGAGTGAACAGTACCGCTCATGCAGTGGGGTCCTGGGCTGTCACTGGAGCTCTGGAAGAGTGCTGGGATGCAAAACCCAGCCTCCTGCTTGGGATCTAAGGCCAGGGTTAGAGTTAGCCAGAAGGCACAGGCAGGTTTGGTACTTCAAAGTCTGTCTAGTTTGATTTTAGACAAGGACTAACACAGGTACAAATTTTGCAATGGAGTTAAGCCTTCTTCACAAGTGGTAAAACCTGTGCATAGGTGCAACCCAGAGCCCTCATCTCCCTCCTTGTCTGGCCAAGTCTCTGGGATCAAGACTTTCCACTGTTGCCCTTATCCCCAGAAGGTGGGTTCTGTTGCAGGAGGGAGATTCAGTGAACTGATTTGATGTACGTGACCTGCCCTAGAGGAAAACTGTGAGGCTTTGGAGTAGACAGTATGTTTTCTCCAGCTCCGCTCTCTGTTGAAAATCTGCCTCACCTTGACATGGCCCCAACTCTAGCTACTATCTCAGTACTGCTCCTGATCCTGCCATGAACTGGGTAGCATTCTCTAGCCTGCTCTATTTTCTTTGTGAAAGGTGACATCCACTTGCATATAGACCTCTTGGTGATGCCTACTTGACAACACATCTCATAAGGCTGGGGTGGTGGGTGCATTCAGGCTTGGAGCCTGATGGATAGGCAATGTAATTATACGCAGATATTAATTCTTACCTGCTTTCAGAGTCTGTAAACACCAGGAACTAACAACAGTATGATTCAAGCTCTGGCCCAGGTTTATCTTCATTAAAACTTCTGATTGTAAAGACCTTCGTGATGTCCATGTAGTTCAGGGCCAGCAGAAGCCATGGCTCCACTACCAGGTTCAAGGAAACCTGTTCCTTTAAGAGCCAATTTTTGGAAATATATTTGAGGGAATGGGAAAGAGAATAATACAGTTCTCTCTGAATGAAGTGGGGAACTCTGTAGTACATAAAGAAACTGGCAGGGGTCCATGAAAATTAACATGAGAGATAAAAGGAATCTAACCATTGCTATGCTGGGAGAGTACAGTGAAACCCTGATGTTGGGCTTTTGGCAGGTCTAGGCATAAGACAAATGCTTACTGATGCATAGCCCAGGCAGACCTGGCATCATCTCCTCTGAAGCTGCCCTGCCAGCTGCCTCAGCCGTAAATGGGATCCCACAAACATGTACAGTCAAGGATGAACAATGAGAGAGATGAAATATGTTACAGGGGTTAAGGAAGAGGAGTGAGATTGGGCAGCCTTGCTTTTAGTCTCGTTTTGATACCGACTCTTCTGTGTTAGGTCTAGAGTGCAGTGAAGGGGTGTAAGAGAGTGGACTTGGCCATATGGGAGAAGGGCGATGCTGAGTGTTGGCTGACCCCGCCATCGGCTGGGAGCCAGATAACCTCTGCTCAAATCAGGCACCGTGCTCAGGAGAGCTGTGCTCAGACTCTGTGCTAGCAAATGTGAGGCCCTGCAGCTGTGTGCAGTCCACTGCAGGCGGTGGGTGAGAGGAGAGGTTCGTGTGAAGGTGCCCACTGTGCCCAAGGACACTGGAGAGCGAGCCCCATGGGCACCTGGGGGGAGTACAGGTGGAGTGGTGGCTTCGTATAGACACAGATATGGGCTTAGGGCAGGCGTGTTGGTGTAGGTGGACTGATGGGTGACGATGGGCAATGTGCACTAAGGAGTAATTAATCTGAAATACCTCCAGGAATGCTCTAGACATGAAAAGTGTCACCTCAAATTTATTGTAAAACAAGGTGACAAATCACTTGAGTAAATGTTGGGTACCTGTCATAAGACATCCTCTCATAAGAGCAAAAGTCTTCTAATAATCATTAGCAGCTTATTTGCATGAATTTTTCCTGCATTTGATGTGAAATCTTGTTTGCCTAGATGCAAGGAAGGCTAAGTATGTGCTGAAAGCCAGTAATTTGATTATCTACACTCTTTCTGTCTAGTTATATGATCCTTGCAAAGTTCTTTAGTAAAACCTATTTAGAAAGAGTTGCTAAACCTTGGTGGAATGCCAACCATGCTAATACAATCTGGCCAGTGGAGAAGAGTAGATGCTTATTGAAAAGAAAACTTTAATCTTGTTAAGACTGGATACAAGGGAAATGGTAATAAGTGGGTTGTGCTGAAACTGTCGCTCAGACAATGAAGGTGGCACCTCCATTGTGGTGTGGACACACCTGTCCTTTTTCATACTGGAAAACTCTTCTTTCATGTAGGATAATCCTAATGTATAGGATTCCAAAAGAGCTTTTCACAGGTCATAATTATCCTGTACGCCAGCAGTTCCTGAGTAGGCACCTTGGTCACTTCATTTACATGTTCTGTAACTACTGCTTGTTCTTCGAAGGGGAAGGATTTCTTCGAGTTAGTTTGGTGTAGCAGTTTCTGTGTGTCAAAAAAAATCATTTTAGAACACTGATAGATATTGTAGAAACTCTCAGATGGCAATAAAATGATAGCTGAGTGAGGAAGTGCATTTTGTCTGTGTTAGAGTGCAACTGAGGAGACGGCGTAATTAAAAGATGTTAGAAGAAGCTGTGCAGTTATTTGACACAGCACATTGAAAAGAGTCCCCTGTGGGGAGCCCTCAATCCCAAATGTAAAACCTGTGTGTGTGGAGACGTATCTCCAGAATGGGACCACACTCCTAGGGCTGTAGGGTGTTTACAGAAACACCCGAAAGCCACACAGAAATAGCTGGACTGAAATTTGCTGAAAACTAGGGGTAGGTTCAGCTAAAGGTTCAGTTAGGATGGTGAATCTGGGCCAAGTAATGCCACAACAATACTGAGGAACAACTAAGAGACCTGCAATTCTTCCTCAAGTTGTGTTTGTATCTGAGAGTCAGGGCAAATACTAGATCTTGAAGTGGTGGGTGCAGGATGGGCTCAGTGCATGAACAGCAAGCATTGCACTCGCACGAATCCCACTAAAAGAGCACGCAGGGTTTGCACAGCTCCACTGTCTGTGCTTTCACTAACACTGTCTGCAGAGATGTTCCCACCCAGCACTGGCAGCATCAGTGCATGTGAGCTGGGTGGAGCTGAAGGGACTTGTCTCCCCACCAGTAAAGCTTCCCATCATCACTGGGGTGGTGTGTGATCACACTCCCAGTCATCACCCCCTCGAGATTCACGTACTTTGTACTGTTTTGGATAAACCACAGTAAGATTAGTGACCTGACTGTGCTTTTCTTGTGCTGGTGCATTGCCTGTGTCTCTCCATCACAAGATCTAGTGACCATATGAACTGCTATGGCTCTGCAGTCTCTCTTCCAAGAATGAGAGGCTGAAATCCATGACCAGGTCCTATTTGAATGTAGACTGATTTATTCTCATAATTATATTAAGCATTAATAAAAGTACAGACTCTTGTCCAGTGGTAATGTGCTTTGTCTTTGGAATGAGGAAGTGCTCCTAGTTGTCTACAAATACCTTTAAGCAGATTTGAGAGAAACCCAATTGTTATGAAATTAGACTCTTCCAGTACCTTTTCTGGTATCACTTTGCAGCTATGTTCATTGACATCTGTTATTGCTAATTACTCCTTCAAACTTCGTCAACGATCTCTTGCACTTCCCGTAAGAAATGCTGAAAGCTTTTAACAAACAAATTAATTATGTATAGTTTTTGATGCAAATTAGCCCAATTAGTTGTAGCATTGATACCTCCTTCATGTAAAAAGAAGTAGAGAAAGAAATATCATATACATATTTATAAGTACCTTTTTGACAGATGATGGTAGGTCAGGACGAGGAATTCATTTAGGTTTATGGAAGGACTTTTTAAAATGACAACTCAAAGTCATATTCTTGTAAAATGTGTTTACTTCACCACAAAATCCTTGAATATTTAAAGATGGTGCTTGTGGGAAAAATCACTGCTCTTGACACCTGACAGTTTTTCCTAATGCGCTTCCAAACTTGGGGATCCCCAAACTGAAAGTATTGTTATAAACTGAGTGCTTCGCAGCCCAGCTCGGGAATCCATATCTGGATCTTCCCTGCTATCTCCTCTAACGTGTGGTGAATCCTCCCCTATGAAACTGGGCCCACATTATTTAGAGGTGGCTGGCTGCTCCCAGCCTCTGGCATAGCCTCATGCCACAGGACAGCATGGTGTGGCCGAGGGCATACACAGGGCTTGCCAGTCCCCGTTTCTGTAACCGATCAGCTAGAATGAGGGGTGCTGAAGGCACTTGCTAGGACCAGCTCCTCTCTGTATGGCAGCCTTTGTACTGTACTGATTCCTTCAAATCCTATCTCAGACCTTATCTTTCCTCTCTAAGAAATTCTCCCTCCTAATAAAACAATTAAAATGTCCTCTGAGGCTCATGGTTCCCATGCTCAATCATTTCCCCGAAACTTTGCATTTCACCATCCTTCAGTGCAGCACATCTGCATGCACTATCTCAGCAATCTTCTTCAAACAACATACCTGACTTGTAGTGTCACGTATAGGAGAATCGGTGTAAAGGGGTTGTTGTTCTTCAGCCTAAGTGACACTTGCACAGAACAAAACAGCAGTGCTTCGTGCCACGCTAACCTGTAAGGAATGCTATTGAACGGGAGCTGTTTCATTCAGCGTTTCATCCTACATGTATTTGAATACCACACATTTTGGGGGGAGTGACCTACAACAGAAAGACTTACAAGGTTGACTTTAAAAATCTATGACTGTATTAGAAGAGTAGAGACCATCCCATGTGTTTAATCCCTGAAAATGTTTGTTTGTGCTCTTAATGTTCTTAAAGAAACAATGCTCTTCTGATAGTTCTCCATGCGGAGTTAAGTTTGGAGGGTGCTTCTTCAGTGGGAGAGATAAGTGCTCTGCTGAGGTCACAGACAAAATTCAAAATGTATTTGTGCCTCGCTCTGAAGGAACTTAGTGGAGATGTCTCAGACCCCACCTTTTTGTAAAGGGATGAAATCTGCTTGCAGGACTCTCCTGTGGTCAGGCAACATATGGGACTTTATCAAACCTGATACTAGCTCTAAGACTGGTTTCTAAAAGTGAGAGCAGCTGCTCCAAGCTGTCATTGACCAAATGCAGTGGTGGGCACTGAGAGAAACAGGATGAAAAGCAGAGAGCCATGGTTGTTCAGATCACTTGCTCCTGGCTTTCCAGCATCCGTCCCACACAGCTTCACAGGAAAGGTCTCGTGAGTGGGCAAAGTGAAAATCTTGGCATGATTTTCAGCCAGAAAGGACTCCTGGCACCTCAAACACAAAACTGCCTGGCTTCTTCTTTCAGTAAATTCACTTTCCATCCATGGACTATTGAGTTTCAGTTCTTGCTATGAAGAATATTTTTTATGCAATCAATGCAAGTTTCTATGGAGTTAGATTGCTCCATTATAGCTTTCCCCTCTGAACACATGCAACTTATTGACTGGAGCCTATTCTTTTTTTTTTTTTTTTTTTTTTCTCCTTTCTGTTTTGATTGTTTGTTTTCTGTCTCTTTCTCTGTTTTGTTTTGTTTTCACAAGAATTCACATTTCTTACCATTAAACAAAACAAATTTTCTGTGGTTGGCTTTTGAGGGTTAGCAATTGCCAAGAAAGGGTGTGGCGATAGTCCCTGCTGGTATGTGATGGGAACTTAATTCCCCTTCTGACTACTCTCCCCAGGTATTTCATTAATTTTTGCTAGCACAGATTGTGGAGAGTTACAAAACTGGGACTACAATATCTGTACAATGTTAATTCCAAGAAATAGGCACTTTTTGTTTTTTCCAACCAGCAACTTACAAAATTACAACATCAACCAAGTGCTGCTGTATGATGGAGATAAACTTTTTGAATATATCAGTTCAGAGATTAGATTAAAGAATGATAACTTGCCTGCTATAGAGCTGTTAGAAAACTGCCATATCTTTTGTCTGAAATATGTCAAAGGAAAAGAAAGAAAATAATGCTCTGTTTGAATTTATTTTTTTCTGTGATGGAACAGAGTCAAAACTACATTTGGCATGTTTTGACACTCTAAGGCAAAACTTCTCTGAGAGCGTTTCAGGGGAGGGATGGGGAAGGACAAAAAACACTCCACGCCCTTGTTTATCAAGACTTCGATGTTTGAGGTTTATGTGCAGCTTCAAATCAAAGTAGAGCTGCTGTGATTTTTGTGGAGAAGTATAAATTTCATTTGAAAAACTACTTTTTATACTAGGAATATTTCTGTGAGGGATTTTGACAAATTCTTGTCAGTACTGTGAAGGAAGTTGGGAGAAATACCTTCAATCCTGATGTCCAAAGGTTCTTGGTCAGGCAGTACCAATAGCACTGCACTGAGAGCATTCACTCTACAGTCATTCATTGCGCAAGACATTGGGTCATTGACAAAGTTTTTCATCTTTTATTTGGTAGAGTCTTGAGTCTAGATGAGAACCTTTATGTGTGTGTGTGTTTTAAGTACATTTCGAAATATTTCACATGATTCCCCATAATACATTTTTATCATGCTGATGATTAAGAAATGGCTTGAAAGAATATCTGAACGAAAGGGCGGGCCACAGAAAAGAAATATGAGCATCAAAATATTATGGCACGTAGCTTATCTGTTCTTTGTGCTGCTCCATATCTCCTGCACGTAGTTCTTGCACTCCCAATAGTGTGAACACAGGGTCTTGTCTAAACAGAGCCATTGTGTGAGCTTTGCTACAGCTGGTCAAGGTGCCAATGCTCTGTCTCCTGCAGGAACACATCACGCTGCTTTTAGCTAACACTGTTCATTTATCTTGGATGTGAAAGGGTGTATCTGTGAGCAATGTAGCATCAGCTTAAAAAAAAAAAAAAGTTATTTAAAATCTGAGGGTATAAGGGCTTACATGATTCACTGTATTGGCTTGTCCAAACCTACCTGGAAGATTAGAGTCAAATGTGAATAAAGTTCAGTGCTCTCGTTGTTTCAGTCTAACTCTGACATAAGCACCAAGCTGGAGACAGTGTGAACTTAACCACAGAGAGGTGCTGCAGGAATTGGCTCTGGTA
Source organism: Anas acuta (assembly GCF_963932015.1). Lineage (NCBI taxonomy): Eukaryota > Metazoa > Chordata > Aves > Anseriformes > Anatidae > Anas > Anas acuta. The sequence continues at coordinate 10,730,622 of NC_088994.1, forward strand.
AGAAAGAGCATTTACTTCATGGTGTTCCTCACAAAAAGAGTGCATTGCAAATTTCCACTCTAGAAATAACATAACAAAAACTTGATTCATGGAGATGAATGCCAATATTTGCTTTTTCACACCACTGAGATGTTGTGACAGATATTGTGAATTTTAGTTTTGTAGCCAGCGAAGTTTTGCTATAATAAACTGAAGTTAAAAAATAAATCTTGTGTCAGGTATTTTAGGAAGTACCTATTTTTAAAAAGACCAGTTTGGGAAAGGAGAGATAGGAGTTTAGAATACTGTTTTGCATTTTATTAGGTCAGCAGCCTAGTAAAATAAAGTGAACCCAACTGAGTGGAGACACCCATGCCAAGCAGTTGTGCAGACAGCACCAGTCATGCGTGCGTGCGTACCCACTGGGCCTGTGTGAAGGGTCTGTAGACGTCATGTGTAATGGTTTTGTTGTTGTTGTTGTTTTCTTTAATAAATCAGCCAGGTGCTGGCTTTAAATCTCCCAATGCTTCCACAGACCTGCTGGGCTTGTGCAGGGAGCCTCCTTCTGCAGCAGTTTTTGCGAGCCCAGGGAGCGGGAGCGACACACCTTGTAACCAGAGCAAGCTTGAGCCTCTGGCTTGCGGTTTGTCCTTCCCAGGCTCTGTCCTTTCTTGTACTTGGAGCTTGTGTGAGTAAGCGACTGGGCATCCAAGACCTCACAGTCCAGGACTAGGCTCAGGTTCCCATCTGGAGGCAGTTGTTTCACCATAAACTTGCAGGAGCATCTCACCTTCTGCTGGGCACGCTTCCTAGGACTGAACCTTTAGATGGGTGGGAGTCGTACTCCAGGACAGAGGGTCCTGTAGCAATCACTACCGGTACAGGGACTGAAGCTAAAAGGGCCAGGCAGAGCCAGCTGGAGGGAAGGAGGCACACTCCAGATGCAAACAGGGAGGAAATGGAGCTTCACGCACAAGAAGTCTTGACCACGGTTGCCTCAGGTCACAGCAAAGATCCCAAAGCCCCAGGTCCTCAGCCTATGCCCTAACTGCAAAACCCTCCTCTTTTTCTCCACACTTAGGTTGTTTTTTTCTTGGAGTTATGCCTGATGTTTTCCTAATTATTCCACTCTAATAGTCAACCCGGTAGATACATGAGGAAGCCAATCGTAGCGATTTAGACACTTCTACAAAAGGCAGATTAGCAGATTTGTAGCTCCTCTGGAAAATGTGCTGCAGTGCTTGAAAATTAATCCTGCTCTTAATGCAGGGAAAAATGCAAAGAGAAGCAGGCCTGTTATTAGTATTTCCTATTTAAAATAGACTTCAATTTCTGATATTAAAATTGCAAATGCTATAAAAATATGGTGAAGTATGTGTTCTGAAGAAACCTCTTGAGGTTTCCTGTAACTAATTATTTACAGTATGAAGATCTGGCATGACAGGTATAGGCATCCTGGCGATTATGTATGAACGTAATCATGGCCTGTCAGATGTTTTTAATTAAGCTTTCCCTAGTCTGAGTGCTCTGAATGGTGATGAGCATTTACATCCCTCAGCAGAGCAGTGCACAACTTATGTGCAGGCTGTGGCTCTGTGCTGTGCTCAGTGGCTCAGTGTAAGGCTTTAAAGTACAGATTTACCGTGAACCTGGGGTGAGGTGAAGTGAGTTCTCATATTTGTGCCTTGGTGATTCCTGCTCCCTGCTTCTGTCTGCAGGTAAAGAGATCTCTGAGTCTCTCTCTTTTTTTTTTTTTCTTTTTTTTTTTTTTCAGTGTACACTAAGCTAGGGATGAGGAGCTTTTCTGCAGCCAATGTCTCATGATCTCATGAAGGGATCTAAAAGGCAGCCTGGATATTTTCCCAAGTATACTCCAATATCAGGTTCTGCAAGGTAAACCATCCTGCCGCCTCCTATCCCTTCCTCGTTCTCAGGAGAGCTTCACAAGTATGACTAACACGTTACCTGATGGAGGGGTTACGCATAATTGGATGGTGATATTGGAAAGCTGGGAGTTTGGCCTGATGAATGCTCCAGGTTGAGGGAAATGATTTTTCCTCTCTATTCAGCAGTGGAAAGGGAGTCTGGAGTGCCGTGTCCAGTGCTGGGCTCCTGTGCAAGGGAGAGCTGAGCTGGTGGTCCCAATGTTGGTCGGGCACAGAACATCCAAGGAGACCCTGACCAGCTGCCCAGCCTCCACCAGAGAAGGCCAAAGGCACGGAGGCAGGCTTCATTGCTGTCTGCAGGTTCTTGATGGGTGGTTAGAGAGAAGACAGAGCTAACACCTTCCCAGAGGGGGCAGAGAAAGAAGGGGAGGCAATGTGGGCACTGCAGCAGGGGAAACTCCAGTCAGGTTAAAGGAAAAAAAATCTTCAATGGAGAGAGGTCAACCTAAGGACCAGGGAGTTGGTGGGACATCCCCATCCCTGGAGATACTCAGAGCTCCCTGGAAAAAAAAGGTCATGGGCAAGCACAAGATGTGTTTGCATGTAAGTGATTGGAGACGGCATCCACGCACCTGCACACAGGTGCACAGAAAAGTTTTATGTATGCCTGGGAAGAAAGAGTAGATTTTTAATTTTGACACTTTGAACATATTAAACTAAACTTCACTTTTTGTATTATCAAGAATTGTTACGGAAACAAATGTATTTTGGGAAGTGACTTCAAGATCTAGCTAAAAAATCTGTGTGTTAAAGAAAAAAGTTTAGTATCTGGGGAAAATGTAAACATTATCAGAGTGGGAATTCCCACTAAGGAATGTGGTGGGACTTTTTTTTTTTTTTTTCCCCCAAAAAATCATCTCAACTGAAATCTACAGGTAGTTGATCACAACATTGTCACTTTGAGGCAGAAGCACACATTGTAGCCTGGCTTCCCCAGTTAGCCTTCAAAGACCACTTAGTGCGAGGCCCCACTTCCCCTACTCCCGTAGGGTTCACCAACCACAACTGGACACCTTATTTTAATGGATATCTGAAGGTACCCATTCTTCGTGGAGAGGAGAGTGCCCAGCTGACTTGTAACGTGGAGCTTTTAATTTCTTTGAATTCTCCATAATACGGGATCTAAATGGATTCCCTAAATTGTAGAAATGGGCATACAGCGCTGGTGCCGCAGAAGCTCTCCTGTGCGTCCAGCCCAGTGTTCTCTTTGTGTTCATTTCCCTTTTTTTTTTTTTTTTGTGGGGCAGTGGAGGGGATGGAGGGGTCCTGCTTTGTAAAGAGGGAAACTACTGGCCATCTGCATGTCAAACAGGTTGTTGCATGAATATCTATGCGTGGTCATTTAGGAGTGCTCATGCATTCCCCTATTTTGTGTACAAAACTGTGTGAATTGCATACAGTTCAGGGAAGCAAGTGCGGTCATAAAGAATGTGCAAAGTACAGTAGCTCAGCTTTTGTCAGAAAATAAGCTATGTAAATAACGTTAATACTGGTGAAGATGATGAAATTAAGATTAGCAAGTAATGAGTAAAATGACTTACTTGACTACAAAGAGAAACTGTATGAGAATCTTATCTGGAAAACAAATGCGAATCCTCAGATTCCATTAAAGATACACCGATTAGTGGCAGCTCCAAGCCTGACCCATTACATATCCATATTAGCCCTGAAAGGGCCGCATTACAAAGATTATCTGTGTACGGCTGGTTATAGCAAATCCTCACTGTTACAATAAAAATTCTCCTATTACTTAACCACTTCCTGCAATCATCGTCTGTGACTGTAACAGCTTGAAATTAGTTGAACAGGATCCTCTTTTTTGTTAATTTGCTTATGATTATAATTGAGGTAAAACCATCCTTTTAAAAAATTAGTTAGCTTTTAACTTCGGGCCAAAAGCTTTCCATTACCCAAATGAAAGAGCATAGATAAAATATTTTATATTTTATTCAGTATCAGCTTCCTAAGTATTTAAATTATTTTTTACAAATGCTTAAAAACATAAATCATGCAAATTTGCGTTATGTGCTTGCATAGTGATTTGTTATGTCACTTTTTTGGAAAATGATTATTTGCATTCTTGATAAAGTAAATGCTGTCTGTTATTATACCGCTGTTTCTGCTATATGGAAATCACGGTGCCTAAACAAACTGCATTATGAAAAACATGTGTTTTGAGAACCTGTTCTCTAAAGATATTTAATTTCCATTTAGAACACTAGCTTTAAAATTAATGACTCTGCTTCAAAATGCAAATTTCCCTCCTCTATTTCAAGCAGACAAACTGAAGTTCACTGACTCCTGCGATATCGCTGCTTTGTCCCGAGAAAGCACTGTCTTTTTAAATCTCTGCTCTAATTCCTCTTTGATTTTGCATCAACACCTTAATGGGGAAAAAATTCGCCACAAATCAGCATCTGATTAGCCCAAATCATCCCTCCTAATCCCCCTCCGAAAAACACAATTTGCAAAATACTGTTGTGCGCCCATGTAACATCTTTGTAAATTTAAAAACCCAGGTGTATTGATGAAAATAAATAGAACATTTTAATTAAAACTCATAAAATTGTTGGACATCTGCTCCAAATTGTTCAACATTTTAGTGGTTAACAGATTTTGTGCACCTAGATAATGAATTACTCGTTATTATTGGCATAAATAGTAGCTGTGGGGCTTTTTATAGCAAGATCAGAAGCCTCTTTGTGAAAGCTCTGGCTTACTTTATAGTCTTTTGGCAGATGCCTATTAGAACCAATAAGTTTAGCTAAAAAAAGGGAGGCAGAGTTAAACACAGGAAACAAGAGTTGAATGTCCGCCAATAAAAATGATCACAAATCAGGGCTGCTGATGTCATAACCCTTGGGGTCAGAGGTTGGGCGCGGAATAAATGGCTCTGAAAGGGGCAGCCTGTCTGGAGGGCTGAGCTGTTGTTGGCAGGCAGGCAGGGCCATGAGTAAATGGGAGGCACAATGCCGCCAGTGGGCCTCATTAGCGGCAGGGCCCGGGTGAGGAGAAGTGTTTGATGAGTCCTTCACGTCCCACTGTGGCACTGTGTGATGTAAATGGAATAATTACTATGATCTAATGGGCGTCTCTTTTGCATGCGGGCCCCCGGTGAATGGAGCCCCTCTTTTATGGCATTCAGCCCGGGTTGTGCAAACTGTGGGGTGCCACTGGGGATGGGAGCCCGCGAGGCCGGCGGCAGGTCCGCGCCGACCCGCTTGTATTCACCGTGAATAGAAAGAGAAGGCCAAGTAATTTACTTCCCTGCCTTTCACCGCGAGAGTGGCAGATTGAAGGTCACACTCGATTTGGCAGGACTTGAGTCGCGCTCTGTGCTGACGCCGGGTTAGACAGATGCGACGTCTATTTGCAGCCCCGCCGAGGCCCGGCCGTTTAATTGCCCCATGCGCCAGCGTGCGTGCTCCCGGCGTGCTCGCGGCCAGACAATGCGCTATGGACCAGTGAGCTGAGGGCCTGGGTCTTGGCTATCCGTCCTTACGTTGCCTAATTTCTCCTTGGAGCTTGGGGTGCCCACGTCCATCCGGCTCGGGAAGGGTGCTGAGATGGCGGCTCTTGGGGAAAGATGGCTGGGCTGGATGGACCCCGCTTCAGCTGCTAACAAACAGCCCATTGTGGTCCTTATATAGATCATTAAAAGTCTGAATTAAAGTAATTGCATCTTGTGTAGCCATACTCCTTTTTGGGGCTGAAAAGATGCAACTCGTCTCTCTGTAAGATTGTTAGGAATGTGCTGCTAATAACATTATATTGATTGTGTAATGCTATATTCCTCGCTTGAATCCAGGCTAACGCAATCCTGACATAACAAGATTTTGTTGTGGCTGATTTCAGATGGCCATATTAACAATCAGCATTATTTCCTTATTAATTACATGCTTTGCGCATCCATATGGTCTCAATTAAATCTCTCAAACTTATTTTTTTTTAAGTAGTATAATATTCTTTAGCAACTCGCTCACTGCAGAGATGCTTTGTGCATTTTTTCCCAGTACTCCCCGTGGGCACGCTTTTTAGGGAACTCTCGAATGACTTTTAGTTTTGATGTTTGTTTTTATGATATGCTCAGTGCATGGCTAATGAGGGCCAAACCATGGATACATAGAAGTCAATGGAAAAACTCTCGGTGACTTCAGTAGGACCAGGATTAAAGTGTGTGGTCTACATGAAATTTGATGGAATCCAGTCTGTTGGAAAATATTTTTCCATGGGATATTTTATAAGGTCATTTTAATTATGACCTGCACAGCATTTTGTTGTTTGCGGTCACACGGAATCCGCACTCATCCTTTGTGAAGACAACACGATCTTTCCTTTAGGCAACATTTTTTATTTTTAAAGAAGGAATAGATTGTGGATACTTGGGAAGGTCAAATCTAGGTCAGCATCAGTGCTCTAAGCAGTACTCTAAACACATGTTTACATCATTTGGAACCCATTATTCATGGTTTTATATTACTTATTGTGAAATAATGCATCAACAGTTTTGTTTTGTTTTGTATTTAACTGGTAATATTTGAGTGTTAAACTTCACATCAGCGGAGTGTGGGAGAAACAAACATGTACAATTACTAGACAAAATAGATTGGAAGTTGACGATCTTCTGTTGCCTGTGGATTCATGGATGCAGTGATGTGGTTTTCTTGGCTACTTCAAAGGAATCCACAAAAAAGCACCTAATAAAAGCAAAACCTATTGTCAGTAAGTGTAAATTCTCTATACCAGGGTCTATCTGTTAGGTCTTTCTAACAATTTACAAAATTGTTAGAGGTCTACAAATTGAAAAAGGCTGAAAACCCCTGATGATCCGTCTTTCAATGTGTTATTAGTTACTTGCCATAATACTTTGGTCCCTCTCTTTTGCTTCTGACCACTGTGAACAACAAACTTGGCTAAAATCAGATAAACCTGGCAGCAAGCATCCAAGTCTGCCCAGGGCATGGTCGCTGCACTGAAAGACAGTAACTATGTGATTTTCTTAGCAGTGTCAAGCATCTTAAATTGCTTGGTTTCACAAGCACGTTTTCCAGTTGCATATGAAACCAGCAGTGATGAGCTTTCCGGACAGGGAAGCGACAGGAGGCTCAGCATGTCACGCTGTCTGCTTGCAAGTTCGGAGTGCTCAAAGTGGCCGAATCTCCCCAGTTTTCCTTCAGCTTCACAGAATTCTTTGGTCTTGCTTCAGCCACCCCCACCCCCGCGGGGTCAATGGGTGTTTTGTCCTTGGGAAACAGACCCCTCAGCAGGTCAAATCGGATTTTCTGACACCCACTAAGAGCAAGGGAACAGGGTAAGGTGCTGGTGGTGCAGGTTTACAGCACCCTTCTTGTCCCTGGGCACGGATATGCTGCACTGTTACACAGTCTGCCTCGGTCCAGCTTTGCTTTCTGTTTCTCTGTGGTCCAGAGCATCCATAAGCAGGCAAGCAGCACACAGAGCCCTTCCAAAATCCCCCCCTGCTTCTGACGCCTCCGCAGTTACCTTGCAGCAGCATCACGCAAGGCAGCACGCTGCTGGGCGGCAGCCCTTCGTGTGGCCAGGGCTGGCGGCTCCGCGGTTGCCGGAGTGCAGCGAGCAGGGCTTGTGCCAGTGAGTTCAAAGAGCACCCAAAATGAAAGGCACTCTCAAACCAGATTTCCCAAATTGCTCAACACTCAGCAGTTCCCTTGCTGAGTCGGCACCTGAATAAGTGACTTGATTTTTCAAAGTTATTCAGCAGCCTGTAACTCTTACTGCTCCTCATGATAAATAAGGTTTCAGTGGAAGTCCCTGCCCATTAAATACCTGGGAATCCTTCCCTGGTACAGTACTATTATTAGCATTGTTATTCCTGCATTTGTTAAAGCTGTTATTTGTTCCTATAAATATTCCGTGGTAAATTAATCCCACTTCAGGAGATGCAGCGGGTGGACGGTCATTTAGTACACCTGGAGGTAAATGCTGCTGATAGAAATCTGTCAGAGGGAGGAAAACACAAAAGCTGGCTCAGAGTTTCAAGCCCATTTCAGTCGGTATTGATCCTCCTGAAACTGTTTTATGTCTTTTTCTTGTTTTCTGGGAGCAGAGCAGCATGAGCAAACAAACAACCACGAGTCCTGTCCCCCACTGCCTGCTCTGGAAAAGGGTTAAATTTAAATAATAATTTTGTGCGCTGTTCCTGTTGTAGGTGGGGTTTGGAATGCGGAGTACAACAGACCCTCACATTTTTCCCTGATTATCTTTAATTACTTGTGAGGGCTGAGCAGCTCGCATTACCCCCAGGCACCGCAGACTGACAAGGAATCTTCTTTCAAGCCATTTATAGTGCATCGCATTATCAAGTAACTAACAGAGCAAAACTGACACGGAAAGAAAGTTCATTATTACTTTCATTATTGTCAAAAGAGTTTTATTTACTTCTGAAGCCCTACTTTTAAACACACTTTGTGCTCTGCAAGTGTTGCCAGCGTGGGGCTTCTCCCCTGCCCCGGCAGAGGCTTCGAGGCTGCAGCCCAAGCAGCTGCTGTGCCCGGCAGCCCCAAAGTCCTCCAGAAAAAAGCAAATCATGCATTTGGAAAGTTACTGCACCTGCGGTCTGAAGGTTGAAAGTATTTATTTTTTTCCAGGGTTTATGTGAGATAGGAAGAATGATCTATTCTGGAAGGTTTTGGCCGCCCCTCTCCCTTTTCTCCCCTCCATTCCCTCTGTGTGTTTCAGGGGAGCTGGGGGCCCTGCGGTGTGGTTTTAAGCTCAGTGATGAGAGCTTTGCTGTTTCTGTGCCTGTCACAGATACCTTAGAGGAAGGCAGGGGCGTCCAGAGATGACAGATCTATGCCAAAGTGTCAACTTTGGATACTTTAAATTCCAGGGTCTCTGATATGAACCTTATTTGGTGAGGTTAAGACAGCACAGAACGAATGTATTACAGGGCTCTGGGAAGTCACCGAAGTTTAATCTGTGAAAAAGCAAGCCACAGTGCCTGACATCTAGGAACCTCTGGCTTTGATTTAATTGCAAAGAATCCCAACGTAGCACATGGGGACAGTGAGGAACTGAGGCAGGAGTTAGCAAGAACTGGGACTGTGAGAAAGCCCAGGCTTACCAGGGCTATGTCCCTCCTGCTCTGGGCCTAAGGGATCACCTCCATCCTGAAACACAGCAGTGCTAAACCGGCTGGGAAGTGGGATTGTGAACCAGAGATATTCAGCCAAGACAAGTACCAAGGCTAGTTTTACCTATTAATAAAAAAAGTTGTACTACCACCTGGCAGCTCTGCCCAGATAAGGATTAGCCCACCAGGTTACTTGCATGTTGCCACCATTTGGAAAAATCCAATCTCAATGTCTTCTCTTGGATGCTGAGGCATTAAAACCAACATTTTTCACTTTGCTTCATTGCTGTAGAATAAAAAATGTCCACAGTGTTAACAGAGAGTAGCAATAGCCGTGTACAGTCTCAGGTGTAGAAGAACGGCACCCCTTGTAACAATTTTGTTCATGAGATCCAAGATGTAAAATACATCTGCAGCTCATAGCGTATAATTCCTGCAGTTGCATTTGTCTAAGGAAATGTGGCTTGAGAAACATTCAATAACCAGGCACTGGGATACCCGCAAAGATTGTAATTTTAACCCCTCCACATTTTACGGATGTAATTTAAATTACTAACAAAATATCTAGTGGCCAGAAGTGAAGACATTGCTGCTGTACAAGTAATTGCTTATTAATCTAGGCATGTACTTGTCTTGCTTTAGCAGTGCCAGATACCATATGTAATTTGTTTGACCTATTTGCTTTTAAAACTGGATTTTTTTACTGCATCTGTGGGAATGCTAATCGAGCCTTAATAGGCAGATGGAAGTATTTGCAAACCATCTTATTTGTCTTATTTTCAGTACTGTGGTTTATCAAGTTGTTCACGAGCAAATTGAAAAGCCAATGTGTGTATACAGATACTTTAAATCACAATACCGCTGAACACATCAGGCAGTGATGGCGTGTTTTAAAGCAGTCTTGCATTATTTGATGACAGTGTTCGCAAGTGGGAAGGATATAAGCATGTCCAGATATATTATAGGTCAAATCTGACCATGCATATGCCCATGTTATGACGTCAGCAGTAGTGTCAGCCTCAGCACTCTTTCCAGTGACTCATTCCTCCTCTGCTTGTCATAAATTCGTGGTTACTGTTTTTGTGTTTTGTTTTGTTTTTTATTCCTGCGAAAAAAATGATCCAGGTAACTGACAATCAGGTGGAGCCGTGGACTTTACTGACCATTTTCTGGAAACCTCACTTAAAAATACAGCTGTGAAATAGCTTTCTAAAGCTCCATCTCTCAACGGTATTTCTGCCAATTTTCCCTCCATTACTGTTTTATTTATGTATTTTCTAATCATGAGAAAGATCAATTTAAGAGGAAGGTTGGAGAAATCTGCCATAACTCCTGGGAGGGAAGTGGGGTTACTCTCCGTCCATTGTAGTACAACGCTTTGGAATGAGTCCTTATCTGAGAAAAGTCTGTAGCACTGCAGAATAAAGAGGCAGTGCAGGCATTTACACCCGACAGTGTGAGTTCTCTGTGAGCAGAACAGCAAAAGCGGGCTTTGGCAGCAATTATTTTGCAATCCCAATTACTACACAACAGCTCCAATGTTTATGGTGGCCTAACATTCCCAGACACCCTTACTGCATCTCTCGTGTTTGAGAGCAGCTTGGTCCACAAAGCTGTTCGATGTTCTTCTGGATTGTTTTATTGATTTGATAATGGAAAGCCCACATAGTGCAAGTCTCTCTGCCCAGAACAGGGTGAACAAGCAGAAGATACGAGGATTGTAGATCAAAACGGGCAAGTTGTGTTACAGAGCTACTGCTGGGGAAACGCAGGATATAGTGGGCAGGTTGAGGATGCATCTTATATTACAATGGTGTCTTGAAATGCCAATATAAATAAGTTAGTTGGAGCTGCCAAAAGACAATTTTCTCCTTTCTTATTCTACCTTTTCAATTCTAATTAACTTTTTTTTTTTTTTTTTTTTTAAACAAGGCTGATAGCCTATAGCTATGGGATGGGAAGATAGGGCTGAGATAATGAGAACATCATCACAAAAAGAAAAGTGCTGTGTAAAAGAGTAAGATAGCGAAGGTGAAGCACATTTAGCACAGGTACTTTACAGTACCCATTAGCTGCGAGCTAGTGAGATAGGTCTTGACTGGTTCTCCCAGAAGCTTTGGCAACTTTCTTTTCTGTTTTGAGAGAAACAAGAGAAACTGAGCGAACTGGGTTGGGCTGGGTTGCAAGCAGTGGGCTGCCACAGCTATGCTCCAGAATAAGGGCTTGAACGTCAAGACATAGTGGCCTCAGTGCCACGTCGGGCTGTGAAACGCTTGCACAGGGATTTCTCCTTAGGCGAGGCCAAATGACGCGTGCAGTCGGAGCCCAGGAACGTTTGGGCTCTGCTGCTGACCTGCAGTGATGGCTGGCTGCCGAGAGTCGCTCCGCAGGGAGCAGGTTTCGTCCCAGCACAGCTGGCCAGCTTGGGAATATCCACACAAGCTGTAAACAAGTTAAACTGCATGCTTGAAGCGCTCATCACATGGCATCAGGGCGCTCCTAGTGGGTTAATTTGCCTTTTGCGAAAACACAAAGTTTGGCCACACGCAGCGCTAAGCCACGAGACTGCGTTGCTTCCACTTACCGTGGCCCATCCTTGGTGCACTTGAAAGCCACACAACTTAATAACTGTTAATGACCACTGGGGACCAAAGGAGGCTTTGGCTTCTCTTTGGTGACTATATTCCTTCTCCATCTATTGCCAGTATGGCATCCTCTGGGTAGGAGCAAACAACGAACATATAGTTTAAATCCCCCACTTCCTGAAATCTCTGCTCTGTGGATTCACTTCAGGAAGTTTCAAATAATTCCAAACAGCAGAAAAAATAAATATTCCTTAATCCCTGCTTGATGCACAGAGCACATCTAGAGGTGTTTGTGTCCTTGCTGCTACAAAGTACTTTTTTTTTCCTAAGCCCGTCCAGCCGACCTGAGTCACTCGCCTGCTCTGCACCTCTGTGTAGCCAGCAGCCAGGTAGCTGCTGCCAGCAGTGACAGCGATGCTCTCCAGCCTTCTTGTTCAAATTTCTGAGGAGCTTTAAACCAGTTTGTTTTCTGTCCCAGGGCTGCAGACACAACGGGTTGGCTCCGCTTGCCAGAGTCTGTCTGCAGAAATTCCCTGTACGGGAAGGCTACTTCCAGATGAGGCAAGGAGGAAACCTTTGGCTAGATCGGACCCGGCTAACGCTCACAAGTACTTGACAGTGCTAGAAGAAAAAATTTCTTCATTTCACAAGGCACCCTGCTCATATCTGAGATACCTAGACACTTCCCTAATGATTTGGCACATTTCAGAAATACAAAATGGATAAACAAGGGTTGTACAATGCAGTTTATTTTCTGAACACAAACAACTAATCGCATGTGTGATCATTCGAGTGTGCAGTTAAAAAAAAGGAACCTAAATAACTGTTACATTCCCTACAGTATAGGCTTGTGAATAACTAGAAGGACCTATTCATTATTTGCCTCCAAATATATCTCCACTCAAATGATTCTTCTGTTTGGGGGAATCTCTATTAATAGAGACCAAGGCAAATAATGTCATCTTTGTCTCTTTCTAAGACATGTCCTTATTGTGTTTTGGACAATGGTGTCATTTATGATGATGAGGTAACTTGTTCTGAATCCTGAAAATGTAATTTCAGATGAACTGTGAGTAGTTTTACTAGTTGTTGAAATGTCTTTGCGACCTAATTTCCAGTTTACAATAGGCAGCATTCTAACATTGGTGTAAACAGCGACTTGGGCATCTGTACGCTTCCTTGAATGAAAAGGGAAAAAAAAAAGAGAGGGATTTAAAATAACATGTCATGTCTGTGAATTCTGTTCTTTATCATATTTTACGTCCATATATCCATCTTGGAAGAGCAGGGTGAGACGCATGCCTGAGCCACCTCGGCTGAGCGAGCTGCCACGCAGCGGCGCGTGTGCCAGAAGGCTTCAGCGCAGGCGGCTCACGGGGTCGGCTGAGCTGTGGCAGCGCAGCCGTGATGGCAAGCTGCGCCTCAGCCAAAAGCTGCTCCACATACCGCAAGCAACAGCTGAAAACCCATCTTTTGCCTTTTCTGAATCTCACAGCAGCTGCTCGCCGTCCATAACAAGCTGCTGATTTCTATCTGGGTGCAAAGGCCGTCTCTGCCCTTCCAGTTTCTCTTATTTTGGAAAAGTCAAAGATTAGGATTTACAACAGAAGCTGTTATAAAGGGCTCATAAATCTCTCAGGCCTGCAGATTGTAAGCGGGTAATTAAAGTTAAGCACCTGCTTAAGCAGCGTGCTGAGCCCATGGAGGCTGTGGGCAGGAGCAGTGGGAGGATGGCTGCAGCCATCCCACCCCGTCCAGAGGTGCAGACACGTGGTCACCTCCTCAGAGGGGTCCTGCAGCGTGGGCAGGGGGCAGGACGTGCTCGGGTAGGAGGCATTTCCATAACACTTCATAGGTGTCTGGAGCACCTGGTGTTCTTGTGTCATCCTCACACAGCCGCAAAACCCTTTAGTCTATTAAATGAGTTTTGTCTGAGAGAAGCAGAGCAAACCAGTGACGTAGTTTTTCTCATTCAGACCGTTCTGCATTAACAGCCCGTTTTCTTGTATTTGGATGTCAGAGCAGATAAGAGAATTTCTCATTTCAGCCAGTGTCCAAGTGTCCTAGCTTTGGCTATTCTGTTATGTCATGATGTACCTGTATTAAGCAACTGATACTGTCTTTTTACAATTGGCCTAGAAAAACTAACAGAGTGAAGAGAGGAGAGTGCAAGAGCTCAGCTCAGTATAGATATTGATGTGGTTTAAGACTCTGTTTAAACTGCACTCAAGTCTTGTATCATTGTGCTGATACAAGTAGTAGGTTGAGGACTGCTGCTGCCAACTATTTGCACTGCAATTTACGGTTGCATTGTAAATTAACCAGTGCAGCTAAACTCCTGTAAACTAGTTCAAGTTTATTTCAAGAGTATTTTCACATAAAGCTGTATTGCTTTAATTATCTGTTTTAAAACCACATCATTTTGTTAATCCAGTGTAACTTTTTATATGCAAAGTAGCCTTCAGAAAATTGATGGAGCGCCAAATTCTGCTCCGTCAGTGCTTTAACTTCACTGAAGGTTTGGAGTAACTTTCTGTACAGTTATATTTAAGAGCAGAATTCAGCCCCTTTCTTCTCCGCTATTGGAATACGGAGGGAACAACTCTTGGTCTTGTTAATTTAGAATGATTGCAGTGGGTCATGTGAAGTATGAGAAATACCTTTGTATTTAGCCAATAAAATCAGACATCCTCTTCTGAAGAAAAGTATCTTGGCTTTTTCTTATCAGTCTGCTTAAAAACAAAACCAAACAAAAAAAAAAAAAACAAAAAAAACAACAACAACAACAAAAACAACTAACAGAAAACCACATGCTGACTTCCATACTCTTTTAAGATTAAAAGCTCTGGGCAGAGAGGGTTTCACTCAAGCACAATAAAAGTGTTAAGCTGCTAAGCTGTTCTTTTTATACTTGCGCTCTGTGAATGAAGTTCAATTCCCCGTGCTTTATTGACCCTGTGATTTATTTCCCCTTCTCTACCCCAATAACCGTGGACAAGAAAGACAGCACCAAGAGCAGCTACTTCCAAACTGGTGGAAGCACCAGTTTGGAAGACAGATAGGAGTTTTGCCGAGCCAGACTGGCTGGAGAAAACCCAGCAGGACAGTCACTGACCCGTACCTCCAGGTACCGCTGGCAAATGATGCTGCAGATCTGCAGCCCGGCTGCACATCCACAGAGGAAAATGTCATCAAAATGACTGGGAATATTTGGGAAAGTGTCTCAGCAGGGAAACGCAGCCGGGCTGTTAGTTTAGCTGATGTAAAGTAGGATATTTCCACCGCTACTGTCAGAGTGACAGTGACTTTGCTCTGCTTTGAGGCCTGGCCCACTTGTGTCTCATATCAGTTTTAGCTTAACAGTGCTGGATGGCTGTCTTCGTTCTATTACACTATTTACAAAATGATTGTAATTAACTAGATGATGACTTAATAAATGTGTAAGATAAATTCTTCTTGGCTGGAGAGCAAAAATGGTTGGCAGCTTCTGCTTTCTTAAATTAAAACAAGAAGTTGCTTCAACATTACATTTCCAAACAGGCAAAAACTTGCATTACCATTTGGAGTGGTAAAATGAAACCATGACAATATTGTTGCTCAAGTGGGTGGTGCTGGAAATCGTTTTACTTAAAAACTCTCATTTATTTGTGCACAAAAAGCAGCCTACTGCTTTCTTTTGAATTTGTGTGAAGGGGTAACGTGACTATCTATACAGGAGTATTTACTATACTAACTCAGAGTATTTGCTGGCCTCATGATGTGTACATACGTGCATTTGGATTAATTGAGTGAATGCTTCCTCTGTAATTCTCCCTTTCGTTAACTGCTAGCTCTGCTGCATTTACATTCGTGCCAATTGGTTCACTTTAAAAGAAGCAATAATGTGGTTAAAAAAAGCAATGCAATTATTTTAAGCATTTTCTTTCTAAAGTTTTTCTCCAGCTGTAGTTAATTTATGTCTGATTAGTCTGACCTTTCACCCTATAAGGAAGTAGTTTAGCAAAAGGGATAAATGTGGTCACAGTATATATGTGTGTGTGTGTTTTGCATGTGCTTATGTATATTTGTAATCATAATCTTTTTATTGGTTTATGTTCAGCATGGAAAAGTTCTGCTTACAAATATTTATGCACGCTTTTATCTGTGCTGAGCTTTACCACGAGTGTTTGAAATTATACATTTTCTCCCCTTACAAAAGATTTTGATGAATACAAAACTGCAAGAAAATTTCTTTTTTTTTTTTTCTTTTCTTTTTTTTTTTTCCTCCCCTCTAAGCCTTACTAGACTAAACTGAAACACATAAAATAGTGTTTGCCTTCCCTCCTGAATTCCTGCCTGTATTGTAAATACATCTATTTACTGGTCAGATATTACGGAAATCTAAAACTCTGCTTGTGTTTGGATACGGATTTGCACAGAAAGATCCCAAAAATAAAATACAGCTCTGCAGTGCTAACACCAAGAGAGTGACAGCTGGGAGAGAAAATGGCTCTTGAGTCTCTTACCTTGGAGAGGGCCAGATCGTTCGTTTGCTGCCTCGAGGATATGTCCCTGCTGTTTTGCCGTACACCTTGTGGAGAGGAAGCTCTTTTTGATTTCTGTTATATGGAAAGGTTTAATGAATTGTGTTGTTGCCTTTTGCTACCATTTGAGCCTAGGATGAATTGAAAATAGCTTGCCCTGGGTTCTGCCTTTGCATCTCTACTAAATGTTTGACGCTAAATGGTTGATGTGCCTACGTTGGAAAAGCATCAGGCATTTGGCCTTGTCCAGTTCCCGAGCTGAATTTCTTTAGTTCATCACTCATAAGAACCAGAGCTGAGGTATCAACTCAGATTTAATTTGGAGCTGCTTTTCAAATGCCACAAGTTACAGGAAATTATTGTCAGAAAGATGACTCACTTGTTACATTAGTTTCCTCTTAGTTTGGCTTGAAGTGTGCAGAGCTATGAACTCAGAACTATTTTTAAGGGATTTATAGCTGTAAAATTCACTGGGGATATATTCAGCTGTTGCTGCCATGCCCTTACAGCCCTCCCACCTGTCATTGGTATGGTCCTTAAATGACATCTTTTAGGGGTTATCTCATTTGACAGTAGATCAGGTATTTGAAAAATAAATCCAGTCCGTGAATACACAAATCCTGAGGTCTGTTCCAACCTAAGAGCAGATTATTTGAATGAATGAATGAATGCAGATTGTTTCTGCATTCGTAATGTGGCAATCTTCTGTTGAGTTTGGGAAGTGTTAATGAGGTGGGATAAGGAGTAGGTGACCTGGGAAGACTATCAAGACACTATCCCAGCATGTAGGAATGAGGTTAAGAAAGCCAAAACCCTTCTGGGGAGGGATGGGAAGAGCACTTGGTGACAAAGAAAAGGCCAAGGACCTCAACGCCTTCTTCGCCTCTGTCTTTACCATAAAAACAAATAAGATCTGCGTTCTGAAATCCCAGGTCCTAGGATCAGAGGGAAGATCCAGAGCAAGAAAGGCTTTCCTTTGGTGGAAAGGGATCTGGTAAGGAGCATTTCAGCAGAGGAACCTGGTGGCATGCACCCACGAGAGCTGAGGGAGCTGGCTGATGTCCTTGTGAGGTCACTCCTGATGATTTTATAATCACATAATGTTTGAGGTTGGAAAGGACCTCTGGAGCTCATCTGGTTCAGCGCTGAAAGATCCTGGCAACCAGTGGAGATTCCTGTGAACTGTGAGACCAGACATCACTTCTGTCTCCAGGAAAGACAGTAGGCACTAGTAGCATCCCTGACCATAATGGTCTCAGCTCAGTTTTTCTTCCCATGAGTATGATACGTGGTAAGGAGTAACCGCACCAAGCAGCCTCAAGTGGTTTCGGAGATGATGGGCTTGTGATGGGAGTGGAGGGTGGCTCAGAAGACCTGGGCTGAGCTCCCGGCCCTGTGCTGCGCAGAGCATTTGAGACATGACCTGGGCTGAGCACCGTGAGTGCTGGTATTTTCGTGTGTCATAATGGACAGCCCAGATGGCTTCTTAAAATATCTACCTTTTCTTTGTTTCTTTAAAATGTATGTTTTCTTCAGTCTTGTCTCATTGTTTAGGAGTTTTCACTCCTTGAAACCTTGGACAGTGCATTTTCCTGCTTGGTTAGGAGCTCTTGGTTTTACTGGGGTACGCAATAGTAACGGCACAGCACTATGAACGTACAGCTCTTGTCATTATTCGATACCAGCAAGTAAAACTAAGTTACCTGAGCGTCCTTTACTCCTCACATGGCCCTTTTCATTTAAATGCTTAAAATTTGAAGATATTCTATGCCTTGAGATATGCCTTGTGGCAGTGACGCCTTGCAGATGGAGGAGCAGCCGATATTCACTTCCACCAAAATGACCTGTTATTACTGAATCCCATCTTTTAATTTTGCAATGACCTTTTCCTTTGGAAGCTCGCTTTCCTTGTCTGGATGCTGACAATCACAAGACGAGCTCGGTACCTGCGTTTCAGGGCGCACGCTGGCGTGTGTTCGTGACTGTCACTGCGGGGAGATGATGTGCTGCGAGAATCTTGCCCAAAGCACAGGAGCAAAGTTCGCATTAGGAATCTGCTGAAATTAAAGCAGAGGGTGGCGTGCTCAGCAACAGCTCAAAATCCAATCTCGTTTTGTCACAAATTTTCTGTCATTAGCTTAATGATAGCTTGAATTGTGTATGCTGTCAGATTTTCCTTCCTTACTGTAGGGAATTTGGTATTGTTGTTCCTATTACATCGAGAGTTCTGGAGTTGAAAGCTGCTAGCAACAGAGCTGGTACGCTGCTTATTTGCCAGAATGGTAAGAGCTGCTCACAAAATAGTCTAATTTCAGCATCTGTCAAAGAAATGAGTCTGATCAACAAAAGAGTTCATTTGATTGCTTTGAAAAAAAATTAAGTGCTGCCTTATGACACACAAGGCATAAATTAAATCATAACTAGATCAAGATTACTGACAAGAAGTGATGACAGGTGTTGTGAATAAGATGACACGGGACTACTGCCCTGTGTAACAATTGTCAGTCATCGGCCAGTTTTGAGGTTCTGCTGTGGCTAATGGGGAATGGTTACTCGAAATGCGTAGGAACTGTTATTAACAGTCACATCTTAAAAAAATAATTTATGGTATAAACATTTGTTTCCTAAACAGCTGCAGACACGTCTCATGCAGCAGTACTAGTCACAGCCACAGATGTAACACTGCAAGTGTATTCGGTAGAGTGGTTAAGAAACAATTTCTAATTAAAATGCTGGATTGGGACTAGGAAGATCTGGGTTTGCTCTGTGACACAGCCCTCTCTGTGACTCTCAGCAAAATATGTCACCTCTCTGCACGTCAGCTCTGAGTCCGGGTAATATTTCTGCTGTCCGTCTTGCCCGTTTAGGCTGTTCGCTCCCTGGTGCATCGCCTGGCTCCTCTGTGGAGCTGCACACCGGCACACCTGGTTTATCACCTGTAACACACAGCATCGTGAAAGTACAGCCACTGATAGTGGCAGGGAAGAAGGCACCGTCCTTGCCCCAGAGGAGTTACAAAATTATGATAATGGGAGTTACTGCTGCTGAGATTGAAGTTGTACTGCATATGTACCCAGAGCGTGCCCATGTGCCACTATTTAATAGATACAGACCGATGCCAGAAATATAGAGACAAAAACTGTATCTCTATTGACATGTTTGACACTTGTATTCCATCTACTAGGTGCTGTGGTCTCTGCTGCAGTTTGAGATGAATAAAACAAGCTCTCCCCTGCAGCGCTTTACAGGGATGTTTATGGGTAGGAAAATGGGTGGGTGGCAAATATCTGCCACTCAGACCCCGCGCATCTCTCAGCATCTTTCTTCAGAGAAACGCATCATTATATTTGAACTGTGCTGTTTATGAAGTATCATTAGCATTATTCAGCTACTGCCTTCAGATGTCTTCTTCTCTGGTCAGAGCAATCGTTAGAGGTTTATCCCAGAAGAGCTGTGACAGATGTCACAGGCTGTTACAGTCACTGTATGCCAGATTTAGCCTTCAGTTATGTGCTGCTTGAGTACTTTCTCTAAAAGCATCTTGTGAGTACCCTGCAGTAGAAACAAGTGACAAGGACTTCAGATGTATTTGTGACATTGAATGGATGCATTTTTAGGATGAGATTATGATGTGGTAAGCAGGCAAACAAAAAAGCAGAAGATAGTTTGCACAAAGCCAGTTCCCTGCCCTTTCTCAGCTGCGTCCTTTCATTCAGCTGATGCACTACTAGTGGTCAAGTGAACTAAATTGTCCTGTAAATCTGGGAGTAAGGTTTTTTGTTTGGTTGGTTTTGTTCTAATTTTTCAAAACTATTACACTTGTTTAATACCATATCTGTGTTTTCGTAACAGCTCTGACTGCTGTATTAAATGTTGTGGTAAATTCTTAAGTTGAAAGAGAAAGGAGCAAATAAGCACAACTTGTTGTCACACGGACATGGGGTGCAAACTCAGTAATTAATCGTGCTTGGTCTTCAGCTACAAAATACACAGCTGGGCACAGACCACCCTATTGATCTGGCCAGTATGTAAATACAGGCAATAAACCATAGGTCTGTGTCTGGCTAATAATAAAGACAGGGTCTGGTGTTATCACATGTACCGAGCCAGGTTTTGTGTGTCCTTAGACATGCCTCATTTCTGGGGCAATCGGTGGCCCTCAGGACCAGAAACCTTCTCCCTTCCCTGTGCTTGCTGGGGGAGCTCTACCCCAAGCTGTGGCTTTATGGACTAGGTGAGGGAGCACGTTTCGAGCTGGCATGATACTCGTCGTATACATAAGTTGGGAGTTAAAGCTGGCAGCAGTCACTGCAGTGCTGTGTTCCAGGTCAGCTATCAAGTGTTGGTGAAGAGGACATGTAAATACCATATGTTGAGTTTGACTGATGAAAACAAATACACAAAACCCCCGAGAACTCACTGGTGTCATCATAACCCTCAGAAATTCCTTCCTGCCCGCTAGAGAGAGAAGTGAGAAAATGAGTGACAGAGCATGGATTACCAATTAGAGCTGGCACTCCAGTATTCAATTAATGCTCCTGACGTGGTGAGAAGGGATGCCACCGTGTCTACGCCAACTCTAATGACCTGTGAAAAAGAAAATCGCTGTGAAGGACCTCTCTTATCAAAAGTAGTGCTTCTACCTGTACCTCTAGAAGGACTCAGACACAGGATATTATCCATCTGCCCAGTGATCCATAAGGTACTTCTGTCTTCCAGAACAATTGCATTCTTCTGCAAGGGCCTCTTGTCCCATTGATGCTTTCTAAGGGACACTGCAGCCATTCGCTCCTTAATTAGGAGATTAGGAGAATTCTTTGACTGAAAATTAAGAATCACGACGGCTTATTTTTATCACTAAAAGATCACTCCAGCAACTTCCTCCAGGAAATTGCAAAGGGAAGTCATTATGTGGAGGGGGCTGGGGAGGCAGAAGCTGGCTAGATTGTGCATATGAACCCCAGATGAAATGTGTCCTAAGTCTGTGAGGGGGGCAAAAGGGGTGTTTACTAGGTCATTTACCATGTTCTTGTTTTTAAAGTTTCCTTTTCCACGATTACTTGTTGACCTTAATTGTTTCCATGCCCATGAGATAAGTCTTTGTACTTCCTACGGAGGCTTAGCAGAGAGGTCTGGGGATTGCTTTTGCTAATTGCCCTGTATTCCTTCATTTCCCTCGAGTATCTGTGGCAAGCTATTCCCACATATGCTACCAAAATCCATTTTAATAGAAGGGGCAGCAATGCACAGCTGACGACATATGTTTAGCTGCATTCAGCACTCGCTGAAGCATGCCTATCATGTTACATAAAAGGAGAAGGTCAGTACAAAACAAACAGCTTTTTACAAGCTACAGCTTAAGGATCCCGTCCTAAAGAACGCTTACATTTCAGGGGGAGGCAAATAAGCCTGTCCTTGAGCTCTGTTCTGTGTCTAGGCTTTTTTTTTTTTTTTTTTTTTTTTTTTTTTTTTTGCATAGATTTGAAATGCTGTTAGTCTCCCAGGACAACCTGTATTAAAACATTCTCTTCTGGCAGAAATAAAGCTCTCCTGGGCCGGATCCTCGGCTTCCCTGCATCACCCCAGCAGGCTGGAGTGCTGCAGTGGTTGTCCCGGCCCCTGCCTGCACCTGCTGCAGGAGCACCGCCCGGCTTCCCCACAGACCAGGCTCTGCAGTACCGTCTGCTGGGCTGTCAGACACACGAGCTCTGTCTGCACACAGGGGAAAATGAAGAACAGATCCCAAAGGAGATGCTTAAAGAAAACTTGGGCCAATGTCCACGAAATTGATTGTTTCCTTTTAACTTTCCCCTCCCACCTCCCATAAACTGACCTAGAACAAAGTATGAGGTGTCCCAGGGGAGATTTCTCAATGCAAATCCCAGGATTTCACCAAGGACAGTTGGCTCAGGTCCCGTTACCTCCAATAGGAGCAATGCACACCAGTCCCTTCTGCGCACTTGCTCCCCTCTGGCACAATGCATGTGAGAGGGGATGCCCAGGGCTCTTCAGTCAGGGCCAAAGGAGCAAATTCAAACCTTGCTCCGCGTCTCAGTGATGGCCTCTCTTGGCTGCAAAGGGGCATGGCCTCAGGCTGAGAAATCAAAACCAGCTGGGTTGGTGCCAGCCACATCTCTGCCAGGTATGCCCGAGGAAGGACAGCTGCTCGTGCTACCCCAGTGGGCTTTTAGGGCAACGAGGCAGGTTGGGGACAGTCTGCCTGTGGCAATCTGAAATCCACTGGGGCAGGATGATGTTGTTTCCCAGGATCAGTCCTCATGTAATGCAGCTTGAAACATCTGCGTGGCTGTGTCTCTAAGGGCATCCTTCTATTCAGCCTTTCCGCATTTTTTGAAGCCTTTACAAAACACACCTCCCCTGGGAAGCACTGCTGATTCAGCAGATTCCTGCAGACAAGGACTGCTTGTGGCACTGATTCATTCATTTCTGTTATTTATACCACTGCATTAGGTGCTGTGTGAAGCAAGAGCAAAGCACTGGTCGTGCCCCAGAGGCATTTGAAGTCAAGAAGAAGGCAGAATATAAGAGCATGTCATACACAAGAGGGCTGGAGGAGCAGCAGTGGGAGGCAGATGGGTGAAACATAACCATGTAACAGAACAGCTCTGTATCTGAACGAAAGGGAGTAGCTTCTCCACTTGATTTCTGCATGCAGCTTGGTTAGGTGGGGATGTACTGGCATGTTAACTCCTGGTGCCTACACACACTGGAGTTGGTTCGGGTCCGCGCAGGGCTGGGCATAGCAAAAGCTCCCATCAAGACCAAAAATATTTTAAAAACTCTGAAAAATATGGTTCAAAACTATTATTCTGTTCTTTTCAGATTACGTGTGGCTGGGCTGTGACACTAGCGCGAGCCTGCCAGGTGCTGAGCACCACTGGCAATAGGACAAATCCTCCCGATTTCCTTTAAAGCTAGCGGGACCTGGTGAATCTCAGGAACTTTTTGAAGCATGTTTTTTCTCCACTTTGTACAAGTGCTTTTTCTGTTGTTAAATAATGTCTAACATAAATAGTATCTTTCTCGTCTAAGTGGGGCATGATTTCTTCCAGATTTCGATGTGAATATTTAAATGCGCAGCCTTGCCAGCTGGGGGCTTTGTGCTGAGGTGCCAGGCTGCTTTTGTGACTTTACAACCTGAAGTCTCAGGATACAGCAGAAGCAATGATGCCACTGATGTGGGTGCAAGTGCTGATTTGCCTAGGGGAAAGTAAACTTTTTTTAGTAATTGATTTTTGTAGTGGATTTTACTCCCTTTTTTTTTTTTTTAGTGTATTAAAAAAAAAAAGTAAAAAAAAAAAAAAAAAAAAGGCTGTTTTGCAGCCAGCTAGCTAAAATGATGCAAATGGTTTCAATGTTCTTTTGGGGAAAAGTTTACAGAAGCAGTTCTTGGTATAGGCTAATAAAATCCCAGTGTTTGGCCTTGAAATAAGGAGGGAGGGATTGAGCGGCAGGCTGTCCTGCTGCTTCTAAAGTTCAGTGACGGCTTGGGGGTTGGGACGGGGACTCTGACTGACACATCTATTGATATGGTTTGTCTCCCTTGTTCTTCCCAGTGTTAATGCATTCCACGAATACTAAATTCGCATTTGTTTCCCGGGTAAGGAAACCAATCAGAGACAAAAGATCATTTAGAGGGGATACCACTGCTGCCTGTTTATAGCTGGGAACAGAAGTACCATGCTCAACCAGCTAGTTGAGGCTGTGTAAACACATCTGACAACGCTGACAGCTGATCTACCTGTTCCCAAAAGCATTCAGTACCCAAATTGACACGATTAATTGCTGCAAAGTGTATTAAGTAAAACTCCATCTCAGAGGGGGAACTTCCACTGTCCTCAGCCAAGCCCAGGGTCTGTACCAAACCCCAATTTTTTTTCAAGCCCGAGGATGCACCGAGCCTCTGTGCGGATCGTGATGTGAATTAAACACTTGCATCTTGCCCGCACCTGCTGCTGGCCCCTCCACCAGGAGTTTTGGGTCGATGATTTGGTTGTCGAGGGGAAGATCCTTGCAGCTGGAGCTCGGTGTGGTGCTCGGCTGCTTTCTGCAGCCCGGCTCATGGTTTGGGAGCTGGAGGACCCGCGTGCTCCCACCCGAGGGGAGGCTGCGGGGCTCCCTTGTGGTGCCGCAGCTCGACGGCGACGGGGAAGCAACATTCCTTGGCAGGTGTAGGAGGCCTTCAGCAGGAGAGCATGGAGCCTCGTAGCAAAATAGACATCAGTTAATCTCTCATGCCTAGATGATTTTACTGTGACGTTCTGCCAAGCAGCCCGAGGCAGTGAAAAATAAACTGCTAGCATTATAGTATCATTATGTTTCTGATTCTCCAGAGAAGCCAATATTTGTTTGCTTTTCTCTGAAGTGTTTCATGTCACCATGTATGCTCTCTCTCCTTCTTTTCAGGGCTGGGAGAAGGGGAGGGAGAGAAGCTCGGCAGTGACTGCAGAGCGCAGGTCCTGTCCTGCTTGGAGCTGGAGGGATGGCTTTTTCTCCTCTCCTCTCTCATGCCCATGAAATTTGTAAAGGTTTTTTGGCTACCTATTAGTGTGCTAAGTGAGTGTTTTTTTCTGAAACAGGCCATTCTCTGCAAACAATTTTTGCAGTTAAAAGTGCTTGTGAATTAGATAGGCACAAACCCAATTTACTTGGGGAAGAGGGTCTTTGCTCCTGTTCCCCCGCAGTGCTGGAAGCCGGACCTCTGCCCACAGCCTGCCCCCAGCCACTGGGCTTGGATGCCCCGGGGCTGCCTCGCCTCTGGCTGGGCTCAGAGGTCCGGGGGCCAGGGGCCAGCAGCTACCTGGCAGCCTCCTTCGCCCCCAGGGGAAAGCATCACAGCATCACCCAGCCTTCCCCATCACCCGTCCTTCCCCAGCCTCCTGTGTTCAAGCCAACGCGCAGTGACGGCTGCACTCGATTACAAGGTAGTGTCTGGCGTGCTCCCTGCCCAGCACTGCCGGGGCCAGATCCAGCACATCTCCAGCTGACCAAACATCTTACAGACCTGCTGCATGGCTTCCAGTTCAGAACAAAACTCTGCACAGGGATTTATTTTTTTGGTTTTTATTCTTCTTTATTTTATTTTCTTTATTTTATTTAGAAACATCTAAAACATATAAAATTACTCCCAATCCATAATACCGTTAGGTGAGCTTCTGGCAAAAGATTTTTTTTTCTTTATTCTTTATAAGGCAGTGATTTTAGAACTGGCTGTGGAGTGGCTCTAATCAGAGATGTGGCTTGAGAAATGATTCCAGAAATCAGACTTTCTCAGCGAGCAGCTAAGGAAGTTTGCAGTATCATATGCGAACAATCCATGCAAAACATTTATTTTTCTCTTTTTCTCTCTTCTTTAGTGGTATCTTTGCAGCTGATTTCAGCTGATAAACATCACTCTTGTGCTACTTGTGTTATTGTGGCAGAGATCATAAGAGGTCTAAACAAGCAGACTTTAGAAACGAGTCATTAAACCAATTGTCTCAGCTAGGGATGGCTCTTCCCCTATTGTATCAGAGGTGAAATGTTAACTTGCTTTTCTTTGAAGACTCTCACAGATACATTTAGTATCAGAATCAGCAAAATACAGTGACCTGACATCCATGAAGCCAGCCTTCATGCTAAGCATCTATCTAAAAGTTATATTTTACTCTTGCAGAAGGTAGAAAAATGTGAAGGAAATTAGTATGTTGCTATAATTTTTCCCTGTTTAATGTCAAGTGCTAAATCTTGATGTGCTGTTAAAATGTGCAACATTTCAGCAGTTCTCAGGGCTGATTGAAAAGCTGGAAAAAAGCAGGGAAGTTTGACCAAGTTTTTCCATTAGAAATTTGCAAGGTAAGAACCTTAGTTGCATTATTGACCTGTTTTAGTTTTACCCTTAAGATTATTATTATTTTTTCCAAAACTTCAAAATTTGAAAAAAAATCCTCTTCTCTGAATTTGGAAACGTTGGTAAGAATATCACAAAGGTCAAAGGTACAGTGATAAGGAGAGAAAAGATGCTATTAAAAAAAAAAAAACAAAAAAACAAAAACAAACAAAAAAAAAAAAAAAAAAAAAAAAAAAAACAAACCTTGAAAATTGTCCAGCTGTTTTTCAGCACAACTTTTTTCTGCATTTCCTACATCGATGCTTGCCTGGAGGAAGGGAAAGAAAGTGATGACAGGGTAATGTTATGACAGGAGAAAGATGATTAGGGGTGGCATTTAAAAAATAAAAGTGAACGGTATTGTGAATAGCAATGCCAGTTTGTAGGGGTTCGTAATTCTACAACTTGCAGGTTACAAGGACTTCCAATTATTCATAGGACTGTTTATACAAGTTAGAAAAACGTGCATTTCAGAATTTATACTCACAGTTCTATTACAGATTTTAATTTTTCTGGATTCCTGTATAAAAGCTCGGTATCAGACAACAAATAAGAGTACATGGCAAAAGGCAAATAGTAAATAGCTGGAATTTAGATGCAATATATACCAGGACAGCTTCTCAAAATATTTGCTAAACTCCTAAGAAGCAGGATAAATGTGTATTAAAAAAATACAAATATATAGTTGAATGAATTGAATAGCTCACTCTCTAGAAGATACAGAGAATTTCTGTTAAAGATGTATTAATTTATTTCCATAGCAGCTAAATACTTTGATTTTATTTTTTTTTTTCCATGAAGTTGCATTTACCCTCCCCTTTTTGGTTTCTGTGTTTACACAAGGAAAATCAGTGCCCAAACCTTTAGAGTATTTTAACAAAACTACATTCAAAATTGGCACTGAAATCAGGGGATTGATTTCATTAATAGTTTACACCAGAGAAGGATCTGCCTCCTCTATGTTGGCAGAGATAATGCGGAGCAGTGAATGAGCCTCGTGATAGCTGTATGCTGAACTGTGAGTAATTGCCTCACATTTCAGAAAAAAAAACCCTGAAGATTTCTTGGCCTCCCTGGAAGTGTTGGGTTAGTAGCACTTAGCCTGTTTGGCTCCGGCACTTGTCTTTCATTTGCTTTTTTGGAATGCGAAATAGATGGCAAGGAAGAGCTGTTAGGATTCCCCAAATCCTTCTTTTCTCCAAAGACAACTCCAGCATGTTTCTTCATTAGTCCAAGTTTCCCTGGGCTTGGTTTCATTTTTTCTTGGATAGAGGAGGACCTGCTGTCTGCTTTTTTTGCAGAAAAATGAGTCCTCAAATAGCTCCTTGGAGGGGAAAATTAGGCATTATATACATATATATCAGGAAAAGCAATTATTTGGGAGGAAAAACAAATCATTATCACCCACTTTGTAGCTGTTAAAACCTTTCTGAGTGCTGTGACCATCACAGCCTAGCGCCAATTTGCTTCATTTCAGACATCTCAAAAAATGAGATGTCCGTGAATGGAGCTGGAGGGTGCATTTCTCTCCTTCCCAAAGTACCTTCGGGGGGACCTGGGGATGGGGCAGCGGATGGGACCCTCTGGCTGTTTCTCCTGGCTCTGTGTAGCCAAAGGCAGTAGGTGGCACGGTGCCACCGGCCTTGCTGTGACACTTCTCAGCCACCCCATGTGTTACCTGTCACAGGGAGCACAGGTAACACGGGGATCTCACATATCAATGGGAAAGCAGCGGGACCCCGAGGTAGTTCAGGGATTCTTCTGCTTCTTTGCTGTGCTAACGCATTAAGCCAGGTGTTCGGAGGAGTGCTAGTAAGTGGCTTGCGTACGTGAAGCGAGAGCGTGAGGATTGCCGAGGCAGGGAGATTGGGAGCAGGCTCCTTTGTCATCGCCAGGCCTTTCTGCAAGAGTTACACAGTAGGCAAAAATGAACTAAAATTGCATCAGGAATGAGTTTGGCTTGTAGGATGGCTCCTGACTGAAGGCTAGTTTTTGGTCCACTTTGATGTGTTGAAGAACAAGAACTTCCAGTACCAGTTCTGCTTATGTGCATAAATCGTGGGGGTTGGAGAGAAAGAAAAGTGGCTTACTGGTTCCCTTCCTTTATTAACGTAGGCTCTAGTCCATCGCAGCGGCTATGAAGTGGGACTGATAGCAAATGCTCAGCCCTATCTAAGTCAAGAGGCCAATAAAGCCCGAAGTATTTATACACCTGCGGTTTGAATAGCCCGGTAATGACTGACAACCCCTTTTCTTGCATGCATGCTTTCCTTTTTCCATCCCTAGCTCGCACTGCAGCCAGCCCAGTGCCCTTTGGATTGTTTCTACCTTGCCAAACCTGTTTCAAATAAAGCATCGCGCTGCATTTCCCTCTTGTCAGGGAAATTGCTGCCCTCTTCTGGTTTAACGCGATGCTCGGCCATCTGAAGGCATCTCCAAGGGAATGCCAGCTTCAACGTGATAATACAAGCCAATATGAAATTAATTAAGGCGAAACAATAGTTTCTTTAAGACTAAATCAGAAACGAGGGCAGGCAGCCCTATCTAGGACAATAGGATTGGATCCAAATGCAGTTTTAAAGACGTGTCCCGCCTCCCCTGATCAGAGTGCGTTTAATGAGATTCATGCAATTTCTTTCGGAAAACAATAGCTTTAACCATCGGTTGCATAACCCAGGATATCCAGCTGAGGCCCCCCAAGTACAGAGTGTTCCACAAAAAGGAATGACAAAAACTCTTCTAGCTCAACTTAAATAATTAAAACAAGATCTGGAGAAATAGCCAGCCCGGTGAGATGCCGTTTAGGGGGTCAGGGAGTGAAGGAGGCGAGAGGGAACTCCTAAGGGCGAAGCCAAATTTGCCCTTTGCTATCCCCTCTCCTTTCTGCTGAGATGGGACTGAGCAGCATGAAGCGCTCGGAGTCCCTGAGAGTCCCCGGTCCCCTCTGCCTTTCGTGGCTTTCAGCACCTTGCAGGATCAGGCCCCACTGCTGCAATTCAGAAAAGGCTATCTATTGTCTGCATGGAAAGTAGGTCTGGAGCATATACTCGCTGAGATTAATTTGAGTTTAGACTGTGATTTGTGGCTCTCATTTTACATGAAGTTTAAAGAGTTTCTTGGCTGCTGGAGATGCTACCCTGAACCGAAGGATCTTATGCCATGTAAGTGGGTGGGAACAAGACATGGCAATGCAGACAGCGCTATAGACAATGCTTATTTAGGATTGTGGAAGCATTACAAACAAAGGAAAAAATTCCTCTTGCCCCTCCAGCTATAATAGCTTCACAAAGCATTCAGAGCAACAAATGTCATTTTCTAAAAAGCTAGCACCAGCCATCTGAGAAGAGCTACCCTTGGACGGGTGTGTGGAGAGCTGGTAGCCCTGGCCTCTAACAGGCCCTGTTAATGGCAAGCACCACATTTCAGAAACTAAACGCTTCATGCATAGCAAAATGCTTAAATTAGCTTCCACCCACCCCTCTTTTAAGACGAAAGCTATTTAAGCCGTGCTTTGAAGATCTAACTTCTGCATCCCATTTTGATAGCACACAGCAGCAATCCTGTTTGTCGGGTGATTTTGAAACAAAACGCAGCCTTGCAGCAAACCAAATCTCCTGTTCTTGGTGCAGAAGTGAAGACAAATGATAGGTGCTTCTCTGCAGTTAGAGTTGCAGGCATGGTGCGTGTGCATGAAGCTGAGGCTTAACTTTTATCTGACTATTTTAAAAGGTTGCATTTCCTTGGGTGCAGAAGCAGGACAATTAAAGCTGCATTATTGCTGCCTTTCACGTGTTTGCTCATGATAAGTCTGAGTCTGGCTCTTCTTCTTCGCAGTTAAACGTTTGACCATTCAACAGACATAGTTCGGTCCAGCAGGGTTCTCTGGCATCCAGGCTTTTAGAGGCATCTGCAGCAGCATTTATTCCTAAATAATTGGCTAAGTAAGTAAGTAGAAAAAGAACTGCAATGAGCGGTAGCACAAGGGTTTCTTTATTTTAACCAGCTTTATCTTACACCCAAATCTGTTTTACTGGTCTGCTGATCTGCATGTTATGGTCTGGATATTTGCAGAATGAAAGTGCTCCTAATCCATCTTATTTTTAAGCAAAAGAAAGAGAAGAACCAGGCTGGATTTGTCAGAATGGGATGTCCAGACATCTCATGATTTCCTCTAGCATTACCTGAGATTGAAACCCAATGGGGTTTTTGAGGTGTTCCTAATCTAATGCTGCCTGACAGGGATGCCGCGATATACAAGGTTGAGCTTGTTTCTCACGAGTGTGCTGCAAGCCTAATTCCAGCTTTGTGGCCACATTACGGGATGAACAAATCCACTTGCTGCCCACATAGGCTTCTGCAAAGACTCTTTATCTGCGATGGAGCCACCTGTTTGCAGAAATCCAGAGGAGAATCCCTGTGAGCACTCCCTGTGCATTTTTCTCTAAAGGTATCCAAGCACAGCCCGAAGCTGGCTCTGTGTGTACTGAGCAGGAGGAGAAGAGCCGTGGTCACAGTGCTCCCAGGAGGTTCTTGCAGGCGCCTGGCTGCTTACTGGGAGGACAGAATGGGGCTGGCAGGGGTGCTGGGGCCGTGCCGTGGGGCGATTCCCCTATCGCGTTGTGGTCAGGCCAGGCCCTCCGTGGGACAGCTTTCACTGCCACTCCGTCACTTGTGCTTCCAAGTCCAGGATAGATTTCTTTAAACAGAGGAACTGGGACAAGCATTTCAACAGCTCTATATGGTGTCAGGGTTTTTTCAGTTTGGGCTCAAGTGGAATTGTAAAATGTTTTCTTTTTCTCAAAAATTATCTGGACTTTGGCTAAAAACCCAGCCCAGCTGTCATTTGGTGAACTGGCACGTGCCGCCGTTATCAGCTGTCCCCACCTGGCTGGATTTATGTCCAGCCCACATTTGTTAATGATTGAAACAAGGTACAGGAGAAAAAAAAAAAAAAAAAACAGCCAGCACAAAGCAAAACCCAAAGGCAGCACAGCTCTGTGTGCTACCAGATGCCACTGTGGTGAGTTCAAGCATAAGCTGTAGATTTTTATCTTTTAAATGGAGACGTCCCCTGGGCACAGCCATGGCCCCTGTCCACAGCTATCCTTGTCACCCGGCCGGCCGCCGCACTTGGTGCTGCGAGGCTCACACCATCAGGCTGAGGAGGATAGCAGCGGACAGGGGCAGGGATCGAGGTCTGGGGTCTCGGGGACATCGTGGTTGGAAGGGACTGGCGTCTCGGCGTGTGTAGTCATCCTTTGGAAGGGCGAGACCACGATGGGAAACAGCAAGGGCTCAAGGCCTCCGTACGCTTTTGTTTGCGTTGATTGCTTGCGATGGGAGACATTCATCTTCAGAGGTTTCCAGAATTAGGGGGAAATAAGAAAAGACAACAAAGGAGTCTAAAGCCAGCAGCGGGAGGCTGGGACACGGCACAGCACTACAAGACACCAACCATTTTGGGGCCTTGTTCCTGAGCCCCCAGCTGCTCCTCTGGGGAACCCCTGGTGCCGGTGCACCAAATCTCAGCATTCACAGCACAGCCCCAGGTTTTGGCTTATCTTTGGCCTTGTCTGGTGCTGTGAACTCCCCAGTTACTCAGCTATTTGGTCCCCATCCGGGTTTGCCATTGCTCCTCACCCCAGCCACAAGACAAAGCCACTGCTGTGTGTAATTCTGCCTTTTTCTGGGCTCTGCTCTCCATCCTGCACTGGCGTTGCAACGTGGTCTCCTGCCTTCTCCCCACAGTCTCTGTCTGCTCTCATGCTAGAAATTTCTCATCTGCAGATATTTTCCCTGAGCAGCTCATTTCTGCTCCGTCGCCTCTCCATCTGATTACAATGGAAAACAAAAAGTGCTCTTTTTTTGCCCCAGTTTGTACTTTAATAAATATTTGTTTGGTAGGAAGTGATGGGTGTTAACTACATGAGTAATCTGCAGCGTTTAAATCTGTAGCTCTTTAAATCTGTCTTTAAAACTTTATGGGATGTTGCCTGCAAGAAAAACTGTAATAGCTCTATTTTGTGCTTCAGACACAAGCGGTTTGACTGTGGGGCAAAAAAATCAAGAGAACAAGACAGATTCATAGAAAAGCAGATAAGTAATACAAAGTCACCAAAGTGGCTGTAGAGGACTCCCCAAAATACATCTTTCCAGGGATTCCTAGCATGTGTCTAGGACAGTTTAAATGCACTCGTAAGGCAGAACAACCCCTTCTGTAAGAAGCCACAGCCGCAAATGATCTGAACATGACACTTATGAAGTGACAGTCCTAAAACTGACAAAATCTGGGTGCTTGTGGCTGAGTTCCCATGCAAGTGGGCATCTGCTGAGTGCAGATGTGGACTCGCGGCGAGGTGCCCAGCTCAGGGCAGCCATAGGGACACAGCGGGACCTGCCCCTCCTAAGGGAGGGCTTAGCCTCATGCTCGGGAGCTGCTTTCACCTGTTGCTCCGTTTTACAAATCAGTATGAAGGTAAAAAGTTAATGCTGCAAACTCTTTGGCAAACCTTTCAAAACATTTAATCCTCCTCCTCCCTTCCCCCCCCCCCCCTTTTTTTTTTTCTGGATCTCTTTGTGCACGTGCAGTGGGTGGGGGTATGCATCTGTGCATCTTGCACTGTAAGTATTCACATTTCCATTTCAAAGGTTTATTTACCAAAAATATCCCCTTAGCCTCTTGGAGTGGGCGAGGAGGCGATGGAGGCTTCCCCTGGGTGCCCATGGAGTGCACTCACTGGCGGCTCCGTGCCTGTCAGTGAGCACCTGAGCTGCAAGGGGAGAGCCGTAGCTTGATAAATCCATTCAGCATGCTGCTGTAAATCAAACGTAGCTGGAAATCGGTTTTAACAACGAGCAGGGATTCTTCTGAAGTTGTCAGCAGACGCCCCAGAAGACAGCAGCGTAAGAATAGCAGGCTGTGGCTTTCGAGACCGTGACTCTTGGGGAAACAAGATTTCTGTCCAAAATGTGCGTGCGTGTCTGAAGTGAGTTCCATGAAACATGGAGGGAACGTGGTATTTTAAAATTTGTTAAGTGTTTGGCTTTACAGTAGCCCTGAAGTGCACCAAGCAGCATGGCTTGGGTCTGGAGCACACTGTGGATCCCGAGGCGCTGTGCATGGGGCAGCTCCTGCCCACGTTGGGTTCGTCTCCTGCAGGTGTCCGAGGAGCACGGGGCAGAGCTCTCCACGATGGCATTCCCAGAGGGATCTCGGTGAAGCCCACCTGTCAGGCTGGGTTAAGGCTGAAGAGTGGCTTTGTTCTACATGTGCACGAGGTGTGCAGCACAGGGCTCCTGCCTGTGGCCTCTGGTGACCGTCTCTGTTTCAGAAGGCTCACGGGCTCACCTGCCCATGCACAACGCCCCGGGACAGGAGGGATGGCTGTGTGCTCCTGCGGTGGCAGAGCCTGTCTTGGGGCCCTCAGGCAAAAGCCCTGAGCTTGGAAATCAGCATCCTTGGCTTACAGGGCCGTTGCTTTCCAGGGATAGGGTGACTGTGGCCCTTTTTTCTGGCTAGAGCTTCCCAGTGATCTCCATGTAATGAAAAAGGCTCCTGTTGGTTCCTGTCCCTTTCTCAGAGGGATTCATCCCAATTTTGTTAGGTCTCAGAGGGGTTCAAAGCCCCATTTTTGTCCTGCCAGGATCACACGTGCGATTCAGGAGGATTTTTTCAAAGGCAGGAGGAAGCAAACCTCTGCCAGCCTGGACAGCCTGCCCCAGCAGGGCCCGGGAGAGCCCACGCTCACTGCTCGCTCTGACTATGGACATTTTGTCTCTCTTAGGCACCTTGATCCTGCTTCAAGTGTGTGTACTTGGCAACTTCGGCAGTATTAGCTGTAGCAGCATTTACATGATGCAATGCTGTGTAGAGGAAAGGTGTGAGAGTGACACATTTCTTCATTTTAAGGGAAACTTTTGAAACTTCTCCACACGGCTTCTTTTGCTTTGCATTGCTGCAACCTTGCACAGACTGAACAGGACAAGCAATGTCTCTGCTGGCTGATCATAGTTGTTTTATCTCAAATGTAGATTTTTTAAAATGAAAAATAACTGGTAATTGAAGTTTAAATTTTTCAGTCCCATTTTGCTGAATAAGTTTTATGAAAAGCTGTCAATTTGTGCACTCTGGAAGGTGTGAAGGTGATGGTTCTGGGCAATCTGAAATATCAGAGAAGTAAATGTAAGTGAAAATGAAATGAGGTTGGTCTAAACTTCAAACAGTTCAGCTTGAAATACACACTGCAGAGTTGGGATGATACAAGAAGGCTGTACTGTACATGATAATCCTCAGGGCACGGGGATGGATTGGGTGACCTCTGAGGTGTCATTCCAGCCCAGTGGTTCTTTGAGAAGACAAATACACTGGGAGAAGCAAATCTTATCTGAAAAGTGTAACGTGAGGCCCGCTTGTGGGATCCCGTAAATAATTTGGGTTTCGTACAGCTGTGGAAGAAGGTTCAGTGAATAACTGCCCACTGCTCTGGGAGTTAGAAGATGGGAAGGAAAGACAAAGGAATGGTATGAACACTAAATGAGAGGGTTGCATTTCTATATTTCCTACCTGAGCTGCAAGGTGCTCTAAAAAATGGTTGTTTTTTTTTTTTTTTGGTTGCTGCCATCTCAGAGAGAGTACGACAATGCATGGATGTCTCCCATAAAGAAATCCTTTTGGACATGGCTGTGCACAACACTGGAGGAGATTAAAGCACAGCATTCCAGTGACATGTTTAAACATATCTTCTTATATCTCTTTGCAGCAGTCCTTAAGCCCCAACCACCAAAGACTATCTCCTCACAGCAGTGACAAATTCCAATCCCAAACAAACCACCTGGGGCACGCTGAATCGCTAAACACAAATGTCAGGGGTCTATATTATTTCCAATATTCGTTGACATTGCTTATGATGTGGCCTCTGGCACATTCCCAGCAGAAGAAAGTTCGGTTATATTTCTTTCAATTAAAGAATCTGATTCAGCCACTAATCATGTCAAAAAATGTCTGGGGGAAGGGAAGGGAAAGGAAGAGGGGAACGTGAGCGAGTGGTGGTGCATTTCAGGGGGCTGTCCCAAGCTGTCTGCACGAGGCATGGCCGCTGCGGGGTCTGGCTGGGACAAAGGCCAGCACATACTGAAAACTGCCAATTGGCAAAAATATTCTTGGTTTGATAAAATAATGGAAAATTATTTTCCATTAATGCACAGACTCAAGCACGCTGCCACAGTGAGAATTGTGTTCCCAGAACTCAGTATTTTGGTAAGAGTGGTGGGAAAGTTTGGGGATGGTGAGAAACACCAGCAGCATGCTGTGGGTGAATGGCAGTGCTTCAGTAAGCTTTATCCAGCATGGGCAGCAGCATCTCACCCAAGCATGCGCTCACCTGTCTGCCTGAGGGCTCCCCAGGGCCGGGCACTGGGGCACAGTGGGCAAGGAGCACGCGGCTGGGTTGGGGACGAGCCCAACCCCCCCCCACCGCTCCCTACAAACCCACATTGGGGTCAGCTGGCGTTCTGATAGCTGACAGCATGCTGAGCCACAGCCCTCTGTGTCTGGTGGCCCAGGACAACTAACTGGGGCTGCTTCACCTCTTTGCATGTGTTGCTGATCTTCAGGGAATGGTGGAAAACTCAGCAGGTTCCCAAACCTCCCCAAAAGTCC
Organism: Anas acuta; assembly: GCF_963932015.1. NCBI lineage: Eukaryota > Metazoa > Chordata > Aves > Anseriformes > Anatidae > Anas > Anas acuta. Next base: position 10,766,313 of record NC_088994.1, read on the forward strand.
AAGACCATTTGTAAGAGCACTTGGCTTTGGAACGTTTTGCCAGGTTACACAAGCTGATGCAATGCTTGGGATATTTCTGCTTAGGTTTTCCAAACCTCCCTTCTCCAACATCCTTGCGGTAACATTGCTTAAGATGGAAGCAGGGGGAATTTTGTACCTGCGTGGTCCCATAACCGTGGGTGTCAGGGATTTTGGTACTGGGGTCTCTTTAGGCATTGCGGCATCCAGCGAGACTACAGGCAGATTCCCAAGCTCAGCACAGGTGTTGTAAGGCAGAGCAGCTGTGGCATTTCTCATTTCTCCTCTACACCAGTGTGGCAATATGTCCTAAAACCCACTCCTGAAATATGTATGCAGCCATGAGAGTGTTATACAATTTGTAAATATTACCCACGTATTTTTAGTGATGTAACATCATAGCGTTTTTCAAATTAAAAAAAAAAATGGTTCTACAGACAACGACTTTGCACATTAATACCGACATTTTCGAGAGGTCCGGCCCTGGCCTTGCAGTGTCCCTCCTGGCACAGCCAGTGCAGACCAGCACCGGGTGCAGCCGGAGCTCAGAAATCCCTGGGGCCAGAGCGTGCTGATGCTCCCTGTGTGGGGCTGCGCCGATGCCCTCTGTTGGGTGCACGCCACGAGAGGCACAACCCTGCAGCCCGGCTCCTCTCGCTCACCGCTCCACAGCCCCATGTGTAGGGATGCTCCCTTTGTGAGAATAGCCTGCCACGTGTAAGTTGCTCGTTAAGCCGAGCGCTGTTGATCTGAGAGATCTGCATGACTATACAGATGCTCGAGACGTCAAATTTTACAATATTTGCATGTTTTCAGAACAGCAGCTTAAAAAGCAAAAGCCTTGCATTTTTCTCAGTGAGGGACGCAGCCTCACTGCTAGCGAGAAGGGCTCAGGGCCCGTCCCGCGGTTTCGGCAGTGCCTAGACCTTAAGGTATGTGCTGGTCAGGGATCAGTGCTGCCAGTAACCTTGCACTGGCAAAGCTGACATCCCTAGGGAGCAAAATATTGAGGACAGATGTATAAGCTCTTGGACCACGGCTGTCTGTTGCAAATTCTGTGTCATGCTGCACATCTTACATGTATTAAGGAACAAATGGGCTCATTCCCGTGGCAGCAAGCATCACAGATCAGAACAAAAATTATCTATCATGACAGGCAGGTGGTACTGCAGGCAGAAACGGCTCTTAACCTTGGGGAAACATGGTCGCAGTGGTCTCACAAAGGCTGATTTTTTTTTTCTTCCTGCTGGCTTGAGAAAAATCCTCTGGTTTCAGTCAGGGAGCAAGATTTAAAAATAGTGATACGTCTTGGGCATGTGGACTTGATAAGACCCTTGTTTCTTTGCACCCGCTTCTGCTAAGAACTTGAGGTGTTATTCATGCAGCTTAAAATGTATTTTTATCAGAAAAAAAAAAGTATAACTGCTGTGTTTGCACTAAATTTCCAACACCCAGCTACTACAGCAGCACTGCTCACCCCGGCTGGACCAGGACAAGGTGACCCGATGCCATTCCCAGAATCGCTGTGAAATTGGAGATAAATCTGTGCCGGGCAGATTCTCAAAGGCCGTGTTTAACATCTCTAAAGGTGCAGCTAAGGGGCTGGGGAAATTTTCGGCAGTGCCCAGCTGCCTGGCGCCTGTCTGCATTCTTCCCAGGGAAATCCCATAGCCGGTGGCGGGGACGCTGAGCCTCTGGGGCCGCGCAGCGCGGTGGCAGAGCCCGGCTGTGCTGGAGAGCTGGAGGCAGGCGCCTCTTCTTGTCCGTTGTGAGCACCGTGTGCCTTTTTGACCACCTGGATGCAAAGATTAATTCAGATTGGATCAGGGCTACTTGTAGGACACAATAATATATATATATATATATTTAATTTATTTATTTCTTGCAGGTGTTTTCTCTCTCTGTTTGACTGGGGTAGCTGAAGGGAGGAGGGAAGACAAGCTCAGTGACAAATGTTGATGCAGGAGCTGCTGAGCAGGAACTAGCCAGGGACACTTCTGGGCTGGAAACAAAGAGGTTATAGCTATAAGGGCAGCGAGGTTTACTTCCAGGAGAGCTGCTGGGAGCAGGAGCAACACCAACCCCAGGGCAGAGTTAGGGTGTGAGACTGAGACGGGAGGAGGCAGGCCAGTGGGGCAGGGAGTCCTCTGGACCACAGGAGGAAGCAGAAATGTGCATAATGCATGCACTGCTATGCTGATATAGTGGCAACATACCCACAAAGAGATGCAGCAAATACATCTTTCGAAGGAGCACTCAGCCCTGCTCTTCTCTCTCTTTCCTCCTCCACTCCCGCAGCCAGGCCGTGGTCTCTAACCCACCTCTGCCAGCATCGCCTCTCCTCCCAGACATCGGGGTTTCATTGCACTGCCTCAAAAGATGCTCTCAATAAATACAGAACATCTCAGGGGCCAGGTATAAAAAAAAAAAGCCAAAAGGAAGATTTAGGGCTGGTGATGTGCGTTTCCAGATTTATTTATTTATTTTTTTACTTGTGGATGACATATTTGCAAACCAGGAGTGCTGCAGGGGAGGAGGGAGGAGTTTGTAAACTCGTCTGTTGTGGAATGAATACACCGCTGAACTAATGAATAGAAACAAGATGTTTTAACCACCACCTAGAGAGGCTGCTGAGTGGCCATAATCAGTGCTCCCTAGGAGGTGGCCAAAATGTCTCCTTGCTATTCATTAGGTCAGAAAAGCTTTCATTTTATAATGTGATCCTTCTTCCTGACCTCCCTTCTGTTCCTAAATGACCTTAGGACTATAAATTCCCTGCTAGAAATAGCATTATTTATTTTACTGTCCTGTGTTTGTTATGGTCAGTTGTGGTCATTCTTTAGGAGATGTCATTTTGAATCAAAATGGGATTTAGTGGCAACAGACTTCAGTGCCCCCCAATTTTTATATGAAAATATGCTTTGCATGCACTTTGCTATAGTTATTTTGCTTGCAAAATGTACCTGCTGTTATAAGCTGCCTGCGCGAAATGTCCTGGGTTTATTGGAGCTGGTCCTACCAATATTTCAGGGCTAGTTTGCTGCTGCTTTAAATATCAGGGAAAGTTTTCAGATAGATCCCTAAAGCCTTCCTTGGCTACAAAACTGCACAACACACAGCTCAGCCTGCTTGGGTGGCTGTGTCACTCTCAGGACTTCTTCCTCTCTTGGGGCACCCCGAGCTGTGATCCCAGCGACAGAGCAGGTGGCTTCTAGTGCGAGGCTGTTCCTTGCCGAAATCCTCTGTGCTGTAAGGGGGCAGCCACTGGGGAGCAGGGAAAAACCTCTGCTGTCACTGCACTTCATCAGCTTCTCTTAGGACTTCAGGCAATGCCTTTTGGCACCTTTTAAATTTTGCATAAGAGGTCTCTTACATCCTTGCGATAAGCGCTAGATACTTAAATTACATTTCACCCTTAGAAAGTGCTGGAGACATACAGCCAAACTCCAGCAGGCAGCAGGGGATGTTTACCAGGACACGAAGCTCCCTGGTTCCTGCAAATCCACTGTGAATTTGTGTCCTTGTAATGAGAGGGAACGGCAAGCTGCTGTTTGCCTTTTGCACCACTCTGTGGGAAGAAAGTCTGGGAAGTGCAGAGCCTTTGCCTTGTAGTTTTCTGTACAGACAGAGAGGGAAAACTACATACCAAAGAGAAGTAGAGTGGTGGTTCAGGGCAGTGGTTCTGTGCAAAAGCGAACAACAGGAATGGATGAAAACTACTCTTCAGGAGAATCTGTGCATGTAAAGGTCAGACTTGGAAAGGTAAACGGTAAATTGGGGGATGAAAAGTAAAGAAAGGGGAACTTTTGAGGGTCCTGACCCCAAACCCATTGAAGTCATAGCAGAGTGGCCAACAGCAGATTTGGAAATTTGGGAGCTTTGGTTCCTTGTATTGGTTCTTAACAGGCAACGCTGGGAGATCTGAGGCTGAGCATCTTCTGGAGCTGGTGGGTATGGGCAGAGCTGTGTGAGGCTCAGCACGAATGGAGACAGCAGCTGTACTGGCAGAGCTGGGTGTCGGGGGAAGAAGTGCACTACCTGCTGCACTTTCAAGGGCTTCCTCATTTTAGTGGAAAGGCTTAAAACATTTACATATGGACAATAGGTCACATAGACTTAAGGACACCTAAGCTGAAGTAGAAGCCACATGTACAGCTTGTTGTAGTATGTATGTACCATGTATGAATAGAATAGATATTTGTTGTCCAAAGACCACTGTGAAAACCTAAAAATCCATTGTTTTCTCCATGGTACTGAGTTCCAACAGATAATCTGTCCGTGTTATCATTCTAATCATTTACAGGAATTCTGCCAAAGAGAAAAAACAGCTTTTTGAAAAATAAGGAATGTGGCTTAACTAAGCAATGTTGATTACATCTGCAGTGGTGTGCTCTGGATATTAAGAGTTAGACTGTGGGTTCAAAACGCACGGGTTCAGTGGCATATTTCTCAGGAAGTTACTGAACTTAAAAACGGTTTTGTTATTTTAATGCAAGGGTAGTGAATGAACGAGTCAATGAATGAATGAATAAATAAAAGAACCAGGCCAATCTGCAAGCCAACAGAGATTTTATGTTTTATTTTATTCTTTGTTTATGGGGTTCATAAAAGTTTAGTTTATATTTTACTGGGTCTGAGCCTCACACATTTCCAGCTTCAGGGCCAGATGTGGAAAGTACCTAAATGCTGTAAAAAGCAGTTTAAAAGGTTGTCTGAGTCAGATGGAGCTTGAAAACCACAGAGATCTCAGGGAGACTCTTGGGAAACCTCCAGCTGAGATTCCCAGATAAATTGGGATTAACTCTGAGTTGGTGTGACCCAGAAGTCGGACACTCGGATTAGTAAGGTCTCCAACAAAACATCCAAAGCTCTCAGAAGTCCTCCCAAGGTTAAGTGTGGGGGAAGAGGAATTGTGATTGTCAAATAAATTGTATAATATAATGCTTTGTTTGTAGCTTTTGAGTTCAGCAAGCATGTCCCTTTGAAGATCAGTGCTCTTCTGTCAGATCACTTAAGGCTTGGTTCAGAGCCCGTTTATATTAATGGAACGACTCCCTTTGACTCAGTAAACTTAGATGCTTCCTATCAATTTTGAGACACTCACCCGCCAGCCTTTTCCTGCTGATGCAAGAGCTGGGATCCAAACCTAGGAAGCGTGCTCAGCGCTGGTACCTGCGGGTGGGCTTTGAGCTCTGCTCCGCTCACTGGAGCTGTGGTCAGGGCAGCTCATGGAGCCTTCCAGTGTGGCCTCAAGCAAACGAATGGCTTGCTTGACATCATGAGGTGCGTAGAGGTGTGTACAACCCAAACTGTACTTCCATTTCAGCTGTGGCTAAGCCCTGAAAGCTCCCCAGTTGCCTGGTACCTGAGTGTGCTGCCTGGGGCATGCAAAATGGTTGGCATGGGGCTCAGCACCTTTTTCACACCACGGGTATTAAACCCACGTTAAGAGTTCAAAAATTAGCTGTTTTCTAATCTCTGCTCCCAGAGAGGTATTCAGCAGCTTTCTGTGAGCACAAAGCACTCTCTGGCTACAAAGTGCAGCTGTCATTTGCTTTTCCAGCAGAGCAGAGGAGTCAGTGGTGATGCAACAGCGGGGTGAGGCCAGGCAGATCAGTTAAGGCCAGATTTTGAAAGCTCAATAGTCAGCCAGCAAATTTTGCCGAAGTATGTAAGCGGTGTGTACGACAGATTCTAGCTGATTACAACAAACTGGGTGTGCGGTTACCTGTGAAACTGGCCTTTAATCCTCTGAACCCAAATCCGGGCGAGAGTTCCCCTCCCCGCTCTCGCTGTGTTGGACTTGGGTGCTTAAACACCTTTACAGAGCTGCCCTTGCCTCTTCTGTCCTCCACATTTGTGCATTTCTTCTACCTTTCTTCTAGCTTAATCTGATGTTTTTTAAAAACTGAAAACGACGTAACGGATGGCAATCAAAATCTCTTGGCAAAGCACGACTGCTGATAACCACTTAACAAAAAATGTCCCTGGCAGATAGATTTAGTTTACCTAAGAGTTAATGGAAAGCAGTGTCCAATTCCAAGTGTTGACATGATTTGTCAAGTTTGCCATTGTATATGTTTGAAGTTTCCTTTGAGGGGAACTGACCCAAAATTGTAACACTAAATAAACACACTCTTCAAATAACCAATGGCAGTTTCCTAAATTGCCAATCAAATCCATAAATAAAGACACAAGCTCTGAGTGTATTTAAGTCATGTTTAGCAGAACAGAACTAAACAATAACATTCTTGTTAAAATGTATTTTCATTTCAAAGCAGTTTCCCCATGAACATTCAAAATGTAAACAGTCCTAAAGATTTCTAAATTATCTCTGCCTTTGCCTCTTGGGTGGGTGGGGGGAAAGAATGAATCTGAAGTTACATTAGAAACACTAAAGTTGGATATGAAAGTCCCAGAGACACAATACTGCATATTGTGGTAATTATCACTTCTTGCTTAAAGAAAAGAAAGAAAAGACCAGTTGACTTGGGTTATGAGGACTCCAGAGTCTAAGCAGCTTTTGAAGCAGCCCTAATTTGCAAAAGAAAGGGAAATGTCTCTTTGCATTTTGTTCCCAGAAAATGCTACATCATTGTGGGCAATATTCACACCCCCAAATTTCAGCATAGACACCCAGACGGGCATCTACTTTGCCAGAGTCCTCTGGGTGGAATCAAGGGACAGAAATTCTGCTCCAAATTGCTCTCTGGAGTCAGTGATAAGAAGGAAACAAAGGGACCAAAAGCAAGCAGAACATGGAACAGATTGAAGTGAAATCTGGCTTTAAGTCCCGACTTTCTGCTCTGTCAGCCTGGCTGGGCTTCCCTCTCCAGCCAACATTTCACTCACTTTGCTCTCGGCCCCTTTGCTGGGGTGTGAAATCGAGCCTGCCTTCCACTTGCCACGATGTTGGGCTGTTCTTATGTTTCTTTGTACTAGGCCAGTGGGGAAAATGGAGCAATGTCCCAAGGAAGCCATCTGCTTCTGAAATCCCCTGCTCCTCCTGTTGGGTTTGGTATTTTCCTGGGATCCCTAGCTTCAGAGCTCTTTTCAGGAGGAGGTGATTCAGGGGCCCATTGAAGTTAACAGACCTAAACTGACTTCAGTGAGCTGTGGATTGAGATCTTATCTTGCACAGACATTTAATTCTTTCTTGAAAAAGTCTTTCTCATTCAGATTGTGTTCAGATGACTGCTGGAAGATCTTGGGAATCCTAGCAAATCAGTGCCCCCCCAGAAGGGGGAGATTTCTGTGCAAAGGGATGCCCTGACAGTGCAGTTCTTCCTCAGGTCAGTGCCTGCTGTCCCTGTCCCCCCATTTTACCACGACTACTATGACTTTGGATGGGCATTTCTGAATATTCAGGGGCAGACGAGGTGATGGAAAAGGTGAGCTTGTTTGCTGAGAAGGCTAATATTTTGGAACTGCTTAGGCCATGCCTATACTGCTAATGGGATTAAGCAGGCTGTAACACACTCAGCACCAGCTCTGAGTTAATGCCTGGCTTCAATCTCAGTGTAGCCGATGGGGCACATTTTGGCAGTTGAAATAAACGGGGTTTAAGAGCCAGCAGAAGCCAATCTCCTATTGCAGTAAGCTTACGTAGCTCCAGATGATCTCCATCAGGTGCTTCCAGAGTTGCAGTAACGGAACTGAAGCAGGAGAACAGCTTTAAAGGGTAGGTTTTGCCAGCAATTCTCATAATTACGTTTTCTTAATTTTAGGTCCATATAGATTGATACAGATGCAGGCTGTCTCCCTGCTCTTTCCTCAGCAGGGTCACAGGCTTGGGAAGAAACCCCCAGATGCCTTTTTCTCAGACCAACCGAGCCCACACCAGCAGTTTCGCCACCACAGCAAAGCCACCCAAAGGTGACACGTTCCTTGGTCTCTGACCGCTGGGGAGCGCTGAGCCTCCTCGCACCCTGACACACACAGAGCCCACCTAAAAGCTGCAAATTCGGCTGTGTTTTAGTCTCTCCCCAGCTGAGGGGCAGGCTCGGTCCACAGCAGTGTGCAGAAGAGGCTCTCTCCCACTTCCCAGTGGCCAGGAGCTCTTCTGGCTCTCTCAGCCAGCCCTTAAATCTGCCCCCTCCGTATGCCTCTGATCCTAAAGCCGGGAATAGTGTCAGGGTGCTCGGGGAGATGACATCCTGGAGTTTAGGGAGTTAATTTCCCCCTTGCATGAATCAATAGCTATCATCACATGATGTGAGAGTCTGAAACCTCAAATCCATGCCAAAGCGCTCTGCATTACGCACACACCTCTGTTTTGCCCTCAGGTGCAATACGCAGTTTAGTGAGAGCAAAGATGCCAGTTTCTGTGCAGGTATTTCACATTATCACTTAGATTGGCCCCGGGGTAAAAAGGAGGAGGGAATCCTCAGTTTCAAAAGGATATTTTAGTCTATGGGGCCACTGGGAATGTGTTTTCCTAAGTGCTATCTACAAGCAGCAAGAGACAAAAGGCTCAAGAAAGACTCAAACCAGTCTTTGTCGCACACGAGGATCACCACAAAGAGCACATTTATTTTTAATCTGGTATTAAACCACAAGAATTAATCCACACTATTCAAACAACATTTAGGCATTTAAATAACATTAAAGCTCACTTTTTTTTCCAAGTGCCTCACACAAAACTTTTTGGGGGCTAGAGAAAACAGTATCTGGGAAAAAGCTGTCTTTTGGTATTTCTTCAGGAGAAAGCAGGAGGCTGAGAACTGCTGCGGCTTGGTTCTGTTATCACCAATCCATCAAATTCTCAGTTCCCTGGAAAGCATGTTTCTGCCTCTCCACAGAACCTCCAAAAAGCTCTGGAGTTAGCCTCCATGGGAAGATTGTATGGCAGAGAACATTTAGAAGGAAAGAGACTTCTCTCGGGGTGATCTTTTGCTTAGATTGAAAGGAAAGATCTCTCAGCTGAGAAAGGAGAGTTGGCAGAAAATTGTGTATCACAGCAGTAAATCTTCTAAAATGCCTTTTTATAGCACCTTTTATCAGATACCTAAACTCTGTGAGGCAGAAGAACGACATTATTGCACAAAAGCACTCAGAGGTGGAATGATTAGCCACAAATCACATCACTTCCAATTCTATATTCAGGGTTGTAAATCTGGAGTAGGGTCTTTGAAGTACAGAAAACCCCGAATTTACACCAGGTCAGCATCCGGCCACTGGCCTAAAATGAAACTGGGGCCCTCTGTCCCTGTTTGGGTAAACATTCTCTATCCAAAAGTAAAATATCATTATGGTGGTGCATTTAAAAGCAGATTCTTGCTTTTGGTAAGTTGTACCTCTTGGTTTTGTGGTATTTACAGGGAGCTGAATTCTGGTTAAAAATGTGTGTGCTGCAAACCAAGACAAGGAATCTAGCTGCGAGGTTTGGGGAGCTGCAGTCTGATACAGGTTTTCTCCCACGTATGGATAAGTTTTACTCCGGATTTTGCTCTGAGATCTCCTCTAATATCTGTGCTTAATGTTGAGTAGTTTAGCTGTTGTAAAAATGTAGTTTAGCTGCTCAAAGTCTGGGCTCCAATTCAGGTTTCCCCTTTAGGAAAAAGCCTGAATTTCTGCCTAAGAAAAGCCCCTTTACTTCAGTAGTTTCCTTCCTTCCTTGGACCATAGACTTTTTCCTAAGGTCTCTGTGTGACTTACTCCAGTTCCTGCTGTTCCATCTCTGTGCTCCTGTGCTTGGAAAAAGGCACCAAAAGGACTGATGCAACTCCATGGGAAACTGGGAGTTACTTCACTTGTGTTTTGATTTGGAAGAGGCTAGAGGCGAAGTGTGATTTCCAGGCAGGACCGGGGGGACTGTTTGGCAATTACATAATTTTCTAGATAGTTTCACAAAGTGTGCAGTGAATCTTAAAGAGGCAAAGAGAAGCTTGAATATTGCAGAAATAATAAATCATCATGTGAAACTCAATAGGAATTGTTTCTTTAGCTGTGTGATATGTGAAAACTGTGCTAGAGGCTACATCTCTCAGAGCTGCCCATTACCTAAATTCCCTTCAGCTCAAATGTAAATCCTTTTAAGAGACTGAAGATGCTTTGAAGTTGAAGAGTAGCTCTCAATGACAAATTTATATTTTTTTCTAGACGTTTTTAGTCCTCTGCTGGTATTTCTTCCAACAGCTCCCCCCTCCCAGATTCTGTAAGACACAGCATAACTATAATGAAACAAGCCTGGAGTTACCAACATTTTTGAAACTGTTTTCTCCTGATTTTTCTTAAGTTTACGATAGCTATTGTTATTCTTACTTTGTTTTTCTTCTGTCACGTCACCTTTAATGCCGGAGTGTGTGAAACATGAAGGGTTGGGGGAGCACAAGGGGGCTGCCGAGCAGTGCCGTGTGCCTGCGCACTGCTGGGTGATCGGACCCGGGGGAGCTCAGCTCCCTCCTGCCTCCCGCTCCCCGGCATGCTTCAAGCCGAGGTTGAAACGTTTTGCACATGAAGACTGTGCTGCCTGAGAGAACAGCCTGTTTCAGGTGATACCAGAAAATCAGCTGGCTTTCAGAAAGCACCAAAAACTAAGTGTGTGCAAGACTGGAGCTAGCGCACACTTAGTATTGGAGACATTTCTTGTTGGCAGAAGTCTGTTCATGGGGAGATGTAAAATTCTTCTAAATGTTTTATTGCATTTTTGGGTGAAAAATGTGGATTTTGTTATAAAACAGTTTTATGAAGTGGATGTTTTGGACTGAAAAAATCCAAAGGAGAACAATTTTGAAACTGCCACTATGTTCCATGGGATCGCTCTAACATATAAACACAAACACACCCTCGTGTTCCCTGTGTGACAAAATGTGGACAAACAGTTCCCATTTGGATTAATAGGAGCTGTTTGTCTGAAACTTCTGCCTTGCTAGGTCTTTATTTCGCTGTACAGGGAGAGACTTCCTAGAAGGAACAGACTACTCGGACTGCTGAGAAACCCACAGAAGCTGCCTCAGTGCGTAGGCAAAATCACAGACTTGGTAGATTGCACCATAAACCTTGTAGCATTAATCCTTCTAAGTGCAGAAGCTTATCTGAATGAGTTTTTGACCAGAAAACAGTAGCACTATTTTCCTAAATCTTTTTCTTTACAGTTCTTTATTTTGGTTTGCTTTCTTTCAATGCAGTTACCATTAGGGTTTCTTTATCTTGGGAATTGGGGGCAAAGCTCTCTAGGAAAGGAACAAATGGCTGGAGAGCCCCGGTCTCAGCACCAGGGGGTTTTGGTGGCACCATTTGTGCTCTGCCTTATTTTGCTGTGCAGGGAGAAGGAAAAGACTAGGTGGGTTGCAAACTTCAGGCTTGACATAGTCCAAATTTCAGAGCTTTTTGTATTATACTGATTGCTCTCCTTTGAAAAGCCAGCCTGCTCAGATTCCATTCTGGGCATTTTTAGGCTCAGGACCTCAGTTCATGTAAACCATTAAAGTTAGTGCTTAGACATCGTTTTTCTTTAAAGGGGGATTTAAAAATCTTAGGTCATTTTTCCTTTGTGAGATGAGTTGCTAAAAACAGAACATACAGGATTTAGGATGGATTTTTGTTGTTGTTTTTTTTTCTTCATAGGGCTGGAGGTCACCATGACTAACCAAAAAGGTATTCCCAGGTCTTGATACTGTTTTGCAAACTGTTCTATATTAAATATCATCCCTCTAGTGAAAGCTGTCAAAACACTTTCATTTAACCTTCACCAGTAGAAAAATCTTAGTGATGCCACATAACAAGCATTATACAAATAACTGTCAGGGTTCATTAAATCTCCTTTGAAAAAATTATTTTATCCTGTGCTTTGAGTATTTTAATTTTTAAGGTGTCACTCCTAAGCATTCTTGTCCCGATTTGCATTTCTTGCATTTCTGCAATTTTTAGGTCTCTTTGTCATTAATTTTACTGGAATCTGTGAAATGCAGAATACTGGAGAGTCTTTTCGTGTCCTCGTTTATATTGCCTTTATGCCAGTTCAGTGACCAGAAAGGACTGGCTATTGCTTCACATGAAGCAGCTGCAAATGCTCACATGTCCTTTTAAGAAAGGCATTGTGTCCATGCCTGGGACAGGAGTGGATAGAAACTGAGCACAGAGGCTTTAGGCAGCCCGAAATTACAGCCAGGCTGTGTCACTGCCAGCAGGTTCCTACAGTGGCTGAAGCAGCTTGCCTGTCTGCATCATTCATCGGCGGTGCCCAGTCAGCCCGGCTCAGGGATGCTCTGGCTCATGCAAGGATCTAGATTCTATATTAGTTAGCAGGATCATTTATTTGTTACAAAACTGAGAAACTCTGCTTTAAGAGGCATGGACAAATGCACAACCAAATGGCTCTTATCCCAGAGCCAGGTCCCAGACAACAGGTGAATAAAGACAGAAAAGTGCTAGGAAAAAATCAGACTGTATTGGTCTGCAGCACCAACAGGTAGCAGTTTCTTCTCTGTCATGTTTTCTGTAAGGGTAGAATGAAATAAATTGCACTTTCATACATATTCACACATCTCAGTATAGAAACTGTGTAGAGGAAAACCTTCTGCCGTCAACACAAACCTTGTCTAGGCGCTGAGCGTGCTGTTGTAGCAAAAGGAGGTGTGACTATAGCACTGGCAAACAGTGCTTCAGGATGGGGAATGCCGGCGGTGAAGGCTGGGGAAGAGATTTTGGAGCTGGTTTGGTGGCACACGCCAGGGTTTCAGGTCATCCCTCTGCATCTCCAGTGAGACAACTACTTGGTGCGCTCCTGCCATCATTGCCTGGTGGCTGTTACCTTTCTCTGAAGTCCCTAATGTGCCATAAAGCTAGGAATGAAGCCAGCAGCACTTCAGCTGCAATTAACCCAGCCCTTCAGGAGCAGGAGCCAGCACGGTTGTACGGGGACAGCCCTTCGCAGCCCCCTGCCTCGCACACCACGGGCTCTTCGCCCCAAACGCCCAGGTCAAGGCTTTCTTCCCGGTGATAAGATAAGGACCTCGCCGGAGTTTGAAGGCACTGACATTTGCTCCGAGAATAGATTAAAAAAAATGACACAAAGTTCCCAGAGATCTAAAAGCAGAACCATGTGTTGGAATATGAGCACTGGCTTTTTCTTCTTAACTAAATTGAGCAGTAGGAGATAGGAGTTTGGGTGACCCCTTCCTCACAGTGGGTGTTACACAGACTCAGGCTTTAAGCACTTCCTTAAGGACTGTCAGGAGACTGCAATATAATTCAGTCAAACGGGGCAGCACAAGCAACAATGTCAAGGGAAGGATTTTATGTTTCAGTTTAAGTGAATCCATTTGTTTTCTCTTTAATGGGAACAGCACTGTGAGTCTGAAAGAGCTAGAAATGAGCTCAGCAACTGGAAACTAAAAAGCAGAAATCCTACTGCTCCTGGGGCTGAGGTCTGCGCGCCGCTGTTGTACTGGTTATTTCCATTGTGATCCCGGGGATGGCTCTGATTAGCCCTGCCTTGCTGTCACTGTACCTGCAAAGATCCTTCTAAATCCATCGTCCGAAGATTGTCCATCCTTAATGAAGTGTGTGCTGCTGCTTGCCTTCATGTTTAACATTTCTTGAAAAAATGTCGTGTATAAGGATCTGTGTTAGTCAGAAGGCAATGCAGAGACACTTCTAGGTCAACTACTTTGTGCAGTAAACTTTCTAAAGGTGGCAACACTAGAGCTGAGAGGCAGGTACCACGTCTTTACTCAGTGCTCCTGTTGTGCCTCTTCTGTCAAAGCTGTGCTGGTTCCCAGCTCGTCCACCTCTCCCAGCAGGTATTTGCAGGCTTGGCAACAGCCGGAGCTTTGGAAGCTACTCATTTGCACCTAGAAACTCTACAACCAACGCTCAAGGATAAATGGGGTCTCCAAGGCCAAAGGGGTCTCCAAAATGCTGGGTTTAATCTAAAGTAGTGCAAGGAACCCTGGTTTCATGTGATACTCTATATGTTGCTCATTTTTTTCCCTTTTCATCTCTGTAAATTTCTAGAGTTTGTCATCCTCCTTTTATTCTGAGATGTATACGGTTTCATTGTTTTCATGTTCAGGCTCTGTATCCTGTGGTGGCAGAACTTGGAGAGCCAGCTAACCAAGCTGCGAGAGTTTTCCAGAATACTGTCAACTGGATTATTTATGTCCATTACAAAAATAACTGGGTTTTCTAAGTATCCATCTTGTGGGGGCACTCAGCTCACTGTAACATTTTCATCATGAATAACCAATTAAAAAACTCATCCTTGCAAAACTGTGGTAAAATGCCCGATTGGGGAAACTGCAGGCACTGGCACTGAAGTGGAGCTGCTGGCTAAATACACCCCAAAAAAGGACTTTTCCATACATTTCAGAAAGTCACATATTTTTACGCATTCAAAAAGTCATATCATTTATTATCTGGACCTATTTCAGTGTTTGATTTGACTCCAAATTCTTAGCAGAGGTGCCAATACAAATGCTATTTCACAGTTCTCTTGGCTATCTCAAAATGAAGTTGTCTGGGTTCGGGGTTGGGGCCCCAGATCTGTCCTCACGGCTGCAGCCCCACCGACCACACGAGGCTGGAGCGAATGTGACCTTTCTCAAGGGCCTCGCTGCAAATCCACAGGGCAGAAAAGTCTCTCCCCATGCAGCTGAAGGGATTGGATCTGACACCTGCCCACTGAAGTACGAGCTTGTGTAGACCAGTGGAGAGCATTTCCAGTTTGCGTTGAAGGGGCTAATGTACTTCAGCTGTTCAACACCTATGAAAGCCAGGGCATTTATTTTGGTGCTTGAATAGAAGTAGGTTTTTAAGGTCATGAAACAGCATGGATTTCAGTAAGGAAGATTTCTCTTAAAAGCTATAAGGCTTTGAGCATATGATTTCATTCAAAACTTAAAGACTGGAAGTCTAAGACACGGGACCAGTTTCTCTTTTGACAGATGTTTGGCCTTTATTGATCCTTTTGTCCGTCTTACCCCTGATGTGGAGACAAGAGGTGTACCGGTGGGAATTTTGGAGGCGTAGCACTGACCCCATGCTCAGCACATGGGGTCAGCCCCTTCCTGCAGCACCCCAGGGGCTGCCTCATGTGCTGCTCCGTGGAGAGGGTCCTCTGGGTGAGGTCGTGCTTCCAAAAAGGCCTGAAAAGCCTCTTTTCTGATTAATTCCTGTTATTGAAAGACTTGGGAGTTTAAATAAAGCCCAGAATCACATGGAGTGTTCCAGTCAACACATTTTTGGTTTTCCTTTTAAAAAAAAATTAGTCTTAAAAGCATTCTGCAGTCAGCTGTGCGGCGGCCAACAGCCGTTGCTTCCTTCCACATCAGAACATTTAGGAGCATCTATTTTAGTTGGGAGAAAACAACAAAATCACGCTAATTTGATTTTCCCTTTGATCCCTCATATTTCCTACATGCTTGCCTCTCTGTTTATAGCACCTGACATAATTCCTTTGGTCAGATTTTATGCCTGAAGTCATTTAGGCCAGTTTTAGATTCTTTTTTTTTTCAGGGCTTTGACGTCTCAAGCAACTTAATCTAGGTCAGTAAAGTACCTGCTGTTGAAAGGAATTTTCTTGAGTAATGTTTTGATGTCAGAAGGGCCCTCCTTGGCATGTGCAGGTCGGAGGTCACTGAGCCTGTACAGTACGGAAAGGGCAAGCCACAGCTTGTTAAATATTGGTCAAAACACCCATCTGCAGTGATACGTATACCTTAAATCCTTCCAAATATAGGGCTTTGTGATTTTCAGATGGCTGAAGTGTTGTATTGTACAAATATCAGCAATGTTTTCTTTGGGGAAGACTGCATATGAAATGGGCTCAGGATCACACCACAAAAGAAGCAATTACACTGGTTTCAGATAGTTCCCAGACCAAAATTAATTGCCCAGTTTACAACTGTGTGAGCCCAGTGAGCTCATTCATGGGAACAACCACAGCATTTGGCTCCATGGGTTATGATGAACCGCTTGTAGCTCATAGCAAGAACCAACCTGATGTAGTTAATATCAACACTGCTAACTTTTGTATCAAGTTCATGGTTACCATTTTCTGTTTTTTTTTTTTTTTTTTTTGATTAATTAAAGGTGATCTTTGGAGGACCTGTATCATAACTCCCCAAAGCTGGACCATTCCTGGCCAGAAATTCCTGACATCTCATGGCTGTGTCTGTTGCAAATGCCCAGTGAAGGCGGTGGGGCCAAGTAGTCAGCTCTATAGCCAAGGCAGAAATAGCAGCTCCTGTGTGCGGGGAGAAAAATTAAGAAAAATCTAAGATGTTGCAAAAGCACAATAACTAACAAAGATTTTTTCCTGGTTTCATATTTCATGAGTGATTTAATTTTGCATCTCAGAAGGAGAAGCTCCAGATGAAGCTTTTCCTCTCATTGGGATCAGGCGTTTGCAGAGACCTCTCTCCTGTACCTACCCACCTGTTTTCACAAAAACTCAAGGAATTTAAATAACTATTTATCTGTCCTTCTGTCAGATCTGATTAAGAGGGGTTCAGACATGTGTATCTCACAGGTTTGGAAGCAAAAACTCAGCAAAATGTAGAATTGCAGGTCATTTCCAAATGACCAAAAACAGGTCTTGCTCATTTTTTTCCTTAAAGTTTTTTGGGGGGAAAAAAAAAAAAAGAAAGAAAAAAAAAAAAAAAAGTGAATTACATTTATCTGTTTCTTCAGTCATTTTGAAAGAAGATGCACAAGCCAGTATTTCAGCACTGGTTTAGAACATCCACTGAAAAATCTAATTTGAATGACATTTCTGGAACCTAAAGTGATTATGTATATGCTTATTTAGCTCATCACTGAGTAGTCTATCAGTAGTACACTAACAAGTAGTGATATTTTTGCCCTTTTAAATTGACTTGCCTTAATTTGTTACATTTGGTTAGCTGGTTTCTAGTGGATTAAAGTATGACACAATGGTTCTCAAATTATGCTCTTCAGAGCATTTTTTGGTGGGCTTGATCGAGCCCATGGTCATGAGACGCTGTTTTCCCTCATTTCCAGTTGAGAAGTTGTATTATGAGACTCTAAAAATATATTCACATGTTTTCATTAAATTGTTTCTCCATGGTAGCAATTGTTATAGTTGCTGTGTTCATGTCTTTGATCGCTATTGGGAGGAGTGGTGGCTTTTGTGATTGGAAATGGATGAAGAACGGAGCCAATCCAAATATGTGTTTACATAAGGGATGTATTTTTTGTGGAGGAGAAAAATCTATGTACATGTTTATTAAGAAGAACACGCCTCACAAATTGTTTTTGCCTTTTCTTCCTTCTGTGAACGTTTAAAGTAGAAAGAATTACTTCATTCATTCATTTTTAAACTTATGAAAATGAAAGGTGTGTAATTTATTTCTTGGAAGTTCTTACATGTAAGCATAAAATGTGGTAGGCAAAAAATAACGTAAATTGTGACCATTGTATTTTAGCAAAGAGCTTTTATTCAAACATTTCTTTGGGCATCTGAGTTATATAGGAAGTTGCCAAAAAGCTGGCTTTGAACACCCAGAGTAGAACAGCCTTCTTTCTGCTTGCTCAGCTTTTCTCTTTTAAGAAATAAGGTTATGAGAAGTGACCATTTAGTGAGCTTCTTGGTTACCACTGTATTTCAGTCTAGAGAGGAACAAAAAATCTAATACAATAATCTAAGGAAAATGCACATTAAATAAACAAATATACACATACATAAACACAGACTGTTTTTATCACAATTTTAACAAATCTAACAGGATAAAATAGGTGACGTTTTTCTTTTGTACTGCCTTTTTCATAGTTCAATTTTAAGATATAAATTTCTTCCTGAAGTTGTCTCAGAAGTCCTCTTTTAACTAGAGCTGGGCAAAAAGTGATTTCCCTACCCTGACACTTTACTGAGATATATTAAAAAACTCCTACTCCAAATAGGCTGAAAAATTACAGCTCCATCCATCAAAATTCTGTGTCTGAGAACAGAACATAAACCTATAAAATGGAAGTCAACTGAAATATAGATTTTAAACGTTTTAAATTGAGTCATTTTAATACTATAGTTCAATTAATACCTAAATGAGAAAGAATATAATTTCAAATTTGAAACAGAGATTTATCATTTTACACTAAGTGCAAGAAGTCCCCACTTTTGGCTTCACCGTTTATTTGTAAGTCAGTCGGTGTTTCCCGGAGCTGGTCACCTGAGCTGAAGTCTTTGCCAAATGAGGCAAAAGCAGAGTCCTCCCAGATTTACTTCTTAGCCTTGTTCTTTTCCAGGGGTTAAAAGTGAACTTTCTTCCTCCTCGCAGCTATAAACATTACAGTCCACGCAAAGAGAAATCTATTTGAAAGTGGCTGAATAAAGTCAAGAAGGTAAATTAGAATCATCTGCTTTCCAAAGCCTTTCTTGTCTCCATAAAACAATGCCCTCTCCTGCCTCCCAGGCTGTGACTAATTCTCCAACCGTCCTTTCGTTCCAAGTAAAACTCTCATGTAGGCTGACCATATTTTAATGAACAAATGCACTGAAGATTGACTTTACAGGATTCTTTTTTTTTTTCTTCCCTCTTTACTTTAGGGGCAGTAAGTGCGCAAGGGACATGAAGTGGAGAATAATAGTCCAAATGTGGATGCTGAGAGATGGTCAGAGGTTTTTTTTCCTGCAGTATGATTTTGTCATAGCTGTGGGTCATGGCATGTGTACAGTTAATTGGGGCTCGTAGTGAGGAATGTTTCATACCAGTTTATGTATCAGGGGCCTCTGTGAGGAAGCGTATGCTGAGGACTGAGGACGTTCCTTAGAAAACCATCGTGTCCCTACTTCGGGGACAAGCAAGGGGATGGGTGTGAGGAGTAGCTCCAGAAGGCTGTAAATTGGGGGCTGGGGATCTGTCCTCTCCCTTTGGAGGCCACAGGACCAGGAGAGGCCCCAGAGGGTTGCAGAGCTGCAATGGGCAAGCTACAGAAATACAAGACTTCGTTGGGCTGCCAGCGGCTCAAAATCAGATGTATTTCCACCTGGCTGGAACAGCCTGGTCAGAGGAAAGGGTTAAAAGGAGGACAGTGTGGTCAAACCTGGGGAAAAAAAAATACCGAAAACCACAATACGGTTTAAATCCTTATTATGAAAAGCTTGATATCTTTGCACAGTTTAACAGTGAGCTCTACTTTGATGTTAGAAAGTGATAATCTCCCTTTGGAAGTGCACATTAGGCACTGTCAGCCCTTCTCCCAGACAGTTTTTAGAGGGAAACCAGCTCTTATGACACTCAAACAGCTTGGTGAGAGGGAAGCAACGTTTATTTGAAAGAACTGAGGCATGTAGGCCACCTCTAATCTCACACATGTGACACCTATTTAGGCTGATTTAAACCAAAGTAACTGAAGATGCTTTTCTAGTGAATCTGCCTGCAGCCTGAGACCCGTTCTTCCAATTTGCCTTTCTGAAAATTAGGGAATCCCTCGAATCATTGATGGTTATGAAGACTGTGTCTTCAATTTGATGTTCTTTGCCACTAAAAATCATTAGCCAATTGTAAAATGAGCTACAGGAATAAATCCGGATTAGATTTTTTAATGTCAGCAGGTACCTAAAATTGTGTCAGAATGAGAGGGACCAAAACACCTCAGCTCCAACTTCTTTACTTTTTGCCTTCTTTTCGTTGATAGAAAATCTTGTTAATCTGAGACTCCTTTGGTCAACTCAAGTGCTAGAGGGCCGTGCAGTGCCTGGTAGCCTGACTGCAGGGTCACTCGATGGCAGCTGGAAGGGAAACCCAAGTTTTGTGCTCTGACTGCTTTCCTTGTTTTGATCTGACGCGGTCGACATCTGCCTTTTTCAGACGCCAGCAGCTGGTGCGACGCTGAGCAGAAATAGTAAGGAATCTTCATTTGGCTGAGGTTTTGGTGGTTCCCTTGCTGCAGGGGGAGCTGGCTGGGGATCCGCCATCCCAGCCACTGCTGCGAGCAACAAAGCCCTCAGTGCAGAGGTTGTCATGGCAGAGGATGGAGCCGGGCAGGCGGCACGCACGCAGGGTGTCTATGGGTGCAGGTGGCGTGCTGGGTGTGCTCACAGTTTTTAGCAATGGCACGAAACAATGGGAATCTGCTGACCTGAGGTGTTGGTAATACAAAATTTGTGTTGCTAAATGCTGCTTGGTAATAAAAAGCGAAGTGCGGATTGTACAGGGAGTTCCCTGCCGACAGGCGCCTCTAGAAGCCAGCAGTGCCTCGGAGTGGGCGCAGCAAGCAGCTGGGCCGGGAGGTTGGTTTCCTCTCAGAGCTGGCTGTTTCCTGCTCTTGCTTGACCACCGGTCCTCTGACCAAAATCCGAACCTGGATCTGTTTGCTTGGAGTCACTGCGGCCAGCCCAGACTTCTTTCTCCCTCACCCTTTAAAAAAATCTGTGACTCTTCATTAACTGGTGGTCCCTGGGCTCTCGGACTCTCGCACTTTTGTAAGGACAAAAAGAGCTGCTTACGCGGCCACATCTGGTCTCCAAAACCAGGGCTCCTTCGTGGTAACTCCCGCATTGTTTCCCCATCGGCCATCGGGGACAGTGCTGGAACAATGGGTGCGATGGAGCAGCAGTTCAGGAAAACACAGATCCTGTTTAGGCAGGCAAAAAGCAAAGTTTTTCTGCCTGAAAAACTTACCGTGGTTGAAGCTGCAGCCTGAATACAAGTGATCTTAAAAAGAATCTGGAATGTTAAAAGGGGGTTCAATTCAGAGGCTAACTCCTCTGATCTTCTTCAGCTGAAAGTGTCTGTTTTAGTTCTCATGGACACGATCCAAGATCTCTTGTACAAAGAAAGGTTCTTAGGGGGATGAGGGAGAAGTCAAGTCTGAAGTTTTCCTGCTACCTTATATTTTTATAAATCCCCATGACAACAGTTATTCCAGTAGTAAAAGTGTTTGCATGTAAGCAGTGGTCCTACAGGACTTTTTTCATGTAATCTCATCTTGCTTCTGCTTGGGCTTATTCTTGTTTGTTAGCTCAGGAATGCTGTGGATGAGAGGAGAAACCCGCGCGTGTCCTCCACTCCCCTGTACGCGCTGTTTTCTTCTTCTCTAGCAAACCTCTCAAGCTTTGTGTTCTTTTGTTTGTTTTTATTAGCTGTTTGCTCTCGTATCTCTTGGTGCCTTAAAACTATGCAGGCTAAAGGTCTTAATACTTTGAATGGTTAGAACATCCTTCATGTGCTGGTTGTTTTATGGCAGCTTCAGTTGTGAGAGCATTGCAGGAGTAACCGTGTCGGCAGCCCCTCAAACCTGTGCGGCAGTACCTTGTAGTGTCAGCACTGCTGGTGGCTGTGCAAACCCCAATGGCTTCTTCTATAGCGTTTCTGATGAAAAGTCACTGACACAAATGCAGTTGATACGCTTCGAATTTAACATCTTGTCCCTTGGACATAGTGCCTGAGGCTTAAAACACAAACAAATCAGCCCTTCATAAGGAGATGCTTATGTGCTAAATCCTACTTTTCCTTGGCTTTGACAAACATCAACAAACATCTTGGCAATAAAGTACAAGAGATTACATGTTATATCTGGGCGGCAAGCACATAATGCAGCGGAGGGAGGGACCTTTTCTGCTCCTGATGAAAGCAGAGTGCTAAGAATTATGCCATTAGTCATACGAAATGCATCCAGCACCAGCCTAATGGTCAAAACTAATGCTAATGCTCAGGGGTGTCTTGTCAGGGCTTGGAGAGCGTAAACCTCAGTGGGTGTGTGAATCGGTGGGCAGATGCCCTACCTGCACTGGGCCTTCTTCTAAGAGGCGACCTGCTCGTTTCAGTGCTCCCTTGCTGCCTTCTCCCTTGTTCCCAGTGGTTCATGACTCAGGCAGATAAAACATCGGCTGAAAAGGGCAAACGCTTAACTGAAGAAAAATAGTTAATTGAAAATAATGTCATATTTTTACATTCTGCAATTGTCTCTCTAGGGGCAGTAATTGCTGTTTATTATAGTGGCTAATGTATATGTTTACAGTGGTTTTTTTCACATTACAAGTAGGACATCACTTATGCTGAAGTTGCTTGATTTACTTTTCAGACCAACAAAACTCCCACGGATGAAAGCTTGTCTCACGTAAAAGAACTGTTGAAAAACTGTTTCTATGGACATAAAATCTGACATGATGATAATCTGAAACTGCTCACTCCCCAAGGATGACAAAACTCCAGAAACATCAAAGCAAAGAAAGAATTGCCAGAGGGGAAATTGTAATTAAAATTAGATAACCTGTATGAAAAGCATCCAATTTGTAGTCTATAAAAGCGTTTTAGAACTACGGTTCTTCAGCCCCAGGACCATAGCTGTAGTCATTATCTCAAGACTTTCACAGCAGAATCAAAACATGTTAATTTGTTAATGAGTCAGTATGTAGCAGTAAGGAAAAGAGTCTAACAAGGAATACAAACAGACTGCATTTCTATTTTTAAGCAAATGTGCTGTTTAAGTCAAGTCAAAGCTTTGGTTCCTGTGAGAGTGCCTCATCCCTTCCTGAGAATGTGGTTTTAAAATGAGGGAATTGGCCTCTTCCAGACATTATCTTGGCCAAAAGAGCAAGAAGCACATCACTGAGCCTTTCAGACAGCGTGGTTTCATCTCAAGCTGTCTCTGCAGGAACAGGGGCTGCTTTCACACCTGCGTGGGGCTGGGAGGCTGGGGAGAGGTACAGGAGCCACTTCAGTGCACCTTCCCTCCCAGCAGGGATCCTGTGAGCCACCTCTGAGTCCCACCACCACACGACTTCCATGTGATAAGGGGTGCAGAACACGCAAAGCAACCTCCGACAGCCGAATAATGGCCTTGCTTGTTTTAACTACCTGCCTGGAGTGGGGAGGCAGCTGCTGGACTAAGGGTTGTATGGAGTGCTTCTGGCATGAGAATCTGTGAGATGTCAAAAAGCAAAGAGAAACCCTGAACCCAGGTGAGAAAGTAGATTTCTTCTTGTTTCCACACTTCCCAACAGAGTTTTTTTCATCCACCCTCTGGTTTGCAGCAGCTAATCCATAAACCTGGCGTTTCTCCAACACGACTGCTCTACTAGTGGCTGCTCTCCCAGCAGGGCAGAGATGGAGGTTTCCCTGCAATGTGCCAACACAGCGCAGCAAAAATATAATTTCCAGCTAATTATTGTGTGCCTCAGATTAGGAGAGGATTAAGGACTTCTCTGAGAGTTTGGGTTGTTGTGGGGTTGGAGTGCAGAAGTGCAATGGGAAGAGAGAGACAATGGGAAGAAAAGCCCAAAAAGGAATTCAAAAAGCAAATAGAACAGCGATAAGGGAGATGGGATGATGAAGAGGTGGAAGCAAGGAAAAGGAAACATTGAACATGAAGGAAGAAAAGTAGAAGAGTAAAGTCAGAAAACCCATGGGTTGGGACTTCTTAAGACAGAAGAACTTCAGCCACTTCAGGTCAAATATTTTTTTTCCTTCTCCATTGCAGTGTGGCTGTCATCTTTATTGTAAAAGGAATTTAAGGCCTGATGATGTCAGTGCTATCAGGTAGTGCAGAACTCAGGGAAGTTTTAAGACCAAAACAGCCCTTTCCATCACTTGGCTGCCGAGTGCCTGATCAGTAGATCTGGGACAACCTGCTGGTATTTTCAGGAGAACGTCTCCTTGGCTGGCACATTACCTACAGCATCAGTAGCCCCGAGGAAACCCTGTGGTGTGATGGCAGAATGAGTTACCTAGAAATTCGGGACTGCGGGAGAAAAACTGGATCTTATCAATGCCCAAAAACTATTGCTGCCAAGTCCTCTCTCTTTTATATGGTCAGTAAAATTTGAGATCCAAAGGTGCATCCAAATCCACCTGCATCTCACTCATCTTTTCTCTTTCCAGGTCTGTCTTTTAGATCAAATCCCATTTGCTGCTCCATCTGCATTCAGCATCTTGTAATTTTAGTTTCTGAATGAGCCAAAGAGAACAGTATGTAGTGTTCACACACAGAAGTGTGTGTGCTACATCAACGCAAATGAAAGCAGGGTAGGTACCTGCTCTGATTACCTCCCTTCACTAAGGAGTCAATGGGCCAGAGAAGTTGAGAGAAGAAAATAGGCTTGAGGGAAAAGTCAGATTAACAGGGGGGTAAGTAGTTATCTCCTAGGTCTGAATCTCATAATTAGCCAGGGCAGACTTCTCTTTGTCCCAGGATTAAAAAATTAATAATAATAATGGCTGATGTAGTAGGTTACTTCCTGAGTGAGCCATCTCATTGCCTTTGGTAACTGCACAATCTAATAACAATTGGGAGGGCTAGATTCAATCTTTTCTAGATAAGAAAACAGGGAGGAAATAGGTGTTTTCTCTGTACCTACCTTCACGTGACATGGTAATCCAGTGTCTCGTACCTGACAGTGGGGAAAAGCTGCACGTCTTCCTAAACGCTCTTGCACACGGCCTACGCTTGCAAACACTTATAATGATAAAGTATTCATTATATCATTTCTGCCTAAAGCAAAAATATTCTGGTGATCTGATTTAAAAGGCACTTATCTCGTGCTGGTCTCTATTTATGGGAGCAGTGACTCCAGGTACTGCTATTATTAGCTCTGTTACGAATGCTATTTGTGTTTTGTTGCAACACTTTTCATTTAATCTAACATCCCAAGGCACTTTCTAAAAAAAGTTGTTTCATATCAGTAGTGCCAGATGTAAGTAAATATTCTTTCAGCCAGGGATTTACCTTCAGCTGGGAACTGGAGGCTGCTGGCTGTTGCATGGGCCCAGAACTCAGCAGATCTGGATCCCATTTGTAGTTTTTACAAAATTTTCCGTACTGAATGAAAAGTTGTTCAATGATTAAAACCTTGGGAGAACAGGAAGGTTGTGAAGCAAAGGAGTCAGCTGCTGGGTTCTTTACCTTTCTGAATCTTTTCATATAAAGAAGGTGCTTCAGGCCCTCCATGTGCTACTCACTACGTTGTCAAGCTGTGAGTGATTCAAACCAGAAATATCAAGGGACTCAGCTAGAGAAGTGTTTTCTGAACATGCTGCTGGATACACTGCCCCAGCACAGCAACCTTTGATTATCAGGCAGCCCAAAGAGGGGCAGGAGAATTTCCGGAGCCCCCTGGGTCCTGGCCAGGTGCAGGCTGATGTGGTCCTGCTCTCTCTGGTCTAACCAGGGATGGCTGGATCCCAGCTTATGCCAGGCTGCGACCTGAACATCCACACGTCCTGCTTTCCAGATAAAGGAATCACAGTCCAGATGAGAGGTGAGATAAGGGGACCTGGCTCATTTTAAATGGAGACAACAGCATCAAATCTGTGTATCTAGTTGTTACGGATTTACTAGCACAGCAGGATGGGAGGTAGAAATAGGGACTCTTCAAGGATTCTGCCTTCTGGAAGATTTTATTCCATCAAGTTTCCACTCAGGGATGCATAGTAATTGATACAAGGATGCACAACAGTTGATACAGGTTTGGTGCACAAGGAAAAAGCCATGCAGTACCACTGTCAGTGCAGAAATAACTGAGGAACCATGAGAACAGCGGCCATCAAGTGACTCTCCCATGCAGTAAATGCCATGGACAAATATAATCAAGTATAATAGTATGTGCTAGAAACTTAAACATCTTGGTGAAGACTTTCATTCAGGAAATAGGGACAGCAATGCCTGCTTCAAAGACTGTGATTTTAATTATGTCTAACCAGGGACAAATACATCTCCTTCATTTATTATTTGCCATTCTGTTCTGGCC
Organism: Anas acuta; assembly: GCF_963932015.1. Lineage (NCBI taxonomy): Eukaryota > Metazoa > Chordata > Aves > Anseriformes > Anatidae > Anas > Anas acuta. Next base: position 10,791,982 of record NC_088994.1, read on the forward strand.
TGGAAAGTGGTACTACACTGGGTTTTATTATCAGCCTTTCTGCTGCTCCACATAAAATGTGGAGGGTCGTACCAATCCCCTGAATCATTCACTCAGCAACATTGTTTGGGTTTGGTTTAGGATGTTTCTCAAATTCGAGCTGAGGCTGGTTTGATGTTTCGCTCTTCAAAGTTATTCACCACCCAGCCCTTTTGTGGCTCCATTGAGTTCAGAAGTTGGCACTAGAGCCATGTGCTGTATCTGAGCTTTCACAATAGCAGCCAAACAAATTAATATTTTCCAAAGATGCAACATGGAAGACTATTGCATCTTCTATTTTTATGGCTGTGATTTTGCTTTATTTCACTCTCAGACTCTAAGCCTCATTTGGTGCCATTTCCTTGTCTTGAGTACCAAATAACTCTTTACATGCTGGAGATATAATTTCATACCTCCCAACTCTAGTCCTATAAACCAGGCCTATACACTAGTCGAGGCTTTTCTGTGAACAAATCCAAACTCACCTGCAACTCTAGCAGCATTCCTGTTTCATGGTACCTTCATTTGAAGGACAGACTGTAGGTTAACTAACCTTTTAATTAAGAGAATAGGCATAGAGACGTGGAGCTGTCTCTTGTCCCAGACTGTCAGTGTCAGCTGATCTGTGTTACACAACATAAAATATTTGGACCATTGGAATTTGAGACTGATGATAAATAACATTGAGCTCTTTCATGGTGGTGTTTGTTTGAGAATGCTCATTGACACTGCAAGCTTTTCCAGCCAAACAAAAAAGCAAATGATATTACACATTCTGTGCACCTCACTATATAGCCAACAACATGCAAATCCAAGGATGCCTTCCTCTGGGCTCTCCCTGCTTCAGTCGTAGGAGACTCTGCCTGTTATGTCTAAACATGAAACACAGAGCCCAAATCCTTTCTTACCCAGCAGAAACATTTCCTCCCTTGCAAGCTGGAGTTAACTCTGGCCCCAGTCAACTGAAGCACAAGTATTTACACAAGTACTTACATTTGTATTTGCAGTGGGTGTGCAGGAAAACAGATGGTTGGATAGATCTCTCTCGTTCCACTAAGCAAGAACAAAAAGCTATTCCTTTTTCTCAGCCATGGCAGGACAGCTGATTTAAAAAGTAGGTGCTAGCTGGTATTTTGTAACTACCTCGTGGTGCAGCTTGAGTCAACACCAGGCCGAAGGTAAGGTATTGCTGCAGTGCATTCAAAGCCCTTTGTGTTGCCTGTTGGCCACAAGCATGACCTCAGAAGGAACTAAAATAAGGACGTTGTGTTAACGGTGAGCTTGTTGTTGGCCTGGACAGCATGGAGCACCATCATGGGAAGTTTGGCTCCCCATTTCACAGCGGGTTGTCCCTGCAACAGGGATGTGAAAAAGGAGGAGGCAGTGTAATGTTGGGGAAGCTCTGGCAGGACGTGGAGCTGCCCGATGGAAGGGTTGCCAGCAGCCCTTGCAGCTCTCCAGGTGGGCTTCTCAAAACAGTGCTGGACACCTCCTGAAAACCCTTCCCCTCCCAGCCCACCACCCCTCCAGGGTCACAAGGGGCAGCTGGAGTCAGTCTTCGTGATGACTTGAGCAGTACAAACAGTGGGGGAATCTCTCCCCTTGTGAATCACCACAAATGGAAAATAATCGTCTTATAAAGATACAATCTCTGCAACCAGCAAAACTTTGTCAGCACAAGAATAAGACATTCCCTGTAATCCTGTCCTCGCTGAAAGAAGTTTATTCAAGTATTTATCTAACCTTGTATTTAACCAGGAAATCCAGCTGAGCTAATCACTTTCTGCCAAAGAAGTATTTGGGCACTCGTCTGCCATGACATTTTTGAATGATTCTGTACACTCTGGCCATTCTTCTAATGGTTTAATCACACCCAGAAAGAGTCACACATTTTTCAATGATGTTTCTCTCAAAAAATCAAAGAGTGTTGTCATCAGAGGAGACTTAAGAAAATGCTGTGCATTGTTTGGAGAGGTGACGCCCTTAGAGGAGAGAGGCCAAGGGGTTCTGCCTCACGTGCTTTGTATGGACCCTTTCTTCCCCCTTCGAACTTCACACAATTCCAGTCTGCACTTTACATCTTTATTCTGCAGTAATGCTCTCGCCTACTGAGATTTCAGACGAGGTTCATTTTTGTTCCGTAACCCTTAAGGGTTTGGTGGCTTGGTTACCTCTACCCATATCCTGCCTCAGAAATAGCACTGCAACACGCATTTTTGCTGCTTGTCGTCTCATACATTGCAAGGTGTGCACAAACTGTTTGTGACGAGCTTATGGGTAGAAGGAAATATGAGAGAATCCCAAGGTTATACTTTATATGGAATTTATGTGGATGTTATATGGAATTTATATGCATAGCCATGATCCTGGGAACACTGGCTTTGCAGTTATTCTGGGCACAGACTGGCACAAAACAGTCCTAAGACCAGTAGGTTTGGGAACTGCCACTGCTCTCTCCATAACGCCAGCCTGGGCATCACGTGCCTCGGTTTCCCTGCAGGTGAGACAGTGGTGATGGGCCTGACCTCGTTCAGGGCCTGGGGATGAGCAGCGCTATGTACATCTGATCTGAACGTCCTGGCACTCTCCTACCCCAGCCCTTGCAATGGGAGCATGAGTGGCAAAACCAGCCCCAAGCATCCCTGGATTTCACCACCTCATCCCACTTCCATCTGTGGAAGACTCACGTGTTAACATCACCAAAAAAAGAAAAAAAAAAAGAGAGAGAAAAAGGCAGACACTGGAGACTCCCCCCCCTCCTTGTCCTTTGGAAGGATTATTCAACAATAATGATTGTCAAATAATTAGCTGCCACCCCCCCTCCATTGTCCCCATCAGATCGTGGCCGTGCTGAGTCAGGCTGCGGCGAGGCGCTCGCAAGCTCTGGGTGTCCCCGGCACCCCGAGGCGCTCTGTGAGGCACCCCCCCCTCTGAGCCCCCTGCAGCCACTCGCATGGGGACGCCTGTCCTGGGCGGCACGGAGCTGCCTTCAACACCAGTGGGAACCAAAAGGCTCGTGGCAAAGCCTCTGTGCTCCCAGCACCTTGCAGGATCAGGCCTCCAGTAAGAAAGTCATGCGGACGTGGCCACAGCCAAATGCGAAACAGCTGAACGTGCTGCAGCTGGGCGCATTGTCTTCAGATCAGGCCCTGGAAGAATTAAAACCAAGTGTGCGATCTGAGCATGCCGAAATGAACTCCAAATGAAATTCGAGTTAGCTCTCTCCTTAGCAGGGAGCACAGGATCAGATTGTTAGGTTTTAATAAAGTGTGGCCAGCGTTTTAATAAAGTGTGGCTAGTACATTATCCAACATGCTTTTACAATTACTGCAGAAACAAGGACAGGAACTTCATTAACACTTTACAGGGGAAAGAAAGCTGTGCTACAGTCAAGTGATATATTGCTATTGTGACTGTAGGTGTCCTGCATTTAAGAAAACAAGGAAAAATCCTGGGGAAGGGAGTAATTACACTGTCAGCAAACGTGTTTGTGTTAGCAATGAGCGATTCCCTTCCAAGCCCCGCAGCTGCCGGGAGCCTGCATCGCAACATGGCCAATTTCTGGGACAGAAGGTGACTCCATAAACGCAGCAAGAGCTGTAATGTGAGAGACAAAACTCCTGAAGGGAAAAGAGGGAATTAAAAAAAGAAAAAAAAAAAAAGGCAAACCGACAAAAAGCATGCAGAATCATTTACAAAATGTGTTTTCCAGGCGGCTGCAACAACCGCTGGCAGGATTAGGCTTACCGCTTTTAAAGCGGAGGTTAACTGCTTTGATAGAGCGCAGGTGAGGTATATCTTCTGCGTTGCATGTCAGGCAGGATTAGCTACTTGGCAAATTATCAAAGCCAACTGATAGCAAAACAAGTTGGGACTCTCCTACAGTGGCAGTTTAAAACTAGGTGTAACTTCACCCAAAACAAATGAATAGAGCGGGGGTGTGAGGGGACTACCTAAGTAATTAACCCTTCATTAACTTCCCAGCAGATTACAGTGTTTTGCAGAATTCAAGAAGGTCTGGAGAGACTTAAGAGGCTGTTGGGTGGCTGGGAGTAGACTTCAGTTACTGGGTGAGTTGCCTCTGCGTAGTCTGGGCATCCAGTCCAGGCTGCCAGGAGGTGGCCGTGATGTGAAATGGTTCCTTGGGGCTTCCAGCACCCCTGGCTGCTCCGCTCGCAGGTTCCCACATTGCAGGAGCAAGCACACGGTCACCCACTTTCGTCTGGGTGCAGAACGGCTGCTCTGCAGTTTGGGAAGAGTATTTCCAAGTGTTCACCGCGAATGTAAAACCAGTCGGTGAACTGCTGTGCAGAGTTCTGCGAAACGGGTTTTTATGCTGTTTTGAATTAGAAGAGCTGAAGCACTCCAGGAGAAATTCACATACAACAAATTACTAATTCCTCCAAGGAGTCCATGCAGTAGATATCTGCAATGTCTGTAATAGTACAGATAATCATGCACAGGCTTAGAAACGCTGCCCTTTATCTTCAACTGTCTTCAAACAACTTTCTAATTTTGTATTTTTGCCTCTCTGTACCAGGAAATACAAACAAGTTTAAATGCTCACAGTGAACACATGTCTTCGTTTGGCGGCCCAGTTACCCCAACAAGATCCTGCAGCTTGTGGAAACTCAGAGAGTAACCAGTTTTGTAGCACTGCATATGGAAAACCAGGCATGCAAAACTGGATGCTGGGCTGAAAATGTGGCGTGTCGGGGATAATGAACGAGACGGGAGGCAATTAACAGGAGAAAAGTGACAATCTGACAACATGCTCAATTAATGTAATCAGATTTCACATTCACTTCATGGATGTAGTAAATCAAAGCATAAGTAGGAACGATATGAACTTTTTAATATTAAAAACTATTCCCATAATATGCAAAGTCAGGGAATACCAGTAAATTTGTCTGTCTGTTGCCAATCATTAACTGATTTAGGATAGACCTTGTTGAGTAATTATATTTAATAAGAACTTGTCCATACAAGCTGCTATCAGATGTCATTTTATACAGTTTCAAACCAGATATAATGGCTGAGCTGCACACATCAACTCTCTGTAATACTGCACTGTCTTTTTATGGGAGAGGGGTGGGAAAATTCAAAACTGATTATTGTGTGGCTTCCTTTCAGACAGTTGTATTTGATCTAATTTGATTTATTGCTGCACATTTTGAATGAGCAGAAATGTCTTGAGGGGAAATGAGACTTGTTACAGTAATGTTCGCGTTAATATAATTTCACCTGCTTGCTTGGTGGGCTCCGCAGTTGGCTGTGTTCATCACTGTTTGGGAGTCTTCTGTATTAAAAAGCTCCTCTTTATCTATTTGCTCTCTCATAGGGATGTAATGAGATTCCCACACCCTCCACAAGTGGTGATTGTGTAACTAATCCATGCTGGCATAATAAAGTCTTCACCTAGATTACTAATATTGCTAAACATATATGCAGGACAAAGGCAGAAGCCTTTTTTTTTTTTTTTTTTGAGCAAAGCACAGCTGTAACTCACAGGCAATTTTTCTAGGTGGTCCTAGAAGATAGACGCGTTGAACCTCAAGGAGGGACTTTGGAGGTTAGAAGCTCCACTTCAGTTTTAGAGGGGCGTGTAAACATTTGGGTGCTAATATTACTTGCAGGCACAAAACCACAAACAATTCTCCTGATTGCTCAAGGGCTCCTGGGTCCCCAGTGTAACACAGCCTGCTCTTTCATGTACTGCCACTGCTTTTCTTCAGCTAGAAGACGTGGGGAGAAGAACCAGTGGCTTCTCTGTCACACTCTTTCTAAGAAAGGCATAAACACTTAAAAAAGCATAAGGAAAGACATAAACAACCTATGCATGAAACTATCCACTCTGTCGTGAGGACTCAAGGCTCTTCTGCTCAGAAATTCAGAAATGAGTGTTTGGAGTCGGTTTTGCCACCCGTGTTGTGCACGATGGTTGGAAAGGGCCCTATCTGTGCACTTAATTGTTATGTTAAGCTTTGCTCCAGCAACAGTTTGCTTCTGGAATTTATTCACATCTATACTTATAGTCCTAACCCTACGAGCCAGGCCGATACAGGACAACACCCACCTTTAAGGTGTCTTGCCTCCGCACCCTGCTAGGTTTCTGTATGGCCTCATGTTCTGCTGCCAGTAGTACACTTTGTGTGTGCCTCCCAGATGATTCACACCATTCACTGTGCTGGGTGCTGAGTGAGGACAGCTCCATCTCCCCTTAAAACAGCCCCACTAATGGGCACTGGGGCAGCGGCCATCACCCCTGTTCTCTCTGCACCTGGAAACAATAACCAAACCACTCAGTATAAATCCACCCCATTCTCAGGTGGATTTTCAGTGCAAAATGAGGCTTTCCTGCTCTATTTAACTAGGGTGAGTCTTGTTTTCTGGTATTACAAAGGCTTATTCTGGTTTTATTTGGAATCTTTGCTGGTTTCTGTATGCACGCTGTCTCCCTGGCACCATGCACCTACAACAACGTGTGTTTGCCTTGCTAAGAGGTATCTTAGCCGTGAACACCTTCTGATTTTCAGGATGAATTTACTTCTATCTACAACTGTTTTGGGGGCTGGTGTTCACATCTGATTTCATTAGGCCAACACTGCTTTTGCTCTGGACGTTTTGTGTGTGGGGCTGCTCTCGGCGATGCAGCGTGTGTGCATGCCACACACAGACAACTGTGTTCATTTCTGATGGGCTGAAGAAATACCTCCTAAACTAGTTCTTGACATGTTAGGTGTTGGCCAGGGAAGTAATTTGTTCTTCTGACACTGGTTTGGATCTTTCTGTTGTGTTTGCTATTCACCATGAAATCTTCATGAGCAAAAGGGGCCAATTTGCATAAATTATAGGAATTTATTTCAGCAAAGGGGGGAGAGAGAAAAAGTCTGAGGGGGAAAAAAAAGGATGTATTTTCTTATTCTCCTGACCTGTTTGGTGAAGTTTCTATTGAAACTTATCCTGTTACAGAGTAACTTTATTCTGTATTTTAGTATAGCCTGGTTGTATCCCATGAGTGGTCTGAACGAGAGCACATCTAAATCTTTGGGACCTTCACATTTCAGTCTCTATCTAGATGTGACATTTAACTTTCTCAACTGCGTTTACACCCTGAGGCGCACAGAAAACGCAAATGCTTGGCCTTCAGAGAAGTCTGTGTCACTTGCGTTCCCACCTCCATAGCTGCATGTGCCAGCACTGCCTGCGCGAGCTGGGCTGCGGCAGGGTGACAGTCACCTGGGTCAGATATCCCCAAGTGACTCTGCCTCTCTTCACCTGCATGCTCGTTAGGGAATTGCTCTTATTACCTGGGCCATAATCCCTCCCTGGGGGGATGCCTTGTGTACAAGATTATTTTCATTTGGCTACAGAAACTCCTTGTGCCTTTGGCTTCTAAGTCTTTATACCTAGAGGAAAAACCATCTGAAGCAAACGTACCTCACTTGTAAGGTCTGGTAGAAAATACCTCACACCAAACGTTTGGAGGTAGTTATTGACCGAAGTTCAGTCAATACTTGTTTTGGAAGGGAACTGGGTTTGCTTTTTTGTTTGAAAAGCCATTTGGTGCTTGATCTGCCTCTACTGACTGGGATGACTGATGTGCAGGGGGAAGTGAGCTGAATCTTCTGGGGTTTGGAGATGGGCTAAAGGCAGGTCTACAGCTGGCATCTCCTCTGTGACCTACCGTACAGCTCTCACAGGCTGAAGCTTTCCCACATTTCTTCTTGTGTTTCCTTCCTTCTGTTTCTCGTTTCCTCTTCCCTGCTTTCATTCATTTTGGAAAGGCAATATCTAGCATTTGGACAGGTAAATGTTGTTTCAACAAGATAAATAGTTTTGCAGAAGATGCCTACTTTCTTCAAAAAAATCTTTGTTTTAACAGAGAAAGTGCAAATTGAAACAATTCAGCTGAAGATGCAAAAATAATATTCTGTCCAAAAGCCTCTGAGTTTTCAGGGTGACTAAATTTTTGGGTGGTTGAAATTCCTGTAGAAGACGGGGGGGGGGGGGAAACAACAAACATGTTTTCACTATTTCTAGTGATTCCACTATTTCACCTCAAGGGGGAAGCTGGGTTTATTGAAGTTATTTTTTCCACAGCAGTGGCTATTTGAGTCCTCTCGTTCCCCTTTTTCTTTTCCATGCTTTTTTTTTTTTTTTAAACCATATTAAAAATCTTTTAAAATTCCTTATCTTCCTCCCCTCTTTCCCTTTCTAAAATATTCAAATCTTGCTGTGATCTTACTATTCATAAAAGAAAGAAAAAAGAGACAGATGAAAACAATAATTTTCATCAAAGAAAACATTAAAAACTTTTTTTTTAAAGTGAAGTGTTTTGGAGAAAAAGGGGAAAAAATAAAAGCTGTACTTGAGCACTTCTTAAATGGTGTGTGTGGATTCAAGGGCTTCACATTTCATCAGCATCCTTAATGAGCTTGAGGTGCCTCTAATAAATCTCAGCCCTTTTAATGAATTCTTTATAGCTCTTAACTGCTTTAGATAGAGGTTGACGAGTGTAACCGGTAGCGCAAAATCTTGGCATGCAATAAGACGAACAGCCCCATCCTTTCCCTCTGGCATCCCATCTGAATTTTTGCAGCAGAGATAACCAAGAATCTGTCACTGCTATGAAGTTTGAAATTTAATTAGGAAACTAATAAAACAGCTCTCATATAGTACTGCAGTTGCCTAGGAGATATTATGTATTGTTTAAGAGCTTCTACCAATGGAGCAGGATTGCATGTGTTAGAGATCTGTTATTTGAGTGAAGAGGGTTTAAGATTGACTGCTTCTCTTTCGTAAACCATTTCCTAGTAGGGTTAATAATTTACTGGAAAGAAATATTGGTACTCCTTGAATGAGCCATTTATACACCACTGAGGAGCAGAGACTGAGATTAGTTTCAAATACCACTCACTTCAGAAAGAGATTGGGGGCTCTGTCTCTCCCTCTTCCCTTACAGTTTCCATTCTCAGTTGGATTCTCAATGAAAAAGAGCCCTTCTTTTTTTTTTTTTTTTTTTTAATTTGTAACCCCAGTGCTCTGGAAATAATCCCAGCACAGTTAGAGCTCTCCTCTTTGGGCTTTTCAGAGTCAAAAACTGGGATAAGTAGTCTCAGCTGTAGTGGAGGAGCCATAGGATTGTGAGGGTAGAATCAGATTTGATTCCTCATGATGGATCTTGCTGTAAGGTCTGCCCCGAGTAAATGCTTGGTGTGTTATGTCCAGACAAACTCTTCTTGACTCAATGGAAGTTCTAGAACTGATTTCAAGTAAGGGAGTTTTGGTTTGGTACAATTAGTTTTGATGCATTATCATAGTTAGTAGACTATATTTTATTTTGTTGGTACACCCTATAAAATGTAGTCCTATTGAGTAATCTATAAGTATGCGGCTACTGTATGCAGATAGTACTAGAATTCATAAGAAAATGGGTTTATTGTACCTAAAGACCATTTAAGATTTCAAATCTTTTTCCCATAGCTCATCAGAAAACCACTGAACTTTGTTTAGATTTTTTCTTTTTTTTTTTCTTTTTTTGCAATAAGTCAACTTATATTTCAAAATGAATAGTTTCTTCAAACAAAACTTTCTTGTTGTTGTTGTTATGAAAATGCCAAGGAAAGCTTCTCTGACCATTTCAAAACCATTGTTTTTGGAAGAATAATTGAAATTCAAAAAATCTACTGAAGCTGTCCCACCCCTCCAAACTATATCTGTTTGGGCAAAGCAACATATTCCCGCAACAAAAAGAAACCACATTAAAAGTATTGACCAAGTCTATTTAATATTTATTGCTCTTTGATAACTGAAGGGAATATGAAAATCTTCTCAGCAAGGCGCCATGAGAAGGATTTTCTTGGAGAGCAGCTTCACTGAGAAAATTGTGGCTCCATTATGATTTTCTCAGCTGAGGACCTGGCCTTTTGGCCCCTCAGTAAATGAACATCAGTGAGTTTTTTGTACTTCCTGGAAGCTCCTGGTAAGGGGATTTTATTGTTCAAGGCTACAGATAGCACACTAAGCTGAAATGGAGACAGTTGTTTTCCCAAAGCGCTCGGATTGCAGTAGTCTGCAGAGAGGGTGGTATATGGGTTTGTGCAATAGCGTGATTGTTGGAGCCATCCAGTGACAGATGTAGTTAAACTGATTTATTATCAACATAAAGGGTGTTCAATAATAATACAACAATGATGAATCTTCACTTTCTGCTGAAAGGCAGCAACTCACGGCCTGTGGCAGTCAGATGACTGAACTTGTAAGATGAATTCTACAGACTTCAGCTCAACAAAATCAAAATGTTTATCCTTTAAAAATAAGAGAGATCTTCAGCCTAATTCCAGTCCTCGAGAGTAAAACACTCTGAAGCCAATCATATTTTCACAACAGCTCGTAGCCTTGTCTTAACGACTGATAACAAGTGTCTCAGCAGCAGTGTTTGTGGAGCAGCAAGCATCTTTATCTGGCTGTGACACGCGTGGGGAGGCAGGACTCTGCTGTTAGATCTGTTGTTGTCTTTGCCGAAGTGTCAAGTGAGTCATTTCACCTTGATGAACAATAGTGACCTCATTAGGGTTTTGTGAGCCATGACTGACTAATGAATGTGGTGCTGAGCTCCTTCCACAAGGTAGCGAGTTCCCTTGAGCCAAGCAGTTGGTGAAATTTATATCCGTGAGCATCTGACATATCGGGCAAACTGCGCTAAGCCGATGGCGGAGTCCGACCAACAACACATGATTAAGACTTTCTTATGGTTAGGAATGAGTTGCACGGACTGAAATGGTTTTCCTGCAGGCTGAATGGCTCTTGGGAATGTTATTTGGTTATGGAGCTTGCTGCCTCTCAGTTATGGGTTTGAATCCAGCCTTATTAAGTTACTGAAAAATTATTACACCTTATCCCTACTGGAAGGGCTGTGCTCCAAATGGGATGTCCATAGTGTGCCTGAAAGTCATATTTTGTGCACAGTATGGGGTGCAGCCATTCAGAAGCACGAATGAATAAGAATGTGCCACAGGCATCACCTAGGAGGGGAACACCTTGGAGTAAGGATAGGGTTAAACTTCCATCTCTGTGGTATAATTACTGAGAGAAATGGGCTGCTTGTAATTATGATGATATTAAACCTGATAAAATTTTTGGGCCAGATTTTTTCCTCATTTATACTGGTATGAATCAGGAGACTGAGAGGAGACCTTGGCCAAATGGAGTTCTTCAGATAAACCTCAGGCTAAATGAGATTGAAATCTTTCACTCCCATGATACCCCTTCAAACAGCTTGTTTGCTCTTCTGTTAGAGGCCAGGTATATTTATGGTGCAAACTATACAAAGATTACTGCTGTTAATTAACTATGTTCTAAACTTCTTCATCTCATCCTCTTCAGGAGCACTAAAATAATTTACATACAAAAACAATAGCGTTGAAAAAGTTTCCATCTGTTTTTTATCTTTTCCAAGAAATTTTCAGATGTTGGCCCTTTTCCCAGCAGACCATCTCCCCGAGGAAGCATATCTTGACCAAGATGCCTTCCCAAACTGTGCTAACGAAGGTGGTTCTATGTGAGTCACAGGGACTTTCCTCTTCTTTCGTGAGATATGAGCGATGTTCTTTGGGAAGGAAAACAAAAAAATCAGTGTTTGTAGTCAGGAGAAAGCATGACAACCTATAAGTGTCACCTGATTTTAGCTGATGCAGACAGAGCTATATAGGGGCTAGACAGTCAGGTGATGTAAATCATGCAACTCCATTGACTTGCTGATGAGCTGTCCTTAAAAATTCCACGTATAAAGTCAGCATATGACATCAGTAAATCTGGTATAGCAACATGGCTTTGAATGCAAACCATTTCTAACACTGAACAGATTCAAAAGCAAAATGAAAAGGTATTTATGAAAGAATTACAAGCAAAATCTAAATAAACAAACTTATTTATTTGCAATGCATAATTTCAGCAGTTTTATTTATAACGATTCCTTGGTTCTGTTACAGATAAAAGCTGTTATACAATATGTTATCTCAATGACTATCTAGCAATCATTCTTAATTTTATTTACTTAAATACTTGCAAGCTTTCTTAGCACGTACAGCTACAAAGTAATGAGAATTTTGATTGCTAAGCGTAACTTCTCTAAATCACTGTTCTCATAGCAGAAGTTCTAAAGAAGAAATAAAAATAGGAAGGTCTTCTACAGCAGGCCTCTCCACTCCTGAACTCTCCTCTCAAGTGGAAAAAAAAGAATAAACTCCTATTTTTGTACATTCTGTACACTTTACACATCACCAGCAATGTTGCAAGAAATTAACAATGAAATTAATGGTGTTAAATTCATAACAACAGCAACCAAAAACACATCCCACAATGATGAAAAATTGGCCTGTGCCAAATATAATAAAATTTCTAAAATTTGGCTGTTCCAAAGAAAGGAGAAAAAACTCCTTGTGAAGAAGGGAATACGCTTTTCTGTGGAGATGGCAACAGAAGCTGACATCATAGCAGTTTTGCTGATCCCTTGTTACACTGACTACAGATTTCTGTGGCTTTCCCAAATTCAGAATGTGTCCATACAGCTGTGGGTCCTGTTCAGGTCAAAACTGGAAAGCAACTGACTTCAGTGACAAACTTTGTGTCTGAGGGCATGTGAATATCACAAGAGTAACTGATATTGCAAAATTTTTATTATCTGGGGCACAAAAAGCCCCAAAAATGCAGCTCATGGGATTTTGCCATTCCTGCTGCTAACTCCCCTGGTAGCGTTTTGTTGGAGTCACAAGCAAAAAGCCCTCGCTGTCTCAGACATGGGCAGCAACTTTTTAGTCTTTAAGATATTTTTGAGTAAATAAATACTTCACTTATTCTCCAGCTCCCTGAAGAATTACCTTATGGCTCCTTCTCCCTACAGACTGCTGTTTTGAATCTTTTATTTTAGTCTCCCATGCCAAGAAGATAAGAATTGTCTTTTGGAGTTCTGTGTTCTCCTCTGATGCATCGAGGCAGTTTGGAAGTCATTTCATAAGACTCATTTGGTCCCAGATAAATGCTCAAGCCAGGCACAGAGCCCATGGTGCAGGGAAGTGGTGCCAAGGGGGCAATGCATCCCTGTGTCCTGTGGGATGCAGCCCCCTGCCCAGACTCATCCTGCTGCAGTCTGGCAGGACTGAGTCCTCCTCCTGTAGCTCAGCACGGGGCTGCCCCTGGCAACGTGCAAGTTGAGCTTTTCAGCATTTTGATAAATGGCTATCAAAAAGTTGTGTTCCCCCCAGGTAGGATGCAATTGCTGCCTGGGAAGCAGCGTTAGATGCAAGGACAGTAGAAACAGAAAAGTCCTGCGTGCACTTTCTGCTGTCTTCATTGCAACCAGATTTCACCAAGCTTTACACCTCTGGGTAGAAAAACAGAACAGCGTGTGACAAGGCAGGAATTGATTTTGCCCTGTATAAAAATGGTTGGGTTTTGCTTGCTCTGGTGCCACTCAGATTTATCTGTGATTTGCGGATCTGAACTGGCCTTCTGGGTTAAAGACAACACTGGAGCGAAGAGCAGCAGCCCAGCCACAGCTGAGCCTCCTTGTTCTCCTCCTGCATCCTTGTCGTGGAGCTGAGGTGAGAGGGCTGGTGAGCAGCACCTGCCTCCTGCCCCTGCTGAGCCCCTGGCTGCCGGCAACACTGCATGCCCCAGGCTATGGCGTTCTGGGAAATGGGCATCTCTGCTTCCTCCACCTGGGCGTTAGATGACCCCGACACAGACAAGGATGGTGGCAGGAGGAAAAGGACTTTGTTCCTCGCCTCCATTTGAACTAACAATTCACATCGCCCTGCTATTTTCACACAAAAGGGTATTTGGTAATTTTGTATTCTATAACAATGAGTCTGGTATTTCCGTAGCGATGCATATTGTTATAATCTCTCTCTGCTTTGTTTCCTCGACATATTTTTTTATTAAAAAGTCTTCCCAGTCTTAAATAAGTACAGAATAAGTGTGGTCATTCTGGGAACATGAGAGGCCTGATTATCTGACCATCAAAGCCTATGCTGTAAACAGGATACTAGTAAACAGGAACTGAACCCCATATGGAGAGTTTGTGGTTTTCTTCAGCCTCTGTTTGTTATGTCTTACATCCTGTTAATTATAGAAAAAGAGCTGGAAAGTTGGAAATAATCTTTTCTCCAGATTATTTCCAGCTTCCCTCAGATAGAAGAAAATGCAGTATAGCACTGTCTTACCTTGCTTCCTTCAGATGTAAAGCATTAAGACAATTCATTCCAAGGGGATCACTTTTCAAGGGGATTATGAGTAGATTTTTTTTTTTAATTACAGAATGAAAATTAAGATCTTATATCATCTTATTCAGGGAATCCTTCTTTTAATTTTAGCAGCACTTCTTAGTGTATTGTTTGGAGTTTGAGATCTTTTGCTGCCTTTTTAGAGATTTGTATGATTGCTTTAATTCTGGGTAGGTGCAATTTGGAACAAAAACAAATGACAGAACCTACTTTAAACTCATGTTTTTCAAGATATTTATGCTGTTAAGAGCTTTTGCTAGTCGTGTACCTCTTCTAGCCTGGTGGGATCACTTGCTTAGCTGCAGCGGGTTATGCGTGCATCTGAGAGGTTTCTTCAGAGCTGGGCAGAGCAGAGAGCTAAACCTAATTCCCGCTGCTCGTTCTTTACCTTTGCTTTCTATGAATGATTGCCCATTTTTCCAACATGATTCAGTCCAAATTTCCAATGTTGACAAAATGATTCAGAAGCGAAACACTGGAAAGCTTTGTCCCTGAAGTCCTGCATTTTGCGGTACATTCCTGTTTTTTCTTAACAACCTGCTTTGGAGTTCTGGTGCCCGAGGGAGCCGTCTCGGAGGACAGTGTAAGAGGTTTTGCTTTGTTTAGACCCACTCTTATCGGATTAGGTTTTGGTTTTGCAAAACAAAAAGCCAAAATCTATTTGGTTCAAGGTTCCATGTTATCCGTGATGAATTGACAGTGCCAGCCACTGCTGATGTTTCTTAGACAGCCCTGAACTGGCGACCACAAATAAATCTCCTGTTATGTTATTTTTCAGCTCTCTACTCTCAACACTGTTTCTTTAAACAGCTCTCTGATGCTAACCATCTGCTCCAAATTGCTGCATTACTCTTCAGCTCCGTAAGGCCAAGTCTCATGCGCTCTACCCCCAGCAGCAGGCTCAGCATCCAGGCTCAAGCTGAGTCCTCCCTCCGTGACACAGAGCCCCAGCTGCTCTCATCCTGATAGATGGGAGGAAGACGGGAAGATCTCTTCTGCCCCACATCCCCAGGCTCGAGGCCTTGTAGCACCTCCAGTCCCAGGGCTGCTGTTGGGACAGGAAGATTCTTTCAGGATTATGGGATCACCAGAAAGAAAGGGCTGCCTCCGAACAAGATGGGTGGGATGTTATAAAAAACACTTGGTTCTGGCATAACTCTGCTCCCATTAAACTCAAGGAATAAAACTTCTACCAACTTTACCAGGAGCAGAGTGCGGCTAGTGAGAGCTTTTGAAGATCCCACTGTATAGCTGCACCCACTTTATGTATCCATTTTAATGACATGATTAATAAAATACCAATGGAGCTCCAAACAGTTCTGTGTTCGTTTTCCAAAGCAGTTTGACTCATCCATAATCATAACCAGACTTCCAATTACACTGGATTTTAATTGTTCTTCTTTAAGGATAATTATTAGTACTCTGAAAAAAATTACTGTGAGTAGCTGGTGATGAGTAGGAATAGGCATCCTCGCTTCTCTCAGTCTGTTCTGTCATTTGAGTTATGAGGAATGTAATCGGATATGTGACACCCAGACGGAGCGTGGTTTCCAGGATCTGAGAGTGCTCTGTTTCAGTTAATGTGTTAATTTGGGCTCCATCTTCTCATTTGTTCTGCTTTGATCTATCATTTCATAAAGCTAAAGCACCAGATTAAGTGTGTGTGCTTGATTTATGTGCAAGACTGCATTTGCATACACATTAATATTTTTAAAGTTTTGGTCCAAATTTCTGCAAGCCATGGTATGGAGTAATATGAGCTGTAATTTCACACTGCATGGCAACGACTGGTGGGAATAAAATTGTCCTGCAATTTGGCCATCTTCACATACCAGCAGCTATTTTCCATTTGGAAATTTTGAATATTGCCAATTGAAATATATCTGTAAGCAAGCTGTAAGGCGAGGCATTGCAGGAGCTGAAGGGCATGGAGCAGGAGGCTGAACCTCATGCTCACCCTATCTGGATTTTAAAGAACTGAGATTAAAGTATCAGCAAGAGGGACTTATTCTTTCTGCCTGAGAAGTAAAGAAAAACCCAGGAACTTGATCGCGCAGAAGATTTTCACATGAGTGCTTAGAAAGAAAAATCCTGACTGGGAGAACAGCTAGGACCAAATTTTCTCATGTGCTGTCTGAGAGGTTAAATTTGCTTTTGTGCACAGCACAGGGCTGCTTTTTGGTGTGGTGGTATTTATATTCACCTAGTTAAAATGCCAGTGCCAGGATCCCGCTGCCATTTATCCGTAAGCACAGATTATACATGTGTAAGGAGGGTGTCATTCTGACAAGCTGGGTCTTTAAACTTTCACGGCTTTGGAAAGTTAAAGAGTTTTTTTTCCTTTGACACCTAGCCCAAGGGGGTTAGTAGAGCTGCTAAGAAATGATTGAACTTTTGTAATAATTTCTTTTTGAAATTCACGCTGGATCCTTTGAGACATAAGGTAATACCATAATGTGAATATAATCATATAATCCTTTTAGTTTTATTATAGTAATTATTGGAATTAGAACAGTATTGTTTTAATAATACTGTTTTTCTTCAAAGTGCTCCACAAGCTCCATATTATAATTCGTTTTATTTTAAAAAAGGCTCCCGGGGGAAATGCTGATTTTTAGAAATGTGCACTTGGAAAATATCTGTTGCAGTGCTACTTCCACACATGATGGTGAAATTTAGGAAAGTTTCAGGAAAAAAAAGGTCAGGATACTAGCCTACCACTCTGCCAAACATCTCAGCCGGTACAGCAGAGGGGTGAAGGGCTCTGGGTCAGCCTCTGCTCTGCAGCCCTCAGCTGGGAACCTGAGACTTTACACTTTGGTTGTGCTCCCTGAGCTATCAGATAAGCCGGATCTCCCCTTCTGCAGCTGGAAATGTTTGGCTTTGTTCTTTGCTAGAATTAAAAGCTCTGCTTGGGTTAGTTTGATTTCTGGTTGACCGGCTGACTGCAGAGAGGCTGGTTTGTGTTTGGTCGGGAGGATCTCTGCCCCGTCACTGCTGGGGCTTTGCACGTCACGCTGGGGAGGTTTGCCGAGTGGGAAGACTTTCCCCTTTCCTAGAAGTGGTCGATAACTGGATTTGCCTGCCAAAGTCTAGGATTTTATTCAGAAGAAAGATCATCTTAAACGTAAAATTGATGTCCTCTGCCCTCTGATGGTTACTGATTTGAACATGTCTGGTTCGTGGCCTGGCTCACCCATGGAACTGAAGTTTTGTAGACCCCTGGCTCGTTCAGGGCTACCAGCCTTTATCAGATCTGGACTCAAACCCAGAGGCAGCTGGGTTGGAGAGCTACCCGCTCAGTCAGAAGACGTCGCTTTCCTTCCATGTCCTTTTAGCTTCATAAATGTGTAGCACAATTTTGCCTCCTTTTAGCTTGTCAGAATAATCTAATCCAGACATTTCTGATTTAAATTAGAGCCTTTTCCAACTAACAAACTTTCAGAACCGCCTCTCCTTCTAATCCCTTCTTATTTATTTATTTTTATATATCTTGTCTTGACAAATTATGTTGCTTCATGTCATCTCAAACGATGTGGTATAAAATTAAAAGAAAAGCCACTTTGTAATGTATCAAAATGTTATTAAAAAACCCCCCAAACGTTTCTCATTTTTGCTCACAACTAATCCCAAGTGGCAGCGGACTGTGAGGTTTTCTGTGAATGCATTTACAATAGGAGCCAACCACACATTTCACTGAATCAACAGGCTTGTCTTGAGATATTTATGACATGATTGTTGAAACTTCTGTTTAGTCAGCCATCCCCAGGAAAGACGGCATTTTTGATAGTGCCTGAAGGCATTAGGCACACGTTGTCGAAATGGTTTTCAAAACACCTGAAAGCCCACTGAAAACAGAGCTTGGGTAGCTCAGTTAGGGTCTTGCAAATACAGTGCCGGGTTCCCACTGTGAAGGGATGGAAATGGGATGTGTAACACCCCCACCAGCTGGAGCCAGCGGCAGCACAGCTCTCTTCGCCATCACCAGCAGCGACAGAGCAGCAACAATCCCATTTTGTCACGGGGACTGAGACACTGCCCTTAGCTCTGGATGTGTCACCTACAAAAACTAAACTAAACTACAATCATTGTCTGTCTGCATGGCTTAGGGGCTGACTTTCTGTCACTCCCAAGGCGGGTGCTGCCCTTTGGTTCCCCCAGGGAAGGCAGGTTGCCTCTGAGCTGTGACTCTGGCTCATTTCTGGTGGAGGACTACGTGCCAGTTAGCAAGCATCCCATTGCTCCGCATAATGTTTGTAGCCCAAGTTAACTCCAGGGCAAGCAGGAGCTCTTTCTATACGTGGGGCTCCATCTGTAAGACCCCTGAGGAGTGTTAGCAGCAGACCCTGTTCCCCGTGGATGGAGAGCAGAGGCTTCTTCTGCAGTGGCCGCGTTGGGGGACCATGCTGCCAGGCTGAAGCCGACCTTGGTCCCGGCTCCCCAGCCACCGCCTCTTACCACAACCCCTCCGAGTGTCATCTGAACTATTCTTCCAACTAGAGCCAGACTGCTTCATCATGTCCTCGGTATGAAAAAACTTGCGAAGGGGGCAACCTTTGATCCCTAAAAGCTTTCAGAAGTGTTAATTCCATGTCTGGAATATTGTCACGAAGCGGCCGAATTCCAGTGCGCAGAAGAGCACAGGCTGCACCCAGGGGGGTGAACGCAGCCTGCTCAAAGCTGTGCCATGTGGAGAAGGGCACTTCTCGCTAGGCTTTGTGTTTGGGCTTTTATGATGCTTTTAATATGAGAGACTCTTATCATGGTTCATTTGCTTCCATGCTTGTGGTTTTGCCACTGGGGAGCAATTATAGGATCCTGTGATTCATGCTCAGGGAAGAGCTGAAGTTTAGATGGTGAATTATGTGGCTATTTTTTGGTGGACTTTTGTTGGTATCGAGCTAGAAGATGTTAAAGCACTTTGGTCCAATTAAGCTGATGATTATCTTGTGCATGGCCACACGGCGTATTTTGTTAGCTACGCTCCTTGACTGTTTGGAAAGGAAATACCGATAGAAATTTAAACACAAGCTGTTAATGATTTGCCTTTGCTACAATAAAGGCAGGCTCTTAATTAAGATCTACTATGATTTTTTCCAGTGTTTTATTATTTGCTTTGAGTTTCCAGAATGTCTATGCTCTAACCGTTTCATTTTGTTTCCTTTTTTGTCCCACCAGTATTGATGTCACTTGGAGATTTGATTGTCAACATCATAAAAACAGCACCAGAAAAAGCCACAAGATATTGCATAAAGCCCAGAATGACTGAAAGTTGGTGGACTTTTTCAGGAGATACATTTTTTCACTGGTGAGTAGGTGGAGCCATTTTATTTTTCTCCATTGCAGTCTAGAACAATTCAAGCTTCTGAGACTCGTATTTTGATGTCATTGATCATCTTGCTGGAACAATGCAGCAGTTTCTCCCCAGTGTCAAAATTGTGAATTATATATGTTTCATATTCCATCATTAATTAGGAACAGTTTTCTTCCATTTAAATAATTTTATTTCTTGAGGTGGGAAGAGGATTTCTTTGACTGATCATCCTTCATTAAATTAGCCGTAGAAATGGTTTGCATCTTCTGAGGTTGAATGTAAATCTAAGCAAAACACTCATTCCAAAGTCTGAAACTGGGCAAAACTTTTTGCAGCCCTGAGGCTCAGATGAAGTCTGGAGTGATGGTCAGAAGAGTCCTCAAATGAAGGGAAGGAAGGAATTTTAAGGAAAAAAACAAAAACAAACACGTGTGAATGTTTGTTCTCTTCTCAAACATTTGAGGGGTTTGAAAATTGCACCCAAAGTGGAACGTTAAGTTCAACCTCAACTTTGGGCAAGAATTTGGAATCCCTTTGTAGTATTTTAGTGATGTAAAGTGTGCGGGGAAGTGCTGCAGCCAGCCCTTGTGGGAGCAGATCACCCTGTGGGGAGGTTTGTGCACAGCTCCTCTGCTGCAGGACAGCTGCAGAGCAACACCAGAGTGGGGCGTCTGAGCCATTGTCCTGGCTGGAACTGGCTCTGAAATTAGGGGGTGAGAATTACCTTCTCCGTGCTTCCTCCTCTTTCTCACCAATGTTTCTACAATAAGCACTGATCAGATGCAGAACAGCTTCAGAACGAGTTTTTTTTTTCCTCTGTCAATTGTCCTTCTGTGAAAAACAGCCCTCCTACAGACGGTCGTCTGCCTGATGCATTCACTGATAGCACACAAGTAGCACTTCTGGGATCATTAACTGAATTAAGCTGAATACCATATTTTCACCTGGTATGTTCAGATTTCTTAGTGGAGCTTTTTGGGTTGTTAGCCTTCTGCCACCTTAATCTCCTTAAGACATGAGAGAGCTGTACAGGGAGAAATACATGCTCCAAAAGGGGATCTCTGCCCTGCGGACATAGGTTCCCAAACCATTACACAATCAAAAGCATCTGACTCAGACAGTGATGGGTCTTGGACAGGAGCAATTAACCCAAAATAAATTATCCATTGTGAACAGTATACATAACACGACTTCACACAGTGTGTCTCACTTTGATAATATTCCTCCACAAATTTACATGACACAAGGAGAAAAGAAAAGGAGGGATGTTTCTGTTTTGGTTTGGGTTCTCTGCAGCTGAAAAGGAGTTTGTTTCTTTTCCAAGAAATTCAACCTTACTCTTACGCTTACTCTAACCAGATGGCACATCGTCATTGGTTTGAAATGCTGCTCCTTGAAATAATTCTGGAGTCTTAAAACTCACAGGAAAATCTCTCTCCCTTGGTTTTTTCTTTTTTTTTTTTTTTTCTTTCTTTTTTTTTTTCATAGCTAGAGGGAAAAACTGTTTCCAGAACAGCTCCAGGTTCGATGCAGACCGGGTCACTGCAGTTTGACCCAATCTGGGAAGCTGTGGACCGTGACTGTGATTGGCAACCCCATCTCCTGGAGGTGCGGGTTCCCCAGAGAGGCAGTGTGTGATGTTCTGGGGATGTGAAACGGGTACTACGTGTGATGCTCTCAAACACGTTCTGCTGTTGGACTCTTTCCTTCATGGGCTATGTAAACAAACAACAGATTAGGGGGCACTGGAGCCTGATCTGGCTGCAGTTTCTGTTATAAAAAAAAAAAATAAAAGGATAAACTGTCCACAGCAAAACATGTTATGGAAATCTAGTTTTTAGGCAACAAAAGGCATGGATAGCTGATCAAGACTGGGGATGAGAAAGAAGCAGAAAAGAAGCAGTTGTAGTGATATGCCTTGATTTTATATGCTTTCTAGGGGACAAAGCGTAGTCAGTCCCAGCCACCTGACATCCTACCACTAAGCAGGGATGTTTGATTTCCACCAAAGGAGCTTGGATTTAAGAGGATTTCTGTTACTGTTTAAAAGTGAGAAGCCAGACCTGTGGCCTGGCATTTGGTGGGCAGCAGCAGGGAGGCTGGGCTCCTGGAGAGGATGGTGAGAGGGGGACCTTCAGTTCCTCCAGGTTCTCCCCCTCTTCAGCAGTGCTGACTTGGTCTTTCCCTGACTTAGGTTCATCCAGATATCTGTCAGACAAGCTTCAAAAGAGCAAAGCAGAAAGGCTGTCGTTTCCATTTAACACAAAAGAGCTGTTTTCCCAGGTATCATCCTAGTGCCTATCCTAAAACTGTATAAAACATTCTGTCAGTTACAGAATATACACAAATAAAATATACACACGGGGTTTAGGAGGATGAAATCCAGATGGAAGGTTGTTTTCTCAACAGCAAACATGGGCCAAACCCTAATGTGCTGCAGACTGGCACGGCTGCCCGAGGACAATGCCAGTTTGCTGCAGGAGAGCCCAGGCACATTTTCCTCCACATTTTCCTCTACAGGCTGCACTCCTGCTGCCTGAGCTGCATCCCCGGTGTACACAGGCTTCAGCTCTCCTTTACAATTACCTCCGTGGCTGCAGCGAGCTCACAGCGGCTGCGATTTCATCCACCTGAATGTGATTCTGGGGACATGAGTTGGGGCAGCGGCGTGAACACAACTTGTGTTTATCCCCTGGGCTGTGAGTCCAGCAGCTGCTCCTATTAGGAAGATTTGCATATGGCCTTGGCACAGTTTTAAATGAATCAACTGTTCTTCATGGGTGGGGACAGAAAATCTGTCTCCTTTGGACTTGCAGTCATAGCTGTAACATTAAGCCTGCGTTTGGGGTGCAGGCAAAAATTTGATTAAAGAAATAATAATCTTTCAAAATTAGAGTTTTTAAAGTAATTAAAAACAGAAAATAAGCGGTGTGAGAAGATGAGGAAAGAGTACATGTATGTATTCATAGTCATCTAAATATAAAACTTAGTTTTGAATGCTAATCTCTGCCTCTCCCCGTCCTCTCACGTCCCCTGCCAACAGGGCAGCGTACGCCTAGAGAAGGAACACATCTGGCAGGTAGAGTCAGCCTCGGTAATTCCCATCACACAACGGGAAAGGCTTGTTGCTTACTGCATAACATCTCATTTCTGTGCAGGTCCTGTTGGTCAGGGCAGGAGAGAGGGAGCTGGGAGGAGAGCTTTCTGACATTGCACGTGCCGGATGGCAAGCCCTTTTGGGTCATTCCCCAAGGATTTTATGTTCCCTTAGTTTTGGTTTCAGTGGCAGTTTGGCACATATATTGCAATAGGATATTTAAATGCAACTGTGTCTGGCCTTTCTGTTTTGAAAAGGTAGGACTTAGAAGGGATAGATGTCTCCAAAGCTTGAGGAAGGTGAGCAGGGGATGCCTCTTCCAACAAAGCAGCAAACCAAAGGAAGTGAGGAGAAGGCAGAGTCAGAGGCAGGAAAAGCAGAATCTTTTTAACATGCTCTGTATTTGAACTCCCTGCTAGGAGACATGGAGAGGGCTAAGAGTTTAGGAGGGTTCTAAATTCTGGGAAGAATAATCCATCCAGCGGTGTTACAGACAGTAACAGTAAAGTGCCTGGGAGTGCCCTCACCCCATGGAGCTCGGGTGGCTGAGCACAGTGCAGGGAAGCGTTGTGCCACACCGGCTGCTGCTCGCTGGGCAGCCACTACCCCTCCACACCTTCATCCAGGGTGGCTGCAGCCAGCCCCAGTGCTCTTACGGAGCCCAAACAGATATTTCACAAGGCAGCTTTGAGATGTGATTAATGCGGACAAATCACTTTGAAATTTTGGGATGAAAGGGGCTGCAGAGCTGCTAAGTCTAGCCCCAAACTTGCTTCGTGCGATGCGAAAGCGATAACTGAGTTGACAAAACTCATTAAGCGCAGCACCTTTATCGTCTGCTGTAATCTGGAAAATGTTGCAACACAAAATGTTGGCCCGCTACCAGCACATCATCATCCCATTTCAGTTACAGAACAGCGACACGGTGATAAGCTCCTACTTGTTCGGCATCGAGGGCTCCTGGGATGATGTGTTGGGAAATTCCCCACCGGGTACCGAAGGTTTTACTTGACAGCCTCGTGCTGGACCGGGGAGGATTGGAGCTGCCCCCACCGGTGGCTGTGGTGCTGGCAGCTCAGGGGGCAAAGGCTCCGGCAGGGCTCCAACAAGCAGTGATAGACGTGGGCAGCAGTTGCAAAAAGCCGCTCTGAAAAATGCTGTACAGATTTCACAATTAGGACACGTGTCAGTCTTACCGGGATTAAGATGAGCCCGGTCCTTCTCATACAGCTGATCTCCACTGGAAGGACGTGAGAGCTGTTTTTCTGGTTTTGTTGTTACAAGCAGAGATAATTGAGGTTTGGAGCAGGAACGTTTTATTTTGGCGGACAAAGAGATGGAAGAAGCTTTTGGCATGGTGATAGCATTTCGGAAACACTTTGTGAGAGTCCAGAGTCTGGCTGCTGCCTGGAATAGAGAAAAACTAGTTAGGTTTTGGGGGGGGGGGGGGTTCCCCTATATTTTCTTATAGTAAAATAAATTCAGTGTCTGAGCAAAACAGTCCATGCAGTCTATTGTTGGGTTCATAGGGAAATGTAACAAACAGTATTTTCAAGTGGTTTTGTATTCCAGTGAGACTATTTCACAAGCTTGTTCTTAGCACTTATGGAACCCTTTATATTTTCAGAGCTCCTGAAAACAACAAGCTTGCTAAAAAAATACAAGCGCTATTTTTAGTGCTGTAATGTCTAAAATAATAGCACATTGACAGGAACTTCATCCATTTCAATAGGATGCCACAGTGCTGGGCGGTTTATGGTCCTGCTCCAGTTCCCAACCGGCTGGGCTCAGACAGCCGAGCTGGGCTCGCCGCGACCCAGCCTGGGTGGGCACATTGTTCGGGCTGGCCGGCCCCGCCGCCGAGCCGCCTGGGCTGTAGCAATCTCTTCACCCTCTGCTGAAACGCAGCCCCCTCTGCGATAAAACCTGGCCCATCTTCAACACCACCACAAGTCCACAGCTCCTGCTTTCTAGCGGGAAGCCTGAGCTTGGAAAAAACGCCTTTTCGGCTGGAGCACCCCTCCCTGCTTGCTGATTTTTGACCCTCTCCTTGATTACTCAGTGAAATCTCCCAGCTGTTATTCCTCCCATCCCTGCATTCCTTTCCCAGCATTTTATGACAGCTCAGGGGGCTCTCTGCGAGCACTGAGCACCTCCTTTGGCATAAAGGCGAGGAGCGGGGCAGAGGTGCCAGCCCCAGCCAGCAGCTCTCGGAGCCAGCCATCCGAGCTGCCCCCGAGCAGCCCATCCCTTCTCACTGTAACCCTGGTGTTTCTCCCAAAATGTAACATGAATCCGAGAGCAGCTTTGTTGAACTATAATCTGGGTCAACAGTGTTTGGTAGGTTGAAAGGTCACACTGAAACCCCATCTGTTTTAGCTCTCCATTGGAACCATGAAAGTACTTTAAACTTGAGATGTTCTGTAGCATTCCTAAATTATCAGTAATGTGTAGTGACACCAAGAACTGTGGTCTAGAAATGCCATGTCTCTGTCTCTCTCCTTTTTTTTTTTGATCTAACTGGGAGAAGCATCAGATTTAGGAAGTAAATTCAAATCAGCTGGACACAGGTCAGTGGCTGTGTGTGGAGAGGGACGGGACGGTAGGTGCCTCTGGCCCATAAAAAGCCTGTCCTACTGAGATCTGGCTCCAGGGCTTATTAAATACCAGCCATTTTTGACTAGTAAAAGACCAAACAAAATGTGCTTTTTCTCCTTTGATGATTAAATTCAGCCTGACGTGAGGGGTATCATTTATATAAACACTTGCTTTTATGCATGTGCTGTCCTAAGAGATTAGCACACTCGCACGCTCACTTTTAAGGCTGTTTTGCTTTCAGGTGGGAGCGAATGTAACCCCCAGACTGTGGGAAGACCCAGAGTGTCAGGGAGGCCAGGGCACATCTGCCTTTCTTCTCTTGCTTGGGCTCCAGCCAGCTCTTTTCAGAATCTGCCCTGGAAGAGGTCGGCACCGCTGGTTCTCACTGCTCCTCGGCCCAGGTCCAGAGCTCTCCTGAACCCCTTCCAACGCTGTCAATGTCTGCGTGCGCCAGGGACCCCTTGTTCAGCGGCTTAATTCTGGAGCGTAAAGAAACAAGCTCACGTGGGAGGAAGGTCAGAGCACTGATGCTTTTATTTTACTCCAGGGGCAAACGTAGATGAGGTCTCAGTATCTCCGAGCGGTTGGTTTGTTTTACCCATTTTACATCACGGTGTTAAGGCAATCAGGGCTGTGCTTGGTCTCTGCTGTAACAGGGGAGTGGCCAAGGCTGCAGCTGCAGGAGTTGCTTTTTCTGTTAACATGAGGGAATCAACCAGCTTTAACTTCAACAGCATTTCATAGTTTCCTCAATGCCTCTGCTGCACGGTGTAAGGCACAACTGAATTACAGGTGATTCACCCTATAAGAGTGACCCTGGCTGCGCTCAGGGGAGAAGAGTGTGCCCCAGCCTTCCTCCCTGCCAGAGAGCAGCGCATCCTTCTGAGGATCTGATGGCTGCCCCAAACATCCCATCCCAAATCAGCCGAGCTAGATTGGAAATAAGTCTTTGCAAATTCAGCTGGTAAGAGAGGTAGAGATGAGGGGCTGGCAGGGGCTGGGGTCGTTTCCCCCTGACATGGCAAAGGCCACCAGTAAATGGCTGTGACTTTTTCATATGGGGCTGTTGTCCATTGGAGACTGATAGGCACTGACTGGCACTAGGGCTGCAGAGGGAATGGAAAGCAGGGGCAGCATCTTCACCGTGCAGTGTCCTTGAGACATCTTTGCTTATCAACAGAGAGCTCCCTGCAGGCGTAGACCTCTCTCGGGTCAGGGCAGCTTTCTGTGCACGTATTCCCAGCACCTTGCTGACAGCCCCGATACAGCGTGGGTTTCAAGCTGGACTGTAAGCTGAAGACCACACTGGTTTCTATTATTTATGGCTAACACAGAGACAGCAACACCCCCAGCGCCCTCCCCCTGCCACCTTTAACCTTTCAGCTCTGCCCGCTGCCTCCCTGTCCCCATGGACTACAAAGCTGAGAACCCAGCTCCTCGCTCCGGACTGCAGCGTGATAATTGAGCAGAGTCACGCTAGCTACAGGGAGACAAATCTGCAACTGATTATGAGGTTTTCTTCTCAATTAATTGTCAGAAGCAAAGGGATGTTTGATGTTTAATGTCTTTTCCTTCTTGTTAAATGCATTCTCTTTGCCACCCATCCTCAGACACTGGGAATAGACGGAGTTGGACAATGCAGCGGCTGCGAACTTGTCGCTGTATTCATGCATAATCTGTCTCAGGCGTTTGTCTGCTGTTTTGATGTTACAGGTCTGCAGGGGACTTTGCTTTTAGATTTGTTGACAGAGTGACATTGACATCTTACTTAGAGGCACCGGATGAATCCTAAACCCGAGCTCAGGCTGTGAGGTTTAGATGCCGTGCAAGTTTTCTGGGGCAGGAGCAGGATGGCGCATCTCTTCTGCCCTCCATGGGCACGGTGTCTGGTTGCCAACACTACAGTATGCCTGGCCTGCCCTCACAGGCTTGTCCTTGGACTGGGGAAGACACTTCTATCTTCTAACACCTCCAGACTAGGTAAAATCCTAATCCCAGTCAGGGCAGTGGCAAAATCTGTCCTTGTTCATATGGGGCTCAGTTTCATCCTTAGGGTCTTCCATAAAGGCAGCTCAATGCTGTTGGGACTCTAAATTAAGCACAACTTGAAAGATTTGAACTAATTTTAATTCAGCAAATTACTGGCAGAGCTCTGATGTAGACTTTAAGAATTCCTGGCTCCCAGTCCTCTGCTCCGGCCACAGGCAGGATTGAACTGATTACAGAAAATCTTTGGGAGACTCATTATTTTAGATCTAATATTTTGAACTTTCAGGAAGATCTGATGTAGATTGGAATGTAATAAATAGATCTATAAAAAGGAAAAATAGAGACCGTGCTCTTGTGACTTGGAAATTGCCAGAGAAAGTAAATAAGTTACCAATTACACCAATTATTTGGGATAAATCTCTAATTTGTTTTGTTTTAGGAATAACCTGGATGCCATATTCGACTCAGTAGTAATGAAAACCACATTTGAGGTGCTATACATCCCATTTCAGATCTTCTAGGGAAACTGAAAAGTTACAGTAATGGCTTAAATTCTGCTTAACCGCTCGCTTTATTACAGCTAGAGAGGAGGTTTATATGCATATGTTTATACATACATATATATAAACTGAATAGCTGCAAAGTTTGGCAGTTTTTGCTGTGCTGAATGGGATGGGGGGCGGGACAGATTCCGAGAAAAACTCAGCCCTGCATATGAATCTGCCTGACTGATTTTTCTGGTGCAGTTAATAACGTCCCTTGAATGCGCTGCACAAGCCGAGTCAATAATTGTTTATTCAGCCTCGATGCACAAGCCAGTTGTGCACCACGTACCGTCCAGCTGGCATTTCTCCCGACCAGTCTGTGCTTTTTAGGCATAGAAGTGCAGGCATCTCTGGCTATTGGAGATGAAGGTTTAAGTATCATGTAGCTAAACTTCAGCACTGCTTGCTTTGGTTGGAAGTTTTGATTCTCCTTCCTGCCTAAGGAAAAAAATACAATGATGTGGACTTTTGCTTTGCTTATTTTTTTTTTTCATGTAAATTAACTAAATGTTTAAATGTGTTGTCAGATTTTATTCTAGCTGCAGCAGAAGTTCAAGCAATCCTTATCTTATCAAAACCAGTGTAACCTCTCTTTACCTTCCACACACAGCCTCTTTAAGGTGTGTCAAACTGAGCCCCCAAACTCATGAGTGACTTTAAAGAAAACTGGGCAACATGAAAACCTCGTGCCTTATTCATGTTATCTCCCTCTGCTTTGCTGAAATCCGTCCTTAGTTTTCAAGCAGGGAAAGTTTTCAAGCAGGTGCCAGGCAGCAGTGGCAAAAGCAAAGAAATTCTCATAAAAAAAAAAAAAAAAAAAAAAAAAAAAAAAAAAAAAACTACTTCAGGAAGGATGCAGACTGAGTCCCAAAAACTGTTTGCTGAAATTCTGTGTTCTTCTTTCAGGTTTCTCAAACAGACCCTGCTTTTCTGAAAAAGGGATATGAGGACAAATTCAGCTCGCATCATCCTCGGTTCCTTTGGCTGACATGTAGCTTACTGTTGGATGCATGTAAGTAGATGTGATACTTTTATACTTCACAAAAGTCTTCATACAAGGTCGTTCCTGCAGGCATTATGATATGTGGCGATACTGCCTTCTGTTTGCATGATGGCACAAATATTCTGACATGCACCTTGGTAAGTGCAATACAAATTAGAGGCAGTCCCCTGGCTAACAGCAGTGTGTCAGAGAGGAAGGATACAAAGCCAAAATGGAAATTAGGACAACAGCTAGCCAAGAAAGAAGTGCTCTCTGTGACAAGGAAGAGGAGAGCATGGCAGAAAAAAAGAGCTCCTTGGGAAGTGGGTGAGGTCCTTGCTGGGATGCTGCAGCGTGAACTTGGGCTATGGCCACCAGCAGCACCTCGTCCCCGCCCTCCTACAGCATGGGTCTCACTCCTGAATGTGTCACCAAAATTGGTGCCTCTGAGGCAAAGGCCACTTCAAATAAGAACAGAGGCAGCGTTGTTCTTGCATGAAGCATAACCAGAAAGGTTGCTTCTGTGATACGTCAGCTAGGTGTTATAACTTGTTTTATTCAGGTTAGGGGTGGCAGGAAAAAAACTGTGGGGAAAGGAGGGAGGAAGGAGAGCCTTTCAGATAAAACCGGAGTGAACGTGTTTGACTTTCTCACTAGAACCAGAGAACTAGTATTTCTGTTGCTGCTGAAATTTTTAGGTGTTTGAAGGATGATTTTTCATGCAGAATCTTCTACAAAGAAAGATGTAACAGAAATACAGGGCCAGCATTGGGATCTACTGCCCCACAAGTAGAGGTGCACTGTGTCCTGTCTGATCGATCCTGCGTTCCAGCTAAGAGATCCAAGCAGTACCTCAAATCAGCTGCCAGGTTGACAGGGTGGAGGTGAGGGCCTGGCTGTGCATCCTGCACTGCAGGCTGACCGGGAGGCATGCTGTGAAGTCTCTGGCCACCACCAGTAACAGGCAGTGAGGGTGGGACCTGTTTTGCACAGCCTCCCTGCTCAGGTGGCTTGGATGAATGGCCTGGAGGTGGCTCTGGGTTGGGTTTTTGGTCTTTACCCCTGGTGCTGGTTCAGCTCTGCCTGGGGAGGTGCCTGCCCTGTCTGTGCTCACACACACACCCCGTCATTTCGGCTCACACGAGTGCAAGGGAGGCTGGCTGTGGTTTGTGGGGTCATTGTGTTATCTCTTGGGCTGTGCAGGGGGCCTGGAGGCGAGATGCTGAGGGTCTTCTGATACGAAGCCTCAAATCCAACCTAGTAAATTAAGCTGCGGCATATGCAACACATCATTACAGTATTTATGTTTGCAGCCTCCAGCCCCAGTATCAAAAAGCCTTGGAGATGGATGCAATAAATAGCCAGTTCACAGAGGAGCTGGCAGGATTTATTATGTTTATGATTCCGCACAAATAGTGTTGACAGATTTCTTTTGATAATGAGATAGCTTCTGCACTCAGATCACCAAAGAGAGCTAGACTTGGGAGACTCGTCCCCAGCTGGAGTCTCTGTCATTAGGTGCCTGTAATTCCTTGCATGCTGGATTTTACACGCTGCCATATAAAGGGGCTTTTTTATACACAATTTGGTGCTGCCCTTCGGAGATGGTAACAGCAGTGTTATCTCTTCAGCTGGTGTTGTATCATCGTAATTAAGCGATAATCGTTACTGGCTAATTGAATAGAATCCTAAATGTGTGTGATGCACTGCAGGAATGAAATGTGTGGAAAGCGTCCCATTAAATTTACAGGCTGAGGCTTTGGTACAAGTGCCATGGAATCAATGGGAAGTTTTTTCCTTGATTTCAGTAGGAGCTGGATCTTGCCCAAATCGCGCAAAGCAGCCTCCCACGCTCCAGAACAAATACAGAGAGGCATATGGTTACTGTCAAGGGAACAGGTGGATACTCATATGGTTTGTAAAGGAGCTGGAGACAGCTTGTTGCGTTTTGATAAGAAGGTTATCCCAGGCAATGGGAATAGTGTGAAAACAGGGAGAAGTACAGCACGGGTGGCGGAGGCAGCAGAAGCAGGCGGGGGTGAACCCGGGATAGGAGGGAGAGGGAAAGGCTCACCAAGGTAGGCAGAGGTTTGGAAATGAGGAGGGAAAGCTCACCTTGGTATGTGAAAGAGGTGGAGGAGAAGCGCAGCATGACTGGGAGGAAAGGGCTTCGTGGTGGTTTTTGCTGGGGCTGGGGGCATTTGTGGAGGATGGAGGGAATGGGACAGTCCACAGCCTTGGTGCAGATGGTCGTACCATGGCTGCTGCCAAGATTTGGCCCCTTTCTCTCCCCTGCCAGGCATGTGGTTACACAGAAACGCAGCCAGGATGCCCCCCTCATGCAGGGCATGGTGCTGAGCGGTGGCAGGAGTAGCTGGGCTGCCATACCCAGCGGTGGCAGCCTGAAGCTGCTCGGGCGTCACACCACCACACCTCTGGGGAGCACTGAATCACTGGGCCAAGGGAACTGCCTTGTTCACACTGGGATGGGAAACAAAATCCCCTTTCAGCTCCTGCCATTCAGCACAGTGGGAAACCAAAAACTCCTGATAGCAGAGCTGAGATACAGCTGCCACCGAGCAGAGGCGGGTGCAGGGACTCGTTCCTGCACACGTGGCCCCACCATGGTGCTGGTGTTGCAGTCCTGTGGGCACAGAGCACGGCTAGCACGGCTCGCACTTGTGCCTGGGACTCCGAGCACATTCAGCTCTTTCCTCTGCCCCAGGCTCGGAATAATCCTTGTGTGTTCTGGGACTGGGTGGGGTGGGCTTGCATTGGCTCAGGGTGGAAAACTGAGATAGACTTGAGAAATAAGCAAATGAAGACATTTTTTGTGCCGAAAATCTGAGTACAGGTTAGGCCGTTGTGTTGTGGTGAGATACTGCAAATGTGCGAAACAGCAAAGATTTATCCCGGGCTGTCATGCAGCAGATCAGAGATCTGCTCGAGATCTCATCTCATCGAGACCATCGCCCAACGCTCCTCGTAGTGCTCTGCAATGCGGAGCTTCATGGTGGGAGCCGCTGTCTTTGGGCATTTTCAAAATGAGGGCAATAAAATGTAATTAAAAAAAATGAAGATGGTTCCTATGCGTTTGAGAGAATTTTGTAACTGGAACTCCTTGTTTATACTTGCTCAGCAATTAAGCTTCTGTGATGCTAAAATAGGAATGTTAATATTTTGGAAATGCTGGATCAGCACCGCAGCAGTTATTCTTCTGAAGGATGTGTTTGGAAAGGCACCGAGCGAGATAACCGATCCTCATGCTATTATTTCATTAACTCAGGAGTAGCTTGTATGAATCTTCTCAAGTACTTGCCTGACATACCTGCCAACCCCACGGAGCTACTGCTGAGTGAACAAGACCATGTTTGTCTCAAAGCGCTAACCAGACACCCTCGGTAAAGTAGGTGAAGAGAAAAACCAGCAGAGAATCCTTCTGTAACCCCACAGATGTCACAGAGGCAGTGTCAGAGTGCAGGTACTCCTCTGTGCCAAGGAATGGTTCACACTGCTCATCTCTGAAATCAAATTTTCACTTTATTCTGACACACGAAGCAAACCACAGATGCCCGTGGTCCCGTGGCCGTGCAGCTCATAGCCAGCTCGTGCCCATTTCACTGGGAAAGATGGAGCAAAGCGAGCTGGCCAGCCGTGCTGCTGTGAGCCCACCAGGGCACTGCTCATCACCACCTTGCCCAGGACACACCACGAGGAGCCCCCGGTGGGCAGGGGCCGGGCTCTGTCCCCAGACCCCGGCACTCAGCACGCACGGGGCATGCGAGGGCTCGGCGCGTACCTGCACAGGGCTAAGCCGCCTTTGCTTGGATTTACTCCGGCTTTTGCAGCTCCTGAGGGTGCCGGGCACTGTCCGTGCTGCAGCAGGGCTGCGTTATTTCATCGCAAACCCCGCGCGGTGCCGAGCACGGAGGAGCTGCGCTCGGAGCCAAGCGGCCGCCACCAGCGCACCGTGAGCTCCCCCTGCCCGCAGCCCGGGGACCTGCGGCCCCTTCCCCGCTTCTATCGCAGCCTGCGGAAAAACCGCACGGCGCTTATTTAAGGCTTCAACCTATTTGGGAAGGCCTTGCCCCCCCTCTAGGGTCGTCCCAGCCACAGGTCGCACAGCCCTGGGGTACGGGGTGAGGTCCCAAAGCGAGCCCTGCTTGCTCCCCCCCAGCCTCCCTACCAGCATCAGCGCTCACAGCAGGTAAAGCTGGCATCCAGGTATGGTCTGTAGATGCAGGTGAAAACATAAGGGAGTTGGAGAGACAAGCAGCCTAAAAGAGAGGGCCCGTGGGCCAGTTTTGTACCCTAAATGAGCTCAGAAATTGTGTGAGCACGATGGCAAAAGTTAGGCAGGCTACAGGCACACATTTAAATGTACGCATATAAAATGTAATTATATTTAATTAAAGCAGGACCACTAATAGAGGGGCTAGCTAAGTTGCTGGTTCCATAATTGTTCCTGGCTACCCTCTGTTATTGCAGGGGACACGCTGTATGCCAAATTAATTAAGCATTTCTGTGTGATCTAACCGGCACACGCAGCTCCCCTCCAGGACGCACAGGTACAGTCTCCACCCCGGCGGTGTGCACAGCACAGAAATATTGCTGAAGGTGACTTGGGCTGCCAATGTGGAGTAGCTGGAAAGTGTTCTTAGAAGGCAATAACAAACACTTGGCTAAAGTCTGGCAGCCTGGCACTGCTTCTGCAGGTTCTCCCCTGGCCAAGAGGTGGTTGTCTGGGCCTTGTGCCCCAGGCAGGGTTCGGGGCAGGCAGGTGCTCCCACCACCGTTTGCAACTCTGCCCAGAGCTCCGTACCTGTGGGCTCTTGCAGGAGCGAGAGGATATCAGAGATATCAGAGGATAACAGAGCTGCTGTTATGCCTTCATGAGGTTTTGCTTCCCAAGAGCAGGGCTGATCCTGGGCAGCCAGTTTGCTCTCAGCCACGTGGCACTGGCATCGTCAGCCTCCTGTCCCTCGTCTGCACCACACAAGACTACAAATGGTTGGGGTGGCTTTGTTCTTATAATTTACAGAAACCTGCTGGTGCAAACAGACCTGGCTCACCGAGGAGCTTAGTGAGCACTTTTAAAGACAATCCTGACCGTGTTTCTTTTTTTTTTTAATTTGCTGAGTGAAGCATGTGGAAGCTGGGGGGAAGAGGGAGCAGGAGGGATTGGTACAACAGGGGCAACAGAGAGCTGTTTTGGCCTTGATTTGTCCCTGATTCTAAGCTCTGACACTCTCCTTTTCTCATCCCTCTCTTGAAATATCAAGACCTTTTCTTGATATTTCCGTTTTCCTTTCCTTTCCTTTCCTTTCCTTTCCTTTCCTTTCCTTTCCTTTCCTTTCCTTTCCTTTCCTTTCCTTTCCTTTCCT
Source organism: Anas acuta (assembly GCF_963932015.1). Classification (NCBI taxonomy): domain Eukaryota; kingdom Metazoa; phylum Chordata; class Aves; order Anseriformes; family Anatidae; genus Anas; species Anas acuta. Next base: position 10,826,194 of record NC_088994.1, read on the forward strand.
TTCCTTTCCTTCCACCGGCAGGGGTCAGCAGCCCCATCCCCACGCAGCCCAAGGCGAGAACGGGGCTGCCTTCCCGACACGGCGCCGCGCTGGGAGCAGGAGGTGGGCAAATACAGGCGGTGTCTGGGCGCTGCTGAGGGTGGGGGCTTGAGGGCAAGGCTCCCCGGCTCTTCTGCTCTGCTCCAGGCTTTCGCAGGGTGCTGGGTTCTCCCTGCAGGCTCCTTGCTCCAGCAGAGGCACTAATTCCCTGCTGCCCTCCCGCAGGTGCCTGGAGATCTCAAGACAAGTGACAAGGGCTGGCCAGAGGGACCTGTGTGGGGTGGCACAGGGAGAGGCAGGGAGCAGCGGGACTGCCACCCGCACACAACAAGTGTCACTGAATTCGGGGTGCCCTCAGGGAGTGTGTCTGTGGCAGCCACGCTTCTGATGGCAGCAAGTACAGGCAGCCCTAACTTTGTGAGCAGGGTGAAATTATTCCACTTCACGATGTCTCCATGAGGTAAGAACTGTTGGACCCAATTCAGTTTGTTAAGGCGTTTGGTAAAGGATTTCTCATCCCCAAGTAGGGAAACGTTCATCCTGATGACCCAGGAACGCTGCCTCCAATGCTAGGTCTGGCTCTGGCAACCAGAAAAAGCAAGTGTAGCTTTGAAAAGTTCAAAGGAGCTAAAGATTTGCACCATGGGGGAGATCTCACAACAACAGGAGATCAAAATACTTATTCCTATAAGTGTTTTGATCTCTTGCCTTTCCGACACAAAAGGTGACGTAAGGAGGAACCAGTGGGAGCTGTGTGAGGGGGTTTGATCCTTCCCTTCTTATTTGGCCCCTTGGGACGCTGCTCACCAGTTATTCTGCTGGTGACAACAATAACAGCATCTCTTGGTGCTCCTCCAAGAGTTCTGAAGTGATTGCAGTGGGATTACACATTGTCCCTGGGTTACGAACATACAGAAAAACAGGATTATGTGGTCCTCTCGGTTTAAACTGTTGGGAAGGCCCAGCCTTTGAGACAAAAGAGGGCCTTATTCCTGGAAATCTGGATTTCCTGAGGCCAGGGCTTAGCAGCTCTGTTCCAGTGGTGCTGGGGTAAGCTGTCCCCACATGTACAGGGCTGTGCCAGGCTGCCACTGCATGCATGGGGACACGAGGACACCCTGCAGCTGGGGCTCCGTGCTCCCAGCCACAGCAGGGTCCTATGTGAGCTGTTCCCTGATGTGCAGCACCAGGCTTTGCGCCATCCTGCTCAGGTGAATAAAACTGCAGAAAAATATACCAGGGCTGGGCAATGTTTCCCCAGCCACCCCCAGCACCTCCGTGCCCCAGCAGGAGCGTTTGACAGCCTCCTTCCCTGCTCCCGCATTAACCCACAGCAGCTGCAGTCTCTACAGCTGAGGGCAGAGCTTCATTAAGGTTTAATTAGCTGTTATCTGGTCTCCATCAGAGATAGTCTGTGCTCTGAGCTGCTCGCAGTCCTGAAAAGCTGTGCAGTGGTGCTAGAGATCATCTCTGGTCCTTGCAGCCCTGCCTGGACAGGGATGGGTATGAGGTGCCTAAACCTCTGCATGTTGGTTCTTGTATGGAGGTAAGGGTGATCCCTTCAGAGAGGCTAAAGCCGCCCTCAAAGAGCAGTGATATTTCTCTGCTCAAGCCACACGTGCTGCTGCTGTGCCTCTCGCAGCCACAGGGCAGCAGGCAGCGCTTCCCATCCCCAGGAAAAGCTGCTGAGGAAAGGCAGGGTGATGGACAAATCACAAAAGCAATGCTTAGCATCTTTTCCTGTTTCCTCTACCACCTAACGATGCCAAAGTGTTTTGATTGCTGTTCATTCTCAGGGGCTATAAAGGAGCACAGCTCAGCTGCCTGCTGGGTAAGGTGGTGGTTTTCAAGGTCCTGCCACTGCATCTTAACTCCTTGTCTTCAGCACAGGGCTGCCAATCTTTATCCTTTGAAGGCTGTTGAGATGTTCTGCTGTGATTATGAATGTTCATTTCATGTTATTGACTTAATGCAATACAACTTGCAGATTCTGCCTCAGTTTTTAATCTCGGGTTTGCTTATTGCTTTGATATTTTCAGATAGATGTCGTAATAGCCCGCTCATTATTTACTCTCTCATCACTAGGACAATTGGAAGTGCTTTGTTCAAGTATAGCATCTGCAGAGTATGTTGTGTATTAATATTTTTAGTTCTAAAAGAGTCAATTCTACCTATAAGGCAGGGAATATATTTTTTCAGATATAATTTGGATTCTTTTCACTGCGAGGTACCTATAAGGAACAGTATACCAAAAACAGCATGGTCCAAAACAATTTGTCTACTTCAAGTCTGCCACAAGAGATTAGCAAAGTATACACAGACACAAACCATATGCAGACAAGAAAGAAAAGGGACAAATCAAAAGAGTTTTAGCAGGTAAGCACCCACACAGCAGCATGTGTCATATATCAAAGCAGCACGGACTGTAAAACAACGTCCTGCAGTTTGCAGTGGGCAGAAAGGCTCCCAATAAAGCCTTGGTCGTCTCTTCTTTGGTTTCACAAGCTGTCCTGGACAGTGATCTGAAAATTGAGCTTTAAGCATCAAAAGGGGACTGGAGTAATCCCAGACCAGGTCTATAAGTTTCTCTGGGGTCCAGGAGGCTGCGACTTGTGCTTGGCAAATGGGGGATTCCTGCTTTGGAAAGTGTCTCTCTGCAGCATGTGCATGCATAGAGCTCGTATATATCTTGTGAGGTAAGATGGGTTGCCTGAGGGCAACTCTGCTTTCCACTCAGCATCCACAATGCTGATTAAAACGTGAACAAAAAATAAAACCATTTTTGTGTATGTATGCACGCTGTAATAATATAACAGGAGATACAAGTGTTGTTTATGTATTTATCTAACTTCCATCTGTTTTGACTTGTTTTCTGGGTCTTTCTCATTTTAATTTCCTGGAGTAGGTGGGCAGCAGTGCTGGAAGGCAGTGCTGTACAGCCAGGAGGAATACACTGTGTGCTCTTCTGTGGAGAAATTCCTCGTTTGATGTGGTTCCCAAGCTGAAATGAAGGTCTCTGATTTCACGTGCGCAGCGTGGTCTCTGTTCAGGGATAATCTCAGTATCTCCAGTGCTTTGCTTTTGCTACTATGTGAAATGCAGAAATGGTTCAGGAGTTAATTTCAACCTTAAAAAGCATCACCCTTTCTCCCTGTACCTGTGGGAAGGAGGCACAGCCAGAAAGCAGCAAGTGCTTTTCAGGATGCTCCAATAATCAGAGCCGTAAAACTGCCCCTAGTGGAAAGTCCCCTACTTAGGGTGCATCAGTCTGAGAAGGACTTGGGTCAGAGCCTGTGGAAATCAACCCAGCTGGTAATTCTGCAAACTGCCGAGCAGCTGGGACTTAAATCACCCCGGCTCCAAGACATGGCCCTGCAGGAGCAGGTTCCCAGTGGGCAGGGGACACCTGGGGCAGTGGGGACTGCTCAGCGTACCCGGGCAGGTCCAAACCCAGCACCTTGGCACAAGAAGCACTCTCTGAGTGCAGGTAGGATTTGGGTTATAGGCTGGCTTTGCCGCGTAATTGTTAGCATTACTCCAGCATTATCAGACCTGGATTTCAGCGCCGAGCTGGTGGATAATCCTTGCGTGCGCAGAGTGAAAGCCGCCCGCCCAGCCCTGACTGCCGCCTCCTGCACCTGCAGTGGGTAAAGCACAGGACTTTCCACCGCGGCTTGTGTTTTCAATTTCTTTTGTTTGCTGAATTATCTGCTTTGATGAATATGTGGTGTGGGAGTGGGCCAGGGCAAAGGAGGAGCTGTTTAATTCAGCCCTTAGCCAGGGCTGAAGAATACTAGGAAAAATTAGCCAAAAATATTTGTGTTTCCTGCCAATCCTTCTCAGTGATTTCTTTTTTTTTTTTTCTTTTCTTCCCTCCAAGTTTCACACAAAGCTCTGTCTTTGGGATTAGCTGTCTACAGGCAGCTCTTTGTTTTCAGCTGAATTTAAGATTATGGCTGAGCAATAAAAGGGGAGAAAGGTGACACTGGAGCGTTTCTGCAGCAGTAAATCCTGAAATATTCAGGCCAATGACATTTCCATAGCTAGCAAATGTTGAGTGTGACATATCTGGTCAACACTGAGACTCAAACCTGGTCAGATTTCATAGAAGAACCTGCTGTGAGTCTCAGGTTTAGGTGGCATCAGGTACTTTTAAAGAGATCTTTCCAGTCAGATACCAAGTTTGTTTTCCTTTGCAGCTGTTTGCAGTGAGGGGATGAAAACGCTCCTGTTGTTAAACTTCACAGGCTGGAGAGCAGCCAAACAGTGGAGGAAATGCAAGAGAACATCACCCTGATAAGGGCCAGAGGGACAAAACCTGTGCTGTTGTGTCCTCAGGGCCTGTTCATTGCACCTTTGTAGGGTTTTTACATTCATTGCAAGGGAGTGGGCAGAAGATGCTCCTGCCTGATCTCCAATCTGAGCTGGTATTTGAGGTCCCCCTGCTTAATCTGAGGAATGTAAAGGATAGCCCACTCTTAACCCTGCTGAAGATGGGGAAGTATTTTCCTTTTCCTAGGCCATTTGATGCTCTGCAGTGGCTCAGTGCAAGGAATTTTGCCTTGCACAGGAATAAACCAGTGCATTTATTGCTCTGGTCCTGCCCCGTGGTGGCACTGCGAGGAGGAGAGAGGTATAAATGCAGCTTTCCCCTCCTGTGGTCTCCTGTGTCTTGGTCTAACTGTCAGCATAAGTGTACAAAACCATGTTTGATTTAGATTAAGAGCTCTCTCTCTTACAAGGTAGTGACCACTAGTACTATTTAAGGAGGGGATGTCAGTGCTCCAGTTCATCACACGAACGGTGATAAATCAGCCACCAGTTACAGAGCCGTGTCTAAGCCACCAAGTGTGAATTCACAGACCTTGAGAAAAAGGGGATCCTGGGGATTATTAACCTACCACGCTTACCAAAGGCTTCTCTGCTGGAACTCGGGTGCTAGATTTCGCCCATCCCTTTATGCACCAAGGCCCACAGAGGCAGTGAATTTTAGCTCCAAAATTTATGTTTTTAATGTTCAGAGGCAGGAAGGCGACTTGAGATGTGGTTTCTCCACATATCTAATGAGTGTTATTATGAGGAAATTTTCCCCTAGATCAGATGCCTCCAATGATTCTTTTGCAGGCTTTGGGTGTATTTAGCAGGGTATCAGAGCTCACCACAAATAGGATGGGGGAAAAACTTCACAAAGTCTGAGGCTGTGTCAGCATGGTGGCATCCATCTGAGTTTGGAAATTGCGCTAGTTTAAGCTTGCAAATTTTTCTTCTTCCTTTCATTAAAATCATGCTGCTTATCCTCTTGGTTACCTCCTTCTTCTCTTCCTACCCCATGATGTCTGCAGTTACAAACTAAATTTCCTTTCAGGGACAAATACACAGGATAAATTACCTCCATCCCCTAACACCTCCAGCAAGCAGCCAGTGATGCAGTCCATATCCACGTGAACCTTATGTGTAAGTGCAAAGGGAAAAAAAACAACTGTGTCTCTTCTGTGCCTGGCAATTCAGCAGATATGATCAGATCTATCCAAATGTTAAAGGTCTTTATCTGTCCTTTAATAAGCGCAGAGCTGACCACATTCAGCTCTCCGATGACTACTGGATTAGGTGGAGTTCGCAGCAGAGATGAATTTGACCCAGTAAGTGTATCAGTGGGCTTTTGGGTTTGCTTTACATAGCACGCAAAGAAGCTCTTCAAAGGCTTGTGGTACAACATGACCTTGACTTCAACTCTCATTTTAATGGCTACTTGGAAGATGACAAAGACCACACTCTTTGGGAGATTGCTGTAGGGTGAGAAGCTTCGAAACCACATGGCCAAATCTAAGCACAAGTGAAGTCTATGCAGCCCACACAACTGCAGTGGCAGCTGTCAGAAGTATGCCAGAGAAAGCCATGCTCCTGGCTGACAACTGGAGGGCAGGGACTCTGAAGCTCAACTTAAAGCAAAAATGTTCCTTTGATGGATATCCAAAATTGGTGACTGCTTCCTTTCAGGATGAGCATGCTGTGCCTAGGGAGCTGCTGATCATCTCCTGAAACAACACTGCCATCAGCGTGGATTGATGGCTTGATAGGAACTGTGATCCATAAGCAACAGCACTTAAAGCACTTGGTTTTTGATGAACTCGGGTGTTTACCTCGTGTGAGGGAGGAGCCAGGACCAGATTTGTCCATTTCCTAATGGTTTTCTGACCACCGAGAAGTATGCTCTTAACCAGCAGAATTTCCCTCTTAGCACCTGATTTTAGAAGGGATTTCCCCCCCCCCTGCATTGACATCATCCCTCCCTGCCTCAGTCTGTGCTCATAATCAAGTTCACTCTCAGTAGCATGTATTTTATTAAATTTGGCTGTGAGAATGTCACCAATTATGAAGGGAAAAGCAAGAGTGAAGGTTAGGGGGGAAAGGTGAAGGTTAAATTCAGACATTCAAGAGTTTATGGGGCAGTTTGTCCTCAAATCAAAGCCAGGCATTCACGTCAAGCTACGTAAACAGGAATAAATGCTCATGTGAAACTTGCTAAAGAAGCAAAACCCTGTAAGAATGTTTGCCACAAAAAATGTGCTTTCTTCTGCCTTTCCCTCTTCTTGGCCCCGAGAAAGGCAATTGCTCAGAGCATGTTGCTATCCTGGATGATGCGATACCTCAAGATAAAGACAAAAAAAAAAATCCCTGCCAAAAGACACACGTTCGTGCTCAGAAGCACTGCTGCGAGCACAGCCTGCGGTCTGCCAAGCACAGGATCCCAGAGCAGAGGCGTGTGCCCAGTGCTGGGGTCAGGAGGACACATCCCGGTCTTTCTTGAGGTGTCCAGTGATGTTTTTCCTCAGTATCACACCCTGTAAAAAGTTTAATTCAAGGCAGAATTTTGGGAAGGAACAGGAAAACTGGTGAGAACACTTTTTTAAAAAACAAATTAATCGCACATCCCCAGCTACCTTTTATTTACCAAACACAAGAAGTTTCCCCGTGTGATACATTTCTTAAATTATAGGTTTCCCATTTCCTGGCATCCTAATAAAGTCTAGATGAATGATGACAGAGTCTGCAGGGAGAATGAGTAAACATCTCCTACTGTCTGGAATGTAAGATGACTACTGTCTTATCCTTTGTTACAGGTTGTTAAGATAAAATTACCCTATATATCAGCAGTGCTGTCAATGAAATTAGAAAGCACATTCTACCTCTAAGCTGCCTGGAGGGTTCCAGGAAGGAGGAGGAAGGCAGTTGCTTCTGTTTGTTTTGGTTATCCATCTGCTGTGAAAAAAAAAAATATTTTTTTTTTCTAATGCAAATGGAAAAGAGAAAGAAATGCCAAGGAGGATGTGCAGGGCAGGTTCTGGATATTTTACCAGCTGTGCAGGCAGCAGAGGAAAGAAACTGGTTTAGTGAAAATCCTGGGATAGTTCCTGCCTGGACTGCAGTGGCAGGAAAGCTTGGGTGCAAAGAGCCCCTGCAGCGATAGTCGTAGGGCAGCGGCTGCAAGTCCCTGAGCTAAGGGCACTGCATCTCCTTGGGCTGCTGTCCCCCGGCATGCGTGAGCTGTGAGCAAAGCCTGCAGCAGTGCCTGCCTCGCCCTGAGGGCATTGCCCTGGCCAGCAAGCCAGGAGCACTCCTGAGGTGCCTGACCAGCTCTCTTGTTTAGCTCTTGAAAGCCCCGCGGTTGGATGTGGTAAATGCTAAGCAGCAGGTTGAAAAGAGAGGAGCTCTTGGGAAGACAGAGGCAGATGTACGTGCCGCGTTCCCTGGAGCCTCCTTTGTGTAGGAAGCGAAGCTGACAAGGAACAGTTTCCAGACAAGTGTCTTCTTTTCAATTATTTTCAATTCCCTTTAAATAGCAAAGGCTCCTGGGGGCTCTGCTCGCTCTAATGACCATTAGCTCACGCAGCCGGTGCTGCTGGTGGTGAGCCAAGGGTGCACAGCACTGTCCTTGCCCTATCCATGTGTGAGTGCCTGGGAAGGCAAGGCACATCCTGGCACCCCGTTCACACAACAGCTCTCCCTGCTTCAGCTGGGGTCTCTCCGGTCCCCTGAGGCTGGCCAGAGGGCAGGAGGGGGGCAGGACAGCATCAGGATGAAGTGGTGAGAGGTGAGGGTGGGCATCCTGGGACAATTTAAACTTTCTGAGAAGATCCAATTGAATCTTCTCACTCAGCTCTGAGAACACAAATTTGGTGTTTTCCCTAGATTTCCTCAAGACATCTCTCAGCCTCAAGTTTTCTCCTGTGGTTTGCCCTGTTTCTGTATCCATCACTCTGCTGCTGCAAATGTCAACTAGTTTTAGGAGTACCTTCCTGCACATCCCTGTAATTCACTAATGCATCTCCAGGGTGTCCTTTAAAAACAAAACAAAACAAACAAACAAAAAAATCAAACCTTGATCCTGTTGCAGTTTATCAGTCTTTAGAGAGCACCCATTGGAGAAAATTTTCTTCTCCCAGTAAGTAATTTTTAGAAATGTGCTTCTAATGAACATGCATTTGATTGTCAAAATACTGGAAAAGAAGCTATATCATCTGCTTGCTTATACTAAGGAGAAGTCCTGCATTGACCTGTTTCCCTTGTAATTAAATTGTGTTGCTAAAATAATCACTTCTTTTAGACTTCCTTGTTATATTAATTGTCTTTAGCTGTCACTACTCTTGAATCTATAGCTATGTATGGGTTCAAAACTTACCTCCCAGTGCCTCTGTTTTTACCAAGCACATTGTTTTGCTGCCTTTTTTTTCAAGTTGTTTTCCCATTTTCAAACTCAGACACTTCACACTTAGAATATTTTTGGTTTGAAATCAGAAAATAATGTAACTGAGTACAATACTAGAGAACAGCTGGAACTGGAAAACAGCTTGGGCAAGAAATGCCGTCGGATTTGCAAAGCATTCCTCAGTTTCCACCATCTCATCTTGTACTGTCAGAAACGTTACACGTTGCTCCATATACACACACAGAAGTGTATACACTTATACATATGAGAATTTTCTCTGACAAGCTGTAGGGCTTTGCTAGAGATTTTCCAACCCTAACCGTGTCAAAAGAAAATACCTTAATGCTCTATTCACAAAATGCTTTTGGCCTGCTTCTGTTTGAATGTTATGCTTGTTTGCATAGGCAATTCATAGAGGAGTTCATAAAACCTCCTTTTGCCTGAATTTGTGAATGCCTGCCCACTGCAGGGGCTTAAAATGAAATTACATTGGAAAATGCACTATTTGGGATGCATACATTTTGCACATGCCCTTTAAATAACTTGGATATGTTTTCAAAGGAGGATGTTTTTCCTATGGACTGAAGGATACATTTGTACCACCTACTAATTTTTTTTTCAGCTCCAAAACAGCACTAAGTAAACAGCTGAGGTTTTGACAATTCAGTGTTTCCAGCACTTATATCTTCCCTGTAGAGAGTTCCCTTGTTAAAGGACAACCTCTTCCTTTAATTCTCACTGCCTGGTTCCAGCAGGAGACCCTTCTCCTATCTCAGTTCTCAGTCTAAAACCATGATAATGGGGACAAAACTGATTTTTCACTGCTCTGCCCTCCCTCTCCCCCCCCCATGGTGCCAGTAGTGGCCAGCACAAAACTGATGTTTGTCTTTATTAATCATACACACACAATCTGCAACCTGAACTGTGTACAGAAATGAATGGAAAAAGCACAACCTGACCGCAAAAGTATTATTTTATAAATAAGGTCCTTTAGTAGTAGTTAATTGGATACACATTTTGCTGGATTCATGGAACATTAAAAACTATCATATCCGAATTGACTGACTGAGTTCATGTTACATCTCCCAAATTACCAATGACCATTTGCCTTGCAACATCAGACCTTGGGTTCAGAAATCTAGCTCCAGGGCCTTTTTTAAGTACATGGCACTTTTTTTTTCCTAATAGAGATTGATTTAGTGTATGTTTAATGGCCCCATAAATCACTCAACATGCCCAACTTGCATACAAATTCTGCCAAAAAAAAAAAAAAAAAAAGTTTTCAAGGGAGCAGATGCCTTGTTCTTGGAACCAATTTGCCTCGCTCTCTGTGTGTACATGAACCCACCGTTTCAAGATCCTCCTTATAAAAATGTTCTGCTCTCCCAGGTCTGCACACTGGTCATTTTCTCTGGGACTGCTTTCTTACTATGCCAAGTTAAACTCGGGTGATTCTCCTGCTGTGCCCGTTCTGTTCTGGTGCCTTTTAGATCAGCAATAAATAAATTCATTGTGCGTTTCAGCAAGAAGAAAAAGCAAAAGCTGGGGTTGCGTTGTGCTTGCTCTTGTGAAGATCTATTGTGTGCAAAGTAGTGTGCTATCAAATGGCGTAGGTCATTTTTCATTACCCCACTGAGGATGCAGCTCAAAGCAGAGGATTATAGAAACTCATTTCCTTTGGTTAAGGAAAAAAAAAAGAGTTAACATTCAATAAACTCGAGGGCTATGACGCAATGTGGCCCTCAGAACCTTCCGAGCGGAGCTGTTAATAGCTTCCTTTCCCAGGACGCGGGTTTGCCCCATTCACTTATCGACTTTGATGCATTAGTAAAAGAAAATATCAACCCCTCATAACTCTCAGAAATGATACAATACATCACTTGAGAGTAAGCTAGGATCAACACATTGTTAACTGTTTGATCTCTCGAGTCAAAATTAATGATAGGTGTTTTGCACACAAAAAAAATGAATGTTAAAAGCCTATTTAAGCTAACTAAAGACATCCATACAACATCAGGGTTGAATTGGAGGTGATTTCCTGCAATGCAGCTGTTATAAGTTTATCAGTCTGCGGGTGGCAGTAACCAGTAATCATAACCAGATTGCAGAAGGGTGGGATGGAACTTATCTTTAAATAGAAGATCCAACCAGCTAACTAGCTAACTGAAGAAAGCTGGTTGAGAACTAAGTTCCTGCAACTATTCACCAGGACACCCGAGGCTCTGGGAGAAGCCCATTTTCTGTATATTTTAAAGAAACAAAATGATTCTGAAGGATTAACTGCTAGGCAGAGAGAAACCAAGGTTTGTAATGATTAACAGCAGACCTCCTGCTCTCTGGTACTCGCAACATTTACACAATAATGATAGCTAATAAGAAATGGCATTAAGAAATGACTTCAACTTTCTCCACTGAGACGTTGCCATAGGCTGTTGATGAACTTTTAGCTCGTTCTCCTGTGACATGGAAAGGAAAGATCTGAAACGCAGCGTATATTTCAAGCAGAAGAGCGTTTGAAAAAATTCCAAGAAATATCTCTGAAGAGCCAAAGAGAAGTGTTGCACTGTGAGACAATGCCTCTGGACAATTACAGCCTGTTAGTTTTAATGCATCTCGAATTGCTTCCGTCTACAGCTAATCTGACCACTGGAAACAGTCACTTTTGCAATGCCCTTTAATTTTTCTGATTTGCGTGTGGGCGGTATCTGTTGGTATTAATATGAATGTTTTCCGGATTGAATTAGAGAAAACAAGGCAAGCTTTCAAAGCAGCATCAACTTTCTTTGAGAAATGTGAACTCAGGAACAAGTACAAGGCAGTAGGAAACCAGGAGGATGATTTAGGTCTGTCCCGGATCACTGTCATGCAGACGCAAAAAGGAGTGACAGAAAAGTCCCACTGGATCCTCAGATCTCTCCAGCTCCACTCGACAGCCTCTTTAGACCTCTTTGTTCTTAGTTTTGCCGTTTAGTCGGCCCTTTCGGTGCGCTGCAGCTAAATCAGTTAGAGCTGTGCCTGCTGCCGGCCTCACCGCCTGCAGCCGGCAGGGATACCGCTGTTTCCTAACTCGCTGACCCATGCAGACCTGCCGTTTTCTATGAATGAATGAATCCCTTAAACAGTTAAGGAATGAGTCAAAATCTTCTTCCATCCCTAAAGTCAGCCGAACAAGAGCTTTGTTTTTCCACTGACACGAGTTTAAGTTATCTGCTTTATCCCTTGCCATCAGCAGAAGCTGCTCCTGCCATCCTGCCGTGCTCCCTCCTGCAAGCAGCCCCTTCCCCTCACCTTGTACTTGTGTTAGACCTACACTTAAATTTGGTTTCTGGAAAGAATTTCTGTGAAATTTCAAATTTATGGTTTTTGGAGGACAGGCTGAAAAATGGCAACTATATTTTTAAAATAAATTTCTGATAAAAACAAGTATGTTTTTAAAATTCTTTACACATCTTTCCTTCAAATTTTGACAAAAGTTAAACCTAAAATCATTCTTCCCCATGCCTGATATATGTACTTCACTTATACAACACCCCTTTTTATAGATTTTTGAAAAAATTAAGAGGTGTTTTTCAGTAGAGAAAAAGACAATTATTGATCAAATGGAAAATATGAAATTTGTTTCAATTAAGACACTCTGCAATTTCCGCTTTTTTGTTTCCCAAATCTTACTCAACAAAAACTCGTAATTATTTCTCCATAGCCATGGGATCAGCTCACTCCCTTCTTCTCCTGATGGGACTATAAAATCCTCAGCTGGCAGATCTGCCTGTCCGCCAGGCTGTCGTGACACATCCCAAAATTCTGGAGAGGAGACGTTTCCCATTCAACACAGTAGCAGAGAGAAAGCAATTTAATTGCCTGTGTGAGCATAGGTGGGTGATGGCCAAATACTTCCCAAATTCTGACCTTCTACGTGTTTTCCCACTTGTTACTGCTCTGGAGGTGACCCACCCCAAGCAGTCTGTCGGGTCCCTGCTGCGGGGCAGCTGGACAGGACAGGTCCTGCAGCCCCTTGGTGCTGGGCTGCTCACTGGGGGGCTTACCCCTGGCCAGGTCCCTCGGCATAAAATGTGCCCTCCTGCAAGCAGTGCCAGGGCTTTGCATGCTTCACAGCCCATTTCATTGTATAGGTTCCTTGAAAAGTCCTGCCACAACTGCAAAATTAAAATGTGTCACTGCCCTCCTTTTACAGACAGGAAAATTGAGGCACTGGTGGGTGATGCCTCCTGCCCAAAGTTATGCAGAGGATAATGAGAAATAGAGATCAAACCCCAGATCCAGCTCCTTCCACATCATTCTGAGTTCTGTCTTGTTCAGTGTACAGAAGTGAACATAGCACATATCAAAGCTCAATGTAGGGACCTTTTCTGTAGCAGCCTTTTAGATACCTCATCGTGTTAATTGCTTAAGATACAGCAAAGGCTGCATTGTGACATTGTGTGCTTCAATGCAATCCTTACGCTCGTGAATTCGCTGTTAAAACGTAGCCTCGCTGGGGTGTGGGAAGCTCTGCATCTCAACCTAACTGCAGGGAAATCTGTATGCAGAAAACGGGAACTGGTAAACAACCAGTTAAGCAGTTCAGACCGCTGTCACTCTATCCCGGCTGCATCGCAAAGTGCTGAATTCCTAAATGTGGAACCCAGATGCAAAAATAACAAAGACCACATTAAAGTAATGCTAATCACACAAGCTCTGCTTTTAGAGGAAGACGCGGAAGTGCTTGGGAGGCTGATATGGGACTGGGGGAAAGATAGAGCAGCCTCCAATCGCCTTTTCAAATAATGTGCGAGGGGGAAAAGGTTTCTGCGACTCTACCAAACATCCTTGTGTGAGGCCTTGGGCATGTGAGACCACGCACATCCTCCTGCATGCGTGGGCAGGGCTCCCACCCCTCTCCAGACGTGGGCCCCTCCGGTTTGCCAGACAGGCCTGAGAGAAGCCCATCCTGGGAGCTGTCCGTATTACAAACCAGTCATGGGACGTGAAAAATCCACCTTTTTTACACCGGTCTCTCCAGTGACCAGTGATTTCACTGGAATCATCCTAAGCTACCTTACAAATGACTCTAAAGCACTGCTGAGATGTGTCAGAAACAAACCCAGGAAGGAGCCAGGTAGGCCCCTGCCCTGCAGAAACATGCGCTCTCAGGTGAGTGCAGCTGGTCAGGTTGGTAATTGTGTTGCCTGTCCAAGGATGGGCTGACCCAAACCTAGACCTAGGCACTCCTGCAGATCCAACAACTGCTCCTTTTCCGTTTCTGCATTTTTTCCAGTTTTTGTCCACCTGCCACCTGCAAGCAGCCCAGGCCCCCGTGGAGGCATGCCTGGCCTCCTGCCTCTCCTGCTGGTGGCCTGGGAGAGGACGGCAGGATGGAGGCGGGTACCTCCCAGTCCCCACAGTGGGTCCAGGCACTTGGGTGTCTTCTTGTGGTCATTGTGTAAAAGCACAGTACAGTTAGGTGAAGATGAACACCAGCATTCACTCAGCACACAGATGATTGCTTTTTTGGTGAGGTCGCTGGGGCTGGGGCTAGGGCTGGGGCTAGGGCTGGGGCTTGGTGAGCTCAGGTGTAGACCCCTCTGTTCTTAAGCTGTACCACCTGGGGGAAAGAAAACAATGCCTTCTGATTGAGAAAACCTGATGGGTAAATTATTGCCAAATGAGGTGAAATTCAGAAGATCTCAAAGAGGAGCTGCAGTGTTTCAAGCTTTTTGTTGAGAAGCTGAGTTGAGCTGAGAGCTCAGTGGTGGAAGCCTGCCTGGAGAGGGCAAGGCTCCTCCGGAGAGGGTGAAAAATGGCCTCTGGGGCTTTGGTGACTTTGGGAAGATGTGACTGTGCCTTTTGCTGAAAGGATGAAGCTGCTGCAACCTCTGGGAAGTGTTTGTGGGGCAGAAATGAAAAAGCTGAAATATGGTACTGGAAAGGTAAGCCGTATCTCTTGTATTCTTAAGTAATGTGGTGGAGTAATTATGAACAACTGAGAAATGTGGCAGTGGGGGGTGAAGGGCCAAAAAGCAGGGCCTGAAAGAGTCCAGTGTGCAGGAATTCTTGGGGAAGACATGTCCTTGCTGCTATCCTGTGCAGGATGCAGCAGGCAAACAGCCTCTTCTATGAGATACGGCTATAAGGGGTCAGGGTGTTGGGGCTGATCACAGGCTGGCCTGTAGCTTAAACCTGTGAGAGGAGTTTGTGTGTGTGTCCTTTGCCTAATATTATTTATCACTTAAATTATTATTCAATTGCTTGTCTTCTTATGGTTTCACCTTTTTGGTTGTGTCTGGGCATCAGGGCTGGCTGTGTACATGTGCAAGCTAGGTGTTTGCCTCGCTTGTTGTGGCTGGCAGAAATCTGTGTCTTGTGCTTTCTTCTGCTGCTCTTTCTGCTCTGCCCGCTGGTTGAGCGCTACACAGAAAATTACAGGGGATCACAGCAGAGTAGGGAATGTTCCTGCAACCTCTTCTCACTCAGCAGACAACAGAGTCCTGGACTTCCAAGTTTGGCCATTGGAGTACGAGCATGTCCTTCAAGGCAGAGCAAGTTTTGCTTTATCCTTGCAGGAGGCTAAGAGCACCACTTGCAACACACAACATGTAAGCCAAGAGTAGAAGCTGGCAACTGATGTTCTGCCTTTGAGAGCTTATTTGCTCTTGTCCTTGGGACAGCAGAGCTCAGCCTGCAGTTCTGGCTGGAGCGATAGTGCTGCTCTGCGCCCCAACCCTGGGCGGGATGTGCTGAGCTTGATCCCGGAGCAAGCTGATTCCAGCTTTCTGAGTAATGCTCTTTTATGGGAATAAGCTTTCCTTTGATCTTGTAGACAGAAGTCCACAACAGCTGCTCTGTGATAGATAAGGACGGCCACTCTCCAGGCTGATTGTGTTTGGAGATGAATCCTCAGGACATTGCGCAATGAGGAGCTCAGCCATGAAGGCACAATAGTCCCGTTGGCGTGCGCACCTGTAGCCAGGCCAGCAGGGCTGGGGAAGGAAATGTCTGCTCATGTGTCAGGGCTGTAGTGTGCTAGGTGTGGTGTAAATAGACAAAACTCTGTTTTGTCCCTCTCTGCTTCACACTCACAACTGTTTCCTTCCAGGCAGGCTGGGGAGAGGCTGTTCTTGCCTCTGAAACCCCAGGTGTGTATGAGCAGATGGATGCAGGGGGAACTTGTTGCTGAATCTAGAGGTTGCTTCAAAGTAAAGATCTATTATTTTTCTTTAATGGAAAAATCTCAATTACAAACTCTTTTCTCAGAAGAATGTTTTTAGTAAAGAGTTCTTAAAACTTGTTAATCTGAGTAGACTCACTAAAATGCCACTTTGGGCATGGTATGACTTAAATGTTGCTTTGGTGTTGTGAGAATGAAAGCATTAGCTCCAGGTAAGTGCTTGTGACAATGTTGGCTTTGGGCTTCCTGCAGGGATCACGAAAACTTGTCAGATATATACATTTTCATTAGGAAAAATAGTTCTTCTTGAAGCTTTTAGAGGCAATCAGAAATATTCTACATGGATGAGCTCGGTGGGATGTGAGTCACCGTGAGTCTGAGAACTGGTCCTCGCCAGGAATCCGCTACATCTCAGGGTGAGCTGGGCCTGTCTGTACGGGCTGTCCAGCAGGGTGGAGGGCACCTACTGACTGCATGGAGCAGGGCTGGTGTGGCTTGTGTTGTCCTGTGGTCTTTTCACATTGCCCCTTTCTTGGCACTCAGGGATGTTATGAGCTGAGGTTCCCCTTGCAGCAATGCCAGCCCAGCCTGCAAGAAGCAGGACTTGCTTTTGGAGGCTGCCAGAAGTGTGGGTGAGCCTGTGGAAATAACCTTTGCCTGTAGTCAAAGGTAGTAGGGAGCGGTGGTGGACGTGACTTCACTGTTGCCCACTGCTCGGCGTGAGTAACCAGTTCCATGCATTTCCATGCCAACCATTAGTTTCCAGATGCAGTGACTAGCATGGTATTTTCCGTTTCCAGATCTTGTTTGTACTGGCACAATTTAAAATACTTTGAGTAATTACAGTGGTTCCTATAGTCAAACTGCTAGAGCAATGCATTCCCCTTGGAAGTTTCTTCTTTAGCTAGCAATTTTGGTAATGACAGTAATTCAGATAATCTATCCTCGTGGCCTTGCGGCTTGCAGAAGTACAGGGCTTTTCCTCTGTAATGTAGCTATATATCCACCAGGCTATATATAGATACAGTATTCTAGATGTATTTAAGTGGACTTGACTGAGAAAATCCAGTCCCATTGCCACAAACTTTCTGTTACTCTTCATGTTAATGCAATCAAATCAACAGGGAAGGAAAGGGAAGGGGCAGAGGGGGAGCCTGGTAGGCGGCTGTGGGCATGGGCTGGCTGTATGGCCAGGCAGCTTTGGGGATTTGGGTGCCTGCCATCAAAGGCTCCATAAATTGCTGAGTGGTTCTGAGTATGCTGGGCTTTTCCCTGGAGCTAGATGCACTGGATAGTGGCAAAAGAGCTCAAGGCACAGTGAGAAACCCATGGGTTGGTGCTGTGGTGTGCAGGACGGGTGGTCCCCGCAGGGATGAGCTGCCAGTGCTTGGCCAAACTCTGGGTTGTTCTGTTGCTCCCTAAGAGTTAGGGATTAGGGCAGCTTTCTCATAAGGATGAGAGAGCCTCAATGAGTACAAGGCAACAACTTCAAGAAAAAAAATTGATCTTCATTTTGGCCCACAACTCACAGCAAACAACGGTTTTAGCAGCCAAATATGACAAAA
Organism: Anas acuta; assembly: GCF_963932015.1. NCBI lineage: Eukaryota > Metazoa > Chordata > Aves > Anseriformes > Anatidae > Anas > Anas acuta. The sequence continues at coordinate 10,843,670 of NC_088994.1, forward strand.
TCCTATTGAACAGAGAAATTTCTGTTTCTGGAAATGGCTGAACCCTAAAGCTGCTCTCATTTGCTGGTTAAGCCTACTACTGATGGAGACATTGCTAAATTACTGCTGGGAGAAACTGGTCAGACAGATCAGAGGCAGACATCTCCCTTGGTGCGCAATTACATGCGCTGCTTGCTTTGAGAAGAGGCCAAAGCAAATGGGAAGCAGCAATTAAGGTAGGCACCAGCAACGAAGACTTAAAGTATAGGGCACGGTGCTTATCAGTCGTCACTGTACAGAGAAGGTCCCTCCTCAGTTTGACTAAAGAGGGAAGAGCTGTCGCTCAATATTTTTGTGTGCTGATTGTGTGACCACTATTTTTCCTCAGGAGGTTCTTGTATGTAGAGGAGGGTGAGAGGAGCAGATGTTCATTGTAAGTTTTGTGACAAATATTCTAGTATGAAAACCTGCTCAATCCCTGACCCAGAACCCTCTTCAAATTGGTGTGTGCTTGTGGGACGTGTGGCAAACTGTTCGATCCTGCCCTCCCCTCAGAGACAAGGTACAGGGCTGGGAAGATTTGCCATGCCTCTGTGCAGTCAGCCTGTGTGCTTTTGAGTAGGGGCTGACAAAACTGGGGGATCCTGAGCCTAGAAATAACCCTTGAGGTAACAACTGTCATACCAACAATACATCTTCCCAAATCACTGTTTTGAAGTTCTAAGTAGTAAGTGTAGTCTTTGATACTCTGTGACTGGATAATGTATTGAAATTGCAGGAAAGAACTGCTCAATACTCAGCACTTCATGTCCAGGATGTTTGTGTCTCTAGTGCATATGGGAAATGGCATATTTCTGGTAATGCAATAAAATCTTACTGAAATCTAGCTGAATTCAGAATTGGTGTGTGAACAGGTACTAACATGTTCTGGTGACAGCCTATTCATAGGTTTTCTGCTACTTCCCAGAGATTTGAAACTAAAGCTGAATCAAACTAAATATTGTTGTCACCTGGCTTCAGAAGCAGGAAGCATCAAACAGGATTGTCAAAGCCCAGGTGGCAGCAGGATGGGTGAGGGCCAAATTGCTTGTGTCTGTGACACCTGTAGATAATGCATGCATGGAAGCATTATGGAAGGTATTTTGGAGGCACAGCAGAGATGTTGGTTATGTTCCACCTTTGCATGTACTTGTAATTCAGGGCAGTTGCATCTCCAGTTTGATCCACAGAAATGTTATCTGGCAATAGGAGAGTATGCTTATTCCTTTTTTTCCATACAATTTTTTATTTTCAAGCTTTGCTCTAAGCTGTTGTAGGTGGTGAAGCCCTTTCCCAAACCTAGTGTGGAGTTCAACTCTCCAGTTCTTGGGATAAGATTCTTAGCTTGACTACTAAGTCAAGCTACTCTACTTTTCTTAATTATATGTATGCAATTATTAAAAACAAACAAAACAAGTAAACATGTATATGACTGCAAAGGTATTCAAAGCACAGCAGCAGTGAGGTCTTGCCAAAGCAGGCCAAGAGCTGGAAAATTTGTCAGTTCAGGAAGATGACTCGATGTTAGTGCTGGAGAAACAAACATCAGAAGGGTTGAAGCTTGCTTATTTGCAAATGCTGAAAAGTGGCTGCCTCCCCAGAGTCTGGTCCTCTGCTCTGCAGCCACCCAGTACAATACACTTTCCAATATTCACAGAAGAGGGGTGTCTTGGGGGATTAGTTGTGGCTTGCAAGGAGTCACAGAATATCAGCCCTGTGCTTGGCAGATCAGCCAGGGACTGACCTCAATGGCAACAATTCTCCTGGCCTGCTCAGCTCTCCATCTACTGAGGGTATTTCAAGAGGAGGTAGGTGAACCACCGTGTTGATATTTCCCTGGTCTTCTACACCTTTTCAGAAAGGGAAGGAGGATGCATGTGAGAAGACACCAGAGTATGTCTGGCACATGGTCTGGAAATGAAGCGAAAGCAGCTCCAGTATCCTGCAGTGTTGGTGGCGATGTTTTCCGTTCCTTTACAGCCTGAGAGGTGCTGCAGCAGAAAAGCAGATCTGCTTCCTCAAAGTCTGTCACTCCCATCTGGGGAACAGAAGCATTGACCTATGAGTTTAACTTGCTGTTAGCCTCCTGCACCTCCCAGGAAGAAGTCTCCATCTCTTCTAACTTGAGGCTCTTTGCCCAAACAACAGGTTTTTCAAGGCTTGTTCTTGAGCCATGTGAGAAACATGGAATAGGTTAATGCAAAACACTGTTGTCCTCCTTTTTAACTATACCGATGAAATGGCTTTGAAGATGGTGTTTTGCAAGTGCTAATTAATAGGACTGTCACTGTGACTCCACACTGCTACTGCAGAGGAACCAGGCTGTCGAGTGCTGTGTGTCTCTGAAGATGCACAGCTTGCCCTGGTTGCAATGTTTTTTTATTGAACATCTTGCTCTCAGCTGCTACTAGAAGCAGGAAACATCACAAAGCTAGGAAGAGCTGATACAGTTTGTGCCTTGGATTGGTTCTGCTTTCCACCTACTCCTGTGGTGCTCCAGGTATTGCAGCAGCTCTTGGCGGGGAGCTGGCTGCCGTACCTGACTAAGGACTGAAACGACTGACTCAACAACAAGAACCACCAAGCAAAGCAGATGAGGTTTGGGCTGGAGTACTTCAGTCTAGAGCCTAGTCTTCATCCCCAAGCACACTGACCTCAGGAAAGTCCATTACTGTTTCTCTCTCACCTGTGGACCCAGTAGGAATTGTTGGATGTTGGGACCACACTGTACTGGCTCTATTGAGTGTGGTCTGAGCACATCCCCACTGGTATGGGCTATGAAGAGCTTTGTTTTTCTGCAACCCCAAAATGCAAAGTTTAAAAAAAAATATCTGGAAATAAACAGTTATATGATCCACTGAAATTCATAACAAAGGACAAATTGAATCCTTCATGCTGTGTAGCAGCCATAAATAAAGGTTTTATGGCTGAGAAGTTGTAGGCAATGTTCCAGCAAAATTGGATTTATTCCCTCCCCACCCCCTGCAATATAAATCTCTGGAAATGGGGGTTCCAGGGGCTGTTCTGACACAACGTTAACTGCAGCTTCTTAAACCAGACTCCCTGCCAGTATTTATAGTCCACGTTCTGCGCATGGTATGTGTGTATATTGCTGCACCAGCTTTTTACAGTTGATTTCTCAGTAGTCATGTGAAACCAAAACAACTGATGGGCTGAACTTGAAATTGCTTGTGCATTAGTTCAATTTAAAAAAAAAAAAAAAGGAAAAAGGGGAAGGGGATTTCTGTCCTTCTGTTAGGAAGAAGATCGCTTGATTCAAATTCCTCCAAGTCAACAGTGGCCCAACCTCCATGAGTGTTGTGGCTTTTTCTCCCCAAGACCACTGGCCAGGTTTGCAGTAGGACCCTGGGAGACTTTACTGGCTGTTTGTACACTCACAACGTGAGCAGTTGTGCGCTTCTCACAAAAGTCTGGTCCCACCTCTGCTTGCTGTCTCCTCAGAGATCTAGCCCAGAGGTTTCATAAAACAAGATATTGGAGTAAGGAAGTCCTGAAACTGAGGTCCAGCCAGGTGGTTCCCTGCTAAGGAAGAACAAACTGTGCAATTCACTGGATTTAAGAGCTAGGTTTTTAGCTGCAGGATCTAAGTACTGGTCAGTGGTGCCAGTGAGAAATGAATAAAGAAATGGGGAACAGAACTCTTCAGTTGTCTGTTTTGGGGTAGTGGAGTATGTTCATTTGTGCTGCCTTCTTGTATGCACGGTATAATCAAAGATGGAAGCTGTGATGAGGAATTTGTTCTCATTAAGCAATTGCCCAAATATCTTCTTTGAGAGGCTGACTAGTGCTTCTGCACAAGTGAGACAGATGTAGAGCCAGCGACCTCTCTGCTCTTGTCTACAGCTTGTTACAGACGCTGAACAAAATGGCTCAAATTGTTGGGACTTGAGAAAAGATATCTTTGAGCTCTGACCCTTCATAACAGAATCCAGACACTGAACCTTGCTTCCATGTATTTCATATGAAGCACCTGACACAGCAGCGACAAATAACGCCGGAGTAAATCCAGCAGCCTGGAGCAGTTTGCCTTCATTAGCCAAGGCAAAGGTCACGCTTCTGGTGTCACTGCTGGTGTCTGGCCACTACTGGGGCTGTCGCCTGCCCCAGGCCTTCATGGAGAGCTTGTGCAATGGAGGTGAGGGGCAGGAACAGGGACAAAAGGCTACTGATGCTTCTAATGGGGCTTTTTGTACCCTGCAACTGCAGTAACTTCCCAAACCTCAATGTGCTGACTTGGAAATTTAGCATCAGCCTCAAGTTCTGAGCTTGAGCTACAGGTGCTGACACACTGAAGCATGACAGGTCTGAGGTCCAGGCACCCCCTTCCTTTTTCTCTTAAGAGCTGCCTAAAATAAGACCATTAGGCCCAAGTTATCAGCAGCCCAGAGCCGTTAACTCTGAAGTCCCTTCAGCTCCCAGATCAGAAAGGCTAAGTGCATGTTTCTAATTATGTGGATGTTGCTGCGAATACAGCCGCTCACCCCCCAGCCCCAGACACAAATGCTCCATTCCCCAAATTACTGCTGACTGCCTGGGATTGGGTTTTATTGCAGACAAGCAAAGCCAATTTTTTGGGGGGTGAGGTTAATTCAAGCAGCCCTCTGTAGGGCTTTATGCTGCAAATGGTTAAATGCTTAACTAGGCAAAATGCTCTAAAGTTAAAGTGTGAAGCTATGTTTCTAAGGGTTTGTGGGACTGAGACTGAAGTTCCTTTTTCTCCCCTAATTTCCACCGTACTTTTCTCTGGAAGAGAAGCTGATAAATGTAAGCCCAAACTTCAGCTGTCTAAACACTGCACTTTCTTCATTGATGGAATTAATCCAACCATCAGGTGGCAAACATCACGGTGTCACACTAAATCTCAAAATGTTAAAATTCAGTCCTCTCCTACTGCCTGGCCAGCGAACAGACCCTGGGGAAACAGCAATGTGCATGTTGGGAAACAAACCGGCACGTTAAACATGTTATCACGAACTTCTGCTTTTACTGCTGATTTAGGAATATGAATTCTGCATTAAGCAGAAGGGAATAGATATTTTTATTTAAAACAGAGTAACTCAAAGTGGCCGTAATAACCCATGTTGCTTTTGTGCTGGGGTAATGAATGACTGTAGTATAAAGTGGTCCTAGTATTTGCCTCAAGCTCTTGTCAATCATTACCTGATAAATAAAAACTTCAAACAGGCTCCTTTTACTTTAATTGGGTAGAATTTCTCTGCAAAGGAAGGCTGAATACAGTGAGTAATGTGTTTGCGGCAGCAGTGGAAGTCAGCAAGCAGGGTATTTGGATGGAAACCTACAGAGGATGCGAATTCTGAACTCAAAAGATGAGTCTCTTTGGTTTTACTTCATGCAGAAGTTTCTGTTCCCGTCGTTGGCAGGGCTGAATGGATTGAACGGAGCCATAGAGGAAATCCCGTGGTCCTTGGCACCACCACTGAGCTCTGCTTGTGCTAGCCCTGCTCTCTCTCTCTCTGTTTTTAGGCTTTACAGCTGACACTTCCATAAAAAATCAGGAATCTTAAGATTACACTAAAGCTCACTTAAATCATTATCTTTTATTATATGAACTTTGGCAGCAGCAGAGGCAGTTTCCCATGTAAGGACCAAGGGTCCTATTGTCAGCACTGGAACAGAATTAAAACAGCTCAATTAAGCAAACATAACATCCTCAAAGTTTGGCCCGAAAGAAGTTAAAATAACTGATCTATGAAATGTTATAAATGTGCTTTAAAATGTCATTACTCAGATAAATCTAGCAGTTCTGAAGCTGGCTCACTCCAGTTTTATGGCCCTGCCCGTTTATGGCTGCGTACGTATTCATGTCAAGAATTCCTCTTCCAAAACAGTAGATGAAGACAAAGCCACAGTAGCGCTGCGGACTGACGGGAGGCTGCGAGGAACTTGGGAACAGAGTCTTGGCTCCCGGGCTGGGAAAGCTGCTACGGAGCCTATCCAGCAAATTGTGTGTGTTTGTGGCAGAGCTGGAAACCAACTGGTATTTCACGATGTAAGGCTGGATGTGTTGAAGTCGGTGGTAAAGCTGCTCTTGGCTGCTCTATAGTAACTAAGACCGGTGCTGTAAGGCGCAATGATTTCTTATTTTTTCTTCCCCTTGCTGGAACCACCTCTGACCTAAAGTGGGCTTAAACGTGGAGGATTTGGTCTATACTGAGAAATACCAGAAGGCCCTCCTCCTAAAACTAGTCTAGACATACAGAGTCTGGACAGACTTCAGTTAGGTCAATAAGGCCTTTCCACTGACACTTTGCTGGACTTTGGATCAGCGCATCAAACATTTCCTTACGATCTGTAATCACTTGTGAAAGATGGCAGTGCAGCTTCAGAAAGCTGATGATTTAAGTCGCTGGATCAGCAAATACATCTATGTAAATTGGCACAACTCTGCTCACAGTTCAAAGTAAACAAGAACCCAAAAATTGCTGTTATGCCCCGAAGATGTAATGTTTAGTTAATACAGGGATTTAGACCATTATTTTTTTCAGCTGCCTCCATAGCAATGCAGTGTGGTATCCACAGTAGGAAACCTCATGCCAGCAGCATCTCTGAAATATGCTAAAACAATCTAAATTAGAAAATGTCAGCTTCTTGGCTGATGTTCCTTTGGAGTTTCTTCTTTCCTTTCTTGTGCCTCTAAATTTTATTGGGATGACTAAATCTCTGAACTATGTTAGCAGTAAACAGAACTAATTTACCCCCTGCTTCTTTGAAACAGCTGCTGACAGCTGCACTATAATTCAATCACGGATCTTTGCAGTGCAGGCTGCAAAACATATTCATATTTTCTCATATTCTTTCCTCTGTTGTGTTTGGACTGGAGGCGCCGCACCAAACAGCGACGGGCTGATTTTGCCAGTACGGAGGGGTTGATCTACATGAAAACAGAGGATCCAGGTGAAATGTTGCCCGGCCAAAAAGGTTCTTTGAGTAAAGGGAGAATAACCACACAGATACACAGTGTTGTTGGGATATCTTTTGTAAAATTGCAATGATTTATTTTACTAGTTTGTACAAAAGGCTTCTGACAACTGCTCTATGAAAAGAACCAGAAATGTGTATGCATTTTTGCCAACTGTTAATAAATATCTTCTTAAATAAGGAAACAAATGTTCTTAGGAACTGAGAATCATTTTTCCTGGATGTGATTGAAAAGGAATTCAGAGATGGAAATAAATAATTCTTCTTCCGCTTTTGTGACAACTATTTACATAAAAATGTACAAACAGTGAAGCTGATGTTGAGCCTAGCAACAGAAATCCTATTATGTAAAAAAAAAAAAAAAAAAAAAAAAAAGGCAAAACCAAAACAAACAATCCCCACATAATATTTAATATATGAATCCTATACAGCAAGATACCGTGGTCCAAGTTAAAAATGCAATACACCGACGCAGTGACCACCAACACTGAAACACCCGCAAGAAAAACTAACCCTTGTCTACTAAATAGTGGAAGTTGAGGCCCGATTAGCTTCGCACTTTGCAGGCAGCACCTTAACTTCCTTTAGGAGGCTTACAGAAGCACTGCTGTGTATGCGTACACCACGGCAAAAGGCACTTCTGATCTGTGCGATGCCAATACCTCGCTCTACATAAGAGATGCCCTGGGGGCGGTTTTGATGTGGCAGTTTGCTGGAGAGGTCTCGTCTGCAGGCTGCTGGGAGAGATGCTCTTTGGCATCAGCTCTTGTCCTGCATTTGCTGTAACTATTTGGCCAAATCTCACCTCGTGCCAGGTAGGGAGCTTGCTGGAGTTGGGCTTGCAGAGTGTGTGCTGCGGGTCCTGCAGGTGTTTGAGTTGCCTGGTTTGGAAGCAGAGCGCGCCAGGCAGTCCAAAAGCTACCGATACCATGGGGAGACGTCCACTTTCCCATAAGCCTAATCCTGCTGCCAGGAAAACTGCTGAGAAAACACCAATTGACTTGAATGCAATTAGAATTAGACAAACAGAAACAAGTTTCCAATTTATTTCATAGCGAATAATCTTTTTGCTCTACAGAGCGATCCGGGGCCAAGTTCCCACTGTGGCTGCATCGCCCTGTCCCCTTGGTGTGCAGAGAAACCCAAATCCAAGCATTTATTATGTTCTGGACCCAACTGTTGGAGGTTCAGCTTTGCATTTATTATGTTCTGGACCTATCTGTTGGAGGTTCAGCTTTTTGAAGTTTGGGATTTAGAGCTGAGTATGCTGAGGACCTGGCCTTTAGTAGGACAGAATTTTCTTTTTTTTTTTTTTTTTATTCTCCCTGGTGAAGTTTGTGCCAGTCCTGCTTTTGTTATCTCAATGTATGATAAAGCTTTGGATCGGTTTGCAACTGGTTACTGCTCCTCTCTTGTCTTATCGCAACAAGTTTAATGGAGTTGTAATTACATAGGTGTGATGTTTGTGTAACCCGTGACTTTAAAGAATGAAAAAGAAGAGCCTCGGGGGGATGTTTTCTTACCCCTGGTTTCATCTTGTAGATGTGGCTAGTGAAAGTGATTTTTAATTTTTAATTTTTTTAGAGTTGAAACCAATAATAGAGCAGTGTCTCAGTATCATAATCAGTGGCCTTGGGAAGTAAGGTTTCCTGTCGTGATTCTAGCTGGGTTGGCGTGGTGCTGGGTGTATGTCCCAGCTTACAGCACCTTCTGTACGCCAGCCTCCGCATTTTTGTAAAAGTGTTGGAACTTGTTCTGTTGTTGAAGTCAATGGATATTTTCCAAACAGGAGCAGGATCTTTATCTCTCTTTCACAACTCTGTAACTGCTTAGGATACCCCAGCTAAGCGCTAGGTTTAATCCCAAAATGTTTCTTAACATTGTGCTGCTTTCCTGTTTCAAGTTCATAGCAAATTCAAATTCTTTCTGGTTGCTAGAGGAAATTTTCCCGTGTTGACAAAAAAAAAAAAAAAAAAAGTATACCCCAAAAGTCTTGCTCTTGGGAGTTATTTTCTTCATTTCTTTTGCTTGCCAGTTAGAAAATTCTTTATTTTCTCTTAGACTGATTTGGCCTTTGAACTTGAATCAATCCAGATATAGCTTTTGCTACTGCAGTTTAAAACTGGAACTTGCATCTAATTAATCTTTGCTTCTGCTGATGAAATTGAAGCAGAGGGATGGAAGTAACAATTCTCTAACAAAATACCTGTTCAATCCAGGTATCTTTTGCTCACTTATTTTATTGCAAACTGTGTGTTACAGGAACTACAGATGTTTAATAGTCACAGCACGTTCTCACCTTGGATAGATTATTAACTTTTAATTCATAATCAACACTGGTGTGTTTGCAATTTCTGAAAGAGTCGTTTGCAGAAGTATGTACTGTAGGAGCCAATTTTGTAGGCAGATTTGGTTTTAAATGGTTTGTCTGGCTTGTTTCAGTTTACAAGCTCATTGTCTGTAATAAACTAAAACAAAATGTGTTCAAATGCCACTTAGATGCAGAAACTGTTCCATTGTCTGAACTTTCAGAAGCCCAGTCCTAAAAACTGTTTGGGATTTTTTTAAGCCCGCTGCTGCAGTGCTAACCTTTTCCCCTCCCCCAGCGATCCGTACAAAACCCACTCTTTACAAATCACTTTTTTCTTCCATTTTTTCTTTCTTTTACAAACCTAATGACAGCCACATGCTCGTACCACCATGTTCCTGTACTTTTTTAAGATAACGTTGGAGCTGTCATCAAAGTAGAGCACTGAGATGGCATTGAGTTGGGTAGGAGCACAGCAGGGTTTCGGCACAGTCTCTGGGTTTATAAAGTGAACCTGGGGAATTAAAGCAGAGGCACGTTAAGATGCATTTTCCTCTCTCCTCCCCCAAAGTTTCTCTTTCCCAGGCAGCCCGCTCACTCAGACATGTTTTGAACACCTGGCTTTGTGTACAAATGTCTTGAGATGTCCCCTGCATGTATGGAGGCTGACGCACGCACCCAAGTCAGATCTAGTTGGAAATCTTTCAGTGAAGCAGGTTTTCATTAGAAGATTCCCATTTGTCAGAGCAGTCAGAGTTCTGCAGAAGCGTACCAGTTACGATAAACTCTGTGGGACATGTGGACGAGGTTTTGTGAGCAACCCCATGGGTGCTGGGCATGGGGTCCTATCCCTGGGGCTGGCAGCACCGAGACCTGGCCGGCACCAAGGGCTCTGGGTCCCTGGCTGCAGGACCTCTGAGGAGAGGGGGGAAAGCGACTAAAAACCAATTCTCCAGGAGAAAATACTGTGAATTTTCTTCCCTTGTATATGTAGATGCTTCTAGCCTCCCTAATGCTTTCTGCAGTGCTTTCCTTAGATGTGCACGGGGCATGGGATGTGGGTGTAAAAGCGGAGTGAGCCTCCTTGTGCCCTATGGATATGGGCAGGGGACTGGGGCTGTGCCAGGATGGTTCCCTAGCAGGACAGCTGGGGCTGCTGCCCCACCACGGTGCTGGGGACTGGCGTGTCCCCTGACCCTGCCGGCTGCTGCGGTGCCTTGGCTTTGCTGAGGCAGCTGGGGCCACCAAGGGTCTCCCAAAGCGCTGGCGCTGTCATGTGGACGCGCTGGCTCGGGGCTCCCATCTGGACGTCTTTGCACAACTTCATAAAACAAATACACCCACAGAGCAGCTGGGCTGTGGAATTTTGGGATTCACTGACCCCTTCCTCAGCCTGCCCCCAAATCCACTTCTGGCGGCAGCACACGCTGTGGGTCCTTATGGAGTTTTTCCAGGAGATGCTGATAATGGGTCTCACATCCTGCGCTTCCCTCCCGTGCAGTGGGACTGTACCACCATTAAGATGCCTATCACAGGGCCCCTTTAAACTAGAGAGAGCATGTCAATGCTTGCAGCAAAGAGAGGGTAATTCCTAGCCAACTATTAATTCAGGCCACTTGGCTAGACATGTTTAGCCAGATGCTGCAGGCATCTTAAAGAGCTAATGCAGACCTTCCTTCTCGTGTTAGCTCACGAATCCTTTTTGGTATAAACTTATTGCTGAGTAGCACCTAGCAGAAATAATTGTACCACAAGCTCCGTGACACCTACCAGTGTCTGCACAATGGCATGATTTGTAGCATTCATGTATGAATTCAAGGGGAAAGCACATTCTCCTTCACAGTAATACGCAGCATAGCCCTCTGGAGCGATGATCCAGTCCTTGATTAATTGAAGACATTAGATTGTGGAGAAAGACAGAAATATTGTGCAGTGAAACACAGAGTAGAATGACACATAAATCTATCAGTTCATATGTCTGCATACAATTACAGGAGCTTGCAAAACAAAAATCTGGCACACTGGCCTCTCTAGTGCTGTCCTACACACCTCTAAAGGAGCTGCTCTTCATTGGGTGGCATCGCCTCCCTGGGGGTGTTCAGGGAAAGGCTGGACATGGTGCTTAGGGACAGGGTTCAGTGGGTGACACTGGTGGTAAGGGGGAAGGTTGGGCCAGATGATCTTGAAGGCCTTTTCTGACCTTAATGATTCTGTGATTCTAAAGTACTCATACACCCTGACTTTGCAGAAGCACTTCTTAAGTGTGCTAAAGGCAATACGCATTTTTTTCCTGCAGGGGAGGGAAATCCACATCTTGGCTCGATCTCTAGCAGCCTGCCAAGGGACTTGCAGCCCAGCTGGCACCGGTGATGCAGAGCCCTTACCTGCCACCCCAGGTCCCTGAAGCTGACGTAGAGCTCGTGCTTCTTGCAGGCCTGCCGCTGGTCGCTGCTGCTGTTCTCTGCGGGGAGCGGGGCTGTCAGCACGGGCTGCCCCCAGCCCTCGGCAGCACCCAACAGGGAGCAGGCGGCGCTGCTCAGCTGTTGTGCTTGCTGCTTGCTTTTAATCATTTTCAGTTTCTCGTGCTTTAGTCATAAAATATAAAGTGCAAAAAGCCAAAGACACCCTGGGAACACCCCCTCCCTCCCAGCTTCATTAGACCTCATGTTGGCAAAACCCAGGTATCTCAGAGGATTGCCCGCTGTATTAAGGAGAACTTGTGCAAGGAGCGATGGGGAAAAGCAACCTTTAACTTTTTTCTGCATTCTGAACTGTGCGTGACAATCGCACCTTCAGGCCTACAAAGGCAACATGGTGACATGAAACTAATACAAAACCCATTCGTGCAGCTGTAACCGGGGCACAGCCGGTGACGGTGCTTCGTGGCAAGGCCAAAGAACAAAGCACGGGTCTGAATCGTGGATCTGAGCACCTAAAGCTCTCAGTGTAGTTCTAATGTTGTGTTCATCCTGGCCATATAGCCTTATGTCACACTTTATGCCTGGGGTCCTTCTCCTTCCCTCTCTCGCAAGCTCCCTTTCCATCCAGCAAAATGCTGGAGGAGCAGAGCTGGAATTTGCCGCTGCCCTCAGAGAAGCTCGCTCTGTGCTGCAGCTCCTTTTGGGGAGGCCACTGAGGGCCTGCTACTCCAAGGTGTCTCGTAATTAAGCCACATTTCTATTTTAAATGCCTCGAGCTTTTCATCCATACTAGGACACACAGCTCCCCCCGCAACGGCTGCAGCTATCCTGAGCAAGGAATGGGCTTTCCTCTTCCAGGCAAAACTTCTGGAATTACTAAACTTTTGGGGGCTCAATTCAAAATTGCAGCCTCTTGAAAACGTACAGCATTTTGATTCAGATCCACTGTAATGATCACTTATTTGTTTTAAAGTAATTATCTTAAATTTCATGATAGGAATTTATATGGGAGATTGTTTAGATGGCTTTTTTTGTTTGTTTGTTTTAATTGGATTAGGATATCCTTCAGTTGAACACTGTTTCAAAGCAACATTACTTTTCTAATTTTTTTGGAATAATCCCTAATACCAAGTAGTTTCAGACCAGCAACAGAAAATGAGTGGTAGACCAAAGAGACAACAAACAGCGTTGAGAACGGGCAAAACTGTTCCCGTCTAGTGTCACGTCCAGCAGTGTTATTCCACACCTACAAACACTGACCCAGCAAAAAACCTCCCTGTACCTGCGATGTTGGACACCCGGAAAGCTTCCTGGTTCTTTGGCGTTTTGGATCGATTCTGGCTCCTTTGCTTCCCTCCCGTGGAGCGAATGCTGCGGAGATGAACCTCGGTGGCTTTGAAGAAGGCTACTGTGAATGGCTGCTTGTTCTGCGGGCCGTGCCTCCCAATGAGACCTGCCAGTTTGGGGTTGATGCTTTGCCCTTAAAAACAAAACAGAGTTAAGCAGGACTGTGGTAAGTTCCCATTTTCAGCAGGCACAGTAAATACCCCAAGGAGGAGAGCTGCTGTCTGGTCCATAATGATGATTCCTAGGCACATCCGTAGCCACCAAGTGCCTGGACTTAATCGGCAAAGCTGCTTCTGACAAGAGCAGCTTAGCACAGCTAACTTCATTTTATATCTGCATGTAAAAGTTAAATAAAATGCTCCTACATATAATTATTTTACCCTAAATCCGCTTAGCATTAACTTTTCCTGCATTCTTTAGAGGGGTTTCTTTAAGTTCACCAGCCTATAATTTGAAGTGAGCCTGTAAAAGGAACCATAAAACTGAGCCCATAGGAACACTAAATTCCCACTGGAAGGTTATTAACTTAAAATAAAAATGCCTTATATGAAATGTTGTCAGAGTTCCAGATACACTGCAGCTGAGAGGAGCAAATAGTTCAGATATCAGAAGATGTCACACTTATTGCTGTGTCTCACCACTACTGTACCCCATAACCTCGTTTCAAAGCCATTGATGGCCATGTGTGCTTCCTTCATCCCGGACTTCTAAATTAATTTTATTTTTGTTGAAAGTTCATTAGGTGGTTTTGCTGTAGAATGAAATCGTTTTTCACAAAAGATGTGAGGAGCAGGTGGCAGCGCAATATTGAACATTTCTCCCCGTTCTCTCCAAGAGTGTCTGGGTGCTGCTGTGAAATGGAAGGGGGATATCCAGATCTCCAGTTCTACTGGGGACTGAAGTTAAGTTACGTCAGTAGTTCTTGTGATCCTTTTTGCTAAGGACAGAGCTGGGCCTTGTCAGTCACGAATCAAATAAGCCAAAGGATGGCCGGCAGTTTCTGAGAGAAGCCCTGAAAGGCACCTGACCATGAAAAGCAGCTGAGGGACTTGAGAGTCCCTAAAAAAATCTCCTTACCTTACTGGCTTCGGACTACGGTGTAAAAAGAACCTGGTAACCTGAAATATTTGTAGGTAATTTTCTACAACTCCTGTTTTTAAAATGAACTAAGTAAATGCCAAGGGAGTGGCCTGTGACAGATTTAAAAAATACTGTATTTAGGGAAATGTTTGCATCTTAGCTCTTGCATATGGCCAAAGGTCGGTAAATGTGATGGGCCCCAGAAAAAGGGGCTGTGGTCAAAGGTCTAGGCCAAGAAGTGGGGCAGCCTCAGCTGCAGTCCATTCCCCAGTTTTCTAAAAGCCCGCAGCCCCATGAGCAAGTGCCAAGCTGCACTATTTGGGATTTGTGGAAAGAACAGGCTCAGGAGGGGGTTTTATGGGACTGCTTGGTGTGATCAGGTCCCACGGCGTGCCATGGGCAGGGGAGCGGGGCTAGGCCTTGCAAACCAGATTAAGCAAACAAATATTGGGACGGGGCACCAGGAAAGCTCAGGCTAAAAGAGCAAGTGCAGAAATTTGTGTATGTAGGTTTCTATGTGGACATACAGCAACTTCTTCAGCTGAAGCTCCTTGCTGGAAACTTGTCCAAACAGTTTTCATTTTAAACATTTGAGGCTGAGCCCACAAAGTGCTTAAGCAAGTAGCTAATGCTGAATATGTAAGTAGTTCCACTTGTGCTCGGGCTTTGCCAGATCGAAGCCTTATTTCCTGAAAACAAGCTCAGCTGAAGGAGCTCACTGAGTACGGTTCCTATGGCTTTTCTTGCCCCCTCAAAGAAGCCTTTTGCTTCTCCGAGTTGTTTACCCTTCCAAGTACATCTCTGGCTGTGGTTTTTCCAGAGAAAGTTATTTCACCTTTGCTGTGTCTCTGGAGATTTGGTCAGCGGTATGCAGAGAGGGGACCCGACTTCACATGGGTTTGTTTAGTGGATTTTCATTAGCATGGCAGTAAGTACATCTGACTGATGAATTCCTCATTTAACACCACTGTGTTCAGGATCAGTATGATGTTTCCTTAGGGGAAAACAGGCATGCAGTACTCTGTACGAGTAGTGTATAAAGGTGGGAAAAATGCACTCCTTGGTTCTAACCTTCCTACATATCCAGGAAGTGAGGTTTAACACAAGGACATGTATATAGTCCCCATTAGACAATGATAAGCTTGTCCCAAAAGAACTAAAGCTGTGCTCTTGAACCAGAGGGCGCAGCCTTATCTGCTTTTATGAAGCTGCTTTTTTGAAACTGTCACATATGGGATCTCAAGCAATAAACTAAGTAAACCCAAGAGGGTGCTTGCTGTTCCCATGTGTGGCTGCTGAGCAAGGCGTACCGGCGCTGGGCTGAGAGCTCGCTGCAGGCTATTGACTCACCCAGATGTTTTTTTGCTTGCAGCTTGAGCTGATCCCCATTTTCTATGAGCAAAAACCTCCCCTGTGATTCCACCCTAGTTATACATGTTGATAGACTTATTTGGCAAGACTGTAAAGGAAGACCAGTTAATTTCTTTTGTATAATTTCATCTGGACAGTACCCGTGATGGCTTTTTTTTTTTTTTTTTAAGACTATACTGGCTTCATGGTTGGAGATCTCTGTATGTAGGACAGCTACAAAGGAAAGATCTTTTTTACAATTCACTTAAAGCACTGGGGGTTGTCCAAGCATATAGTGTTGCATCAAAGTCCTGCTGTGTTTGCAGCATATGATTTTCATATGAAGTCCAGGTGTAAAAGCAGTTTTCTCGTTAGCATGCAGTTGGTCTAAATCCAAAAAGAAACTTGGGGAGCAAGGAAGGACATGTCCTTGCCATTCAAAATAGAAAGAAATATTCACGTGTACGGTAGAGAAATGCGAGAGCAAAGGTGTGCTGCCAGGGGACTCAGTCACAGAAGCCAGGCAGACAATCAGGCCCTGTATCTCTGTATTTACTTTTTAAATGCTGGAGTTGGCTTTCCTAACTTCAGCGACAGGCTGATTTAAGCATTTTGTTAATCTCTTTTGAGAAAGCAGCAAGTTACTTTTTACATTGTTTTGAACGTGTTTACAAATACAGCTGGATTTTTCAGGAACATAAACTACAGTCCCAATTTTCACCAAGTCCTATACAAATGAGAATGCCATTATTACTGAAACCGAGAATTTCCAGCTTTGAAGGCTCTCCCTATGATAGATCGGGCTGTATGCTTTTAAAAGAGCCCACTTGTGGTTGCTCCGGCAGAGCAGCTCCTGGGGCTGTGTGGTTGCAGCATTTCCCCGTGTGCAGGACCCTGACAAGCCTTGGCTGAAATCCGTAGCATATAAATAAATAGCTGGCTTCCTCAATGCTGAAAAAAGGGATTGACCTTTGCTATAAAATCACTAGCTGAGGACTGGGGAGGAGGAAGTGATAAGGTTTTATGAGTAGAAGAGTGTGAGAGTGATGCTGTATTATCTGTAGTGTTTAAGAGATACTAAGCCTACTTGCAGCTAGTGCTTTCCTGTGGACTCCAGCCTGGGTCTTGGTTTTCCTCTGTGTGAACCAGAATTGGATGTGCCATGACTCTGGACACAGTGTCTGTAATCCCAACTATTTCCTTTAGGAGGCAAAGTAAAAGCTAAAACCAAGGACAAGTGTTTGAAAACTGGTTAAGCTTGTCCTGGCTGTTCGTTTTCCTTACTACTTTAGCTTGAAGAGTTAAGATTATCTCGTAAACCAGCCTGAATCTGAATCTTTGTGCAAAGATGGCAAAAGGCATCTGTCATTAGGGTGGGGACTGGTAACTTCCATGAAGAAGCTCCTGCTTTGTGTCTCTGAATGATCTGTGAATGCAGCAGCCCTGAGAGGGCAGGTTAAAACAAACCCTGGGCACCTCGCAGTGCACAGGTCTCACAAGAGTAAAATCGCCCTTCGGTGTGATGGCTGTTAGTTTGCCTGTTTCAAAATTGCTTCACAAAGTACTACCCACTGGAAATGTTCATAAAAAGCAATAGTAAACGTTATCATAGATGTGTATCTGGAGAATTAATTTCTACTGCTAGGGAGGAAACAAAAATGGTTCCTAAATATTTTCTGAATCTGGAAGTACTTTGTGCCAGTTGAAGCCAGCCTTTTGCATCACTCAGCTTTGTCTTTCTACACATAGCAAAGTTTCCTCCTCTCTCCTCGACTGGAATTGTTTCACTCAGAAAAATCTGAAGCGGTAGGCACAGGGAGCATGGCTGGAGAAATGCAGGAGTGGTTCTGTTGTGCTCTGCCGCCAGCAGCCTATACACCCTGTGATGGGGATGTGTACACAGCTAATGCTGACATGACTGCATAACAGATCCCCAAAAAAAGCATTTGAGTACATCCTTAACCTGAAATATGTCTACAGACTTTATTTTCTAATCATTATTTGTGCCTTAAGCAAATTCAGGAAAAACATACTCACGAAATCCTATTCAAAGAAAAGAAAACTGAGTGCTTAAGGCTTCCCCTGGTTGAGATTATCTACCCGAAACGGAGACTCCTTGACGTTGCTGTCTGAAACTCACCGTCTATGCTTTCCACGGATAGCTGCAGGCCAAGATTGTGCTGTGGATTCACCACCCAGTGATTACTGGTTGCAGTAATGTCAAACACCAGCCACCCTTCTTCTGCAGCCCAGATTGTTCGAGAGTCGAGCAGGAACAAATCTGAGTCCCTGAAAAAAAAAAAAAAAGTGCAATTTCTTGTTACCTGGGCTTTCCACTGGGGTCTCTCCAACGTTCACATGCCCGCATTAAGTAACGCGCTTGGTCGGCCGTTCAGGAACAGGCATGATGCTGGAGCTGGGTTGGCGTGCTTTCCTACCTAATCACCTTCATATGAAGTGCTTTTCTTCTCTCTTTAAAAAAGGGAGGATGGGCTGAAGCAGAGTTGAGGTGGTTTTGGATTACTTTGCTGCTGCAGTTAACCTTAGAGCTGCTGATGCAACTTCAGAAGAAATGCTTGCCAGGCACAGATTTGCAAAATTATTGTTTGCATATGCAAACTTAGTAATTGGGCAGACAATGCTGCTCATTATCCTTTCCACACATAATTTCCTGACTTTTACGCATAATTGTAGCACTGGTGCAAGCCAGCTGGAACACTGTTGTGCATATATTAACATATGTAATGGTTTTTTAAATTCGTTCGTCTGAGGTTACAGATAATTGATTGAGGCAATAACCCTCTGCGCAGTCACAGGTCTGCATAATGTTGGGTGGCAATTTCCTTTCAATTTGTTGCTTACATCTTTAAAAGGCCACTGCTGGATTATTCTGGTTGGAGAAATGAAAACAGAAGCTGAGAAAGATCGGGAATAGAGAGGATTTCTTGCATTTAAAAAGGGTGAAATCATTCTGGATTTACAAAACATTTCCTGGCAAATTTCTGTAAAATGAAAATTTGAGAAAACATGGGTTCTGTAAAGGAATGAGCCTTCTCTTATCAGAAGTTAAGAAAGAGGTAAAACTTGATAGAAATAGTAACAGAATTGGATGGTGGCGCACTTCTTTTATTTAAAAAAAAAAAAAAAAAGCAACAACTTTAGAAGAAGAACAAAGAAACCCGGTGGAAGTGTCCAGACAAGCCCTGAAAGAGCTGCTTCTGTACTTGTAGTGCACAAACATGATAACTTGTTTAAGTGTAATTATATCATTTTGAGTGAAGAAATATCCTTGGAATAACCCTTTCCAAATATCCTTGGAAAACCCGTGTCCTCAAAGCTTCAAGAAGGCCTTACTAATTTTGTCATTATTGATTTGTCAGTGCAAATAACTATATATAACTAATATAACTATAAAAATAACATTTTTAACTTTGTTTATGCAGTGCCTCTTGTTTGCACAGAATATCAAGCAATCCGAATTGAATCCCAGAAGAGCTGTTGGCATAGGGCTTTTGTCTCTCAGATTTTAGTGATCATTTTCCCTGTGAGATACCAAGAAATTAGAGGCTTTTGTCCTGCAGAGCTGACTCAAAACAGAAGCAGAGTTTTATTGCAATGTTTTTTTGCTATCTATCCTTTCAACCTTTGTGAGCCAGGGCATGTAAGAAATGATGGCTTTCCTCTCTGAGCTAGTAAGTGTCACTGCCGCTAGCTCTATGTGGGCTTACAAGAAATTAAACTTGTGAAATTAGTTCCTGCAGAGCACGTGAGCACATCGAGCACGTGTAAAAGGAGGATCTGTCATTTCCCCAGTGATTCATTTTTAAATGAAAGCACTTTGCTTTCCTTTAAATAAAGTTTTGGTCTGTGGAAGAAGCCCTACATCAGAACTGACCTTGCTGCAACACCTCCTTGCCAGCACGAGGGGTTCTATGAGGAGTATTTTAGTGGATGTTTGGGCAGCCACAGCTCAGGAAGGGGCCGTGGTGCAGGCGATGGAGAGGCTCGGCCCAGGTGCTGGGATTTACTCAGCTCCACTGGGTACCCCCAGGACAGCTGAAGACAAACGGTGCGGATCACCCCTCCCTCCATGTGTGTGGTACTTACAGGAAGGTATGATGCTTGAGCACAAGCCGGGGGGGCAGATTTCCTGGGGTTTCATCCCCACCCAGGAGCGATGGCCATGTGCCCGCAGCACATGACACAGCCGCACGGACACCTCCCGCCCTTCCCTGTTTACAGCACGCGGAACAAAACACATCCCAGGGGAGCTGGGGACGAGGGAGTAGTACGGATTGGCCCGTTCCAATGGCTGAGTCCAAGTTTCCAGAAGTAAAGGGCTTTTATATTCACATACTGCATCATTTAAGCATGGCCCCTGACTGGAACTCATGATTCACACAACGTTCAGTTAACAGGGACTTGGCTTGCTTGGTTTTTCTCCCTTGTAGTTTGCAGGTTGAAGATAATAGCAATAATGATAACTTATTTTTTTAGCTACTGCTCAACTACAGTGTTATTACTCAGAAAAACCAGCCTTTAAGCTTCCCATGCTGACATGATGCAATCGGGGTAACCAGACAACATGAGGCATCAAGTACCAGGGTGAGTCAGGCTGGGAAATTGTATAATGCGTTTGTTTTCCTGTAGTTACAGCAATGTGCAAACAATAGGCCTGGAGGGGAAGCCCGAAGTGAGAGAGATCAAAGGGACCCACTAAAGGGAAATGTCCTTCCCACACACACTCGGAACATTTGGACCCAAAAAGGCCTCGTGTCAGATGCTCCCTGGAGAGGTTCAAGCACTCCTGGATGTGCACTTTCCACTCCGGCCCACCAGCAGCGGCCAGGGTTGGGATGCAAAACCTGACTGGCGTTGCAGGCAGAGCATCTGAGGCTCCTGAGGTTGTGGCGCCTGTTCCAATGAAAAGAAACCTCCCGCTCTCTCAAAAAGACCAACCTCCCATGAAGTGAAATGCCCTGCTCCCCAAAGACTTACGTCAAAACAACACTGAATCACTAGCTAACAGACAGCAAGCCCTACAGCCATCATTGCTGGATAAGTCATAATGAGCAGAGCGAAGAGATGTTATTCTGCTTAGCCTTACACAAAATTTGTTCTGAGGGCTCCTGTCTAATGAGTTGTTACAAGAGTTAGTGCTAGTCTAGCTGATATGGCTGGTTTGGGATTTACATTTGAGACAGATATCTAAGCACAAAGGGAAGAGGTTCCCAGCACACATCTCAACCACAGGTACCTTACCCAGTGACTGTGTGCATATTGAGAGTGTTCTTGGAGCAATGTCAGCGGTGGCTTTACAATCAGGAGGCGGGGAACTACTTTGGTTCCTTGTTCTTCCAGTCCCTTCATTTAAGAACTTCAGAGCATGTGACAAACTGTACTGAGCCTTCTACCAGACCGAGGATACGGAAAGGAACACGATCCTCATTTTACAGAAAATTAAGCTGGGACATGGAAACGTTAATGTCTAGATTAGAGTTACATAAATGATGAAGTCTGGATCCAGACCACAAGTATGTTTTGTTGAGACCACATCAAAATGGCTCAGCATTCAAAGTACTTAGATCAGTGGGAGTGTCAGAGCTTTTAGTGATGATAAAACTCAGGGCTTTCAGATCAGTTTTCTCAAGCAACAGGCTGTTGCTGCAGCAGCCTGAGCTGAGGACGGGAGGCTGGCACTTGTCTGCTGATGGCTTCAGTGGTGTCTGGTGCCAGACACTAGAAAGGAGATGCACCTCCTGGTAGAAAGCACTGCTGGAAGTTTGCTACAGGTCATATAGTTGCTGTGTGGTCTATAAAATTTCCTTTAATAACTCAGTATTTTCTGGACTGAAGGTTGTATAACAAGGATTGCCACGTGAGGCTGGCTGGGGACAATGCACGTGAGATCGTGTCTGGAAAGCAGCTGGAGCTGTGGATGGGGAAGGGCTGAAGCTGCTAAAGGGCTGGGTGTGAGCAGGGACGTGGAGAGCTGGTGGCATGAGGGGGCTAAGAAAGGGTGATCAGTGGAAGAGAAAAGGACTGGAAAAAGTGAGGTTTGTGGCAATGAGCAGAGAAATAAGAGGAGACAAAATAAAGAAAAGGCAAGTAAAAGCATCCTGAAAGGGAAGAGTGAGGAAGAGAGTTGCTGTGTTGCAACCCCCGAAGTTCTAGGAGAAATGATTAACAACCGGGCAGCTTTGTGAAAATAGCAAGTATGGGCTCTTTGCTTTTTGCTGGGGTATTTTTTAGCCTCTTGGATATGCTCTGGTTTGTAGCCATAAATGATAAATCAAAAGTGCAGCACCTCTCCTAGCCACCTGACCTGGTGGGAACCTTGAGAGAGAGAGAGACTGTGAAATTGAGAGTCATCAGTTCTGCAATAGCAAGGGAGAACAGTAGATGAAACCCTGCAATTAAAACCTATAATGCTCTAAGGTCTGTAGTTCTGCAGCGTAGCCCTCGTAGCAAGCAGCACCTGCTTTTGTGTCTGTTTTCTTCCCTCGCTTTTCCCATCCCCCTTGTCAGCTCTGTTATTTCAAGCTGCTGGTTGACAAGTGGTAGTAAACACTAGCGAGCACTTCCAAATGGGATAAAAATAAATGGGAAGAAGCACAGGCAGCGGAAGACAAGGTGACTCTTGGCAGCTCTCCTTACATTGCAAAACGAGCTGATGGCTGCGATGTGCTGGCACTCGGGGCTGCGAGCACCTCGGAGCCTTGGTGGCTCTCCTGGCTGTGTCCTGGCAGCAGCCAGCCCAGGGCACTGCCAGCAGGTCCTGCTGTCCCCTGTCTGCCTTTCAGGCATCTGCTGGCCCAAAGAGCACACCGAGGCTGTCTGGCCGCTGCGCAGCTCTAATCCCTACCTGCTAGTTTGAGGAATTACAGATCTAGCAGTGTTTTAAACAATAACCATATTGTGACACCTTGCAGCAGTAGACTTGAATTGCTTTACAAATATGGGTCAATCCTCCCACGTCCATTTTAAAGTGGGAAACACTGGAGGCACAGATATGTTAAATGTCTTACTGACTCAGCTTGTAAACCACAGGATCATAATCCTACCCTCTTGACTGGTATTATAACCTTAGAGGAGCCGTTTGGGCCACAGGCATGGTGCAAGCTGGCAAATTAACTGCAAGGTTGCCCAAAGATAGAGGTGGCAGGGGGATTGTGGGCAATTCACGTCCAGGTTTGAGCAGGTAGAGGGAGGAGAAGGCAGAAAGAGCATCCTGGGAAGGGGAGAGGAGGTCTCGGGTTGGAAGACATCTGTTTGGATTAAAAAACTGCAGCATCCAGATTCCACTTTGCTTGGTGTCATTACTTAAAGTTGGCTGCAGCTGTCCAAAGACAAGCTTAGGAAAATATTTTTCAGACTTTCCTACTCTGAGAGGGCCCCAGGATCTCCCTGGGCCTCTCCCTGGCACGTTTGCAACACCCTGTGTACACGGCCCCAATGCAGCCTTCCTCCCACACCTCCCCTTCCCTGCGCCTCGTACCCCCCCTCTCCCCCCTGAGCTGCCAGCGAGCCCAGCCGGGGGTCCTCCAGGTGAAGGCACAAACTGCTGGAGGTGGCCTGAAAACTGTGATGATGGTGAGACAGATCTGTGTAAATTCTGTTGAAGCTTGGGAGAAATTAAATTCACTTTAAAATTTCCTCTTGTTCTTATTTCTGTCTCGTCTGTCCCCAGTAGCCATGCTCCCCTTGCTGTGTAGTGTTTGAGGTCATCACCTAGGAATCAAAGACTGATTAAAAGTGGTAATGGGAGAGCTTGTTGCAGAGAGATTGTTGCAGGAAGCCTTCTGTAAAAGCTGTGCTGAGAGAAATGAGGCTATGTAGGTATCCCTGACACTCTGTGCAGATGTTTCTGTATTGAGTTGCTGGTCATTAGAGCATCCCTTAGCTGAGGAGGAGCCCGCTGGGGTATGCAAAATGCTTCCTGCAGCTACCTGAGTGCCTGTGAAGAGTCATGCCTAGCTGAGTGACTTCAAGACTTGTCAGAGGTTTTTGCAGTGGCTTTAAGGAATGGTCTGGAAGAGAGAACTGAATGCAGCGCTGCTCCTGGGGGCTGCGGGGCTTCCATGCTCTAGTTTCCTGCTGCTGTGCCCGAGAGCATATCAAAATGAGAACAGTTACCAACCTATGTGCAGACAAGTAATAAAAATTAATAAAAACTATTGTCGGTACTGTTCTAGATGCTGTTAGAGTGCTTGTGGATATGGTTATGGTGCTGGGGCACAACGTTAAAACAAACTGTATCTTTCTGCACTGCACCACCCCGGGAACAGTCACACGGGTTACTTTACAAAGCTCCAAAAAGAGGACACATCTGCTTTGCCTGTTGGGTGGGCCTAAGCCTTTCTTAGTTACTAGAATTACATGTTTCAACCCGCAACATGGAAACAGACCCCAATGAACAAGGGAAGAGGGTCTGGAGAGGGGCTCAGGTTTGGTCTGGGTGCAGAAGTGGCGTAGTTTGAAACACAAACTAAAGCATTCCATCTGCAAGTCAAACCCAGGAATGCATGGTGCAAGATCTTATTTTTCTGTAGGGCTGGTAACATGAGCATCCACATCAGTCACTGCCTTTGAAGCCTGTGAAATCCATAATGGGCACAAAGTGAACATGTAGCAACTCCATTACAATTACCAAAGGCTGGTCAAGTACCTGGCTTTATTCTGACCAGTAACAAAACTCCCATGGACTTCAAAGGGGTTGGGATTTACTCCACAGCGCGAGTGCTGGGTCTACTGAAACTGGAGCTGAAATTCTGGGATGAGGTATTTCAGCTGCAGAAGGTGCAGACAGATGGGCAGGACCGAGCTCTGGTGTCGAGGAGAACGACACAGTCTGCATTTTTTCTCTAGCTTCGTGTTAATAAATTGAGGATGATGCCCCAGCTGACAGCCTGCCCAGAACTGCATGGGTACTTTGTGAAAATACACAGGTTCATATCAACTACAATGAGTTAGGTATCCAACCTGCTGCTAGAAACCCCATTAAGCACCTGTGTGTCTGTTAGGCACTGAGGTCCCTTTGGCCATTGCTTGGAACACCAGTTCATGACCTCTCTGAGGTCATGAAAATAAAAAATGACAAAGGTCATTTTTCTTAGACTCCTCTCCACAAGCCTTTTTTAAACATGTTTCCCACTTTGGTGCCTGAGACAAATGACCTTCACACCTTGCAGCAAGCCCCGTGCCCCATGGTGTGCGCTCCCTCGCTCTGGAGAGGAAGGCAGCAGCTTGGAGCAGCTTTGTACTCCCACAGCACCCAGGCAGGAGGAGATGGGGGCTTGGCCAGCACACAGCTCCGTGGTGGCAACCTGTACTCCCCACTGCAGGGCTCCTTCCTGCAAGCAGGGACTCAATGTCCCACTACTCAGCTCCCTTCTCAACCCAGCTGGTGGCCTTACAAAGCTGTTTCCCAAGCTTTTGGGTGAGGGAACCACAGCGACCAAAGAGAGAAGATGGACATGAGTCACTGGACCTTAGGTTGTGCATGTGAAGGCTTCAAGACATGTTGTTTTAGTCAAAACTTCAGCTGTTTTCACAGTGTTTATGATATTAGGAACATTTTTGTTCATGAATGTACTTGTTTGCTTAAAGTGAATAACTGGTGCTTTGTGCCTAAAGAATGCTGTGCATGCTTTTTTATAACCGAGAGGTTGTCAGTTTGAAAAGCTTGCCTTGCAATGCGTTCGGAGATTTGGAAAGTATAGAAAGAGTATTTGATTGTTTAGTCTGCTTTCCTAAAAACACCTGTATTTATATCTTCAGATAATTTCTTAGTCAAAGTCCAGAGGGGTGTCCAGTGTGCTACGGAGGACGGAGCTGTGCTCTTGTTCTTGCTGCTGTGGCGGTTAGACATGTGGCAGCGCCCATCCTGTGATCAAACAGCCCTGTTATTGAGGGGCACAGCTTCAGCAGTGTCTGTCTGGAAAGACCTATGCCTGTGTTTTTCACCCACGGTAAGCTGCAAGCAGAGATGTTGCTGGTTAGCTACCTGCCAGCCTGCCTGAACTCGTACCACAAGTACTGAATTGCTGAGCTGCTGCTGCTCCTGGCTTATCTGAACCGAGGGCACACCAGCACGCCCTCAGAACTGGAGGCTTATCTGAGGCTTAGCTGGAAACGAAGCCTCCAGCACAGCCAGTGCTCCCTTCATCCTCAAGGAAAAGATCTCCAGTCAGCCACAGCTTTCTTTTCGGATGCTGTGCTGTTTGGGGGCCCCAGGAGCTGTCCTGATCCCTGCTGTGTGTCGCCGTGTGGTACAGGAGGTGATCTGATCCCACTGCTGCCATGGGGAGGCTGGTGGTACATTTCTACACGTTGGTGTGCCCGAGCACAAGGTGTGCTTCATGGGCGAGCACAGGCTTGGGGAATATCTGGTGTCTCAGGCCCTGGAAGGCAGTTCCAGTAACCTGCTGGGAGATGCCACTGCTGTTTTATCATCAGAGAGCAGGGGGAGAAGGAAACCCATCTGTT
This sequence comes from Anas acuta, assembly GCF_963932015.1. NCBI lineage: Eukaryota > Metazoa > Chordata > Aves > Anseriformes > Anatidae > Anas > Anas acuta. The sequence goes on from NC_088994.1 coordinate 10,869,641, forward strand.
ATTTCGTTGGCCATCGTACCTGCCGTGCTCTAGGGGAAGGCACCGACAAAGCAAAATGTGAGCAAAGGTTTCTCGTGGTGCAGGGGGAGGGCTTGGCTTTGTTTTGCTCTTGTTGCTAGCAACGTCGGATGGGTCTGACTTTCCAGCCTGCTCGGGACGAGACAAACAGCCAAGGAAGCATCAAAGTGAACGGGTGTTTTTTGATCAACACTGGAGAGAGTTTGTTTTCTTTCTCCACTTGCCCAATGACACACTAACTTGGATGACTGGTCTGTGACAGAGCTGGTTGGAAAATGTCAGTGGAAAAATGCAGAAAAAGAGCAAATATTTTTACAAATGCTAGTGACAATATTTTTACCTTTGGTCAATCCAAAGCAACAGGAGTATTCTTTTTTTTCAGTACAAACTGTTCAAAACTCAACAGCGCCTGTGCCAAAATGTATGCAGAGGGTGAATATGCATGAACACTCATAAAAAAAAAAAAAAAAAAAAAGCTGTTCCTGTGGTGAATGTGATGCTGTAAAACTGCATCTAATCTTGTAGCTGGAACATCTGTATAATTAGCAGTATTCCTCACCTCTTCCACCCAGCAGTTCATGTGTATGCCTGCCCTTTGCATGCATTTTTTCCTTTAGGAATAAGAGCTCGTGAAGGAGACAGCCTACAGAAAGGCTGCTCCATGCAGTTGTAGACACAGAACCCACCCAGGAGGTACCTCGCAGCCCTCTCTATAGATCCTTGTAAGAAATCTGTGGATGTATCATCTTAAAACTACGGAGCTGAATGCCATCCTAACTCTGTCAGTAAATTTTCTTGCCGGCACCTCATTAATCAGACTCTGAAGGAGAACTTCCCTGGCATCCATTTGTGTGGTGAGGAAGGACGTTTGCTCTAAGGATATGTTTCTGGCAACTCCCTACTGTCCTGGCACGCTGGGCATCTGCCAGCACATATCCTTTTTCTGCTTTTCCCGTGAGTGAGAAGGTATCCCCGCAAGCTGTTATCTATATAACTTACTGACGAGATATAGCAAAGGGAGGCCTTTGTGTCCGTGAGGGCTGAAGATGGAAAGAACTTAAATGCTTGTAGAAGGCAGGATCGAACAGGTCCTATGCGTGCTTGTGGCTTGTTGCCTTCTCCTTTAAGAAACCCTAGTTAAAATACTCGAGTTATCATTGTTTAATAAAAATAGATTAATACTAGCATAGTCCCTCAAACCTTGTAAATAATTGTCATTAGAAATGTTGAGAGAACCACGAGTTTTGACCCATGTGCCAGTGTTTAAATACTTTTACCATACAACAAAGCTGGTAGAAAGTCTCACCATTTAGAACTGTTGATAAGGTTTCCTGTCACATTTTAATGGACAAAAAATGCAAAACTATATATTTTTTTTGGCCTTTTTATTACCTCTTTTAAAACTATAAAGCTGGAATCCTGATTACACTATTGTTTCTTACCCTTTTGGACTTTCCCCCTTTTAAATCCCTAGTGTTTCTCTTTTCATAAACTTAAATTAGGTCTGTAGTATTATTGCCTCATATTTAGTAGTCCTAGAGAATAACTTCTGACTAGCATGTGATTGTAAATACTTTTCATGTAAATAAATGCAGTCTCACTTTTGGTAGGCTTTGTATTTAGAAGAAATGTGCAAATGAAACTAAGTGCCTTTGATAAGCGGTTTGGGATTGCTGATTAATTGGAACCAAGAACAGATGAGAAAATTAAACATATGTTCTTATTCAAGTTCCCTGGAGGATTTGTCAGGGAGTTTGGCATACATTAATAATTCCCTGGAATGGATTTAATAGCTCATCTTGTAGTTGTGCATACACAAAACAATCAGTCAATATAAAGAGCATGGTGTCATCTGTCCTTGTTAATTAGGGAGCTCAAATGCCTTTGGTAATAAGGGCTAGTAATTAAGCTCCAACTAGAAAGGAAGCATTCAGATGTGGTTTTGCCACCTCAGGATCCATAAGCAGCAGGAGGAAGAGGCAATGTCTGCCAGAAATCTTCAAGTACTTGGAGCCTGTGGCCTCCTCCCGCACTAGCACCCAGCACAGCCCCTGCCCCTCGCTCGCTCCTCAGCTGTTGGGTGCTCTCGGGGCACCTCGAGGCTCCCAGGCACCTTCATACCTTCACCCCTTGCCCTGGTGGCTGAGCACATGCAGCAGCTGTGTTAGCATCAACTGAGATTTCACAGGACAGCCCCTGTGCCTAAAGCCCCTTCTGCCAGTGGCAGCAGTATTTGTGAAGATGTTGGGCATAAGCCCTTGAAGGCACCTGCTGTGCTCGCATCAGGATTTCCCTGAGGGTCACTCACCTTCCCGGGTGCTCCTGGAGGACCTGGTAGACACTAATCTGGAACGTTTCATTATCGAAGCGTTCGCGGATGTAATCCTTATATATCCTGAACTCGGCGGCTGTCACTGCTTCCCCCTCTGGGATTCTGGAGAGATCAAACCTGAACTCTCGGTAGTGGCAGCGCTGATGGTGAAACTCTCTGTCATGCTCCACTGAAACAGAAAAACAGCCCATTAGCCACCTGCTTTGTTCCCTTTCCCCTCACCATCAAACAAGCTTGCGAGTTGCCACAACAGCAAAGGGCAAGAATATCTGATTGCAGCATCTCGTGCTGCCGTTCGGTTCGTTAAAGCACACAGGACACAAAGCCTCTATCTAGGCTACTAGAAGTATAAAGGTGTTTACTAGGCTGTCTTTGAAACAGTTTTACAGCTGGCTGGCACAGGGTGTGAGTGACTGTTGCGTTTTAATGATTTTTGGCAGCTCCACGTTTGACAAGTGGCTCTGGACATTTGCCACCGATAAGGCCGGGCTGCTGTGGGAAGGGGCCGAAAGGAACAGAGGGGGCTTTGCTGGAGTGCTGGCTCGTGGCTTGACTCTGCTTCTGAGCACGACACACGCACGCATACCCGCACCCACATATACACACATGCAAATTCCAGTCCTTGGGGCCTTTCACGCTGCTGACCCACATTTGGTGCCAGCTGAACTCATTACAGATTCTCAGTACCACTCCAAGGGTTGGAGCTGCTGTTCTGAGGCATCTTTACCGATCCAGGCTGTGAAGCAAACGTTCAAAGTGCCTCCTTCCATGTACCACCAGAGAGTTTGAAATAGCAAGAAGTGCCAGATTCCTCCCGAGACGGCACTGGGATGTTGTGTTGTGCCCCTGATGGATCTGCCTGCCACTGATGCATGGCTGATGGGCTCGTGCAGCACTGGTGGTGGTGGTGGAACACAGGGGCACTGTGGTGAGGAGACAAAGACCTCGAGCTTGTCCCCTAGCAAGCTGCAGCAAGGGGAGGAGAGGTGTCAGTGCCCCATCTGAACACACAAAGTGCAGTGCCCTTCTTCGAACAAATTCCAAATTAAACAGACAAGTCAGACAAAGGAAAATGGGGAAACAGAGGTACAAGGGGACGCACGGACTCGCCAGAGGTCACGCCGCACGGCGTTCAGAGGGCCGAGGTTTGAACCAGGGCCTTCCCGTGTGTCCCGGTCCTGTTGTCTGTCCACTTGACCTCCCTGCAGCTCGACTGCACAATTCAAGTAGTTAGCTCTGAGGTTTTCTTGGCAAAGAATGCGCGTCTTTCTACAGGCCTGATTCTCTTCTGGCAGCAGTAAATCCATTGTGTAAATCCATTGACTTAAATGGAATTACTCCTGAAAAAGAGGAGTTTCAGCCTGAGACTGGGAAGTGCTATTTAAATTTATGGCACTGCACGGCACAAATTTACCTCGGGGGGCTCCCTGGTGGCAGGGACAGAGTGCGGGGAGTCCCCAGGAGCGGGGCTGTGTCCGGCCGCTCGCACAGAGTGAGCCCAGCCCGGCTTTGCTGGCCGGCGGTCGGCAGCTGGCCGCAGGCTCTTCCTCCTCTCGAGCAGCAGTTCTGCAAGCAGTCCAGGGCTCGCAGTTTGCCACTGTATGATTGCTGCTCAGGGAAATACCTCAGCGCTCTTACTAATAGCTGGGATTCGTCTTAGAAGAGTTTTTTAGGTATGAAACCCCTAAACTTTCCAAGACAGAGGCGATTAAGTTCAGCAAATGGTTTTATAGTTTGGGCAGTCTTTGCGTGCACTGAGTGAACGGAGTTATTGTTCCACCTCCAGCTATAACGTCTAGTGCAGCCTCAGGAAGATCGCTCACTCTCTCATACCCTGAGGTGTGAGAATTGTGAGTAGTCACCAGCTTTTGTAACACACTTGGCAGGCTCAAACTGCCCTGTAAGCGCTAGCAACCCTATTAAATATGCCTCAATCCCTTCCCTTCAAAATATTCTCAGCAGAAAAAGATATAAAGAGTATGATTTCAGTCTCAAAGGAATTTGTTTGCACCTAAATTACAGAGGAATGGAAAAATATTTTAATATGTAATATCTCTTTTAACCACAACTATAGAAGAATGAATATTATGTTGTGTGTTTTTAATTATATTATGGATAACATCACCAGCAGGGTGGATTACAGATAGGTCAAACTGTAGGATGTACAGCAAGATTTGCTTCCAAAGACGTGGGAAGGCTGAATTTTTGAAGGAAGGTGGGTGCACCCTTTCAGTGCTACATACATACAAATAATCAGTCAGTGCTGGTGTATACACTTTGCACAAAGTCTGACAACAGACACATGAAGATGAAACTTATTTGGGTGCTGCTAACAGTTCACAGCAATTCCCACTGCAGAGCACCAGAAAAAATGTGTCATATTAGTGTGAGAAATTAATGGTCGGGGTCATAAAATAAGAAGCCCCAGAGTTTGAACTTTCCCATGCTTTGCAGATGTTTGGATATAGGGTTTTGGGCTGAGCCATCTTTAGTGTTAAAGCAAACATTCCTGTGGCTATAGTCATTAAGATCATGAAAATATGTGGATATGTAACTGAAGAAAGAATCCCAAGAAACCCTTCAACTCAGTGTTTATTGTTTTTCCCCTTTTTCTTTGCACTCTGGTCCTATCTGCTGACCCAGAAGTAACAAATCCTTTCAGAACTAATTTATGAGAAACACTGACCCTGAATCAACATCTGTTAGATGACTGCAGTAAATCTTATTACATAATTAAACACCAAAATCTATGTTAAAATAACGTTAAGGGTCTGACTTGAACTCATAAAAGCAAGACTCTTCATTATGAGGACTGAAATCCTATCCTTAATTCATGCTGCTGTGCTTTGGTATTTGTGAACATATGGTACAGTATATATGATCGTGCACTTTTTGTAGTCCCCAGTAATACCTTAAGCACAACAGCATGAGGTAAGCAGGGGAGTGCTCAAGGAGTCCGAGTTTCCTGGGTTTGATGGGTGTTAGTCAGACCTTTGACAATTCTGCAACAGGGTTGTTTCCAATTAATTACCTGAGGAGTTTGAATAGGGTTGGGGGGCATTTAAAGAGGGGAATGGTATTTCAAGTGTTCAGTGAAACAATCGAGGGAATTGCTACAGCTCTCTGAACGTGGATGCAGTTTTCCGTTAGGTCTGTAAAATCTGTGATCCTGATTGACATAACCAACCATAACGAGAAGCTTTTGGTCATTTTTGATGAACTTAATCTCAGCTGTTTGTCAGCCATCGTGTGTTAAATGCTCACTTAAAAGTCAAAACACAGTGTGACTGTTTGCTGAGTATACTTAATAGCTCAAAGAACGTGAACTTGTGTTTGTCCTAGGCTCACAGTTCTTACAAATCACTACAACCCCAAGGCTTTTGGTGAACAGTTTTAGCCCAGTTCCTAATTTGAAATGTTGGAAATTCCAGCTCAGAAACTGTCACAATTCAAATGCCTTGGCAAGGCAGCTGCTTGGAGAGGAAGCCAAGGCTCTGGATGTGCAATCAAAGGGCGTAAAATATGAAAAGGAAGAACACCCTTGAAAAATAATTCTGCTATGAAACAGACGGCGTGCCTTAGCTGTGGGAAAACAGTGGATCTCGCCCCCTAACGAAATAATCCATCCACAAGTGATGCGTGTGTAAATGCAAACCTCTTCTCATTTCTAGACGTGGTCTATATTTTGGAAGCACAACCTCTGTAGACAAATTATGAGCTCATTTCACACACATCTCAAAATCTGTTGGTGTAAAATAACTCTTGGGTCAAGAGCAGTATGGCAAGTGTGGCAGATAATTGTAGCTACTCCAGGTGGGGATCATCAGGCACTCCCTTGGGCGTAGTCCTGTGGGAAAGGAAAGGCCGAGATGATGGAGCCTGAGAGCTGTAGCACGGAGGTGGACAGCAGATTCTTGAGAAAATAAAACAAGAAAAAGTGTGAAGGACAGTTAAGGTGATGTGAGCAAAACAAGCACGTATCTTCGGTTAGTGGTTGTCAGTAAGTTTGCCACACCTCTGTTGCAAATATGCAAGGAAGCTTGGCATCTTTGAAAGTCCAGCCTTGACTATCTGCCCACGATCTGAGCGCTGCACAGGCTGCAGCCATCTATCTGATACAGATAGGGCTCCGAGCTCTCTGAAGTCTTTTGTTTCTCCCAACCAACTCTGTTGTGGCATTGTAGTGATGCAAGAGGAGGCCGGGTGGCATGGTTGTGCAACAACGGGGATGATTAAAAGAAAACACGATGGATACATGCGCACAGGTGTAACGTACCCAAGTATCAGATCCAAAAATATGGGAAAGCTGAAGATAAAATGTCAACAAATCCTTGGCATTTGTTTTGACGTGTACTCTTTTCAGATACGAAACTTGAAAACATTGAGATACAGAGATGAAAAGTTGTAATGGTTGGCATCTAGAACTTGTGGCAATTCAGTTGACACCAGTACCAAAAAAGTAATAATGGACAGAAAAGCTTGTGGCCCTGATATAACACCCCAGGGTTCCCAAACTTCTAAAGCAAATGATACATCAGCAGAAAGCCGGGAAACTTGAACTGATCCCATTTTTGGTCATTTTCACAGCAAAATATGTTGAGACTGGAAATAAGAGCCCCAGCTATTCTCAGCTTCTTTGTAAATCACTACTGGTAAGTGGAAAGCTGATCTGAGCTAATTCTGTAAACACTGGTTGGGCCACTGGTTTTGTAACGCGGAGTGATGGTACTCAAGGCGTGATACATGACAGCCATGATTATGTTGAGACGTAGCCTGCAATAGCTGTTATTTCTGCCTACACATACCAAAGAAACCGTACGGTTTTTCAGCCTCTGTCCCAAGCACAGTAGCACAGTGTCAGTCATTAACTCCATGTATCAAGCAAAGAACCAGTGAATCACAGCAATAATTTTCCAGGAATGACTGTTAAAAATAATTATTACAGAAGTGTTAAAAGAGCTAAGCCAACCCCCCAGGGAAGACAACAGGAATATTTCCACTAATTTCAATATGTTTCGCAGGAGGCCTTACTTCTGCCAGTCTACTTACCTAAGTATTTTTACATTCTTGTTTTCTGCAGATGTACAAAATTTCTTTTTCACAAGCAAAGTAAACACCAGATGAATAGATCTTGTGCTCAGGCTGCCAAATTGTGAAAGCTTTGGTAATTCTATGCCTTCTTCCCCTTGGCACATATGGAGGATGTATTTAGAATATATTTTGAATATTTAAACAGGTAAAAATTTAAAATTTCCTGTTAACACTTTCACCTGATAATGTGTTAGGTTTTTTGCAAGATGCTTTGAGTAGTTGAGTAGTTGTCTCATTTATTCTAGCGATCACAGAAGTTGGAACACTACTTGTTTCTAATTTACAATGAAAAAAAAAAGCACCAAAAGGAATGTGTAGTAGGGTGTCTTTAACTTCTTCACTCCCCAAAAAGGCCAGAAGGGATTTGTAAAGAACTTTAATCTCAAATAGATTAAAGGTCCTGAATTCCTGAGACCGAAAGATAAGTCAAAGGAAAATAGATTCCAAAAGACAACACCCCCTCACCTCAGCCTCTCAGCCATGCGGGAGACTCAACTGCAGAGGCATCAGCGGTTGCCTGTGAAACCCACCAGAGATTTGAATGCCAAAAAAAAATTTGTGCCACGCTCCAGGAGTGATGTCTAACAGGTTTCCAGGGTCTACCTGTGCCTGTCTGACCCCAGGGACTGAAGGAGTCAAGTAGGTGAGGTTAGTGGATAAGGAAGTCTTTGTCTCCCTTTCCTCTGATAGCTGCAGAGCTACAGAAAATGAGCAGCTTCTGCAGAGATGGCTGAGGGCTGGCTGGTTGGTCCAGTCAACCTGTGGATTTTGGCCACTAGCTTTCATAAAATACTAGTTTTCACCAAAAAAAAAAGGCAAATTATGCTGATTTACGCATCCAGCAGCACAAAATCTTGTTTGAATTCTAGAAAAATTACCTTTAATTCCTCCCATAACCGGCCCTAGAGATCCTAAACTAAAACTTCATAAACTTTCTTGCCTCCTTTCTGCATAGAGCACGGGATTCCCAGACCAGCTGCCCGGGGACCACCAGCTCAGCCAGGGATCCACAAACATTTGCAGCCTATATACATTACTGCTTTCAAAGGGATGGCCAGCTCCCATCTGTGCATCGCCTGGGAAAAGGACTCAGCTGGAAAGTATTTTTCCCTTCCCCAGAGGGGCTTTGAGCTGGGTCCCGTCCTCACCTGGCCCGGAGAGGCGGCAGCAGGAGGCAGGGCAGGGCTCTCCCTTCGGCTCCGGGCCCGCCGCGGTTGTGAAACTACGCTGTAAATTTTCAGGATGCCAAATGTGAGAGCTCTTGATGGGATCCTAATTAACAGGGATTAAATGTTCCCTCTATAAATTGCACTCCTTTGTCTCTAAATTGGTGGATAAAATCATGTCATTTATGAAATATAGGCCTTTTCTCCTTATGTTGGTGAGGTTCAAGAAGGAGGAAAGCAATTAGGGGAAGGATCCAGCGGTCTCTGCAGCTGAAAGGGCCTACTGGGCCCAGCGGGACTCCTGATTGAGCAAGAAGTGCAAGGTCAGTCCCTATATTTTTCTAAGGAGGAGAGGGAGTATAATAAAGACTGCAATAATGTCATGCCAAGCCACAGCCTGCTAAGGCCCATGTTTCCCTCCTCATTGTGCTTGACAGCAAGAGCTACAGGGGCAGTTGCAGTAAATTTATAATGGCAAGAATTTGGGAATGTGAAGCTCTGTGATTGGTTTTCATTTGCTTCATCCTCTCAACTAAAAGATTTACATGCTGACATTAGGCAGCTGAAGCAGCAGTTAAAGAAATGCTTGGAGAAATAGCTGAAGATCATAAATTGGGAGCCCTATGGACAGAGTACAGCAAATGTCCTGGGCTGTATGCAACTGATGAGATTTTTTATTTTTTAAGAGTGTTAAAAACAGTATTTGGAGAGCTTATTTATACTTCCTTACTGCGAGCCCTCATCTGGCTGTGCAATAACACTCCTGGGTGACAGATCTTGCACATTTTGAGGGGTGGCTCAGGTGGGGGCAAAGGCCGTGCAAACAGCCCGAGGGGGAGGATGCAGAGCCAGGGGCTCTCTGTCCTTCAGCCTCTGGCCCAAGACCCCCAGGCAGCTGCGTGGCTCTGGGCTCACCTGCCAAAGCCCTGTCCTGATGGTCTCATCCCTACCTGCCCAGCTCAGGAGGGGCTGCTCAGGACCAGGGCGATGCTCAGCAGAGGGAACTGGTTTGGGTAACTCGCCCCCAGATGCTTGGTGTTCATGCACCCGTTTTACACCTGGGCAAAGGGAGGTGAAGGTGATGAGCTTCCTTGGTGCAGGAGAAATTCAGTACGTGGCAGGGCAAAGTCCTGGCCTGTCCGCTGGTGTCAAGCAGAACTAGTGCATTAATTTCAAACGGGATGAAAACCAGGCTCCATAAATCCTGATCCCCAGTCCCAGAGGTTAGAAACAGGGGGATTCAAAATTCTTCTGGGCTCACGGCTGCAGAGCAATCCAGGGTCAACATTTTTGCCCTGAGAGGGGGAAAAAAGCCCTCTGGAGTTAATATTCTTCCTTTAACCATCACTTCATTTTTTTAGCTTTCAGCATGAAGGTGGTGTTGCCAGCAAGACCACCTAGCCACAAACCCAGCAGGGAGCTTCCAAAATTCTTCTAAACACTGACTCCTTGTTATAAATTCAGAAGTGGTAATAGCAGCAGTGCATATCACATCTGTGCCAGGCTTCGGGCCTGGGAAGGAGCACTCTCCCCATTGCTGAACATAACTTGGAAAGATCCTTTCAGTCCACACATGTATCAGCATTAGCCATTTCTTTGTCAACAAATCCCTTAATACGTACCCTTTCTATCATGTACAGATGTCCAAAAAATAATGGAATACTGTACTACAAGATTAAACACTTTAATGTCAGCATATGTGTTGCATGACTCCGAACAATGGTATCATTGTGCGTGTACAAACAGCGGGTTGAGGGAAGATGGGTTTAATTATCTCCGAAGCAGCAGCAAGTTCTTCCTGACTAAGCTGAACTTCAGCTAGCAAGGACGGCTCAGAGCAGAGATTGGGGTTTCTCTAACAAAATGCTGGGCCCTTTCTGAGGTTCTTCTGATGTTAGGTTTGGCATCGTAGTGGCTTCTGGCAGAGCTCGGGGAACGATGCTGAGCCACCTGCTCCCCGGGGAGCCCTGCTGCCAGGGAGCACGGTGGGGTGAGAGGATGCTGCTGTGACCCTGTGGGGCACCCAGGACACTTCTTCATTTAAAATTCCCTGGGATGGTAGATGGCAAAGGGGAAAGATAATAACTGGGAGGAGATGGACAGGGAGAAGTATGTGTGCTGCCCTCTGCATTTGGAGATGTCTTAGGCACTGAGAGGCAATGCTGGGTGGTGAAGCTATTTCTGCTTGAAGAAGACCCATGAAATATCTGGGCAGGTTAGGCACAGGTAATCTGTTTTATTTTCTGAGCATACCCTGATCAGATCCCGTTTACGCTGTGGTTTCTCTGCTGGAATCAGAGCCAGACTAGATGAAAGGTATTGTGAAAAATTTACACGTGGGACTGTGCTGTGAACACGGAACTCTCCTAATAGTAAACAGACTGACCGTGGTGTGAATCCTGATGCTGAGCGTGCAGCGTCTGAACTTGTATCTGGGGAAAGCAAAGTCAAATGAGCAGGGAAGAGTTGTGTTTCTTCGGAATTCCTTATTTACATCCTTAGCAGGCAAACACAGCAGCACGCAGCGCTGCAATCAGTCAGCAGCTGCTGTAACAGTATTTGTACAGGACTGGGGGTGCATGACGGAATAGAGAAAAGGGGGGGCTGAGAGAAGAAAGGAAGAAATGGGAATGAAGATGTTTCTTTAGACAGACTACATCTACTTCTACCTTCATCTCCTGAGTACCTCAAACCTTCTTGTTTCTTTCCTCCCTACACTGGGAAGCGGGGATCCAGGACAGTGCTGAGCTGGGGCTTTGCATCCAGCATCTCGCCCTTCCCAGCACCTTAGGGGTGGCATTTATCCAGAGAGCCAGGGGGGGTGAGCTGGGGACTGCAGTGATGCTGCAGAGCCTGCCTCCTCCTGTGTCCTCCCAGCTGAGCAGTGCTGTGGCCATCTCAAAACGTCTCAAGTTCTCATGCGATCAGTGGGAGCGTGGTTAACTGAGACTGGTATTTTGCCTTGCCAGCCTGCAGCAGCCTGGGACCGTTGCTCCCCTGTGCACAGCTGGGGACGCACCCGGCAGCAGCCCCGAGCCAGGGACTTCTTCAGCTCCCTGTGTGCACCCTGCACTGCCCAGGAGGGGCAGCTGCCAGGTTTGCTGCCTACCAAAGGCAATCTTAGCACTTCTCTGCGCCCTCCTCTAGAAATGTTCCTGCGGCCAAACTGAGCAGTGAGCAAAGGGAGAGGCAGAAGCTCATCATTACTCCTGCCTTCTTGTCTTTGGCTGCACTGTAATGCATGGTGTGCAGTAATGAATAAAGAGCAGACATGCACTGCTAATGCATCCCCTAAATCCTGAGTCCTCTGGATATGGCTATCAGAGGTTTGTGGAGATGTACAAATATATCTTTCTTTTCCTTCTTCGAATACAGCTGACTGCTACATTTACCTCTTTCTTTCTCTTTGTAATTCGGGGGACAGCACGGCTGCTTTCATGGTGCTGTGAAATCCATGAGATGTATCTGGTGAGGCTAACCTCAGCAGGAAGCTGCGCCAGTGTTAGGTGTGAACTCCAAGTCACACATTTTACCAGCACATCCAAGGGTCAAGGAGATAGTGGCAGGCTGGGGAGGAGGGGGAGGAACCGCAGACCAGGGGCAGGATGGTGGCAGCCACAGCATGGGACAGGGCAGCGCTGGGCTGGAGAAGCGAGCAGGGCGATGGGTGTCTCAGCGGGGAGGGGGCTGCAGAGCACGAACAGGGAGAAAAGTTAATGACAATATGGTTCACTGAGGAAAATAATCCCCCAGTCCAGGCAGCAGACAAATGGGGCTCAAGGTGCTTCCTGTAATCTGCTCGGAGGCTGGGGGCCTCTCAAAAAGTCACTGATGCAAAAACCAGCAGTCAGCTCTGTCTGCTTGTACACACAGCACTGAGCAAATGGAAACAAATCCCTGGGCCCAAGGAAAGAGAGACAAGCGGCTGAACAGATCTGGGCAGAAATTGTCTGCGTTCAGCCAGGGAAGATAAGAGGCAGCACAGGAGACTACTGCAGGGAAACCTAAAATGGGCTGTTTGGGTTGAAATGCAAATTGTGAAATAAAAAGGTTGTTCTTGATAGATTCATAGTGTGAAGCAGTTCTTCAGCTGTGCCTGAATTTCAGTTTAGGAGGAAGCAAAGAAACACGATGTGTTTCAACCAGCTTTAAGGTAAACTCAGGTAAGGGAAGGCAGCTCGCTGGTGCCCAGCAGCCTGGCAGAGCGTTCAGCCTGGAAGCACGAGGGCAGCAGGGCTCCAAGTGTCCTGCTCTTCTGAGGGTGCGTGCACTGTGAGGTGTGAGCCTCTCTGCAGGAAGCTGGGAGCCTGCAGCATGGGCACCTTGGTCTGCAGGAAGGCACGTGCATAGGACATGCAAAGAAAAACAAAAATGATATAACGATTCCTTGATGCCATGATTTGATCTTGCAGAGATCCGACAGCAGCACATTATGCTCTTGCATTCCAGTAATGACACTGGGACAAACTAAGAACGCTTCAGATGTATTTGATAAATTAGATACTGTTCATAATAAGCAGCTTGAGTCAGTAATCTCAGGAAGGTCAGTGCCCAAGCATCCCTGATGTGTTTGCACAAAGCAGACAGAAATGGCCAAGGTACCGCTAGCGCATGGAGGAGCGTGGGCACCCACCGCTTGCCAGGACAGGCCAGAGAGAGAGGATATTGACTGCTAGCTTATAGTTTCAATTCTTTTCCAAGTTTTGCTTCCAAAGCAAGAAGAACTTTATAAAAAGTTGTGCTTGTAAACCAATGCTTTTCAAGCTTCTATTGCTGCTAATTATCTTTCCACTACATGATTTTTTCGAGTTGCCTTCTGGTCCTTATTACTATTGGTGTGTTATTATGGAGCATAAGGTTACTTAATACAGCAAAAGATTCAACAACATTTGCAAAACTGATATAGAAAGAAGGACTGGATTCTAGACTGGTACAGCTGGTTTAAGGTATTTTAGAAGTAAATGAAATCAAATGAGAATTTATAATCCTTCCTGAGGTCTGGATTCCATCAGACTAAACTCATTAGGCATTAAGGTGCAGGTGCAGCTAAATAAAGGATTGTTCTGCTTTTCTTAATACCATAGATTCACATCTTGAGTTCAAAATAAAAGTCTTTTAAAAGCACATGTATACATTGTGCATCTACTGGCAGCACTTGAAAGAGAAAGTTCAACTGATGGAATCTTCAAATGCCTCATTTTTGTCAAAGGAATGTGCCCGCTTCTTCGCTGGCTGTGATAAGGGACACAAGCAGAGAAACGACTGCAAATTGGCCTCTTAGTGCTTATTCATTTCATTTGCATCAGGCCTCCTTTTATCTACTGAACAGCTGCCCAAATAAATAACGTAAATCTAATTAATCTTTCTTTAGTAATGTATTGCCGCAACAATACCAGCAGCTCCCCAAATATTCCAAAGTTTGGGTCTACACCTGCGCAGGCTTCCCGGGAGGAACACGGTGGGAGCTGCATGTGCTGGGAACCGAGCCTTTTTTGTGGCTTACTCTGGTAAAAGAAAATAATCCAGGAACCAGTCTTCCAGGTTTGAAAGCGTATGGCTTGCTGGATTTCTTAGCTTAAATCCCAGATTCTGGTTTTGTTGAGAAAGGAGTTTGTAGGATATTACAAAATAACCAGTAGATATCAGGCGTTCGACCATCAGATAAGAATCTCAGCCTTCGACTGCAATCAGCACAATTTTGACGTGGAATGTACACAATCTGTGCCGTGCCGTAAGACCGCGATGGGCAGGACCTTTGGAGCTTGCCTGTGCAACAACAAACGTCTGTGCATTTCTTGGGCGGGCAAGCGCTGGGAGAGGAGAGCTGCTGCCTCTGATGGGGGCAAAAACTATTCAGGAGAAAGGTCCACGTGCCCTGGAGGGGAAAACCCTGCCAGAGCACAGCTCTTCTCTTGCGCCCATGCTGTTGCCTCTGTTGTATATTTTTCAGGTGTTCTGCATATGGAAGGTCTGCAGATATGAGCACAGTTTGTAAGCCAGGATTGTGCGATAGAAATACAGTGTTTGGGGGCATGGGAGGAAACGTTTTGGAAAATAATGCTCAGAGATGTCAATTACTGCTTAAACAGATATTCCAGAGTGTGGGGCTTCATGACGCATTTCACATTTTTCTTTAAGATCATCGTGTTTCCTATGTGCTGCCAAGGCAGGTGGGGCACTGCAGCATTTTCCTGCTTTCGAAACATGGGAACTGGGGACAAGGTCATTGCCCAACAGTGAACCGATCCTTCCTACCCGGCACGGCACAGCAGCTCCCTGTCTTGTTGGCTGCAGTGGGACTCACAGCTTATGCACATGGCCTTTTGGCTTTCTAGGAAGGTTTCTGTGCAAGACAATTTTATTGAGAAACAGGCAGGGGATTGCTTAGTCTTTTAATAATGTGGTACATGGGCCTAAGAACCATGAATATTAAAGGTCTGTAAGTGGATGACATCCACGGATAGTTCTGCTGGTAGATGTAACGTGCTCCTGTCCTCGAGTGATGGCCAGTTTGTTATTTCAGAACTGTGCTTGGAAGACAGAAATGCACATGTAGAGAATGTGTGCGTGTCTCCTTTCTGCTACAGACGTTGGTGGCCAGCGCTCCAGGCATAAAATCATCTGGGGGTTAGGAGATTTATCTTCCGTTTAATTCCCACCCACCATCTGCATTATACAAGAGGAATTTTTTTACGAGATAACACCGTGAGTGCCATCAGCAGCACCTAGCCCTGCATACCACACTCGCGTAGCGCGGTGCTGGATTCCTGACACTGAGCCTCCCGCTAGGGCTGGGCCATGCAGGCCTCCTGAGTCAGCCCCTAACAACAGCATTTGCTGTTTTGTTTTGTAGTGATCTTTTTTTTTTTTTGTCTTTGAACACAATTTTGCAATTGCAGTTCTGGGGTAAAAGATCAGCTGTCGTAACACACGTCTTCACATCGCTTTGGTATGAATGAGGAGAACACAGTTCCCGTCCTGTTGAGTGCAATTCTTAAAAATAGCACAGAGATGAGAGTGTGGCATTTAAGAAAGTGTCTCCCAAGAAGCAGGCACATGGATCACACTCTTCTTCAGCTCAGTCTCCTGCCCACCAGTTTTTGTGCTGGACTACAGCTGCCAATATGGGGAGGAAAAACTTTCAGACCATCAGACACGCTGATTTATGGTTTTCCCCCACTCTGCCATATTTTCAGTGAAACAACTCTCATGGTATGGTTGTGGACTAACGAGCACAGTGACAGTTACTGTTTTCTAAAGAAATATTTGGGGTTTACTTGAGCACGTTTCTGGATTCTCTCATGTACTTCTGTGTCCCCTGTGCTAGGTTTTAATGGGGCGTAATGGTCAGAGATCTGGGGCTACAGAGCCCAATATTCTTGTAATTTGATTATAATGCGTGCCACCGAGTTGCAGGAACTGTTGTAGGCAGAGGTCAAAGCTGTGTTCACACCAGCAAGAGAGGTTTTGCACCACATGTCCGATTACCTTCTCCTTTTCACCTGTCTTAGAAGACAAATGACTCATTGCAGAGTGCTGAAATATCTTAATCTTCTGATTCGGCCCAAGGTTTAAAGACTGGTTCCTAAAAGCTTCTTTCTGAGTTGAAGAGCAAGTCCTGTGCTGAGTGATTCTTTTTTAGCTCTTCTCTTCTGCAGTTTATTACAAGTATATTTGTGTAATTAGGGGGCCCAGTAGTAATGTTGTTAAAATACAAGTGGGCACATTTATTGTTTCCTCCAAAAGGAAACAACCAATCTCCAGCAGTTCTGGTTTTTCCCTGTCTCAACTGAACATTTACTGCTTTATGTAGCTAGCAGATCATGAGGCTAAAGTTACTTCTTTTTTTTTTCCCTTATTTCTTTTTCTTAAATAGAAAAAAAAAATCCCCTCCTTTCTCTTAATGAATGCTGGATTTTTTAAGGCTATGGTCAGAAAGGGGAACTTACACTCAGCATGTTGTTTATAGTGCCACACAACCTTCAGCAAAAGGGATGTGCAGAACTTTTTATAAAACTCTGAAAAGTCCCTGTGGGATTATAATTACTGCACAGTAATAAACAAATAAAAGTAGCGAGATAAAAATGCTCAGAATATTTTGAATGTTAGAAGCAATAAGTTTTAACCCTGGAAACCAGGGAAGGAACAGATTGCCAGCATCTACCAGCAGACAGAACAGGTATTGTTGGGAAATGATCACGGGTCGTGGTGAACAATTCTTGTTCGTGCTATTGTAGGCACTTGGCTGGTGTAAATAAATTGTTGTTCGCGTGTTGGTACAAAAGCATTTGAACACCGCTAACTGGTAAGCACAAGAATTCAGTATTTCTTAATTATCATATTTTTTTTGGCTTCCATTTAACCGATAAACCTGAACTTGCTTTCCTTCGGGGTGCCAAAGGACTCCTTAAGCCAGTGGGGGTTTCAGGTAGATGAGTAGGGAAATGCTGCCAGCCCTGCTCCCAGCCCTCACCCAGTAAGAGACTTGTCTCTCCGTCTGAATTACAGCCCCCAACTACTGATGCTGTATTATTTTATGAGTATTTTTTAGTAGATCTCCCAGGGTTCTTTTGGTCTCTTTTAAAAAGTTTTACTGCCACTCTACTGTGGAAAGAACAATTGGTAAAATCGGAGGACCGAGGCAGCTGCAGCGGTGCCAACAAAGCGAGGTGGCTGAAGGCAGAATCTGGCGCGGTGGCCCCAGTAAGAGTCAAAGCTCGACCAGATTTACAAAACCTGGTGAAGACATCGTGCCAGATCCTCAGATGGTGTCAATTGCGGTGACTTCACTGCTGCGGTGGCCTTGTGCCAGCCTGCTCCAGCTGATGCCACCAGGGGCTCCTCGTGGAGGTGTAATTCAGACCAGCATCGCGCGCTGGGAGGCTGCAGCCTAATGAGAGGAAACTTTTTGCTCACTTGAAAGGCACTTGTGCACAACAGACAAAACTTTAAAACATGGTGCACCACAACATTATCAGCCTGATCAACACGATTTTGTGCCCTCGTCATAAATAGCCTCACAAGGCACTGGCTCGTTTTAATTATTATTTAGAGGGAAGCAGTGCCCTCTCTCCCCTCCCATCCTTTTTTTTTTGTTGTTGTTGTTTCTTTTTTAAAAGGAAGGTAGCTTTTAAGAGCTTGCCATGAAGATCTAAGTTAAAGGATTTTCTCTACTACAAAGCCTGCATAGTTTCCCAGGCCAGGTGGACCTGATAGTACTGACTGCATGCTGAAAAATCTCATCCCCACCCTTCAGGCACTTTAATTGTAAGCCTTTCCAGATACACTGGATAAACACTGTCAAAATGAACCTGAAAGGGTTGTTGTTGTTGTTTTAGCCCTTAAATAATTATGAGTTTGTCTGTCTAATTACAACATAATCTTCTTAAAACTTTGGTTATTTGCAGTATCTTTTAAATAAGGCAGAATCAGAAACAGACAAAATCTGAAAGTTTACAGTTCTTCCACTTTAAGACACGGCAGAATTTTTACTCCTGTAAAATTTAATTCACCCTGATAACAGAAGAGTCTAGCTTGGAAGCTATTGAAGAAAGATAAAGATGATAAAGAATAGCGTGTGACCTCCGAGATGCAACAGAAACTTAACACTCTACGGATAAAATTTTTCAAACAGTTTAGAAATAGTTTAAGGTAATTTACGGAAAGACTTGAGTGACAAAGCACATTACTTGAAGTGCCTTTCCTTCACTAGGCACTTTCTAAATTCTTTCTCTTTCATTTCTTTACTCTCAGGAGACTTTTAAATCCAGTGAACCAAAACAACACTTTGTTTGTTGGTATAGCACAGCGCTGGCACAGATGGCAGACACTGCACCTGTTCCAATAAAATGGGAAAATTGGGAGATAAACCATAGCGCTCATTAACAGGAGTCTACTGAAACATGAACAATTTGTATTTTGAATATCTTCCAGGAATGAAAGAAGAAGTACATAAACAGACCTTGTTTTCACCATCAGTTTAAAATTAATTTGTTAAATGGAACTTTGTGTTTGTTTCATGTATGAAGACACTACATACCACTGAAGAAACTATGATTATGCTTGAATTTCTTTAAGAAATCAATTGATTTTATCTAGCTGTGCCTGTTCTTTTAGACAAAAATATTGGCAGTTTTAATCAAAATTAGTTAATCCTCCTGTACATAGTTGTGGGAGCTTTTTTTACTTCCCCGCTTTCTCATGCTGAGTAATAGCACATTCTTACAATCTAGTGCATAATGGCGAGAAGAACAACATAAACAAAAGCCCTTCTGCTAATCTATTAATAAATAACTAGCGTTGTGGGAGGTGGGGGGAACCATAGAGCTATCTGGATAGTTAGCAACAAAATTCACTGCAAAATAGTTTTTTTCTAGGCACAGGGAAAATGCTATGTAATATCTGATAGACAATTAAAAAAAAAAAAAAAAACAAAAAAACTTAAATGAGAAGAAGCATGATAATAGCTAACCAAAGGATAAATTACTGCAAGCATTTGCCTGGATCATCAGTGTTTGTGCAGTTGTTCAACATCCCATATATCTTTCTCTATTTCTCTCACATACACAAGAATTAAATACAAAATGTCATGAAAATTCCTAAGTATCATTTAATGTTGGCAGCCCTGCACTGTAAAGCCATTTATATAAAACTGTGGTTGGCAGCTCTCACTCTTCCATGGGAACAAATTAACATTGGCATTCCAAACACAGGAAAGTAAGGAAATTAGAAACACAGTTTATATTTGGCCAGTGCTTTGAAATACTGTACCATGCTACTGATGTCAATTAATGAAAAGCAGAATTTTGCGGAGAGGGTCTGGTTTTGAAACACATTAACACACGTTAAACATGTTTGCACAGGAACCGGATTGTAAGCATCTTGGTTCCAAAACAATAAAGCAATTACACTAAAACTTGTAGTCTCAAAGTTGCCATTAATTCAATCCACTCGATCTGGATCACTAAAGGATTTTCACTGACTCCAACATGCAGTCGACACAAATGTTTAAAAGAGCCTGCATGGCACATTACTGTGGGGCCAGATCCTGCAGGCTTGCACATATGAGCTTTCACATGAGCTCTTATATGTAACCTGCTGTAAATCGGGACTGTGTATAAGTAATGGGACTGTACAACGTATACCTAAATAAGCGGGGCCACAGCAAACTGGTTTTCATCAACAAAATAAGGATTTCAGAAAGAGATACTTGAATAAGAACTGGCTTGAATTTTGCTACCTGCAGCTTTCTCTTAGCAAAGATGTTTACTGACAAAATCTTAAACACTTCTGGTTTTCACATGTACACCAAAAAAAATCTAGATGGCAGTTTATCTCCTGGCACAGCTCCACTGCCTTCAATGGAATTACTCCAGCATGGAATTCGGCCCCGCAGTCTTTACAACACACTGTTTATTTGTACTGTGATTCAGATATTTTGATACCAGGAATCTTTCATCGCTGAAGTTTCTCCACATGAAATATGTCTTGTATTAAGAAATATCAGTTTCACATTTTTGTCAAACATTATTTGCTAAATTCTGTTTGTTGCATAGATGGGAATTCAGCTGTAGTTCAACAACAAGGGTTCGGCTAATAATGATAAGCAGTGACTAATAGGAGCTCGCTCGTGTTTTGATTGTTTGCAGTAAAGAAAACCTCCCTCAAAAACAATTTCAAGATTAGGAGAGAAAACTGTTTGAAGCTGTAGCAGAAACTACCGCGTGCTCATTATTTCAACACAGGGGCATTTCTTTGGCCCAATTCTGTTCTCAATTGTGCTAGTGTAAATCAAGAGGGAGTTTATTGGAATTACTTTGGACACACAGTTGTATAAATGAGACCGTAGGGCCAGCTTCAGTAGAAATTCGACAATTTACACCAAATGAAGACCTAGCCAAGAATTTTCTCTTGGGTTTCCATTTCCCAAACATGTGCATGTGCAAAGCTTTATCCATGTGATTAGTCCTAGTGAGTAGTCCCATTTATTTCAAACATTTGTAGAATGAGGATCTTAACCCTGAAACTAATTCCAAAAGCTCACTGCTTTCCTTAGAAGTTCCTTCCCTTTAGAGAAGAAATATATTTTTATATAAAAGCTTCTATATCTATGTAATTAATTCCAAGTGGATATTTTGATGCAGGCCTCAGAGGATGACTACTACTGGAAGGGGTTTAAAATACGATGGTCTCTTAATGCTTGATATTAACAGGTAGTCTCTTTATCTGGCCCGCTATCAAAATTTGCTTACTTGTGCTCTTGCTCAGATGACTTCATCCATCATTGCAACTTCTCACTGGTATTCATCAAGTTAGAACAATTTAGATGTGTAAAACTAAATTTGTTATCATTTTAACCACAAATTAACAGTTTCTGTGTAAATATTAGCATTTCCTCACTTGGTCCAAGGATTGAAGCCATAATGGCACTAACAGTATATTTGATTTAAACTAATTAAAAACAGAGGCTCTTGCAATTTAATATATTGATTTTACCAGTGGGACTTAAATCTTTTATAATAAGTATACACAGCTGCACCACTCACCCACCGCCACTTTTAAACCTAATCCCTGCATTCCTCCTGACAATAACATGACAGGATCCACACATCCCAGTATTAGCCTTAACCCCGGTGACACTGCCAGAATGTATTAAACTAAAACATAGCAGCGTCCTATTTAAAAGGAGCCTGTCAACAGCCCCGACTAGGCTTTAATAGTTATAATCTTGTTTTTAATTAATGTTTCCAACCACTTGTGTAACCTTCCCTCCCACATCTCTCCCCCCTACCCGAAAAAGCGTTTCAAGCCTATTTACAGAAGAAAACGTAACGCCTGGCTTCGTGCTGCCTGCCCAGGGGCCACTAAACCTCCTTTGCAAAAGGAGCGGTGGGGACGCACACGCGGGCACGCAACCAAGACCGACGGCAAACGGGGCCGGGTGCTTGGAGAGGAGCGGGTCCTGCACGCTTCACTTGTGCCCAGCTCCTGTTACAAGCATCACAAGACTTGGCCATCAAGGCCCGTCTCCTTCAAAGCACTTTACAAGCTGCCGTGCTTTGGCTTTCAGGCCACAGATGCTGGTGGGGGCCTCGCCTCCCCAGGAGAGCCTGTGTGGGAGCTGTGTGGAGCCCCTGCTCCTCTGACAGACACCTATAAATGCAGGTGAGCAGAGGGGGACAATTTCCACACATGATTTTTTCCTTGCGCGAGGACATCTGTCCTTGGCTACCTCTGTCCTTGGCTCACAGCTTTTCTGCTACCACCGCAGCTGCAGGATGCAGGTACATCACTCGCTGCTGCTGTTTTATCATTTTGCACCCGGCGATTTGGAAAGGAAGGAATTTCTCTCTACAACTGGCCGGACACTGAGGGAATACCTGTTCTGTGCTGCAGTCAGGGCAGTCCCTAAGTGCTGTTTGCTGCAGGCTTTCTACCGTAGCCGTTCTTGTACCACCAAGTGCCGTATACATCCACACTGTCTAAAACAATTACAGGGTGTACCTGTTCGGGCTTGAGAGCCGGTAACAGTGCTAGGTGGAGGTGAAAGAAAAAGCCGAGGGCTTGGCCTAATGTATGGACAGACCCATGTGATCATGACCAGGCATTCAGGGCTAGCATTTAATCTGCTTTGTTTCAAGTGGGAAATATGTGAAGATCAAATAAGTTCAAATCCAGGTCAAATATCCTTGAAAATCTTTGATTTATATAAGCAGGAAAATGAGGTTTAAAAGAAGTGATTATGAAAGGGTTACTAAAAACACAGCTGTACGCGTACTCTTATATCTGAGGCTCTCCAAAGAAAAACTGTGTGACATCTATATTAACCTTTGGCTGTACACCAATGAAGGCCTGTAGTGAGCTGGAATGCAAGGCAGCCCCTTCCAAATTTTAACACAAGCCAGGTTACAGCTGCAAATGCCTGCAGCCCGTGCTCACTTTATAAAGTATTCCCCGAAGGAAATTTTTTAACTGTTATAGAATCTTTTTCTAATACCCTACAGTGTTAAAGCCTGTTATTAAAGGGCAAAGAGATGGTTCTCTATGCCAAACACTTGTCAACAAAAAGGATAGCCAGATGGTATGAAATAAAAGGAAACTTGGGGGCTCTTCAGCTTCTTGATTTACATTAACAAAAGCCACTTTCATGTGCTCCTTCCAAGAATGACTAATTCCCCTCCCTCACCCCCCCCATTTTTTGCCAGGATTAAACAATGTTGTTCATTTTATAATCAACCATGAGACAAATTAACAAATTGCATATCACTTGTGCCGACTCTTTTAAAAAAATATTCTAAGCAAGTCTGTTTACCAAGTCAAGATTACCCACATAAGGACAACTCAATTATTTTTAGAAGAGAGGGTCTAAGTAATGTGGAGGATGTTTACTCCTTAGCTGCTGTTTATAAACTTGAAATTTAAACTCGTGCAAAAAATGTTTTGTGTCTTTTCAGTGCTTAAAATGGATCAGTTTGTAAACTTTATTTGGACAGGGTCTGAAGTGGAATTCCAGCTAATGAAATTAGAGTAATAAATTTTATAAAATTAGACGGTAATTAGCTGACTAGCTTCGTCAGACCACTGTGGCTAAATTCTCTTTTAATTTACATGTAACTTCATTCTTGACACAAATCCATTCCTCATCCATCTTAGCACAGGTGTAAGTTAAGACGAAACGTAGCCTGCGAATTAACTGGTTATAAATCTAAATCTAATTAATTGTCAGGATTTTACAGTGATATTACAAGCTTAGTACAAAGCTCCCTGCAACATAACCCTGAAATGGAGCACCTGTATTTGGGTTCCTCCCTACCAATACTCACTATAAATTCTTTGGAATAAATATACACAGAATCTCCATAGAAATCACTGTGTACTTTTTTTGTTGTTGGGTTGGAGTTTTTTGTGGGTATTTTTTGTGTGTTTTTTTTTTCTTTTTTTTTTGTACTATGTAGTGCATTAAATCTTTCAATGTAAATATTTATTTTTGTATTTTTTTCCTCTAAAGCTGTACAAGTAGGTAGGGAATATGAATAAAAAAAAATATGCATATAGATTAGCATTTGGAAGCCTGGAATAATATGTTTAGTTTATTGACATTTCTATATTATTTCTTTACTCATTTTTACTTCCTCCATTACTAAGATGAAAGTTTATTATGCTGTGCCACTTCCTCATTGTGATGGCTCTCCTATGGTAATAAAAGCCTACCTGTGAAACGTCGTGCTCGCAGAGTATCTCTTACAAAACTAGGACACAGCTTACAACGGTCTCATTTAGCAACTCAGTTCTGGTGTAAAAGGGATCATTGCAGAAAGTCCCCAGAAAAATATCGATCCTATAATAGATCTTCTTATTTTCCCTGAATGGCACAGAAAGCTGCACATATAGAAGCAGGTGTTGCATTTTACTATGTATGGGAGCCAGTGGCTGGTCTAACTCATTAAAATGTCCATAAACAAGCCTGTCTTTGTCCTATAAAGATGAAAGACCGATGACTATAATGGGATGAAAGGTGTGCACGGTGATGAAGAAAGCTGTTATAGATCTCTGTCCTTTTTAAACTCGTCCTGGCATGCACTGTTGACAAGGGAACAAAACAGTACAGATAAACCTCTGAAATGCGCCTTGCTGGTAATAATTCCACCTGTCTTTTGTAAAACTATTGGGTTTTGCCTGTGCTTTCTACTCTCTGACCATGCTGAGAATGAGTAAGTAAAATGGTAATTAAGTATCTGAAATAACGCTTTCAGATTTCAAAGCTAACTACAAAGCCCAACAGGTCGAAATGCATCTATCCACTACCATATCACATCACATCGGGACTTTGAGTGTGAACAGTTTGTACAGGTATAACCTGCTCCATAAAACGTTCTTACTTAGACACATCCAATAATGTAATTTTTACTTCGCAGCTTATAGATCGATTCCACTCTAATCACAAACCCTTTGTATTCAAAGTAATTTGGGACCTGAACATTAACTCCTTGTATGTAAAACTCCCACAGGCTGCAGGAAGGCTTCTCCTTGCGTAGGAGGTGTGGGACTGGAGCACTGCAATTTTACCAGTGAAAGGTCTGCAGTGAAATAGTTCCACACAGGAGGGGCACGGCTGCTTCCCCAGAGCTAAGCTTCCTCCCACCAGGTACTTGCAAGTTTCACAAACGCTCCACTCTACTGAAATTCACAGAAGCGTGAATTTCACCGTAGTTACTTCGAGTCCTTTGTCTTGTGTCAGGAACTCTCCCTGCACTCCGGGTGTACATCGTGTAGGACCCGAGGACCACAGGCAACAATGTCTGCAAGATCACTCTTATCTCCAAAGTCAAATATTTGACTGCCATTTGTACTTTTGGCTGCTCAAATATTTGATAATTTAAATGTATCATTGCCGATCAGCTTAAGTATCTAGCAGTGATTAGGCAAACACGATAATTGTAAATGGAAAGTATCAGCACTCTCCAAGACCGCAGTCCCCGGGCCAAATGTAAATGGGGTTCCTGCTGTGAAGCTTATGGCATGTAATAAGGAGGTGCAGCTTGCGCAAAATAGAGCTCTCGCACGGTGCCGTCTCCGTATCACGCAAGAACCGTGCTGGGATGGCTACCGTGGCCAGTAATTACTGACGCGTGTCACGGAGCCTTTGCAGCTACTGACAGTTTTCAGTTAGTCAACGCACGGGGATTAGAGGGGTGGTGGTTTAATGTGTGCTGCCTCGGAAGCTCCAGACAGCCAAGGTGTCGGAACAGCGACATCCACAAAGGCGGTAATGGATTTATCGATGAGGGGGGTGCCTGCAGTGCCTGGCGGGTTACGTGCTAGAGGTGCGCTCCTCTTGCTCTCCTCTTGGTTTGGGGCAAAGTTTGAGCTGATCTTGTTTTGCAAATACTATTCACGTTCTGTCTTGAACTTGCAGGCACCCAATCTGTACGCGTGGTGGTTTCAGAGCTGCACATGATGAGGTCTAAAAATGGATAGAGTGAACCAGGGTCTATAATTATATATTTAAAATAGAACACTCGTCCTGACAGTGTTTTACTCAAATCCGGCCAAGTCAGTCCAAACGGGTGTGCAATCTACAGCAAGCAAATAGAAATCAGATTGGGCCGTGGCATCCAATTAGAGAGGCCTAGCGAGCCGCATACAAAGCATGCCAACTTTTGTATCATTTGCATAAACCCATCCACATGTGCTTGTGAAAAGAGGCAAGTTAGCTGCATAAACCGGGGTCAACAGAAAAAAGCTGCAAGAGTAAATAAGGATTTACTGTGGAATCCCTCTTGAGCCGTTAGGAGAACACGTGCAAGCAGCTCGGCCCCTTCAGCTCGGGGAAGGCTACGCCGGGACGCCACGGGGTGCCGAGCACCTGGGCAGCCCCGGTGGCTCCGTGTCCCCAGGGCCACGAGCGGTGCTGTGCCCCGTGCTCCTGCCTGGCTTTGGCATCTTCCTTGGCAGTGCGGGATGCGGAACGGCCCCGCTAATTGTCCCGTTCAGCTCATACCTGCAAATCCCATTTCTGAGGTGCGGCACGAAACTCTTGAAGGGAGAGGACAACAAAGGAACGTGGCATGTCAGTGCGCGGGGTGGAGCGCGGTGAGCCCGGTGGCTGTCCGAGCACCAAGGTGGAAGGACGGGGCGCTCTGTGCACCGCTGCTCAGCCTCACCAAGACGTCGCCTGTCCGAGGGCTGCTACCTGCCTGTCCTCACCCTGTGCCAGCGGCTCCCTCCGGCCTCAGCGGGCCACCTGTGCCTCCCACCCGTGTCTGGGGCTCTGCACTGGCCTCCCCCCGCCCGGTCCCCCCCGCGTTCAGCCTCGCCGAGGGCAGGCACTCACCCAAGTTGACGAAGCTCATGACCATGTCAGCCTCGGTGAGGAAGTTGCTGTCCTGCAGGCTGGCCAGGGGCGGCCCCTGGGTGCTGAAGATGGGCTTGTAGGGGTAGGAGAAGCCCTCTCCCTCCTCGGCCGCGGCCCCCGCCGCCCCCTCCTCGCCGGCCATGGCATTGTAGAGGTCCAGCATGAACATGGGGGCCGAGTTGTGCTTGCCGTGGAGGTGGGGCCGCGGGCGGTGCGGCAGGCCGAGGATGGAGAGGATCTCCCGCTGCATCTCGCGGCGCTCGGGGCCGCGCAGCCGGCGGTGGATGAAGCTGGAGTGCACCTCGTTGTCCACCGTGAAGTCGGCCAGGACGCAGCGCAGCCAGAGCGCGGGGGCGGCGGCGCCCAGCACCAGGAGCCAGGAGGCGGGCTGCCCGCGCCCCGCCGCCCGCATCGCTGCTGGCCGGCGGCCCCGGGGAGCCGCGGGGGGCTCGGGGGGCTCGGGGCTGCCCCGCCGAGGGGCGCTGCCCTCCACCATGCGCGCCGCCGGGGGCCGGAGCACGGTGCCGGGCGGATGCTCACTGCGGCGGCCGGCGGCCCCCCGGGAGGCTCCGCAGCCGGCTCATGGCCCGCAGGGGGCTGCCCGGTGGTCCCGGCCCATGGGACGGAGCGGAGAGGAGAGGGAAAGAGAGGAGAGGAGGGGAGGGAGGGCGGCAGCGGCGAGCTGTGGCCGTGCGCGCAGTGGTGCTCGGCGGAGAGGCAGCGGGAGGGTGGCTCTGGTGGGAGGAGCAGGCTGGGGCAGCCAGGCGCTCTCTAGCCCGCTGCAAAGCGCCGGGGAGAGGAAAATCCCCGGCGCTGCCTAGAGGAGGAACAGCCCATCAGGTTGCTTTGTCGGGAGGGTCGCCGAGGCTGGCGGCTCGGGGGGGAAAAAGGGAGCCGGCCCCCGGTGGGTGCGATGCGGGGAATGGCACTAAGGGGAGGACACGCCGGGAGGGCGCAGGGAAGGGGCGAGCACATCGCCACTGTGCCCACACCGCACGCACACACCCCTCTTTTTCTTTTTTTTTCTTTTTTCTTTTTTCTTTTTTTTTTTTTTCTTTCTGGAGTACGGTCGCGGAGAGTCTGGCCAGGACAAACCCAACAAGAGCAAAGTGTCTCAGACGCGGTGATGGAGATGTTCCCGTGCACACAGACGTGTGTGGCTGCGCGCACACAGCCCCGGCCACTTTTTCCAACTGGCAGCAAGGAGAGTACTGGGGAAGGGTTAGAAACCCAGGGCTGAGGGGGCTCATCATTTAAGCATCATGAAACCGGCAGCATTTACGTGGTTTGGACCCATCAACCTGCACAGGGGTACCGTACACATCTGCATTACCCTGCTGTCGCCATCCCCTGTTCTGCTGCTGCCTGGCACACAACTTCGTGGCAAACTGCTTTGAAACTTGTCAACTTTCTAAAGCAGTGATTGCACCGTGTGTATTTTTGTCTTATTTTAACTCGGTGCATAAAACATCTACAATAATGGAGTCCCCGCCCTGTTTAGTCTGGGTAGATGTCTACTGCAGCAGTAAATAACAATCTCAGATAAGAAATGTAGGCTGCTGCTTCCCAAACCTTACTTGGAAAGCAAGGGGAAAGCAGGATGGAAGGGTTTATCTGTGACACCAAATCCAGCCCAAGGTAATTTCAGGAACCATGCATATGCAGTAAGTTTATGCAAACATTAAGATTCATTCCTTAGGCAAAGGAGGAAGAAGAGGGTCAAAGGAAAAAGGAGGTCATTGCTGTTGTTTATTTGATAGATCGTTCATCTGGTGTTTTCAGGTGAGAAATATCCAGTAGTATCCAGCACCAGATCCTGCATCTATTCTGAAAAAATAAAATTCAGCCCTTCTCTTAGCTCGTTATGATTAGATTCCTTGCATAAACATCAGGTAACTAGTCCAGAGGTGCATGGGAAACACACTGAATGATTTAGAGTGTTTGTGTGCGTCCATGTGCACCTCTTAATGACAGGGAAACTGAGGGATGACATTGAAATGACTCACAGAGCTATTGAAATAGTGGTGGAACCAGCATTAAACTCCCAGCTCGGTCCTAAGACATGTTTAGGAATGAACCAAGCCAGGGGGATGGTGGGAGGAGAGAGGCTGTGCAGCCACAGCCACATTAAATAACAGGAGAGCACTTGGAGGTGCTAACAGGGGGGCTCACAACACCCCTGTGGCTGCCTTCTCTTTGCTCCCCGTTAATGGCAACCCCAAACCCAAGCAGCAGTGTTTTGGATGCTCAGCTAACATCAAACTCTAACATCTTCTGTACTTCCTGAGGAGCAGCACTAACCTGCTCTTAGCCAGGCAGGTATTTGCCTAAATTTCTCTCTTGCCTAGGGTGTGGTTTTTGACCAATTTAGCCTGATCTAAATCCAAGCTCCAGCTGAGAATGATGCCTTTTCCTCCTCCCATCCCAGCCTGGACCTGATACTGACACTTGCATCTGCATGCAGGTTAGGAAGCTGGTTCTGTTTTTTAAAATAATCTTTCTTAAACAATTTCTTATTTTTTTTTCTCTGAGTTAATTTTCTGCTGGATCAGCTGCTTGATCTGACTGACTGCATATGGGATTGCACTGGAACCCGGGAGGCCACAGGAATGCACAGCTGGGGGCAAGGAGAGGGTGTCTGGGCTGGGCTGCCTTAGATTGGCTTAAACCGGTTGTGGAAGGGCAGGGAGATGATTCAGCATCCCTCTGCCTTTCAGCTGCAGATAACTTGATTTCACTTTCTTTTTGTTCCTTGTAGGCAGTTGGTTCTTCTGGGTTTTGAGTGTTGGTCCTTGGTCATGCAGCGGGGCAAGGAGACTTGCCTTCGGCATGGACAAGGAGATCAAAAAATCTCCTTGGAGATTGGAGCAGTGGACACGAGAGCAGGTGTCCCTGCTTGCAGAATTACTTACACCCAAAGTGCTGGTAGCACACATTTTTTAAATTGATAAAGCTTCAGGTCAGTGTTGTGCTTTGAAATGCCATTGATCTTTGAGAGGGGTAAAAAAAGAAAAATACAGTTCTAGAGGTTCACATACTGGCTCAACACCTTAGGGTGTTAACACAATATGTGGCATTGAAGAAACAGCAGAGGGAGAAATGTAAGCCTTGAAACCTCTTGATTTGACATATTTATTGAAAAAATGATGTTTGAATCTATTTCCTTCTTGCTGAAGTGAGCTGGTTTTGTCCAAGATGAGATGGTTCCTGGCTGAATGCAGGATATGTTCTTTGAAGATGGGGAAATGCTAAAACCCTATCCTCTGCTTTCATAAGGATAGCTGATAATCCCTTCTAGCTGTATTTTCTATGATCCTATCGCACCAAGCGCGGCACTAAACAAACACACGGTGGTGTGCAATGGGGGGGTACTCCTTGCATATATGCTTAAAAGGATGCAACATAAACACCGTCTGTGAGATGAGAAGGAATTTGTTAAAGAATCATTTTTTGTGAATGTGAGGTTCACGGCTATTGACTTCAGCTTGCTTTGGGGCACAACAAAGCAGCATTTATTCTGCTGCATACAATAAAGATGGTGTAGCTCAAACTGCAGTGCTTCACTCCTCAGATCTGGGCTTGAATTTCAAATACCTTTCAAACAAGAAAGGTACAAACTGGATTGTCTTTCTCATGGACAACGTCCTCTTCCCTCCTTTATTCCCGCTGTGTGAGCTCCGTCCTGCTTCCCTCAGGGTCGGTTCCATGTAGGCTGCTGAAATATTGGCACCCCCGTGCCATCGCCTTCTTCCTCCTCCTTCCTGGATCAATTAAGAAACCAGTTTTTCCTCTTGCTCTTCTCTGCTCGTCTTCTCCTTCCTGCTCTTCTTGAGAAGGAAAAGTAAATGTTTCTGATGAAGTAATCCCTGGTCGTTGGCACTTGCTGCTTCAGATAATTTCTGTAAAAACAAACTCCCTCTGTTTCTTGAGGTTCTGTGCGAGCCGCATTACGAATTGAGTAACTTTTTGATCTCTTTGAGCGTTGCGTGTGTGCTCTTATCTGATTTTTGTACCAACTGCTGCCATTGTTTTTGTTTGTGTAGAAGCCAGTATACTTGGAAGTATCCCTTTAGGAGATAAAGAGGCTGGTTTTAAGACATGAAATGTGCAGGTATGTGCTTGATGAATTTGTATGCGCTGATATCATCGTGTGCTCATATTAGGCAACGTGCCAGCAGCAGAATTGGGCCATTTGCATTCAGGTTTAACGTATGGGCTCTAAAAAGTATAGGTTCTGCTCACCAGCTCATTTCATGACTGTTTTCAGAAATCGGACACAAAGCATTTTTTCCTCATTTCTGCTGAATCAGTTTCAAGCTCTTTGCCTTCCTACTTTGATGTCCTCTTTTTAACTTTTACCATGTTTCTTTCCCATTCTGTTTTGCATCTTCTCTCATTTGTCTTGAACAAAGTGCGAGCCCTAAATTATAGCAAACTTTTTTCTTCTTCCAAATGTTCCCACTAAAATAGCATGTGTTTGGGGAATTGTTCCTCTGGGCCCTGCACATGCAAAACACTTATATAACAAAAATAATAGCATTATTATTTGTATAAGAATGCATAATTAGCTTGCATCTTTAATTGCGCCATATTGGATTATCCTTATCAAAAGTTTCTATTCATCTCCTCAGCGTTATAGCTAAGAGCATATTCACCAAGATGAAAGTAATCGCATTATGGGTAAGCCATTGTATTACCTCTAATCCAGGAATTTAAACAGATTGGGGTTGCACTGTGCTGGGTCGGACTGCAGTGATTATGGTGTAAAAATCAGGTATGGATCCTCACTGCTACTGATCAGAGGAGAGTTGGAAATGAAACCTGTGTTTCTGGGTGTGAGGGGACATTGCTACCTCTGGAGACAGTAGTGATAACTAAAATAGCTTTGTATTTATGCAATGGGCCTGATGCTGAATTCAACAGCTGCGTAAGGTGGACAAAGTTCAGTACTTCAGAGTTCTTTGCCTCACAAAACTACATCTCCATGGATGTTCTTCTATTATTATTTACTTCAGATAACATTAGAATTGAGTTTATAACATCGAAACATTTGTAGTATAATATTTGTCACACATCTATGTAGAGTTTGTATGCGTTTAATAGGCCTAAATTATATTTTATGTATGTTTGTATGCAGCTGTTTGTATATTGGTCTGAATACGTGTATGTGTGCATCCAGCAGTATACTTCAATAATGTCTTTATACGTACATAAGTGCTATATTTCTGCAGCGTAGATACATGTGAATATTGTTTGACATAGGACTGCTTTCAGGTCTGCATATTGCCAAAGCCATGCAAACAAAACTGAATTTAATTTTGCACTATTAAAATATTCTGCGTGCACTTGATTTGGTCAAAGCTTTTGGCATAAACCCAGGTATTTCCTTCACTGGTAGCAATGTAATCGGAACATCTGAAACCCTAGGCTTGGATTTGTGGAAGCCTTTGCTGAGGATATCCTCGTGTGTCATAGGGTTAGGAGCAGGCTTAAGCCGTGCTGCAGTGCCTTGGAAATGGGGCTCTGAAAGTCTGCCTAGTTGTAATGTTTTCTTACGAGAAAGGGTGGTCTTTGCTTCAACAGCCCATCATCAGATTATCAGGATTCTTCTTATTAACATATATTTATTTCTTCAAGAGTATTTTTAGTTCTCTGCTGTTTGTTTTCACTACGGACATTTATTTATTTTTCAATCAGCTATGAACTAAAAGCATGTAAAATCTACTCATTGTTTCCAAAGTGAACAATGAGAGCTGATTCTGACCTGTAAAATGCAATGAGACAAATTTGGATGGCTTTACTTTTTCTCTCCAGGCAGGTGCAGAGTAATACCTCAAAAGAACCATTATTTTGTGCCTTTATTCCAATGTGTACATAAATGCTTGCATAACCCTTGCACAGCTGCTGTACAAACTACTCATGCCACAAGTATTAGTAATCCTAGCAGGGGAGGTTGCATGGAAAATTGGGGTGTGTATGCTAAACCATATGTACCATGCCCCTGAATCATAAAACTTCTGTTGCTGGAGAAGAGAGGTTTTTGGAGGCTGGATTTTACAGGTCAGGAGGAAACCAAGATTACACACAACAGCTGCACCCCACAATTTTTCTCCTGTTGAGCCTTATCTCACTCCTGCATTTAAATAAGCAGGAAACAGAATCTGGTCTGACGTTATCTTAATTTGGTCTTGGTTTCTACTTTTATTTATTTCATTTCCATAGGAACAATTATTTTAGTAGTTTATTTTGAATACGTCTTAGAGCCACTCAGATTGGAAATCTGTGCTGCCAATTCGGAGCCGCATTGGGCTGCAGAGGTACAATGTGCATTTTTTTGTGTCTCTCTGATTCTGCCCCTAAAATAACTTCCTTTGTATCTGTGATGCTTTGTAGGGATGTCTCTGCACTGCTGTGAGCACCGAACTCCGTTCACTGTTCTGCCCCAGCTCTGTGCGGTGTGAGGAGCAGGAAGCAATCTCCCAGGGCTTTAGCGGCAGAAAATCATCCAGCAGAAGTTTATGCTGGAGGATTTTAAAATAATATGAAGGGACTGTTTCCTCTGCTGGTGTAAATTGGCATAGCACCATTTGAGAAAACAGAAGTGTGCTTATTTACACCAGCAGAGGATCTAACTGGGTTGTTCCAGTACACCGAGTAGTTGGTATTGCTGCTGATCTTTTTGTGGCAGAGACTTCAGTTGTACGTCTATCACTATAACAGTTTACTTTTCTGAGATTGGGACTTCTAGGTTTTCAATCAGAAATCTTTTTGCTTACTAGGCGGTGCTTAGCATGCCCCCAGTTTGCTTTGTAAAGAGCATCCTTTCAGCATTCATCCGAAGCCTTTTCTACAGTTGCATGAGCTCCATAGGCACGTATATACTGTTAGACTATTAAGATAATTTTTCAGTTAAGACATCGTCAAACTGCAAGCAGGACAATAGAAACAAAACCCCTTTTGTTCCGACTAAACTGTTCCTAATGACCCCCTCTATAAACAGTGGCACCAGCGGAGGTCTCAACAAGGCTCTTCATTGAGACCCCTTTCAAAAGGACAAGCAGAGCAGAACATGGGGCAGAAACTCTCAGAGAGTTACTGCACTTTGCTCCGCTTTGGTGGTCTGACCACAAGAGAGAATCTGTTGTTTTTGTTGTCCGAGACACCCAAAAATAATAATTTAAAAGCATGAATTTCCACAATTAGCATCCTATAAAGACTATTAAATATTTGGATTGTCTGGAAAAGAGCAGAAGGAAACAGTTTGTTTGCTTGTTTGTTTACTTAAATCAAGGGGCTATAAAGTATTCTCATGAACTCCATACAAAAGATTTATCATCATTATTATTATTATTATTATCATCATCATCATCATTATTTTGGAGGAGGAGGCTAGTTAATTTACCTGCTAATCTCATATGAAAATAAAAACATAAAGTCCAAAGAAATTAAGGTTTGTATGCTCCAGTAAGATCCTTTCATTTTTCTGGGGGTAAAAATTATCTTTGGGAATGATGTGTGCTTGTCATGAGCTCTGAGCAGGGGAGAGGTTTCTGTTGCTTAATGTCTAGAGCAATTGGAGCTACAGTGAAAGACTGAAACCACTAAAAAACAAAACTTCTGTTCTTTTATGTAGGTAACTGTCAGATGCTCCATATAGATGACTGTAGCATAGAGTGCATCTTCATGTAGTTGAAGGCTATGGAGATTATGAATCATTTCCTGATTAGTTCTGTCCCTATTTCTGTGTCCTGAATGCATCAGAACAATAGCATGGAAGACCTTCCATTTAAACAAAAACCTATTTACAGAGCATCTTCATTGAATGTAATTGGGAAGTGTTGATAGGTCAGACAGCAAGAGCCCATGATTTGGGAATTATATTGATTACATTTTCAAATAGAAATGTCAGTTTCTTCTGGAAGAAGCTGGAATTTGTGTTCTGGCATCTGATTTACTAGGGATATTTCTAACAATGCATGGGCTACTGCATCAGTTGGATAGGAAGAGACCACGGAAGGAGAAGAGAGAACATACATTAAGACAAGAACAGCATACTCTGAGTAAAGGCTAAATCATAGAGAAGTTTGTCCTACAAGTTCCAGAACACCCTCAAGTATCCACAGTGCTGTGGAGGGCTGGGAGTGCCCTGTGATTTTTGTTTTGGAAGTGCTCGGCTGGTTGCAGCTTTGGGCTTCTCCTCCCTGCGGGTGGGCACAGTGACCCTGCTCTTCCTTCACAGGAGGTTGGGATGGAAGGTTTCAGCGTGCCTGGGAAAGAGGAAGGATCTGGGTAGGAGCAGGATGAAGGTCCAGTGCCCTGTGACAGGATACTGAGAGAAAGAGAAATGTCAAAGAAATCCTTAAGAAATTTCCAGTAGAAACAAAAGGATCTTTGTGAAAGATGCTGCTAGCAAGCCTAATAGGAGGAATGGGGATGTAAAATGAATTGAGAGGGTTTACAAGTTGTACAGAATTGTTCTCAGCCTTGAGGCAAGAACAAAACGCGGAGCGCTTACTGCTTACTATATTTGGTATGTATGGAAGAGCAGTTTGGACATCGAGGGAGATAATAAAATGCAGAGTCTAATTCATCCCTCCCCTGCACGTGGTGTCAGTGCACTAGGGACAGAGAAAATATTTCTGTTAAAGGACAATTCTGAGGAAGAACAACTGAGGCTTGACCTGACTTTTTGTGAAAGGGATTGGTTTTCACTGCAGCATAGCACAGGTCCACAAGTATGTGCAGATCTATTCTGTGAATACAATTTTATTCTTCTGTCTATGCACGTAGGCCTTGTACCGAGTGATGGAGATTGCAATTTCAGCACTAAATATGGTAATTAATTTGATAGCATGACTGCACAGTATTAATTTCATCACATCTTTCCACAAAAATATGCATTTAAGGATTGCTTTGACTGAAAAATTCTGAAAAAGGGCTAACTGTATCTGACTAAAATTTGCTGCCTTTAGGTCGCAGACTTTCTAGTTGAAAATGCCAGGTGGATGGGCTGAAAAAAAAAACACCTTGTTTTCTGAATTCATCAGCAGAAGCTTGTAGGAATTAATTTATTGGAATAAATGAGCATATGGATTTCTGTTTTCAATGTCATGTAAAACAGATTTTATTTAATGATTTTATTAGAAACGGTAATGTTTAAGGGTCATATTAGATATGTCATAATTGTTAATTATGGAGAACAACAGCCTCAAAGAGGATTTTTTTCCTAGTTTTCATGTAATTGCATTAGGATAATGATGAGGATAAAAGTAACAACACAGACTTCGTATTAACTTTAATACAAAATTGCTTTCTCTTGAATGTGATGACTATGGTTATACATAAATCTTCTGAGCCAAAGTATTCTTAAACAGCGATACTGCCTTTTGTGCTACCTTGTGATTCTCTTAGATTTTAGTATTGTTAGTTGTTGTTTATTCCACTGCATATAAATGCTTATTGCAAGCTTTCTACCTTATAATAACAACAATAAGACACAGATATATCAGTATAAAACAGTGATCTTTAAAATTTTCTGATCTGCGGACTTTGGAGGCAGCCAATTCTTTGTCATATCAAAACCATCTGTCTTCTTTACCTTTTTGGATCCCTGTAAAAGCAGTTCATGGGCCCCAAAACCTAGTAAAACACACATTTTAAAACATTGATATGAGAGAATATAGAAAGAACAAATCAAATTATTTTTGCCTGTGCAAAAGGGAAATGTCTCTCATCTTAAGGCCAGCAATTTGGATGAAGTTATAAGAGACAAAAATTAATCGAAGAGTTAAGGGTGGTGCATTGAGAATTAGGGTTGTCCAGAAACAAAACAAAACAAAAATCTAGTATGTAAAAAATAAAAATTAAAATTAACGGTTTTGACATTTGTTTTAGATTTGTCACAGAATGATTTAAAAAACAAAACATGAATAGAAAGAATGAGACATCCCAGAATAGCCAACATCCAGTGGCTAGGGTATTTACTTGGGCCATATCCAAGCAGTGCTTTATGGGATTTGGAGCAGACATTTGACATAATGTTTTCAACATTATTTTTGTCAGACCAATTTGGGCTCTGAAGTGGATTGAAAAAGAGCTTAGTTGGAGTCTTGTACTTTGTAGGTGTGACTTCAACACCACGCTATTTGGTTGTAGGGAAATATATAAATTCATAAGGAATACGTAGAGCAAAATATAAAAAGATGTTGATAATTGTCTCAGCTAATACTGAAACTAAGTTGAATTGGGCAGGGGACAAGACAGAAAATGTATTGGGGTAAAATTTCAGTTCTTCTCCTTAGCTTTGCAGACGTGGATCTTGCAATCTAGACCTTTCACCTTGCTCCCAGTCCCACTCTGAATCTTACCAGGCTCCACTGGACACACGTGTTCAGCTTCTCTTTCTGGTTTAGCCTCTGCTCCTGCCAACCTCCCCTTATTTCATATTCCTTCCTTCCTGCGGTCTTTCTTACAGGCCAGCCTGATCCAACCGTCAATGCACTTACCTAGCGCTGTGCACCCTTGGGCATTATTGACTAAGAACTGGGACTTGAAAGTGTCTCAGGAATCAAAAGGCGTGCATCAAGGTGGAGAGCCTGCATTTCAACAGCACACTCTCTCTGTGCCTCAGCGCTCTCAATTCATTAATCAGCATAGTTAATTTTAAAGAATTTACCATTTCTGCAGATGGTTATTAGAAAGATTATTACAGGGTTAATGAAAACAGTTGTCCCATTACTGTAGATGAAGTCAACAAACTTTGGCATGCCTTGTAATAAAGCGTTATTGCAGATCATGTATGCAGTCAATGCCTTGTTTTCCTAGAAGAACAAAGTGGAAATATAGTTTGCATCAGATATTAAATGTGGTTTACCCAATTCCCCAAGCAGTTAAATCATTAAGCCATGTTGGGGGTAACAGCATTTGATATTACATCTGCCTCTCAGCTCCGTTCCCATGTACAGGCTCAGTACCCTTAATGTTTTGCTTTTAACACTCTCTTCTGAACAATTCAAGTGTCAATAAGTGAAAACAAATACCATGCAGTGACAGCAAAACCATATAAGCTGTCTCCAGACCAGGATGTAGTATAGCTGTGCCAATTCACCTACAGAGAAATAAAGTAGGCCAATTACCTACCTGGAAGCAAAATTTATTAGCTCTGGTGCAAGTGCCTTGTTCTGCTCCCAGAACCTGGTCGAGCTTGTTTGGAGCTACCTCAGGTAGTCTGAACAGGTGCTGTGCGCACTTCCTGTAATTTAGGAAGCTCTGGGTGATGCTCTACTTTAGATGAAACACACAAACAAGATTCTACTGACTTCTGGTCAGTGGAGATCCTATCAAGCCTCTCAGTCTGGTTCCCTAGGGAAACTACTTGCACAATCGTGTTATTTGTCTGACCCAGTTTCCAGCATGCTGACACGTTTGTCACAGGTTACACAGATGCTTCAGAGATACTGTCCTTACCAGTACTGCAGGAATTAGCACCTAAGCAGAGGAAGGAATTCTTATTAATATTCCCATTGAGAAGAAGGGAGAATTTAGCAATTCTTCATTGTGGTTGACAACAGCAAATGATTTAACTAATTTGCAGATTACTCTGATACTCCTTAGCAAATGCACTGTTTTATTGAGCTGCCAAATCAAAACAGTCTGGAGATGGCTAGGCGAGGGATGCCAGGGCACGCCGGGGTAGTCCTCAGTGAAAAATAAATGTTCTTGGTGTGGGGGAGAGTCGGGAAGGCTGAGGGAGGCTTGGGATGTTGCAGTGTGACTGCGGTAGAGGGCATGGGGACAGCTGGGGTTGTTGGGATAGGGAGGTGTGAGAGTTGTGACATAAATCCATAAGGGATCAAGCTTCATTAGGTCCACTTTTCTGGGAATAATTTGTTAGGAAAGTATTGAGATCTTAGTTTTGGCATGTTTAGATATGTTCTCACTCTGATTTAACCCTTCTACAGTTCCATGAATCGGTTGTACGTGGTATACCTCCCTGCTGCTACACAGCAGGAATCTGTTGTTATTTGACCCGAAAAGATCATTATGCTAGCTTTATTTGGTGTGCATTTAATAAAGTTGTAGCCATTGTGACTATAACTCATGACTCTCAGTCATTCCTCAGTGGTGTAACCAGCGATTCGGCATTCCAGTAACATCAGTTCAAAGGGGAGTATGAAAGACTCAAATGTATGCCAGAGCATTGTGACTTTTATTACTCCTCTCCTCCCGCACTTCTCTGTTAGGAAGATACATTCTCTGGCTGTAGAAATGAGAAGTACAAAGCAGCCTCAGACCTTGTAGTGCAAAATGTAAAACGCGATGTTATCTGCAGAAAGTGGACTTTAGATTCTATCAGCGCACGTTTAGCATAAAGCATTTCCTATGGTAATGTCTCTCACTTTCCCAGACTTTTACAGGCTCCAAGTGGCACACAGGCTGCAGACCTCTTTGTAATGTTAATGAATCATCTTAATGGACTGTTTTAGCAGAAACATTCATCACCTTTTGTACCACAATGATTTTTTTTGTTATACTTAAATGGTTAAGTAGGCAATAAATGCCTATCAGACCAACCACTATGGTCTAGTAATCCACCTCACTATAAATCACCAGTGGATTATTATTGTCCTGTTTAATTAACACTCTTAAGGGATTCTATCGTTGGATAGACTTTCACCTTGCACTAAGCAGGCATTAACATTTCAAGTAAGAAAAAGTGTGTTTATGTGAAAAGTGTTAATCAGGGTGACCTGGAGCTGGTCGTGGTGGGTTGGATGAAATATGTGCTTGTGTGCATGTCTGTGCATCCGTGGGCGCTGCTTCCTTACCCCGCTTTTCAGTGGAAGCTGAAATCAGACCTGTAAAGACTTTTTAAGTAATAGCAAATGGTTGTGGCAGTATCATCTGTATTAGGTCTTAAAGATATTTGAATATGTTTAGTTGTAAATGGCAACTCTAAAAGATTTAGCTACAGGAGTTGGGAAGGTGACATTCTTACATTTATTTTGAGTGTACATTTTGTGTGTCATTTTATTTATTTATTTTTGTGGTCTAATTCAGTCTGAAGTAGTTTTAGGGGACCTGACCAAACTCTTTTCTTTTTTTTTTTTTTTTTTTTTTTTTTTTGAAACAAAAGGTGAGAGGGGAAGCCTGATCCTGTTGCTCCACTGTGAACTCTTTTCAGATTTCACAGCCAGAAAGAGTAAGCTAAGCAGCAAGAGCTCCTGGGAAAGGCAGGGGGGTCTGTAGGCTTATGTACTCCTCGCAGAACAATTCCTGCAGTTCTTTTGCAAAACGAAATTCCCACACTAGGACACAAGCTGGGTACAGCATCGCTCTCAATATGCAAACATTTTTGTACATAATATAGCTCAATGCCGTTTTCCTCCTCTCAGCGAAATATAAAGATGGCCATTTTTTTCTCCTGTAATATAATATAATGCATTTAATAGTAATTTCCTTGTCTTTTGTCAGAAGATAAAGACATGTGAAAAAGGCTCTTGTTAATGCAGCGTTTCCCATCCATGAAATCTAATCCTGCTTTCTTTGATTTAGTTACACACGTAACACTAGCAGTGCACTTACCAACTGCACATTCTATCGGTGCCCATACTAACGGTGGTTATGTGAGATTAACCAAGTGCTCTATTTCCATTTCACAGGCATAGCAACTAATGCATAAATGTTGAGAGATTTGAGGTCTGTAAGAGTCACAGCTCATAGCATAGCTCATTAAATCCTGTTTCTGGTCTGCATGCAAACCTAGTATGCACATCCCTGTCCTCTTGGCAATTTTATTAAATTATTTCCTAGTACAGCCTCCTGCAAATTAAAGAAGAATTAAAACTGCTAAGTGGAACATGAACAGTAGATCTTTTAAATTAAGAGACTGAATCTCTTAGTGTAAATTTGTTCCCTGAAACCAAACTTCTGTAAAATTGTCTTTCCTCTAAGATTCCGTAGATCTATTGACTGACAGAATCCTATAAGTGGAAATTCAATGTAGTCTGTTGATCAGAGGCAAAAACATAGCATTACAATTTTCACTGGGTATTTTTGTTTCAGATACACAGTTGCACACTAATCTGCCATATTTTATTCTATTTGTAATTGAAAAGGTGGGAAATTATTCACAACCGAACATGTAGGAAATAGCACAAAACACCAAAGGAGTTTGAACAAGACAAGAAATTAAACTAAGCTCCTTAAAGGGATGCTGTTATTGTATGAAGAACTGCAGTGACAGAAAATAAGAACATCATGGTGTGGTGTGTGTGCATTTATCATACAATAGATTTTGCAAACCATTTAACAGAGATGCATAAAAAACACACACAGTTTCAAGTGTAGGCATGTCCCAAGAAGAATCTCCTTCGTTCCCTCTAGACACACCCTGCTAATTAAATCCATCATTGCCTAGCAGTAAGCCCCAGGGTTCAATCTTTTCTGGAGCACTGTTACTATCCAACATTTTAGCTCATACAGTGGGCAGCCAAGATTTCATGTCTATGCATATAGTAGGACTTGTAGCCAATATTTCTTACGTACTCTCCTCCTCTCCATCCCCATCTGGGTACATAATGTGTGTATATATATATATAGGTAAAACTTCAATGTTCCTTTCAGATTGCTTTCTTATATCCTAGTGCAAAAACCTGTATGAGGGTGGGAAGCTAAAGTCTAATAAAATCAAGAAGCTGTGTTCCACATAGCTAGCTGGCCATGAGAAGCGTCAGCAAGGATGGATATTGAATGACTTCTATAGTCCAGCCAGGTTTTATCGGAACAGGTCATCAAAGGTGGGCTGCCCAAACCTGTTCCACTGCTTCCCCATTGATTAAATATCTGGAGACATTTACATGTAGATCAAATTCTCCACGATCTATTTTATCTCAATCACATCCAAGTTCTTTTTCAAGCTAGGGCAAAAAAAGTTCCCTCCGGTGGCGAGAAAAGATGGTATATCTCCCCGAGGTACTTCTGTGCTTTGGGTTTCCTTGGAGCCAAACTATGACCTCAGCTTCCCCTGGGCTGACATCAGTGGGACTGCAGGGAGTAGAAGGGAGGTGAAGTCTGCGTGTATGTGCCCAAATGTTAAGGAATTTAAAACATTTTTTTTTTTCATTTGATTGTAGAACTGACATTTATGGGGGAAGAAAGGAATAGAGGGCGTGTGTAGCTTCCAGCCTTGTTCAGAAGGCCAAAATTACTTCTGAATCTTGGTATCTGTATTACCCAAGACAAGACAGATGGCTTTATGTGGAATTCTCACCTGCTGCTTTCATTTCGTTTGTGATTTCCACTCTTCTTCTTGTGCATTTGTTCCCAACCTATTTTCCTGCTAATACTTTCTGCACCAGGCATCATGCTGCAGACATCCTTAGCACTGTGTTCCCCTCTCCTACCTGATCAGTGGCAGTAGGTGTCATTGATCCTTCACTGTCTTTCAACATAGGAAGGAGCATCAAAAGAGACTCACAGATTCTAGGTTTAAGGCAAACAAAAGGAGACGTCTTCAGCAGTGAGTAGTTAATCTATGGAACTCCTTGTCAAAGGGCATTTTGCATGTTAGACATGTACATGTATGTACAAATCAACAGAAGAAAATAGTCTCTGAATACAAAGTCATCACCCCAGGTTCCAGAACCTTTTAGTAGTAAACAGGACACCGGGAAAGTGTGCTGGGAAAGCATCGCTGCACATTTATGCTGCTCTCGTGATGCCAAGTATTGCTTGCTGTTGGAAGCAGAACATTAGGGTAGGCGAACTTTGGATTAATGAGTATGATATTTCTTTTATTCTTAATAAAAATTTACGAATAGGAAGCAGGAGCTAATTCAGCCCTTGGTGGTCAAACAGGACTGCAAAGTGCTGTGGTGTTTGCTCTCCTACTTAGCCACCTTAGAGCTGTCCAGGGAAACACGGCAGATGTTTCATGTGTTTAGTTGCTGACTGCTCTGAAAAGCTCATACAAAAGCTCCTCTCATCAAGAGAACATATGTAGCTGTTCATGAATCCTTTTAGCAATATGTTGAAGCACAGAGACATTATTAAATTAGATTAAAACTGATGAATTGAATATAATAGGAGTGAACTCCCA
Organism: Anas acuta; assembly: GCF_963932015.1. Classification (NCBI taxonomy): domain Eukaryota; kingdom Metazoa; phylum Chordata; class Aves; order Anseriformes; family Anatidae; genus Anas; species Anas acuta. Next base: position 10,912,201 of record NC_088994.1, read on the forward strand.
GAGATGCCTTTAAAAAAAAAGTTTCATTAATTGATCTAACAAAGCATGAACCACTGTCCATATAACTCCAGTTATTTTACTTTTTCTTTACTATTGCAAATCTTCTGTGGACATAGCAATCAAATGGTCAGAAATCCTCAGTTTGCCAGTAGGTGAGTCCACACCTCAGGTTTTCGCATTGTAGAGGTCACTGTGTCACCCATGATGTAGACATTTCGTGCTTCTCAGATGGAGAACCTGTATTGAAAATACTAACCACACGTCAGTGAAAACTGAAAAAATACAAAAGAAGAAAATAAATCTCACTGAGTGCTGAAAAGCTGAGTGGTTGTTACAGGGTTCACTAAAAAATTAGTGAGAGCCATCTGAAAAATGCTCATAGGTTAAAAAACCCAAGGTAACGGTGAAAACTTCTTGGTGCCACAAAGTGTGTTATATAGAATATCTGCAGTTTTAATGATCAGAATTAACCCCTTTATTCTAGTGCACATGTTCCAATATGGTCTTCTAAATGGGTGATTAGATAAAAATCACAGCTGATGCAATAAATACCTGAAAGTGCCTGTAATAAATGCAAGAAATAACCTGTCTTCATTATTCAAGTAACTGCTGCTTGTTCATTTGTATATTCGCATTGTTTGGGCTGATGGATTTTTGCAGTTTCATTTCAATTGTTATTCTTTTCTTTCAAACTTTTTTCTTTATGCCTTTGGACAAAGTGGTGCAATGGTTCCCAAACAAGTTAATTAATTATGAAAAGCTAATTTTTATTTGCTATCTATATATATTTTTTTATGAGATGACAGCCCATATTCTATTCCAGATTAAGCATTTCTATTTTTCACTGGAACAAAAAAAAAAAAATTAATTCCTCACCAAAACAGTATTCTGTCAACCAGCAGTTGAATATGAAGAAATTTAATGAAAAATGTAGCATACAGATAACATATATATGTTGCAGACATGTATAATAAAATGTGTGTAGTAGTGCAATTGGTATAATATTGAAGCTAGGAGATATCTGAAAGAGTAAGAAACCAAAAGATGCCATTTAAAAAAAAATAAATTATATATTAGGTTCTTCAATTGCAATTTTACTGAGGTGTTGTTTTTCTAGTTGTTGAGGTTTTGTTCCCCCCCTCCCCACAAGGAACACCCGAAAAGCACGTAGCATTGTTTTCTAATTTCAGCTGAGCCCACCCACGCGGTGCTGTACGGCCATCGCTCCTGGTGCCGTCACACAACGCTGCCTACCGAGGGGCACTTGGCCAGCACCTCTCTGACTGCCAGCCAGGCACTCTGTTAGCAGCACACAGATAAGGGGCACGAGCAGGAAAAAAAAGGAGAGTGTGACAGGTTTTTCCATGGCTGAATAACTTCTGCATCTGTGCCCTGGGGACTGTAAATATCTGGTATAGCTCACTGTAGATACGCTATTGCTGGTCTTGCCAGAGAGTGAAGGGAGCACAGAGATGAACTTTCCATCTCATTAGCGTCATTCTGCCTCCGTGAATTTATAGGCAAGAATCTTACCTAGAAAGGCAGCTGGCAAAACTTACAGCATTGATTTTATTTTTTAAAATATGCAGTTGTGCTCACAGAAATGTTTCTCAAATGTCTCAAGTCCATTTACTGATTTCACAGTTATGAAGACTTGAAAAGTTATTGATAAATTCTCAGACACTCATCATAAAAGTATTTTTATTGCAGTGTTTCAGCATGTCTGACCTCAAGTGTATTGCTTAATATATTTATTATAAGTGTGTCATAAAACACTGAAACAAATGCATCTTTTCAAAGTAAAAGTTTTCTTGGTTTAGGTCTCCAGCAAAAGACTAAATGTTGTGTAATGCAGGAAAAATGGTCTGTTATTGTCGCCCCATCATAATGGAAAACTAACATGGATTAGGATCATGACTATATATTCTGCAAGAGCTTACCTTGTGAAGTAGGCAACGTCTAATTTTTGAAATTAGATGTTTTCCACTGGGAGTGGAATTTGATGAGAATCTGTAAATGTTGTCTTTTGTATCATGTAAATGTTTTTTTTTTTTACTCTTACACATTATTACTGACTAAATCTGTCACAAGTACAGTGACCTCTTCAGTTTGTGGTGTGTTATTTCTCCCTCCACACAAGGAGAATATGTACAATACGAATGTGAAGCACGTTTCTGAGGGAGGCCCACTACCAAAATCAAGAGGAGGGCACAGAGTGTTAGGAAAACATTTCAGTCAGTCATCTTTTGGACCTAGAGTCTCTGAGTTTGAAGGTCATCCTCTGTAACAAACTGTTAAAATACATTCCAGTTGGGAAGAAAAAAAAAAAAAAAAAGGTATTTTCTTCCATAAATCCTTCTGATTCTTAGCTAATTTCTCCTATTCTGCTCTTTCTTTGGTCCTATTTCTTCCAAACTGTAGCCCAAGATTTGTCTAATTTGACTTCCCATTTATTGTTTTCTTCCTCCTTGCCACTCTTTTGTGTTGCACTTTCCAGTGCAACAGTGACATGAAAGGATTTAGGTAATAATATTGTAATGGATTGCTGGCCCAGAATGAAACCTCATTTCTTCTTTCCCAGGACTCCCTGGGAATCCTTTTGCCACAGCTTTTTTACCTCCCCAGGGAGATTATACAAAATTGTTCCTGTGGCCATTCATTCTTTCAGGGCGAGGAGACAGTGGGATTCCCATCAGTTCCCAGGAGCAGGCCCACAGTTTCCAGAAAACGTGCCGTCAGCACAGCACTTCTTACAACTGCTGTGAATTCTTACAACATTTCAACAGGGTGTCAGTAATCCCAGTACATACGTAAATCATTTTTGTGTGCATGTCAAAAAGACACATCATTTTGTTTTTCTAACTACTGTCCTTACATTTTGTGATATCCTTTGTGCATATATTTCAGCAAATACAGCTTTCTGGAGGTAAATTTCCATTTCAGAAAATTTAGTTTCTATATAATAAATTTGTTCTATAAAAGTCAATTAATTTTTAATGGAAGAATTTTATTTATTTATTTATTTTGATCAAAATGAAGATTTTGATGTGTTGGCCATCATAATATGGGTGAAAATCTAGAAAATCAAAGTACTTAAAATTTAAAGGGCCAGTTCTCTCCTATTTGAATCTCTGAGAGAAGAGCCAACAGAGTGTAATAGCAGCTGTTCAGCAACATCTATTATTTGCTTACATTACATCACTAATATGAGGCACCCTGTCGTTAAAATGAGAGTTAGGAATTGGCACTCCTGATTCCCTTCTTAGCATTCTATAATTTTGCTGAGGATATGATCTCATCCAGCTCTCCGCACCAAGGAAGAATCTAGATTGGTTGACATGAAGGTTAGTTTTCCTTCTGGTGAAGCATCAAACTCTATTAAAAGGCTGAAAGAAAATCTTTAGCTTAATTCATAAAGAAAGCTTTAAATAATGTTATCTTAAAACTAATGGATAGATGATAGTATGTTCAGCAACACCCTTTATTTAACAATTAATTTTCACTTGACATGGTAGGGTCCAATGTCGCATTCCTGGCACTCAAAACTCCCAGTGAATGGATGCAGTATGGAAGCATTCCAGCATAATGCATGAGAGACCCTTTAAAATTTCAGAGGGGAGGACATGCAGAAAAATAGTGAAATAATAAATTAACACTGCACCATTTTTTTTTAAGAAAGGAACTCTGTCTCTGGTAACAAGTGCTTGACCCACATGTCATCCACCTATGCCTAGGGTGCAGACAGGAATTTTTTCCTAGTCCCTGGATGAGGTACCACTGACAGCATGTGGCTATTTGCTATTTATTTATTCAAATTAATGGGCTACCACCAAAAAGCTTGGCTATCACAGAGGTTTGAAACTGTTGTATATTTCTGTCTAGCATTGTACGTTGATGTTATTAAAAGACTGATGACTGAGATGTGAGTTCTTTCAATCAGAGACTACAACAAATATATTTTGTTAATATTTTTCCCTGACTTAATTAGGTATGTTTTTAATTATTTAGTTAGGCTGATGCAACATCCTGTAATGGATGTAGGCTTGCAGATGTAGAGATGTTCTTAGCATGTAAGTAAATGATTATAGTAAGTTATAATAATATATCTTATGTTAGCAAATTCAATAACGGATCTTAATTGCATCAGGATCTGACCGAAAGTTCCTTGTCTACCATTTTGCCACATATTATATTTCAGACTTTGGGTATTATTCTGTAATAGATAATAATAATAATTAAATACTCCTCTCCTCCTCCCCTCCCCCCTATTTTTTTTTTTCTTACTATAGATATGCATGGATACTGTGCATTTATCTGTGCAGGAAGACTAACCACAATAGCTATTTCTGAATAAACTGTTCCATAATAGCTCCCTGTGTGGATATTCTAGTCTGGAAAAGTCACGGGTCAGACAGTAAGCTGTTGCAGAATAGCTTATTCTGCAATAGCAATTCCAGTCAATTTTCCAGTGTAGAAAAACCCCTTAGTCCACAGCTCCAAACTCTTGTTTGTGCCAGAAGATCTTGTCTTTAGAGAATAGTATAAATTTGTTCTATTCTATTCTTTAAGCACTGAACTCCCTTTGGGATCAGCCAGGGAGAGCTTTATATTACAGAAGTTTGTATTTTTGTGCACAGATTCTGCAGTTTTATTTATGAAACATTTAATTAACACCTTCTTGTAACTGCGAGCTGTATACATTTTTGGCTGCAGGATGTCCTCAGGGCTCTCCTGGCTCAGTACTTTCTAGAACCTGGTCCTAAAAGAAGCCAGAAAGTTGCCTGGAAGAAGATCCCTCAAGCCAGGCTCAAGATGGTTAGATGGTTAGTAGTTTAGTTTTCGTTGCCAACAGCAGGGAATCAAAGCAAAACAAAGCAAGATGTCATACCTTCCTCCATCCCCAAATACAGAAGATGGCTTATAGCAGTGACATCCATGTCTGAATTTCCCTAGAGAAAAGAGTTGTCTACAAATATATAGAAAGACTTCACAAAATGTTTGAATGGGCTAAAAAATTATCCAAGAAAAAGGTGCAGAGAAATCTTCATGAAAGTCCAATTAATCTTAGTGCGTTCAGAATTGCTTATACAACATCCCAGTAAAGCATGTTTTGGTTGGATTCCTGTTTATATTTGAGTCATGGGTTTTCTTCTCTCCTCCAGTAAAAAACAAACAAACAGAAAACAGACAAGACATCTACGCTATTTTTTTTATTTGGTACAATTTTACTGAGCCTTAGTACCCTCTGAAGCAAAGGTTGCCATTTATCCAAAGTTGCATCAGAGTGCCCCTGGCATTTCTGTGTTACTAATTAACATTAATAACTTAATTAAAATCTCCAAATGCATTTTAAATGGTGACATAAAGCTGATTTTAATCTAGGCTTCCAAAAATGAAGCAGAAGTCTGTTAATCAGCTGCCCCACCCTTTTTGATATTTATATGGCCCACAGTGCTCAGTGTCAGAATAGGCTCCTACGTCACCCTCTTACTTCATTTTCCCCAGGCGTTATTAGTTAATAATGAAGGTCTAAAGTCCATCCCAAGTTTTACCTGTTGGCATAAATCTGGGGACGGGACAGCAGTGGTGTAGCATTCACATAAATGAAAGAACAGATTTTGGCTCAAGTATTTTTAATGTACAGCAGCTGGCATTTTTGGGTTTGAGGAACAAAATCACACCTGAGTTTTTATGCTCTCTAGGATTTTGCCAGCAAAAGGAAAATAAAAAATAAACAAGATGTTTTACCTTTTTCAAAACCAGAGGAAATGGTGCAGCTGTTTCTGAGAATGTGTTCTATTGACCATTATGTCCAAGCTGTCACATCAACATGGAATGGAAGACATTCTTGCTTTCCAGTTACGTTTTAACACAAATGTCTTTCATTTGTTTGTTTCATCATATTTCCCCTTTAACACATTTTTCTAATCATCAGAATTTTTCCTAATAACATGTTTATTCAATGTTCAGTTAAACCAGATTTGGAATTTTACAAGTATAGAGATGTTTACAAATCAATTCATTAGATGCTATTACCACTTCCATGATATGTAGCTACCTGAAAACTTACCACTGTTGACAAGTGGCTCTTGTCAGATTCTTACCGTGTGGACAATAGTGGCAGCTGATTACTGGCAGTTGCAAAAGAGAGTGGAGGGAATTGACTGTAGGTTACTCACAGTCCCCTAGCCGTTCAACCCTATTTATTTATTTAGCTGTTATGTAGAAACTTCAGCCCACGTTCTCATTTGATTCCCATTCCTAGCAATGGAAAATGTGGCAATAGGTAAATCTTAGGCATTTATCTCTTTTAGAAATAGACAGGTAGTTGATGTAAAGGGTGGTGCCATTTATTTGCCTGATACTTTTATTATTCAGCTGTCATGGGATTTTGATACAGAATACAGCAGATAAAGAGTTTAACATTTTGCCTGCTATTATATTTATTATTTGTATGTGAGAGACGTGTAGGTTATTCAACAGCAAGGCAATCTTTGTTCTATTTTCAGCTGAGTCACTTCCATAGAGGCTTGGATGTTTCAAAATATCTTCTCTCTTTATATTCCTTCACAACATGCTCTTCAAAAGAATAATAAAAGTAGTAGAACGCCCAACTTCCCATTATAAAATCCTATTCTCATTTTCATGTAACTTTTCCAAGCCTTAAAGCTGCTGCAGCTGATTTTTTTTATTATTATTTTATTTTTCCAGGGAGGGTACACGCCTACAGCATGCAGTTCCTTTTTTAAAATTGCTGCAGGGATGAGAAGTTGATACAGTATTTGGACTACAGAGGGAGAAAGAATCCCTAAGGATTCAGGAGGCTTCAGGGGTGCCCTATCTTAGTGTGAGACCAGTTTAGGATTGAGAAATTGTGGCTGTGATAGTATGGGGCAAGCTCAAACTTCTCAGCACATAAAATTTGTGTCTTTGAATGTTCAGACAACTAATTCTGTTTGCAGCTTAATTATTGTCAATGAAACTCTTATGGTACTAAATTATGAAAAGACATATTTTAATTTATTTAACTTTGTGAGTGTTTCTTTGCCTCAAAAACCTGTCTTGTCCTGCCACCCAAAATACGTTATTGCCCCTAAGAGAACTAAAAAATGTTGGATTTGAAATTCACAGTAACAGAGATTAAATGAAAGTTACTTTTGCTTTTAAGAAAAGCCTGTTAGTGTTTATTTCTGTCTGAGAGATAAAACAATAACAACAACAAAAAGGGATGGTAACAAAAAACCACTTCCTCTCATGATTGTGCCTTGGATCTCTTTCAGAGAGTTATAAATAAATAAATATTTTGCAATAAGGATTTTGCAGGTGTTTCTCCCTCCAGAGCTAGGTAAACTGAAAATATGTAAACGTTCTTTTTTTTTTTTTAATTATTTTTATTATTTATTTACTTATTTAATCAAACGTTAGTTAAAAGGAGATATCCCATTTGAAGTTGTTGGCTGTTAGCAGAGAATGACTATATATATATATTTATATTATATATATATTTTTTTCTTTCTTTCTTTTTTTGTTCCTCCTCTGGGCTTTGCTCATTTGAGAAAGATCAGTAACTTTTCATGCAACTGGCAGGTGATAGATCTGGCTCCTGTTTCATCCTAACTTATTCACAGCAAAATCTGCTGGCTCACAAAATGTCTGTCCTTCCAGCAATTGTCCAGATCACAGCCAAGGGAGCCGGAAAGAAACTGAAGCTTGCTGGAACGTAGTAGGCATACTCCCAAGAAGCTCTTAAATGGCTGATGGGGATTTTGTTTTTCCTGTTCTCACTGTAGTTTTTAAGCTTCCATCTATCTCCTTAACACTTCTAGCTGGCCCAAACACTTCTGCTTGCAATCACTACAATTTGGAGAGATTGGTCTCTTTTTAAACATGAGTGAAAGACAGGATTTGACATTAATTGAAAATAAACCTATCAGGTCCACTGGTATGACTGCCAGTCCACTAAAACAATTAAGGACAGACCATTTGGCGAGAAATACTTGCATGGCGATTATGTAAACTTAATGTAAGAGATGAACTGCACATGAGAAGAGGAAAAATCTTTTGATAAGGCATGCTGTGAAGAAAAGAAAATAGCATGCTATGGTTCTATATATTTTATATAATATTTGTTCTGCTGATGCAGTGCTTTATATATAGAAAGTCAGAATTAAGCTATTTAATAAGTTGGCACTAAATAAACACACATTTTTGTACTATATAGCTCTTTTATTATGCAGTATGTACAGCTTTTGATCCAGATAGGCTCCTCTTCAACAGTTAAAAATGTACTTAGAAGTTGGCATTAGACATCTCATACAATTTCACAGTACAGGTTTTTTCAAAAGTATTCTGATAAGAACATACATTTATAACAGGAGGCAATCCTAAAGGGATTACTGGTAATAGTCTGTCTTTTAAAACAAATCTGAAAGTGTTTCATTACTTATCATATCTGTTTTATCAAAGATGTGAAATTATATTGCAGGATTTAACAGCTTTCAAGTAGTAATCTTCTGTATGCCATCTGTGGTGCCCTCTACTGCACAGCTTTGTAGGAGCAAGACAACGCAGTTGAAACTGCATTCGTTGTACTGATTTTTCACATTTTTCTTTCTATCTTAACATTTAACAGTGTTTTTGTATTTGTTTTCCTAGTCATTCTCCCTCTAATTCACATAAAAAAGCAGTCAGTGTTTGCAATTGAAAAGCATTTTTTAAAATAAAGCAAAGTTTATAAAGGAGAAATAAATAAATAAAGAGGGCTTTAGGAAATGAACCTGCTAGTTCATTTACTGATTGTTGTTCATACATTGGACATATTCTTGATACTAGTTTATGTGTTTACATATACATATATAAAAATGTATATATATTTATGTATATGCTTGTATATATATGTATATTTGTATATTTTTTATTCTCTCCTTTGTTAACTCTGACATAAGCACTGAGCATTTTGGTCTGGCTTTTTTTGCTGTTTGCTGCTTTGAAAAGGGGCAAGGCGTTAAATTAGCTTTTCTCAAGTTGATATATATAGTTTTGTTTGCAAACTCTTGCTAGGGGCAGGATATAATGTTGTCAGTCCTATATCAAACAAAAATCTGATTTTGATGTTGAATTGTTGGAAAGAGCTACAGAGTTTTTACACAAATATTTCCGGAGTGATCTCAAGGTACCTAAAGGCCAAAGATCTAACATGAAAGAAATGAAAAATTCAATTTATTAATTCCCCTTTCTTTTGCTTGCCTCTGTTAATTGAAGCACCTTGTATTCGTATCTACATAGCCTGAGGCTTTCCTCAAATAAATCAATGCATAATTTTTAAATTACCTACTCAAGCTGGAGTTGGACTGCTTACTCTTGTCAGTACCAGAGAAGAAATGGAACAGAAGAAGAAGAAACATGCCATCTTCAACATTTTATACACTATGTCATCTAACTTGCTAACAACAGGCCTAAGCATCGCACCTTTAGAAGTGAGCTAGATACAGCACAACTTCCAGCGTTACTGACTGCTCTGGGTAAAAGACAATGCTATCAGGGGTGGGCTTATTAAAATTTTCTCTGGAAAGAACAAGTCTTTAAGGTATTTAACTCCTAAGTTACTGCTCATACAGAATGACCGCTTTCAGGCAGTCAGTTGCTATGACATACTTAGGATTTGAGAATAGTCTTTGGTGTAAAATAACTGCAAAGGTAAGGCTGTAGGCTTCGGCCATCGGATGGGAGCTGGTCTCGCACTGCTGCATGCCTCGGACCCTCAGGTCTCCCAAGAAGTATTGCGTTTTCTCTTTTAACTTTAAACAATGCCTACAAAAATTTCTGATGAGAAGGAGACTAGAATTTTTGTAGGCAAACACCTAAAGAAAACTGGCATGAAGTGCACCAAGATAATAATTGCATGTGGGATTTCTTTTCAAATTCACAGTTTATCTCTCGCTTTGTATTGTCGATTTTGAAACGATGCCCTCTGGCTGAGGACTCCGCATGAATCAGAAATGTCCTTGTTCGGCCAAAAGTCTTAGAGCATTCAACAAGTTTTGTCTTAAATCTCAACTTCCTCAGAAACCAGTGATTCACAACACTTAGAATTTCAGGTTGAGTGTTTGTTCTGAACACAAGCTTATAACAGTGTATGGAGAAAATATATCCCAAGTCTATTCTAAATCTTCCAAATCCTGAAGGCAAATTATAAAAATAATACTAAATATTCAATCTCATTAGAAGTTGAATTCCATTTAGAGGAAGGGAAATGATTTTTTCAGCCTGGTATTGGGGTATTCGGCTTTTTCAGACTTCTTCCAGCTAATGAGAACAATCAGGAAGAGACAATTGATACTGAGGGAAGAAAAAAAAAAAAAAAACACTTTTTTTTTTTTCAGAAAGGACAAGAAAAGTATCGATGAGCCATTCAGCCACTTTCTGGCCAGTCTGACCAGATTTATCCCGCTGGCCTCAAACATTTGGGTGCCACAGGTGTTGTGATTAGACACCTGCCCCACAGCGGCCCCGGCACCATTTTGGGGTTCAGGCTGTGGCGGTCAGTCAGGAAGGGCGGGAAAAGGACCCCAGCCGTTAGGAAGGGCGGGGCCAGCTGCTGTCTGTCAAATCGAGCGGAAAAGGGCATTGGTCGGCTGGGAAGGGCGGGAAAAGCCATTGGTCAGCTGGGAAGGGCGGGAAGGTTCCCTCGTCAGCGCGGGCGGGCGTGGCCGCTCCTGGCCCTTAGCAGGGGCGGAAAAAGCCCTCAGTTGGCCAGGAAAAGATGTTGTTTGACTAGTTTATACTGCCACGTTCTGTTTGTCCTGACCAGCTGGCCCTTCAATTTGACCTCAAAGAATGAGTTTTAGGTCCAGTGGCCAGAATAGACTTTCCTAATCCATCGGTCTCTTTGGTCCCTTCTTTAAAATGGCTTCGTCCCTCCCAGGGAGGTTGGGCTGGTCTGCGTCAGGTGCCACGGAGGACCACAGTGTGTGCTCCTCTGAGGTGCCAGCAGGGAATGAGGCTGGCCTTGGGGAAACAAGTGGATCTGCTCATAGGAGCCATGTCCCTAGGTAAAAGTTGTGAAAAGCAGTGCTTGTGCCATCTTTCTGTGGTGGTAGTTCAGTTGGTAGTGCTTGTGCAAAAGTGAAAAACGCACCCACTACAAAAACACCAGGGAGAAGCAGCTTTCGTGCTGTGCCAGCACCATCTCTCTTTCTTCAGACTTCTCAAAAAGTCTGTAGGTACAGATGGAAATGCCAAAAAGGATGACAAAACAAACACATTGAATGTCACTAACAAAAAAAGACTGCTCCCATGCACAGTGTCAGCCCCTGAGGCTAAAAGAGACAGGGAACATCTTAGAAGTATTTTAAGAGCAAAAGGATGACAATAATAATAATATGACTTGGACAGTTCTTGGTCTTTGTGGCAGGGTATGGGAAATGGTTCTAGCCATTTACAGTTTGGAGTGTATTGGTTTATTACATTGCAGACTTTATTTGTAACTGTTTCTCTTGTGTATTTTTATTATTCATGCTCTCTACAGGTGCTATAAAATTAGTCATTTATGCTATTAATGTTGGAGATGGTTTCCTGTGTTTCCTGTGCTATAAAGAAACTCGTATCCATTCATGCTGCAACCTGTGAGAAATGAGCAGAGAAACCCTATGAGATAGACAGGGCCTGCCCTTCTCAGCTCAGATTTCACCATTAACTAAACCAGAGTGTATTTTAAGTAGGCATACTTAGCCAGTATTGCGTGTTTGCTTATTAAAATTCAATTAATCTCTGCAAAAGGAGATGAAATATCAGCAAGGGGTACAAAGAAAATTGCTGTCCTTTTCCCACTTTGTCACATTTACAGCTTCTGTTGGCCAAGAAATGAGGAAACTTTGATGGGAACAGCAACCTCGACTTTCATATTCTGTAGTGAACTTTGAAATGTATATGGAATTTTAAGACACTATCAAAATAATGACGTGTACAAGTATCAAAACAATGACATAGTTTAGATTTCCTAGCAGCCTAGCCATTCTTTCAGCCACCTGCCTCTGCATATTTTTGTTAACCTCAACTCTAATTTTTGTTGAGTTGACCTGTACTGTAGTCAGCTTTGCTTATCAATTTTATTCTTACCCTTTGCTGTATTATGCATTTAGCTCACCAGCAGACCATTTCCTCTCTACTTAATAGAATGTCTATTTTGGATATGGCAGTAATATGTAGGATTTTAAGTTGAAGGAACAGACTGTGAGTCTGAGAGTCAGGGAATCTCTCTGTGTTTGCGATTATTCATCTGATTCATCTGAATACAGAAAAATATCTTTCATTGTGTTCATTGAACAATTTAATCTTATTGGACAAAAATGTTAGGAATACTAGTAGTTTCATTCAGTATACAGATACTACTATGAATAATGTTTTAAAAGAAAAGGTTAATACTTTCCAGAAATTGTTCAGCTAAAACTGGATTTTTTTATTTTATTTTTTATTTTTTTTGAGAACAAATAGTAAGTGGACGCTGCGCTACAAAATGGAAGAAGTGTAGTCAGCTGATAGAAGAGAGCTTCCGTGACACCTCATTATTGTTTAAGGAGACTCGCAGCTAGGTTTAAAAAATTATTCTTGCTGATTTTGTAACACTAGGATAATTCATTCGGTGTGGTCTGCACTGGTATTGACTCATCTTTTCTTAGTATATTACTTAAAAACAAAATTGGACTTTGCTGATAAATCTTTGAACTAAAATAATTTTTTTCCTACTCTTTTAATTCCTACTTACGTTTACAAGGGAATATAGTACAGCTGTAATTTTAAGGACAGCTGAAATATTGGCATCAGATTGCTTATGAAAATAAAAAGCATCTGTCATAACACTGAGACCAGCCTACAGTTTTGATGTAAGGGATCTGCTTGCAAGGTTACTTTGTCTTTTTAGGTGAAAGATACAGATTTTATGCTTTTCACAGTGCATCTGTTGAGATGGAACCTTCGTATAATTAAAACTCTTAACAGTTTGTTTAGGGCAACAGATCAAAAGGTTAATGTGCAATGGTACAACAGGATGTATTTGTACTGTTGAACGTTTTTTAAATTTACAGCATTTAAAAACAACTTAGCTCAAATCATAGCCAAAGCCAATATTACATCATGTAAAGTAAAACATTAATCATTAGTCATGAAGCAGCCAGTTGGTCTAAAAGTTCATCTGGTGAAAAATTTGATGGTTTAAGGATTGAATAGAAATGTACTTTTAATTGTGTTCTCAGTCATGCATCCAGAATAGAAAATCAAATATCTTTGGGAAGCTAAGGAAAAGAAAATTCAAAAGCAAGCATTTTTGATCTCCATATTTTTGAAACAAATATATTCTTAAAGCAGTTTTGAGTTAAATGAATTCTGTAAGGATGGCGATAGATGATCAGAATGTAAAATAGAACTATATTTAATCATATAAATTGTATCACTAATTTTCTTTCTTTCAGTTCTGAAGTTCTTGAAGCAATTGAAAATGTTATTCAAGATGTATTTGAAAGCTTGTCCAAAAAACAAGCACCTGTTCTCACAGTGACTAGGAGATCAGATTGGAGGAATATTGAGTAAGTTTTATATAGTTTAAAGTCCTGCCTTATGTTATTATAAATGTCATGAATATAAATTTGATTGTATAATGTCTAGAAAAGTTAATCTTATGTGGTTCTGTAAGTATTAGAGTCAATATATAATTTGGCTTCTTAAAAAAATAATGGACAAATAAAAAGTGGTGTTTAGTACTCAATCTGCATAGACAGGCACTGTGCATTTAGTCAAATAACAGCAGACCATTAACATAAAGGGGAATGTAAAACTTCTGTAAAAGGGTCAGAAAGGAAATAGGTCCTATATACATTAATTTTCTGGATATGGTAGAAAACAGAAATAATACATTTTATTTGATTAAAAAAATAAAAATCTTTTAGGCTGGAAACAATTGCTAGCAATTTCATTTTCCAATCAACTTTCTGTGCTTCCCATTTTCTTTTTCTTTGCTTTTCTTCATGGTATCTTATTTCTTCAAATGACAGTGATAAAGTTATCCTCTCTGTATTCTTCAGAGAAGATACTGTTCTCTTACCTTCATGTTGTGTCCGTGTACTTTTCCAAGTCCATGACTAGACAAATAAAGTAAAACAAGTTTCTGAATTGTTATCTAAATTTCATATCTCATGCCAGTTTACCTAGACAGGATCAGAGGAAAACAACCTGTCCTTTATAACACAGATCTACAGAAGTTGCCTGTGCAACAGTATTTTTCCAAGGCACTCATTTCAGCTGAAAATACCTGAAACCAAGAAAGTAATTGCTTTCTATAATATGGAAGCAAAATGATAAAGGAAGAAACAAATCTATTTCTTGTCTTGTAATGGCTTTGGGCATCATTGGGTTAAAGGATATTTAGATCAATAAGATTGCAGAGGTGCTTGTAAGTGGGCACATTACAAACGTTCAGATTGCAAAAGCACAGCAAACCTTCCAAGCATTACACTTTGGTGAAATACTCATTTAATGAGAACAATAAATTTCTGTCAATCAGAGAACCTGAAGGGCCTGAAGGTAATCAGTTAACTGAAATGCTAGTGAATTTAGTCATTTCTATCCTGGTAGCTTGACAAAAAGTGTTTCACTCAGATGTCTGTAAAAATCAAAAACTATAACAAAACTTTGCAATTTTTGGCAGTCTTGGGGAAAATGGCATTCCAGGCTAGAAAAACAAATGTGAGATGTTATTTGCCATCAAATACATAGGGGGAAAAATGTTCGTATTAAAACATCACAGTATGTTAAAAATAAGATTCATCAATCAAATTTAAAAAGCTGAAACATTGTTTATGGTGGAGAAATGTAAACTCACGCATTCATTCCATTACAAAATGATGTGCGTACTTGTTTAATACAACAGGATTTCTGAGGAGGTTAAAATAAAAATAAGTAAGCAAATAAAAATAAAAAGCACCCCTCCCCCCAATGTAACAGGAATGGTAGAAAAGATAGTTAGTGGGGCTTATTTTTCCTTATTTAGGCAGCATTTCCATTCCTAATCTGCACAACTGGAATCTGCAGGGCAGGAGCTTGTGGAAATGAGAGAATGAATTCATGTTTGAAACGTTTCCTGTAAACATAGAGATATTTACCTGAGAATGAGGTCAATCGGTGAGAATGCCAGGCCTAAAGCAGTACAATTGGTTTCCATTGAGCAAATTTATGTTAAAATAAATACATAAATAAATACAGTTTTCATAGAGTGGAAAGATTTTACAGAAAACTGTTCTGTTGGGATAAATGCAGTACTAGGAAAAATCTGATATACAAAAAATCTGTATCTGATATACAGCTAGGTTAAGGTTTTCTTTCTGAGCTATCTGTGTGAGTCAAACTGATCTTAAATATAATGTTTCTAAAATTAAGTGTTCCTTATTTACCCTAACAGAGCAATCCGGCAAAGTTTCATTCGGTGCAGTTACAGTGTAGGGAACAAGGCACACACACGTTTTCAATGTTGCAGCACAAAGGCAAGAAAGTTGCTTTTAAGCAGAAAGGCAGATGCTACACTATGCTGTCTGCTGCTGCTGTGCCTTACACAGCGCTGTGGTGTGTTCTGCCACCCAAAGGATGCATGGAGCAAAACCTTAGACAAAGAAAAATTTAGAAATGTTATGTGGTTTTGTATAAACTAATGGTCATTTAACCATCGATACTTTTTAAAAGTAGGTACAGAAATCTAAAATGAAAAACAATGCGTTATAGACAGGACTGTCATTAAAATAAGACACTAAAATGAGCTGTTGTTAAGAAAACAAGTGATTCTTCATACCTACCTTCCGGTATGAAATGTTTAAAAATTAAATGGTGGAGCTCATTTAGATGAGTGAACTGTTTAGAGAATAGGATGACCCCCATTTTTCTTTCCAAAAGTTCCGAAAATGAAATCTATTTATTTTGATAATAAGGGCATAAATCAGATCATATTATTGTAATATTAAATAATTACACTTTCTCATACATTCTACACCAGAAAGTTACTATGTTAAATTTGACTTGTATACTAGTAATAAATCACATTTTTTCCTGTGTTACGTATTTGTTTGTTAGTAGTCTGTACTCAGTTTGAAAATAGAGCTAGCATGTATGATTTTAGGAAAGTGGTCTTAGTCTGAATTATCTTGGATAGAGTAATTTACATATCTTCACAAGATTACAGTTTTGCTGTATTTTGCAATGTATCAGATTTAAAGATTCTGTAGGTCTACAGATGGTACCATATTGTACTACAAAACAAATCAGAAGTGACTGCCCTAGATCAGCAACAAAGTTTGGTAAGTTAAAAAAACAAATGTTCAAATTCAGAATTCTTAACTTTTTTTTTTTTTTCTTGTATTTTAGTTTGAAACTTTGTAAAAAAATAATTTTTGTCTTGTGCTTTAGAAGTGTAAGACTAATAAAACTTGCAATTATGACCAGCCCTTCAGCTTTTCTCTATTAACTTATGGGGTGACAGTGAAATCAATACAAAATTATTAGTTTCTACACTCCCTGACTGAATACCAGCTGGAGGCATATACACAAGGTTGTCATACAAAAATATAACCATTCTTCAAAAAGCTAACTGGTAAAGTGATCTTGGAATATGGACAATAAGCTAATTTATTTTTCTAAATCTGTCAATTCATTTCTTGGCCTTGATAACAAGGCATATATTCCCTAACTCAACTCCATCATTTTTTTTTTTCTAATTATGCTAGAAATTATTGAGTATGTTAGCACAACCTCTCTGTATTTTCACAGCATGTTACAATGTGTGCACAAATTGTATTCATGTTTCAGTGTTTTATGTTTTGAGACACAAATATGCGTCAATATAAACAAATATTATAGTATGTGCATTTCTGAAAATTGATATGATTAAAATTTTTGAAGTGTATTTTTTCAGCTCTGATGCTCAAAATATTATCTATGATCTACAAGATGGTGCAGAGCAATACTTATGCAACTAAAAGGTAACAGTGCAATTCTATAATTTCAGATAAAGTTTTATTTTAAGAATGCCACTGTGAAAAACAAACAGCCACTAGGATATATACCTTTAGGATAACAGATTTCTCTATGTGAAATGCTATACACTGATTTTATTATCTATGCCCTCAGTAAAATGTTGTTCTCTGTTCTCATAAGCTGACTACTTCAGTATTATGATTACAAATACATATTTTGTCTTGATAGGGATATATATTACTCAGATACACAACTGTTTGGTAGCCAGAGTGTTGTGGACAATATAATCAATGACATTTCTTGTATGCTTAAGATACCTCGGAGAAGTCTACATATAGTAAGTGGCTTATTATTAATGTTTTGATTCTGTTGTTATTTCCCAATCATATAGATCATACTGAAAGCTGAAATATCAAGAAAAAAAGTGATTATTAGGAAATATGTAGTTAAAATAGAAAGTGTTATTTGTGCAAATGAAACCTTATTAGGTTTTGAACACTCTGAAGGTTCCTTTCTTCAGAGAAAATTCATAGACTACAAGACATCTGTTTCACAGTTTATACTTGAATGATTTGATAACTTGTGGTTTAAGTGAAAATTTCAGGTGAGTCAGAGGTGTAAGGTTTGGACTTACTTTTATTTCATGCTTACAAGAATTCTTTTGTATCCATAAATGTAGTTGCTAACATAACTTACTGTAAATACACCTTTATATACATGATGACAGCAATGTTGCTTTGGTTTTTAAAAGGTTGGTCTTAGCTGATAACTACTTACTTTGTTGTTCCTCTCCCCCCCCACCCCTAGCCCCTTCCTCCCCAAGTTTCTTGTTTTGTCTGTGTAATGCAGTAAAATAAAATCATATAACTTACAATTTACTGTATACAACTTATTATTTTTTTTTCAGCTGTCTACAACTAAAGGTTTTGTTGCTGGTAATTTAAGTTATACTGAGGAAGATGGTACAAAAGTGAATTGTACCTGTGGTGCAACAGTATGTATTATATAACAATAACAGTAATTAGAATAAATAGAATAGTTTCAGTTGGAAGGAACTTACATAGATCACCATCTACCTTTGTGGACTGCACTTCTTGTAGCTCAGTGTGCTGTATACATTTATTATACAGACCTGTAATCGTGCTACTTATGCAGCTACCAGCCAGTGAGTCCCCATCTGCCTGAATCTAACCCAGGTACAGCTTATGGTCCCTCTCACTGTGTACTAGGTAAAGAACATGAATGAGAGCTGTGGACACTGTCTAGGGTATGTGAAGGAGAAGGAAACAGATGTAAAGAGGACAGGTCTGTATATATGGTGTGGACTTGGGGAGAGGTTATCAAAGGCAGTACTGAGCTAAAGAGAAGTCTATACTCACAGCTTGATAAGTAGTCAAGAGCCAGAAGTGTTTTGAGGAGATGAGATTCAACTAATCTGGTCCTATAAGATTTCCCGTAGATGAAAAGATTATGAAAGCAGGAGCAGAACTTAGATTTGCTGACTGTTGTCATGATTTACTGGAAAATCTATTCATTGTAAGCCTAAACTGGTGATTTCAAAATGGAAAGATGACCTTAGCTGCCTATTATACTTTGTCTTAAAGTAAAGCATAAAGACCCCTGTTATTAATACTCTTCTACAGCTCTTCATAGTTTTATTTGTTGAGTTGTTCCACACTGGCACCGGAGGTGATTTAGCAGTCAGGAGTAAAAGCAGACCACACACTTCAATGTATACATACTTTTTTGCCAAGTTCTTCCTCCAGTTCCTTTTTCTCATCCATATGCTTGCCAGATTGAGCCAATCCTAATATGAGGTGTAAAGTAAACATTACTGTGTCTTAAAACTGTTGCTCCAAGATAGTTATAA
Organism: Anas acuta; assembly: GCF_963932015.1. Lineage (NCBI taxonomy): Eukaryota > Metazoa > Chordata > Aves > Anseriformes > Anatidae > Anas > Anas acuta. The sequence goes on from NC_088994.1 coordinate 10,931,081, forward strand.
AAACAGGTTATAGGTTAATAAAAGAAAGGATTAAATGGTCTTCCAAAAAGAATGCCTAAATGTTTTAAACCTGTATTAAATTTTCAATTTTCACATCAAGATGACTTTTCTTCTGGCTAAAAAAAGATAAAAAAACGAATCAAGACATTGTTATCTCTGTAATGCCCATATGATGAACAATCTTTGGTGACAGTAGCACAAACATGCTTTTGAAAAGCATCTTGTTATAACAGGAGGACTTCTATAAGACCATACAATAGAACAGGATATAAATGGTTGAATGTACTTATAAAGCAGTGAAAACGTCAAAATCAATCTTGTATATAAGAAGATGAATGGTTGTTTTAGGATGTAATTGTGTTCTTCATTACCTAATGTTGTTATTTTAAAATGTATCAGTTTCTCTATTATAAATGATTAATATAATTTTTGTTGTTTTAGGCAGTCACTGTGCCATCTAATGTTCAAGGAATTAAAAGTATCCTTTGAGCTAAAACTCTCGTTGTAGACTGAAAATATAAAGTAAAAACAAAGAATATTCCAATTTAAACAATGTTCTGGTATTTTTTTCTCTGCTTGCTGGCTCTGAAATCAAGTCACGAACACTGCTTTTGGCTCCAGAGTATGTATTTTAGAGCATTCAATTTGAATTAATTGGTATAATGGATCATTTTACATGCAGGTAGCCTTAACATAAAAGATTTAAACTCACATGCCAAATTTATATTAATCGTAGAAAAAGATGCAACTTTTCAGAGACTACTGGATGATGACTTCTGCATTAAATTGTCCCCATGTATAATGATTACGGTATGCAACTTACATTTTATATCATCTTGTTAGACATCAGAATAGAGAAGACTTTACACTATGCAGAAAACTACATATGTATCAGCTACCCGTTATAGTCAGTCATATCAAGAACTTGTTTTATATTGTTTCTTTAGTGCCTTAAGTATTTTTGAGAAGAAAAAAGTGGCCTTTTAATTTTTATGCCAGTTTATACAGATACCGGAGTACATCTGTGTGTCAACTCCCAGAGCTTACACAGAGAAATGTATGATAATTCTACAGGGCCTATAATCCAGGACATCTGCAATGCTGCTCCCAAACCCTTGTTCCTTCTTCCCTTCCCACAGAGAGAAAATAAGAGTGTACCATTTTCCCTGTGAGATAGCTGCTGGAAAAATATTCCTGCAAGCATTTTGTTTGCTTGTTTTAAATGGCAAATGTAAACACACATGTAGCCAGATGTTGTTTTAATTAATTTAAAACTGTCTGCTTTATTTTATTTCCTTAGGGAAGAGGCATACCAGATCTGAATACACGCCTTTTGGTCAGAAAGCTGTGGGATACATTTCAAATTCCTGTTTTCACCCTTATGGATGCTGATCCACATGGTAAATCTGTAGAGGTTCAGTAACATAAAAAGAAAGCAGAATTTATTTAGAATCTAGTTTCTCACTTTTATGGGAAGGTGCTTATGGCATAGAGTGGGCAATACAACACAAATAGAAAGTTTCTGATTTATGCAGAATATGTCTAGGAGTACAGAAGTTTAACTGAGACATCAGTACTGGCCTGATTCCCACTCAACGTACTCTTATTGTCTGTGATGATTTGCTGTGCTCTGAGGTCTTAATAAAATCTTGCTTTGTACCTAAAAAATATTTTTATACAATTTGTAGGTCGTATTAGAACTAGATTTTCACAAGACCTGTGGGCCTAGAAATGAGAATAAGCATCATGGAATTTTATGACCCATTGTACAATTCCACTGATTTTAATGAGTTATGCACCTGACTACTATTTAAAGTCTCAGGAGGTCCTAGATAAATACTTTCAAAAATGTAGCTCTGATAAGAGTTCTAGCAGTTGGTTAAACTGCTCCTTTTGTAAAACCAAAAGAAATAACAGGAACTTCCATAAACATTGCTTGGTTTGGTATAAAACAGAATTTTTGGAAATTCATGGGGTAGACAGATATGAAGAAAATTGTATTTTTGAACAAAGTGAGTCTTTTATTGATTTTTAAAGTAGTTTATATAGTCTTATATAAATAATTCAGCACTCATGACGTCAATAATTTATGCAGTGAAATCTAGAAACTACTAGTAGGATGCCAGCAGGAACAAAATTAATCTTAAAATTGAGGCTGTGCTGGCAAATGGGAATGCTAAAGATATGAGGACTCATCTCAAAATAGTTACCTGGATATCACTGTATTGGACATACTGGAAGTACTTCACATCTCATAGTTTTGGTGGGGTGGGTTGTTTGTTTTCTACTGAGAACATGAACAGATGTGAACTGCAGACTCAACGGTCAGTCTTAACTTATCAAAATTTGCAGAATTTATCTGTAAGTTACTTGTATCAAAGAATAGCCCATAGGCTATCTATATGTTTTGAAGATCATCTGCCCAAAAGCTGAAATGCAAATCCTAGACATAGACTAATCTGGAACTTCCTTTGTTACTGAAAAGTAAACGCTTTTTAATTTTCACCCTGCCATATCAGAAATATCACAGTGGCAGAACTTTGCCGTTTTTTTTTTTCTTTCTTTTTTTTTTTTCCCGTAAGAAGTGGGAATGTGGCATGAAATCTGGATTATTTGCACTGTTTCATTCCCACTGTCTGAGAGGCAACATGACCAGATTGAGCATATCGTGGAATACTGTTTGCGTGGAATACTGTTTGTCTTTATTTTTTGTCTTTATTTTTCTGTGGCCATGCTGAGGGGAAGTTAAGATGGGTCAGACTTCCTGAAGCTTATATGCTGTTGCTGTTGTGTGAAATAAGCTTCAAAACCTTGTTCTGATGATTCAACTGCAGAACAGCTTGATAGCATATACTTGGTTTTGTAAATACTCTTTGAAATGCAACTTTATGTAAATTATTTCTTGGTTCAACCAGTTAAAAATTAGAGATGTTTAGGATACTGACTGAGCCCTTTGTTGTGAAGAAATACTTAAGGAGAAAACAGCAATGGTGAAAAAACTTAGAGTTGTAGCTGGTATGCTTTAAACCACCGTCTCTGGTGTCTGTAGTTCAAGATAAATAACTGAATTTTAAGCTAAAAACAAGAATTGGTGGTACTCTTCAGTATACATCGAAAAAAAAATGTACTGTTTTTTTTTTTTTTCCTTTTGTTTTTATTGCAGAAAATTTTGAGCAGAGCAGCACAGTTTAAAAAGAAAAATAAGTTATCGAATCAGAAAATAAATCTGATAGGCATAGTTTTATTTCACAAAAAATCAAAGTCTGTCTGCTGACAATTAATAGAATTGCTTAAATGTAAAATATGTTTTAAGTATTAAATAAGTAAAGTACACACAATGTTTTAACAAAGCCCGAATACACAGCTGGGTGGGTTGTTGATTTTTTTTCAAGCTCTTAAACATCTCGTAACTGAAATTTAGACCAAGCTGAAGTGTATGAGATTTTTATCAGGAACTTTAAGAAAGTAGTTGCTATAATTTTGCTATAAAGCAATAGTGTTAAGAGATATGGATTACACGGGATTAATGGAAAAAAAAAAAAAAAGACAATATTCCTGCCTGATGTTGGACAACGTGTATGAGAGCTGATTATCCTTGCTTCTGAAATGACTATGTGTGGACAGTGTGAAACATTTTACTATATAAAGATGAATGAATAGATGATACATCAAATTCTGATTATTTTGACATACACTAAAAATAATTTTAAACCATAAAGAACTTCACTAATCATAATGTCATAACTGTTATGCCATAAAAGTGAATTCTTAATGTAGTCTTCTTAAGCGTGGTGATAAACAGACATTTGATATTTTATATTCTCCAACCTAGGTATAGAAATAATGTGCATCTATAAATATGGATCTGTGGTGAGTATAATTCTTCCATTTCAAAATATATTATTTTTTAGTCCTGCCTTGAAGCTTGAATGTAGTATGAGTTAGAATAGTTACTACCTTTGGCATTTTGTTTCAGCACAGACACAGTTTTTAGGCCTTCTGCATCTGCAAAAACAGCTTCTTCCTGCAACAAAAAGAAACTGGATAATAATGTCAGGTGTTTCATTTAACCATGTTTCACAGTTTTTTCCTGCTGTACAGGTAGTTTTCAGGAAGTCGAAATAGAAAAGTGTTCTTCATTTTCTTTTGTTTCTGCCTTAGAAGACAAATGAAGGCTGGGAATGAAAAGAACATAACTTGTGAGATGGGTGAACTGCTTGATTCTCCATAAAATCTTGTTGTCTTGGTAAAGATTTTGTTTTGGGGTGAGAAGTTACGGATACATGTTTTAGTGTGGAACATTATGGAGGAGGAAGCAAAGGGAATAAGAACACATATTGTAATACATTGCTAAAAGATGAGGTACAGAAAACAACATGAAAGGCAGGCAGACTAAGGGGAGGGCAGAGAGTAGGAGCAGATGTGTGAACTGTTTGGGAGACCAATGGAGAAAACATCCAAAGTTAAAAACAAACAAACATAAAAACTCACACACAGAGCAAAACACAAAAACCCTTTGGAAACTAGTCAGACAATTATGTCCAAAGTCAAATATATGTCATAATGTATGTCTCGTGGACATACAGGGAGCCAGAATTCCCAAGTGTTCAGGTGACCCATCAGGCTTTTAACCTTAGAAATGCATGTAAACTAAGAGAACACCATCTTCAAGGATTAAACTAAATCCTCAGGTTCCTTTAAAAGTTTATTTTGTTCAATTGCAGAGTAACACATGTATCAAACTGAAACTCAAATATGCCAAATCCATTACCAACAGTGGAAGTATTCCTTTGTACAACATGTAATTTAAATCACAGAATCACAGAATCATTCTGAGCTTCTGGCTCAGAACATTGGAGTCACAAACTGCTAGGAGTAGGAATAGCATTCTGAGAAGTATCATTTATTGCATATTTGTTTTTACAGTTTTCCTTTAGATATTTCTGTAGCCATGATACTGGGTCAGATGCCCTTATGTTTGGGCTATTTTTATATAATGTGATACTTTCCAGCAGAAAATATCAGAAACTTCCAGTTGTAATTGTCATTGCTTCTCCTGGCTTCAGTTTTGTTTGGGAGACTCATACTGACTGTGAAAAACAAACAAACAAAAATCAAAACCTATTCAGGCTACAACCTCTTGTGGCTGAATAGTGCAAGCCTTAAAGGAGAATCTGTTTTCAGTAAGGGGATATGGTAAACTCCAGCTGCACCATTTTCTCATGTAACATTCTGATAATAAAAAAAAAAACATAACCACCTCTGCAATAAAATTTGTGATCTAGGAAGGCATATATCTCAAATGACTTAAACTAAAAGTCACTGAATGTTGTAGTTGACTCTTCTTGTTTCAGTCAATGTCTTTTGAGGCCCATCATCTCACTGTTCCATCTGTAAAGTGGCTTGGTCTCCTTCCATCTGATCTGAAGAGGTTAGTTTATACCCAAAAGAAACAGAAGTATTCTTCTATTTCATAGATAGTAAATACCATCTGACTTAATGCACAAACAAACAACTGACACCTATTATTGTTTTCATACATTATTTTTGGCTTATTATAAAGAAGTAAGTTGGAATTGATATTTCTGAAATATAAGAGAAAATTTAACAACATTATTTACTTTTCAGATTAAATATATGCAAAGATGTCCTGATTCCACTTACAAAGCAAGATCAAAATAAGTTAGCAAGTATACAAAAGAGACCTTACATTGCTTCTCAGCCAATGTGGAAGAAAGAGGCATGTACAAACCTATTGTTTCTTGTTTCTTTCTCCCCACAAAACAAATCCTGTCATCTGCAATCCTGTTTCTCTTTATTTTTATAAGCTCTTAGTGTAGCAGAAAGTTTTTGCAGCACTAAAAGGCAGCAAGATTGATAAATTCATGTCCACTGTCTCTCCAAATCACTGGGGCTCAATTGTTCACAGGCCAGGACTGGCAGCTTTTTTAGCCTTCCTGCTATTAGTCATCTGATGATCATAAGCTGTACATGGGATTTTAATGTTATTTTAAATATTGCAGAATATATTACATACTTAGAAGTAGGGGAACACTTAAAAAAATTTCTTATTCTGTACTTGTCCTCTGATCTTGCCTGTAACTTTTAAATCACCTATTGTGTTAAATGGTTAGAAAGGAAGAAAAGGTATTGTGTACCTTCCCCTTGCTGTTTATACTCACCTTATAAGTTATTTGTTTGTGTTGCTGTGAGGTATACACATGAGCATACAATAATTTCAGCTCAGTGGCAGGGAGTTTGCAGCACCATTTCCAGTAATACTAACTTTGTAGCTCTATATGCACATCCAACAAGTGTAATTCTTATTTAAATAATAAGATGAGGTGGTTGCAGCATCATGCATTTTGTTCTTTTTTTTTTTTTTTTTTAGCTGGAAATTATGGCAGCATCTAAAATGAAGGCTGAAATTCAAGCTTTAACTTCTCTTTCATCAGATTATCTTTCCAGAGTCTATTTACCAAACAAATTGCAATTTGGTGGATGGTTATGAATGCTTGTTTGCCAATTAACTGTTTTTCTTGATAATACTTTCTTGACTGCTTCTTGTTCAGTTTATCACTACAGCTAGATTATGGTTATCTACTCTTTTAAAGCAGAAAATAATGCTGTACAGTCCTTTTAATTTTTGAAGAGTAAAAGGCTTTGTTAACAATTTTTTGGTAAATTTCTCCTGAAAATAATTTTAAGTACAGCGCTGTGGTATTTTGTGTTCACTGTAAACTCAAACCTAAAAGTCAGAGAATAGTTCTTCGTTACTGCATATCTCAAGCAGCTATAAATGTTCCAGCAACCAAATTGCTATTTGTTTTCAATGAACAAGTAAGCAAGCAGATGTTACTGATTAAGAATTTAATAAACAACCCTGTTAATGATGCACATCATAACAAAATCCCTTGTTCATTTTTTTTTTAAGTTGGCCCTAAAACAGTAAAAAGAAGCTGGAAACTGCAGTGATTAAAGCGTATAATATATTTTACATGAAGAAACCAAACTGATTACATAGAAAATATTTCTAAAACTGATCCACAGAGTCATCGAATAATATTTTCAGTAGACTTTATATTTTACTCCTGCTCCACCAGTATCCAAATCAAAAGGAACTCGAATTCCTTTTTATTTTCTGCACTGTAGCAGTGTTACTGCCTGCTAGCAACTTCCAGTGTCCGGGTGCACAAATAATCTTGATGCACAAGTAATACACCAGCAGAACTGGGAACTGGGGTTGCTTAGTCTGGAGAAGAGGAGGCTCAGGGGAGAACCTTAAAAGAAGTTGGGGGTAGCTGGGGGTTGATCTCTTCTCACAGGTAACTAGCGACAGGACCAGAGGGAATGGCCTCAAGTTGTGCCAGGGGAGGTTCGGGTTGGCAATGAGGAGCCATTTCCGCTCAGAAAGAGCAGTCAGGCACTGGGACGGGTTGTCCAGGGAGGTGGTGGGGTCACCGTCCCTGGGGGCGTTCAGGGAAAGGTTGGACGTGGTGCTTGGGGACAGGGTTGGGTGTGTGACACTGGTGGTAGGGGGGTGGCTGGACCAGGTGATCTTGGAGGGCTCTTCCAACCGTAATGATTCTGTGATCCTACACCCGGCCTTATATAAGGCTGTTTTCACGACAGCGAGTTTCCACACTCCTCAGAGAAATGTTCGACCACCGCCTAACTCCCATTTAAACGTGTCGGGCTTCCCCACCCTCTAACCCTAGCTTCAGGTGCCATAACCACCCCCCCAACCCTCAGCCCCGAGCCCCCTCAGCGGGGCCCCGCTGCCCGCCCCCAAGCCCGGCCCGGGCGCAGGCGCCGCCACCTCCCCTCTGTCCGCGGCGCCTGCGCGGCTCAGCGCGGCCTGGCCCGGCCCGGGAGCGGCGCCTCGGTGAGCGCGGGCAGCGCCCCGAGCCCCGGCAACGGCCCTGGGGCAGGGGCTGACGGGGACCGGGGCTAACGGGAGGGCCCCGAACGGCCGCGGGGCGCCGGGACGGCCGCGACATGGCGCTGCCCCGCCCGCGGGGCCTCCTGCCCGCCCCGCCGGCCGCGGCGTAGGCCGGGCCCCGCAGGGGGGCTGCGGGCTGGGGGCTGCCGGGGGTGGGGGGGGGTGTTGGGGACTCGGCTGCAGCCAGAAATGGCTTTTTTCTGCTTTGAAATATGCCGTGGTTTTGTGTATTTGGCTGCCTCCTGGCCGGGGTGTGCTCTGCGTGGTGGCTGTGGTGGGACGCGGCGTGAGGGGTGCCCTGTGGTGCTCAGGGGGACGTTTTGTCGTTTGCAGAGCAAGGATGAGTCTTTTCGGATCAACCTCGGGGTTCGGGACTGGAGGTACCAGCATGTTTGGCAGTACCACCGCGGATAACCATAACCCGATGAAGGTATGAGCGTGAACCCTCCTGCGTGGTGTGGCGCAGCAGTGCGACCCAGCTCATCCTGGAGGAGCTGCAGGAGCTCAGTGACACAGTTTTCAAGTATGGCTAATTTTGTTTTGTCTCCCGTCCTTTACAGGATATTGAAGTAACGTCTCCGCCTGATGACAGCGTATCTTGTTTAGCGTTCAGTCCTCCAACGCTGCCGGGTAACTTCCTAATAGCAGGGTCGTGGGCAAATGATGTAAGTACTCGCAGTGAGGCCTACAGATGAGTAAAGTGAAAGCATTTGTGCCTAAAGTGCAAAATGTGGTCCTAAAGACTTATGTAAGGGAACTGAAAATCTTTCTATTTGCAGTTGCAAGATTTGTTTCTTAATGCCTAGGCACTAAAAATTTTGATGTAGCAGCTTTATCTAAGAGACTGCATTGTGATATTCATATAAGTTGTTCCTCTGCCTATGGTTTTAAAGTTCTGCTCAGAATATGTAATTAATGTTATTCCTATTAGGTTTTTATTACGTCGTTTGCTTTTTTCTTACTTTTTCAGCTTCATTTTCTTATAGAATTAGATTGGCATAGTTACAATTTGCCCAGTGGAAGAACGATGCATGCAATGGTGAATCTTAGCTTGTTTGACAGGATAGTCTCCACAAAAATCAAGCTCCTATATTCAAGCTCCTAATTTCAGCCTTGCTGAAATTTCTGTTTGGATCCAAGTGTTTGATCCCAATTGGCACAAACAGGGAGGGGAAAACAGGAATTGAGTGCAGCTTTTAACTGTTCTGTTTGGTCTGTTGGCTGGTACCCTGCAATTGGCAGCTTGCAGCTAGCAGTTAAGGGGTTCCACAGGAGAGCACTGCGAGGTATTCCGTGAGGCACATAAGGTGCTTCAGAGGTGGAATTGTGGGGCTGAGTGTGGATGCCTGTTTAGGTGAAGGTCTTTAGGTGAACGTAGAGGAGACGAGGTTTCAATTGGTTCAAAAAAGAGTTTGGTGTTTGTAATCATATAATAAGCTAAGGCTGGCATCTTTATGATGAGAAGTTGATAGTACTAATATGTTACATCTATATCTGTGTCTCCTATTCCAGGTTCGCTGCTGGGAGGTTCAGGATAATGGACAGACAATTCCAAAGGCTCAGCAGATGCACACAGGGCCTGTACTAGATGGCTGCTGGAGCGATGTATGTCCCTATTTAAAAATAGACAATCAATGTTAACTATAAACCTAAATAAGTTGGCATGTGGTTTCCAGAGATGCAAATGCCATGTGTGATGCATCCTCTGGTTATTGTATACACTTATGTTACTGTTAATGTGTGCTAAGCATGTTGTAATAGAATAGATCGATGTGGGCAGATGAGATAGGTAAAAGTGTTTAAGGACTTATTTAAAGCTAGGTAATAGCTAGCACAGCTTTCTTGTTTGGTTTAAAACAGAATTTAGAAAAGGCCTTGAGTGAAGAACCTTAAATCTAAAACTGTATTTTAAGCTGAGTTTTCATTGAATTTGTATTTTTCACAATATGGAATGTGTTTTTTATAAGATTTTAACAAACCCATGGAATTCTGCAGGAGTATATTTACAGCAAAAGTACACAGTCTGGAATTGACTAGTCAGGACTGGACCAGCAAAATGTTTAAAGGTTTTATCAGGACTGTTTACATAACGTTTCAAAGTACAAGGGGAAAAAAAAAAAAGCAGTAACAAAATCAAGCATTTCCCCCCCCAAAAAAGCTTTCTAACTACATACTGAATATTTTTTGTATTATTTTTGCATTTTACCTTATCTTTGTTACTGCTCTGTAGGTACCAAGCATGAAGAAATACCTGTTTTGAAGTTCATTTTGAACCGTTTTGGCATATTGTAAAGAAATTTCCATTATGTTTCTTTTGTCTTACAATCCCTGTATATGTCACATTAATGTTATATTAGAATAGGACTTGACAGTTTTCTGGTAGGTATTGCATGATGCAAATATATTTAATCTCTTGTGCTATTTCTTGTTTTTCAGGATGGAAGTAAAGTATTTACTGCTTCCTGTGATAAAACTGCCAAAATGTGGGATCTCAATAGTAATCAAGCTATTCAGATTGCACAAGTAAGTCCCAAGCTAATCGATATAATTTTTTTCTCTTCTCTGTTTTTATTAAAAGCTACGTTTCTTAGTTAATTAAGATAATGTTTAGCGCTTACAAAGTAGATGCTGCTATATGAGAAAGAGATTGTAGAATGCCTTTTATTTTGTTGAGCTACTGAAGCAGTTATGGATAGGGAGATAAGCAATCAAAGTGATTTGAGTAGCCTGTGCAGCTGTTCCTCCTCCTCTACCTGAGATCTCTTTCCATCACTGCGGTGACGTTGGTAAGTCACCTTGCTGCATGCTAATTACATAGTCTGAGCCTACATGTTTTTTCAGTTTTCTTGCATTGTTTTAGGTGCCTAGTACCTGCTATCACTTATCTCCTGATTACATTATAGATTGGTTTAGCCTTCCTTTTTCCACTTAAAATGTTTAGGGTAAAGAAAATAATAAAATGCTGTTAAATTTACTTTCACAAATACCAGCTTTTTGCTGATATCTTATCCTTGATTTAAAAATCTTGTTAGTGTAGTTAACATGGGCCTCTCTTACGTATTCATTATAAGAAGAGAGAGGGGAAAAAAAAACAACACAACAAAAGCTTTTTCCTTAGCATGGTTGGTAATGTACTCCATAAATAAGTAGAAAACTCTTCTTTTTGTAGCTTGTATTTCTGCTTTGACTGTATCGCTGACTTGTTTGTAGTTCTTTGCTTCAGGACTCATTTTTTTCTTCTGTGGATGATTTTGCAACACTAAAGAACACAGTAAGGTCACGACCTGCAACCTTTATCCTAACTGCTGTGACTAAAATAATTGTTTTTCTTGAATGGTTTAAAAAGTGTAAATACACGTAAAAATATGAGGAACGTAAACAAGAAATGTGAGCTGTTATCTTAGTATGTTTATTTTATCTTTTTTTCTTCTTTTTCAGCATGACGCTCCTGTGAAGACTATCCACTGGATTAAAGCACCAAATTACAGCTGTGTGATGACAGGAAGCTGGGATAAAACTTTGAAGGTGTGATTTTTACATAAACAAATGGACACAAAGCACGCTAATAATCTGCTTTTGAAAATATTAGTCTAAAGTGAAAATATTTTGTTAAACACACTGATAAAAAGGCGGATAAATGAAATAAGCTTACTTCACAGAGAGTTGCAGTACTCTCTCTGACTATTGACAGGAATGAAACAACTTGGTAACACTTACTTTCTCGTTTCTAAAGTAGTTTGCATGGTGTATCCTCAACTCCAAGCCTAAACTTGTTTGTTTTTATTTCCATCAGTTCTGGGATACCCGCTCACCAACACCTATGATGACACTGCAGCTCCCTGAAAGATGTTACTGTGCAGATGTGGTAAGCCATGAAATAAACTGGCATCAGTAGGTTGTCTGTCAGTCTTTGAGCCTTCTGTAGGTTAGCGCTATATGCAGACTTATCATTTGATCTCGTAAACTTGATGATAAAACATATGTTGATGTTCTTAATCAAGCCCCTGGAAAACAGGTACTTGCATTACACAAAGTACGCTTGGAATCTTTTTAACATCACAAAGACAAGTCAGCACTAGAACTGACCTACCCATAGTTGTGGATGAGGTTGTGTACCACTGTTGCAATTTGTACTGGAAAAGTCATCTAATAATTAGAAGATTCTTGACATGGTTCTCAGTGGTAGGGAAGAACTGATGCGTTTTGTTACAAAATAAGCCTACATGTGAACACTTTACCTCCCACCTGCCCTGAAAATAGTCTGATTCCTTTAAATTCTTCAGGGATTTTGGCAAAATAATAAACTCTTTGTCATGAGTTTTCTGTCATGCTGTGAACACAACTGCCTCTCTTCCAACCTGTTTTATAATCTTACCTAGGTTCATCCTATGGCTGCTGTGGCCACTGCTGAAAGGGGTTTGATAGTTTATCAGTTAGAGAACCAACCATCTGAATTCAGAAGAATAGAATCACCTCTTAAACACCAGGTAAATGATTATATTTATTACAAGTGTATTTATACAGACTGTTGACATTCTGGACTTGCTGGTTGTGGTAAAAAGCTGTTTCAAAGATGGCATCCTTCATCTTAGTAGGGCACATGATCTACTTTGACTTCTATTATGGTGGTATATTAAAACAAAATCCCAATGCCTACACCTCTGAGTCTGTTTGCTTCTTATGGTGGGACTGCATGGAGTGTAATGAGTTTCATGCAAGACCCCTGAGTTCAACAAGTGTTTTGAGATGACCTCTTTCCTTTTTCCTTCATTGATCTTTATCAAAATCTATTGTATGTGAAGTACAAATAATTTCAGAAACATTAATTCGATAAATGCAAATTTATTTAATACAAATATCATTTATTTAATACAAATTTACATTTTGCCTATGAATTACAAAATTATTGCAGATGTAAATAAATTTTATATACTCATGTGCACAGCATTAAAATTGAGCCTTGTCATGTCCTGCAGACCTGTTCTGTGCAGGGCCTTTGCAAGAGTTAGAGGGTTTGGAAGACAACCTGCTATTGAGTCTGTTTTACAACTCATAATTTTGTTGCTTACTGGTGGTTTGAAATTTTGCAAGTGGTTATAGCCTGCAAGTACCATGGCTATTGTATTCCAGGAAGGTGGGATTGATTACATTTTGTTAATATCTGGTATTCTAATGAAACATAGAAATAGATGTTGGTAGGTTTTAAGTTTGGGTCATCTAGTATTCGTAATGTTTTAGGTCATTTCTTCACTTGAGTTGTTAAGTATATAGACTTTTTTTTTTCTCATTAGGAAATTTCCTAAAGCTGATCTCTATAAGAATTCAGAAATGTAAATAATACGGCCTGATTTCTAAGTAGAATTAGACTCACTCCTCTTGACTTTTTCTGTTTGTGCTTTACTTTTCATTATTGTATATAGTGTTTTGCGTCTCTATGCAAAACAGCATCCAGAAAATCTGTCCCTCAAGTTTCTGAAATACTTTCTTTCTCAAATTTAGCATCGCTGTGTTGCTATTTTTAAAGACAAAGTGAACAAACCTACCGGATTTGCCCTTGGAAGTATTGAAGGAAGAGTAGCTATTCATTATATCAACCCCCCAAATCCGTGAGTATTGCTTTTTAGATCATCCTTTATTTATTACTCAGTTTACAATGAAGAATATAAAAATACTTCACTTTTTTTTTTATTTTCAGTGCAAAAGATAATTTCACTTTCAAATGTCATCGCTCCAATGGAACAAACACGTCAGCACCTCAGGATATCTATGCGGTAAGCACTGAGCATATATCAATAGGGTAGCATATGTTTTTAATGTAAAACCTGCTATGAATTTGTTCTCCATCAACTTTTATTTTGTGTAAAGTTATCTTAGACTTAATGCTTAAAGTGCACTCATGATCATACTTGAAGAGGAAAGAAACTTTTGCAATTCCTTTAAAACAGAAGCCAAATCAGCTACTCATTGTGTAATCTTGGTGGAGACCACACTTGTTAATTTTGATGATTTTGAACCAATCCTTAGTATATTGTGTAATATCCATTGAAGTTTTAGGTACTACAATAAAGATTCTTTCCTTGTTGCTTCAGTGTCTTGTTTCAAGAAATACCTGATTCTGATTCATATCTGTTGAAACACTATAAAAAGATAAGAGCTATCTGTAATTGTATTTACTTGCAGGATTTAGCACATGTTGTGAGTGTTCCGATCATCTGTGTACGTGTGTGGTGCTTTACGTGGTATTTTGTATGATTCTGCAGGTAAACGGGATAGCATTTCACCCTGTCCATGGTACTCTTGCAACAGTAGGATCTGATGGTAGATTCAGCTTCTGGGATAAAGATGCACGAACAAAGCTAAAAACATCAGAACAACTTGACCAGCCAATAGCTGCTTGTTGTTTCAACCATAATGGGAATATATTTGCATATGCTTCCAGTTATGATTGGTCAAAGGTAAGAGGGGTGTAGACCCATATTCACATTGACAGTTAGCAATTAAAAATTTTCCTTTCGCATGAGGCTTTTACTGTTCTTTGTAAATAGTGGTAGAGTCTTTCTAGCTTCATAGACATGCAAGAATATGTACAGTGGTCATTGTAGGCAGAAATCTGATGAAATGTAACACCGAAGCAGTGCGTTCTTTGTTTTTTAGCAGTTGTATAAGAGCACTAAACAAAGCTATTTTGCAATATTTTGCAAATGTGGGTGAACAAAATGTAAATTACATGATTCAGAAGTCATTCTTGTTGCTCACGCGTTCTGCTGTGGGGAGAGTCACCAGGCAATATGGAATGCTAACAGGTTCTCACAAATCTTTGAAGTGCATGTCTCTGCTTCTCATGCAGATTCTTTTTAACTTAAAATAAGAAAAAAGGAAAAAAGCTGTAGCTGTGGTTGTAAACACTTAAGCCAGTGTTTGAATGCCATATACTAAATTTCCAGAACCACTCAGTGCATCTTGCTGGTGGCACTTGCCTATTTATCTTCCAAACTTGACTCAAAAACAAATCATCAAGATGCAAGAGAATCAACAAACCACAACATGTGGAGAATCAGTTCTTAATTGTTTAGGAAGGGGACTGCAAGGGTGAAATGTAAATGATTTTTAATGGAATACCAACAAGAGGAAACTATTAATTGCCTGTTACAACTAGTGCTGTTAAATTTGAGGATGCTATTTATAGCATTTTTGGCTAAGTGCAGAGATCACGCAAATGAACTCTATTGCATGCAACGAAGAGAGTAAAATCTTAATTTACTTCATTGTATTTAGTCTTGTGAATGCTTCACAAACTAAGATAACTTTGTTAAATGCTGGGGCAGATAAATTCTGTTCTAAATGCTGGGTAGGCTGTGATGGCAGCTATGTACCAAAGTATCTTTCAGATCTGTTAACAAGTAGGTACCAAGTTTATTTTCTGGAACCATTTCTGTGAAGTAGATTTGGTAAGTTTCAAGCTGTGCATTGCACTTTAACAGCTTTATTACTGTTTACTCTCCCTGCTTTTGAATATTTGTGTATTAAGTTTGTAATGTGTATGTAAATAATGTCAATATGCAGAATATTGTATTTGCATTGCAGTTGCCTGCAGAACTTGGGCTTCATTTTGTAACTAAATGTGACCTTGTTTCATATAAAAGATGGGGAAAAAAACACAAAGTGAAACTAAGTACGCATTAAAGTTCTGTTTTCTTCTCTGCCTAGATGGACACAAACAAAAAGCACAGAGCTCTTACATTGCATCTATGAATCAGAGCTTAGAGATGCTTTTTTTGATTTATTCTTTTTATGAAGAATTGTTTTATATCTTAAAAATAGACAAATGTTCTTTAAATTGTAATATTTTCTCTTTATAGAAACTAAACAGATTTTTCTTTTTTTCTTAGGGTCATGAATTTTATAACCCACAAAAGAAAAACTACATTTTTCTGCGAAATGCAGCGGAAGAGTTAAAGCCTCGGAATAAGAAGTAGTGAGTATGAGTCTGACTTGTGTTACTCTACTGTTTTTCTGCCATTCATGCCTCTACTCCACTGCTCTTCTGCCACTTGTGCCCTATTGCACCATGGTTCAGTCAATTTTGGATTGCTGACATTTAGCAGGATGTCTAAAAATTGTATTAAATGTGTTCTGACTTGCTGGAGGACACTTTTTCAAATAAGATACTTTAATGCGTATAAGAGAGAGCCTACTGTTCACAGGATTTAACCACTGTATATTCCACAGCAATAATGAAATTGCAGCAAAATTTAAGTCTGTTACTCCTGCTTAGAAGCTCACCCATTTGTATTTCTGTATTTGTTTTTAATTAGTACTACATTAAAATATGTTAATTATAATAGTTCTGGAGAAGTTATATAAATACTCTATTTTTTCTAAATACTTGAAGAATTGCAAGTAGTTCTTTCAAAGGAGGCTTGTTGTGTCTTAGTATTTAGGAGTCCTTTCGTTGTTTTCAGATTTTTAAAATGGAAATACTGTCTGCTGTACGCCAGGAAGAAATGCCTTGCAAATTGTTTCCCCTTTTTTTGGATGAATTTGGTAGGTATGTAAGTGACCAATAGCAGTGACAGAAACTCAAGACAGAAGATGGACACAGTGCAAGTTCTGCTTTCCTTTATTCTTACACTCCAGCAATGCATATGACTTTTGAGCCAACGATACTCATTCTAGTCCAAAGGAGACCCTGCCAGTTGTGCCAAGTGATGTATAGTTCAGTAATATGAGCAATCCATTAAAGGTTTTGTTCTGTTCGTGACCAAACCAAGGAGTGCAAAATGTGTGGCCTGAACTGCTTTAAAACTGACATTTTTAGAGTTAAAAGTTGGTTCTTTTACATCTCTATTAACCCTTTTTGCCCCTTAGCAGGGGGTTCTGGACTGAACAATTGATCATTTTTGTATTAACTAGAAAATAGTGCTGGTGAGGTTAACGCTGATCAAAAATGCTGTGAAGAAAAGTTACAACAATGTACGTCTCTGACTTGAATCTACCACTGTTTACTTTTAACTATCCAGTTGTATACATGCCAAAGTTTCTTTTTAGAAGTGAATGCGTATTATTCCTGTTTAACTCTTTTTGTCTGATGACTAAAAAATGGGGGCAGGGGGATGCTGCATGTATAAAAATACTTGTCATATTGTACAAACTCTGTAAGACTGTACGCTGTAACACATGGTTATGGATACATGCTATGTTTCAAATAAAATTTTTACTAAACGTTTTCTTATATTGAATGGTTCTATTATATTTGCATGGGCAAGGTAGTGTGCTTTCCTTCTAAAAGCAGCTTCTTGTCCTTTCACTGCAGCTCAGATATGTTTTCTAAAAGTAAAGTACTTCTGTCCCAGCTGCCTTATCTGGAAATCTAATGCAGCTTCCAGTTGCTGTTTCATTACAAATCATTCCTGTGGTTTTGCTGCAAAGAACTTAGAGGACTAGTGTTAAAGGCCTTTGTTTTATGAGAATGAATCAGGCTCCTTCTATCACAACAGCCATACACCTGGCAATTAGTCTTTAGTACAAATGAATCATAACTGTCTTCAAAATCTCTGGCTTCCTGGCCCTTTAAATTCAGACTTGTTTCTTTAGTGTTCATCAGTTCCTGCTTAGTGTGCATCACTTACTTGGTGTATATTTGAGGAAAGTTCATGCTGCTGTTGTTTAAAGATGCTCTTCTCTGGGCTTTGTTTCTCAAGATACCTTTGTTCCTACCGCTTCTATGTTCACGTGGTTTCAGTTTTCACATTCAGAGACTATTCCTTTTCTTTAAGATAGCAAAAAGTTCCCAGCAGCTGCAGCAATGGCTGGCTGTTGGCTCAAACAGAACTTGTTTTTTGTTGAGGGTGGTGTTGTTTTTTAGTTTTGATTGTTATGCTGTAATCTTTGGCTATTAGCGCATTTTTCCAGTCTTCTCAGTCAAATGAACACCAGCAAGCAGCTAGTATACTCAAGGTTGTGTGTGCGATTGTTGATGGCAAAATAAAAAAATTCTGTGTGCAGAACTTCCACTGGTGTAAATAGGGAAGAATGGAATATATCATCTGTCGCTTGTTTAAAAATTCTGTTTCTTTGTTTTAAATACATACCGTGAATGAAGTTAGGAGAAGATAGATTCATCCTAGTTCAGCATGTGCACTTACAGTGGTTCCCATGGAGCTGCACCTGCTTAAGAGGATACTGAGTGTAAGGAAAATATATTTTCCTTACGGAGCTAGCACTGGTAAGTCTCTTGTATGGTGGTAGAGTTGTGTATTAATAAGTACTTATTCTCCTGTTGGAACCAGTTTCTTTTTATCTCTCAGTGAGGCTTCAGAATTATTTAGTCATTGCGTTAATTGTTCAGACTAATTTTAGAAGAGCATATTTTCCATTACGTTGCTATGCGCATCAGATATATTCACATCAGATATATTCAATTGGGAAGACGAGACTCAAACTTTGAACTGGTTTGTTTTCCATTACCTAAGTTAAGAGAATGCATTGGCAATTTACTCCTCCCTGGAATTATTGTGATGTTCTCTTGTAAAGTACACACAGCTGTATCCCCTTCAAGCCTCAAACATAAGCGAGAGCTTATTCATTTGCAATTCAACATCATGGACGTCCTAGAAATGTATTAACTTGCTATTCACTGGCAGTTACGTGTCCAAAAATCTTGAAGTAGAATGTAAGATTCTAATGTGTGCACCCAAAGCCAACCATGCTAGATTAATGCTAGATTAATTAACAAAAAGTGGTAAGTAACTTTTAAAATTTAATATTAAAGTTCATGTTTTTACTGCAGAAAAACTATTTTTGGAGTAAAGAGCAACTCAGTTTAAGCTCCAAAAAAACCACCAGGGACCCTTTATAAATATATTCAGATGAGCTACCTTAGCCTTCCTCCTGCTAGTCTTATACATCAGTGGTCTTGCACATCAGTTTATAAGTTTTTCTGAAATATATTTTATTAAACAATTGACAAAAAGTTTCTCTGACAAATTAAAGCAAGACACGCAGAGTTGCAAGTAGTCAGGGTGTGTCTTAACTTAGAATCTATCAGATGGAAATGCAATAGATGAATTGGTGAGTGTTCCAGTCTAGTATCCTAAACCAGGAATGGATTTGGGATAGGGATTGGGTTAGATAAAAGTGCAAAATTTCAGGAAAACTGCTGCTCGTTCCTGGTCAGATTTTAGTCGTGATTAAATGCTAAATTCTGCAAACTGTATGAAAGATCTGTAGCTCATACTTACTTCAAAAAGAAGGAATAGTTTTTAATGGTGCTCTGCCACATGTGTTTCTCCAAGGTTTTTCTGCTTACCAGCCAAATGAGAACTATCACTTCATCGCCAGTACTGCAACAAAAAATAAAGAATGGAATAAACTCAGAATGAAAACAGGTCCCTAACAGAATTTTCTGCACCAGCAGTTGCAGTAATGCATATAATGCACTAAATGCCATTTAAACCTGTTGCTGTAAATCTCCCTTTGTGCCAGGAGGTGGCAGCATTGATGGCTTCAGGAGAAGCATCGCGGGCAGCCTGGGCGGCTGCACACCTGCTGGGCTCTGCGGAAGGTCTCTGCAGAAAGCACAGCTACTCGTGAGCTAGGTGGTGAGGTATGGTGCCCCTTCCACAGTTCTTGCCTCTGTGTTAGCTGAAATATACTTGCAATCTTAGGTCTAAAACCAAAACAAACAAAACCAACAACAACAGAACACTTTAAAATTATCTGTAATATCAATGCATCCCAAAATACGGAATGCAAGAAAACAACAATGCTTTCTTTTTAATTTGAGTTTTACAGGAATGTACATGATATCTATCCATAAGTGTAAGCTAAGACATTTTTAGAACAAACTATGGGGTGCTCTTTTAGCTACTCAGAGACATCTTTACAACTGCCTGAGTTTTGGCAGCCTAAGTAGTAGTATAAGTGTTGGTAGTATGTTTGGAGACCAGAAGTTTAAGGAGTTGAGATTTAGGTGAGCGTGGAGCTGAGTAAGCCTATCAACTGGGTTACTGGCTACAAGCATTCAAATTAATTTATTTTTTAAGCCAAGTTTTTCTAACTTAGGCCATAAAAGGAGGCTCCAGGCTGAAAACTGGCAAGAAGTTCTTTTTTTTTTTTTTCTTCTAAACTGGTTTTCTTGAAGGAAAACAAAACAAAACAAAAAAATCTAATTGAAATTCTTCAGTAAAACTAAATAGGTAAGCTCAGTGATGAGTTACTTAAAAACAAGTGCGCTTCCAAATATTTGAAATGCAATGTCTTTGGATTTTCATTTTCAAAGCTGGCAAATGCATGAGATAATGAAAGGGAGGAATAGTCTGGAGTTACAATATTTGGGTATGGTTTTAATTGCTTGTTTACATCACACAGCTATTTTGTTCCTGGGGCAAGTTTAGAAGAATAGAAAACATCTGCATTGACAGAATGTCATCTTTGCACACCTTAGGCTGCGAGTCGGAGTTAGTAGAACTGTTTTGGCCTACAGCTCATGTTCAAGCCAGGGCTGAAAGCCATCCAATTCTTATTCTGACATAGACTTAGGTATAGGCAATAGAGACCCCAGCAGTCGGACAGCCATTTTAATTGTGGAAACTGCTACTGTTCTTCCCTTGCCAGGTCAAAATAAACACAGCAACACCAGCCGGCTGGCCCTGGCGGTTCCAGCAGACAGATACTCGTTGCTTTCCTTGTGCAACATGTTCTGCATACCCGTGGAGTAGCCTGTGTTCCCAACAACCTGCAGCAGGAAACAGGCTGGTGAGAATGCAGGCACAGGAGGGGCACGCTGGCATACTGCAAGTGCTGTGAGTTAAAGTGGCAGCCGGCTGTCTGCACTGCCCCAGCTCAGTCCTGCCTGACGCAGCAGCAGAGGCTGACGCAGCACAGGACTGGAGTGAGGATTACAAGTATCTATTTCACTTGGATCAGGCTAGTTCCTCAAATGCAAAGCAAACCTACCTTTATTTTTGCCGTTTACATGGTTCTGAAATGGGGATAGTGCTGCTTCAGTTGAAAATGTTCACACTGTTGAGGATTTGCTTGTCAGGCAGTGGGAGGTTGAGGCAGTAACACAAAGGGGGCCATGTGCCTCTGGAACAGTTTCACGTTGGTAGAGCAATTCCAAATGTTTGTGTTGCATCAGTTCTGCAAATATTTCATTTAAACGGTGCATAAAAGATACAATACCTGTCAACACTGGCTTTGTAAAGAGAGACCGTTTTCTTCTGTTGACTAATTATCCAGTGAATATATTCAGTTTGAAGAGGCACTTCAATAATTTAGCAGGCATGTGCCAGGTAATATAGGAGCTTTTGTCTTACGAGTGGCATAGATCTTGAATCATGTGTAACTCAATCTCTGGCTTTATGTATTCAAGGAAGTGTTTCGTATAGCTCCCGTATCAAGTGCCGCTGAAAAGCAGGCCTAGATAAAAGATTAAGGTAGTGCTCTTAGCTCTGGAAAGGGAATGTTTACCCTTTACTATCCAGTATATATTTTGCAGGCTTTAACACTTTATGAATGTGAAATGTGTATATACTAAAATCCAATAATGAGCCTACTGTAACAATAGGAGAAAGCTGAAAACTGATGGTTAAATACCTGAGTCAATTAAGTCTCTCTCCTTACTTTATGGTGTATTAACAAATGTTTTGTAGTTTGATACAGAATGCTTCCTGACATTAATGTTTCTTAAATGCAAGTCATTAATAGTGCTGCATTCTTTGGTTTGCTGGACCAGATGAGAATAATCGTGTTCACTTCCTGGGAACACTGTGTAAGTGAAACTCAATAGATTTTCTTCAAACCTTTCCAAAGTATTTAATCACAGTTGTGCCTTCTCCCAGAAAGGTTTAATTTCAAATGCTCTTTTCTGAGCTACTGTCAAATGGCTCAGTCCTTTCTCTGCTGGCCTACAATGCATCTAATCTACAAGAGAGGGAGATGCATTTTGCTTATAAAAGGCCACAATTATTGTACTCAAAAAAGTACTCAGACTGGAATCTAGCTGTCTACCTGCTGTAGAAAAGGATGTTTATTTTCAAATGGTGAAAACTAAAGTTAAAAAATACAACATTTATTATTTTGGAAGGACGGTTGTCTGCCCTGCTCCTGCTGTAACACTTGAGTGGGATTTGTACAGACTCAGAGGAACAGATATCACTTACCTGACGGGTAATTGCTTTCTGCAGACATCTGACTCTTTTCCTTGGAAACCTTCTACATAAGTTCATTCGTGGTCTAAAGCAGTAGGGCTGTCAACAGTAATTAGTTGTTTATGCGTTAATGTTTAATTGATGGGATGGTACCCAGTATGTAAAGAACAACTTCTGCATCTGTTGAAAGTTGTCAGACATCAAACAGTGTGCAGCATTTCAGAAGTGCATTCACTGGATTGAAATAGCTTTTCACAAAACCACAGAAAGATGGGAAATGTCTATTAAAAGAGAAGAGCTTAGCAAAACCATTTTCATTGAACCCTTTCTCTTCTATCGGGCTATTGTTCAAACACAGGCTGCGTGCTGCCGTTCGAGGCCTTCTCTAATGCTGACCTATGTCTTTCACAATGGCTTAGGTCATCCAGTTCATCATCTGAGCACCTTTCTTTGGTGGTCCTGCCAGCAGCGATGGGGAAATGAAAGAGAATATGACTGAGCTCTTAAAACTATTGTGAACATGGCTAGGTTCAGCGTAAAAGTTCCCCACTAGTAACTTTCCTATCACAGTCATCTGAGCATTTACTTGCTACTATCTTGCTCTTACTAGGCCTCCTTGTCTTTGTGGACAGTGCTGTAAAAGCTTCCCTTATGGTAAGGAAACAGTAGAGTTGTTTTTAATTCTTGTAGGCTGATGAAAATTTCCTTTGAGGTAGGATTTGCCTTGCTGTTCCTGGCTGGCAAAATGGAAATCGTATCCAAGAAGGGGGATTTCCTGATGAGTGCTAAGCCATATGCTTGAGCTCGAATTTACTTCAAATAGGGATCAACAGATCTATCAACCCTTTCCTCTCTCTGAGAATACATGTAATATACCCTCTTATTACCTTATGCTCTTCTCTGTGTGCTTATCCATTACCTAAAACCATGATACAGTAACTAGTCCATGAGATTTAGCAGGAAACAACCTGCTTGTGTTTCAGTTCTCATGTTTATCGATGTCACTGTCCTGCTGCAATGTTAAGAACATCATGTTGCTGGTAATTGCTTCCAAAGCTATTGATGGCTTTTCCCCCTCAGCAGCGACCATGATGCTGGAGTAGATTGAATGAAGTGTTGGACAGTAAAGAGCGAGATGATCCCATCTTGTGAGCTTTGACCTTCTGTGGCCTGTGACTGCCTTCCGTGGCAGCGTGGTAACGGTTTTTTGAAAAAGGCATACTTCAGGCCATTCAAGATCACGTAGAAGCTGGAATCGTTCTGCTTGAAGTTCAATCCAGGTAACTGTTTTTCTTTTTAAATACTTTTCTGGGCTCTATGGAGATGGTTTTTGTATCCAATGTTGATACGTTGTTTTGACGTCTAGACAGTTCAATTGTGCTCATAATCTGGGCAGCCACTGCTCTGCAATGAATCTTTGCTGCCTTGTGTTTGAGTAGAGTAAACATGGCAACTACAAGTCTCTAAGTGTTTCTAACCAAATCTCTGAAGAAGGTTAATTAGGCCTCATGCTGGTATCTACTTTTTTGTGTAAAGTATTCTGAACTTGGCAGGTTCTCTCCAGGCATTAAATACCCTATAAAAGTATCTGAGTTTGGAAGGGGGATATTGGGGCATATGGATTATTTATCTCATTAGACGTGGCAAGGCAGAAGAGTCTGTATGATTAAGATCTATAATACAGCAATTTGGGAAAGAGAACACCACCAGATTAAGGAGGTAATGCAGGTGGCTGAGACCCAGTACGTTCACCTGTGAGAAGCAGGATAGAAAGGGCCCTCCTGAGGTCTACCCCAGTGCTGCTGATGTGTTCCAGCTCTGAATTCATTTTTCTTTAGCTGCTAAGAGCGTCTTCTATGCCCATACAATTGTGCAGAGCTGAGACATCTTCTTGAATGTTTTACTTTGTCCTAACTATTCCGTGGTTGGAGTGGGTGGACAGTTCCTGCTTGGTTTGTTTTGTGGTGTCACGTGCAATTCCATGAAAAGGTCATGGGATGTGGGCCTGTCAGCTCTGGTAAAGATTGTTAGGAACCTTCTGGCGTATTCTTTCTTTTTTTCTTTTTTTTTTTTTTGTTTTCTTTCTAATCAGAAAATACCACTTAGTTTTAATATAGCAGCTCAGCAAATATTTGGGAAAAAATGTTTCAAAATGCCTGAAAATTTCTGCTTCCTTCCTTTAAAGAACATGAAATTGCTGCTTCCTCATTTTAAAATGTAGTTTATGGTTTTTAAAATGCTAACAAAAGGTTGAAGATAGAAGTAACATTTTCCCTAAGTACATTAAATGTAAACAATGAAACATTTGTTGAACTAGTTTGAGCTGTAAGCTTGGCAGTTTGACTCAGATGAAATGTATTTTCTATGAAAAATAAAAAATCAGGGAGGAACACCCATGTCTTTTCTTTTGGTCTCTATCTCTCTTCCTTCTTTCTTCCTTCCATCTCTTTCCCTTCAGATTTTGGGATACCTGAGCCTACCAGTTGGATAGGCTACTAGATAGTTTAGTTGACTGGGACATTTATACACACAACTCCCAGGATTCGAGGGGAACTTGTGATAAACAGCACAACACAGACCATGGAGGAGACATTCCCCAAGAGCAGAATAACCAGCACCAGTTTGCATGGATGAATGTGGGCTTGACTACTCTAGGTGCACGGCAGCACCTTCACCACAAGCCCAGTGAAGCTTTTTTTCTTGCTGACCCAAACATCAGTGGTCCCAAATGTGGTTCATTCCTCCCCAGCTCTTACTCCCGGGTAAAGCTTGTCTCGATGATTATCCCCCTGTCAACAGTCCACCAGGATAGTCATGAACATCATCTGCAACATGTATATTAAGTGCAAAAGCATGTGGAAGAGAGGGCATCAAGCCACGGGGTTTTAGCTGAGCCCAGACTGGGAAACTTGTAGGAAACAATGATGGTGGTAGTGCCAGGGGGGAATCTTGCTGTCACAGCTCATCTGTTCTCATAGTTGGGAGCAGAGGGAGCTCCAACAGTGGCAGCACACCACAATAGTGAGTCAAAGTCATTTACCATCCAATGGACTTTGATTCCTAGCATTACCCAGTGACTCCATGTAACCAGTGTAGCCAGCAAAGGAAATACAGCTTGCTCAGCATCCCCAGTGCTGAAATGTTTCACAAGAAAAAATAATCCTATTGGAAGATTCCTACTAATGCCTGTTCAAAGAGCACTCCTGATTAGGAACATCCTCTATTCAAGTATTTTGTTAAAAGTGGCCTGAAGAGGAAGAATTTTTATTTTTTAATTCTCGTTGCAGCAGCAGCTCTGAGTTAAGCAATGGTTGTGGTATGTTCAGGGCATCAAAGCAGAAAATCAGACAAAGGGCCCAGATGCAGAATTTCCTGATATAACCTAAACCAAATGCCACCGAACACAGCTTCCCTCAAGATCTCCCTGGTATGCTACTGTTCACAGCCTAGCTGGTGGCCAGCATCCAGACTGAGCATTAGTAAAACTAACAAACCAAACAGTTCCCACAGAAAGTCCCTTGCTCTTCAGCTAACTTATTTAACTGTGGAGCATCTGAGAGGGATGTTTCATCTACTGTTGTTGCAATAACCAGTGAGCGGGTATCCATGACAAAATCCAAGGGCACTGCCCTACAGCAATGAAGTCTTGGCTACGCAGCAGCAGCAACTGAAAAAGGTCAGAGCTCCACAGTAGCCCTGCTCCACTTTAAAAATAAAGCCCATCAATTTTGTAAGAAATGAGGGACATTCTTCAATGGCTTTCAAGTGATGTCCCAACACCATTCTCCCAAAGACACCAAAGGAAGAAGCAGAAATGTACATGAAAACAGCACCACAGAGCTTCACTGACATTCATGCTACCCATCCCTGCCAAGCGAGGGACAAGAACAGGAAAGATTTTAGAGCGAGGAAGGAACAGCACTAAATTCACTCCTGCAATGAATTCGCTACTCTTTTTCCTTTTTTCTAATCCTGTTTATGTGCTCCCAGGAGTACACTCCCTCTGCCGTAATTTGTTTTCCTTCCTTTAGACAAGGACCACTTCTACGTGGTTCTGTACCTGTTTGGTCTTACAGTGCCTTTGCTAAGATTTCTCAGCAGAATTGGTTTGGTGATCTGCAGCTGCTCCATGTCAGGTCTTGGATAATCCTGCTGAAGTCTGTCCCCCAGAAGGAGCCTTTGTGTATCAGTTTTGCATAAGCCTCAAGGAATATATCAACATAAGTAAAAATATATTCATGCGAGTAAAAAGCCAGTGAGTTCTCTTAACTACGTTGAATTATCTTTAAATTGAATCTTCCTGATCAGTATTAGAATAGGATGCTCTGGGTTTGCAATACAAATGAAGGACAGCTGCCAGAGATCATTTTTCTCTCAGCCTGTTAATTGATCAGTGCAGTTTTACTTCCTAACAACTACACAGAACTAAAAGCAGCTGTACAGTAGCACGTACCACGTCTGTGTGCCTGTTGTCCATGACTTGCTGCTTGCAGCCTCCTCAGCTTCATGCTAAGCATTGTCCAGTGTTCCCCAAGGCAGCTTCATAGTCTGAGATACATCCGTCTCTGCGGGAGCTCCCGTTGACCACAGAAGCCTGCAATGTGCTCTTCTCAGGTACTCTTCTCACCAGAGAAAAAGCACGGGAAGACGTCAGCAAACTAGCTCTGCCAAGCTCCTGCGGTTTTGATCTAGTGGTTGGACTTAATCTGTGGGTGTTTTGGGGAGGATGACTACTTATCCTAAGAGCGAGGGGAGAAATGTTATATATAAAATGTAAATACATAAAAGTGTAGTATATATATAATGTTAGAGCAAGGTAGTTTATATATATAAACTCTTGTAAAGCCACCCTTACTCGTTTTCTCTTCTCTTTCCTGCTGTGTTTGTGGTAACAGCTCATCAGAGCCTGTGCTTTTAATAGCTGTACCATGAGACAGGAGATTTCATTTCCCATCCTGCTTTCCAGGGCGTGGCAAAACAAATGCACGCTCCCCCCAGCCATGCTAGTGGTACTGTGGGACTTGAAGTGCTCACTAAGAACAGGATTTACCTTTTTTTTTTTTTTTTTTCCTTCTGTTCTGCCTGTGAGAGCTTCTGTTCCTGTCTCTAGGAAAGAAGAGGAACTGGGATTCCTCCTTTTAGAGAGATGGGGCTCAATGATGAGGAAAAGAAAATAGAGGAAGAAAGTATGTGATGTTTTTCTTCTCCTGACGAGTGTAAGCATCGGGAACTGAAATACTTCGGTAGCTTTTGAGAACTCTGGGAACCTTGCTTTCATTGCAGAGGAACAGGAGTCCGTGTGGATGGTTTGAATCTTTGCCATCACGTGGAGCAGAATGAGGCTCTGTACAGGACAGGGACTGAATGCCAGCTGGGTTGTCATTAGCCTGGGCGGCCCAGGAAGCAGCTGATGTGCAGTTTGTGATGGAAGTCATGCAGACAGAAGGGGTGTGACCCAGTGGCGCAGAGGCCCTGGCCTCTGGCTGTATTTTGCCCCTGAAGGTATATTCTGGGCTTGTTGCTGTGACGGCTGGGGAGCTGCTGGTTGCACATCACACATCCCTGCATAAAGCACAGGCTCCAGAGGTCCCAACGTGACCGTCTCCATTTCGGAGGGGCATTAATGTTGCAGTGATGTGGGCACTGCTGGCCCAGCTCCATCCTTCTTCCACCGTAGTCAATGGAAACGTGTCCTAGTCTTGAAGTCTGGTGCTTTAGGAATGAAAAGCTTAATGGTTTTCCTTATTTTTTTTTCTTTTATGAAGTATAGGGTGTTTAGAACTATGGAAGCAGTGCAAGAAAAATATTAATGAATAACTACAGAG
Organism: Anas acuta; assembly: GCF_963932015.1. Lineage (NCBI taxonomy): Eukaryota > Metazoa > Chordata > Aves > Anseriformes > Anatidae > Anas > Anas acuta. The sequence continues at coordinate 10,959,001 of NC_088994.1, forward strand.
TGCAGACATTAATGCATTCCTTTCTCTTGAAATAACTGGCTTTTCTCTGTGGGCTCTGTGGAAGAAAAATGTCTGCAGAGACTGAATCTGTTGTTTAGAAGCCAAAGTAGATGGAGATTTAGAGACTTCAATGGCTTTTTTTTTTTCCTGTTAAAATGTTACCTCTGCATTTATCACATGGCAAAAAAAAAATCTTCTTTCTCTGCCAATTGATAGTGCTGTAAAGGCACAATAAACCCAAGGCAGGGGGGCAGTTCTGGAGGTTCTGGCCAATGAATTTCTGGGTGATGGGAACTGCACCTGAGAAGTGATGTCTGGGACCCCCTCCCAGACCCCAGGCTCCAACCAGCACCAGGGGGAGAGGAATTAAAGCCCTGTGAGCAATCCACGGCTGAGAGGTGGATTTTGAGGCACTAAGTAGCTTTTCGGCTTTTGTTTTCCAGCAGTTAGGAACAGGGGAGCATGGATCAGGCTGTGGGGCTGCTCTCCTGGGGCAGGACTCACAGCTCCCCTGGGTCAGGCTGCAGCCAGCGGGGCACAGCCAGCCTTGGAGGGACAGGGAGAGGAACCCGGTGGCACAGGGACACCTCACTGCTTCGAAACCAGCGCTGGCCAAAGAGCAGGAGGGAGAAGCAGAAACATCAGGACCTTCTTAGGGACCTCCTTAGGAACACTTCAGCACTCCTAGCTCTTCCTCAGAGAGGAAGGACCTTAGCCTCCCTCCTCAAGACCACCCCTTGGTCACTTTGTCCCCACCACGACCACATCCTTGCGGTTCCCTATTTCCCCTATGCCCCATATCACCCTCACATCCCCCTCACACCCCCTATCCCCCTCACATCCCCCTCACACCCCCTATCCCCCTCACATCCCACCTCACACCCCATATCCCACCTCACAGCCCCTATCCCCCTCATATCCCCCCCTTACACCCCCTATCCCCCTCATATCGCCCCCTCACACCCCATATCCCCCTCCTATCCCCTTCATATCCCCCCCCCCTCGTCCCCTCAGGGACTACGCGCCCCGAGCTCCCCTGCGCGGCGGGGCGGGCCGGGGCGGGGCGGGCGCGGCCCTACAAAGGCGGCGGCGGCGGCGGGCGGCCGCTACTGCCCGGTACCGGCGGGAGGGGCGCGGCGCCGCCCGCGCTGACGGGACAAAGCGCGGCCATGAGCCCGCTCTAGGGCCCCGGGAGGCCGCCGCAGCTCCCCGTCACCGCTCCGGGAGGGAGCGGGGAGGGGAGTGGGGGGGGACCCCGCGTTGGGGGTCCCGGGGGGTGGGGGGCTGTTTGTCGCCGCCGCCGCCACCACCGCCGCCGGGCACCATGCACACCGTGCAGAAGGACACCACGTTCACCAAGATCTTCGTCGGGGGGCTGCCCTACCACACCACCGACTCCTCCCTCAGGAAGTACTTCGAGGTCTTCGGGGACATCGAGGAGGCGGTGGTGATCACCGACCGGCAGACGGGCAAATCCCGGGGATACGGCTTCGTAAGTGCCGCTGCCCGGCCCGGGGGGGAGGCTGGGGGTGGCAGTGCCCTCAGGGGGTGGCAGTTCCCTCACAAAGCCTGGGGGGTGGCTGGGACCCCCGCATCTCCCTGCCCTGAGCCCCCCGGTGCTGCTTGCCCCGTTCCAGCCTCCACCGTCGGGGGGTTTGGGACCGGCTCCGTTAACTTGGAGGAGCCCAGGGAGCAGAGGGGAGGTCACTGGTGGAAGCTTTGGCCATGGGGAGCCGCTTTTCCCACCAGGTCCCCCCCGTCTCGCAGTGTCAGGGTGGTTTGGAGAAGCGGCGTTTGGCTCCTGGGTCAAAATAGATGAGCCAAGCAAACAGCCCCACTCGGTGCCTGCCACTGCCGGAGCCTTCCCCCAGTGCCGCTGCCACAACCCAGGCTGTGCTTCCTTGCAGGTGACCATGGCAGACAGAGCTGCGGCTGAAAGAGCCTGCAAAGACCCCAACCCCATCATCGACGGCAGGAAAGCAAATGTGAACCTGGCGTATTTGGGAGCAAAACCGAGGAGTATTCAAACTGGTGAGGAAGCCGGGAGAGCCCATCTCTAACTAGTAGAATAACTTGTAAGGCGAGGGAACGAGTTACTCGGGCTGGGTTCATCTGATCCGATGGTGCGTGCTTATCCCCCCTTGTTTTGCTCGTGGACTGAGGACACTGTAATCAGTTACCTCTCTTCCCTGACTTCTTCCCTGTCCCTCTTATGCTAGCGTTATATGCCAATATACACCAAAGTTTGTATAACTGAGCTAAAGCCGTTTCCTTCCATGGCTGGTCTGCTTTGCTGCTCTCCTCTTTCATTGTTACATCAGCATTAGCGCTAAGATCCATTCCGTCATTCTGCCCCTTGGTTTAATTTTACACACAGTACCCTGTGTAAAGTAAGGTATTATCCCCATTGTCTGCTCTGATAGCAGCACTTGAGCACTGCTCTTTAATCTGGGCTCCCATCTGGCCTTTGTGCATATCGCATATGCATATTAAAATTAACTTGCTTCTAAATGGGACTCTAAATTTGCTCACATGCATAGCAGATGAAATGGATGTACATGTGGTCTGAGGTGTAGTTACGTGGGTATATTGTGAGTTGAATGGTATGGTGGATGCCATTCATTAATATATTTTTTTTCTGAACCCTTTTTCTTTAGGTTTTACTATAGGTGTGCAGCAGCTACATCCAGCCTTTATTCAGAGACCCTTTGGGTAAGTGGACATGTTTCTTAACAGTCAGTTTGAAATCATATTCATGAATCAACTTCCTCATTATTTAAAATGCATGAAAAAGCCTTAGCTGTAAGGAGTGGACAGTTTGAACAGCTGTTGTTGATGCGTGGAGTACTTTATTTCTGGTGAAGATTTCAGAAGTTTTGTGCATTTGTCAGCTTTCATATAATTCCCAAAGATCCTCCTTTATCCTCAGTAAATCTTAGCCATAATAAGCCCACTGCATTGCTCTCTTCTTTGCCAGCTTCAAGAATTCAAATAAATGGAAAATAGTTTCTCTATTGCAGTACTTAAGGTGTCAAAACAATTAAGCAAATTCTGCTCTCATGTTTCTCAAATAAGATCTTCTGCTTCCTCTCCGCCGTTTCCCACATAATAATGCTCAGGGTACAGTTTTATCCTAGAAAACAAATTGCATTGGAAACAAAGTCTGTTACTTAATGAAAGTAACATTAGGTCAAAAATTGATTTTGGACAGATGTTATACAAGGCTTGAATAGTCTGCAAAAGTGGGCTTTTGTCTGCTGTTTTCAATAGCTTATACCATCCCTACTCAGTTAGAAAAGTCCTCTTTTTATACATCTAATAGGATCTGGCAGCTGCTCGGGAAAAGACAAGTGTGCTTCATGAGAACAATAGTGACTGTCATACTGCCTTCATTTAACTGTTTAATGATTGATGCAGTTCTTTTTTTTACACCATTTCAGAAAGTGAATATTGATAGGGTTTTTTTATTATTATTTTCTAAGAGCATTAAGAAAGTAGGTGCATTTTTTAAAGCTTTTGAGAACTGCTCTGTTGTGGTTTTTATGTGACTAATATAAATAGATGGGATCTTGGCCTTTGTCAACAGAAATATTTCATCCATTCCCTGTTCTCTGTTCATAGCATTTTCTTTTCTTTTCTTTCTTTTTTTTGGGGGCGGGTGGGGGGAGCAGCTAACAACAAAACAGAAACTTTCGCTTCTCTGCCAACTGCCTGGGTAATCTCATTCCAATGAGTTTATGGATGTAAGAGGCTGTGTTGCCACAATAGTGCACACCCAGTGTATGTGCGCTGTGTACGGTTCAAACACGCCAGTTTTCCTAAGAGGTTACGACTCTGTTGGAAAGACTTGAAGAGCATCTGTCATGAAACGAGGAGGGTTTTTTGGTGCAAGAGCCACAATAGTCCAGGTAGGCAAGCTGTTGCTCTTCAACAGCTCTCCTCGCATGGGAGCTATAGCAGCTTTCCTAGGATCAGAGGCAGGCAGCATCTCTGAGATGCAAACACCGGAGGCTTTCCAAATCGCACAAGAGCACACAATAGAAGTTGATGATAAAACCCAGCATGTTACGAGGTTTACCATGCGTGCCAACAGAAAAGAGCAAAATGGTGAAGCGTGTTAAAGCCCTAGTGCTGGCAGGAGCGTCAGCTCGCACCAGCTCCCCTTGCAGATAATCTGCTCTTCCCGCATGTGCTGCTCCTACCCAGCACCACAGCTCTGCAGCTGTGAAAAACGTGGGTTTTCTTTTTGAACAGTTTGCTCTTAGTTTCATGTAGAGAGGAGTGTGGGATCAACTGACTTGGTGTTCCTTGTGATCTAGACAGTTACTGTTCCAGTTCTCCGGCATTGGTTCCATCATTAAACCAGCAGAGCTGCAGTGAGCACATACAGCAGAGAGCACTGTAAATTATTTATCAGTTGCCAAGAGACAGGAACCAGGAGACTGGAGGGAGCAGATTATATATCATTATTTGCAAGCATCGGTAAACACGAATTTCATTGCATTCGGACATTGCTGGAGCAGGATCACTAGAAACGTGGGTTTGGCGAAACGTAGAGCCATTTAACTGAGCACCGTGGCTGAGGCTGCTCTGTGGCTTCTGAGCAAAGCATCAGGTGTTCAGTCAAGCAGCGGAGCTTGGCCACCGGTTCCCTCTTTGTCTTGTCAGGAGACCAGCAGAAGTAAGAGGGCTCTGCTCTTGCATTCCCTTGGAGCCACAATTTCCTTTGCCCTTTGAGGGATTTGAGGGTAGGTGAGGAGCTTATCAGGGTCTGTCTGACTTGGGAAGTGTGACCAACTTGCTGTTGCCCATTTGCTGTGTGCCTTGTGGAGCTTCCCCAAATAAAGGTCTCTGGCTGGTCTGCGTTGCCACACATAAGACATCTCAGGGCTTTCCCTCCCTCAGTTTCTCTCTGCAAAGTGTTTGCATCCAGGCACTGGCACGCAGTTTCTGAAAGACCATTGTTATGGGACGCGGGGTGCTAGGTGTGCAAGCTGGACTTGGCAAGGAAGAAATGAATGAACAGCCCGCGAACTGCTAGGCAGTTAAGGAAGAGAAGACCAGCCAGTCACATTCAAGCTACAAAGCCACAAAATGCAGGTTTTGGTGAAACTTAAAATGAATGGAAACTATGAAAATTACCCAAACATTAGTGAAGATTATTTATAAACTGAAGGCTTCCCCCCAGCCCCAGGGACCCAAATGCAGCTGTAAATATTGCCCGGGGTATGCGGAACAGAAAGAGAAACCATGAAGAGCCTCTCTCCTTCCTCCTGCTGTCCTGGCAGGGGAGGCACATGCACGGCAGACAGCGCGGAGTCGGTAGTAAATCCTGTTTTGAAAAGTAGTCTCTAGGCTGTCGTAACCAGAGATCGTAACAGTAATGCAAGGCGAAGGATGCGTCTGTGTCAGGGTGACTCGGAGATCTGGCTTCTGGGTTTAGGGAAGCAACTTCAGGCCTGGGGGCTCAGTCAGTAGCTTACAGGTTGCGCTTTGCTTGGAGGGAGATGGGAATGCCACAGCATTTGCCTGCAGTTGCTGGCTGGCGTGGCGTTGTGTTTATGAGAATAGAGGAGGGAGAGACTGCAAATGGAGCTGTCTCTTACTGCAGTGGTCTCTTACTGAAGCAGTTGCCCTTTAAAGAAGTTTGGAGAAACATCACAATTCTTGGAAGCTGCGAGGAGCACCTATGTAGACCACTCGGCCAGGAGTACGTGGTGGTGCAGCAGAGCTGTGTTGTGCCCCCCTCGTGGTCCTCTCTTCTAGGCCCCTGGCGCCCGAAGCAGGCGTGAGCCCGGGCAGGGAACGGGGGATTCCCTGATTCTTCTCTCCCTAGCCGTGCTTTCAGCTCTGGATGCAGGCAGTGCATGGCAGATGCATTCCTGTGGCTGTGCCTCAGCGAAGGAGCTATCTGTGTGGGAGATCTACCAGTGGCTGAGTAAGTGACTGAGCTCTTGGAAACATATCGCTGTCCTTGCAGCAGGATCCAGCTCTTTCCATATCTGCACATGGGGTGTTGTTTCTCCAGAGACCCCACCTCCTCCTGGCCTGTAGCTGCTTATTTCGGCCTGTGTTCAGTGTCAGGCAGCACTGGAAATGGTTAAATCTCTGAGTTTAACATTTCATGTACTGATGGTGCTGCAGCTAGGAAGTGAAGAAAGTCCCTCTTTGTGTCAGCCCACCCTCCCTTGCAGCTGTTTATCCTTAAAACTTCTCTATTGGGTTAAAAATAAAAGGAAACAAACTTTCATCTTTTCTGTGGTTATGCTTATAAACAGGCGCATGCTGTCCTTGCTGTGCTCGGTCTCTGTCAGCTGGCATCCCCCGTGCTCTGACTTCCTATTTCACCACTTATCAAAAAGCTGGCTTGCTGCAGGACCCCGGGCTGCTCCGCCGGTCACAAGCGGCTCCCATGGGGATGGCTCACCCGGCACCTGTTGTTTGTCGTGTGCCAATAACATGAAAGCTTTCGGGGGGGGATTTCCTAAGAAACATTCAAATCCATTTTCCAAATGGCTTCAGCTGCTAGTTCTCAGGCACACTCACTGCTATTCAGACCGAGCACTTGCCAGTCAGAGAGCTTTTTGGTTTTTAAGAATAGATGTGTATTTATAAACAGATCCAACAGCTTTGCAGTTTTTCTTGGACATTTACTTCGAGGTTGCAAGTGCTGGTGTTGCACCCAAGGGCTTGGCACTGTTGCTTTGGGTACAGTTTGCTCGTGTCCCACATCTTGTATCATCCTATAGAATAACGTAAAAGGAAGCCAGAAAGGAAAGTGCCTTCTCCTTGCTGTGGTTCCATTTGCATCAGTGGATTTCCTCTTTGCCCTCTGCAGAGCAGCGACCCAGGCCCTTTCCCCTGGCTGCAGGAGCCGGGGAGCAGCAGATGTAAGCTTCTCCCGTTCTGGTGCTGTTTTAATCCCAGCACAGCAGATCCGTGCACGCGCCTGAATTTTCAGAGCAGTGCAGCCTGTTCTTGATCTCGTCTTTCTTTTGCGCAGCTGCTGGCACGCTGGTCCCTAACTTTGGTAGTATTAAACACATGCCCAGTAATTTGAATGATAAATGCAGCTCTGAGCAGCCTGCCTCTGAGCTGGGGACACCAGAGAGGGAACTTAGACAGTTGTGCTGATAATTCGGTGGCAAGGACACTGGGTCACTTCTAAATATGACTTACATGAAGAACTTGTTCCCCGCAGATGGGAGCAGGCTACATACCAGAGCTAAATATACTCTGTGAGCGCAAAAGATGAAAAGTCTTGGACCTCAGAGTTAAAACTGAGTATCCTGTTTCTCCCTCTCTCCATCCTGCAGACAGGGCCGCGCTGCCCCTGCCCTTTCCCTGTGCGTGTCGGCTGTCCTGCGCCACTGGCACGCACCCCTGGCTGCTCCCGCTTTGCTGGAAGGCGTGGAGAGGGGTGCCTCGGGTCCTCTAGATCAACAAGATCTAGAGGCTGGCAGTAGAGATCCCTGAAAATTCTTAAAATGGAATTTCTTTCTTGGCTGAGAAACCACTTGTTTTATCAGTTACCTGTTTCTGATAAAAGAAAACCTATTTCATTATTCTTACATGGTTGAAGCATTCTGCTTCAAAATCCCTCATATATCCAAGAAATAGTTTTTGGTAAATCAGATGTACTGGTGATTTTAATTAAAAATCAGTGGAAGGAATCACGTGTAAAGAAAAAGTCTGTTAAAAAAATGGAGTCACATAAAAACAGACAACTTTATGCATGTGTTATTCCAAAACTTGTCAGGTACTTGGGAAGTTTTTAAAGGTGTTTCTGCAGCCTTTGGTTTTCTCCAAATTGCAGGAGGAAATGGGAAAGCTTAGTTAAAGGTCGAATTCCTGGGAATTAAGCTCTCAAAGTCTCTTGTTTTTCCTCCTGCGTGGACAGGACGAATCTAGCATCCTCCTGGGATTCTCATACTGATGCTGAGGGACTCGGGCTGCTGTGGTGTATTGGTGTGAGGCACTTTCTGTTTTGTCTGGCAGTTCATGTCTGTTTTGGCTGTGCTGATAACTCAAAAGGGGAGGGCTTTTTCCCTCTCTGGATAGCTGACTAGTTGCGGATAAACTTCCATGTGACTTTTTCCTTGGTGCCAGATGGCTCTTGTTTCAGGCAGATGTTATCTCCTGCTCTGCTACCTGAGCGTTTTTCATCATGCTTCTCCAGCCTATTTTTGGTCTGGCCCAACATGCCTTTGTTTGGGATTATTATTATTTTATTGTATTTCTTTTTTTTCTCCTTTGGGCGTGGGGGAGCAAGATGCAGAGGATAAAACTGTAAATTGTAGAGCCTGGATAACTGGTGCTGAGCTCAGGATGTTGATCTCGGGCTCTTGGTTGAATTAAGAAAAAAGTTGAGATCTTTGAGGAGATTCACTCTCATCTTTGATAGGCAACCTCTTTTTTTTTTTCCCCTTTTCCCCACCTCTGCACTGGCTGTGCTTCCTGGAGAAGGTGTAGATGGCGTTTCTTTTTATTTGTGTCTGTGGGACCCACCTCCATGAGTTTGTTGCATCATGAAGCTGAGCTGTGCTCACGCTGCAAAGTGATGCCACTGCTGGGCTGTGCTGGATTCGCAGCTACCGCAGTGCTTCCTGTTCCCTAAGCTTTTTCTCTCCTGCCAAAATGAAATTAGATTGAAATCATGGATAGCTCGTGTACAGTGATTTTTGTAGGCTCAGCAACTGGTAGAAGTTATCGTTGAAACCTCTTACATAGCCATGTTTTCTCTTGTACTGATTCCAACCTGGGACAGGCTGTTACAGCAGGTTGTTCCTTTTTCGTTGTCCCCCTGTATATTGAAGTCCTTCGCCCAGCAGGAAACCCAGTCGTGTACCACATACCTGTTTGCCTGGGCTGCTGTGTAAATCTTCCCATAGGGCGAGAGGAGGAAGAGCAGAAGACAGACAGGCAAATTAGTTACATGAGCAGAAATTAGAGCAGAAATTTGTGGTTCTTCTTTTGATGTTATTTTGTGTTTGTGTCATAATACAGTAGGCGAACGTAAATACTGGACCACGGAGCTGCAGGGTTCATCCTTGTCCTTTTTCAAGCTGGCTGATGAGGCAGAACCCATTGACATTTCAATGCATGCTTTAATCAGCTTTAATAGGGACATTTCAGGATTCAGAGGTTTGTCATGTCAGTGGACGAAGCCCAGCCCACGTCAGTAACTGCTGATGGATTGTGGAGTGGTCGTTGCAGAACGAATGCCCTGGTGTGCAGCACGCTGTGCTTATTCACACGTCGGTGAATAAACCCCGCAGGGGCCCCTCCGAGCAGGAGTCCTCGTTGGCAGACACAGCCTGACCTGGCCACTGCATCTTGCTTGGATTTGAGACCAGGATTTGAATTTCTCTTGTTTCTACAGCCTGGCATTGAGGCTGTAGGTATTGCCTGACCACCCACGCTCCACCCAGGCTTAAAGTGCCCAGGCAGCGCCTCGAGGGCTTGGGGCTGTCCTTCAGGAATACTACTCCTGGGGCACGAGCTGTGGCAGGATGCGGCTGTGTCCGCACACCACTAGCACCGAGGTGGTGTTGCAGCAGTGGTAATGGAAGCGTCGAGCTCCTGGAGTGCTGCTGCTCTCCATGGCCGTGCTGGGGTGTTTCCCAGAGCTACTTCTGTCTGAGGCACTCGCACTCCTGACCCCGCTTCAGAATACCTCTCTGCAAACCTGTCACCCAGGCTGTGGTTGGAGGTGTCACCTCACCACAGGCGGTTTTTGTGTCGCTCTCGTGTGCAGCTGTGGCTGTGCTCGGCTCATTCTGCAGTACCACCCAGCAGACGGAGCCCGGCATCGCCTCCCGTGGCATCTTGGCTGGTGCCGTGTGTCTGGAGGGCTCCGACGCATCCGTCTGTCCTGCCATCACGTGTCGTGGCCGTGTGGGTGTCCGTGCAGCAGCTGACGGGTCAGTGCTGGTGGAAACGCAGGCCAAATTCCCGGGGTCAAATGCTGCAGTTTGTGCCTTCACTGGCAGACACAAAGGGCTCTGTTTCTTTTATTCTTCAGGGAATAAAGGGCTGGTCGTGGTGGTGGCATTTGTGTGCTGATCTCTGTGAGGCTGCCAAGAGCCCTGTGCCCCTCCTCGCATCCCGAGTGTTTGTGTGGTGCTGTGTCCCTCCTGCAACTTGTCCCCCACCTCAGCACAACCAGCTCCTGCCGTGGCTGGGGGCCTTTTTCTGGTCACGTTGTGTATGGAGGTGAAGTTCTTCTGGCTTGCAGGGCGCGTTGTGGGAGCCGGAGGAGGACTGCAGGGAGGGAAGGCATCGTAAAACACAGATGTGACTCATCCGGTAGAAATTCAGATCAGAGCTTGCTGATTTTTTGAAAAAGACTGCACTCGAAAACAGCTTTATTTCTGAGAGATCTTCAGAAATAGTGAAGGAGGGGAAAGTATTTCAAGACCTCCTGTGGATGCTAAACATAGCCAGCAGTAACTTCGCCGTACCACGCTGCTTCTGGTTTCTCGGTAGCCGCAAGTAACCAGCGACCTTACCTTGGGCCGCGTGTTTTGTTGGGATCGATGAGTTGCCATCTGGCCACTGCATCTCGAAGTCCAAACTGCGTCATATCCCGAGTGTGATTCTAAAACACTAAAAGCCCATGGAGCAGAAGAGCCTCTGCTTGTACACAGGAGCAGCTTCTGGAGTGGCAGCGCGTTTTCAGTGCGGCAAATGGTGGTGTGAGACACGTGCCTGTGTGTGCGGCGGGTCGGGGGTTATTTCTGGAAACGGAGTGCAAGAATACTTATTGTCTTCTCAGTTAATGGTGTTTTCTATTCAGAGAGGCATCGAAGCGATGGAATTTTTCCTCCCTGACAAAGTCGTCGTCTAGGATGTCATGGGTTTGCTGCCTTTTTGTGCAAACTACAGCAGGGGACCCGTGTGCTGAAGATCAGAACTGACGTGCAGGGTCCCTGGGCACACGTTCCTGCAGGGTGATGTTCAGGCTGTGTCCCAAGAGGCTGCCAGCCCAGCCTCCATGGTAGCGCTGCTCATTTTGCAGGCGAGGGCTCGGTGACAGAGCCCAAGGGGTGTTGGGGTTGGGCTGTGCCCACTCCTCGGCTCAGGGCCCTGCTGCTGCAGCCCGGCTGGGGCGCTGGGCCTGAGGTCGGAGCCTGGGCGTCAGCTCTTGTTCTGATTCAGCCATGCTGGCCTTAATTTGGATCAGAGCTGCAACAAAAATGATTCAGTGAATTTCTGTCCCCTCATTTCGTTCCTGTTAGTCACAGGGTGATAGCGGGTGCCGTGTATTTATGGACTGCAGGGCTGTGAGCTCCCTCCCTGCATGCTGTGGCAGCTCTGGCCTTGGGAGGTGGCCTTGCATTTAATATTTGTGCGTGCCGTCCATCCATCCTGCCCCCTCCCTGGTGCTGCTCCTCTGGGCAGCCTCGTTTCATCTGAGGGTGCTGATTTCAGAGGCAGAGCTGCTGCGAGGGGGGAGAATAGCAGTCATTCTCTCATAATGCAAATTGCCTCAACAAAAAAAAAAAGTGTGTGAGTGGGAAAACAAGAGAAAACCCAGGTCAGATGCACACTTATTCACGGGAAGCCTTTCTCCTGCCCAAAGAGCAGGTTAAATTTAGCATCCAGTGCTGGGTGAGAAGCATATGGGAACAGCCCCACAGCTGCTGGACAGGGTCAGCAGCCCCAGGTGGGCCCTAGGACGCTGCGGGTACCGGCTGAGATGTGGGGCAGGCACTTGGGCAGGACGAGGGAGGCCAGTGACGGGTCCAGGAGAAGCTTCCAGCTCCTGGGTGGGACTTCCCACGGCCAGGCAGCGCTGCGCATCCTCTCGTGCTCCTGACAGGGATCAGATGGGCGAGTGGGCAGCGGATCCTTCCCCGAGCAGCTGAGCTCCGCTCCGCGAAGCGCTGCAGGCACGTACAAGCCCGCGGCTTGTGAAAAGCCTGTGGGAGGCTTTTAAAAGTGGTCGTGTTTGGAAATGTGCTGTCGCACACATCCACTCAAAAATCCCCAAAATGTTTGAATCTGCATAAGCGCTGTGCGGAGTTTCACCTTGGTTTTTGCTCACCAAAATAAGGGGGTTTGGGGACTCTCTGGAGGATGGCTTTTGGTTACTGCAGATGGGCAAGCAGTTGGTCAGAGACCTCTTGCCTACACCAGGTACTTCTGGTGCCTGTGGCTCTGCCCTTCAGCAGTCACTAGCCTCTACTAGGCCAGATTAGGGCCCAGCACCACAGAGCTCCCGGTGCAGGGCAGCCGCAGGACCGTGGCACTTTGTGTGGACAGACCTGAACCTGCAGCTCTTGCTCTTACTTCAAGCCTGACTTCCCATGGGCCCTTTGGAAAACACACCCTTCCACTTTGCTGTTTTTTTTAAAAAAAGTTAACATTTCCTATCAATAAGTGGGCGATCTGACCTTAACCATCCTCAGCGTGCTTCAATTTTAATCACCAGTGGCGTGGTTTGGTTCCTCGTGGCAGCACCCCTGGGGCAGGTGCTGAAAGGCAGTGCTGGAGGCACTGGCCGTGAGAGCCAAGATGCGCCAGCCTTACTGGGGGGAAGAAAACCAGTACCAATACCTCGTGTTTTACAACAAACACCCTGTAGCATTGCCCTAAACATCCCCTGTTATGGAAACACCAGCCCCAATGTGTGGTGACTGGTAACAGCAGGGAAGGCCCTCGGCTGTTCCTGGCAATGGGATGCGTGGAGGAGCGGCTTGGGACGGGGACGGGGAAATGTGAAGCTGGAGGCTGGTGGGGACAATTTGGGCACACCAGGGTTGGAATGGGGCTGGTGAGTGGTGTCTGTGTGCTGTGGCCACCTGGGGAGGGGTTCTGGGGCCCGGCAGCCTGGGTAGCAGCAGATATCTGACCCCTGGGAAGCAGAGGAGTGGAGAGCAGGGCGTGTGGCCACGTCTCTGCTTTGTCTTGTGCTGCTTCTACTCCAGACTCTAGGGCTGTTGTGTTCTGCCTCCCCTCCCGCCCCCAGCAGCACCCCTTGCTGGGACAGCACCATCCTGTGGCTGATGCATGTGAATTTGGGGCAGGAGGGGCACATGAATTTGGGGAGCAGACCCCTCGCTGACCCTCTCCCTTTGCCTCCACAGACTCACGCCTCACTATGTTTACCCCCAAGCTATCATTCAGCCCAGCGTGGTGATCCCTACCCCCGTGCAGTCCATCACGTCTCCCTACATCGACTACACCGCCGCCAGCCAAGCCTATTCCCAGTACACCACAGCTGCCTACGACCAGTACCCCTACGCTGCCTCTCCCGCCGCCGGCTTTGTGGGATACGGCTACACGGGCGCGGTGCAGCCCCCCATCACCGCCAGCAACCCCGCGGCGCCCGCCACCGCCTTCGTGCAGTACCAGCCCCAGCAGCTGCAGCCTGACCGCATGCAGTGAGGGCCCTGCTCGCTCTGCTGCCACCTGGGACAATCTTTTGCCGAGGGAAGGATGACGACTAGGACGACGAAACCAACAGCAAAAAAATAAAAAAATAAAAAAAAATAAAAAACAACACAAAATAAAAAAAAAAGGAAAAAAAATCACCCTGACCCTTTATCCCATTTATTTAGGTGCATATCAATACCTAAGCTATTTATAGTGTTAAGGGCAAACCCAAACCCTTGCAGTCTGACTGTGCTCATGAAAAAGGACTTTGGGTAAGTTTTCTTTGGATCTGGACAGATATTGTCTTGAAGATGTTCTTAAAGTGACTGAAATGTTTCACAGGAAAACTACAGATTCTTGCACACATCACAGTCTGCTTCCATCACCTATGGTCTTCTTTCCAGCCCCCACCCCGTCTGCCCCGCCAGCCCTCCCTCCTCATCAAACCTGCAATCTTCTTATTTACTGTTGAGGTACAGAGGTACTCGGAGAACATGGAGAAAAGCAATCTTATTTTTTGGTTGTACAAAAACTTTGTAATACTCAGAGATGCCTTACAGAAAAAAAGAAAAAGAAAAACTATTTTTTAATATTTATTGCGATTTTATTCGCATGAGCTGTGAATTGCAGACAGAAGAATAGTAGTAAGTAAGTATCTGCCTTGTTTAATTCTCATTTTACTAAATTATTGTATGTAGGTAAAAGTTCCTAAGTAATTGCTGAATCACTTCAACATGCAAAAGGGAATATTGGCTTGAAGGAGAGCAGAATATTCCTTTAGTCAACGCACTGTACTATTTTCTTATTGTAATTGTTACTCTGTTAAGATTATCTCAAATTTAGGTATATTTTTAAAATGCAAAAAAACAACAACCAAGAATACCGAACATTTTTGTCTACTTTGGTAGATTTTTTTTGTTACAATGCTGCAAACTATGGAGACATTTACAGTATTTATGTAAAGGAGATTTGGGGCTGTTGGCCAGCAAAGGTTAGGGGAATATCATGAGTGGAGCAAAAGGAAAAAAGGTGTTAAGTCATTGAACAAATGGGTAAACAGAACCTTTTTATGCCTATAATGCAACAGCCAAATAAAGGAAGAGAAAAAACAATGTAAGTTAAGTGCATTTCTACAAAGAACAGCAATAAACTATTTTAACTTTTAAAAGGATCGGATACTGTATGGTACCATGTTTGCGTGGCCGGAGTGCAGGGGGGAGTAGCAAAGCGACCCGATGCAGATGCACTGGTCTTGGCCCCTGAATGTGCTGGGGGGGCTGGGACACACGTCCCATGCACTGTTGGTGGCTCTGCATCTCCTGAGTCACCTGTGGCTCTGGCATGGGGGCTTTTGAGCTCCTAGAGTACCCTGCTGGATACATGAGGTCACCCTGGTGCTTGAGCCCAGCCGCTGTGGAGCAGAGCGGGTAAAGTGCCGCTGTCCTGGTGCAGCAGCATCCGCACCTCGTGTGGCCTTTCCTTCTGTTACTCGCTCAGAGGAAGGTTTTATTTTATTTTGTTTTATCCAAAATGGAGTCCATCCAGCGGTCAGAGGTCTGCCTGAGCCCTCCTTCAGTTAATGTCGGGTCGCTGAGGTTCCCTCGGGGCGGGCAGGGCCTGGTCAGGCTGTGGGCAGCGCCGGGCCTGCTGCAGGCACCCGCACCCCCCTGAGACTTGCTCCTGTGGCCACGTGTGATTTTACCTCACCATCCTGCTTTAGAAATTTGATTTTTGGATTTTGACTTCCAATATCTGTTTTTAAAAGTAAATAAAAATGATTCTACTTGAACGTGCTGGTGATCTATTTCATCTCTGCAAAGGCTATGGCAGAATTGGTGCCAAGACGTCGCTGCCTTTGGCACCAGCCTGTGTTACTGCTCAGGGGATGATGCCTGAAGCCAGCACGGGGGGGAAGAGGGTGCCATGGGATGGAAGAAGTGGCAGCACGGCTCTGTGTCTGATCCAGTGCCCTGGTGGAGCTGGAGGCACACGGGGGGCATGTCTAACGTCATCAGTAGGCCTCAGAGTAAACAGCCCATCTAGATGAATGGAAACAGCTCATTCCTCCCTGCTTCGTGTTGCATGAGAACGCGGAGCCTGATGGTGCTCTGTTAGCCCTGCCCGGGGCTTTACTTGGAGCCACGCGGGTGACATTTCTTTCCTTTTTAAGTAATTGCTTTCTGTGTACGGCTGCGGGACTGCCAAAGGAGTAAGAGCCCAGCCGCATCCAGCCCGGCCGGCAGGAGAGGGGCCTGGCCTGAGCAGCCGCTGGCTTTGAAGCCCTGCGGGGTGGGGATTGCTCAGCAATTCTTCTTGCTGCCTGTCACCGGTGGTTCGGAGGAGGTGGGGGAGGATTTAGGGCCAGTGGCCGTGCGGGGAGCTGCATGGGAGCACCAGCCCCAGCCCCATGGTGTCCTTGTCCCTGAGCTGTAGTGAGGTCCCGCTGGGCTCCGTGGCCACCGTCCGCACCTGGGACCCGCTTCTCCCCCAGCCAGCAGGGAGACTGAGGCCTCTCAGAGCCATTTGTTGATGAAAAGAAAGCGCCCAGCGCATTGCGAAGCGAGAAGAGTGATGAGTTTCCATCGAGCTGGCTCTGGTTTCCTGAAAGGTGGCCAAAACTGCCAGCAAGCAAGGGCAACGAGTGGCGCTGAGAAGGAGCACAGCACAGCTCCCTCCTTCCCCAGGGATTCCTGGAGCCCGCTCAGCACCGCTCTGGGCTCATTTCGAGAAACAACCCCATCAGCCCAGCAGCCCCAGCCAACCTGCCGGCTTCCTGCTGCTGACAGCCTGACTGGGAAGTTGTGGCCGGGCTGAATGATAATGAAATCCGCCAGCAAGCTTCCCGCATGGAAGTGGGAGCGCGATGGCTGCGAGGGCAGGCAGGGAGGGATGCGTATGTTGTCCCCAAAAAGGGCCCGAACACCTCCTTCACCCAGCACTGGGGAAGTCTGGAAAGCCCACAGGATTGCTATGTGCTGGTCTGGGTACAGGGAAAGGTGCTTAAATTGAATTGCAATGGCTTAAAAGGTTTATTTATTTATTTATTTATTATTATTTTATTTTATTTTATTTTATTTTTCGATTTTGTATTTTATTTTATTATTCGATTTTGTATTGTATCTTATTTTACTTTCTTTCATTGTGCTGGTATGAAGCAAGAAGAGCTCTGCTCCTTGTGGCTGGGGTGGGCGTGGGGTGAGCACAGGGCGCTGCTGTAGGAGCTTTGGTGCGGCAAAATGTGGCCGGAGGGATGCAGGAAGAGTAGCAAGGATTTTTATTTTTTTTTGAGGGGGGGTGGTTTTGTCAGGACAGCCCCAACAGCACCAGCTGTGGGGCACAGGTGTTCCAGGGCTGGGTCCGGTCATTTGCAAGACAAATTCAGATGTTTTCCCTAGGACCCAGCACATCGGGCTGCCCAGCTGAGCTGTGAGCGCCGTGAGCTGGAGCACATCACCACCATGAATACCAGCACCAAAGCCTGGGATGAGCCCGGCATCAGCTCCCATCCCAACATTCTCCTGCAGCAATGTGTCAAGACACCCCCCAAGGTGCCATGGACAGGTGGGGAGCCCCCCAGGCTTGCACCATCATCCCCAGCCCTAAGGGATGGTGGCATCCCCAGGGGAACAGGGCACCACAGCACAGCCTGCCCACAGTCCCATTCCTAAGGCAAAGCCAAAACTTCACCCCTGAGAAGGGAAGGCTGAACCCAGGATTTCTTTGTGCAGTAACTGGGCCGCTGGTGGCACTTGCCCTTTAAAATCAAGTTCACAGCAAAACAGTTTTGCCCCCTTGCATCCAGGGAATGCTAACAGCATCCTTTTCTTTCTCTCCCACTTCTGGCTGAAACTTGTTTTTCCCTCCTTTGTGCCTCTCTGAATCCTGCCAGCTTAGAGATTCCCTTGTTCAGAGAGAAAAAAAGGGAAGAGAGAAAAAAAAAAAAAAAAGAAAAAAAAGAAAGAAAGAGAAAAACTTAAGCCCAGGATTAAAAAACCCATCACTAAAATAGTATGAACAGCAAAGTCAACTGCCTGCAGCAGGGACCCACAGCATGCTGGTCACGTATCGCCAGCCGGGGCCGGTCATGTGCTGCACGAGATAGTTCCTGGAAAAGCTTCTGCTCGGCCCGATAGACCTGCGGGCTGCTGATACCACCGTGCCCCTGCAAACGGCCGGGCTGGTGTGGGAAACATCCTAAAATTATAGGGAGGGGGGTGGAGCAGTCACAGCTTCCCCTTGGTGGCACAGAACTTGGTCCTGCTCCTGAGCTGGGCAGTGACCGCTGCAGGGGCGACCTGGCCGGGAAGGGGAGGGTTCCTGAGGATTTTTTTTAATGTTTTTATGTTTTCCCCACACACACGCACTACATTTTGTGGCGTTTCAGCTCCATCAGTAATCCCCAAAGCAGGACCTTGCACAGGATAAGAGCAGACCTGCAAAGCCCCGCGATGCGGAGGCGCTGGTGGCACTGGTGGTGTTACTGGGGGTCTGACACCCATAAACGGGGCGGGCCACGGCGAGGGGGCGATGGCCCAGATAAGGCCGGGTGGGGTGGGAGGCAAGTGCAGGCTCTGATTTATCAGCTGCGGGGCGTGCTCGGGAGCCTGGCAGTGCTGGGGCTGGAGGCCCATGGTGGAGATGTCAGAGTGGGAGCCCTCACAGACGTGGGGGGGTCGCAGTCCTCGGCCTCCAAACCCGGGGCCAGGACAGGGCGAGGTGCTGGTGTTGGGCTGCAGAGGGACTCAGGGCTTCCACGCCTTCCTCTAGCAATCCCAAAATACATGTGCACGAGTGTATTTGAGTGTATTTATTTGTTTGTGCAGATATTAAAATTCCTACATATAATTTAAAAATATAATTACATACAGATAAGTTTAAACACACATATATAGTTTATATACAAAAATCCTTATGCATACACACAAAGTAAATATTTTTCCTCCATCCTGCGGCCGCCTTCAGTCTGCAGGCTCAGCATCAAGCCGTGGGTTTGCAGGATTCAGCGGGGCTGTGCCAGTGTTTGTCCCCCATGTCCTGGTCCCCGGTCACCTCCTGCAGCTGCTGCCCTGTGTCAGCATCCCTGGCACCAGCCCCGTGTGTCCCAGCTTTTTATCCACTTTTATTAAAGGGTGCCTTGCAGTGTCTTGCAGGAGCCAGCCTGCTTCTAACAGCAACCAGATAGAGGAGCTCAAGGGGGAATATCCTGGAGGAGGGCTGGGCGAGGAGGGCTCAAAGCCCTCGTTCAGCAGCGGCTCGGCAGCCGGCTCACTCGCTGCCATTGCCTCGATGAGCCCCCAGGTCCCAGCAGCAGGTTTTTAGGGGCGTTCAGACATGCAAAGCCAGGGAGCGTGGCCTATTGTAAAGCGGCGAGGAACACATCTTGCTTTGAAAATAGCGCCGAGTGTCTTAATACATGTTTAACACTCAGAAGATCCTTGAAACCCGGACTAAGCATGCCTGAGTGGTTCCCGTCTAATCTCTCCCTCTAGATAAACACCGGGGGCAGCATGCGCCGGCAGCCACAGCGTCCATTTGCCTTCCTGAGTCACATCAGCTGGCCGTGTTTACTTTAGCTTCGTCCATGCGAGCGCATTAAGTAAAGCTGGAGCTCTGCAAAATGAAAGTGAAATGAAATAAATGCGTGGTGCCATTAGTTTGCTGCGATCGGGCTTTAAAATTAGCAGGTTTTCAGATGTAAACATGTAGAATGAACCCTGAGGGGGGAAAAAAGCCTCCAAAAACCACATCCTACCTTATTTTCAGCACTGTATGCTGCTATTTATTGCATGCCATTTTAGTAAGGTAAACTAATTCAGTTTCCTGTTTCCAGTTAATTTTATATGTGCATATATACATTAGTTATGTATTTATATCAGATAGAAGTCTGATTAGAAACATATGTGGACGAACATACACATTTTCTATCAATAGCTGTGTATTCCTATACAAATAGCAATCTATAGGTAGATACGAGTGGATATACACACTATATGATGGATATGCACTCGTATATGTAGTGCATATGTATGTAAATACATGTGACTGTCCATATACCTGTATGTAAATATAGATGTGTATGCATGGATACATATGAATGACTTATTTCAGCTGCTATTTAAGCTTTTATTTCCTACATCCTGGCTGCTGAAGGTGCCAGATGAAGCACGGATTAGCAGAAGGTTTAGGTGGAGGAGCACACACCAGCAGCCACGCGATGTAACCCGTTTAATGGCAGGTCACCGATGTCGGGGTGCTGGGCCCAGGTTCAGACAACACAGAGCTCTGTGCACAGCTGGTGGCATTTCTGTGGGAGCGAGGTGCTCGCAGTCAGCCCAGGGAAGACCCTTAGATTCCCTGCTCCCTGTTTCATGCACACAGGCACACAAACGCACAGTTTCCTCTCCCCATCCCCATCTGACGCCGCTGGATCCGAACACACAAGGCAGTGCTCCAGCGAGCCCTCAGCCCAGCATCTCCAACATGTCCTGCTCTCTGCAAGCTGTGCACTGAGAGGCTTTAGAAAAGAAAAATCCAACCAGCAAAGCCCACCCTGAGCCGTGACGGCCCAGCGGCTGCAGCAAGGTGACCTGACGCTTGCTCATTTCTCCAGGGAGTATGACCAGGAGCGGGGCCCTGGGGCTGTGGGGCCGCAGGCTGATAAGGAGCAGCTCCCTAATCTCCAGCCCCAGCAGCCAAGCAGGCAAAAGTGATAAGGCACAGCCACCCCGTGGCCGGGGGTGCACGCTGGGGGCTCTGCATGGGTGCCTGCACCTCGCAGGGGGTGGGATGCAGTGTCCCCCCTAGCCCAGCACCCCTCGCTGTCCCCAGTGGGATGCAGCAGGGTCAGGGCACAGCGCACAGCCGGTGCTTGCCATCGGGGTGGGCATGGGCAGCCTTGCTTCTAAATGGCCAAAACTGGAAGGTTCAGTTAACCTTGCCAAAATAATTCTTAATTTCCCTGGTGGCTGCCAGGGAAATAGCCCAAACCAACTGTAGCTGTCACGCACCCCAGGAGAGGAGCTTCCCGGCAGTGCATGGGGCACGGGGACCTGCAGACCCTGCTGGGGGATGTACAGAAACCGAGGTGGCTGTGCTGGCACTTGGGTAGTGCCACCAGTATTTAAAAGGGCCCTTTGCTGTGCCCAAGTGCTGGAGGCTTCCCAGAGACTTCGCCGTGGATCTGTGCTGCTGCTGCAAGAGAAAATGCCCAGAGCAGAGCCCACAGTGGGACTGGGAACCAAAGCCACCGTGGGAAGAGGGAAGGACTGACGTGTGTGTGGTAATCCTGTGGGTAGGGCCCTGATGGGCACAAGAACATGGTTATGGGGACACTTTAGTGTCCAGTACCTGGGTTTCCCTGGGCACCAGAGGTAGAGTAAATCATGCATGCTCGTCCAGGCCCAACAGAGCATTTTCTGTGGCCTGGCAGCAAAGCAGAGCCCCGTGGGACTGAGGAGCATCCCAGTCTGATGTGCTGTGATGTGTAGATGGGTAATGGGTAAAGTGGATAAAATCAGGATAAAGCAGTGTTTTTAACAGTTTGCAAACATTTGCATTAACTTCACAAAAGCAGGAGTGCAGAGAGGGCTGTGTGTGACCAGCAGTGCAGCTGGGCAGTGCCAGGGTGCTGAGACCAAGGGTTCGTGCTCCCCTCCTTTAGGGCCCAGCTGCATTTTGGCTCAGGGACCTGCCCTTTCCCTGTGCCTTTGGTTTGTGCCCAGTCCCTGGCAGGGCCCCGGGAGGCGGCAGCAGCACCAAATCCTGCAGTGGTGCTGGCTCTGCTCCACTTCTCCCCATCTCCCTGGGATAAATTCACCAGTCCCCGTGTGCCAGCCGAGCCACACGGATGATAAGCTCAACTCCAAAGCACATTTTTGTCAGAGGGCAGCAAGATAAAATCTTAAAATAGCTCTGCGTGACATTTGACAGGGGCTGTGCCGCTGCCCTCTCTGCAGGCTGCCTTCCCCCTCCTCCCGCCCCGGCCTTGGGCAGGAGCATCCCCATGGGAAGGCTGCTTCCCAAACACTGAAGCAGCCCACGTGCTGCTGGGGAGGCAGAGCTGCCCGGGAGGCAGCACCCTGTGCTCGCCCAGGGGCACAGCACCAAGCATAGCGCCGCATGGCGCAGCAAAGCCCTGCCTCCATTTCCCGGTGTCTCCGTCCTGCAGTGCCCCGCTGCCAGCAGCTCGGCCCCCGTTCTGCCCCTGTCCCTTGGCTCAGGCCGAGTGTCTGCTGGCCAAGTCCCCGGCGAGGAAACAAAGCGGAGAGCCCCGGTGAAGTGGAGGGAGCTGGGGGAGGCGCAGTTACTTGCACAGCTCGTCTCCAGCTCTGGAAAACAACTCTGCTGCTGAAAATAAACGTTAAATATTCCCCTTGCTGCTGTCGCCACCTTTTTCCTCTCCCTCTGCTCCTGGCTCTGCTCAGGGAGGTTGGGGTGTGCTTTGCTGGGGTGCCCCTGTGGCTCTGTGACATTGGGTGCCATGGAGAAGATTGAGGAGGTGATGCCAACATCCCCCAGGCACACGGCACTGTGAGCACACAGCCTGAACCCCCTGATGGCGCAGTGCGTGGCGCTGCTCCCCGAGCTTGGGGCAGCATGGACAAGCAAACATATACAGGAGTTCAGCCTTCCACGGTGGATTTTAGGCACACGATCCAGCTCTTTCCAATCTCGCTTTTATTTCTGAGCAGCTGTTAGCATGCCATACTTAAAGGCACAGTTTCAATTCCTATCTATCTTGAGCTTTTTTTTTTGAGCTTTTTTTTTTTTTTTTTTTTTTACTTTAATGGAAAACAAGATTAAAAAAAAGTCTTCAAAGAAAACAAACATTGCAATGCCCAGTCAAATTTTCTCACAATTTTAAAAATGCCTATGAGAACAACTGCTTTTGCACAGTTAAGAATTTCAGTGGGGAGTTTGCAGCATTGCCATTACACTTAAGAAATGGAGCATTTAATATGGGAAAACCACAGCCCAGTTGCACCCAGGCCGCAGCACCAGGGGCTGGTGCCTGTGAGTGACCCTGGGAGCTTGACTGGGTGCTGGTGCCCCTCAAAGGAGCCTTCAGGTCCTTGCCCCATAGGGCAGATGATGGTGTGGGGCTGTGCCCTGGGCTCCTCGAGTTTAATGGGGACCAGAGCGTGGAGCCCATGCTTGCGGGTTCTCCTGTGGACCCGTGTGCTGGGTCAGGGAGCTGAGGCCAGGCAGCATGGTGCAGGGATGCTGTGAGCCGTGGCCTGGGATGCTGAGGGGCCACCAGAGCTGCATGGCTTTAAATGTAGCTCTGCCAGGGGCTCTGGGGGTGGTTTGGGTTTTTGGAAGGTTTCCCCCTGCATCCACAGCCTCGCTCACCTTCTGCACAAACCCTCACTCACCCTCTGCTGTCAGGGCAGCGTGGAACTTCTCTTCCCAGCAGGAAAGGCTTGGGTGCATCCCCTCCACACCCCTCAGCAGTAAGCAAATATTTGCAGACATTTCCTAGCAGCCACACAACGCACACCTGCTCCAGCGCGGCACCGCGGCGGGACAGCCCAGCGCCTCTCTGACACACATGGTGGGCTCCTCGGCATGAGCTGGGCTGAGAGCTGGAACTTGAGGGCTGCGAGTGCTCCACGTCCCAAAGCAACCGCCCCGTGCCCCTCTTTGCTGCGGGTGACAGCAGGGACGTGCCTCAGCTGGTCACCTAGGGACAGCCCTGTCCCTCTGCAGCCCGCTTGTCCCCAGAACACCGGTGAAGATAAGGGCAGAGGATGCTTAGTTTGTGCTGTCATTGAGACAGAATAAAGCCCGGCTGCCTCAAATGCATTTTTTTTTTTGGAGTTAATTGTTCTCCTTGCATGCGGCTGTGTGTGCCTGGCCCTGCTGCTCTCGCTAGGCAAACGGAGCGCTGATCATTGTCAGATGGTTCACGCCGAGGTTTCTGTTTTGTTTTGTTTTTACAAGGATCCAAGATGATAGGGGGAGGGAAAGAACTTTTGTCCTCTGCTTAAAATAATTCAAGAGCTTTCCACTGTCTACGCCAGGCTCGAGCAGACATTTGCATAACAAATGAGTTTCTCCTCGCTCTGCGGCCCCAGAAGGCTCCTGCAGCTCCCAAGGACCAGGCAGGTCCATTTCCACCTCCACCTCCACCTCCATCTCCACTCACCACAGGCCCCACGACCCCGTCCTGTCCCTCTCACCCCCCGCCAGCAGCGGGGAATGGAGAGGGATGCAGAGGTGACGAGTTTATGGCACTGTGGTAAATCGAGACATAAACTGCCCCTGAAATATCCCAACAGCTAAACGCTTGTTTGGTGACCAACAAATCATTCCAGGCGGCTTTTATTTTGCTATCAAAAATGCTACGAGTGGTTTTGTGGAGATTTCTCCCTGAGGTAAAGATCAGTGACAGCTGAGGCCGTGCAGGACCCTCCTGTCCTGAGCCAACATGGTGGACCTGTGCCTGGCGGGGTTTGCCGCCAGAGATGCACAAGCACGAGGCTGGGCCTGAGGCCCCACACAGGGCCGGAGAGCCAAGCGAGGCCCTGGGAGTTTCATGGGGTTAATTTTGACCCACACAGTTCTGCTCTTGCTGTTTAAAGCGATTCCATAGCAGAGAGCTTCCGAAGGGCACCTGCTGCTGCAGTCACCTGCTGGAGCCCAGCAAGAGGCCGCCACCAGAGCCCTTCTGTGTGGGGCCGTGTCACCACAGCTCCCCCAGTGAGACGTGGAGGGGGTCTCCAGGCTTGTGCAAGGTGCCAGGAGGGCTTCCCCAGAGCTAGCTGGAGGAACTGGGTGGAAACACATGCTGTCAGAGCCCAAACACCTCGTCAGCTGTATCTGAACATCGCAGTCTGGTGAAGAGAGGTGGAGAGAAAGGAAGTCCCAGCAATACCGAAACGTCCTTTTTAGACAATGACTGAAAAAGTGTTGCAGTTATTCATTTTGAAATGAGTTTCTATGGGGGGGTAGGCTTATTTATTTATTTATTTTTAATTGCGTAACACTATGGGTACACAATTAAAAAAAATGAATCCATAATCAGCCAGAACCCATCATCCCTCCAGAAACCTTTGCAACAACAGCCATCCAGCCATCCGGGTCCTTGCCCTTTCCAGCTCTGAAGCATTGCCCAGCACAGCCCAGCACAGCCCAGTACAGCCCAGCACAGCCCAGCACAGCCCACCAGGGCTCCCCCTGCATTCAGAGAGGGCCTGACTGTCACCCTAGAGCCTCTGAGGAGGTTTCTCTGTGGCGTGGTGTGTCCCGAGGCACGGTGGTGCCGTGCTGCCCGGAGAGCTCGCTGGGCTTCAGCCTGGCTGCGGGGGAGTCATGTGTGGCTACCCCTCAGCACTTCTTCATTCTTGTGGGCTGCTGAAATAATGGCTGTTAAACAATGCCAGCGCAGAGTGATTTATTTTTCCTGCCAGCCAGCCAGGCCCTCTGTAGTGGACGCCCATTGCAGACATACCCGAGATACCAAGCCGAGGTTATGGCAGAGGTGTGCCATGGGGAAAACACAAAGGTGGGAACAGCACACACAGCTACCTGGTGGGGCTTGCTGCTGTTTCAAGACATGAGACTGAGAAGGCAAAGCACAGTTAAAAAAAAATACACAATTATATATGGGGCATTCCTGGCAAAGCAGGTCACAAGTAGCATTTGCTAGAGTGCATAATTAGGACCCTCTGGGCCATTTTCAAAAATAATTTAAGAGGCTAAATGTCACTGCTGCTGGCAAATGCCGCAGTGGAGGCATTCCCGTTGCTCACAGACTGTCACTGGTGCTGCTGTGTCCTGGTGAAGGTTTCGTGCAGCCCTGCCCCACGGGCTTCCAGTGTCATGGGCAGTGTTGGGACATTGGTGCCCACCTGCAGCCTCGCACAGAGCAGCTGAGTCATGCTCAGAGACTAAACATTGGAAAAAAAAAAAAAACACAACAGGAATTCATCCAGCAAATGCAGGAGAGATGGGCATGGCATCCCCAGGGAACTTCCTTCCCGCAGGACCTGGCACAGGCTGGCCATGAGCCCACATCACCCCCAGCTTCCCTTCGCTTCCCTCCAGCCATGCAGCCCCAGCAGGAATTGGGGCTGATTCTGGTGTTTGCTTTTGCAAATCAGCCCTGAAGCTGTGCAGCTGTAACAGAGAGGCTCTGCCCTGGCTTTTGGAGCACCTGCCCGTGGGCTGCAGCCAGAGGGACAGGAGGGGATGGGAAGGAGCTGGACACAGCTATGGTCTGCAGGAGGAGAGCTCTGGGAGCTGCTGCCTTGCTGCTCTGCTGTGGTACAGGCCCCTGGCTGCAGGGGCCGAGAAAAGTTTGTCCTGGAGCTAGAGAGCCTGGAGCACTCCCCAGGTGCTTCTGCCTCTCCCTGCCTTTCTTCTCCCAGGTATTTTGCCCAGCTCATCTGCAAGAATCTACCTCATCCTGCCTCATCAGAGCGCAAATATTGCCAGGCTTCTTGTCTCAGGGCAGCATCTGCAAAGAGTGCGCTGAGATCTGGGGAAGCTGTGGGGAGGGAAATGACCAGAAACCCCTGCAGAATATCCCCACAGTCTGAGAGGAACAATTGGGGCTGTGCTGTCCTGGACCTTCGGTTGGAGCCGATATCTCCTCCATGCAGCTCACTGCCTTCTCCATGGCCTCCTCCGTGATTGCCCGGAGCCAGTGGGTACCAAATCCTGCAGTATCAAGTGTGGCTGCTGCAAAGCCACAGGTACCAGCCAACGTTTCAACGGTCACCAGCTTAAAAGGAAAAAAAATAATTGCAACAAAAGACCAACAAATAGTTGATTCTGTTCCCAAGCAAATAAAAAAGAGCAGTTTGGGATCGTCACTGGTGTCCCTTTGTTTACTGAATGCAGCAGCAGAATAGGCAAGGAACGAAAAAAAACCCTCCTGATAGGGACAGCTTGGTGTGGGTGAAGCAGGCTGGGACATGCCCGAGAAAAGGAGGGTCAGGCTCCGTGTGTATCTGCTGGTGACGGGAAATAAATGTGCCCAAAAGCACTTAAAAAAATAAAAAGGACCAGACCTGATTGCAGCAGTTAGAAGTGATATATTCTTGGCATGGAAACAAAAAGCAAATTCATAGCAGGTTTGGAGCTGATCTTACTGGCTTACATGGGATTTTATACTTAGGTAATTCTATTGTTGGCTGGCGCTACCTGATTTATGCCTGAATAAGGTCCTGATCCTGCAAACATTTACTTATGTATTTTAGCTTTACCTTTGCCCCAGACGCCCTATTAATTTCACTGCAGCAAGGATAGTGCCTGTTTGCAAAGCTGGCGCCTTCGCAAGAAGAAAATCTATGCCATAACGCCTGAAACGAGGAAGAAATTCTGCAGTGAGAAGTGAACTCCCCCAGACTGCGGTCTGCCTTCCCCAGACACCCACAAGCTGTGGGTGTGAGTGCAGCTCCCTCTAACCCGTAAGTGTGGGGAAGCAGCAGGGGAGCATCCTTAGCAGAAGCCTGCAGCTCCTCTCAGCTCTGTCTGCCTCTACAAGTCGAAAATCAGACAGCAGCGTAGCAGTAAGTTCACTCTGACACCATCATCTCCCCTGGGTAGACCGTCAGAATGAGCTTCTAACCAGGGCAGAAAACACATTTGTTTGTTCAGTTCAAGAATTGTCGTTTATCATGGAAACCACTGCCTTTACTGCATGCCCTCCCCATCAGCAAGGAGGCATGGTAAAAGGGGCTCGCCCAGAGAGGGATTCATCCATCTAACACATCCTTTAACAACGCAATGACTGAGTTTGCTTCAAAGAGAACATGAGAATAAGAACCTGGGAGGGAAGAGGAAGAGGAGGGAGAAAAGTGGAGAGGATACACGTGGACAGGAGAGGACAGCAGCTTCAGCCACCACCCCTGTGAGACGCCACCAGCAGAGCCTTTGCTCACATGCCCATCACATGGGAACACTCTGCTGCTAAAACCAGTCAAATGAAAAAAAAATATATATATAAAAAATAAAGGGGTGAGGGGCTGTGAATCTTGGAGCAGCTGCTTTCCTCACTGCCGCTGCCAAACCTTCCTGAGAGCAGGGTTACTCCTCGGTGCAGGGGGGAATTAATTTGCTTTACAATAGAGCTGCCCGGTGTGGGGCCAGCGGCACCGCCTGCAGCCAGCTCCGAGGGCACTCAAGGAGGCTGCAGGTGGGCCCAGAGCAAAACCCCTCGGGTACAAGTCCCTGCTGCCTCCTGCTCGAGATGCTCAGCCAAGACGCATCAATTCCCAGCCCAAACCCAGCGCGAGCTGCCCAGCAGAGCAGGCAGCGCCTTGCACCACGGGGCATGTGGGTTCCCGCACACAAGCCATGCGAATCCTTCCTCCCCAGTGTGCCTGGCACAGAGCACAAGCAGCGAGGCACGAGCTGCGTATACTTTTATTTCAGCATCTCTACAAGCTAACGGCAGACTTTGGCCCAGCTGCACCCTGCTTGAAAAGAGCCACCATGCCTGGCACCGCTGCAGCCCGTGAGCCTGGGGCTGGTCTAATTCCAGCCTGGGCCTGAATCAGCAGAATCAGCAGCTCCTTTTGGCTGCTCTGATCCAGGCGTGCCGGCTGCAGGCTGGAAGTGCTGGGAGCCAGGGTGCAAAGCTAGACCCCAGCATGTATGGGTCCTGTACCCCAGCTCAGATGGGGTTCAGATCCAGGCAGACACAGCATCAGCAGCCCTGGGGGAGGGGCAGCTGGGCATATCGCCTGCTCTGAGCCCCCCCAGGCCTTTTGGACCCCATACTGTGAGACTGCAGCGTGGGGCTGGAGGCTGCTCCCCAGCCCCGGTACACTTCCAGAGCAACTCCTCTGAATTTGGCTCTGCTTCTAAAGCAGCAGCCTGCAGAAGTGACTATTGCCTCCCTAGGAAGATTTAATTATACATAAAATTAGAAGTCTTAGTTAAAATTTCATACTTCTGGAAGACAGCCGGTTCGTTAGCATCACTTTAATGAGGCACTAACCTCACTGTAATGCTCTTATTAATGCTCGTCACTTATTGAGTGCCAACTGCTTGGCTCCTCTCCGACAGGCCGGCTGGTCTGCAAAGTGAATGGTTCAGGGGTCCTTTGATGCAAAATGTGAGCGCGTTTACGCCACGGCCAGGACAAACGACAGTTGGTGAGATGAGGCAGCCCAAACCTCACCAGATGGTGCCCAGAGCAGGCGATGCAGTGAGGGAGCAGGACCAGGGCAGACAGGGTGGGCGCAGGAGGGAGCAAACGAAGGGAGGAGATGCTGGTTGGGGCAGACACAGGAGGGAGAAAATGAAGGGAGAAGAGGAGCAGCACCATTCTTGTGCGCTGCAGCAGGGTGAGGATGGGGGCCAGGCCAGTGAGCGATGACAGCGCCTCCAGAACAATGTGCTGGAGGGGTGATGAGAGGGGAAGATGCAGAGTTTCAGCATCCTTGGAGGCAGGTAGCCAGCAGCTGTGAGCTGCAGCCTGTCCCCCACCTAGTCCAGCTCCTGGCATGCTTTGAGTTCAGCCCCACAGAGCCGGAACGGTGCGGCACGTTCACCACAGCTGCATCCAGCCTGCATCTCACCGGAGACCTTCTTTCATCCAACCAGC
This sequence comes from Anas acuta, assembly GCF_963932015.1. NCBI lineage: Eukaryota > Metazoa > Chordata > Aves > Anseriformes > Anatidae > Anas > Anas acuta. The sequence continues at coordinate 10,987,940 of NC_088994.1, forward strand.
TTCCAAACCCCTAAGGCACCCGTGCCCTGACGTCTCTGCCCCGGTATGACTGCTGTGGGATAAATGGTGCCTTTTGGGTGCCCCTGAAGCTGCTGCAGAGCTGGTTTGTCTGGAGGAGACCCAGGGGAGGCCAGCAGAGGAGGGAGTCTCTCCTCTGGTCCCTCTGTGCTGCACTGTCATTGCCCATGACCCTGCTGGGCCTCAGAAGGGTCCTTGGCCTCCCAGCACCTGCTTGCAGGTAGTGCCCAGGTGCTCTGAGCACCCCTTTCGGCCGTGGCCATGGACAGAAGGCCAAGGATTACCCCAGCAGCTGCTGGGACACGCTGCCCCACACCTCCTGGGAGCTGAGGTGAGCATATGCCATATGTTTCTCCTCCTGTTCCATGAAATGCTCTGAATAGAGGGATTAAAAATTATCCATTGTGGCCTGAAACAACAGAGCCAAGGCACCAGTGTGGGCTGATGTTCCAGCACGGGGCTTACGGTGGCGGCAAGCAAGCAGGTGGCTGCTGCGCCCACACCTAAAGGTGCCCCATGGGTTGGCTCAGGATTCCCACCACGAATGGCAGCAGCAGTAACAGCAGAGACCTTGGCAAAGAAGGATTCAGCTCCACTGATATCATACTCTGGATTTCTGTAACTGAAATAGAGCGTTTCATGTCAGCGCAGTGAACAAAAAGAGGGAAAAGATTTCCAGAGCAAGGGGGGGAGGCCAGTTGGCTGCCTGGGCACGGAGCGATGGGATGGGGCCAGCTGAATGAAACACAGGGCAGAGGAAGGAAAAACAGGGAGAAAACCCCTTGTCCCGCAGTGCTGTCTACCAGCACTGCAGAGCAAGAACACCAAACTACAAAGTCACTGAACTGGAAAATTCGCAACATTTTTTTCTCCACATAATCTGACAGATTCAAAGCCAAACATGGAAATTTCACAGGGTGCTGATGTGCTTTTTCCCTGTTAAAGTTTCTCCGAGTTTCTGTGGAAACTCGCCTGGTTCTTGTGAGGAAAAAAATAATAAAAGTAGAAAAAGAGAGCATATTTTCAAGCAAAAGTAGTTAAATGCGACTCATAAAGTGACTGATATAGGTAACTGGGAAACTGGTAAATTAAAAACGTTTTGCCAAGTATATTTTTGCTGAAATATGATTTTTTTTTTTTTTTTTTAGTAAAAATAAGACTTGTCCAATCACCCACATTTATCAAAATAAGGAATAAAATGGAGGCTAGAGTGAGAGGGAAAGACACAAAATAAAACAAGGCAAAAAGAATGGCAACTGCCTTGAAACTTTTGTATGGAATTTACAGCAGTGCCTGGAGCCTGCTCACACCAGACAGCTTATTCCTGTTGTCAGCACCAGAAAAGCCAACCTTCTTGGCCCCTGGTCCACCCATCTCGTTGCAGGTCTGTGTGGGCCTGGGTGCAGCTCGACCCACCAGCAGTGCAGGCCCATGTAGGCCGCACTGCCAGCCTCAAGCACGGCTTTCTCATTTCAGTGTCTCTAGCAGCAAAAAACCTGGAAACTTGATATTTTAAATGGGATTTTATTCAGGGCATAGAGCGGAAGCGTGTTGTCTTTGTTGGGAACAGGAAAAGGCATTAAAAGCTCGGTGCAGCTGTAAACAAGATGCACATTGGGAGGGTTCATCACCCCGGTGAGGGTAATCGCTTTCAAGTTTAATCAAGGTAGAAGGGGGAGATTTGGAAGCATCACATCCGTGGCACACTTCCCCGCTTTGTCACATCACACCAAACACTTGATAAAAGCTCCCTTTGAAGAGGAGCCAAGTTGTTCCTTGCTCTACTATAGTGGTATTGTATTGGATTTGCTGAGCCGGGTTTCCAGTTGTGCAAAGAATTTGTAAGAGGCAGAAAAAGAGTAAGCATGTACAGAAAGCGTTACGGCTCAAAGAAAACAACAAGAGATAGAGCAGTAATTAATTATTGGGCCTTACGTCTTTATTTTTTATTTTGGCAGTGGGACAAACAGACTACTGTGTTGGTAAAATGTCAGCTCTGCATTATGAGAGGGCCTACCTTCTGTATATATTTGGTTCTATATCATTAGATATTCAAAAATCACATTCCATGTCCCCAAAATCACAAGATTGGTAAGCAAATCATGAGGTTAAAAACCTAATAGTAACAAAGGGTTGTCTTTTGTCTCTTAGCTTCTGAGCTGCTAGCCTGCCAAGCTAATTTCAATAGAGACTTGGTTAAGGGAAAATAAAAAAGGGAAGGTGAGACTTTCCCATGATTATACCAGAAGTTTAGTTTCCCAGGAAAGCAAATCTGTAATTCATCTGTAATGCGATGAGATCATTTCCATTTGATGAATCCTAAGTTTGAGAAGGCTCAAAGAAAAAAATAAAATCCAGCATCCAAAAGCAGATCACTTAGCCAATGGGTATTTGGGACGTGTGTATGCCCAACCAGAGCATGTGAAGAACATACTATTTCCCTTCACAGCTTGGAAAATGCGCTGCTGGTTTCCTTAGCAGCATTCACACTGCAGTGGGTAGAGGTGTGAAACAAAGATGCTCACATTATGGACCGCCAACAGCCTCCTGGGGCCATTCACGGGACCTGTGGCCTAACCCATCAGTACTTTTTCCTGGGCTGGGTGAAATGCTGTGGTATGGATAGCCCAGAAGCTGCCCTTAAAGCCCTGCAGCTTTTCCTCTGTCTTGGGTTTATTGAGTATAACCTCAATCCACATACCTCAGCCTGCTCTTGGCAAGGAGCATCTCACCTTGCTGCTTGTTCTACGGGGAATTGGGGTGAATGTAGGGTGCTGGGAGTGAGGCAGACCTGCTGGTGGCCACCTGTACAAGGAACAGACCCTCTCAGGAGGCTGCCCTGGTGCTTCAAGGCACAGCTCCTGCTGCGTGACACCAGGCGGCTGTGCCCCTGACTCCTGGGGAAGCAGGGCACTGGCTGTTTTGCTCCTTGTGTTAGCATGGCATTAGCATGGGCTAATGGAGATAACATCTTCCTCTCGCTTCTGCCAGCAGCCCCTCCCTGGAGACCAGCGGCTGCACAAACATTCGCTGCCCACCAGCCCCTGCTGCCTTTGTTCGGCCTGCGTGCGGCTCCTCCTGCGCAGGTGGTGTTTGCTCTCTGCACAGCTCTTGTTTCAGACAAGCTGCCTACAAAAGCTCAGGAGTCGTTGCTATTTATTCTCAGCCCTGGCTTGGCTTTGTCGAGATGACCAGGTGAGCAGGCAGGCAGTTGGTTCTCCCACTCATTTTCTACTGGATGGGGACATCAAATATTTGCTTTCAGAAGTATTTGCAGCAGCTCCTCTGCAATTAACGGCATCAACCAAAATGCTCAGAAAGGGTGTGGGAGAGCTCCTGTGCCCTTACTCCCTCCTGAGTTTTGCTATGGTGACCCAGAAATTCTTGGGCTTTGTTGCTTTGCTTCTGAGTGTATCTGATGGGCAACACAATAAAATATATGATGGGTTTCCCTTTGGCAGCACCATTTTAGACCTGCCAGTTCCAGCTCCATGCCAGACAGCTGTTCAGCTCTCAGGGAACAGTGTTCAGTTACACTACTATAAATTCAGAGAAGCTAAAGGACTCACCTTAGCCATTACCCGTGCAGCAGAACAGAATTTAGCCCTTGCATTTCAGGAACTACAAAGCTGCCTGAGGTTATGTGCTAATTACGATGTACTTGTGTCCTCTGCTCTCCTAGCTTACACTGCAAGACACCATCCAGCCATCCAACCCAGGCAAGTGTGTTTTGTCTCTGACAGGAGGTAACCCCAGCTGTGATCGAGTGTAGAAGCTGTGTTTGCGATGGGTTCAGAGAAGGGCTTCACTTTGTACAGCAAATGCTGAGCCAAGACCTTCTCCATATGAGCCACACGAGCTGATGGGTAGCTGGCACCAGCCACCAGATGAGATGTGGGCTCCTGAGGCCTCCAGAAGTGGTCTGAATCCCAGAGAAATTTTCCTTCCCTCAAAACACATGGACATAATGGCCATGCTTCAAGAGCAGACTGGAGATTTTAGAGACAAAATTCTCCATTGCTGAGATGTGTACAGGCCTTTGTGCTCTGAAGGACTCCCAGTGTCTACAGACGTGTCTGAGGCAGTGGGAGACGGGCTTTCTTCCAGGCACGAATCATTGCTCACTGCTGTGAGAGGTATTCACAGTCACAGCAACTCAGCGTGAGCTTTGCAAAAGGGAAAAAAACTACCAAACCCAAGGGACTGCATGATAGTGAGCACTGCACCCAGAGCTCTGGCAGTGACGTGCCACTACCTGCAGGGTGAAACACTCACAGCGACACCAGGACAGCAGAGGACAGGCCAATCCAGGCAGGAAAGCCTGGGGTAGGCCCCGGTCAGGGGATTCGAGCAATAGCACCATCTTCCACAGCTCTCACTTCATTATCACCATTATTTCCCTATGAATGATTGACCACAGGCAACGTTTTAAACTCGGTGCCATCGGTCACTAATGCAATCAGACCCACGTACCATGCAGGACAGGACTCAGTGCTAAGTTCCTTTTATTCTACCTTCTGCCTGGGCAGAGAGCATGCTTTTGGCTTTATGTACTCTGTAGTTTCTCTCTTTTCATTCTTTTATTTTTTTTTTCCACCTCTTGTAAAGACTTTGCTATGTCAAAATCTGTCAAACAACTCCTTGTGCCATGTTTTTACAAGAATCCTACTTGCTGAATGGTGCCAAACACCCTTTTAAACAATACTCCGTGAAGTATTGCGTTGCCTGTGCTCTGCTCTTGCATGCCATATTTAGACAAAAGCTAGGGAATTCCCTGGCCTAAACGAGGGCTTGAATGAGTCCATTCTTTTCCCACCTCAACTAAAAATGCATGTGCTCACATCAGGCACAGCTCCTTCCCAGCTTCATTTTTAATTGATTCCACATTTTATCTACCTAGAAATCAGAAGGAAAAAAAAATAATAGAAAAGGAAACGAATCAAGTGAATTCTGACCACAGAGACGTGCTCAGTCCTGCTGGGTGCATTCCCAACGAGACCAAAACCTAGGCAGCAGTAACACAAACACCCAGCCCCACGCTGCCACCAGCTAACAATAGTCAGCTCACAGCCAAATAACGCTCCTGTTGCTTTGGCCCGGTGCAAACAAACAACAAGGTTATGGCATAACACTGATAACGACTTTCAGGGGGGTTCATGGCAATGCATGAGTGCCCTGTTAGCCACCTGAGTCATTGGGGTGTCAGATGTTTCTGGAGCAAAGGAAAACCCCCAAGCACGTGGGGCATGGTGCGTAATGCCCTGTGAGCAGCCAGAGCAGCGAGCTCTGTGATTCCTGCACACACTGCCCCGCACGTTCATCCATTCAGACTGGCAAAAGCCAGCGTGCAGGGGCTCTTTACTGACGCTGCGAAAGTCAATGGGGCTGCAGATCTTTCTGGAGCGGCTATTGAAGCTCCACATTCCAGAGCGCTAGGCTAATCGCTTTTAGCCAGCCCTCCAACAGCACTCCAGTTGCTGATGTTTAAACTCTTTGCCATACTTTTGTCCACAGTGCGTGGGCCCCCAGATTTTCTGACATGTGGCTCTTCCTCTTGCTGCCAAGTCTGCTGGGAGAAGATGTCAGCCTCACAGGACCAAAACAGATGCCTTCCACACACTAACTCTGCTGGAAAAGCTTCACATAAAGGCCTATCTTCCCCTCTCCTCTTCCCCATAAGCTCTAAAAAATATCCATCATTTCTGCTCCAAGAAAGGAAGTCTGAATCCTGAAATTGAGACATTGAGCATCATCAAATACAGTGTATATAGCCTGAAAATTGAGAAGAAATACTCCAAAAAAGAAGGCAGAATTTGCATTAGAGCTCTGTTTTTATAGATACATACATACATAAAATCCATTATAGCCATTTAAGTTGTATCCGTACTGCTGATAGCAGTGATGGGGAGGGACCCTGCTGCAGACAGGATGCTGGCAGGCACCCGCCTTTTAACTGCTGCCATTTAATTCCATTCAGTGTTGCCTGGGACGACATAATAACTGAGACATCACTCAAGCCTAGACTAGCCTGGTGCTGCTAGTGTTATTGCCACTGCTGGGAGCACTCTGGGGACAGCAGTAGAGGAAAGAAATGATACGGACAGAGCTGCAGTGTTATAAAATGCACCCTTAGGATCATATGCTCAAAAGCACTCAGTTCCCATTTAGGAACCAAAATGAAATTGGCAGGATTTCAGAAGTGCTCAGCATCTATCAGCTCCTACTGAGAACATGCCGAGCTCTTCTCAAAACTGTTAGAGAAAAACAATTCGAAGATAAGAGCCTGCTTGTGGTTTACAATTAACATCATTGTGTGGGTCTTCACAGCAGTTTGGCAGGAGCAAGAATAGCTGCTCTCACAGAAGATGTTCTATATGAATTCACATCTGAAAGCATGGGGCCAGGTCTATAAGCAGTCACCTCCACTGCCTGCCTCCTGTAAGAGCTGCATACCCTAAGGAGAAATTTCCACTTTGTGTTAGAATGATGTATTTTATAGCACTTGGTAAGAGGGAGTCAGCACGCGATCATGCTAAGAGCAACCACATCAGCCGAGACAAGACCAGTATGAGTAGGTTACAGCTCAGAACATAACCCTCTGAGCTACAGTCAGGGCAACTGTGAAAACATGGGGGCAAAATGGACTAATTTAGTCCCAACCTGTATTAGTTTCTTACTTATAATTAGCAGCAACATTATATGTCTGTCTGACATATATATGTTTGTTTCTGATAACTCTAAGTTCTCTTTGTTCCGTGAATGAGACAGATGTCTTCTGGCAGTGGGGACAGAAGCAATATTCACAGTCTGGGCTGACACCAATGTGTGCCTTCAAGAGACATAAATGTTTGTCAGATCTCTTCAGTCAAGCAACTCCAGAGGCCACAAGTTGGCAAAGACCAGCAGTCTGCCAGCTTGCAGCAGTCCCACTCACTCCCTATAACCACTGATCTATTTAAAAGAAATGCTGTGAACTCAAATCGTCCTACTGTTGGCAGCTCCCCAAATCTTGAACCAGCTGAACCTTGGTGCCACACCAAAATAAATAAATAAATAATAATAATAATAAAATAATAATCATACACAAGAAACAGCTGATGTCAGGCTTCAGCTCCCCCCTCCCAGATGCACAATGACTCTTGAAGCAGACTAAGAACAAGTTCTTTTCAGCAAGATCCTCCTTTACAGTGTCCTTCATCTCATCTTGAGCCCTGTTCCAGAAACCATCTTCCAGGTAGGAGCAGCTGGCTTGTGCTTACTTTACAAGGGTTATGAAGCCTATCTATGCCTTAAGCTTAATAGTTTGATAGGTCTAATTCCACACAAAACCTCCAGAGATGCTTCTGGGGACAGTAGGAACTTGAAGGATCTGATGAGTCTTGCTACCAGTAGGCTCCTTTGGCATGGGAGGTGGATCTCTCATTTATTCTACTTCAGTACTTTCCTAGATGAGAGAGCTCAGTCAGAACTGCCAGGTAACAACAACACTCATAGCACTAGGACAACACAATAATTTCTTTTTTTTTTTTTTTTTTGTAGCTCAGGAGAATTTTTCTGTTTTCATAATAATGTTTTATTATTACATCTGGTGAAGGTGGGGACAAGTGTACTGATTCCAGAGGACCTGCTGTTCCTTCTGAGGAACAGTAAGCTCAGGAACTTGGGGGAGAGATTAAACTTTGCATAATCAAACATTGCAAGAGCTTACAGGCTCGGGACATGTTGGTTTACTTCCCAAAATCTAGAAATGAAAGCAGAAAACAGCAAAATGCATTGCACTAAAACAAGCTCAAAACATGCACAAATTTAGCTTGTCACTCCTCAAAAGTAATGATTGAGTATGATTCATTACACCCAAATATTCTAGCTCATTTTCTACAGATAATTAACCTTGTAGGCAATAATTTGCCCAACAGGCACCAATGCTAGAGGGGAACACTCTATTCCCAGGAGGAAGGCTCTGCCTCCTCAGAACAGATTGGAATAATAGACCGCAGGAATGAGGACACAACAGCTTACCATGGTTCGGCCAAGGAGCACTGCTGTCCTTTCTCTCCTGAATTTGCTGTTTATAGGACAGGGACAGTCTGAGAAGACTTATTTAGGCAAGAAATGGAGAATTCGCTGTGCCAGTGAGCAACATGTGCTCAATTCAGATGCAGTCTCCTAGGGAGCAGAGAAGATCCAGAGCTGGGTGATCACTGCCACAGCCGCCGAAGGGCAGCAAGCACTCCTCATCACAGCTGAGCTGAGCTAAACTAGGCAGGAGAGCAGAGGGTAAGCAGAGAGATAACAAGACAGACATCCTGGAGCAGCAAAGAGGCACGCTGAGCAGTGCTCCCTGGGCTGTGGCTTGTCTGCCCTATCCATAGGGAGCTAGGGGCTCACAGGTTTGCATAGCAGCTTGGAGTTTGGGCAAGGTTTTGAGTCTTTCTCTTGGTCCCTTGTATTTCCTGCTCGGTTTACACATCCTCTCAGCTCCTCATGTATATTTAATCTGAAGAACACCATTAAAATGCCAAGGAGGCTTTCAAGACAATTGTTTTGTTATATTAAACCAACTTCAATCCCAAACCCTGCTTCTGTGAAATTACTCACTGGGCAGGACAATTAAAACCTAAATTACTAACCAAATGTCATTGTCACTGTCAGAAGATTGCTGTTCTCATAGGTCAACCACAGCAGGAAAGAATTTTAACAAGATGCTGCCTGACCCCAGGGATCTCCATGCAGCCCCTTTTGCATCAGGCGCCTCGGTGTAATACAAAGACATCCATCCTTCACTGCAAAAGTTTTCACAAAGTAGCACTGCTGAGTCCTGAGTGCTGCTGCAGGTCTGAAACACCAAATGCCTCCGTGTGCATTTATTTCACTGGCATGCACTCACCCCGCATATGCTTCAGAGGATCTGTACGAGAGCCTCAGCCTGAGTGTCACCCGGTGAAACCCAAGAGCTGCATCCATTTTTAGAACAGGCCTGCCTGAAGATATGTTGCATTATCTCAGCAACACGTAAGGGAACAAAATGAACTGCAGCTCCCCCTGCCACTTATTTACCTTCTGTTTAAACAGAGTCTCTTCAGCCCGCTCCATTCCCCATTCCATGGGCACCCATTTACTCGGCACCTCTCACAGGGCTGGCCAGTCTATTTTTAAAAGCATGCTGCTGGCTTTTATCTTAAGCTGCTTTTTTTTTTTTTTTTTTTTTTTTTTTTTAGCTCTTGTACTCTTTAAACTTATTTAAAACACGTTGGCAGACAAAAGCAGTGAAGGGGGATGTAGCAAATGCTTCACAGTTGGCATTGCAAGTTGAGAATTAAGGCAAGAGAAAAAAAAAAAAAAAAAAAAAAAAAAAAAAAACAGATTAAAAATAAATACCTGAACTCAAACAGCTGCGATCCTCACTTGGGGGAATATCTCTCATGTACTCAAAGGGAGTTTATCTGAAGCTAGACTTTAGGTCTTGCTCTGGCCCAGCTCATGGCAGCAAATACACTTGGGTGCTTGCAGCTGGGAGAGCAGCAGGCTGGCAGCTGCGAGGAGAGGCTTTCTGCTGAGGCCAGTAAAAGGATGTGATCCCCCACCTGTAAGCAATTTTGCAATTGTCTCAGTTTTGCTGTTTCCAGATCTGATATGTGATCGCTGAAATCAGTGGACTTGTAAAGTCACACAGGTAGAGGGACACAACCAACAGGAGGTTTGGGCAGGATGTTCCTGCAGGGATGACTCCAAACCTGGATGCATTTCACACTCTTGACCAGAGAGTGGTCAAGCCAAAACCCCCAGCAACTCTCAAAAGATGAACTACAATGAGGGAGTTTTGAGGCCATGGGTACTGGCATAGCACTAGATGCTGTATACAAGGATGATGGGCTGACTACACTCACACATCATTAGCATCATTAGCAATAGGAGAAAGCACTCCAAAACTACCTCAGCCTCATTAGAGCTTTAATCCATTTTTCCTGGAAGAACAGGGAGTTTTTCTTTCAAATTTTTGTGACTCCCTTTGCCAAGTTCATTTCTGTCCTACTTCTATCAAATTTTGAGTAATGATATTTTGGTTGCATTTTGGTTTCTATCAGTTTAATGCCATCCATAACCTTGGTTTTCTCTACATCTGAAAATTCTGGGGAAAACATATGCTCATGTATCATATACATATTTGGCTTCCTACAGTGCATATTCTGGGGGAATGCTACTTTAGGCTGACCATGAGTTGGGATTTTTTTTTTTTTTATATATATATATTTTTTTCCAGAGGGACAACAAGGGAACGGGCTGGTTACAGACACTGCTGCTGCTACAGAGAGGATGATAACACATTGGGGTGGCCAGGCTGAAAATTGGGAATTTCCTGGCAATTTCCCAGGATGGGGAGACAGGGAATTACTGACACCCAGTTGCAAGCTTTGCATTTTGGCAGCTTAGAGATTTTTCTAGCCCTTGCCTTGGACCTCGATTTTTTTTTTCTCAGTACTCAGGTGCCAGGCTCTCCCTACAGAGCTGCCCTGAGCACCCTGCTGATGTTCCTGCAGTGACCAGACGCCCAGAGCTGCCTCTGTAATACTGTGTACGTCCCAGGCTGAGCTCAGCTCCATTTCAGATTCAGGACATCTCTGAGAACTGGTTGAAACGAGGACTCACTAAAGCTTCCATCAGATGCTGACGGGCCTCTTTGTGCCAGGAAAACGGATGTGTGCAACAGCAGCAAAAGTGCCTGGAAGCATCCCAAAGCCTGAGTGAAATGAGGGAATTTTGAGCGGCACCAAACAAAAGGAGCAGTGATTTAATCTCCACAGATGGGGAGGGGGGAGCAGCGTCAGGAAAAGCAGGAGGATGAGATTAGCTAGGCAATAAAATGAAAATGAGCAAGAGGTGGAGCAAACTGTGCTGAGATAAGAGGAGGTGGATTACAGAGCTGGCAGATGGAAGGGGAGCAGGCAGCCAAACAGGGAACAAAAAAACAGGTAATAAATCCGTAAAAATCTCAATCAACAACTTTAAATACCATTTCCAACCCATTTTCTCCAGGGAGCCAAGTGACTGTGGCAGATGTACAGCCTCCCCTGTGTGCCCCGGGCCTGCCCCGTGCTGCTGCGGGCCAGGCGACTGCGAGTGGCCAGCAAGGTGTATGTGCTGGGGCCCAAAACCCTTGCACGGCAGCCAGGATCCTTCCTGGCACAAGGATAAAGAAGTCATTTAACACCAAGAGGTGAAAGAAATCGCTTCTTTCTTGACTGACCATTTGACTCAGCCTAATTCAGCAGCATGAAAGCGACACATCGTCTCTTTTGTTGGCTGAAAGGGGCATTTCCTCAAGCCTCGCAGGGGCACATTAGGCTGGGTATCTCAGTTCCGGACGATAAGGCAGCTTTTATCAAGAAGCTTTCATTACTGTGGTTAAACTGGCAATAGGTGATTGATAATAAGCAGACATTTGACCTCTGCTCAAGAGTCATTAAGCCCTTGACCACTGAGATTTTGGAGGATAATCTCTAGAATATCTTCGGCTGTGTCATTTTGGAAAGGCCATGGTGCAGCTTTCCAGATCTCTGCATGCCCCACATGAATTCCCCAATCTTCCATTGCCTCAGGCATGTCAGTGCCCGGTGGCACTATCTCTGTCACAGTCCTCCCTATCTCAGGAGGTTATATGAAATCATTTATTTGGCATTATATTTTGGGAGTCTGGGAGAGAATGGAAATTATGTGGGTACTGCAAAAACAAAAAGGGAAATTAATGGCCGAAGATAAGTAATTACTTTATGAGTCTGAAACCTCTTTGTGGTAGGGACAGCTTTTTTCTCTGTAGTGGTGGGATGCCCAGCCCCACTGAGTTTGTGCTGAAGAGAAGCAGCAGTGATGGCTCACACTTCATTGTAGACATCCGTATGGAATAATAAATACACGTCTTGAGCTGGCAGTTTCCCATCCAAATGTAGGGCATGGGCAGATTAATCTCATTGCTGTTGAGCTGGGTCAAATGATCTCCACTTCCAGAGGTACCCCAAATGGGTACCTCTTCCTCCCTCTGCCCCCTTAGCTTGTTTAATGTCCCTCAAACCATGGCTGTAAAAAACAAAATTGTACTATAAAGGGGCATAGGTCCAACCTTGTAAACATTGTTTTCATTTATCTCTTCAAGGCTCCCATTAGCTTTCCCTCATAGTCTGCTACAGATATGGCAAAAAGGTGCCTGGGACAATAATCTTCATTTTTGGCCTTTAAAAATCATAGACTGGAGAATAAATTTCATTTCAGGCAGACAAAGAGCTCTGATTTGAATTTTTTGGGGGTGGGTGGGAATGCACAACCTTTCCCCAGCAGAGGACCAGGAGAGCAGAGTGGTGCAGTGTGGGGAGGGCAAGGGGATGGCGGGGAAGGCAGGGAGAGCCTCGAATCGGGAGCTCTGTCCGGGAGCTTTCTTGAAAATCCCTCTGACTCCTAGCTATTGGCATGTTTTTAGGAATAAGAAGCATTTCTACAATGTTGAACAGACTGGAAAAAAAAAAAAAAAGAAAAAAAAAGTCTATTTTCTTTTTTTAAGAACATTTTTTTCCCTTTGGAAAGCACTGTGGTCAGTCTTGGACAAACTGTGGGAGTTAAGTGCATGAAATTCAATACTCATGTTATATACCAGAGGTCAGGCTCAGGGTCCCTTCAGATCTAAAGCATACGTGCAATAAACATTTCCCCAAAAAGCCCCTCCAAAACCCCCTAAGCCTTCCATTCAGCTTCTGGAAACCGCGGCGCAAAGACAGAACAAGACCTGGTGGCAGAAAGTCAGCAAAGAGGACAAAAACATTCGGAGTTTACATTCGACTTCAGTTCCTACAGCATTCACGCTCCCTGCCTAGCCAGAGCCTGGTGGGGAGGCTCAGTAAACAGCATCACCCTGACGAAGCCCAGCACCCGGAGCCGACGCACCGAGGGCTCATGGAGCAGCCCGGGGCTCCCAGCTCTGCAGGCACTTGCTCCTCAGCTGACCCCAGAAGCTGCTGTATTTCACATGCTGTTCCTCCCTCATCCGAGCTGTGCTGTGAGATAGCTCATCCCGCTGGAAACTATAACTAAAAACACCGTCTAAAAACAGCTCCTCTTGCTGCGTGCCCAGAGGGGAGGAGCGGTCCCCAACGAGCACAGACAAACGGAGCTCGAATAAATAGCTGGGCTGAAAAGGACCCAGGAGGGCAGCCCAGGGCTGCGGGGCCGGGCAGTGATTTCACACCAAGAGGCAGGATCTCTCGGTGTGAAAGTGCCCGGCGATGACTTGCCCGCTTCCAGACCACGAGGCTGCTTTTGCTCTAACTGCAGCCGGCTGTGCTCGGGTCGGGCTCACGGCTGTGTCTTGGCACCAGGTGTTACGAGGAGCTGATTTCCACCGCAGGATTAACAGCAGGATACAGAGCACAAACTCATTGCAAATTTGTGATAAAATCAAAGCTCCATCTGTATTCAGGCTGGAACTTGGAGCTAGGAATGATTGCTGTGGGAGAGCTGACAGTTTTTTCTTATTACCAACAAAATAAGCTTTTCCTGCACCTTGAAAAAAAGTAATTCTTTTTTCTTTAAAGGTTATATATACATATATATAAAACAGACATATAGGGAGAGTTGCAGAGAATTGAAAACGTTTTAAAAATATTTAAAGTGCAGTGTTTACTCTTTTCTTTAGAGGAGCTCAACTGTTCTCTGCTTGGATGCAAATGAGGCACACACTACTTCCACTCTAGGTATTTTTGGTCAGAATGAAAAGATAAATAGACAGTGTACGTCAAACGTCACACTTTTAGTCAGCTTTATCTAACTTTGGTCAAGAATTTAAAACTTTGCACAGGCTGCTAGCACATTTCAAGGCTGAACTGTAATTCTCCTCTGACAAAAATTTCTTGCTAACCGAGCCTGTCTGTGACATGGGAACCAATAAGCTAAAGCTTAAACCAAGGCTGTCAAACTCATTTCACTTATTAGTTATGAAATGGGAAAAAACAGCAAGCTTCGGTGTCACATGGAAACATGAGCACGGTGGTGACACAGCCTTTCATGCACAGTGTCAGCACTAAAAACAGTGTATGGATTATTTGGGAGGTTATAAACACCGATCTCATGATTCTATTCTGGGTTGGCCCTACGACAAAAAAAAAAAAAAAAAAAAGGAAAAAAAATAAGCAAACCAAAACAATAACAACCACCAGCAACAGCAAAAAGCCCCAAGCAATTAGCAGCTGTGCTCTGCAGCCCTTGTGCTGGTGACAAGCGGAGCTGGGAGAAGCGTGGCCCCGCTGATCCTGCAGAGCTCAGGACTGTGGCAGGGCCCCTCCGTCCCCGCTCCCTGCGGCTTGCTGTCGGGATGAGTGTGAGCCACGTGAGCCTGCAGCACTGGGGACAGGATGATTTACACCAGGACAACTGCTGGAGTCACCCCCCCAGCTGGCTGCCCTGCGCCTGCTGCACAGAGAGCGCGGCTGCTCACAGCTCCTGAAACACTGCACTTGGGAGGTGGCTTTTTTCTTCCCTTTTTATTTTTATAAGGCAAGCGACCATTGCCGGGTTATCCGTGCTGGTTTGCCCTCACAGGGCACAGTTCACAGACTGCTTTGCAAATAGGTGAGCCACCCGTGCAGCCCATGCCATCCCTGGAGAGGGCATCCTGGCCCCGGGACAGTGCGTGTCCCCATTTAGCCTCTTACGACTGAGGCCAGGGCAGATGTTCAGAATGGCTCTTTCTAATCTTCAGCTTGTCAAACCTTATTACTTGACTTTATTAAGTCTATCTCCAAACATCTCTAAAGTAACGCGCGGTGTTGCTTTATCCCAAAATAGCCGCTCGGTATGAGATTTTGGCAGCTGGTGCTGAGGCTGGATGAGACCCTGGAGAGCAGAGTCAGGAAGGCAGCCACAGCCCAACCTACTCGTGCTTTCAACGTTCACAGCTCCCTCCCAGCCCCACAGGACCCCAAACCCTCCTGTACCACAGGAGATCTACAACCATCCCCCCTCCTCCGGCTACCCTGGGTTCAAAACTGGCCAAAATCCTGCTCATGAACAACTTCAGGCACAGGAGAAGATTTGAACGTGGACCCAGACTGTACAACTGCAGGTGCTTTTCACCAGGGTACCGCCCTAATTCCAGTTACAATAGGCCTTTTCTCTGCTGTCAGAGAGATGAGATGTCTGTCAGAAAGAGGTACAGAGCCACTGGTAATTATTAAAAGCATTTATCAGTAAATCCAGGACTGAAAGCATAGTGAAGGGTGGGTGGAAAATCTTTTGTGAGCCATAAAATTTCCATGAGAGAAGTTTTCATTGGAAAGAGCTGGAGGAAATCATACTGTATTTTAGGTGTGATATAAAGTCTTATCAGTGACTGTTTTGACATAGTTTTAACCTCTGACTAAAGTACAACAATTTAAAAGACATCTGGTAACTGATGATTTTGCAAAGCTGGAAGAGCATTGTATACATTCAAATGAGCTCAAAAAAAAAAAAAAAAAAAAGCAGAGGCACATCTGTTTTCATAAATTAGAAAAAAAAATTGTGGCAGTGTTGCTGCCGATGCTCGTTTGGAAGTTGAAGGCAAGTAAAAAGCAGAGTAGATCTAATCTCTGAGGCTGGAGGGACGGGACATGCAGACACCCTCCTGCCTCCCATGCTGAGCAGTTTGACAGCAGCAGCTGGAGCTGGGCTGCAGAGAACTTTGGCCTGATCCTCTCCCGAGCCCTCTGCACGTGATGCCGCCTGCCCTCCCCCCTGCTTTTCACCATACCAATGTTTTAGGGTGCTACTACTGCCCAGTGGCTACTGCCCTGGCAAACCTGGGCACGGTATTGCTACAAGAAGACCTCACACACACAGGCAGGTCCAGATCGTCACCAAATTTCTACTGCCTGCTCTGTCCTGGTGCTGCAGAAAAGCACTTTTGGCTATTCAGTTTAATTTCACTTAGATACAAGTCGTGAACTATAACACAAAGAGTAGCTGTTCATCCACCAGCACAGCTCCAAGCTGCTGTATCCCCCCCGCCGGTATGGGGCCCAGCCCACCCCGTCCCATCAGATCTAACAGGCAATGCTGGAGCAGATCCGTGTCCTGGTCCTCAGCCCTTCCTTCCTCTTCACACCAGGCCAGCAGCCCAGGCCACCTTTCTTCATCCCCAGTACCATCTTTCATCAGCCCACAGAATTTCTCGCATCTTTTCCACATAAGAAAAGTGGTCAGATTCAACCCAGAGTAAAAAGATCCTCATTTGGCCCTGGATGCGTTGAGAACATGGGTCACACAAGAGCTGGAGCGGAGGAAATCCTGGCTGTGTAAGCAACAGGGATTTCTGCCAAGAAGGCCAGAGACTTTTTTCTGTAGTTGGCCCTTGGAGAATGCTTTCTTTGACCAAAGAGAAAAAGTAAATGTAAAAAATCCATCCCTTGCAAATTTACGAAAGCATGGCTGTGTGCCATGGGCTTTCTAACTCCACAGTAATGTCCCCCATCATAATCCGAATGGCTGAAGCATCCTCCAAGAATCCTCACTACCTCTCTTTTTTTTTTTTTTTTTAATTTTGTTTGTTTGTTTAAATTAAAGCCATTAGATGGCCAGAGAAGCAGCAGCCAGTGCAAAGGATGGAACTAATCTCGGTGGAGGTTCTGGGCAGCCCCCACTCAGCCAGGTCAGGCTTCTGCAGGGCCCACATTCTCCCCGTGCACGGCAGAAAACACTGGCAGGGACAAATTCTGCCCCTGCTAGTGTGTGAGAAACGTCTGCTCCAGTCACAGCTGAGCGATCTGTGAGGTTTCTCTCTGCTCCCACCCCCCCCAAAGAGAATAACCATCCTCTTAAAGCCGGTTTTCAGGCAGATTCAGCTTTCCTTGGACTTTTCTTACCGACCAGAAGTTTTGCATATCTCTCATTGACCCTTCTTTCCATGCTGATAGTGATGCTGCCTGAGAGCTGCCATTTCAGAGAGCTGCTATAGGATGAGCAAACTTAACAAACGCAACATTTTTTTTTTTCTTTTTCTTCTTCTTTACAAGAGAGGCCTTTCAGCTAAGAAAAATCACATTTTCCTCTACCTAGCCATTCCACCAATCAACTAAAAACCTCACCAAATTAAAGAAACCAGGACTTAACTCCTAACCAGGCCTTGTCAGAATTACCCACAGCCCAGCCCTATTCACCAGGGCCCAGATTTCTTCTGCTGAATTTCCTGGGAATCCCGGCCAGCCATCTTCAGCACGAGAAGACTCAGCCCTCAATTTCATGTCTGTCGCCGTTCTCCAGGGTTTGTGCTATCTGGAGTCTTTCCTGCAGCCAGGCTGGCTCTGTTCCCGTGGCTGGGAATGAGCTTCCTGAGCCATCCCCTCTCTTATCACTCATTGCGCTGATAATCAGCCTTAAACAAGCTCGACCTTTTGATTGATTTGAACTTTGGCCAACACGAAAACACTTGTTCTAGCAGATGAGGTCAGTCACTCAGCTGCCTGCTTTGTATAAGGGGACAGTTAGTGACACAATGGTTTTAAATCACGGTGTATTTCCCACCCTGAGGACAGGGGAAGAAACAAAACTCACCAGAGGCTGTCTGCTGACATTGGGCTGGGCCAGTCTTCAGTTTGGGCTTTCAGCTCCTGCCTCGTGGTTACTTCTGTCATTACACGTTTCAAAATAAAGAAACCTTCCAAATCATCTAGGAGAAGCTCTTATTTGTCATCTTCCTATCCTCTCCCTTGTGCCCTCTTGACCTCCTGAAGTCACCCCTGGACTGCGGAGGATGCCTCCTACGAAGGATGCCCAGTCACAGCTGACCTTGAGCATTTAATAACTAACAATGACAAACAAAACCTCAGGACTAAGAGAATGTTTCCACGGCATTTAAAATAGACTTGGAAGGAAAGAGGTTTTATCTAAACAAATAAACATACTACTCAAGCTGTCATGGGCCAAAATTTGTAACATCGTGCTATATTTCAGACTTGGAAAGGAAAAAAAACACAACTGAAAATGGAATACAAATAGCAAGCGGAAAGAAATGCAGAAACCAAACATGCAGGGAAAACCACAATGGAGTAAATCCAGATCATTTCAGCATTATAAAGGTATTTTATGCTAGTGTGAAGAGGAATTTATTATTTTATTTTCTTCTCTGCAGGATTCAATTTAGACAAATACAAGTGCTGTCAGTGCCTCCATTGCTCTCAGTTTTATAAGAAGGGGTTGGGTTGGGACACACAGACTAATGCGCGCTTCTTTGAGCCCTGTGACTAACAGGAGTACTGATGGGCCATTTCTTTCCTGTCTTGCAGAATAATGCTCATGAGCCTAAAATTTTCTAAAAAATTTGGTAATGTTTGTTAGTCTAGAGTTACTGCTGAAAAAATTGCAAAAGGAAATCTTAGCTGTAGAAGTGAAATTTCTATATTAACCTAAATACTGAGAAAGTTTTTTTTTTCGGTGATTTCCAGGTTGTGAAGCACTCACAAGAATCCTTCCTGATGGTCATCATGTTGTTGCTATAAGAGGTCATGGCTATGAATGTGAAGAGAGATCTCACCTTGTTAGGACATAACCAAGGGGAAAGCACCCGGATACAACCACTTCTAAAGATGGTGCAACCACCACCTAGGTACTGGCTTGATGCATTCTCTACCAGGTGAAGCTGTTAGGGAGTCTGTTGCTTCATCCTTAGATACAATGAATTCCACTTAAAGCACATGGAAATCTGGAATAACTCACCACAGCCATCCACTTCTCAAGTACAGCCTTGAGGCTAAATTTCCTATAGAAGTGTTTCGGGAACCTTTTGCTGCCCTGACTATTCAGATTTCTGGTAGCACGTGGGCTCCAAAGTAGCAGGCAGTGGAGCATTAGAGAGGACCTCTTGTGAGCACAGCCTTCACGGACCAACATCTCCAGCATCACTTCCCAGTGCCGGCCTCAGCCAGCCCATCTCTAGGAGGTGCCCGTTCTGGTGTTACAAAGGCAGCTGTGTGATGGGGCGGGGAAGCTTGGCATTGCTCAGCTGGTGAATGGGCATCACTTGTCCAGCAGATCAGGGGCAGGGTGGGATGAGGACAGTGCAAATGGGCTGCCCAGAGCCCCCAGGGACAGGGCTGAGCTGCAGCCGGGTGGGTGCACAGCCTGCACCTACAGAGGTGTGAGCGGAGGGCAAACCCAGGCTGTCCCCGCAGGGACTGGGGAAAGCAAACCAAGCCCGTACCGCTTTACTGCTCCCTGGGGGCTGATTTAAGAACTGCTCTCACCTAGCAAAACCACGTTAACCCGGTGAGTAAAATCGGTCATTTCCAGATTGCAATGCTACAAGACTTCTCATGCATTTGCAAAACCACTTATGGCCAGTGCCTGAAGGCTTGTTAATCTTGGTTAACTCATGCTGCCTCTTTAGAAGAACTCTGCAGAGCCCCAGAAGTCTGCAACTAGCATACCATATCCTTTCCTTCTTGCCAACTGTAGTAAAGAATCTGGTGTTCCTTGTTCAACACGTGTAATTACTTCAGGGGAATACGGTTAATTCTTCAGCTTGCAGGGTCTGATGGTTGGGGTGCATCAGTGGTGCCTTCAGCAGACTGAACGCGGGGCTGTGCACCTCCCAGCAGCACTGTGCCACAGCATGGTGCTCTCTGCACAAACAAGGTAACCTACAGCACCTTCAGGAGGAGCACAGCCCTGCAGGACTGACTTGGATGCAAAAGAAGCGGGAAGGCAGGAAAGCAGGAACACCACTTTTCAGAGCTCATCATTCAACTACACACATAAAAAAATATCCACATGAGCCAGCTGTAGGGCCCTGAAAACCTGCCAGCAGAGAGAAATAAATAAATACATAAACAAACAAACATATAAGTTTAAAAACAAGCACACAGACATCTGAGTGTCTATAAATTTTACATAGCAACATTCTGTCCTTTGGATCATGTCCCCATATCCATTCAAGTTTGGAAAGTTAAATACAGCTAGCATCTTGTAAAATATTAATTAAAGTAAGCATTATACTGGGGCCCGTGAATCATTTTACATGTGTTCAATATTTGCAAGTGTCACCATGGTGAAGAGTTGGTCTCAGCACCTAGCTACAGTGCGTTAGTTATAAAGGCTTGTGAGCAACTGCTCAGCCATTGCTACTGGCTTCCCAACCTATAAACCTGTCATCTGGCCTGGGACAGCTCAGAGATCATAAAATAAGGCTTACAAGGCAACATCACTATTTGAAGTTAATCCATGGCTCATGTGTCAGCTCCAAGAGTTAATGTTACCAACACAAAAATATCTGCAACAGGAAAGCACTGACTGGTAAATATGAATGCTGGATGAGATAAAATAGAAGATAAGAACTCTCATAGTAATCTGAGGCAATAAATTAATGGGAAGTCATATAAAGTGTGAAAGTTTTAACAATCATAAGCACAGAGAAGGAAAAGCCTCTGAGAGTTCACTAATGCCTCCTCAAGTGATTCTATAACCCCCAGTTTCAAGGCCTCTCTCTGGATCGCTAGGGGAATTACCCTGTGGATTATAATTTTGGGGAATAGATGTGCTGCATGTGCTCCTACATTCACAGAGATCTAATATCCACATACAAATATCCAACGTCCTATGAGAATGTAATGTCTTATGTCTAGCAAAAATGTCATTAGTTGTATGATAGTGATTTACCACACAATCCCTGCCACATGGTAGCCAAAGCATTTCATACAAAGAACCCAACCTGGCAAGCTGGACACTTATATCAGTCTTTCAATATTAACTCTGTCACAAAAAGAACAGTTTAAAATTTTTAAGTACAGCATCTGGACCAGACTCTACCAAATGCTATTATTTTATCTCTTTGGCTTCTCTTTGGCTTGTGCTGCGAGGAGGTTTTAGGTACCCTCCCTTGCTCTGTCAGGGCTGCAGTAATGAGATCAGTCCATTCCCCAGCGCTAAGCATCTGACTAGATGAATAATCCAGGCAGAGAACCTCATGCATCCCTCCTCCCCTGCTCTCAGCCCACTGATTATCTCAGATCATCAGTGTTTTGGATGACCGAATAAACAGGATTATCTTCTCCCAGTGCCTGTTAAGTCAAAACTGTACGGCGATCCTATTAGTGGATCGCAATAGTGTGAGTATATCCAAGCAGGAGATTATCTTTTGCTTGCTCTGTGGAGCTGAAAACAGTACTGGGAAATTTTTAATCTCCATGAAGGGACACTAGAGCTCACAGAAAGAAAACCAAATTCATCATTATCCTCAATCAGCTGCCTAGCTCAAAAAAATTATCACGATTGACAAAGTCATAACCTTCTTTCATTGATATAGTAATGGATTTGGGATGCCAATGAAAAACATCTTACATGCATAGCCTCTTTCATCCAAACTGATCCCAGAATGCTTTACAAGTGCTGCATGCAAATGGCACGTGGGATTAACAGCACTTTACAGTGGCCTGTTTCTGTTCCCACTGAGGTTAGCGAGAACAGAAGTGGGACTTGCCGCTGAGTAAAATGTGAACCAGGCTGGAATGCGGCCAGGACACTGAGATCAAGACTTGCATTCATCTGGAAACTGCTGGCACAATGGGCCCTGTTGATCGGGGCTTTGGGTTTACGTCTTGTCCAAAACAATGTAGCAAGTTACAATGAGGCATAAAATGATGCCATTTTAAACATCTTGGTAATTTAGCATTATTTATTTTTCAAACAGTCCAAGATAAAAATATTGAAAGAACAAGCAAAGGAGGAAATACCCATATCTAAATTAAAATCTTCTTACATTAACCATCTAGATTTTAACAAGGAGCAGTGGGGAAGGAAAGCCAGCCAGTTCCCAACACTTTTACATAAATGCATGCAAAATAATAAATTCCTTCAAAAGAAGCTTTGAAGAGCATAATTAAGCATGAAAGTTACCATATATTAAATTATACATCTAGCAAAAAAGAGTCATTAGCCCAACAAATGGACTGTTAATGATTTCAGGTTTCCTTAAGGCTATGAGCTAATAAACCTGTGATTAACCAGCATTTCTGGGATGCTGCGGCTGAAAGCTGGCAGCCTGGTGTCACAAACCTCACCCACAGCTTAAGAAGTGCAGAAAAAAATAAAGCCACCAGAAATCGCACTATATTTGGTACCTAGAAACAACCCGAGTTTTGAGCAGGTGAAATCCCTGCTTTGGGGCACTGGGAACTTCACCACAAGGTGAGACACCTGATGTCCCCTTGGTGTGCTGGGGTGTAAAACACACCCATGGGATATCCTGCTCGATGTTTTGATGAATGAGATTCTGGTCCTTTGCTCAGAAGCTCTGGGAAGAGGATTTCCAAGCCTTTGGGATTCCCTGCCCAGGTTGCCACCACCTCATCATTTCTCTACTGAAACCTGCCTGGTTTCAGAATGGCCTGCTGGATCATTTCCCAATGTGGAGCTTTGAAATGATGGCTAAGAGCTGGTGAGACAACAGGAACCAAGCGTGGTAGCCAGAAGAGCCCCTTTTAAGGCAAGATAAAGTCTCCAGCAATGCATCCCAGTACAGCCATGCCCAGGAGTGCCCATGTCACAAATACTTCTATTTGGAAGTCATTGCTGGTAGCACCTGGGTCACATCCCTGCTGCTCCGACCTGCTGGCAGCTGCCTCTTGCAGCCCCAGCAGCCATTTATATGGTAAGTAACACAACAGACATGTGCTTGACAGCTTCCTTCAGACATTTCTTAGCAACTGGAAAGAAAAAAAAAAAAGGACATTTGGACAGCCAGCTCTCTCCAAGCACCCATATTTATTTCCCTCATACAGTTTGAAAAGCTGAGGACGTGGGAACCAAAACCTGCACAAAGTGCTCCTCTCCCGCAGAAGCAGGGAGGATGGTGCCCACCCGCTGCTGTCAGGACTGCAGGAGACATGAGAGCTCACGTAGGCATTGCATTTGCCTGCACAGGGCAAACTGCTTGAAATTAAAGCACAAGTATGTGCAGAAACCACACCTCCATATGAGCAAGCAGATATTTGTCAGTGCAATTTCAGACAAGTGAAATCCTTCTTCGCTGACACGAATGCCGTACGTTACTGGGTAATATTATCAGTCACATTAAAGCGTGAGATGAATGAAACAAAGTCTTTCATTGGCTGCAATTACTTGGTAGTTCGAAACAGAGATGGGAAGTAATCCATCAGGTTGAAGAAAACAGTTGTTCATCCCTCCATCCCCAAACAAATCATCATCTTCACCAACAGGCCCCCGACTTCAGCTTAACTGTGGGCATAGGAATATGCGCGAACTCCTAAAATGTTCAAAGAAGAAACGTGCATCCACGTACATATTGCATCTGACAGAATAGCCTAGAACCGGTGGGCACCCCAGGGTCTGCAGGCAGCTGGGGGCTTGGGGTACAGCTCCCATCACAACAAAGATGCCCAGGCCCAGGTTTCCCAGCCTGTTCCCCTGAGCTGCTGCTCCACAGCTGCCTGGAGGGGCTTTGTTGTTGCTGCTTGATCTGCTGCTCTCCTCTCTCCCCCCCTCAGTAATATCTCCTCATCGCCTTCTTCCAGGGGAGAAATGTGTAAGTGTAGAAACTGTCAGTGTAGAAACTCTGTCTCTTCACAGTGGCCCTGGGCCTCGCCGGCACTTTGCTGTTTGCTCCCTGGAGAGCCGCTAATGGTTTGGTCTGACATAAAGTTCTCACACTTAAAATAAATGGTATAAACACAGACCTCTCCAGGAAGATCTAAAAGCAAAATGAGAAATCTGTTTGATTTAAGGAAGCTCTTCCTTGAGTATTTTTTAACGCTTTTAACTAACCAGTAGTTCTGATGATATTTTTTTTAAAAAGTAAAAAGAAGAAGTATTTTCCTCCTTTAGCGTCTGCATGATTTAAGGTCCAAGATTTATATTTCCACATAACAAAAAGAAATCGGATCCTGTTTCAGCAGAGGCGATGGCAAAAACTCCCACTGACTCCGGTTACAAATAGAACAAGCCCCATGTGCAAACTACGAAAGTAAGTTTTTGTGGAAACAATATCTACCAAACACTACAGGAAGTTAAGAACTTTTCCTTTCTTTTCTGCTTTCCTTATGGTAACATGTAAGGCATAACCTCTGATGGCTTTTTTGACCTGATCTTTAAAATCTGTATAATTTTGTGTCAGATAAGTCATCCATATGGTGCCTGATTCTTCACCTAAATGCTGTTTTTTCTTATTATTCCTGCAAGAAGAACATGGCTTGATTTTGGCAGCAGTTGCATAGACTTCAGAGTAAATATAGCTGTCACTGACTTTCCCTGAGACTCAGATACTTCTGAAAATAAGCTTTTTGGCACCCACTAAGGAACATGCTGAACATCTCCTTTAGTTACATGCCCCCAAAATAAAAAGAACCTATAAAAGTTCTTACAAGTAGCTATAAGAATTTGATTCGAGGTCTTATTTAACTCTCCTTATAAATATTCAGGGATGGTCCAGTTCTCATTCCAGTGATATCAGTCAGAATATCTTCAGTATAATCAGTGGTAGCATCACAGTATATAACTGGACAAATAAGATAATTATTAAAAATGACAATTTAATTATTCCTTTTTAACAGCCTCATCTGCATTTGTATGCTTGTGCAACAGAGTTCAGTTAAAGGGGACCTAAGTTACAACTTACACTGGATCCTGAAATCCAGCTCACACAGCTCTGCCACAGATCTTACTATTTAAAATGAACTTTCTAAATTTGTTTTGTTTTTAACATGTTAAAAAATCTCTCCCACTAAAGTCAGTAGATTTTCCAGTGAACTCCAGCAACTTAACCCTGCAACATTTTACTATTTCTAGATTAAAGCATGAGTTTCAAAATTTGCCCTAAAGAACAAATATATGCATGAAGTTACAGTGACGTTGCAGCAAGCCTAAGAGTCATCCTGGAATAGAAAACAATCCAAGCAACAATATTTGGCTCTGGGAAGTTTTCCCAGAAGTTCAGGAGCAGCAGCCTCTCTTCTGCTAAGGCTAGAAAAAATTCTGGATCTAGGCTCCTGTGCATGGCTCCTAAGGCCATCAGGCTGTTTAATCTGCTAGAGTTGAGTATTCTGTTATGAAAAGCTTATATTACACCTCTTCAGGATTCTGTTTTGTTCCAGAGATTACCTTCTGAAGGGAGCTAATCCTGAAACATACATATATACATACATATTTAATATACATACATATTTAACTTCCTAGCAGCTAGGCATGCCCATATACAAATGGGAGCAGACTTTGTGAGGTCTTCAACATCTACCTGCAAAGTGACTACAACAGATTAGCATTATTTCTTACTAGAAGCATCCTGGTTTAGTAAAAAAAAAAAAAAAAAAAAAAAATGGTCCCAGGAGTGTTTTACTACCACAGCTGACCACAAGATGGAAGTCCTTTTCCATTAGATGTCTCCTGATTAGGAAAAGTAATAAAAAATACATCCTTTCTCCAGAGAAGTGTTTTAGAAGAAGCAGAATAGAATATCATCCTGTCAGCAACTTGTCTGGGAGGCCTCATCCATTTCATACTCTTTCTCCATCCAGGAAAATAATTAGAAGAGCTTCCAAAATGATGGGGAAGCTGCTGGGTCTCCCACTTTGCAGCCTGATCCGTTTGGCAGCAGAGTGCTGGGTCACCCTGCTTTCCTCCCTTGCCCCAGGACAAGCACAGCTCCACGAGAGGGATTTTATCAGCACATATGGTAGAGAAATAGGTAAGATCCTTTTATCCAGGTGGGTAGCCAAGGTGTAATCAATTTCATTTAACTAGCAGAGGTTTAATTTAAAACCAAAGCCTTTTCCTGAGAAGTTTTCCATTTTTTTCCAAGAAGGGCAGTTTTACTCAGAAATGATCCTGAAGGAAATCCCTAGCCAGCTCCACTCGATACGCCGGTAGCTTAGATACACCAAGCAGAGAAAAGCTCTGTCAACATGTGTTCATTGTTTAATTTGGAAGCATGAAGGATAAAGTAAACTCTTTCTTCATACCACTGTTTTTTTTTTTTTTTTAAGAGCTAAAAAGCCCTCCGAGGAATGACTCCAGCCACCCAAAGCCTGCGATGGCAGAGTTCAGGGGGTTCAGCAGAGTTCAGGGGGTTCAGCAGGATTTTGCCTAAACTGCTGCACTGTACCCTACACAAAACCACTGGTCTGGGATCTAAATGCTAAATGTCATTTATTTTTGTTGTTGCTTATTTACAAAAATATGCAAAGCCTCGCTGTGGGATGCCACCGGGCATAAACAGAACCAAAAGGCCATTGCTGTCCCAAGGGGCAGCAGAAACGAGGGTGAGGCAGGACGGCGGGTGGGAGATGTGTCCCCTTCCCACCTCCAAGACAGCACAAGATGCGATGTGTCCTGCTGCCCAGGAGGGAGGGCTGCCCATGTCAAAGCTGAGACCCTCACTCCCCGTGCCGCTGCATCTGGCCCAGCTTGCCAAAGCTTGCTTTTTAATAAACTACTACTATGAAAGAAGTGAAAGAACAGCTTCTCTGTTTTTAATTAACTGATCAAATTTACCACTCTAAATCTAATTGAGACAGCAAGTAGGGAACTACATTTAAAGACAGACAAGACATTTGCATCTGTTTTGCTGATTATAGTAGTTGCACGTTTTACTTTAAACATCAATGGGTTGCAACTGCTATTCAAATGATATGGAAATTGCTACTTTATACTGAAATTTCCCTTAAGCAACAAAGGAAAGGATTAGCACATGGCTCTGGTTTTTCTTTTCTCTTCTTCTTTTGAATTTAATAAAACACTGTGGCAGTGGAAAACTCTTTGATGGTTCATAAACAACACCTGTATCTTTCAATATTTTATTATACCAAGTTACAGAATATTTGAATCCTTTTGTGTAACTATTATGATAGCAATTTTTAATTAAAATAACCTTCTATATCTGAAACATTACATTAACTTCATTTTTACAAGTCTTCTCTACCACAAAAATGCACATACATAGGCTACATGGATACTTATGCAAGGGAATTAAGTTTCTTAGAAGCAATTTATAATACTTTATAATAAATATTTCAGGTTTAGGTGAAGCTAATCAACTGGGTGCCTGCATGGAGCCTGTCTAGTTCACACAAACTCAAGAAACAAGTCTCATGTGGTCAGTGCTGCCCGAGACTCAATCCAACATGTTTCTAGCAGCACAGAGCAGCATCAGTGCAAATGAGAATCACACCAGTCAAACCACAGTGTGAACTTCTCCCACTGCAGCTCACATAAGTAAAATCAGTTGCGTCCCAGCTGTTTGCAGGACTGATTGTTTAATCCCTGTCCAGCTCAGTGCCCTTTTATGCAATCCTAAAAATGGCAAATTTTTAGTGAATTTTAATGGTAAACTTCATTCCAGGTAGCAAATGTAAACGATGCAAGGGATATATAAAGATTGCTTTATTAATCTCCCCTCAAATTGACTACTTTTGCAAAAGACTAATTAAAAACACTCTACAGATGTTTTGAATATTACTGCAGGTTGGTGACATGGTGGAAAAACATGAACAAATAAATATCACTGGCAGCTTATGTGCCTTATAGGTACCTACCAAGGAGGAGTTTCAAGATGACCACTGGCCTTTCCACTGACTCCACTGTTACAGAATCTTCTTTATCCATATCATGTACCATGATCTGAATACGTCCTCTCATCACAGTTATCCAGAATCTGCTGAGGAAAACAAAAGTGCATTATTAACAAAATGTTTTTAAATAATCTCATGCAGAAATATTGATAAACTGTTAAACAATCTGTCTAAAGAGTGACTACCAACATTTTTTTGATGGCGAAACTTCACTGTTTCAGGGAGCTCGACTGGTGGGAAATTATCAAGTCTTCACCAAATTAGTTTTCTATTCTTGAAATTAGTTCATTCAAACACTAAAGCACTGAGGTCAATCACTGGGTTTTCGTGTTCCTTAAGCTTCCAGACAGACCTCATGAGAGAATTTCAATTCTTCACATACAGGTTAGAAGACAAATGCAAAAAGAGTGATTAAACAAAGTAACTCCTTTTTCCCAGTAAAAGGTTTCAGTAAATCACCCACGGTATACAGCATCACCAGTCTAGGACTGCCTACATTATGCAGGGACACAAATTCTCCTCTTACTCACACACCTCTGCAGTCCCACTACCTTCAGTGGACTTTTTCTCTCAAAGATATAAGGGCAACATTACTTGAAAACATTTGCATCACATTCATCCTACTGAAACCAACACAACAGGGCAGGCCACAATATATTCATGCGAGAGCTCTGATAACCATACTTGCACTTTTGGTTTTGTTAGTCACACATGAATATTTATGCACATTTCCATGATATGTCCCCTGGTTTGCATAGGGCACAGGTTGTCAGCAGCTGAAAGCCATTAGCATCTGACAGCTGCTAAAATAGCTTGTTTGAAACAAATAGGTGGTCCCGTCCATTGTCTAGCAGGCAGGTGATTAAGGCATCATTATGAGCTGCATCTTCTTTGGCAGCTGCCCGGACAAGGAAGGCCCTTCTTGCACTGCTCAGACCTGCCTGGCGGAGGGGAGATTTAATTATCGTCACTACATAATGGGTAGTTTGTAGGAGCCGGAGACCTGACAGAAACAGATAGTGGGCAAACAGAGGACAGCTCGCAGCCGATGAAGTAATTACAATCCAAATAAGAGTGCGTGAGCTGACAGGGAGCAGCAGATGTTGCTGTCCGTCAGCATCTCCATATAAAACATATGTTCAAATGTTATTTGAGAGAAAAAAAAAAAAAAAAAGGCAGCAGAACATTATTTGCATTATTTGCAGAGTTACATGATACTGGTGTGGGGGGGAAGCTCAGGGAAGAGGCAGATTCTCACAGGGAAAATCCTGGGGATCTGTGGGGAGCAGAGAGGTGGAAGACATGAAGTGCATGGGGTAGGAGGGATGGGGCAGGAGGAAGACACCGCTTCACCTTCAAACCTTCAACCTGCCGATCTCCTCCCCTCCCAACCCACTTCATGGATCTGATCCTTAGGTAGGGAGAGTGGGAATGCACTGAATTGTAATTGTGCTTGGAGGAAGAGAGAGAGAAGAGAAACCTGTGTGCTGGGCAGAGCTGAGGACTTCCCACCTCAATTGGGCAGACACGGGAAGGTGGTGGAAGTCCTGCTCATGTTTACCCTTCCCATGTGGGAAAGGCTGCATGCACAACAAGTACAAAGTGCTGCCCAGTATCTGCTCAAGTAGTTCTGCTTCTCAAAAACAAAATAAAAGCATTTAGTGGGCAGGGACAAAACAGGGTGCTCAAATACGACAGAAGAGGTGCAATGCAAGTGAACCCTTCTGAGATGCTAGGAATGCTTGCCTCCATACCACACTAATAAACAACTATTCCACTCAAGGCTATTTCATAAATTATTTTTAAAAAATAAAAAGATGCAAAAGCAGGAAATGCCAACATGTGCACATTACTTCCTTTTTAACTATTTTCTTGGCAACCCCCATCTGTTTTACCTCAGACTTTCTTCCTGAAGAGAATTAATAAGCTTAAAATTTAAAGAATTTCTGAAATGACTGTACCTACCACAATATCACCTTCTAGACTTGGGATGCTGTCACTGTCACCACCTTCCATATTTCCAGCATTGTTTTTCTTCAAAATCTGCACAAATAATTACTGTTGTAAACACATTTATGCAAGTTTTCAGAAAAGAAAAAAAAGCCAGACTCAACAGCAACATGAATTTGGTTTGTAAATTGCCATGCAGCACTGTCACATTATAAACAACTACGTACATGTACTGCTTCGCTGCCTTTGATGCAAAGCCAGAATCAGACCTTTTCAACATTTTCTCATTGAGGCTAAATGGCAAAACAAACCACGCATGCTGGAGTGCAGTGGCCTTGATGGGAATGGTGTCCAGGTGCGTTTCTTTTTGTAATACTGACATGGTCTTTCAAATATTGCAGCATTTTTCTTTGGAGACAAACAAAAGTCTCAGAATCAGAGCTACTTTCATAGAAACATCATTCTAAAATAATTTGCACATGAAGAGGGAATTGGGTTTTCTCATTTTGTCTGGGCTTACCAGAAAGGCTATCAGAAAAGTGGAGTATGTATTACATATTTTGGAGCTAGTTTTTGATTTCATTTCGCCCTTTTGCAGTGTGTAGATCCTCTGAGAAGGAACAGTCCCTGGGGACAAGGCAGCCTGATCCTAACTCCAGCCCACAGAGCAGCCTGCTGCTGCTCATCCTGCCTGCTTCTGGCCTTGGGTATTGGCAGCATCAGAGGGACAAGGGCCGGACGGGAAGGCAGCTGCAGCAGTCACTTTGTAAGCCCTGAGCTCTCTTTCCTTAGGCCGTTGGTTATTGGGGCAGACAGAGAGAAGGGGGGAGCTGCCAAGGACTGCCTCCTCAGAGAAACTTGACTGTTTTTGAGCACGTAGGGAATCGGGTGTTGATCTCCCAGCAGATTTTTTCCCATGTGCTGTGCACAGTTACTATTATAAGCACAATCGTGGTGAATGTTTGTGCAAATGACAAGCTACAAATCTTCTCGATACTTCATAGATCTTCATGGCTATTTGTATTTCACTTGTATTTTTTGGAAATGGTGAGCATGGAAATATGCCCCACTTTTCTGGAAGCGTGTGCACAACACGGCACTAATTTACAAACCTTGAAGTTAATAAGAACAGCAAACATTTGTGCCTAAAATCATCAGGGAAGAAATGACCTCCATTATCCAATCCCAGGGCTCACAAAACATTCACTGCTGCATGTTTGTACAGTGTATTTTTAAAACATGGACTGTTTAAAATATACACAATTAATATTAACAAAGACCTGTAGTTCTCAGAGTGAGTAGCTGGAACAAGCACTGCCTCCTGTCTGATGTGCAATGACCTTTGGAAATATTTTTAGGCACTGTCCTATAAGCAATATGTCTTGCACAAATTACTTCTGCCCAGATATAAACCAGCATTAACCAAGAAAGCAACATGGGATGAATTTGTGTTTTCTAAAATTGGGGGGAAAAGAAAGTTACCAAGGTTTATAAGAGGATTTATAAACTGCATAATTTTCTCTCTTGTTTAATCCTAACACATACAGAGACCATGTGCCATGGATAAGGACATTCATAACAGACTGAAGTGTTATACGATTTCCCCATTTTTGAGTGAAGGATGGAGACTAAAGTAATTAGCTTCCTGTAAGAAACAGAACGGCTAGACCTTAATACAATCCATTATATATTCAATTAGGAGTGTTTGTGTTTTCCAGTAAGGAGAAAGATAAATTTCAGTAATGACTAAAAGCTTTGAAACTTCACAGAATTAATCTAAAAGTTAAAGTTAGAGAAAGCTTACGTGGAGTAATATATTCTGGGTCTTGGAAGTGATTGCTTCTCCTAGCCACAGAAGAAGCCAAAGTGCATGGTGTGCCTGGGTATGCAATTGGCTCATACAGTTGCACATCACCACATATTGATGATAAAAAGTGAAAGAAATGACATGAAGGACTAGGAAAAATGAAGTGAAATAAAAAAAAAAAAAAATAGAGACTATGAGGCTGGGCATTTTCACACCTCAATTTTTTTTAGTCCAAGTTTTAAAGGGAATGTAGAAACAAATGAAATGCAGATTCAGAGAACTTAGAACCAGCAAACAAAGGCAAAATGTACTTTCAAATACTTTCTATGATCTATTCTGTGAAAAAGTGCACAGAAAGTACCATTTAACTAACAACTGGCATGACTCACTGGATGGAGGAGGAGCCTCCAAACTCACCAACCTGTTTCCAGCCCCAGCCAGCAGCAGATCTACAGAGAGGAGTACTATGAGCAAGGTAAACACGACATGAGCAGACCCAGAATATCCTATTGGGTTACACAGTCTCTTCAGGGACTTCCTGAGCCAGAGGAATGATTTAAGCCCACACTAATTTAGCGACAATGCAGTTGCAGCAGTCAACATCATCCCTAAAAATTAAGGTAGCAGAAAGATTTGGTACAGATATTAAATATACACATGCACAATCACCATGTATGTAATGGATATAATCTGTATTCAAAGATTTTGAATGTACAAAAATTATTATATGAAAAACAAACCTCGCAAACCCTGCACATAAAAACACAACAGACCTTTTAAAAATATGAGGTATTGTTTCTAATCCATAGATTGTTTTCATGAGTATAAACCTGTGAAAAAAAAATGGAATCGGCTCTCCCTGTTTTAGCTGCAAACAAAACAAATGTCTGTGGTTACCTCAGAGACAAAAGCTAATGTAATTGTGTTCTGTCATTCTGTAGCAAATGAAGAGCTACCAGGAAGCTTTTTATCAAATGGATCACACCACAAACCAAACCTTTGTGAAAATTCAGAAAGGAGATGTAAGATTAAGGACTTGTTCCTTTCCACTTCCAGTTAAAAAAGGCAGTTTTGAGAGAATAATCATTGGTATCCATAAGATGAACAGAGTTCCAAACTGCCTTTTTTTTACTTGTCCCAAAATACCTTAAAAAAATAAAATAAAATACAGAAATAAAACTCAATGTAGAAATACTTTTGATGCAGGAAGAAACCAGGGTATGATTGCACAAAGGATGACCCGCTTTAGGTGATGCTGCCAGACAATTTCCTTCGCTGTTACATCACCATTAGGTTCCTTGTTAAGCCCGTTTCTTTATAAGTCACCCACAAAGGGCCAGTGGCATCAAAATGCCCTATTCAGAAGAGGTTTTGTTACTGAGCACACAGTCCAGGCTCTGCAGCTGTTTAAAAGGCATGTGGAGCAGTCCGGAGTGTCAGGGATGAAGGCGAGTGCTGCTGTCAAAGTTATCATCTCTTGAAGCTACAGGGCAAGTAATTTTAACATATGGGTAGAGATAGTCAAAGACCTACCAGTTACTAACATTTGTTTTTCCAGCTGCCTTGGACATGGACCTTTTTTGACAGAATGCTGCAGTTCTTCTTTGTCTGACCTGCCTGGTCCACTCTGAAGCTTACTAGTGGAACTATGCTCAACCCCTTAACTCTGCTGGAAGTAAAAGAGTGAGTCCTGTCCTGGAAGAGCCAGAGTCCCAGGGCACTAGTTTTCACTAGATTTCATCAATATCATATGTATTTCAAGTAAAAAATATCAATATCTATACTCGATAAGTGTTTGTTCTTCCTTTCCTTATGAACTGTTTGAGCCATCTGCTATGTTCATTCCAAATTCTGCTGCAATCACCTGTTTTACTACATCTGTTGTTGAGAAACATGGACAAAAAGCTTGATAGTCTAATGGGCAGCAAACTCTAAAGAACGAAAAATACATTTTTTTCCATTAAATCAGATTGAAAGGTATAATCTGTGTCATACTTTCTGTTTAAGACGTTGAGATTAAACTCTTCTGGTGTAATGGTGCCACCAGCAGATAATAGTTAGAACTGGTTTTAGCTGAAAAGCAGATGCAAATACACATTTCTCTGTGTAGTCTATTTAAACTTCCAAAGGCATACCCTTTAGTTTCTTAAAATAGTATTTCAAATATTATTTTAAAACAATGGAGGTGGAAAATTTCAAAATGTAATCTATCAGCAGGTAAAAATTTGGCTAGATACTTTCCTGTACAACTCTCTTTTTTGTTTCTTTATGATTTATAAAGATACAAAATTGTTTGTGACAGCGTGGGGTACACAAAGCAAGACCTCTGAAAACAGCTCCTCAAATACATTTGCAAGAACCATCTGCATGCAAGTCATCCCACATCTAATTCATAA
The DNA here is from genome assembly GCF_963932015.1 of Anas acuta. Classification (NCBI taxonomy): domain Eukaryota; kingdom Metazoa; phylum Chordata; class Aves; order Anseriformes; family Anatidae; genus Anas; species Anas acuta. The sequence continues at coordinate 11,021,698 of NC_088994.1, forward strand.
AGTTTTTTAAAGAGAACAAAGAAACATTAGAACAGAAGGTAATTATTTTTGCCTCAAAAAGGTCCATATACTTTGCTCACTGTGACAAAGATTTCATGAGAGAAACATGCTGATCTTCCAGTCTACAGCTTGGGGCAGATCTACAGCATTTTCCCCCTTAAACTTCTCTAGACAGTAAGTCAGTCTTCCACTACATCACCTCCAAAACCACAATAATCACAATAATAATAATAATACAAAAACAATAATGCTTCCTTTTTTTTTTTTTTTTTCCTTTCTTGTAATGAAAAGTATGTAAATGATTATGAGCTACTCAGATGCTACAGTAAAGAACCTTCAAAATGCCTTGGTATGACTTTGTCCTGGTTTTCTTCAAATATAATTAGTTACACTGAGAAGAAAAAAATCCATACCATGGAAATTTTTATACAAGGAACAGAGAATTAAATGACAGTTACAGCAATGTAACTGAACTAAACTCAAGTGCCCTGAGAAGAGTTCCTCCAGATCATGGTAATTAAAGCACCAAGTCAATTATCAGGAAAATAACTGAAAGCAAGACTTCCATCAGCTGACGTACAGGTTTTGAATACAGTAAGGCTTCTAGGAATTACATCCATTCTGCAATCCTTTATGGCCATGGCCTCTCACTGACACTGCCTGAAGTGTGATGTGGCTGATGTGGAGCACCTCAGACAACCCCGCGGGGCTCTCATGACATAAACCCTCAGCCCGAAGTCACTGTCACCCGTTGTGCATTCACACTACTGCACCTGCATATTTTATGTCACAGACAAAAGGTCAAAAGCTTGCCAGCAGGCTGCCTGGCTTCGCAGCCACACAATGCGCTGAGAAAAATAACTCCAAGGAGCTGCCTGCTGTAATTTCCTGCAATTCAAGACTATTTATTTTTAAAACTTTTGCTGCCAAACCCCCAGCTGACTGTCACACTTACCGAATTTTATCATCAGAACATTGTAATTTATTAGAGATCAAACCCAACTGGTTATTTGACTGTCTTGGTTTTAAATACCACTCAGCCCTTTTAGCTGCTCTGAATCCTTCGGGCTCTCTATAATTAATGTTCCTTTAGCAGAGGCAGTAAGGGGATGGTGTGTGCACAGCCCATGTTAACCCTTTGCTGAGACCACTGAAACCACACTTGAGGGCTGTGTTTTGAAAAGGGGTTGAACAAAATGATCTACAGAATTGTTTCTATTTCTGACATTTGACAATTACCCTTTTATGTCAGTGGGCTGAGCATAGCCCCTAACTACCTAAGAGAAACTCCCAGCCACCTCCACTCCTCGAGCAACAGAAGGGTTTTGCCCAGCCTCACACACATCTGCCACCTCTAACAGCTGTCAGGAGTCCCCAAAATTGAGCTCTGAGAAGCTTTTACTTGTAACATCAAGTAGCACATCAAAAAGCACCAGAATCTCCTTGAGAAACAAAAATGAGGTTGCTGCTATTCTCTAGAAATTCTCCTTTGTCTTCGGCACAGGTAGGTGATCGAGCCAGCTTCTGCAGACACCTGAACATGCTTGAGCTGGCATCATGAATGAGACCCTGCATCCCCAACAGCTGCAGCACCTTCTTTTTCCACAACCTACCCTACAACCTCACTCCTCCCCATCTTCCTCATAGATGACCAAGAATGAATACTAAAATATTTCTGAGCAAATACCGCATTTTATTCCTGTATCAGGAGATAATCTTCACTGTTCTTTAAGTCAGTATTATCTGAGCCCAGAGAGCTCAAATACCAAGTATTTGGCAAGAAGTAAAAACCTTCACAAAACAAAAGCCTAAGGAGTGAAAACATTTTCCTTTAAACGTTAACATCTTATCATCAACTATCATCAACCTTCTTTTTTGGCTATATGAACTTTGCCATTAGTAGGAAAATAAAACAAACAAACAAAACAACAACAAAACAATAGTCTAGCATAGGACAACAGCTATGGTCTACTCTTGGCAATAAATATTTACATCGGGCAGTTTTGCATAGTAAAGGGGTTCAAACTTGATGTCAGAACATTCCAATAATCTGTCGTGAAATAAAATAGCAGCAAAATTACTATGCTCAATATCTTACTAAGAATTGTTACTGCAATTGGAGTCCTGAAGGGGCTGTCCCTAAGAAAGCTTTCTCCTTTCTGGGCGAACTATTCAGGGCAGTATCCTTGACTGAACTTCCAGCGTTCTAGCTAATTTGACCATGTTTGCCTTCTACCCTAAGCGCTCCCAGCAAAAATAGCTGCCAGAGCTCCTATACAGCAGCTGTTTCAAGAAGAGTCTCAAATTTTTGCAATTCTTCTATACTATTTCAAGAAGATTTTTTTCCCAAGCCTCTCACGTAGCTTTTAATAATGGCAGACAAGTTTTGTGTGAGTCTGTTAGTTTCCCAAGTACAAGAGCTCTGGGGAGATTTTCGAGTGTATATGTGAATCAGAGACACTGAAATAATTTTAATTAAACATCAAGATACATGGTGGGCTTAAAGTACTGCTACACATTTTGCTGAATGACTGGCAAAAGGCATAAACTAAAACTCATGATATCAACCTTTTTGTCTATTTTTGAACTACTAGAAAAAACATACAATTCTGTTCTGAACCACACTTTTATAATTTCAAAGGAATTTCTGCCAAAGTAAGCAGGAAATCATTGGATTTAACAGCTTGTGTGCATAATCTACTGCACTAAATGAGTCTGAAACCTATAAACAATTTGTAGTAGTATATAAAAAAGTTGGCACAATTTTTCCCGTGACTGTGTTACTACCTACTGATCTCACAACAGTAGACAGGATTAAATTTATGTTTCCATGAGAGTTATATGATGAAAACCGCTGTGTCTCTGACACTGCAGCCTGTATCAGTTTGAGAGGTCTCATAGAACTTTAACTGAACAAAAAAAAAAAAAAAAAAAAAAAAAGAAATCTTGCTAAATAAATTGCTGTACAAGAGCAAAGTTTTATTATTATATTATTATATTATTATATTATTTTATTATTATAATACCTATTCTGACAAATACTTTAGAGAAAGGTACTTGTATTTCCTACCGCAATTCCTTGGAGTTTGAGCAGAAAAAAACAAAACAACCAAACAAAACAGAAAAAAAAATGAAGGAGAAAATAACAGTAAATTAAAAAAAATCTAAAGCAGTTTTCAGAAAACTGTACTCTACCCTGGCCTTTGTATAACTGTCAGTAGGAAACAGGCCTCGACATGCAAACAATCCCCCAAGTGCATCAGAGAGGAACAAGTCTTTGTTTAAAGCAGTGCCAGGTTACCCCTGCACTTCTTTACTCTGTCGGCTTCTGGTAACCATAGAAAACTGATATCTGAAGCACGCTGGCTGCACGCTGAATGTACACGTCTGTTAATCAACACGATTGGACATAACGGTGGGTACTTACTTACCTTCCTTACTAATGGCTGGTTAACAGGAATCTTTATGTAGCTTTTTTTTGAACACTAACTTTTTTTCAAAAACAAACATTTTGCTTCTTATCCCTTGGGCATCTGGTAAAAAAAAAAAAAAAAAAAAAAAAAAAAAAAAAGGGGAAAAGAAAAATTCCCCTATAATCAAAGAAACAGTCTATTAAAATAAAGATTATATATAAATATAAGCTTGGAACAGACAGTTAACTAAAAAAGCCTATGCTGAGAAGAACAGACCAATGTCAGCAATCAATGCTATTTACAATTTCATTTTTAGTGCATAGCCTCTTTATGGCTATAAAAAAACAAACAAACAAACAAAAAAGTCATATTCAAGAGCAAAAGACATTCCTAGCTGCCAGGCATTATTGTAAATGTGAATAAATACATATATATGCCAAGTTCGTTCTGCTTCCCAGGCAAGCTGTATGTCCCCGAGAGCGTGGCTTAGAAGAGACCAAGTTTCATCACTTCCTCACTGCATTGCGAACGATCTCTGTATCACACAGCTCAAGGACTTTTGCAAGTTATTTATTAAGCAAGAGTACTCATGTATTCAGGCAAGATATATTTTCTCAAGTTAGAGTAATTTAAACAAGCATTTTCGGTTTCTAAATATAGCATCTGGTCCTGAATCTGTTTCTTTCAAGGTATCTACAGGGCTTCAGCTGATTTCATAAAGGTTTCATCAATCTGAATCCTGCAAAGTAAAGATTAATCTGTGATCAATGATTTCAGTGGAAATTACACCAAGCAGCTTTGTCTGTATGCACTAAACAGTGACTGTTCTCAAATTCAGGCTTGGTTTTGTGCCAAATGCAGTACCAAGCAGGCTGAAGCCCCTAAGATTTTGTTCAGCTGGAAACCCCGCTGGGTACCCCCAGCAGCCCCAGGGCATGCTGCTTGCACAGGCTCAGGGGCTCCTCCTTCAAATGGGTAACGTAGCCACTGGTGCTTCTGTAAGTTACATTTCTGTTTTAATGCATTGCCAGACACACAAATTCCTTTGAAATGACTTGTGTACTTTCTAGGAGATCACTTTCTTCTCAATTACAAGTTTCAGAAGCTAGGCCCACAACATCTAAAATTTCTAACCTGTCTCTAAGCTGTTATGAGATTCATTTTTAAGTTGTAACTCACAGTTGTTAATCATGTATTAAACATCAGCAATTAATATGTATAAACAATTTATGTGCTTATGTCGCTTCTTATTTCCCCATATGGATTTTCATACTAATGCTTTAACGTTGCTGATTTCTGCATGTGGTGAAGGCATAGATTAAATAGCTGATTTTTGTGGCAGTGACACTTTTTGTGTCCTGTTTATAGTGTTCATTCCCCAGTGGAAAATCTTTTTGTATTAAGTTGCAAGAAAGTTATCGAACAAAGTCAAGAAAAAAGAACCAACCACTGTACGAAAAAGATGCACCTTCAAGTTATTATGAATGCTATATATTCACAAATTTATGCTGATTAACATTATTTGTTGTGAAAAAACAACAGCTACTGTGTTCATCAAAGGACTTGACACTAAGTGGTATTTTTCTGTCTAAATCACAACTATTTGTCTGTCTCAGAATGGGACTATTTGCTAGCCACTTGCCAACAGAAGAAAACATGATTGACTTAAAAAGTTAAGAGAATTTTCTTCATTTATATCTCATGAAGAAACTTTCCTGATTCAAGGCATAGGATAGAGCCCACTGTCAAGTATCTATATACAAACAGAACCACTACGCAATGCTCTACGATAGAAGCTGCGTCCTCAGGGTACAATTACAGCAATTATCTGGATGGATCTTCTCATCAGTAACCTTTGACTCATCTCCTACAAACTGTCAGTCTTCATCATCAAATGGGGAAAGCAACGTATTGTTTCTATTCAGTCATCTGCTTCTGAGAAAGAGAAAACTCCGCTATTAGGACAGCCTGCCTGCCCATATATATGACCTCCTGTAGTTAGCCTGCATCTGCCAGACGGAGTGGCAAGCCGCAGAATAACAGTAGTTCACTCCTGTGCTGTTCTTCTGTCAAGACAAAACCGGCAGGCACTCGCACAGACTTCTGCATTTCTCTCAGGAATCTCAAGACAAGCAGAAACACTCTTTTTGTATGCAAAGCACAGATGCATTGCCTAATCCAAAAAAGTGCTGAATATCTCAGTCCTCCATGGGATTTGTTGGTTATCCGTTATTTCTGGAACATAGCCCCAGTAGGAAGAGACGACTGTCTCAGGTCCCATCTAACTGTGATGAATTCACTGAACTAAATGGATTTACTATAAACTTGCACCTATGCAAAGATGGAGCATAGGAACATTAACACTATTATCACATTTATTATAACACAATTGGTGCTGAAATAAAACTGCTGCAAAAGTTTGTCGGAGGGCATGGCCTGGAGGATGCAGCCCGTTTTTAACTAAGCAATTTTAACTCAGAGTCAGCAATGCTGAGTGATGTAGGGATATATAACTCAGTTCCAAAAGAACATTTAATATAGGATGGCAAAGTAACTGCTGCAAACATTTTTATTACTTTCATTTTATCATGAAACAACTGATGAATTACTGTAACAGAACAATGGAGAACCACCTCGGCCTAAAAGGAAGGATGCCTTAACATAAAATTCTTCCAGAAAAAGGATAGCAGTTCTACATCTTAATTACAATCACCATTAGCTGTTACCCACCATTTGATTAGCTGGTAATAAAAGCAAGGCTCTTTCTTATCAAAGTAAACAGCAAGGTCACTTTGCATTCTTCCCATTAGCTGTGAATGTTGCTGTGTGGGCAGGGCAGGGATAAAACTAGTGATAGGCAGAGCCTGAAAACAAGCAAACAAAAACAAAAACAAAGCTAAAAATAGTCAAAATAATTTACAGAGGTGACTCAAACAGTCAGCTACCACAGGAGAAAGAAACTAAATTCGTCATTGTCAAATGCCCATTCAAAATGAAAACAGACTGAAGCAAAACTTTCAGAAAATTCTTTACCGTTTTGTAATGATCACACAGACCCATAACACTAGACAGAGTCCAAATGTTTCAGTGACTAACTTCAAACAATAGCTGGGCTGTTTAAAAGCACAACAACAGGGAATGATGTTTGCCTGAAGGCATACTGAATTAATGTAAATTGCTTTCAAATGCGTATTTGGTTTCTCAAACAAACAAAAAATAGATATTAAACTGGGCAAGTGGAAGTTACTGTTAGAGCCACATAACATTTGGTCACCCGTACCTCAGCCGTCTATCAGTAAGCACACAGAGGCAGCTTACATTCAGTGTGAAAGACAACAACAGGGGTGTCTAGTTGGGTCTAAGGAAAGATTACTCAGTTTGCTCTTCCTACCTTAGAAAGGTCTTAAGACTTAGGAGTCTGCATGTCCTTTATGAGCCTTCACAATTACCACCTGACTAGACTCCCTACGTATTTCCTCCCAGTGAGATACTTTACTACCAGGCACATCCATGGCCTTTAGTCATGCTGCCACAGTGCCTTTATATCAGCCTAAGCACTGACCTTTAAGAAGTTAGAAATGTTATTTCAATTTTAATTCTCTGAGATTAATGTCTCTGGAAGTGATTAACAGCACTGGCTTAATGTCATTAGGTCCTTGCACATTTGCTCACCACCTTCTGCTAATGTAACTTAATCATTACATGCTGCAACACCCCTGAGTTTCTATTTCTAGTTCAGTGAGATTATTAAACTACTAATAAGCAGCAGCATACTGCATCATCAGTGGGTTTCATTGCTCCTAAAGGCAAAATAATTAAGTCAGAGATTAATTTTGTTCTGTTCTTCCTCATCTGTACAATGGAGACCCCATAGTTACTGTTGTGAGAAACAGCTAGGCTTTTTCACAACAACAAAAATTAATTTCCTGTCTGTTAAGTTTCTGTCGCATCAGTAACAGTAGATCTTCACGATTTCTTCATCAAAGTGTGGGTGAACAATCCTACCCAGTGAAAAGAGTACTGCAATGGAAGGGATCTGGTTTCAATTTCTAGATGCTAGCCTCTTAGGTGGCTTTGGGGGAGTCACCAGTGCCCTCTATGTACTTTGGATATTTCTGTAAATTATGGAAAGATTTACCAATGATAAATGCTGTGCAGTAGCCAGCTGTTAAATTTTTCGGTGAAACAACAGAAAAACAACAACAACAAAAAAAAAAAAACAACAAAGATAATAAAACAGGAAAAAAAAAAAAGAAAGGGAAAAAGAGGAAATAAAATATTATCAGATCTTCTTTCAGCAAGGGTAAAAAGCCCACATTGAAATTTTCCAAAATCAGATTGCACAGTATCTAACCTAGCCAGTCATTTTAGCTACGTCTTGTCCAACTATCTTGGTACAGCCCAGAGACAAATCCAGCATCTTGCCCTCTGGCTCTAGACTGAAGGGTGCCAGCTGACCCTCCAAGCAAGCAGGATCACCAAGCCAATGTGGGAAAGGTGGGGGAGACTGCCTCAAAGTACCTGAAAAACATACTAACTTTGCATTAGGGGGAAAAAGAGGTGGGAAGAAGGTGTACCTACACTTTGGGACAGGGAACTCTCACTGTTGCTTTAGCAGCAGAGTGACTTTGCTACTACCAGGCAGGTGTGCACAGCCCTTCCTTTTTCCTGGCATTGGTGGCTGCACTTTATGGTGGTACTAGAATTTGTTAGTCTGCGAAGAAAAAAAGCTAGCAAGAACACTTTCTGTTTAGCCATCACATGCATAAAATGATTAGCAAGACACCTTATTAAGTCAAAGTAAGACCAAAAAAACCCCAACATAATAATAATAATAATAAATATAAAATCAAAGTACCTTTGACATATATAATTTGTTCTGCTGGCTGGGTAGCTGTGAACCTGCACTGCCATCTACAGGAAGCGCCTCCTCTTCCTTCACCCAGCACAGCTGCACCCTACTATGAAGGCAGGTATCCCATGTCACAGCCCCACTCCATCATCTTCTTGGTGGTTTCTAGGAGTTTTTTAGAACAATTCTTCATAATTTCGGGAGACAGTTACATTGGAGTGGATATATCAAAATGTGCTTGCTTTTGCAGCATTATATACACAAATTAATATTTGAGTTACTATGCTCCAAGGTCTCAGTTATATTATGGAGCCTAATTAGTAAAAATGTACCCAGTGCAGTATTTTTACTCTCTCTGCTTTTATCTGCTGGGCATGGTATGTTTCATACGCCCTGCAGAAACAGTACTTTTCTTCTTACATTAACTGTTTAATGCACAGACAATTTTTACTTGCAGAAGATACTCAGAATGCATGCTTCCATTTAAGCAGAAATCATCTGTTTCATATAACTGAATTATCTGAGGACACTGTTAGAGGCAACTATAAAATTCTTCAGTATTATCTATTTCATGATTCTTCCATAATTAGTAACTTTTAGTTGTGTTTTTGTTGTTGTTTTTAGATTGGCACCTGTTTTGTGTTTGCAGAAAGGATTTTTAGTAAATGTTCCTTGCATTTAAATATCATTGCCTTTCATGTGCTCACCTCAGGAAAGCACAAACTGACTGAAGTTCACACAGCTTTCAATGGTATAGAAATATTGAGGAAAAAATTTGCTTCAGATCAGTATGTGAATCTAGAAAAAAATTACACTCCAGTTTCAGCAAACCCATCTACTTCACATGCCTATTTCAAGACGTCTTTAAATGATGCCAGGTCAGCTTTGCAAAAATTAAATATTGTGGTAATTAAGCAGAAAGACAAATAAATATTACATTAAATTTCACAGTTAGGCAATTTAATTTAGTGGTAAAAATACTTTCAATATATAGCAACATAATATCTTATCATAACAAGATATTTTATCTTAACAAAATTTTACATTGGATATTATGAGCCAAGTTAGTGACTAGTACCAATAATATTCCTATTAGAGGAAAGCTAAGCATTAACTGGAAATTTAATTCTCATATACTAAAAATTAAAAAGGAAAATACGTGTAAGTGCAAATTATTGATGGCACTGGTCACACGAGTAATTCCTAAAATGGGCATAACTCTAATGATAATGCAATCTTTTGTAAAGCCACATACAGGATTCTCTGGGCCCCTGCAAGTTGTGCAAGAAGTGAAGAGCAACGTATACTTGCGAGTGTCAACAGTTTGAAAAGATTTCTGGAATCAGCACAGAAATCTCTAATAGTTGCACAAGTCAATTAGCAGACTGAGTATTTGCAGGCACAGTATCTAAAGAGACATTTTCTTAGCTCTAAAAATTGAAGCTTCCAGATGAAGCAATCTGGAAGATACCAAAAAGATATTGTTTGCATGTAGCAAAACATTAATAAACAGCTAAATCTAATTATTGCAAAAACATACACACTCCAGCTGTAAATTTCTCTCTAACCATACCATTACAGCCTTACCAGTGAAAACAGAAGTGTCAATGCTAATGTAAACTCAGCTGCTGATATATATTCATTAGATTCAGAAAAGCTTCAACATTTCTTCTTCTAACTACGTCAAATTTTATCTCAGTGTCTTTGGCCACAAATCATCATAGTTATAATCTGCTGTACCAAAACATAACATTTTGTGACACCCAGATGTATTGCCATTCTTGTTTCTTAGTCCATAAAAATCACCTGGAGAATTGTATCAAGAAGACAACTGTGGCTTTCAAACAGCATCTGGGAAGCAGAGAGGCAAAAAAAATGTCTGGATGCTCTGATCAGACAAAACAGTTGTTTTGGTGCTGGTGGCCCTGAAAGTGACCTCAGAAACATCTGACAAACTCTAACCCTGCAACAATGCAGGGATTCAGCACTAGATGAACAGACATGAAGAAGGTGTGATGTATGAGGATACCTGGGGTCCTGCTCACAGCCTTTCCTAGCTGAATACTATATATTGTGCTTGGCCTAGCTCAACAGAAAGGCATGTAAATAACATAAACGAACACCTTCTCTGGGTCAAATTTAGACTGTAAAGTGAAACTACTACAATACTACTACAAATGTGATGACAGGCTAAGGTTTAAGAGGATAACAGTTTACTTTGTCTCTTTTGAGAGTTGCAAAGAAGATAAAAAACATAAATGATTGTATCAGGAATTTGCTAATATAAACCAGAAAAGATGTTCCTGTTACTGCTGTGGAGACCTCTCTGACAGAGCATCAACTGATGAATTAGCCTACTACTGTTCTGCCCTGCCCAAACCTGAATATATTCACTTCCTGGGAACCTTAAACTAATGACAAAAAATGAGGAAGCAGAAGAAAGAGAAGGAAAGAGATTAACTATGGACCATCCTTTGCTTTATATTGAAATTTAAGCAACAAACACTCAGCTCTCAAGAGCTATCTACAGTAACAATGAGTAATTACAAGTGCCTTTCTGATTGTACAGACGTGCTGAACCAAAAGCTCTGTAAATTGTCCTGATCACCTCTGCAGTGATCCGGGCAGAAGGATGACTAGCTATTTAAATCAATAGAATTTTTATGTTTGATCATAATCTGGCCAAAGTATGAGAGAAAGAAAGTTTCTTTATTAAGATGTGCTTTGTGATTAACATGCAATTTGAGTTCTGAAACTAAATTTTTCAGTCTGGTCTGGATTAAAGTGGTGTGTTATTACAAAAGGGGTCTTAAGAAAACTCACTGTGGCTCAACTCAGTGATATGTTTCATCCACCTTTATAAAGGCAAAATGAATTTCCAAAAGGGAAAAGAAAAAATGCATTTGTAAGCATTGCTAAGCACGGAGTTTAGGAAGATATTTGCAAGAGCAGGGGAACAGCAGCCCCAGAATGGGTACCTGAACACTGCCAGCTCAGATGACTGGAATTTCTGTTACACAATTCAAGACTGCTCTAAAGTATTCTTCCATTATTAGCACTTAAATTAGCTTCATTGTGAAACAGTAATTAAACAGCAGGGGAGATTCACTGCTTTAGCCTTTTATTCTTGATTCTAATTTACATGATTAAATTCTAACTTATTCGCTGATTACCTTCTTGCTTAACACGCTTTAGGTTCTCACATTTTTTCCTTCTGCCCTTGCTTCTTTTTCTGGGTGTAGCAGTTTTTGCCCTCACCAGTCCATAATCTTCAGCATACTTACACATATTATTCTGTTAGCATAATGAAGCATAAATAAATGAATCAAATATTAATGTATGTAAGCACTTTAACAAACACATGCACACACAAAAAACAAATATGGTTCTGGCAGACAAATTTGGGAACATGAAGTGAAAGGCTTAGTCAACAACTTCCATAAAACTCCTGAAGATTTGTCCAGGATACATATTAAAACTCTTTAAAGGACCTTTGCCAATTTAGTGGATATAAATTCAAATTTATTTTCTGATCCATGGATAAACAATAAGATAAAACCTCTATGTGGAAAAAAAGGTTACATTTGCTTTGTAAGTGTGCACAGTTAATCAGAAATGGAGATATATTCTCACAGCATACAGTTTTTGAAGAAGTGAATAATAATTTTACATTTTTATTGCTGAACTAATTCTAGCTCTCTTTCACTTCAATTACCTTTTCAAGCTCTTCAATTTTTCTTAAAATTTATACCTTCACACTGCTTTTTAATTTGAGAAGACTACTAAGCATTCTAAGCATTAATACCACCTATACCAGATTATACAAACCAGTACCAACACTGAAATTATGATGTGGCAGATATTTTTTACCTAAAAGTATAAGGTATTATATTATAAGGTATTTTTTATTATTAATATATTATTATTATTAAGGTATTATATTATAAGGTATTTTATTAATCCACCAATGTAAGGTTTGTTAAAAAGCTGGTGGTCTTTAAGGCCCCTTCCAACCCAAGCCGTTCTATGATTCTATGACTCCAGAACTTTTTTACCCTATTGTCTAACACTCCTTTTCCTAGCACCCTTAGCAGGATTCCATTTTACTGTTCAGACCCAGAACAGAAAAAAACTGTAAATGATCCAAAAAATGAGGTCCATGTTACAGGCCTTGGGGATGGGCAAAATGGCAGACTTCTCAAAGATGACCGAGAAAGGATTTAATTGGAAAGCTTTGAAATGAGGGCAGATGGAAAGAACTGTTTTAGTTATGTGCTCATGGCTGATCATTCACTGATACTATGCAACATAACCAGCACTTTCATTCTAGCTTTTACAGACGTATAAAAAGTGTTTCTGACAGAGATAAATGTAAATGAGAATATACTTCTCTCAATCAGTTGGCCTAACAGTCTAACACTCTATTTTGATGTGCATTCTCCCCCATACGCACTCCCCTTTTTTCTTTTCCCCAGAGGTTAGAAAACAAAAATGTATCTTTAAGATACTGAAGTGTTTATTGTGCTGCAGCATAAAGAAGTACTCTGCTCTTCTATGGTATTTGTGTGCTGTACAATTAGATGACAGCAAAGGTAAACAATACAATTAAAGATATAATCTACTGTCAAAATCCAGTCTTTCCTCAGAGCTGGAAATTAACGTGATCCTAAATGTATTTTTATAGCACATTATTTTTTAAATAAATGTTTCACTTTAGATTGATTTTTTCTTTGACAATGCTGAATATCACACTTAAAGCACAAATATTTTATTTTGTGCTCATCACAATGTCACTGAAATTGATTGCTCTTTCTTCATACTTCTAAACAGTTCATGTACAAAAGATTTAACAAGACAGCCTTGGATTTTTCTGCATTCCTATTTTACTGTTCATTTGTGAATCATTTGTCTTGCAAATAAATATAACTGTGGTATTTTAGTTAGGTTGTAGTAACAAACGGTTTTATCTTATTGAAGTAAATGTATCCCCAAAGCCAACCTTACCTTGCTGAATCAGCCATTAAATATGCAATATTTTTTCAGTGAATTTAAATACCTGCTTGCATATGTAGCTGCACTGATCACATATGAATGTTTTTTCATCTCTGTGAGTCGTCTGGTGCTGAGTAAGAGTATAACAGTCATGAAAAACAGCTTCACAGTAACTGTATGTAATTGCCACAACCATGTATAAATGCAGATTTTGCAAGTGGACACCTGAACAGTTATTAAAAGCAATTAATTATAATGGTAAATTTTGGATTTCCATAATATTTAACAAGAGTTAGACTGGGGATAGCTTTGAGTAATGCATTTATTCTAGAGTAAAACACACAAAAAAGAACCTTCTCTATTCTCTGCAACAGGTGTAAAATTGATAAATAAATTGACAAACAGGCAACACAGGCAATTTCTCAAATGAATTTGGATGACTAAAGTTCCAGTAAGACACTAAGTTCCCAGAGAAATTAAGCAGTTTAACAAATCAAAAATCCTTTTGAAAAGTCCAGCAATTTTCTGCTTTTATCCACACAAAAATATTAATTTCAAAATGCTACCCAAAGTAGCAAATAATATAAAAACAGAAATTGAAAAAAATACACGAACAAAGGAATTGTACATATGTAGATAATTCAATTTCTACCTTGAAATACTTTATATATTTAAATGGGACCTTTATTTGAAAATACAAATAGATACTGAAGACATCTCTATATGCCCAAATATTTTTAATACAACTTTTTTATACATTTTCAAAAATCTAAATTTTTTATCTAACTTTGTTGATATTGGACACCTACATCACTTAAAATACAGTAAATATGCTATATTTCTAAGACACTGATTTCTTAATAAATCTCTAATAAATCGAGACTTGTACAAGAACATCTTTTTCCTAAAGAGAAGTGAATTTACACATGAAATATATGTATGGTGATATTTTAATCAAGCGCTCTTCCAAACAAGAATAGTTTAAAAATTTAATACATGAAATCCCCAGAGAATTATGGGGGCTTCTATTGAAATAACTGTGGTTTTAACAAGGGGAAAACAAACAAACAAACAGAAACTTTTAAACAGTATTATAATTTTAATTTGTATTTTCAGAATCAACCTGTATATCAATAGTGTTTGAAACTGATGACAAAGGAAAAAAAAATATTTTCTGCATATAGAATGAAAATGAATTTATACAGTAGTTTATTTTTTACATTCTGGGAGAAGACCTCAATTAGCTAAGATACATAACAGTTTATTGTATCACCTGCAATGTTCTGTAACTGTTATAGAACCTAAAAATAATATTAGATATTGTTAAAATCAAATTTAGAATTTTAAGAGTTTTTAATGTTTTAAGCACAGTAAAACCATCATCTGATCAGCTGATTAGGTCAAACTTAAAGTTAATTTACACTTTACTAATTAATGCAATTACATGTATTTCTTTAAATTATAAGGACAAAGTGCTCAGCAACTAAACACTGAACAATTTCAGACTAAGATGTAAAAACTGATTTTCCATATGCAAAAACATATATATATATTTAAGTATTCAATATATTTTAGTGCCTTGTATAGCTAGATGGAGTTTTTAAGTAGAGTTGAGAATGAAGCAATTTGAGAGATGAAATGGAGATCTGGGCTATTTTTGTGGCTTTGAGAAGAAACTCCTCCATACAACCTGGATGTAGGTTTTTGTGAGGTACCTCCTTACAGAAAGACAGAAGATCACACAGGTACCAAGGAGAGAAAAAAAAAATAAATAAAATCAGCTAAATACTTGATACTTTGTATTTTAAACAAATTAAAACATCAGCCACAAGATGTCACCACATCTCCTTGTAGGGGAAACATGTAAATCAACAACGAACACTTTTTCCATAGAAATATTCTGTAATGCTGAAGTCACATATATTTTATATCATTATAAGCAGTGAAAATTAGAAACACTTCATCCCTAATTATTATTATTTTTAAATTATTTTTTCCCCTCTCTTTAAACTCAGCCAAATCACTTTTTTTTGTGCAATAAAGGTACTATAATGTGGACACTGGTATTTTGGCACATTTTCTCCATGCTTCTGTAGCACATGCATTGTCGTGCTACCACTTTGAGCAAATTTGGCCCGGTAAACACAACATCCATATGTTTTTTTTTTTTTCACATATAAAAATATTAAAATAATATATGCTTAAAAGCTCTGCTTATTTGACAGAAATGCAAAATTCACACAGACCTAAACATCCAACAGCAACAACCCCCAGAACAACCAAAATCTAAACATTAGCTGAAAATGCCCAAAAGGCTAAACAATTTTACTTGGCTGATTATGATGCAAATTTCCAGAATCTGCAAGTCAAATCGATGAAGCATAAAATCATTAAAATAATTCTAAAATATTAATCAGGAATTATTATTATTATTATTATTATTATTATTATTATTATTATTATTATTATTATTATTATTATTATTATTATTTATTTCATCTTGTAGGTGGATATGATCAGATGCGCAAGGAGAGGAAATGAACAGCTGTAACTCCATAATAAAAGTGATACAACACTAGGCATTGATAGTGGGGAAAGAGAAATTTTTTCTTGTTCTTCTTCCCCAGAAAATCACATCACACATAAATGTCATCAAAATTACATCAACACTGGCAATCAGCACAGTCTAATAAGAGCAGAGAGAAACAGCAGTGTTGAGGACCAAACATGTACATAGGTTTTGAACTAAGCTATCAAAGTCCTGGGTAACACTAGGCTCATTCTTGAACATTTCTAGTCAACTTATTAAAAAAAGAATTTAGTTTACTTGCACCAGACTTCTCTCCGAGATGTGAACCACTTGACCATTAATTAAATTTTGCAGACAATACGTAAGATGAAATATTTTCACATGTTAAATACCTGTATGTGCATTCACATGGTCATGCAGGAGAGTAGCTGAATGAAAAGCCTTATGGCAGAGGTGACACACATGATATTTTTCTTCAGAACGAATTTTCATGTGATGGTTAATACTTGATATGCTGAGTGAGGTGAATGTGCACAAATCACATTTGAAGACTGCTTTTTCTCCTGTGAGAACAAAGATACATTTAGATCATGAGCCACAAAATAATGACTTTATGTTTCAAAGATAGTACCAATTTCAATATAGTTCTTCTTGTTTTGGTAAAAAATACTTCACATTTTACATAAAAGAGCTTCAAAATACATTACAAAGAGTCAAGCTGTTGGACAGAGATTATTTTTTCTATTTAAGACTTAAGCAATTCACCCCAAAATAGTGCTATGTGTTAGTGATACAGTTTAGTACCTAATTCCAGGAATCCTAACTCCTACTCTAGCTCTCACCTCTGAGACAGGATGAAAGTTCCTCTCTTCATAGCATCATTAAGATGCGCTTCATCAAGGCACCTATAAACTATACAATACATTTCTTGATGTCAACTGTGTAACTAGTGCTAAGTTTAAAGATTTGGATATTTCAGGCTAAACTATTCTCAGCATTCTGGTAGTCCTGAATCAGTAAAGTGTATGTAAAAGCCTATTTAAAATTACGTTGATTTTATGGAAAGAAAGATTCATACCTTGATGAATTCATAGAAGAATAAAGTCATGCTTTGTGAACTACATAACATTTCCAAGTTCTTATCACAACATTAATGAATTTCTTTCGAGAGTAACAAGTCAAGAGGAAATGTGCAGCACTTTCAGTTTTGAAAAAGATTTGAAACTGCAAAATGGCAAATATGTCATATTTGAAGAGCCTTTCCAGAACAGTTGTCTCAGCTCCCAAGTGCACTCTGTAATGATTTTCATGCTGAGACCAAAATGTATTTCATACAATGCTTTGTACCACACAGAATGTGCAGCTAACACTTCACTTCAATAACAGCAAACAAAACCACTTTATTGTTATTTATTCATTGTGGATTCATGCCCACACAATAGAACTTTGTTAGCTTTATTAAAGCTGCTCAAGTGTGCTTCCTATAAACACAGTAACTAAACCAAGGGACATTAACAATTGGCACAATATCCATACTTTAAACAACCTTCACCGACATACCTTAATATCCAGATACTATGACGCACGCATTCATAGACTATTCAACTCTACTGATGTCATCCAACTTTTACAGTACATACATACAGATTCTAGGGAAACAGACACTTATCCTTTCCCTTCTATGTCAGTCCTTGCCCTCTGCAGCACACTTCTACATTCCTAAAATGTTATAACAGCTATTCCCTGTTACTTTTATTGAGGTTCTGTGCGATACCATGCTGACAGGCACTGGTATTTGCCTACCACTCTCAGCCAACAAGTTGGAATCCTTCTAAGTTCATTCATAAACCCATGAACACATGCATTTTGAAGCTGAATGGACTAGGAAAGGCTAAATAAATTATTATTAGGTTTATTCAAAGGCATTTTAAAAAAGTTTTAACTTTGAAGTCTCCCTGGAGGTTTCAAATACTGCATTCTGTTCAAAAGACCATTAACTTCTAAATGCCATCCAAAATGGAGCTCCTGAACACAGCAGAGATTACATCAACTTGAACAAATAAATTTAATAATTTAAGGATGAAGGGTATTCTTCCTTCTTTCAAATTTCTACAGAAAATTAGCTTTAATTTAACCTAAACTTAACAATTGACAGCATGAATATTTCATAAAAAATACAACCTCACTGCTAAATTTAACTTAAAATATGTTATCTAAAAATGAACTACAAATATTATGCAGTCATTTTTTTTTTTAACCTTTTTTTCTGATGTGGAGCAGTCATTTGAGATTTTGGATGCTTGGGTTTTCTTGGAACTTTTCTGCTTCATCATGCATGTCTGACAAATCACCACTGGCTTTACAGCTCAGGCCTTTTGCTTCCCCAACAGCAAAAAAATTTCCTTTCCTCCCTCCTCTTCAGATGGGGTCAGTTGCTGTACCTTAATTTCAAATGCAATGGCATCGTTATCTCTGTCAATCTATTTAAATAAGAAACAGTTCTTCAACTTCCTTAATCAAAAGTTGCTAGTTGCAAAATAACTATCAACAGCAAGCAACCCACTAACTCATTTTCATCCTATGTATCATGGACAAAACTGCAACAAAATTTCACATTTAACATTCAGCAGCATATCCAGGCACTGAAGAGTTACAGAAATTGAGACCCAGCTCTTCAAAATTTATCAAGTTTCTGAGCATCTTTTTGAGATTTTTTCAGTACATTTGCCTTTTAAATGAAAAGGACAATTTTTTTTTTTCCTTTGTCTTATGGCATGATATCATGTCATAAGGTCATGACAGTTTTTTTTAATTGATACGTTTGGATATGATCATACCTCAGAAACTATCTAGGGTTGCCACCATGGCCTACCTCTAAAGGCCCATGCCTGAGGGATGGCAGAGAGCCAGGCTCCTCGTGTGTCGAACTTGTGGCACAGCCCTGTGACCGGGCTGTGGAATCAGCCTGATGTTTTGTCACAACGTGTCCTAGGTGAAGATCTCTCAGACTTAATTGTAGCCCCTTAACCTTCTGCTCCTGCTCAGCTGGAGACCGCAGGGCTGAGCTCAATTGGTTTCCCCACTTTCAAAATATTTAAAATGATTCCCATGTTTCTCATACGGAAATACTTCAGCCTGCGCCTCACATTGCTGGAGTGCTCCTTAAGAGCTGGCTGACGGCTAGTACTGCAGCATCTCTTACATGGAGATCTTGAGTATTTTGCAAAACCGACTGAAGTACACTTGCAGAGGCAGTAGAGCAGTATGTAAGCATCATTGTACTATCCTTTAGGTCAGGATTGGTTATTCAAGGAGAACAAGAAGTTTTACATTTAAGAGTTCTCCAAAGGTATTGTAAAAATATCTTTGAGGTAAACTGGCAAGATTTGAGACACTAACATTTAATCTTGTGTACCCTTCTAGAACAGCAATTTCCAACTCATATCATTAGTACAAAGTAGGAGCAAATGCTCCTTGTCTGTTTAGCTGTACTGTTCCATCAGACAAGGTGGTATTTTGCCCAGTGGCTATATTATACTGTGTTTTTCACAGTATAGTTAGCACTGCTGCATATCCAGGAGCCACGTGTACCCTTTTCCACAGAATTTGGCCCAGACATTTTTGTGTTTTGTGTGCCTAAGATAGCAGGCACCATTGGAAGAGCCGGTGATCCAGCTTACTGCAAAAGTTGTATCCATGAAAAGTAACTCAGTGGGGTCATTATAACAAGTTGTAAGGATGACAAATTAAAATCTTCACATCTTGAAAAACGAATCTCATGACAAACCTGATTTGAGGTCATTGACTTTACTGGGCCTTATCTTCAGAGACAGAAGGTTCCTGTAATTCCCATAAGTACCCTTAACAACAACTACTCCTATCTACAATTCTGCAGGCTCCTAAATGCAAGAATAATATATATATTTTTTACACTTAATAACTGCAAATTAGTCATGACTAGTATGTTACATCCAATCAACACAAATCCAGAGCAATTATTTAAGGGAGAATATGTATTCCAGCAATTTACGGCTAATATTTCAACGTAGTTACCACATTATTTGTAATCTACAGAATCTGTGGGCTCTCAAAACCAGAGAACTGGACACAGAATACACTATACATAAATAAAATTATGCTGCTGGTGACTGTAGCTGGAGATTATACTTCTTAGGCACTGGTCAGTCTTTTCAAATTGCTACGTATATCGTGCCATTATGATAGTTGAAGGGCACTGAAGAAAAAAAATATTATAAAAATATATCCTGCTTTAGGTCATTAAAATGAGTTTCTCTGTATTTGAACAGTCATCAGGGTCCAAGAGCTGTCCTGCCTTGTACTTCTGCTTTATTAATACCAGCACCATCCACGAAGCTACAGTTAAACGTCTGTAATTATTTCCATTATAAACTGATATTTTCAAGGATTTATAACTCAAGGATTATAAAGTGAAGGGCAGAATAGCCCTTCAGTTCACTTAGGTTGAATTTAAAGGAGCCACTTGGATCAGCAATCCGCAAACTAAAGCACCGTCTTATTATGTTTTGACACAATAAAGGTTAACAGCTCCGCAATGGCTGTTATGGTATGTTGTTTATGCAATCTCCAGCTACCAAATACTGCTTACGGCATCTCTAACTGCAATCAGACTTCTACCCACTCCTCTACAGGGACTATTTGACTATTTCTTTCTAACAAAATATTTCTGCATAAAACATCATGAGAAGAATAGATTACTTTTTTTTTTTTTTTTTAAGTTGTAATGATATTTGGTGGGGTAAACATACTCAATACAAATTATTTTTATAGGAGTATTTTAAAAGGAATATAAAGACATTCCATTTGCAAGAATTTTAATTTATACCAGTTCTCTTGTGCTAAAATAACGTTACATAAAGAAACAAAATTCAAGCACAAAATTGCACATAAGTTCTTGATAAGAATCTAGCAGTGCGTGAAGGTGAATATGCGGACAAACAAAAACCCTAAATCAGCAGAGTATATTCTACCCTTGGCTGCACTAAGGAAACATAGCAAACTTTGGTCTGATCCGCATTTTTCCCCTGAGTATGAACAGATCAACGGACTTTTTTAATGAGTTAAATATTGGGTTATTTATTCCGATTGCCAGACTTAAATCTGAATAGTGCCTTTTATAATATTTAAGATGTTTACTGCTTGTTATATGCAGCTTTTTATAAAAGCTTCATTATGATGTAACATAAAGTATATTTGACCCTGAAGGTAGTTCAAAATCTTCAGTTTCACTCTCTTCCTGTGTTTTAGAAAATCATTTCAGGTAGCTTTAGAGGCTGTATAGTGATTCTTTATTGTGTATGTTTTGCACCTCCATCCTCGTATCAGAGGTCCTGAACTACCACCCTCTGATGCCAACAGAAGGATTGCTATCGATTTAAATGGGTTTGGAATTAGGCCCAGGATAGATAACCATGTGAAGCAATAACGGTGTGATTTATTTACACATTTCTGACCCGTCCAAAAAACTCTGAGTAAATCAAGACTGTTGTACACTTGAAAAAAAAAAAAAAAAAAAAAAAGAGAGAGAGAGAGACCAAAGCAAAAAGCCAAATAAATAAACGCCACTTTAACCTCACGTGTTCATAATCATTCCGTTTTATGATATTCCTTCTCATAGTTGAAAACTCCATTCTTCTCTGGAACATGACTCCTGTTAGTCTACTAGGAAACCCAGTCTTTGTTGTGACTTATTTTGACAGTTTTAATATCATTTTCCACCTGGCATCTGGAAAGTTTTCCATTTTCACTTTCCTCCAATGTCTCAATTTTGTTTCCAAGTGTATGTCGTATTCACACTGCACCTGTCAGAGTGGTATCTCTGTGCCTTAACATGGGTCTGAAAACATGCACGCCTTTACTTTTGCTCTTACGCCAGGGACAATTGCTACCTTCATCACCTGTTTTGCAGTGCAATCTTGCTCCTATGAATAACAATAGCAGTAAATAACTATCTCTACACCATCACTCATTTCAGAGAAAATGAGTATATTTTTATGATCTTCTAATTTATGAGGTGTCTTTAAATATTGTTCTGTTATCGAGTTATACTCACTAAATGGTGAAATCCTTTCACTTTACTTTCTGGTACTGTTGTCAACTTTTTTTTTTTAGTGTTCCACTTTCACACTGATGAAGCACTACTTCAGAGAGCATAAAAAAAATTAATTAAAAAAAAAAAGTGTGTCATCTAATCAGTGAGATAGATTAAAAAAAAATCTATATTTTTTGGATGCTGTTCTAAGCAACTGAAAGTAGCAGAGTCAGAAAAAACTTAGTGCTTCAGAGTGCTGGCCTAGAAGATTCTCAGGAGAAATTATGCTTTCTGAATTTCAGAAAAGATACTGATCACTTGGAAAGAAGACTATTATTAAAATATTTTATCTTTTTCTTTTTTCAGACATCTGACTCTGAGATGGGAGATGCAGTTGATTCCAGAAGACATTATTTAGCATCCTGATTTGACTTGGATTTCTCGTCTACACAAAACAGCACAAGACCCCATATAAGCCATATAAAAGCTGGTCAGACCCAGAAACTTATATAGTCCTACCTGTATATACAGCCTTACTTCTTTCTTTTCTTATTCTCCAAAGCAAAGGGAAAATGGGAGCATAGCAAAGCAAAGACAAACAGAAGTCACTCTGGAGGGTATTCACTGACTAGTGTCTGGCCCAGGTATTAATTACCACTTCTCTTTCTCAGTGCAAAGAGGAGGGTGAGGAGCGATGCAGAACCCTCTCAGAGGCACAGCAATTGCTTGGACTGTGCCATTAGTAAACAGTTGACTTGATGCGGGCTGTGCCTAAAGCACAGTGAAAGCTTTGCTTTGTTCTCTCCTTCGTGCTCCTCTTGGCTTTGAGAAGAAAAATCTCCTCTTTAAATACGAATGGTTCTTGTAGAACCTAAACAACTTCTATTAAGTGAGAGGACTTAATGCTTTTATGTCTTGCCTATGCTTTTAAGATCTTGCTCCATACTGTTAACAATTATAATTATATAGCACGAAAAAAAAAAAAGGCATAATAGCATACAGATGTAGGATATATAACAGGAGAAGCATTTAAGAGAAGCTTATTGGAGCTGAAAGTACCAGGGGCGATTGCTCAGACACAAGTCAGGGAAGTGGTCTAAAAATATTAACCATAATTGCAATTTATCTATTAACTGTTTCATCTAGCATTGCGATATATTTAGATCAAATTCTGCCATCCAGTAATGCATGGTTTGCTGCTTGTGGCAGACAGCAGATCTGCGTGCCTGGGTCTGTTTGGAAGAAGTGTATTTACTTGGGAAGCATTTTACTTCCATTTCAGAAGACATTAACATCGTTACAGTTAACTACACCTCAGTGACTTCCTCTGTTTTTACAGAATACTTTTTAATCCAAGAGATAGCAAAGAAAGTTTTAAAGACAACTCACCTTAGTTAGTTAGTAAAGGTTTTTGCTGCTGTTTATGTAAAGGTCAAAGAGTTAAGTTGAAGAGGCAGAAAGTTTTCCTCTTGTTTTGACTAAACTGGAGGAAACGTGCTAGAGCTGTGCAGAATTTGATTGCCAAACACAAAGCGAAGATACACAGTGAGAAAGATAGTAAAGGTTTAACCCAACTGATGTAAGAAACAAAATTCAAGGATGCCTGTGTTTCCTTGCCTTTATCACACTGTTAATCTTTAATCAGGAAAACAGTTCTGAGAAGAGCTCTTTGTGCACAGCTAAACAGGCATCAGTGCTTGGAAGTTAATGGGATCACCAGAGAATGAGACTATTAAATCATTGTCCTAATAAATCAATGTGAGATGTACAACCCAAAGGAGTTCAAATTCTGCTTCCACGTGGATATGCAGCAAGTGCACATTAAACCTTGCAAAATCAGCAGTAAGGAACTGGTTGGCGGGTTCAGAAGAGCAGTGGCTTCCTGTGCAAGTTTTTTCCAGCTCAGATCACAAATCTGTACAGATGCTGAAGCTTCTGAGGATCCCAAATTGAGCTTCTCAGTTTAAAAATCCAGAAAAATCTAGGATGGACTACAGAATTTAAGGGCACGTATATACTAGTGTGGTTTCACTGACAGCAGGTGATTTACTCCTTGATATTTATCAGCAGAGAAACCTTAAATCTTAGTCTTCCTTCCAGCCAATGACGAATCATCACTTGATGTCCAAAGCTAGATAGCCCTGTGCATCTCTATCAGGAACTTGTATCAGAAATACCTATACCAAGGAGCCATAGGTGTAAATCTTTCAAGCTTCTGTAAGAATAAACAAAGTCAGCTTTATAGTACTCCCCTCTTTATAATCTTTTTGAACAGCAAGATGAGCAAGTGCCTAGAAAGCAAATGAGAACAGCTAAGTGACTGGTGTTTTGTGAGTAATACTTTGTTCATACTTTGTTCAGAGCTGTCTCTACTAACTTACAGTCTGTTGATCTGTCATTCATACCCTTGTTTTGTGCTGTCTTGGTGATATCTAGGCAGCGTGCCGTGTATGTTTTTGCCCCAGATAAGGAGGTACTGCCTTCGTGCTATCATAATGCAAATTCGTGAACTTTAAAAGGTTAACACGTGGATGACTTGTTTTTAATTTCTTTGCAGGATGCAAGTTGGTTGTTATTCATTTGTACATATTAGTTTAAGCTCACATATAAGAGGTTCTTCTTTAAGTAAACAATAGTCATATAATTATGAATCATCCTGAATAAATAAATTTGAAGACAGGTTCAGATGGTAGGGAAACAGAAGTATGTACAGCAGAATCAGAATTCTGTCTTCTCAGAAGGACAAGAAAAAAAAAGTATGATCTCTAGGGCCCAGCTGCACCCTTGACCTCTTTACTGGGTGTTTTTTATAGCAAAAGTCATAATTGTGGCATTTGTCTGTTAGGAACCATTTACACTGGCCAAACAAGAATGTTTTTACATCAAAAAATCCCCTTGTGGTCTACCCAAGTTGCCTTCTTCCTATTAGAAATGAGCTAAGAATACATGTAGAGTATGTAGGATTTCACCTGACCTATTAGCACTTACATCAGGATTTACCAATAAACACAGGCTCTATTTCAGAGGTAATTGGTTTTTGTAATGTTGATTTTCCTGCAGCAGTCAGGTTCAAGAACCGATAGGTATGCAGTGCTTGACATAGGCACGTTTGCCTTCTGACCTTTAGATGTAGCCTGGCTTTATTTCTGCACAATCAGCTTCTCTCTCCTCTTGTTGTCGCTTCCAGTGTTACAAAGCGCTTGAAATATTCATCAAAGCTGTTTTCCTGGGAAAAATATAGAACAAATCTTACTTGAAACAGAAAGCACAGTTCAGCCCAAATTGGTGCTTTTGTACCATCAAAGCAGAAAACGGGTTATAGCAAATGTTTTTCATTTCAAATAAGAATATACTATTTGCATTACAATAATCTAAAGAGTACCCAGCAGGGACTATCTGTGGCACTGAACATAAATATAGTAAGAGATAACGATCTTGTCTAATTAGGTTTTAAACTCCTCAGGCCAGGAGCTATCAATCAAACTAAGAAGAATACACAAGAACAGAGAAAAGTTGGCATCATCAGCTCCCAACCCCCTTCCCACAGAGAAGATAAAGGCTTGGGGGTGTAAAGTTACACATCCAAAGTCAAATAGGAAATCCATAGCAGAGGAAGACACAGAACCTAAAACTATGAGTCTGTACCCACTCTTGGTGTTCAGAGCCACCCTTCTTTAAAGTTGGCTCATGAAGAACATACAGATCCGAGTCCAGTAGGCCAGATTGCATGCAATGAGCAATAAAAATGACAAGTGAGACAAAAGGTAAACGAGAATAGTTCAACAAATAAGAAAAACCATGCTGCCAGTCAGGTAGACAGAGCAGTGTCACTCTGAAATGACAGCTGACGATGGAATGCTGATAACAAGCAAGGGAACACAGAGGGACATAAAGAACAGCATGCAAAAGCACCAGTAGCCAGGTTTATCTCATCCTAGAAAAAATAAAGCAGTTTACATTTTAAAAGGTGCTGCCATTTCATTCCATAAGGCCTGAGCAGGTGAAGTCTCTGTTAAAAGGCATAGCTAGTAGGATCCCAGTAACCAGCAGGAAGTTAGAAAAGTGCTTGCTCTTGAACAAGAGGTTGAAACACAGCCTGCTGCTTGAAACTGTGTGGGTTTGGTACAAGGATTTGTCATTTACCCCCACCACAGGTAGGAAGCAGGGAGTCCTTGACAGCTGCAAACACACAGCACTGCGGTGAACAGATTTCACTCCAGCAAGGGTTACCATTTTTATTTGCAAAGCTAAATCTCGGTGCCATCTGGGCTTTGTATGACTGAGCAGAGCAGATGCTGCATAGGTGAAGGGAAACACACAACCTTATGCTGACTGTTTTCCACTCTGTTTAGTACAGTTTGTCCCCTTCTCTCCTGGCTGTGGTTCTGCTGTGCATCCAGCCAAAAAAACTGCATTAACCATGCAAAAAAATCAGTCACGTCCTTACCAGCCTTGAGCTGGCTAAGGTAAATTCAGACAAAACTTTGGTGGGTCCAAACTCTGCACGTGCCTGTTAGACCTTATACAGTAGCTTAGAAGAGCTCCGTAGATGACTCTCGTCAGGATTACACATACCTGGCTGCTGCTCAGACACCAGTGGCTAGAGATAGAGCCAGATATTCACACTGATTACTGACGTGGGTTTTAAGAGAGAAGACAGTGTTCCCCAGAGTAGAGTCACAGTTTGAGAAATGGCTTCCAAAGAATGCCTACATAGCAAGGTTAAGATTATGTCAATTAATGTCATCTCCAGAACTAATGGACTGGTGAGAGAGAAGGATTAACAATGAATAACGTGCAGCTCAAAGCCAAGAGGGGAAACACTATTAATGGGGAATGTTTGCCTTGTTCTGCTTGTGGCGTGCTGTCTCCCACCTGAGCTCCAGCTGCAAAACTGGAGTCCAAACTGGGTGTCTCGTGTTGCTGATAAGGGTTGCCAGTGTGACATGAGGGAATTAAATCCGCGGTATCCTTTATCACGTGAAGAAGGATACACACACTATCTCCCCAGCCAAGGCTCCAGTTTTTATCCTTTACAAGAGAAGATGGAAAAGAGAACCTCACCTCCCCTGGTGACTATAACATCTGAGAGCCTATAAAAGCGAGCTCTAAAGAAAAGGACTAAATAGTTTTTGCCAAAGCAGAAGAAAAACAGTCAAGGAACCAGCCTGCCTGTGTGATCCACAAACATAGTATCCTACAAGCAACCCCAAATCTCATGCAGCTGGATCAGCCCCAAGAAAAGTTGCTGTAAGGTGGCAATATCACACAGGGCTGCAGTGGGTCTGGAATAAACTCCTGGCTCTGTCACAGGCTCTTTTGCAACTACAGGTAATTTGCACAGGTCAGGTTTTGTTCTCTAAAATTGAGAGAGCAGGCCCTGGTCTCTGTGAGCTGTACATTTACAAGGGCTGCCCTTGGATCAGGGCTTGTGCAGCACCCAGTAAAACAGCAATTGCAGCACGCTCAGTGTCAACTGAGTACAACCTCACAGCAAAAATAACAATCGGGAAGCAATGTTCTTCAGCTAGCAGACTAGCTGGGAGAATCTTTAAAAAAAAGCTATCATTCTTTAACAAAACAACAAGTGACATAAAAACTCTTTTGCAATGACAATATGTGGGATAATTATTATGGGAGGGGGTAGAATTTCTGAGGATTGTTATATGCCATTAACTTTCAGATCTCCTTGAGAGTGCTTTGTTACGGCTCCGTAGCAATGAAGTCTGAAGCTTTGTGACACTTTCTCCTTGCCCCTAAGAAGCCTCACATTTATTTAAGTTCTAGTAAGTCAGAAAAAGTTGAAGTGCTCAAAACCTTTATTTTGAACAGGCTGAATGGTGTCCATCAAAGCAAACATCCCAAAACCACTCCTTTCAAGGCACTTGTTGAACACTATCATCTAGAAATGTCAGATTCACACTCATTTAAATAATTTGACAGCTTCCAAGAAGACACTTGATGAGCATCACTTTCAAGTGTCAAGATGCACAGAGATAAAGTGCCAAAAAGTGCAATCCAAAGAAGTTGTATCAGCTATTAGATGAGTATTATAGTTACTACTAAAGATCTTTCACTTAAATCGAAAATAAACTTTACATTCAAGACAATTTTTTTTTTTTGAGTCTTTATATTCCCCCCATCCATCTCCCATGTTTCTCACTAGTGAAATCTCTCAGCTCACTGAATCCAGAAGGCAGACACGTGTGGCAAACAGCAGTATGTGCTGGCATTGGGGGAACACCTCAAGACCACTACAACTGATCTATTGGAGATGCCATTTCTGATTTTATTTTTTGTGGCAGCCACTGGTGGTTATAAGAATTCACTATCCTCAGATGAAACCTTTACTGCCATGTGTTGGGTATCTAAATGCTGAATTTCTAAATTAGAAGATTCTTGAAAAAAAAAAATCTTGGCCTCGATTTGCACATGCTCCACTTACTTCATTACACCATAGTATAAAATACTATGCATGCTTTATATAGGGGCTTGAGGCTTACTGTGTGTTTGTGATAGGCTTTGAGATTCTCTGATACGAAGTGTTACCTAAATACAAGTAATTTGATGCTTAAGTGTCTAGAATTCCCAGTGGACATCTGCACTCAAGCCCTGCTGCCATCACAAATGAAAAACATTTGGAATCCTTAATGTGATTTTTAATGGACATATGTTCATAACACAGTGCCACCAATTTGGCATATTTAGTGTCTTCTCGAGAGAAGCCCACAGTTTGTATAGCAAGATTGTGGGAGGTTAGGATTGCAGTATGAGAAAATTTGCACAACACCTGCCTGACTATAATTTAATTGGCAGAAACTAATGCTCCGGGTTCGGGGATTTTTTCCTTCGCTGAGAATTGAAGAGGCACTAGGACTAATCCTGCACTGTTGCACAGGACCAGAAAATGATCATATCACGGCATGAGTGAAGTCTGAATAAAAGCATCAAACTGGTAGTGTTTTTTGTTTTGTTTTTTAAATGCTGTTTTACTCTCAGTTGGTTATTTCTATCAATACTGACTTTTATCTGGCCATCAGCAAGGACTGGGATTATTTTCATACTTCACTGGAAAAACAGTCTGCTCAGTATTAGTGAAGAATGTGCTGCATTTTATTTTTACTAAAGTACCTAATAATATATATTTTAACATGAAAGTGGTTGACCAAAATATTTCCGATCTGCTCCACCAGCAATGGAGCATGTGGACTCCAAACACATTGTGTTCTTATTAAATTGTCTTTGATTTTACCTTTGCTTAATGCAGAGCCCCTTCTGAAGCAGTTTCTAGCACCTCTTATCCTAACAGATTTTTGTTTTCCTTTTCAGCAATGTTTGGCCTTGCTGTGCATCAAGGACAGCCCCTCTTACTTCACTATTTTCTTCCCTTTGCATTTACAAAACATAATAAAAGGCTTTGCAGGATAGATAGAGGATACGCTCCCAGGAGAAGCGTTCCTGTGGTCTCTGACCACTGGACTTGTGAGGTTCAGCTCCATAGTATTTGAAATTCAGATCTCTGCTCTGCACTGCTCTGCCAGACCTGGCTCTTCAGGCCTTGCAGCTCTCTGCTGTCTACATCAGAGAAAGTCTTGCAGGAATCATCTCATTGACTGCACGAACCAGAGCAAGTGACAAGTTATGAATATCCTTTGTATAGGACACCTGCTTCAATTCTGTTGTTTTAGAGAACTCCCAAAATCTTAACATGGATTCCCAAATTTCCTGTTCTACAAATTGCCTCATCAATACCAAAAATGCCAGTTTGGCATTGCTGGGAACTGGGTGGAAGTAGAGGAAGACGAAATGGCAGCAGGGTCACTTCTACAGTTTTCTTTGTCTGAAATACTTCAGCCTTCTCACACCCTGACTGTATGGACAAATGGACACGAAAAATCAGCCTCTCTTTATAGGTACAATGGTCTAAAATGGAGTGGGAAAAGGTAGTGAGCTGACAGACAGACAGAGGAAGAGTTAGAGGAGAGACCCTGAAGGGACTGAGGTCACACCCTCACAATCACAAGCATAGCAGTGGCTGTTGGTGTCATTCACTGCCTACATGTGTAGATGTGCGTGTAGTGCACTTGACACATACACAAGAAGGGTGCAGTCATTTCAGAGTGTTTTTGTCCTTTTTGTTTGCCTACTAATTTAAAGATGGGTCAATATTTTTTCCCCCCATAATACTCCCAATAAAATTACTGATAAGATTTGAAGGAGGGGGTTAATTACTAAGACGGTTGCTGATCTGCCTTCTCTGAGCTTGTAGAGATGGAATATAATTCCTCAGCTTGCAAGAGCCTAAAGTAAGGCATAACCAAAAACTTTCTTAAAGAAAAAAAGCTCTTAAAGAAACTCAGCATTTAGATTTATATTGCCTTTTTCTTGAAGGAAAAAATATGGACAAAAGTAAGAAAAACACGGCCTCCAGGCAGGCATATTTAGCGGTTATTCAGGCTGATCAGTGCTCAGCATTGAACTTTATCCACAGATCAGGCAGCGTTCCCAAGGTAAGTAAACACACCTTGGACGAGCCCCCGCTTCACAGCCAACTAGCGAGCATCTGCCGACAAAGCGTGCCAGCTGTGCCTCGCCTGGGCGACCCACCGGCTCCCAGTTCCTGATACTCTTTGTACTCAACCTTTCCCACACACCAAGAATTTATGACGCTTTCGGATTCAAAGTCAAACTAGATCAAAGTTTGGTTAAACTGCTATATTTTGTAACTGCTTCAAACAGCAAACCCAAGGGCTAAGAGCCACCGCTTTCAGCATTCATTAATCAAACCTGTTAAATGATTACCTTGTTAGGGCTGCTTTGTTGACAATCCTGCACGATGACAATGCGTCAGTGGCAGTGTCCAAAGACATATCCAATAGTGACATGAAGAACAAGCCTCCCTCACCTCACCCAGTGGGTTGGACACCAAGAACAATATTTAAGGAAGG
Organism: Anas acuta; assembly: GCF_963932015.1. NCBI lineage: Eukaryota > Metazoa > Chordata > Aves > Anseriformes > Anatidae > Anas > Anas acuta. Next base: position 11,052,503 of record NC_088994.1, read on the forward strand.
AGAAAGCCACCTAGGAAACAAGAGCACTCCAAAGCAAGTGAAACTGGATCAACAGAAAGGGGAGCCAAATACTTGCTGACATCCATCCAACTCAATCTTTCAAAGACAGTAAGTAGAATGGTTTCTACACATTTTTTCCAGTTTGAGATTGCCAGTGATCCAAATTGTTTATATTAATTATATATTTCTGCTTAGAAATCAAGACTACTACAAATTCTGTTTTTGCGTCATGCATCCTTAGGGAGGCAGATTAAGACTGGTTAGAATGTCATAGCATGCTAACAGATGTGATATGTTCGATTTTAGATTGTGATCAGTATTTCAAATCCCTCAACAAGATCCACTGCAGGCTGCAAGAATGCCCCCAGAGTTGAAAGCTGAAGTAAACATCATGCCCAAGGTTACCCAGGGGGATCTGGAGAGCCTGCCTCCAGAAGCAAGGGAGTTCATTGAAAGTAATGCCAAGCTGTGCCAACCTGAGAACATTCACATCTGTGATGGCTCAGAAGAAGAAAACAAAAAAATTCTGGACATCATGGTAGAGCAAGGCATGATTAAGAAGCTGAGCAAGTATGAGAACTGGTGAGTAGCATAAATGGAAGTCAAGTAGCATCTCGGAACAGTGACGTGTATTTTCTGTCCACTTACATTTAAAACTGTTCATAATTCTTCAATATTTGCTTTCCATGAACATTTTGGCACAGCAGTTTACGTAGGTGAAATACAAAGGAAAAGCAAACTTTTCCTCTAAAAATTAGCATAAAACATATTATTCAATAAGACTATCAACTGTACATTGTCTCTATTGATCAGTTACATAAATCAGGGAACTGAAATAATGTCACGAGACTTATGTAACTAATCATTAGCAATGGTTAAATATTATTTAGCAAATACATCTTTTGAAGAACTCTACTATTTTAGTCAATTAGTTTATTCATCAAATACTTTTTTTTTTTTTTTGTGGCATTCAAATAGCTCTGTGGGTGTTCAAATATTATTCAGTACAGGCATTATTCATATCATGCCGATGAGCTTTGACTGTAATGTATTCAGCAAATACTTTTTTCAAATATTTCATCATCTTTCCCAACTAACCCAACATGAAAGGGGAATATTAACAACAAGTACATGCTCAGGAATTACGTGCCGACTAAGAAATCTTCATGGAAGAAATCTGCAAAGGCTTTTGAATAACTAAGTGCAGGAATTTGGCAATCTGTTTGCAGACTATTTGGGAGAGAAAAGGGCAAGATTCACCAGATAAATTATTCATTGTTAATTATATGCTTAGCTGTAGTGATGATGGTTATGACAGCCCAACTAGAACATTTTTATATTCGTAGAAAATTTCTATGCGCAGAGGTGAAAATGTAAAACAATCCTCTCTAATGTAAATAAATAGCAAAAATTCTTCAGAAAGGAAAAAAAGAATCCTATTTAATAAACTCCTTCGCTGTTTATGATCCTGCTTACAGTCAATATTTCTTTTGTGATGCCTCTAACTTAAAGGACAATGCCAATCCCCTAGGCTGGATTCTCAACCCACTGGCATGTAGACCAACACTTAAAGTACTTGCTTGGCATCCACTTTGCTTCAGGCATCACTTTGTGGTCCCTATGCAAAACAACTGTATACTGATGAGAAGGAGAATTAAATGAGATTTTTAACTTTTCCCTGAAAGTCAGTAACAGAGAATAAAGCTGAGATAAGAGGCAAAGGAATATTAACATGTAACCAGAATTTCCCAAGCCATATAATTTGTTATTCATACTGTAAAGTCTTGAAACAATTTGTATGAGAGAATGTACCTGACTAATTTTTGAGATTATCTAAGTTATTCTAGTTCTGTCACTTTAGTTTTAGTCTTACAAAACATTGCACTCTTTTGTACTAAAGGAGTTCTGAGAGAAGGGTGAAAAGTGTCATGTTGATTTAAAAAATAATAATAATAAAAATAATCTAATTTCCTGACTTTCATTGAAATGCAGCTGGTTGGCTCTCACTGACCCAAGAGATGTAGCAAGAATTGAGAGCAAAACTGTCATTATCACTCAAGAACAGAGAGATACCACTCCAATCCCTAAAACTGGAACTAGCCAGCTGGGGCGCTGGATGTCAGAAGAAGATTTTGAGAAAGCCTTCAATACCAGATTCCCAGGCTGCATGCAAGGTGGGTGAGAAAGGAAGGTTGACATGGAATTTTCAGGATTACTGAAACACCATAATAATTACTGTGATCTTTAACAAAAGATGTTAGCTGAAGGCTTAGGTGTGGACACCAATACTAGTCAATTTGTAAGTTTCATCTGGATCTTTACCACAGATCCAAATGCCTGCACAAGGACAGTCCTCGGTCTCTTTCCACTAAATAATTAATTCTGTTCTTCACAAAGAGATATACAGCATGGTAGGAAAATTTGTATGTTTTTTTCAAGTCACAAAACAACTCAGCAGCAGATAGCAAATGAGGTGAAAATGGAGGATCCCCATCCGGAGCAATAACTTAAGTGATTTACACCACAGAGAAACTGTCCTCCACCCACCTTTACTGCTGGTTAGACATTTTGTCTGAACAGCTGGTTTCAACAATTAAGATAAAACTTGCAACATGATCAGACAAACAGTAAGCTAGATGTTTAGCATAGGAAACACCCACAAGACAAACAGCTTTTAAAGAAGTGAGAAACAACCTCCATGTTAATAAAAATTTTTTTCAAGAGTTCCTTGGTTTGCCTTGTCACATATCATTCATTTTACTCCTGTCCATGTCTTACAGGACGTACAATGTATGTCATCCCCTTCAGCATGGGGCCTATTGGGTCTCCTTTGTCCAAGATTGGGATTGAGCTGACAGATTCACCATACGTGGTGGCCAGCATGAGGATCATGACGCGGATGGGAACAGATGCTTTGAAAGCCCTGAGCAATGGAGAGTTTGTAAAATGCCTTCACTCGGTTGGATGTCCTCTACCACTCAAAGGTAGGGAAGATTAAAAACTCACCAATGGAAATTCTCAGGAGCACATTTTAGAGCTGACTGCATTCTTTGCATTCAGGAAACACTTGCCATAGAAGACTGGGGTGGTTTGTGTAACAGCACTAGGTTCAAAACTCAATTAAAGGAATCAAAGCTCAATCATAGTTTCATGGAAAGGAGATTATTATCTCTCGTACTTACCAGGGGCTTTCCTTTGAAGCATCTGGTGTGGGTTGCTGTCAGAGGCTCAATGCTGATGAAACAGCACAGTCTGATCCAGCATGGAAATTGCTGCGTTCATGAGCACAACATTCTGTTCTGCAGAACCATTAATCAACAACTGGCCGTGCAACCCAGAGTTAACGCTGATTGCTCATCTCCCGGATCGCAGAGAGATCATTTCATTTGGCAGCGGTTACGGAGGAAACTCCTTACTGGGGAAAAAATGCTTCGCTCTCAGAATTGCCAGCAGGATCGCCAAGGAAGAGGGCTGGTTAGCAGAGCACATGCTGGTAAGAGCTATTAAATCATGTGTGTTTGAACAGCCATCAAACCCTAAATTAGCGCAACATAAATGCATCACATCTTGGTGTCAGTGAAATTACAGACTCATATGGATAGTCCTGAAACATTAGATATCAATATATCACATGGCAGGCTTTTCAGAAATAGGAAACTGCTTGCAAGGTTAAGTACCAAACATTTTAAAGTAGGACCTATAAAATCAGGAACCAAGAAAGATTTAGAACTTCTGACAGTGGCTACTTGTAGGCAGATCCATGTACTTGAGCAAAGCCTGAACATTATCACCGGGCATCCACATTGCCCCTGCAAACTGAATCATGAAGGACTAATGCAAGTTTTGAAAGCAGTCTTTCATATTATAAAGAACTCAATGGACTCAAAAATCTGAAAATATTAGATTTTTCTATATGAGTTTTGCATTGTGCCCTTCTTGCCTTTGCTTTCTGTTGTCATTTAGACATCATACTACTATAAAATACTACTGAAAATTTAAAGTTCATGATTGAATAGTCTCAGGAAAATGTATCTACCTAGTATGAGAAGTGCAGAAGTACCCATACATAAAGTGCTCTCACTCCACAGCAATAATGCAGCCAAAAAATATTGTCTGTTTTTCTTGTCTTAGCTGAGAAACACAGCTGTATACAGGCTGTATATCTTTAATTGGCAAAATAAATGAATAAAAATTGAATCATATACACCTGACATTTCTAAAAAAAAAAAAAATCTCCTTACACATTATCTAAGGGAAAAAAGAGAGGACTTTTTGATTAATAAAATATAGCTTGTGTTATTTGTCAACTATATTATATGCTGCTTCGTTTGTAGGAAGAAATTTGCATAATTAAATGTTTTATCATTAGTACTTGCTGGTAGACAATCTTCAAAATGAAAAATGCAAGAAGAAACCCTTTTAACAGTTGCATCTGCTTTTCAATAGATCCTGGGCATTACAAATCCAGAAGGTGAGAAGAAGTATTTTGCTGCAGCATTCCCTAGTGCCTGTGGAAAAACTAACTTGGCCATGATGAACCCAAGCCTGCCAGGGTGGAAGATTGAGTGCGTGGGCGATGATATCGCCTGGATGAAATTTGATGAACAAGGTATTGAACTGAAATTGCATTGTAGTACAGTCCACTACTGTTTATTTTTAGGGTCAGCAAGACATGCTACAAAGTTCTGAAGAGAACTGAAACAGTTTTATTTACTTATATTTTGTCATTTAACTTTCAGGGCACTTAAGGGCAATCAATCCAGAAAATGGCTTTTTTGGAGTTGCCCCTGGAACCTCAGTCAAAACAAACCCCAACGCTATTAAAACCATATTCAAGAACACCATCTTTACCAACGTAGCTGAAACCAGTGATGGCGGTGTCTATTGGGAAGGCATTGATGAGCCATTGCCACCAGGAGTAACCCTGACTTCATGGAAGAACAAGGATTGGACCCCAGATAATGGTAACCCTGCCTTATTCCACATTCTCTCTTGGCTTTCTCTGCTGAATTTAAGTTCGATCTGCCATTAAACCTTTTTATTGTATTCTGTACAGGGGAACCTTGTGCTCATCCCAACTCACGATTCTGCACTCCAGCCAGCCAGTGCCCTATCATGGACCCTGCCTGGGAATCACCCGAAGGTGTCCCCATTGAAGGGATAATATTTGGAGGCCGCAGACCTGCTGGTAAGAGATGCAGCAGCCCTGTAGTAAGGCTAAAGTGCTCATCACAGAAGGGTTGAAATACAACTGGGCGTAGACACAGATCTTGCTATCATGGCTGCAAAGGAAATAGCCATGCTAGCCCAACTTCTCCATGTTAGCCTTTGACACACACACAGCCACTGATATTTCAACATCTAAATTGTTAGATGTTAACAAAAACAGGTAGTGATAGTAGAGGGCTGGAGAGAGATCAGGACCCCACTACTCTGGGTAATACATAGACATGTAGCAAATTACTGTATTTGTCTCAAATTGCTTAGAGTCTAACCAGTTTAGATAGGAAATGCTTAGAGAATTAAACCAGTTGTAGACTGTTTGCAGATAATTAAGTGAAATAAGTTGTTCTGTTAAAGGTCACCTAACATTGGAAAATAAACTGAAGTAATGCTAGGTCTGAATCTAATACCATGACCGTGACCACAGAACCAGTATCTGCTTCCAGTAAAATCTTCTGGGAATTCTGAGGCCCCAGGACTCAGGTCAGCTGAGTACCTAAACATCGATGTGTTCAATAAGTAGTAGCCAGTTTTGAAAATATCCATATAATTTACTCTAAGAGGGCAGGAAACGAACTAAGTTAAAAAAAATAATAGAAGAATTAGAATAAATTACATAGTATAAGGCATACAATGCAGTGGTATCTCAGGTAGCAAAACCTGTTATAAAAATGCTTTTGGATCACTAATTACTGAGGTGACTTTGTTCTTTACAGGTGTGCCGCTTGTATATGAGGCCTTTAACTGGCAGCATGGAGTATTTATAGGAGCAGCCATGAGATCTGAAGCAACAGCAGCTGCTGAGCACAAAGGTAAATCAAAATCTAGTCTGCCTACCTGTATTAAAAGCAATCACCTCTCTGGAGAGCTGTCCTCCCCCTCTGCTCTTTCACATTTGAATCTTGGCAGCTAGTTTTGCAACCTGTGCATTTTCGTGATAGAAAATATTTGTACTGGAATTAAAAGCCAAATTCTCTGTAAAAGTCAAATTAAGCAAAATAATCCCTTAGGTGGCAAGCATGCAGAACAGGGTGCAATCATGGGGTTGCCAGAAGAGTTGATACAGAGTTCCTGTTACAGTCTGTGATAAGTAAACTTACATTTTCTGTTCTGCTAGAGCTCAACAAAAATACACGAACAATGAAAGCCAGCTCTCAAGGATCTTCATTTAAGCTGCCTTGCCTGAGATTTAAGAAATTTACTTTCCATTGACTGCAAAAATTAATTTAATTTGTAATTCAAGGTTCATGTTTGTACCATTTCTTAAAGTTCTTTGGTTCCGATGCAGAAAGGTGGTTAAGGGGCTAAAGTGGTTAGGTACTAAATCCTGGGAGGAACTGACTCTTTGTGCTTTAGAATAAATGTGCTAAATATTCCTTAACATTCTCCATTTGTGTTTCAAACAGGCAAAATCATTATGCATGATCCATTTGCCATGAGACCTTTCTTTGGCTACAATTTTGGCAAATACTTAGCCCACTGGCTTAGCATGGCACATCGCCCAGCAGCAAGACTACCAAGGATCTTTCATGTTAACTGGTTCCGGAAAGACAGCCAAGGGAAATTCCTGTGGCCTGGCTATGGAGAAAATTCCCGTGTGCTGGAGTGGATGTTCAACAGAATTCAAGGGAAGGCCTCTGCCAAGCCAACTGCTATAGGTTACATCCCTGCTGACGCTGCTTTGAACCTGAAGGGTTTAGAAGATGTCAACTTGACTGAACTGTTTGATATCTCCAAAGATTTCTGGGAAAAGGAGGTGGAAGAAATCAAACAATACTTTGAAGGGCAAGTTAATGCTGACCTTCCCTACGAAATAGAAAGAGAAATGCTTGCCTTGGAGATGAGGATAAAACAGTTGTAGCTGATCAGAAAAACAATTATTTATCAATCCACATATACTAAAACAGGACAAAACCATTTTACCAAATCGACACACTGATGAACGGGGGTTATAATGAAAGTAGGTCTTAGGTTGGTTAGGCTATAGATAAGGGCATCCTAAAGTAACTCCAGACCTAATGATTTATAACTGCATCAGTTGTTGTGAATTGGTGAGCAACTGTGAGAATGTATGTGCACGGTCTCCAGAACTCTGATCTGTCACTCACATGCACAACTCTGCATATAGCTATTGATGTATTTAAATTACTTGCTGACAGCTCTGCAGATACAATCTAAAACGATCCACCCCGCAAGGTGTAGCACATTGTTCCCATCACACAAGCCACTAGAGTCTCAGATTAATTTTTTCATTTTTCAGCAGTATCACGCAGAGGAAAGAATGAGACTTAAATGTTGTATATATGTATTATCTAAACATATTTCATGGCTTAAATATTTTTTAGAAAAATGAAGTTGTAACTTGTATCACTTGTTGAGTGAAAGATGACTTTGTATTACTAATGCATATTTAAGATACTGCTATTATATATGCCTCATGTTCCTGTGATTTCCAGATGTTTTGCATGGCTTGTTCTTTAAACTATTGAAATAAATGTTTATACAAAATATGACCTCATTTCCAGTATTTTCACTGTTTATAAAACTACATGCCTACAATTTGGGCCTGCTGTCAATACCACAGCACAGAGACAAATTCACTTGGGGAAGTTAGATGCTGACTAGCATTGATCTGCTACTCCTAAGCAAAACTGTTTAAACCACACACTTTCTTTGCAACCTTTATTCAAACCAAAGAAATGATATAGAGATTATGATACCAGCTGAGAGCAGTCATCCAGCTAGACATGTGCTCTCCATAGCTGGGCATTATTAGTTGCTTCAGACATCTATAAAATAAACTATCCTTAAGGAAAGCCCTGTATTAGGCTGTTGCTCATTTGGTAAAGCCATAGGATTTCTCTCTGTTCCACAATACTTAGGCTTTTACAAAAATAACTAGTGGAGCTGTTGAAGTAAAGACAGTTTGGGGAGTTTTCTGGGTTGGGCGAGATGCCTAAAGCCTTAGAGCTCAATGAAGATTGGGGGCTAAATGGGCCCAAAGTTGGTTTCCTTGTCGATCAAGATACTAAAACTGTCCCATGTGCTCCCGAATAAAGGTGTCCTTTACATGCTTCTCATGTGCCTGGCAGGTATCCTGCTTTTTCACTTTGAATGCTTGATCTCCCCAAATATATTGCAAATATTTGCTTAGCAAAAAGAAAATCACTTACATTGTGTAATAAGCCTTTTTATAGACCCTGCTTCCTCACAAAGCAAACAGTACCAGGGCTGGTCAACAGATGCCCTTCAAAGTTTGCTAGGAGAGGTCACATAGCCCAAAGAGCCACTAACTACCTCCTGGCTTCACGTTTAGGAGTTAACACAAACATTATCGACTCCGAAACGAGCAATACAACACAAGTCAATGGATAGATCTCACAAAATAAAATAAAATAATATTAATAAAAAAATGGAAGAGAAAGCTGTGAGGAAAGCGAAGGAGGGCTGCACAGACTCTGTAGAAATGATGGCCAGTTGGCCTCTTTGCTGGTAAGCAGCACATCTGCATGGATGCAAGTCTCCTGTATGGTCATCTTTAGCCTGCATAATCTTGAATGGGCTCCAAATTAAAATAAATAAATAAATCAAATGGGAAGACTGTAAATAACTCAGCAGAGGAAAAAGCGAGCCAACAGAAACTAGTTTATGTGCTCCTCTGGGATTCAAAGAGTGCTATCGTATGTATAAAACAGAGTTGTTTATAGAGTAACTCTATAAATAGCTGATTGACTTGGTCAATCCTATACTTAGGAAATCTAAGAAAATCTGTCAGGCTAATGTCAGAGAATTATGGCCAATCACAGACCCAGAGTTTTTTAAGGGCCTCGTGAGAGGATCTTAGTCCTGAGCAGTGCAGAAATGTTCCAAGTGCATTTTGAAGCAGTGCCCAAGAGATGTACAGTAGCTCAGGGCTTTCCAGAGTGCCTCTGAGCATCTCCAGCATGCTGATCTGCCTTCTCGGCTGGGCTCAACGTCCTGAATATGACAAAAGGAGCGGCTCATACTTCATGCCACAGGGACCTGTGCCAAAGGCCAAAGTCTGGCAAACATATGGACCTGGGACAAGTGAGTGACACTTGTCCCATGAAATGCTGCTCAGCAAGGAGCAGGTACCATCACTGTGATCAGCATAACTACAGTACAGCACACCCTTAGCTGGCAAAGTCTGTGGTACAAGGTGCTGACTGCCTCAAAAACATCATCCCCCAACACAAAACACTGGATTTGGTATTGCAGCTAAACCCTTGCTTTCTCCAGCAGTGGCCGCCTCACCTGGAGGCTGTCAGACTCCATCTCCCCCAAATCCTTTGGGTGCTCTTCCCATATAACTTCACGCAACTCGTGAGAAAGGGCTATCACAAGGAATTCTGGCAAAAAAAATATTTAAACCACTTATGGCTCTCTGGCTCCACACATTTTAACCACATGCACCTTCTCAAGTACTGCTCAGAGACTGGCGGGCACGTGAATCGTTCCAAAGACTACAGAAAATGGGGAAAAAATCTGCTGTACCGTTAAGCCTGAGAACAAGAAAATAACTTTTTACGTGAATCATTCAACAGCTTCTTTGTATGTAAATATATCTGTAACCCATCAGCATCTATGGGGAGTACAATTTACATTTTGAATGATCAAAATGTTTAGTATTGGCAGAGAAAATGTTTAAAAAGAGAGAAGGCGGCGGTTTAAAATTTAGAAACTTAGTCAACCGTGCCAGATTATGATCTCAACTTCTCTCCCTCCAACAAATACTATGCTCCATAAAAACAAAATGAATTAGAACAAAATGCTTTTAAATTGAAATTTGGAAGTTCTCTTGATTTTCAAAAGAAAGAGGGGAAGGCAACAAATGCAATAAATTTCAACAAATTAGTAGAGAAATATAAAACTTGGCCTATTAAATGCAATTCAGAGAAAGGAAGCACAGGAAAGACTAACACATGAAGTGTACAGAGCCATAACATTTGCAACAGCTGTGTTATGAAATGCACTTGGTATTCTGGGAAGCGAGAAACAAAATACTTTGTTAAAACACTTGTGGATGTACCGGTGGCTGAAAAGAAGAGAGACAAAGTCAAAATCACAGTTTAACCATGAATACTGTTGAGGATATGGTCTGATACCTTATTTATGCCACGATTCACTGAAATGAAATGACACACCGCATCCATGGAGGCCCTGCTCAACTCCCGTAAAATTAGTGCAGCCTCTTTAATTGGCTTTTAACCACTCAGACAAAAATCCTGTCCTCAGTGCCCAATACCCATATTAGTACAGAAAAATCCGTAAAGCTCAGACCCAGATCTCAGTCCAATCTTTGCACAGGTGGAGAAGTCTCTGAGCTGGCTACCTTGCTTTGAATTCATTTCTAAATGTTTCAAGGTTCAGATTTTCATCTGCATTTTGTCTTGTTCCTTCAAAACTCTTTCTCAGGCTCCAGTCTGGGCCATAATTAGTCCAAGCATACAGGTTATCAACACACCTCTATTCTGCTAACATGAATGAAGGCTAAACCAAATAAAGAACACTGAGAAAGCAACATTGCTGCAGAGCCCTTCTTGGGAAAAAGCAAAATCCAGCTTTAAATCTCAGAACTCTGTGATGATAGGGCTATTTTCAGGGAAAGAAGAAAAATTTGGAGAATGGCATTTATGCTGTGGGAAATAGTGTTTTCCAAAAACCTTGGCTACCATAGTAACATGATTTATTCCATACTTGCTGCAGTATAGTCAATTAGCTCCCTAACTGAAGACAATTATCGTGACTGGAGACATACCTGGCTGGAAGACTACTGAAATGCTGCTTATGAATGGCAAAGCAGAGCACTCTGAATTCCAAATTAGTAATCATTATTGTTGATCATGGAGGACATTTCTGGCAGTGGTTTAACCTCAACAATACAAAAGGGCACATTTGTCAAATCGGTGCTGGCAAACCTCAGTCAACAGGATTCCAAAACACGTCCCACCACATCTGTGAATCTGTATGCAAAACAGCAAGGTATAAAACCAGAGGAGAAAAGGAAAAAAATAAATTGCTATTGTATGCCCTTACCGCATTCTGCAACCACCACGGATATAACTTTTGGCTGAAAAACTTGAACAGAGAAGGATTTTGTGAGCAAGTTACAGAAATCCACGTATACCAATATGCAAAATTCAGGGCGTTTCTGATCACCGCAAACACAAACATCATTATGGTTTCTTTGCTGTAAGAGGCTGCGCAGGAGACCTGAGCTGTTCCTCCATGGCATGAAGAGCTTTGCACTGCCTTCACTACCACCAGCCACCTCTGCAGTCATTTTGCTCATCTTCATGCTTGCTCCATTGGGCTTGCCATGACTCCTCTCCAGAATAAATGTGACCAGATGTAGGTTTCGAGATTACTTAATTTCAGCTTTAGTTCAAGCTGATAAACTGCTAGCAGAACTTTTGCTGGGGTGTGTCAACACGCCCCAGAATTGTTATTTGTATCTTCTTTGGAAATGTGAAATATTAATCACTGGAGAGAAAAAAAAAAGAGAGAGAAAAAGAGAAAAGAAAACATCTGTTTAATCCTCCCAAAGGAACATATCAAAGTTTTTGGGCACAGCCTCAAGGCCTTTTATTCAGCTAAAGGAAACTTTTGTAAAGCTGCTGTTTGTTGTTGTTCTTTGTTTTTATCCAAGCTACTAGAGGTTGTTCTTTTCCTTGTAAAGCACCAGACACCATTCCCCAGGTTGAGATGCCCAAGGAATTACCCTTCCCATACATTTGCTCCTAATAAACAGCTGTTTTCCAAAGCAAACTAAGCTCACCCTCCATGGAAAATACCTTCTAAATTCATAGCTAATAGATCTCACCCCTGCTTTGGATAGCCCTGGGGGCTTTAAACCAGCTAAACTAGTAGCCTGAACTCTTGCTGCTCCCCACATCTCTGCAGTGAAATCCTAGGAAGGCCCCGATCCACACTGGAGCCTGGCACAGCGACAGCACGCGCGTAAGAATGCCATCTCAGCTATGAATGTGACGAGCACAACAAAACCTTATTTTACCCACCGGAAGCCATCCCTATATTTATCTGTGTCTTCCTGAACAGATGAGAAGCTTCCCATGGTGTTCTGGAGCTCCAGATCCTGCGGGTGGCTATGAATAGCAGCTTTAAATTTATCCAAGGTTGGAGGCAGAGTGAAGCCTAAATGCTGCAAGATGGTGCCAGTTCAGCTGGTTCAGGAGGCAACAGAGCCTTGCTTGCAAGTGGCATGCAGATAAATTCCAGCCCACAGGGTGAGCAGCATGGCCCCTGGTATCCACTAGAGCTACAAAAGCAGCGTGACTTCGTGTTTATGTGCTGCTAAGCCTAGAGCAGTCTGGCTGTCCCAGGAATTACCCAAGGGAACCTTCCGTAGGTGACAGCGCGCTGCACAGACTCTGGTTGAGCAATCCGACTCCTGGTTTGCCCAGACTCCGACACAAATTAGTGCCTACTTTCCTTTTCCTATAGCTTGTTCAAGTATGACCAGGTTAAGGTAAGCATGCCTGAACTTCCTTTCCACCTCAGGAGGGATTAGGTTAATACCAAACAGCAAGGTTGTGAAGAGTCACACAGCAGGGGAATTGGAAGGCAGAACCCCCAGCTAATAAGAAGAATCTGTGGGTTTTCTGCTGGGGTTTGTTTTTGTAGTTTTAGTCTGTTCTGTCCCTTCAGCTGGGGACTCTACCAACAGTTAATGGAAGCTCCAGAGGTAGCCAGTAGGAAAAAAAAAAAAAAGGAGAGGGAGAGAAAGAAAACTATATATTTGCCTGGGACAGCAGCTGGGAAAGGGAGGAGGAGGACGTTTGAGAACTGTGCGTCTTAAGAGTACAAAAACAATATCCTTCTGACACTAGTAAGTAGAAGCAGGCCTCAGATTTCGTGGAGTTTTCTTGGACTTTATAGCACAAAGACAGAAACCTGGCTCTGTTTCATCATAGTTATCTGCACTCAGGCACCCCTCCACCCTTGAAGGAGATTAGTAGTGATAATGCATCTGGTACCTGCCCCAGCAATAACTGATCTATGTGGAGAAGATTACAAGAAATTGTTTGGACTTCTGCCCAGTCCTACAAGTCCTACCAACCATTTCCATAAGTCCCATCAGTTTTTATGGCTTGTCTCTCAAGAAGGCTGCTGAAACCTACATGAAGGAGAGACTTTAAAAAGATTTTTGCAGACATTTATTTCTGGCCAAATTATGATTGCTTGGAGGAAAAAGAAGCCACCATACAAATCTTGTTAGAGACTTCAGCAGGAACTCACAAACCCATGCAGAACCGAGATAAGCTAAAAAAAGCAATAGCATCCAGGAAGGAAAGACAGACCAGCCAGCCAAATGCAACTCTAATTCCAACCCGTGACAGACCCCTGGGGCAGCTCCAAAGCCACTTAGCACAAGCGTGGAGCTGGGCCAGGAGGAGATGCTGGCACCAAAAGAGCAGCTCTAGCAAGTCCAGAGTGCAATTCCGCAATTTGCTGAGGGGGACAGACTCGGACAGGCTCGTTACCCCTGGTTCTGCGAACACACAGCTCCCCACCTGCAGAGCACTCCAAGGCAGAGAGCTCCGAGGACAGCCTGATCCTCAAGCTCCCCGTGCAGAGGAGTGAGCTCGCTGCGTGCGTGGATAGGCAAACAGAGCAACAGCACATCTGTTAATGACACAAAAACATGCTGGCAACGCTCCGTGTGGCTTGGCAGGGAAACCTGTATCAACTGTCTGCAGTCCAAGGTCTAAAGGGCAATCCGCCTTCAGAGACGCCTGCAAACTTCAAGGAACGGCACCCTGGAGAGAAAGGGGTGCCCGTGCAGCACAGCCCCCGCACGGCCAAAAGTGCCCTGCAGCTGCTGCATGCCCTGCACGAGGTGGCTGTCCTGGGACAGGCAGGGAACAGAGCACACAGAGCATCCCCAGAAGGGAAGGGCTATGCCACCTCCCTGCATCTCCCAAGACCCTCAGGCAGACCTCAGCAGGCACAGCACAGGGAACCAGCACAGGGTTACCAAGCGCTGGGAACATCTATTACAGCAGGGACCGGATTTTTAATTAATTAATTTATTTTCTTCAGGGAGAAGTGCATCCAGCTGCCAGGAAGGTGACTGTGCTGATTAGCCCTGTGCAGGACCTCTGACAGCTGCCCAGCAGGTGCTGTAGGGGGAAGGTACAGGAGGGACACCAGACACTTGGGGACCTGGCAATTTCTAGCACTGGCAATTAACCCCCCCTTCACAGGCTACATCACACCGCTGTGGTATCCACCAGCGAGCAGCTCTCCCCTATACCGCTCTAACTTAGAAAGCAGAAGCTGGAAGCTTCTCCTATTCCAGTTGCTGGAGAGCAGCTCCCAGCCTCCTGGTCCAGGCAAACATGCTGGCTGGATGCTGTCCCTGCTGAAGACGCAGCGGGACGACCGGGGAGGACATCTGTTCCCGAGACATTTATGGTGGCGCTGGGTGTTTTTGAACCATGAATTTGAACAGGAACTGTGTTGCACCTTAAATGTCACTGCTAGGCAGAAGGAGAGTCATGAATCTTCAGCAATCTTCCCCAAACCATAATTTTCAAGCAGAAAATGAATATACATTGGAAGAAACACTACAGCTGTGAGTGCCTCAGTGAGGCAATTAACAAATGCAGTGTAACACGGCCAAGTGCAGTCAGCCCTGTCTCAGGGCTGTTGGGTCTTTCTCCCATTCCTCTTTCTCCCCGTCGCTCTGCTTATTGTTTGCTTCATTGTTAATCCTACCTAATTTAAAAATAGGAAATTGATTTCTTATGTATCCATTACAAACCAAATCATTTCTTTATTACAGCAAGGATCGTATTTCATAAGCAAGTCATGGAAAATTAAAACCATGCCTGTTGCTTTGATGAAATAATGGAGAGAAACGCTAGAGGGGAAGGCACAGACAGCTGGGGGCTGTCATGCAACCAGCGGTGCAGGTTAACTCTTTGCAGGCACCCAAGGCTGCAGCAGCTGCCAGCTTCCCTCCCCGCAAACTTCTGGCTGCAGTGCTGAGCATTCCCTTACTGCAAAAACTCAAAAGCCTCTAGAAGGGGGAATGCAACCTCTCGGAACAAAGTAGGTCAAGGATTTTGGTGGCTGTTTTTGTTAACAGAAGGTTCGCAGCCTGCCTGTGTGCACAACCAGATATTTCTCAATATTAACACCACCGATGCCAGGTGCCTGACGTTGCTGTTACGCGGTGCACACAACACAGGGACCCACGATACTAGCCATGCATTAGGACCAAAGTGCTTGCAGCATGAGAATTTCCAGGCCTTGGACACATTGGACCACCAGGTGGGAAGACTGAGGCTGAAGGAGAACCACATTTGTCTGCAGAGAACCGCAGTCCATGCCACATGCAGGTTATGTCCATGCTGCAGGCACCTCGGCCAGATCAACAACGGGTTAGCAGCGTGCTGGGACTTGGCAGATTATACATTAAAACAAAATCGACTGTATGCATTACCAGGGATTTATGGACAGCTCTGTGAACCTCCCTGTGAGGCAGACAGGACATCAGTCCTCTGAAAAGTAATCCAGATAAGCACCACAGCTAGCAAGGCATTGCAACATCCAACCCAAAGTTTATCAACTACTTTGTTATCGTGTTGATCTCCAGGAATTACAGCCAAAGAAACAAAGCCTCTAATTTCTCTATCAGAAGGGAAAAGATCAGCAATTTATTACTGCACAGTATGTTTTTGATAATGTGTTATATATAGACGTAACCATATAAAAATACCATGCCTGAGGACAAAGAAAAAGCAAAGCTTTCACAACAGACCACAAGCAGACAAACTCCACGAGAGCGAAGGGTGGCAACAGAGATTTCAGAGCAGTAATTCGGCACTCTGAGCACACCCTCCTGGGCCAGAAACTGTTTGCCTTCACTTTGGGATAAGAGTCTCTGTTTTGAAGAAAGGTTAGCAAGACTCTGTAACACGGACAGTGTTACTCCTGAAGTCTGCCATAGCTCAAGGACTCACTGTTGTTCTTTCTGGAAATTAGGGCCAGGGAGATTACCATACTAAAGTAATTCTTACACCAGTTAAGAGAGCTGCAAACATTTCCACCTTACCTAATCCTTCCCTTTCTCTGGGAAGAGGCCAGGGGAGCACTTGTATCTTGACAGCAGGCAGCAGCATTTGCCAGTTTGCTACAAAGAGCTTCCTAACAAGCAAGCCAAAGAAAGTCCTTTTAAAACTCTTTATGGTCCTTTTGCGCGGATGATTCTCAGAATTGGAAAACAAGTTTTGTAACTCGGTGGGAGCGTGGGGAACAGGCGCCTTCCAGGAACGTCCTGCATTGTCCCCTCTGCCCCCACCTCCAAGGAGTTCATCTAAAAAACTGTCGCTGGGAGAAGTGTGCCCCTGAGCTCCTTTCTGCTAGCTTCTTTATTGGCTGCGGTTATGTTGAACCAACTTATTCATGCAGTAAAGATCCCAAGAAACGGTCTGTGTAAGCTACTGCAAGCTACCACCAAGCCGCTCCAAGAGCAGCTAAAACAGCCAAAGCTTTCTCAGCCTCTGTGAGGTTCTCCTACACAAGAGGCATTTCAATTCTCCATTACAAGAGGTGCTTTATGCTGCTTCCTAGCATGCCACATCACTTCTTCATCCACCTTTGCCAGAAAACTGGTTTTCTGTATGGTTTCTAGCAGCATTTTAACGATTATTAAATACATTTTACAAGTCATTTTCAAGTTTCTTACTTAGAAGATATCCTCCAGGAGCTCTAACAAGTATTTGTTTTGGTGATATATTTGATAAGACAATCACAGAAATTTTCAGACATACAGAAACGTTCATTTGCACTTGCCCAACAGAGCAGCCTCACCACGTAACGTCTTAATGGGACTGCTGGGTCTTTGCATTAGCTGCATTTGACACTATGACAGCAACAATACATCCCAGACAGAAATCGAGACAAGACGCAGTAATTAGGTCAAACCTTCAGGATAGAGCTGTCATCACAAAACATAAATGTAAATTAGTTTCCCATTGCCCAAGCTCCATAAGCTGTGTTACTGCTAGTGGTTGTCTAAGCGAGATAAAGGACTGGAAGAAATGAGGGTCATTCCTCCTCTCACTATTCTTCACAATTACCCTGTGTTTAATTGATCTGGATTAATTATTTAAGGTAAATTTAGCTTTCCTGACCTAATGGTAACATGTAAACTGATTAACTTTACAAAGCCAGCAAAATGATCTGCACAGCCAGAGCAGCTCCTGCCATGTATTATTTAGGCCAAGCTATCCTGTGTCTCTACCAGCGATGTGCTGCCAAAGACAAGGCAGTGAGCGAGCAGGCGTGACGTGGGTCTGCTCCGGGATGGGGCTGGGCTCCCTCAGCGCCACCAGGAAGGGAGGAGGAAGAGGAGGAGGAGGAGGAAACATCCTGTGCTATGGCAGCACACGGTGCTGGGGTCCTGGGGTCGCATCTGCGTGGGCTTGGGGGAAGGAAGGAAAAGGAAGAGAGAATATCCCCCAGGGTGGGATGAGGGTTGGGTGCTCACAGGGAGCTCAGGGCAGAGTTGCAATGAGGAGAGAGGAGCATCCAAAGGCAGGTTGAGCAGGACCAAAGAGTCAGGCTGCAGTTTGGCTGGCAGAGCCAAGCGATGCTGCTGCTAGCACGGCCTGACCCCAAAAAAGCAAAGGCAAAACAGCCCTATGTCCATCTCTGTTTTGGCAGTCCCGTCACAGCCTCCCATCACTGGGGGTTATAGGGCAAAGAGGTTTATTTTGTGCAGATAATGCCTATCTTCACTAGAAATCAAAGCCTAGATAAACTTTCCAAGAGCTTCTGCTCCAATTTGGAGCTGAGCCCTACAGTGGGAAATGCAGTGCCCTACACAGACTGATAAGCAACTCAGTAAAATTGATTCCTGGGGTAAATTATGGGCACCAGAAGAAAGTGATTTGTTTAGATATCCCCAGCATTCCGCATCTCTTCTGGCCAACTGCTAAGGCAGGTACACAGATAAATGAGAAGAAAACACTCGTCACTGCGCTGGCTTCAGGGAAGGAATAGATAAGGCCGATAAGGCTGCAAGTGAAACTCTCCTCCAGGCTGATGCAAATACACACTTGGGCAAAGGCTGCTCGGCTACAGCAAAAATGCTGCCTCGGTTATTTTCAACAACAGCACCTCCAGGCACAAACAGGACAATAACCCCCTGTCTCCATGAAAAGCTGCTTGTCCGGAGATCAGCAGCAAAACAGGCGAGGCAGGGAGGAGACAGAGATGTCCAGAGTCCTCCCCGGAGGATGCATCTGCAGGCACGAGCCGAGCTCTCCAGCCCCAGGGAAGGAGGCAGCCCCTGGCTGGCTCTGGGTAAGGGTGCTGTTAGCTTACCAAACACAAGGGCAGGGGACACAGGGGCACCAGAAGATGGGACAACAGCCCATCCAACCTCCCCATGCCTTTACAGAGGCTCTCAAACCATCTCCCTCCTCTTTAAACAGAGATTCATGCAGTCCTATGAGCCCTACTACAAGAACTGATGGAGGTTTTCTGCCAAATTACTGTGACCAGTTTTTTTTTTTTCCCCCTCAATTTCTTTTACATCCCAACAATTCTTTCCCTGTATTTATTTCTACTCAGCTTTCTACCTCTGGGACCCGAGCAAGCCATCGAACCTGGATTAAAAATGCCACAGAAGAATTCAAGCCTTGACATGGCCAAAGTATTGGTTTCCAGTGAAACAAAACAAAAGGCTAAGATGAAGTAACTATTTCAGCAGCTCAAACACAGACGTTGCCAATGGAGACTGAGGAGAGATAAGACAACACCCCCCCTCCAGGTCTCACAGAGGAAACTCCCAAATCCAAGCCCTATTTTCCAGCAGCGTTCCCCACCCTGACTCCAGCTGAAATGGTGGATAAGCCACATTTAAAAAGATGCTTTAAAAAAGGGACAGAAAAAGTCAGGCTTCCCAGCAGGGCGGCAGGAAAGCATTTCCTCCCAGGGCAGGTTTTGTTTCCAGGCTGTGGGACATCTGCAGCTTTCCAGCCCCGAGGAAGGGACTAAGCAGACCTCAGGCCTGACCCAGGCAAGCAGAGAGAACTCAACAGCACTCAGTGTTTGTTTTTAGTCAAAAAATGTGTATTTCTTTGGATGATGATCTTCGCTGGCAACCCCCAGACCTACCAGGCTGCCTGACAACGACTACTGCAAGGGCAGAAGCTGATGGGAAGGGACTGGCAGGGCTGGAGGAGAGCAGAGCCCCAGGTCCTGCGCTGACCCAAACCAGCACTGGCAGCAGCTCAGAGACCAAGGCAGAGCCTGCCCGGGTCCCCCTCACACAGCAGCTCTATGAGCACAAAGAAAATTAGTGCAATGGGAGACAAATACAAGACTGACCACAAAAACATGACCATCAGTGTAGGAAAGAGACAGCTCTAAAATAAGTGAATTTATACCTGCATATTAATGTATGCTGAACCCTAAAAATCCTATGGAAACACTTGTTTTAATTAAAAGGAGGGGTCACTTAGCAGCTCCCCCACCGGCACCTCCATCCCAGGGTCGTCCATGCTGGGCACAAACACTGAGGAATGTGGCTCCAGCTCACCCGCTGGCGTAACATGTTTGCTTTGCGAATTGTCGGACTCCTGCATCGGTTGTACGGCTGTACTTTGGTCCAAGAACATTTCACCCAAATGTATTAACCTAGCACTACATCCACTAGAGTAAACATTTTATTTTCCGAGAGGAACGCACGCGCCACTTTGTTAAATCGACCAAGGGATGTATCGGCTTTGTTTGTATTCAGCCTTTTTCGGCAAATTCCCAGGGCAGATGATGCCAGTTTTGCAGAAATTGCAGGAATCGTGCTGGCCCCCAGGGCTTGGCCATGTGAGGAGGCGGCTGGCAGAGCTGTCATGGCATGCTGGAGCCCCTCAGCCCTACCAGGCTGGTGGGGTCCAGATCCCACACTGCAAAAACCATTGTGGGACCTGTAGTCCTATGCTGGGTTTGGAGTGGGCAGACCAGGGAAGGGAAAGGGTTGGGTGGCTCCAGCCACAGCTGCCAGGGGTGGACAGCCCAGGCTGCCAGCATGCTTCAGTTCTTGGGAGCAAAGAAATCCAAGCATGTGTGTATTCATCTGTACAGTCAAGGGGCACTGGGAAATAGCCCCTACCACACCGCAGCCTTCCCCAGGGCAGGGGTCTGCTGCCGGAGGGCATGGGGCCAGTGCTGCTCTCGGGGTGTGCACCCCAGGGACTGCAGGAGGGCTGCAGGGAGGCCTGTGCCTCACCACACTGCTGCCTATCCGACAGCTCCTTCCCTGCCCAAACCAGCCCCGTGTGGCAACAGAAATCAGTCCTCAAGAGCCAGGCTGCTACCTCCGGCACTGATCCCTGCCAGCCAAAGCCATGGGGCGGGCACAGCACGGCCCCATCCTGCACCAAGCAGCACAAAGTCCCTTCACACAAGGCCGGGTGCCCACCCAGCCGGGACAGGCAGTAGCACGACCAGAGGGCAGGCTGCCTTGGGTCACTTAGCACCGGTACTGCACGGAGGAGAGTGGGATTTGTTTGTGATGCCGGGTGGCTTGTTTGTGTTAAAAATACATCTTGTCTCAGAGACGGCGTTTCAGGTAACCGCTGAGGGAGGCTGGGCATTAATGGTGCAAGGAGCCCCCCCCCAGGGATGCACAAGCACGCTGACAGGACTTACGTTACCATTACCCCTCCCAGCTGCAGTCCTGGCCATGGGCACACTCTTGGTGCTGTGTTAGCCTAAATCTCCCCCAGGAGGCTGGGCTGCCCCAGCACAGGCTCTGAGCACCACAGCGCTGGCTCCTGTGGCTCAGCTAACGCTACCGCTAGGTGACAGTGCTTCGCCCGCGCATCAGAGCCTCGCTGCCATCAATGTTTAACCCCGGTAACCTCAGCTGACCTCCCCTCTGGATACCTGCCAAGGGGCTCAGGGTGAGCCTGAGCAAACTTCACCTCCCATGGCAAGGTAAAGCTGGCAGTGTCGGCGCTCACTCCAGCCAGGGACACCCCTGTGGTCCCTCTAACAACCAAGATAAAGCTTTCTGGCTCCACTAGGACTGCTAGCTCCAGTTTATTACATATCATCTGGTTGTTAACATAATATGCTACTTATCTCTTATTACAGAAATGGTAAGAGCAGCACAAAATATCTCCCTGCTCACCTCCTGCCTCAAAATGTCTCTCTGCTCACCTCCTGCCTCAAAAGGATGAAGTAGCCGTAAATTTATGTGCGCTACAAACCCGCCTGGGCTCAGCCCTGGTGCTGTGGTGCTGGGTGTGCTCCTGGGGCTCTCACAGCCAAGCTGCCAGCAGCAGCACCAAGCCCGGCTGGCAAACGGCTGTCGTGTAAGTGCCCACCCCAATTACAGCGCTGGGGAGGTGTTTGGACGGCTCGCACACAAAGTCAGCGGGTACACTTACTAAATAAAATGCCCTTTTTGTTTCTGTAGACATCTTTTCCAGTGGAGGTGTCAGCTGGTTTCCACAGGAAATTTCTCCAGCAAATCCCCACGCCTCTGTGCAGGGGGGCAGACACCAGGACTGCACTGCGGGATGAGCTTTTCCATCCTGCCCACAGCCAGCACCACAGGAGCCTGCAAGTCACAGCTGGGCAGTCCTTTAAAGCTTCCCAGGCACGTGCAGGGCCATGGGCACGGCTCCTGGTGGAGCCTGCAGGTTCTCAGCCCCACAGAGGGCTGTCCTGTGCTCCACAGCTCAGCCATCAAGGCACAGACACCTGCAGCCTGACACAGGCAGGAGCAGGGCCACGCTGACTTCAGCCTGTAGCTAACCACCAGCCTCCTGACACCGTACCCAGGGCTCACCCCCAGCACCCACCGCTTACCTTCTGTGGTAGCACATTCACAGCACCCAGGAAGAGCCCTCAGCAGCAGCCCCAGCCCAGCTCCTTCTGGTGGAGCCTCCCCCCTCCAGGCATGGCTCATTAGCACTAACAGGGCTCCCCCAGCCTGCTCTCCCCCAGCCCAGCTGCAGAAGATGGGGAAGAAGATGGAGGCTGGGGATGGAAAGTACCAGCCTTCCCCTTGGGGTTCAGTTGGGGGGCCACAGGACGCCCTTCCCCATGCTCCCAAGCCCTGCTCTGCTCCTTTTGGACATCCTGGTTCTCAGCGAGCTCTCCCACAGGTGCCCTCATGTGTGCTCCCACCTCGCACTCATCCCTGCTCATGGAAAAATCGAGCCCCCAGCTCGCCCTGCTGCAGGCTGAGCGCCCTTCCCACAGGACAGCCCGGCCACCCACAGGCTCCTTTGCTCGCCACCTCGTGGTGGCAGCGGGCAGCCTGACATGGTCCGTGGCCACACAGCCCCACGGCTGGAGTCCCACAGACGTACGGGGTGCTGAGACCCACCTGGCAGTGTCTCATGGCCCCCATTCTTGCCCCACAGTGAGCACGACCCAACGGCGGTGACATGGGTGGATTTACACCCCCCCTGGACCCACGACAGCCCCTCCACGATGGAGGAGGGACAGGCGGGCCTGGTTTGCAGTGCGGTGGTTTTGTAGCCACCCCAGTGTTTGCAGCCCCAGGGCTGATGCCCTATGCTGGTAGCAGCATTTTTTGGGAGGCCTGGTGCTGGCCCTGCAGCCCACACCACCCCTGGGCTGGTGGCTGAGCCCCAGCAAGCTCTGTGGGGCCAGGCCCTGCACCACCGCCGTGCACACACTCCAACCACAGGCTTGGCCGAGTGGTTTTCATTAGACCTACAAAGCAAAATTAGCCCCAGAAAGAGCCAATGCCTGGCACTCTTCCAGGCCAAAGCAGCAGCTTCTGCATCGTGCCCCTGCAGGCAGGGTCCTGCAGGCCCTGCCCTAGCCCCTCTGCCAGCAGCCCTCACCTTCCTGCCCCGCAGCGCTCCCAGTCCCCACCATGCTCACCCTTTTTCTGTTTTTTTTGTTTTTTATTTTTTTTCCCCCTCTCAGTTAGGATAAACGGCACAAAAGGAGCCGTTCTGCTCGCCGCCCCCTCCCCAGCCTCCTCCTCCCCCTGTCTGGCAGGTCTGTGTTATTATTAAGACACTTGAGATTATGGTTGTCTGAAAGTCGAAGAATGACAGCAAAGAACCAGATGCTGTACACTGATAAATTACAAGGGCATTATGCAGAGGCAGCTGTACCATATAAAAGCCTAGTTTTTATACCCTGCCATGATTTTCCATGTGGCATCGTATGGTTCCAGCATCTGGGCGTCACCGTCAATGTCTCCCGTATATTTTGCTGAGCACTGTCATTATGATAATGAAGAAATTGCAGCAGACGTTAATTGCAGTTCCCGCTGGCTATTGCAAGAAGTCGAAGGCACGGCAGCGGGGCTGGCGGGGCCTCTCTCATCTCGCGGGGGGTTTCTTCACTCTTCTGGCACCAGAAGGGGGCTCTGGATGGCTCCGGGTGCTGTGATGCTCCCAGCATCGGGGCTGGCTGGGGCTGGTGGGCACGCTGAGATGGAGCTGGCAGGGCTCTGCCCCAGACCCACTGCAGAGGTTTTTAAAGTTTCTTCTCCCACTTGGCGTTCTCATTTGTGGGATGAGCAGAGCGCAGCCGTGGACTGCAGAAGGTGCCCCTGCTCCCTCCTCGGTCTGAGGCTAACTGCATGCAGAGCTGCTAATTTCCAGCCTTGCTATAGGATGTCTGCAAACTGTGTGTCCAGAAATGCTGGAGGGAGGAGCAGCGTATTGCCTCCTGACCATCTCCCCCTGACATCAATAGGGGCTTTAGCAGGAACATTTGCTGCTTTGATGAGCAATTTCCTTTATATCCGTGGAAATCCCGCAGCCCTACCAGCCCCACCTGCCTGCTGGTGCTTGCCAAGGGCGAGTTGATCCGAGCTGCCTCCGTGCTGTGGTTAGGAACAGGACGATTGCTCACACTGTGCGAGATCTCAGGCCACGCGCTTGCCATAACCACACCGCAGGTGGCACTGGCAGCACATCTGAGGGCAGCTACCCGGCTCCACATGGGCTGTAGGATCTGAGCCTCTGCTTTGCCCGGCGGGGACAGGACCCTGGGGACATTTGCAGGCTCCAGCCTCAGAGAGGACCCCTGTCTGTGGCTCTGATGCTCATTTATTCCCAGGAGGATTGATGAGGGGAATTTCAAGGTCTCAAGCTTGCTCTGACACAGGCAGTTCTCTCTGCCACTCCAAAATAATTGATTCCCCATGAGAGTTTGGATGCATGACCATCACCAGCAAGGTCACGGAGGGAGCCAACACCTCCAGCAACCTTCTCCCACCACAGCCAGGACCAGGAACGTTCTCCTGCTCCAGATCCTGCTCCAGGAGCAGCCCCACTCTCCACATCTGACAGCCGCCTCTGGGTGAAGGTTTTGGGTGTGGGTCCCGATGAGGGTGGCCACCCGGGCGATGCATAAAGCCTCTGGAATTTGCTGCTGGCATTCCCTTGCTCTGTGAGCAGCCAGGTGAGGATGGGTAGAATTGCCGTTCCCTGAGTCACCCCCTGATAACCGTTTTTAATCAGTCTCAAAGATGAAACATTCCTGCTTTTTCTTTCTCTTTAGCCCGGCAGGAGAGGGGCTGGTGCCACTGGTGTGACTCATGGCAGGAGCAGGGCACTCGGGCTCTCTGCCAGGCGCGGGGCTGGCGCCGCCAGCATGGCCTCTGGGAACCAGCCTCGTTGGTGCTGGCCTGTGGGGACACCCAGGGCAAGTAGAACAGCACATCGGGCAAAAGTGGCAGCTGTAGGAAGCCCCTGGTGAGCCGGGATGGGGTGGCAGCTCCCAGCTCTGGGCAGCCCCTGATCCCTGTGACTGCCCCCAAACCAGGGGATCATCCAAGATGGCCTCAAACCTCCCCTCAGAACTCCTCCAAAATGTGTACAACTTTCCAAAGCTCGTAAAAGCAGGTACCTCCACTTTTCCCTTCCCAACCCCTGCCAGACACACACATTTCTTTCCAAAGGGCTCTGTAAAGCTGCAGGTGGGAGCGGTGGCCTGCCAGGGAATGGCTGGTTTGACCAGAAGCAGCAAAGCCTGGGAAATCCTCGCTTGTTTCCCTTCTGGATCTGGTCTGAGGAGGTGCCGTGGCAGTGTGCGCCCAACACCATGCCTCCTGCCAGCACCTGGGGTATCACCATCAAGCAGCGGTGCTGGTATCCTTGTGTTATGCACCAAGAGCTCATTCCCTTCCTTGGCAGGGGCTCAGCAGGGTCCATGGCTCCATAAACCAGCACCCTGGGGCTGGAGGAGCTCCACCGTGCGGGTCTTGCAGTGCCTCTGCCCGGAGGCGATGCCGAACGCACTGACGCGGCGCTGAATTAAATCTCTCCCTCTCTGAAGGCAGCACTGGCAGTCATAACACTCACCTATTTTTTTCCAATGGGCAGTGGAAACTATGATGAGCAAATGTATACGGCTACGGCTTCAACGGAAAACTGCTCAGGGTGCCTGCACCTGGTCACCGAGCTGGCCCGCGAAATGGAGTGTGCCGGATTGAACATAAACAACGAGGGTGTGCAGGGGCTCAAGAAGGGTGCAAAAAGGGGTTATTTTTTCCCTTCAAGGGGATGTTTCAGCTGCCTGCCAGGCAGAGTGCAGGGAGCGGATGGGGGTAAGAGGGAGCCTGCAGCCCCATGGGGATGCCCCCCTCCTGCACTGTGAGAGAAGTACAGGAGGAGCATTGCTGAGCTCAGCCTAGCAGGGCGCTTCGCTCAGCACACTCACAAGCATTTAAAATCACATGGAAACAAAAAATAGAAGCATTGCTAAGACCAAATAGCATTTATGCCAGCTATTGTCAAAACTCCAGCTACCAGGAAAGAAAAAAACAAAAGAAAAGAGAAGCCCACCAGGCTTTAAAATGAGGAGGAGATGGAGGGCTTCATGCTGGGGATTTGGGAGCTGCCCCATGAGCTGCACCCAGGGCTGGTGGGTGAATTAACTCACTGCTCAGGTATGGCTCATTCACAAATATCCGCCGCAGCTGCTGCGGTCCCACTGGAGCCACAATTAGCAGCGATGCCCCAGCAGCTGTGCCAGGGCACGTCTCCTCTCGGTGACCCAAGGGACTGATTTACACAGGGTATGAAGGCTGCACGACAGTTAAAAGCCCAGAAAACAACAACGTTATTGCCTGGCCCTGCCTCTTGCCCGTCTCTCTTTCACTCTTCCCTTTCCCCAGAGAGGAACTATCCTGGGGCCAGGGGCAGCATCCCGCTGCTCAACACCCAGATCAGTGGCTGGGGGACTCCCAGTGCTGCCCGCATGCCTCTGCCTGCTCCATGCCCCTGTGGAGCACACAGCACCCTCACAGACCAACATAACCACCTGTGTTATCCATGGGCATGCAGAAAGGTGCTGCGGGCAGCCCCACATGCTCTGGCACAGCCGGAGCTGCACAGAGCGATGCCCAAAGCAACAGCCTATGCTCCGAGCCTCTCTACATGGGGATGGTGAGAGCTTGCCCAGCCACTAGCTTTTCTCAGTGTCCTGCAGCGCCAGGAGCTGGCCCCACTGCCCAAAACATGGGGCATGTGCTTCCCACAGCCCCCAGCAGAGACCCCACTACAAAAGTGTCTGCAGCAGAAAGAAAGGGCCTGGGGGACAGAGGAGATTTTCCTGCAGGGAGAAAAAAAAAAAAAAAAAAAAAAAAAAGGGAGAGGGAGAGGGAGAGGGAGGCTGCCCATCTCAGCTCATCGCTGCCTGGCACCTGTGTCCCAGGGCAGGCGTCCAAGCGCGCCGCGAGCAGGCGCGGTGCCACCGCAGCAGATGGGCACGAAGGCAGGCAGCACCGGGCTCACGCTCCCGCAGCCGCTCGGGGAGGGGGCGGCTGTTTAGGGCAAATTTCCCAGCTGAGAATGTCAAAACAGCTGCCAGTCTGGAGTTTATACACCTATAATTAAGGGGGTATGTGATTTCTAATCCAGCTCAAATGGAGCTGGATTAATTGGCAAACCTAAAAATAGCATCCGTGACCATGTAAGGCAAGCTTTTGTGTGCGGTTTAAATTAGGAAAGCGGGCTCTGGCTGGTTGGAGTAAGCTGGGAGAGACAGAGGCATCGTACTGCATCCAGACTGCCTACGAGGGCCTGATCCTGCTGAGGGACAACGGGAACCCACAGCACACAGCCCTGCCCAAAAGTAACAGCCTTGTTCCCACTGCCTGGAGCCCCCAGAAAGACTCAGGGTAGGTGGGCAGCAGCCTTACCTGCAGCTACCTCTGTTCCTGGGGGAATAGAAAATGTCTTCCCTTGGAGGTTAGCTCTTGGCTGGGCTCCTCCATACGTGCTTGCAGTTGCTGTGCCCCAGGAGACACCCCAGACCCCCCCTTCCCACACAGGTCCCATCAGCAGAACAAACTCTGCTGACTTGTGCTCAAACGCCGATCCACCCGCAGCCAGACTGCAAGGTTAAATTGCTTTTAATTTTTGTTTAATTATCTGCAGTGGCACAAATAACTAACAGCATCGATTTGAACTTGGCACACAAAGGCAGGTTCCAAATGGCAAAGCATATTATGAGATCGAATTATTAAACGTAGCTAATGAGCAAAATAATGATGTGGTGCCAAGCTATAAAAGGTTAGACTTTAAAGTTGTCACAGTTCATAAGCAAGAAAGATTTAATCACATTCTTAATCAAATATTTATATGATAATGTGTTTTAATCAAAATAATAGCAATTAATTTGGAGAGGAATATATTGTATGCTTCCTATCCTTGCATTATGGAGTTGTGTTTTTTTTTTGCGGTGGGGTTGCAGTGCACTTATTTCCTTGCTGAATAATGCATCAGCTCCAGCTGCGAGGTGTCCCAGCTGCCTGTGCCTGGGGACGCACCGGTGGGGCCACGAAGAGCAGGTCAGGCCCTGTGGGTGCCGTTCACCCTGCTCAGAGCCTCATGCTGCCCCCAGCACCCTCACCGGGCCCGGATCCATCCCGGCACAGCACCCGCCCGCCAGCCGGGGCCCCGTGCTCTGCCTTTGAAGCGCTTGCTATTCACAAGTGATTTAGCTGCTACCTCTTTCCCTCTGAATCCTGCCAAATCTCATAACTCTCCTTGGCAGCTGATGCTATCGCAATGATTTCCAGCTGTGGAAGAAGCAGCTTAAAATGGCTGCTGTGTCGCAGCACCGATCCTCTCCTTCCTCCCATCCTCATCACGCCAAGCGCCTGCAAAGCCTCTGCCGAAGCTCCACACGGGAGCACCATGAGGGAATGGACACGGATGCTAGACCTGCAGAGACCTGCCAGGGAGAAAGAGAAATAAATCTAAAACTTTGCCCAAAACTTCCAAAATGAAGCTTGTTTGAAATTTAAAAAAAAAAAAAATGGGGGACCATTTCTAACAGGAGCTGCAACAGGTAAGGCGTTATCAGAAAACATCTCCTCTTGAGGAGCACACCGAAGCCCTTCCAGCACAATTCCAGGGAAGCAGACAGACAATTCAGGTATTTCTTTTAACAGAGCCTCCAAACCACTGCTGCTCACTAAATGCAGGGAAAAGATCTTCAAACCATCATGCCAAGCAAAACAGAGACTATTGAACGGGAGCATTGCTCACCCCAACCCCTGATAAGGATGTGCCATTGCTCTATGCATATCTCAGATGAAACTTTTGAGGAAGATAAATGCTGCAACATCTGCCAGGGCTGCAGCAACCTCAGCTCCTGCAACCCAGCCTGGCACCAGCACCAGGCTCACCCCTGCTGCCCTAGAGGTGCCCATAAGGCAGGACGTGCCACTCGGTGCTGGTCCTGGGGCTTGCAAGGCAGCCACAGCCAGACCCTTCCCAACAAGGTGTCTGTCACGGCACCAGGGATGGACTGGGGAGTCCATCAGAGACACCGCAGCAGTGTCAAAGCACTGGCCCTGCCTCAGGGCCCTTGGCACACACCTCCACATATGCACAGCCCAGTATTTTTCTCCTCCTGTGTTCAGCCTCCTGTGCTGGGTGTCTGTATATGCACTTTTCGCTGTCTGCCTTTTTAACACTTCATCAGAAAGCTGGAATTTTTTTTAAGCGCTAAGTTTGCCGTTTCTGTTGGAGTCGAGATGAAAAGCTTTCAGTGAGCCACCTTTGATTGGAATCACTTCTGTTGCCTTTGGTTTGGCCAGATGTTTCCTAATTACTTATCTGTCAAGTATTTTTTTTTAAATGCACAGACATTTCCTCTAAATGAGAAATAGTGTAAGGTTCTTGTTTAGTGTCTTTGCCTGAGTGAAATAAGCCAGGCTAAGCTTCATCAAGGCTGGATTTTATGCTTGAACATGCAACTCAACATCAAAAGCTTGATCTTTTTTATTATTCAGCACAGCCTTTTTAGACCAACTTTAGCAGGAGCCAAATGGCACATTATAACTTGGGATTTAGAACTTTTATTTTTAAGGCTAGCTCTGAATCATGCAGCTTTCTCCTGAGCCTGAGACAGTTTCGTGCAATAACTCAGGGCCAGAATCTGCCACCATTACTCACGTCAACAAAGACTTATTTACACGCACAGACTTACTGAACGAGTACTGCTTGGTGTGAGTAATGGCTACGGAGTCAGGTCTCATCCTTCTCCCATCAGAAAGCAGTCCCACGGATCTGGGCCCACGAGGGTGTCTGCCCCTTACTCGTGCAGTACGGGCTCTGAGGTAGGGAGACAAAGGAGGAAACCTTGAGGAGTAATTCCCCAACCCGACCGATCCCTCCTGGCGGGGAGCAGAGGTGTGACCTAACGAGGCAGATGTCGTTACCTGTCAGCCACTGCAGACATTTGGCATCGATTTGCTGCCTGGTGCTATCAGGGGTCTTTTTCTTCAGGTGAGAGTCCCAGGGACCCAACGTCACTGCTCCCTCCACAAACAGAGGGGAAACCCACCAGCCCTGGGTGTTTTAAAGATTTCACTCTCTTCTTCCCCCTCCACCCCCCAAAAAAATACAAAAACCCCCATGTCTATCACAGCAGCTGAGGGGCAGGAGTCACCCCATGCCCACCGGGCTGTGCTGCGCACCCAGGCACAGCAGGGCTGGGATGGGAGGGATGCAGGGGAAAAAATCTGCGGCCGTCCTCCACCCTTCCTGAATCCAAGCACTGCTGCAGATAATAGGCCAGTACACCAGAAGGGGATTGGATCAACCAAAAAATAAAGCCATATAACGATTTTTCAATAGCTTTAGCTGTCTTCGAGGGCAAGTAGCGCTCTTTGATGAAAGCTGTAAGATCAGGCTGGTAAAGCTTTAGGAGTTTAAAGTTATTTGATGGCTGGTTATTTTTCTTCAAAAAGAGGCTGAGCACACCTCTGCCTCTAGCCTTCATCGCAGCACCAGAAGTGCTTTGTCAGTGTATTTGTGACAAATTAATTATAGGGATGGAAAATCTCCGTAGAAATGAATATTCAAAAAAAAATTTTTTTTTACGCTGTTGACTTCAGGGAATGCACTTCTCTTTCTAACGCTGTGTGTTTTCCTCATTAGCTCTCCCCCTCCCCCAGCTCCTTTCAGAAACTTTCAGAAATTATTAGAAATGGTTTTATTTTCAGCTAGCCTGGGGAATGGCATTAGCAGTGGAACAAACCCAGTGACATTGGAGCCTTCCTGCCAAGAAGTGGCCCATCAACAAGCTCCTCAGAGAAACCATCCTGAAATTACCAAACCAATCCCGATTACCAGATACCAGTAAGATGTCAGCATGGGGTTATCTCACAAAGCTTTAACATTTAAGGGGTTCTTTTTTTTTGCTGTTTTAAAGCCTTTCTTAGCAGGTAGTGCACTCCCCTCACATACCGAGTCTCCTTTACCTGCACCAGGCTGCACCAGTATCAAAAGTCAGAGTAGCAGCTGCAATGGTCACCTCACTGGTGGTTAGCCTGGGACCTTCCTGCCACCCTGAGCCAAGAACCCACCCCAAAAAACTAGCCAGAGGACTTCTGCTCTGAGTCATGGCCTTCAAAACCTGGTGAGCAATGCTGAGAAGGGCAGCAAGCATGGCTGGGTTTTGGTAGCTGCCACTGGAAGCATGCCCATCTGTGGCACTGGTTTTTCAGCATCTGCATAATAGTGCAAGTCTTCAAAAACTCAACTGGGATGAACGTGACTCCATATTTCTGCTCTTTCTGACCTCAGAACAGCTTCCCAGAAAGAGATACAGGACTCTTTCTCTTTGCAACGTCTCTGGAGAAGCAGAGGCTCCTTGTTTGTCTCTGTCTCTGATTATTGTTTCTAAACTGCAGATCTTTCAACTTGGGCAGAAGTCATTTCAATGAGCACATTTCCTATCTGTGAATTTCAGTAAGGCCAACAAAAGCAGGAGGCCACGGCTCCCCATCACCACCCACACCTCTGAGCTATCCTCACCTACATCCCCATCAGGCTGCTGCTGTCCCCATCCCAGCACGGCTCAGCCCTGAGTAAATCACTAAGAAATCATCCTGCAGGTCCTGGTGGCCCTTCTGGATGGATTGCTGTGGGGCGATGATAGCAGCCACAGGAAGATCCCACAAACCCACAGCTCAACAAGGAGCCCCATTCCCTGCTCCACTGCTGCCTCCCCTTCCTTGCCTACCCCCAGCACCTCAATTAACAAGCTGCCTCGTTAATGTCCTAAACTTAATTAACAAGTTGAATTAATAAGTAGTCCAGGCTGCTTAATTAATAATTAATTACTCCTCGTTTAATAAGGACATCAGGAACTAGTTCATAAGGGAATCACTTCAATAGATTAAGGTGAAACAAGGAACTAAGGAGCAGGGGAAGCATTAAGTGGCTGCATGGAGCTGGTGCCTGGACTGTGCCCTAAGAGCAGCTCTGAGCAGCTCCCCCTCGAGCTCCTGCCTGCCTCCTCCAGCCCCAAATCCGGGTCAGAAACACCCAAAACACACATTTGGTTCTTGAATCCGCTGATGACGCTCTCCAGAGCCCCGGGTCGGTGACAACTCATGGGGACAGCCCATCTCCTCCCAGGAGGTGCCTGTTCCTGCTGGAAGGGAGGAACTGTGGAAGGCACCTCACCCACGGGCTCTGCAGTAGTGCAGGAGGGTGGTGTCACATTGTATTTTGTACTTATCCCTCCCCTTTTTATTGCTCATTCAATCTGAAAACATCCTTTCCATGCAATGGCCTCTTACTTTCCAGGGAAGGACTGTGAAGGCATTGTAGTAGTCAAACCTCCTACAGAGAGAAGCTGCAAAGGTCTGCATGAACAGAGAGGAGAGGGAGACCCCAGGGCTGCCAGGCTTCTTGGCATTTGTGCAGTTGAGCTGAGAGTCAGGGCAGACACTGAATCCTCTGCAGCATTTCCTGGGTGTCCATCAGCACGGGGACCTGCACCCAACCCTCTTAGGTCAACCACCCAAAATGTGCTGGGACCACGCGAGAGACCTCCCAAAGCCCCTGCCATGCCCTGAACACCACGTGTGAAGACCCTGAGCACCAGGTGTGAGCAGCACTGAGGGTCCTGAGCCCAGGAAGGGATATGATTCTATGAATACCCTTCCCCACAGCACAGCCTGGGCTCAGCTCAGCTGCACCCAGCTCAATATGTTGCCGGCAGTTTGACAACATGCACGATTTGGCATTTTTCAGTAGGAAAGTGTGAAGAACTATGTTGATGTTTTCTTCTCATTTTGATACAGTAAATGTCTTGTTTCTATATTAATATTGATCTCAAGGTGTGTATACATATGTATACACACACTGTATACAAAAATACTCATAATATCATGTAACATTTCAAATTTAGCTAAATAAAAGCAGTTGATTTCTCCTGATGGTATTGGTTTGAAATTTCCCATCCACAAACCACTCTGAAATCCCAAACAAAACAAAAAGTCAGAGTTGTTATTTCCCACACAACAGATGTAACACAACAATCTCTAGGAAAACGAGATTTTTAGTTTTATTTTTACTTATGGTGACTTACGTTCATGGAAGGACTCAAAGATGATATTGAGTGTAGCAACAAAAGCCTTTTCAGAGATCAATTACCATTATTTTCATTTATAATGTCGTCATTTCCAACCTGAGTATTTTAACAGAGGGCAACAACCATTGTTGTTATGGCCACGTTGAGAATTTATATTGATTTATTCTGAGAAAACAATTAATGGTTGTCTATTTTGTCTCAAAATTTGGTGGATAACCTGCAATAAAACACAAACTAAAAACTTTGTTACTAATAATCACAACAAGATGGGGTAAGGGGGGAAGCTATTAAATGACAAAATGCTACAGACAGAACCTGTAAGCAAAATTGATCTAGAAATTCAGCTTCTTAACAGAAGAATGCAAGATGGTACTTTCCACAGTGTGGAAATCCAAATCAGTGCCCTCACATCTCTTATTCAGCTCTCTGGTATCTGGTGTGTCTCCGATTTCTCAGTGCCATTTAGTGGGAAGGAGCTGAAGGCAAGTGCAACTTATCTGTTGACAGAGGGAAACTCTAGTTAACTCAGGATTCTTTTTATGATACAAATCAGTATTTCTACAGTGTCTCCTCCCTACAGAAGGCCAAAAGCACACAGTGTCTCATACTTAGCCATATTTTACAGAGGGTGAAAGGGCTCAGTGTTTTCTTCAGTCTCCTTTCACCTGCTGTCCTCTTTCCCTGCCACAGCACAGGCAGTTCAGACCCAGCCCCCTGCTCCCCAGCCATAAAGGTTAAAGATAAATCCAGTGATAGCTTTTAGCACCAGTAAGAAAACCAAAGAGTACCAAAGAGTAGTCAGTGGTCTCCAACCTAAGGAGAACTGGGCTTGGAAAGAACTCATCGCTGACTGATTTGAGGTATTTACCAGTTGCTGCATCTGTTGCATGGCATGGATGTTCTCCCTCTGTCATCTGCACAAATCCACTTGAATATCTTCTTTTGATCAAATAGCATGTACAACACTTGGTTGGCATCTGGCTTTGTAATGCAAACAGCAGCAACAATCCAGATGGCCTTACGGGGAGTTTTGACTGTTCTCAGATGCTCCAAAAATCCAGTGGCAATGCTCAAGCAAAAAGATATCTCCCCCTCAAGGCAACTTAACACTGTTTTCTACAGCGATTACCATAGTCAGATTTCCCTGTTTCCTAACCACTTGTCCTGAATTTTGTTTTTGTGCAGTCATACAATAACTACAGATTTGGGAGGGAGTGGCAGTCAAAGAAGGCCCAAAGAGCAGAGTACGCGCACCACTCCCATCCCTCTGAGCAGCTGGGAATTACAAACGTAACAAATTCCTGTCCAGTGAAAACTGCATTTACTCATCCAAAACACATGCACGCACATCACCACTGCTATGAGTGCTAGGGCTTATTTTGGACCACAGTGGGCCACATGGATTTGTATGACTTGTAGATGCCTCATCAGAAGACTGGCCTTGCTGTGGGCAAGTGGCTCAGGCCTTGCTGAGACAGAGGCTGATTTTTTTCAGAGAGAAGGCACAAAGCTTTGCATGTGTCCAGGGGGTCGTCCTGAATCTCTTGGTTGTTGCTGCCCCATAGGAAGGCCCAGGGCTGCAGCCCCGCCTGTTGCAGTCACACTGCTTTGTGCCAGTTAGACCAGCTACAGAGCTGGGGACAAAGACAAGTCCCAGCCTTTCTTCTCACAGCTGAGCTCTGTTCCTCACAGCAGGGGATGCCACCTGCTCAGAGCTGCCAGCTCCTCTCCACCAGCTGCATTTTGTGTCAGAGACCAGGAACTTTTGCTAGTGATTCCCTGGGCCCACAGGTCAGCCTTGCTGAGGCCTGAGGCCCAAGTCCCCAGGGCCTAAGTCCCTGATCCTGCCTTTGGGCCAGACATGGCACATTTTAACTAAGCTTAACCTCCCCTTGGTGCA
Source organism: Anas acuta (assembly GCF_963932015.1). NCBI lineage: Eukaryota > Metazoa > Chordata > Aves > Anseriformes > Anatidae > Anas > Anas acuta. Next base: position 11,087,532 of record NC_088994.1, read on the forward strand.
GCAGGACATGTGTTAGGGTTGATTTTAAACCTTTTTGGTCTTCCAGGCCTGCCTTGATGCCTCTCCCCCCACACTCCTATTTTTCATGAAATGCTGGCCAGCAAGGAGAAGAGAGTTCAGTGCATCTGTTCACCACCAACACTGACAAACAGCACAGGGAAGTGTTTCTAACCTGAAATGTATTGGCATATCTAACCAAAAACCACTTGATTTCCCCTGGAAAGCAAAAAGCTGTGAAACACCATTACTAGGAGGTTGCCCTTGCATGTGAAGTAATTGGATCAGGAAATAGGAAATATGAGGCAGGAGAGCTTAGCTGTCATTTTACAAAAACAATTAAATGCATGAAATGTATCTTAATGATATAATTAAGGCAGAATTATAATCCTCCATTAGTAGTGGCATTAATTATTGCAAGCACATTACAGTCAGTATCACTGGAATGAAGAAACCCTTTGTTATGCAGCTTTATTAAAAAACATCAAAATAAAAGCAGATTATCTGATCTTCAAGAGACGCTCCAACACAAAATTTCTTTTGAACAAACCCGGATTACGTTCATCTATTCAGGCTGATAGGAGAGGTCAAAGCATCAGAGGGAAGCCACTGGAAAGCACCACATGACTGCTAGGGCTGGCCATGGGCTGCCACAGAAGGTGCACAGCAAACAAGTTGTGTGAAGTAGGGTGGACTTGTACCATCAGAGGCACTACAAGCTGTTGTTGCAAGCCGTACGCTTGCTAGAGATGTATACACCCCACACTCCTGGGGTTCAGCATTTCCAAGGCCCAGACATCAGAGGTCAATCCATGGCTGGGAAGCTGCTGCCTGGAAGCCCCAGCCTCCAAAGGAGCCCCAAACATTGCTCATGCAGTCACTCCCAGTGCAAGACAAATCGTATAACCTCATATCACCTACAAATCTTACATGGGTACCCAAAGGTGAAATTTGGTCTTGAAGCAGCCACTGAACACAACCATATCATCCATTCTTCCTAAGCAGACTTTTAGCTTCCCTGCCTTCCCCTCAGCATCCACCACCTGCAGAACACAATAGGTCTGTTTCAGTTTTACAGCTCAGACAAGGTTCTAAGTTTTGCTTCTAGGGTGTCAAGACGGTCAGCTTGGCACTGCAGAGACCGGGACTTTGGAAATGAGCTCAGCTGCTGCAGGAGGAGCCAGTGATGGGCTGCTAAAGGCCTTTGGATGTTGCTCAAAACTGTTTTACATACTGGGACAAGTGGTGACATCGCTGATCTCAGGTGTGAAAACAAAAATACACCTTTCCAACCAAAGCAGGAAGCCATCAACTACATTTCCCCTGTGGGTACACTTATTTGGGACTCTAAGCAAACTTAAGAAGTCTTCCATGTGTATATTGATTTTTGTCACAAAATTCAGCTCAACAAACAAAAATTAGGAAAAGTTAACCCTCCTCCACAGACAGCTATGCAAGTCCTAGGTGATAATTGCCAGAGGACGAGCAAATGCATCAGTTGAGTGATGATGTGGATACCTGCTGAAAGAGGGGGAATTTTCAATTATGCTTGGATGATTTTTTACAAGTACATTTCCCGCTATATAGGGAAAATCAATTAGCAGGAGTCATTTGTTTCTGAATGCAGTGGCTGGAGAGAAACATTAGTTCAGAAACATTAATTTCTGGACAAATGTTTACAATTAAAATGCAATTTTGATTCCACTCAAGTCCTATGCTGCCACCCTGCATCTCCGCCAAGTCTGGAGAATAAAGGAGCGCCTCCAGGACGCACAGACTGGGGTTGCAGCAATGGGGAGTGCTGCAGTCAGTTTGCCACTAAGGCACTGAGCTGCAAAGGACAGAGCTGGGGAACTGGGATGTTCCTGCAGCCGAACCTTGATCCTTGAGAGACAAGAAATAATGGGGAAGCTCACACAGCTCTGAAGTACCCAGCCTGGGAGGAGAAAGAAGTGGCAACCCTCATCCCAAATGTGCAGGAGCACATTTGCAACCTTAGCTCCCTGCACATCACAGCCACTTGCCAGCTCACATGGATCTAAGGTTCAAGAGAGAAATTGGAAGAAAAGAACATTTTTGTTGTGTCTGATTCAAAAAGTATCAGAGTTTAAGCTATTCCTCCACATTTGCCAGGATCAGCCATGGTCAGGGTGAGGCCCCAGGACAAGCTCACTCAGACATCCCCTCTGCATGCCCTGAGTTAGGGAGAACACAAAGTCAAAGGACAGCACACACAGACAGCTCATGGTGATGGAAGACAATGTGATGCAGTACCCCAGGGATTTTTTTTTCCCCCCTACGTAGGAATAAAAAAAATAACAGAGTGATATAGACTTGCTTTAAAAGCAATTTGTACCTATGCCAGATGGCATTTGTGCTATGTGCTGAAGCCCTATAACTGATCCAGGAGCTGAAGACCAGAGGAAGCCCCATGCACGGTCAGCACTAACAGCTTTGCTTTTTCCAGTGCAGGCAGCACTGGAAGTCAGAACAGGAAAGTGAAACCAGTTTGTTTTCCCATAAACCAAGACTTTAAAATAAAAGACAAAGTCAATTTTCCAAACTCACATTCGATCCCAGCAGTTGCTCATGACTGGTCATATTTGTTCGTGACACTAAGACTTCATTTCTGGGCAGAAGACTTCCTAAAGAGTCAGGTATCTGAGAAATCAGGAGAGCTGAGCGAGCTTGAACAGACCGAAGGAGTCAGTCCACTTCCTTAAAGCCTCACTTCACGTCGTGCCTTTTCTACAGCACAACGAGCATCGCTTACGTTCCTGACACAGCACCTCTGCTCTCTGGTGCACCTACTCAGCCACGCTCCCTGTGATGGCAGGGCTTCCTTTGAAGCATTGCCAGGCTGTAGGCAATGGGGATCACATCCTTGTAGGTACATGCAGAGCAAATGTACTGGACACCCCTTGCTTTCCTCAAGATGTGGTGCACAGAAAGCACCTGTCTGCATTGCCTTCAGTGGGTTTTTCCACAATAAGGGTTGTTTCCCCACTGTTACTCAACGGGTGTAAGTTCTCAGCAGCAAGGTGCGAGTACATCCAGGCACTGCGTAAATTTGCAGGAATTGTTTATACAAATAGTTTATTTGAACATTTACAGTAAAATCTATCCTGGAAAAGGTAAATAGAGGTGCAGTTTCATGCCGCTCTTCCAACGTTACTGTAAATATAGACATATTTAGTAAGTTTTTCTTCCAGTGTGGGGACTACACTCCCAGCTGACCTGCAGTGGCACAGGAGGAAGAGGAAGCTTTCCAGACCTCCTGTTTGCAGAGCAATGAAACATAACAGGGCTCAGAGATCAGAAGGAAAACAAACAGAGCTCTCGCTTCTACCCCACACCCCTGTTTTCCCTCCCCAGGTTATATTTAGCTCCCACCCCACCCACGGGAGAGCTGCCCGAGCACTGCAGGGAACATCAAACCTTCCTCCTCCTCGGCTGGGAAAAACCAACAGAGCCACACAGCTGGGCAGAGGGAAAGAGCAGCTCTCCGGAGGCAGAAATAGGGGTGAGGAAGAAAGCAGTGGGGCCCATCATGGTCACACATGGTTTAGTTTTTAGCCTGATTCTCCTCATCTGAATATTGCAGAGCTTTGTTCTGGAATTCAAGAAGTAATCTGTGTGCTCTGTGATGGACAAGTGCACTAACAAGCTCTCTGGTGTGAACATGTGCTTAGGGCTTGTCATCCCCTGTGAGGATGCCACCAGTGTGTGCTCACTCCGAGGCACAACCCACCCCAGCTCTCCTCACATCCACACCAGCTCTGCTGCCTACCCCAAACCCCACAGCCTTTCCCTGAAAGAACACAAAGCACCCTGAAGGTGACCTTACAGGACTACTCCAGAGCTCCTAAAGGGCATGGATACCTAATCCTTACCCATCTTAGGGGGACCACATATAAAAATGCTGTCATTACTGTGCTGAGATCTTTAACTCAACACTTTGAGTATCAGAGAAGGATCCGTGGCCACAGCCCACCTTCCTCAGGGGCACGTTGTGACAGAGGGAGCTTACCACCTGCAACAGCACAGTGACCCCCCCCCCGGGGTTGTGGGGGTCCCCAGGGTGGCACCCTGACCCTGGGTCATGCATGTTCACCTTGCAACGCTCCTGATGTGCCCTAAGCTCAGGGTGTACGCCTAGAAGGTAAAAACTCTCCCATTTACCCCTTGACAGCAGTGAGGCCACAGCAGGGAGGGGAAGGCAAGGCCTGGTGGTTTGGTGAGGAGCATGGGGGGGCTGCATCATCCCCCAGGCTCCTCATTAAGCCAGGCTGCTCGTTAGCAGTGTACCCAGCAGCGGCTGCCTACTTCAGTCGCTCCCATAACCAAACGCAGCTCCCCAGAGCCACACCGAGCTACCTGCTCACTGCCCAGGCTCCCCAACACAGGGGACAAACACCCTGAGGAGCTGCTTTCTGACTGGCACCCAGAACTCACCACTAGCCACTGCAATCATGATTTATGGCTGCTGTCAGCCATCAGTCTCAAGGCAGCTGCTTGTGTTTGAGCTGGGAGCCAGGACAGCACGAGGAGAGGGCCGAGCACCCACCAGGAGCTGACAAGCAATGAATCCCAACCAGCAACAGAAGCTCTCCCTCATCTCTGCATCTCAAAGCCTACTCCAAGCACACTGCATCACCTTTCTGTCTTCCTAAGCCTCTGTGCTTTATATCACAGCTCCTCTGCCTGGTCCAGAGCCATCAGCTCAGCCAGAGCTCCAAATTTCACATGGGCACTTTTAACCTTTCCTGGGCAGGGGCTCTCCACATGCTGAAGCAGGGGGAATGCTGCAGAGCAGAGCAGCCACCACACAGCCCCAGGAACCAGCGGTGCCACAGGCTGTCAGTGCACTCAGAGCCACCTGTGATGCTCCTGCAGGGTGCCCTAAAAAATGCCATAAATCCCAAGCATACCTCAGAAGAACAAGCACAGAGAAGACTGCTGCTTCAGAGGATCCAACAAGTCTTCTCACCACTGGGGCAGCTTAAGTTGACTTCCAGGGCAGGGTGGGATTGTGATCACCTGTGCAGGACCAGCCCCACACATCCTGTGCTGTAGGATTGAGCTGCTGCAGGGCTCCCAAGCAGGGGCAGAGGGCGGATGATGCTAGTTTGCCCCAGCAGCCTGCAAACAAAATGGATTCAGGCAGAGCTTTTCCAGCCTGATCATGTCTAGCAGCACAAGACATTGTGCCCCAGTGCCAATGCTGGATGGGGAAACGTCCCCTGTGCCCAGCACGGAGCTGCCACTGGGCACAGCAGCCCCAAGGAAGGGCTGGCACGGGTGGGTGAGCACAGCATCTCCAGGAAGGCACCACCATGGTTTGGGTTAGGACAGGCGGATAAAATACAGAGACAAAAAGGGGAAAAAAAAAATAAAGCTGCTGTGAAGTTTGGATGCTTTGAAGTTGGAATTTGCACCTTCCAGTGAGCAGAGCCAGAAACGCTGCAAAAAGGGCCTCAGTGCTGGAAGCGCAGGGTGAAGCTGAACCTCCTTGCTGAAGTCCTATTAAATTTGCAGCACAGAAATCTGTTTAAAATCAAAGCCTTTGCCACTTGTGGTTTCCAAAAGTCACAAAACTGTTTCTTCCGCTGAGCTACAAAAAAAAAAAAAAAAAGTCAAAAATAATCTTTTGCCAATCAGCCATGCTGCAGTGTCCCCAGATCACCTTATTAGCTGCAGAAAGGTAGCCTAGTAACAATATTTTTCTGCCCATTCCCACGCACTGTGTTGGTTGGATTTGGTTTTTGTAGCTTTTTTTTTTTTTTTTCATTAAAAAAAAAATCCCCTTTGGAAAATGTGGTTTCATCTCAGTTCTCATTTTCTGTGGGAAGACGTCGGTTTCAGCTGTGAATCCAAAAATGAAAAAGCTGTCATTCCAAAACAGAGACTGAAAACAAAACCCTGCCCTTCCCCACAGCCCGTGGGCCTGTGGAAAGGTGGCTGCTGCTACCTCGGTACTTGTGAGCCTGGCTTTGGGGAGGGGACACTGCCCCTCTCGCATAAGTTGGGCGTTTTGGGGTGAACTAAGAGGACAGCAAGTGGTTGGGATGCTCAGGAACTGCTCCAGCACATCGCTGCCCTGCTGCCTGCAAGGACTGCACACAGTGAGCCCACAGCACCCCGTTTGTTGCCCCCAGCGCTGTGATGTTCAAGCACATGGGCTCTTTCTCACCATCTCCTGGCCTTGCTGATTGCTCCCTCAGGGCTCACATCCGTGGTGTTATGCTCTGAGCAAGGAGAAATTTTAATTTTCATTTTTTATTATATATACATATGTGTATTCATTATTTATATATATATTCTATTTTATTATTTTATTCATGGTACATGAAATGAGACATCTGTGGGGGTTTAGGGTAGGGGCTGATCTTCCATGAGCACTTTACAGCCCCACGGAGATCCCACTGTATTTAGAGCTGTTGGTGGCAGTGCTTGCAAGCAGGTTGTATGTAGGAGTGGAGGTGATGACGACTGTGATGAAGATAAAATCACAGCCTGACTACCTGCTTGACCCCATGCATGATTTGTGCATTTTGGACCATGCACACACGTTGAAATGCACATTTTGCTTCCTAAAGGTTATCTGCTAGCACAGAGCCACCAGTATCTGGTCCTGCCACTGGGCTGCTGGCAGGGCAGGTTTCAGCATCTAGGACAGCCTTCCCAGACGGAAAAGGGAATCCAACCCTCGAGAGCTCTGTATCCCAGCTCTGGGATAAAGCACCATCTTGAGAGCGAACATGTTAGCTTCAAACACTCATCTAAGTTGCTCAGTTGGTAAAATAGAGCGAGCAGGTTTCTGCTCATTTCAAAGAGGACTTAGAGGAAAAAAAGGCTTCCTGATTAACAGCTGCTGTTTTGTAAATGGACTGGAAGGCACCAAACGGTGACAGATCCGGCATTACAGCATCTTCAGAAGTACTCTGTGATGCCACCAGGGCATGGGAATGTGCCAGGCTGGAAGCTGCATCACCTGTGGGGTCCCAACAGCAGCTGGGGGCCATTCCCCAACCCAACTACCCCACAGCTACTGTACAGCTGCTTCTGACACCCAGGGATTTTGAGTGAATTTGGTCCAAACTATACCTGTTTGAGTATTCAGCCCAGCAGAGTTTGGGGCGAGTCTCTGAGCCCTGCCAGTGCAGCCAGGCACCAGCACGGCTTTAAACAAAAGCCAATTTCTTCTTTAATTTAAAAAATTAAAACATTCCAACCTAATCCTGCTCTTTCCAGCATGGTGCCACCCGGTGCTGGCTTTCCAGCAGCAAGGACAGCAGGAGGTTCACAAAACACACCGTGACTGGGCACAGCCCAGAGCCAGAGGGTAGGATTTGGGGTTCTCGCTCCTGACCTGCAATCACGCTGCTTGCAGCCATCCCCACAGACATTTGGCGAAGTGGCCCCCAGCTGGGCTCTGCGCTGCCACCAGCTGCTCCTGCTGCCAGCTCCCCACACCAAGGCCAACTCCTCCACGTGGCCACCCAAAGCAGCTGGAGGAGCCTCCTGTCAAAGCACAGGGATCCCTACAGGCCTCTCATTCTCAAGAGGGAACCCAAGGTCTGCCAAGGGCAGGTGAATCTCCAGGAAATCCTTCCGAAACACAAAAAGAAAACCCCCTGCAAACAGTTGAATTTTCAATCATTTTAATGTGATCACTGCATTTGACCACAGTCTCAGAAAGAAAAAAAAAGTCACACAAATTTTCTGTGCTTAGGATTTGAGTCAATCTACACAGTTCTTGTTGATTGACGATTATTCAAGTTAAGACCTTCTGACCATCAAGTGGTGTTCTTGTCTGAAAGGCAGGATCGCAAGTGTTGCAAATATTGGTGCAAAACAGGAATGCTTCTTCTGGAATTAAAGCTGCGACACCTGATCTACTCAAAAGAAAACAGAATTGTACACGCACACACACACACACGGATCTAGCATGCAAATACACCAGGAACCAGCTACAGCTTCACGGGAAAAAAAAAAGAAAAAAAAAAGAAATAACACGTTGTGTCAATACATACGTTGGCCTGTAATTCAGAACGCTACTTAACAAGGAAGGGGGCAAAATACACAAATATCAAAACCCGAGAATATTCATTTTCCAATATTTGAGAAGAAAAGAGGAAGAGCTTTTTAAATTACATTGTGTTGGCAAACTCTGATCTGTAGGTAACAAAGCAAAAGGTGAAGGCAAATTTTCCAAAGTATTGTAAAATTTATTGTATAAGTATTGCAGCTTTTAGAATGACATATAATTGCCACTATTGGTTACTGTTACACAATAAGCGTTTACAACAGATTTTTGTAAATTGGCATCAGAGTACATATTCATACTAAAACAGCAAAATATAGATAAGTACTGCATTGCATGTGCTGTCAATAGTTTACATAAGTTTAAACTTGAACAGAACTCAGGATACAGGACTGCCTATAACAAACTCCAAAGCCAAAGCAATGCAACTGGAAGTTTAAGAAAATATTAATACAATGAAATGTGTCTATAAGGCAGGCAAATTAGGACTCGTAATGTTGTCCTTCATGAGCTTCTATAGTACAGCAAAAATTTGAAGCGCAGTTTCTGGAAAACTTTTTATTATTTTTTTTTGTAGCTTTGTGTTGTACATAGAAAATCTCTGAGCTATACAGAGACAGAAGAGATTAAAAATTCATTCTGTTCTTGCCTAGCACTGCTAATGCTACACATCTGGATTCAGTCCTTTTTCAATCCTTAGTAAAAATTTTGGGCTTTTATTTATTTACTTTTAATATAGCAGTTAGTGCAATTTTGTAGTTTTATACACATACAAAGGGTGAATTCTCCAGAAAGCAATCGGATTTCCTTATACCCCCACTTAAGATAGAATGAATTTTGTGACACGTATGGAAACAATGCACTAGATTAGTAAAGCTGATCTCCAAACCACTGAACTCAAGGGTTGTGAAAGGGGACTGAAGTTTTACCAGTGTCAGAACCAAACGAAACCCATTCTTCCTTGCCATCCTTACTGAAAAAGCCATGTTCACATTCCAGGTCATTAAGTTTCGGTGGCACGTTCAGGGTGTTGTTCGCCATACTGTATGCTAAGAACATCTGCAAGATTAACAACCCCTTTTAAAGCTAACATGACTCTCAAAACTTCGAGCAAAAAGGCAGGCTAGGACAAGAGGTTGCTAAGCGTTAGCAATGTCTTGTTTCTTCTGCTTTTGTCTAAAGTCAGTCATTCTTAAAGGCTCTGAACCTCTCTCTGCTGACGGCTGCGGATGCAGGAGACCCCTCGGAGCAGGCAGGAGCCAAGCTCCTGGCATGGGTCTCTCCGCATCTGCACCAAGGCTGAAAGGGACCAAGGAGAGACATCAGCAACGGCGTGCATGGCCAATTCCCTGCCTTGGTGGTGGTACGGGACGGGGGTATTGGGAAGAAATGGACCCCGAGGCAAAAAGTAACATTAAATAGTAATAATAATAATAATAATAATAACAACAACAATAATAATAACAATAATAATAATAAAAAAGGCTAGACCAATATTTCTAAACACCCATTCAGAACTTGGAGTTGATCTGGGCCCCAGATCTGTTTTCTGCAATGGAAACACAGAGTTTTCGGGGTGGCAAAGCAGCAGGATGCAAAAAAAAAAAAAAAAAAAAAGAAGCCAGGCAAAAGGCAAAAATGCAGCTGCACGTCCCAAGTCCCACCGAGGGTCTGGGGCTCCCTTCCCACCGCTGCCCGCAGCTCCTGGGAGCCCCCAGCCCTGGTGGCAGCTCAGTTTTTGTGCAGGACATGGGCTGGAAGGCAGCGTTCGCAGTGGGAGTTTGGTGCTGATGAGCCATCCCATTTAACGCTCGTTAAATTCCACGTACGAGGGGAAGAGCAAATGAAACTGGACCCAGCAACTCAACAAAGGGATCGAGGAACTGCAATACTTGGGGTGAGGTTTGTGAAATGAGACTTCACACTGGGAGGTGATGGAGGGGGGGGGGGGGGGGGGGTTGGAAAGAGAGAGAGAACCAGTTGAAATTTCAAGGACTTCAAAGCACCGGAGCTGCACTGCACGCCTAGCCCCTCTCGCACACCCCTGGGTGTCTCCACGAGCTCCAGCCCCTCGCTGCCTCCTCTGGGGGCTCCGTGCCCAGAGCACTGCCACGCCACAAGACAACTCGGCTACTTAACAACCTCCGGTCCCGATGACACCTCCTTCCTCACTACTCAGTTTCAGATGTGTGATGCATATTCCACCCAAAACCTGCTGAGGTAACCATTATTTATTTATTTTTTTTGTAGCAAACAAACTAGTTTAGGTCACAGAGCAACCCCCCCCCACCCCCCCCAACAAAACCCAACAACACTATTCACGCGTTTTGGCTCAAGAGGGCAGTAGATATTATATTTCAGTTTGTCTTTTGGTTGGTATCTCATTTACAATATCCACCACAGTTTCCTACCCGGGCAGGTAGGCGATGTGCATAAATGTATTCAAGTTACCTTACAAAGAGTCCAAGAACCCAAGTGGCAGAGGGAGCACCGCGCGCGGCTCGGCACATGGAGCTGGCTCAGCCGGGAGGGGAGCGGTGCCGGCGGCAGCAGTCCCCGCTGCAACGAGGAATTGGAAAAGTGAACGCAAGGTCCGAAGGAGCAAGAGACCAGACGCTGGTTACTTGTGACGCTAATGATGATTTTTGTTTTTCCCCTCTTGAAAAAAGGGAGGGTTACTGTTTCGTTAATAAGGCACTAAATAGACATGTTACATAAAGGAAAGATACGTCTTTAAAAACTCGTATAAATTCATCAGTTTTGTACCTTTCATGACAAACTAGTTATTCTCCTTTGCAGGACTTTTTTTTTTTTGTGGCTTTTTTTTTTTTTTTTTTTTTTTTTTAGGTTTTTAAGGTCATTAAAATTTAGGTTGCACGACTGTAAAGCTATGAAGATTTTGAGAGCTGTGAAAAAGTGGTTTGAAGTATTGAGAAGGTACATGACTATTTCTAGGCAAAAAATAAAAATAAAAAGCAAAAAACAATGATCAAACTTCAAGTTCAGCTATTCTTCGTCTTCTTTAAAATATATATAAATATTGTTCAAATGGTCAGAACTTCAAAACTGTTCTCATGCTTATTTTTTTTTTTTGTTCAAGTAATAGAAAAGTTGCTTAAAAACAATAGTTATTGCCTTTATATCTTTCATTTATGTCACTCTACTAGATAGCATCCTGCAGAAAACGAGATCGCACCTCCTCGCCAAACCTTGGCTCCCCGCACTTGCCCTGCCCGCCCTTCCCGGTGCCGGCCGCGGCTTCTCCCTTCGGGTTCCTCACTCGTTCGCTCTGTCACGTACAAATTCACCATGAGGGCAAAAACACCTACCCGACATCTACGCGGTACAAAAAAAAATATGTAAACAATAGCATAGTTAAGACAAAACGCTTCTGAAACGGAGATAAATTAAAAGACGCACGACATCCGGAGGGGAGGACGCTGGCGGGCGAGGGACGGTGCCGTTTTGAATGAAGAAATCTTCAGAAGAGGTAAAGGGTTTTTGCTTCTAAAGCATTAAGCGTTTTTCTTTAGCCTTTAGTTAATACATCACAGGAGCAGATTCGTTTCCATCTACCGTACTTTACGCCTCTTTAGCTAGGATAATAAAGCAAAAAACAGCAATGACCAGAGGCAGCCCAGGGAGCTGCAGGTTTGAGGCCCGACTGCGCGCTTCCATTCCACATACGGGTTTGGGATTTTCATATAAACCGAAAACGACTTCCGCAAACAACACAGTTTTCAGCTCGGCCTTTCAGCGAGATATCGAAACCCCCTCTGAAAGGCGGCCGGTGGGCACGGTACCATTTACTCACATCGACTTCCACATGACTGATCTCCAAGCAGGGCCCTTCAGGTTAACATCGAAAGAAATAAACCAAAAAACGCTTTGTTCCTTCAGACACAGAAGTTTATTCTCATCCCCACCACCCCCCTCCAAAAAGTTAGAGGTTGTCCAAAAAAAAAAAAAAAAAAAAAAAATCAAGTAATTTTTGTCTGCTTCTGCCATTACTGGCGCTCGGAAGCAGGGATTTTTATTTTATTTTTTTACCTTTGCACTCCCCAAACCCTCTTGGCTGACATGCGGACGCGCACCGACTCCTCCTGCTTTGTAGGAACGTAGGGAACTTTGTAGGGAACGCAGGGAACTTTATAGGGAACGCTGGCCTCCCGTGGGGCCGCTGGAAATGAAGGCGTTGCGTGTGATGCAGTCTGGCTCGCTGCGCTCCTCGCGGGGCTGCCGTTTCCTCCTTAGCGTTTTTTCCACCCCCTTCCAGCTACTTTGTTCTTCACTTTGACAAATATCCCTTAACGGTTGCATGGTAGACATGATAGAGGCTTTGACCAACACAAGCACTGACATATTTATATTAAAAAATAGTGCAAAATTTCAACATTTATATAAATAACTCTAAACCCCTGCTTTTGATTTTTTTTTGTTTTTTGTTTTTTTTTTGTCCTTTTTTTTTACAACGTAATACACGCTTTTTGAGTTGGCACTCAAAAAATTGCCATTTTTCTTCTAGTTCAGAAAACAACTTTTTTTTTGAATAGGCCTCTTCTAATACAAAAATACTCCTGCTCCTTACACATACACTTTCTCTTATTTTTAATATATATTTATATATTTATATTGCAGATCTTTAAACAAAATGTTTTTTGTGCAAATATTTTGTCTTTAAAGTTAAGTGAAATAATCAAACAAAAAAAAAAAGCATTCACACACAGCTCAACTAGAAACAAAAAAAAAGGACTACAGTTGATTTTTTTTTCCTTTTTAAACGTCTAGACACAGCTCAATAAAGAAATGTTTTTGCAAGCTTTGTAGGCTTGTGCATTCAGACCAGACATAACAAGTAAATATTTATACATGGAGAGATGGGGAAGGGCTTTTTTTTTCTTTGCTCATCTTCCTCAACTCTCAATCTCTCTCCTTTTTCTTTTAATGAGAAGTGCAGAGTGTTTCATTTAACTTTCTTTTTTTTTCCTTTTTGCCTTTTTCTTTTTTTTCGTTTCCTTTTTTTTTTCTTTTTTAATTTTTTTTTTTAAAAGGGGTGCCCTTTTTGTTTCTCTTTCTCTTTGTTCCACGCGGTTGTGCTCTCAAGGCCATTGATTTGTGAATGATGGAGTCTGCTGCCCTCCAAGAGCGAGGGCATCCCGCTGTTGTTCTGCTGGTGCTGGTAAAACGTCGACCCGGGGTAGTGCCCGATCACCTCGCTGTAGGTCGGCGGCGGTCCCTCCATCCTGCCATTGCTCCCATAGCAGGTCGCGCTGATGCCAGAGTTACTGCTGGGGGGGCACGGCCCCCCGTACACGGAGTTATCTATCAAGTCACTGTCGAAGATGGTTCTGTTGGGGGGCGCGCGCACCGACTCCCTGTTGAGCTCCATTTGCTGCTCGGGGTCGCGCAGCTGCAGCGTGCAGGGTCCCTGGTACGGGGGGGGCTCCTCGCCGTCCGACAGCGAGATGGTGGGGGGCAGGTCGATCTCGTGCTGCAGGTAGGGGTAGGTGGGCTGGAACCTGTTGAAGCGGTCCCTCTGCAGGAACGACGGCACCGCCAGCCGGTCGCTGGGCCTCGGGGTGTAGATTTGCTGCTGGAGGGGAGAGAGAGAGAGAAAGGGCGGCAGGACCGTGAGGCTCGGCCCCGTGGCACAGGGACAGGCGGCGTTGGTGGTACGTGGCACCCACAGGGCCCTCACCTCTGCTATCCCGTTCCCCGACACCGTGCTTTCCGACGGCCACAGGCTGCCCTCCTGCATGGGAAAGGAGAAGAGAGGCGAGGGTCAGGCTCAGCAACACGCAGCCCCGACCCGCTCCAAAGCGTTCAACCCGCTCCGGTACAAGTGGAAATACCACTGGAAATACCCTTTGTGATCAGGATTCCCCTCCGTTTTCAGCCCCATTTGTGTTTAGTCAATCACTCGCAGAATGAATGATGGGAACGGCAGCAGCACACCCCCGGCTGGAGGCTTCCCCCTCCCACCCGCGCCCACCCACCAGGTTCCTCTCCCCGCTTCCAACACGCCGCAGCGGCGTTTCACAGTGCGGGAGCCGGGAGCCAGGGGTGGTGATTCACAGTGTACCCGAGAACGCTCCATGAACTAATGGCAAGATTAAAAAAAAAACCAACAACAAAACTCACACCCACATTCGGATGCAAGCAATCAAGGAAGTCGTGGGAAAATAAAGAGAATAAGTGAACACTCAAATGTTAAGCTCAATTTTGATTTGGCTACAAAAAAAAACAATACATCTACAGCAACAGGATGCTTCTACGGTGTTTTTTCCCCCAAAGGATTCCAGGTTCTTGCTTAAAAAGATCGAGGAGCTGCGGTTTAGAGGCTTCCCTACACTGCAGGCATCAGCCCTGATTCTGCAATCTGAACCCTGGCGCCAACAACCCGAGGCATGAAAATCCCACAAGCCAATTTCCCCCAAACCATGGGACTGGTTTACAATTCGTAATCAAAACAAACAAACAAACAAGCCTCCTTCCATTGGCTGCTGATACTGTGAACACACACAGTTCACCTTCTACGCTTTTGCCGTAAGACCTAAAATATTTAAATATTGCTAATATTCATATACAGCAACATCGCTCCGGGAGACAAAGCTGGAGGAAAACAAGCCAGGAGGCTCCTAATTACAACCCGCAGTCGCTGGCACTTCCCATCCCTTGCAGGTGAATCTCCAGTTCTGGCACCGGCAGACACGTTCACCACCAGGGGAAAGAAAATGCCAGGCACCTTTTCTTTTCCCCTTTTTCCTTTAAGGATAAAGCATCCCTTCCAAAGGCCACTCTTGGACCCAGCCTGTGCAGCAGGGCTGCCAACCACAGACTCTCCATCTACAAAAACACCTTTCTTACCAGGGCACAGGGGGGCTCCCCCCAAACCAAGCAGCTTCAGGCTCCCCAGCCACGAACCCCCTGCCTCCAGCACTGCCACGGAGCCCCTCTGAGTAAAGGCTCGTGTCTCATTTTATGAAATCAACATCAGGATTAGAACTGCCAGAAAGCAGTAGCTAGGGGTGGGCAAATCTCACAGGCAGCAAACAGGAATATTTTCATCCTTCCTGTTCTGGCCATGTCCCCAGCTTCACAGCTCTCCTCGCATACCTTCTGCTTCCAGAATATTTAGGACGTGAGTTCATCAGCAACGGCCCTGTCCAGAAAGCTGTGATTTCACAAAATGGAAGTTAGGTCTTGATGAGCAATATGGCTTTAAAAGCCTCTGCCAGTATTCCAGGACTCGCTTCAGAATCTAAAATTACTTTTTAATTTCTTTTTAGAGATCAATCTCCGACTTTTATAGAACCACTTGTTTGAGTAATGTCAGAGAATTCCCATTGCAAAGCTGAGTGGTGCAGATTAAGTTTCCGAGCCTTCAGGAGGACGTATTTTCCATTTTTTCTTAGGGAGGGTCTCATTACTCCAAGGGTGCAGGGTCAGAACCATTCTTATTGGGGGGAGAAAAAAGAAAAAAGTATTTTTGCATTCCTTGAAGATTCTCAGTTCTTGAAAAATAGAGGTGCCCGTTACAAGGAGACGGTTTCGGTAGAACTGATAGAGCTATGACTGAGAAGCAGGTGCAGCAACGCAAAAATTCCATGCTACCAGGAACCACATTAAAGAAAAAAAAACCCACACCTTTGGGGAAATGAATTTCTCCTTCAGTTGTAATTTTTGAGCTAGGAGAAGAAAGGACAACGAGTGCAGCTCTGGCAGCACTCTGACCATGGGATGAACTACTTTAATATTTTAGAAGATGAAAAGCGTGTTTGGAGCTCCAGTGCCTGTCTGGTCACGACAGCCAAATGAAGTTTGGGATTTAGAAAGCCCAACACCAGTTCAGTGCAAGTTTAATGGATTGCACAAACGGGTATCTCGCTCGGCGCAGACTCTGCCTGCCGTCCTCGAAGGCTCATTTAGGCTGGAGTGGTTTTCTACAAGAAGACACGCTGTGCTGAATCCCAAACGAGCCACCCTGAAGATCCTTACTGCAGCTGATCCCACTGCAAGGAGCTCCCTGCTTCGTGCCCGGGGGCTTCTCTGTCCCTCCAGGAGGGCTCTGGGGCCACGAGGGAAGCTCGGCTGCCACTTCATGACGCTGGCAAAGATGGGCAGGAGAAGAGGGAGAGTTATAAAGGGTTCAACCCCCCAAACCAGTATGTTCATGTTCCTCTCCTTAGCTCTGAGAAAGGTTTAGAAGACACCACATCCTCACAGGGGTCTGTCAGCTGTGCAGAGGTAAATCTCTGCAGAAAAGCCATTTAATTGCTCACGCATCTGAAGGCTGAATAAATAACGGAGCTGTTTCGGTGCAGGGATTGGGCCAAAAAACGCCAGGATGTTTTGGCCTAGTGGGAGGAAAAAAAGGAGGATTTTTTTCCTGAACAGTCAAGACATTTTGTTTCAACCTGGAATTTTTTTTCCATTTCCACACGACTTTCTCTTCTTTCCACTTTAGCCTTCTTCTTTTTTCTTCATTTTCAAGAAAATAAAAACAGGCAACTTGAAAAAGCCTCGTCCTGGAATTTATTTGAAAATTGTAAATGAAGCATTTTGGTATTTTTCAAGTAAAACTTTCTGGAAGCAATAAAAGAATAATAATAATAAAAAAAAAAGTGTAAATGGGAAAACAGTCTGCTACTCTCGAGAACTCCTGTGCCCACACTGTGCTGCTCCAGGCATGGGGCTCGTGCTGCACGGCTTCAGGAGGCAGCACGAGGCACTCGCTGCCTTTGGACACACGCTCTGCAGCTGACAAAATGAAGGGTGCTTTGATTGAGCTCAGGATCTTCACAGCTCTCCATCAGACTGGGCGTCCTCCTTGCTTTGGCACAGAGCACCCGGTGAGGGACCTCCGTGCCCTGTGGTACAAAACGAGAGCACCCGTGGAGCAGGGGCAGCCGGCACCTGCTGGCTGGGCAGCCCTCAGTGCTGCACATATTAAAGCTGATGTTAGATCTCTCTGCTTTATAAAAGGGAATCAAAGGAAGCTCAGAGCATTTGATCATTCTCCCGGATCCGATACAAGGGAGCGCAGCTCCGCGGAGGCCAGCACAAGGCAGCACCGCCCGCCCTGCGAGGCTGGAAACGAGAGCACGAAGCAGTGACCTTGAGGCAGCCCTACCGTTTAAAGAGCTCTAAGATCCTTCAGGGTGAACGATAAAGAAACACATCAGTACAAGATATCCCTGCACGGGAAGACAGAGCCATGCAGGCAGCAGTGAATTGTACACGCTCACCCTCCAAGAAAATTTTCTGTCTTTTCCCTGTAGGTTCTTGTCGCTGAGCTGCTGCATCCGATGAAACCTCCAGCTCTGCGTAAGCCAGCAGCTGCCGCAAGGCTGGAGGGGCTCCCCCTTGAATGCACGTTGGAGGTGCAATTAACACATTTCTCCTCAGGCTTCTGTGAACCACAGAGCCCAAGTTAAGCGGGGAATCTCCCGAGCATCCCCTTGGAGAGGTTTCTGCTCGCGTGGCTGACGGGCGTTTTCTGACACCTCCATTGCAGCAGTGACAGCACGACTTCACTTGTGACGAAAACTGGAGAAGGTCTTTCAAGATTCCCCATCCTCTTGGAGGCAGGAAGAGATTAATTCGCTCGTTTAGGACTCTCCAATCAGAGCTGCCAGCGGACTCAATACTTTGGGGTTGTAAATGTCAAGGCACATGCACCCAACAGCTGATGGTAAGTGGTGGTTTCAGGAACAGGACACACCAAGAACAGCCTCACGTGGTTACTTTGCTAATGGAGAGTCCACATTGCAAAGCTCAGGACAAAAGTGGAGGCTACAGCTGACTGTGTATTACAAAAAGCACCCCAAAAAGCCAAAGGCATCCCTACATAGGCCCCACGTAACCAAGAAGACGATGCCAGGACCCAACCTGGAGGGCGTCTTCACACAGTGCTGAGTGGCACATGGGCAAACGCAACTGAGATGAATGCCTTTGGCTCTCACATTTCCCCAGTTTCACATCACTTGGCAAACAAGACAGTAAGACATGGATGAGAAGAGCAGTGTGTGACTTACTGATGACAGATTCTCATCTCTCCGCCTCCCTTGGCTGTGCCGACTGATGAAGGATCGCGCAGAGAGTTTGTAGTGGTTCAGCAGACAGGTTATCACAACCACCATCACCATCATCACCACCACGATTATGATTATCTGTACAAACTCCAACTCCGCTGCAAGAGAGAGAGAGACATATTGTGAGCCACCTGAAAAAGCAGCACTTAATTGAGTGCAAGAAGCAGGAATTTGGCCAAGCAGTCGGTGACACAGTGCAGCTGCATCCTTCCCCCACAGCGCTCCCAGACACGCATACGTGGGCTCTGCATGCTTCGAGCCCAGCTACTTCATAAAAAAACACACGGTAATTCATGTCTTCGGTGCCACAGAACAGTCTCTAGGAGGGATCTTTAGACGTGCCCCACAAGGCATGGTTTTTCCAAACTGCAATCCAGACAAGACTTCCCAAACCCCTTGCTGCTGCTCCCGTCTGCAGTTTGCTAGGTGCAAGTGGCAGAGGTTCGGTGCCGAACCTGGGTGGAGGGACCACGAGCCACGTGTAATCAGTCATAACGAACTAATTCAGCAGAAACTCAGCTGAAGTCTCACTGTTCTCCTCCCACCACCACCACTCCTCCCTCCAGGACGCACAGGACTCAAGTCCTCCTTGGCACACACAGGCACCAGGCACACGTCCCCACCACCCCCGGGGGGCTGCAGGTGCCAGCATCCCCCTCCCCAGCACCAATCCATTGCCAGCAGACCTTGTGGTTTTCCAAAAGAACCCAACGGGACCGCTGGGTGCTGACTGTGCTCCCATTCCCCCTTGTTCTGCAGCCAGCGCGTACCAGAGCTGCGGCATCACTGCTGAGCTTGAGCAGTGTGAACTGGCACAAGGAGAACTCCCAAAAATCCTCCCAACAAACAAGAACGCACAAACAAACTGGCCAGTTAATTCCAGAGACAATCGGCAGCATAAAGGAAAAATAATAATAAAAAAACACAGGCAAAAACAAATAAACACTCCTAAAATTTAAGAAAATAATTCCTCACACCTCACTGAGGCTAAATAAAACCGAGTGCCCCAGACCGACACAGCACTAGGGTCATTATTTCCATGCACCAAGAGAGCAGCTGCTGCCCCCCCGAGTCCCCTCGCGCCTGCAGAGCCCAGCGCTCCCTGCGCCCTCTGCAAAGGAAGGGCCAGGCCAGGGAAAACCAAATTCAACTGCTCTGGGCATTCAAAGTCTGTTTCTCGGTAGGAACAGCTACAAAACCCACTTTTGGGAACTGTGCCTTAAGCTGTCAGGGATGCTGCCCCCTGGGTTTTATTTATAAATACATTCGCAGGAAGACTGACGGTGCCCCCAAGGGCAGCACCGCACTGCTCCCACTGCCAGGGGTGGCTTCTGCTGAGTCAGGCAGATTTTTTTCTGTTTAATGGAAAGTTTTCTCCTGGCAGGTGGCATTTAAGTGCCAGTAAAAGCAAATAAATGTCAAGAAAACAGCCCAGGTGGTAAGTGCTGCCAGTTACCTTGGAGTCCGTCCTGCTACACAGCAGCTATTTCTGCCGCCGGGCAGGCACACTTCCCACCATCCCAAAAGGTCCCCGAATGTTTAACCCGCTCCAGCCACCACCTTCCCAAAGCAGAGTGGTGCCCTGAAAGCAAGAACCGCATCTGGTACCTGCAGCTCAGGACCCCTGAGAGCCCAAAAAGGGATGGGACCGAGGCTGGGGCTGTGCACGTGGCTGCTCAGGTGCTCATGGAGCAGGGGGCAGTGCTACCACGTGTCCCCAGCCTGGGGATGGTGACAAGGCTCATGAAAGGAGGGAGGGAGGGGTTGTCCTGTTCCACAGTCACATTTATGGCCATCCACTGACAGGACGAACAGGCCTCTGGAGCACCTGCAGAGCATCTCTGCAAGTTGAAGCCCCAGGTCCAGCCCCTTGATTCCAATTTTGTTGTTGCTGATTTGTTTGTGCGAGGCAGGTTTCTGCACTTGCACTGCCTCCCTGGGTAACGGCCTCAGGCTGTGTGCAAAAGACCATTAAAGAAAAGGAAAAAAAAAAAAAAAGACAAAAAACAACAACCAAAGAATTTCGGAGGATGAGTCAATTTAGCCTTAACTGCAACATGTGCTTTGGCCACAGCAAGAAGGCGCAAGGAAAAATAAACGAGGCCAGTGATGGAAAGCTTCCTTTCTTGTTAAAAAAAAAAAAAAAAGTTACATTTCTGAAGAAAAACAAGAGGACGGCAGTTATAAATTAAAGTGCCTTTCCTAGAATGAGAAGCACGTTCAGTGAACCAAATCCTGCCAAAACAGTCAGGGCAGTTCGGCGACACAGGTGAAGTTTCGGCCCTCAGGAAGAGCCAGGGGTCGCAGTGGCAGGGACTTAGAGGTGGTGGGGAGAAGGAAAACGTATGGAATAAATACATTATTTACAGTGCCGAGCTCTGAATCGGGGCATTTCAGTGCGAATCCAGTCTGTTACTGCGGCCACATTGGCTTTATAAATAGATGGCTGATTTTAATACCTTGCTTTGTGGGAGAGGGGAGGACAATTAAGCTGCAAATTAACATTCTGTAAATGGGTTTGGCAAAGCACTTCGGAATGACAAACCCTACCGGCTCCCATCTTCTGGCCCTGGCCCTGTCACAACGGCCACGTTTTTCTCCCTTTTCCTTCCTTAGCAGGGGAAGCAAACACCTCAACCTCTGCGCAGAGCACACCTGGGCTCGTCCAGCACCACAGGCCAGGATCTGAGCGTTTTGGTGCCATACACCCAGCCAGCACCACGAGAAGCACATCTGCCCTGACATCGTTATTGCTGTCACTGAAATGGAGATTTCCTCTCCTTGCTGTATTTGGAGTACACCAGGCAGCCAACCCCACCAGGAGCCTCTAATCCCCGCACCAGGAGGTGCTCAGGGAAGAGTTTGGGGCACCCTCTGCCCCCAAACCCTGCCCCAAACGAACAGCACAGCATGCGAGCCTATGAATAAACACATCAGGTATGCTGAGAAGAGCTTTAATCGCCCCGGCAAGAACACTCATGTTGCCCAGCGTGGCCTTTCAAAAAAAAACACAAAGGAAAATAAAGAAAAGAAATCAAACGCAACCAAAAAAGCTCCACGCACAATTGGGGCTTTTCAAGTTTCAAGAGACTCATACCCACTTGAGGCATCAAAGTTTCTGCCAGCTCTCCCTCTGTTTTAACTTGTCTGCATGGGCTTCATTTTCAGAGGGGAAAAAAATAAAACACACCACACTGGAAAGCTGGATATGCTCGGTAAGATTTTATCCAAGCAGCTCAGTCAAACTAATGAAGAAAGATCATTAAAAAAAAACAACACACAAACTTTGAGTTAATATGTTATTATACAAGTGCAATTCAGCTGCTATGCTAATAAAAAGCCTTTGGGGAATGAAAAACAAGCCAAACTGCAAAGCACATAATTTATAATTCTACTGGTATTCTTAAAACACACACACACAACAAAACAAGAAAAAAAATACTCAACACATTTTGTATTTGGCTTCCTAATCATTGTCACTTTTCAATTAGAAGAGACCTCATTCCATTTCTCTCTGTAATTTTCCCCAAGGGAAGTGTTATAAATGCACTCGGCTTTACAAGATGGGCAAATTCAGCCTCCGAATGCAAAGTAAGGTCACACTAATTTAATTTTGCATAATTTTTACTCCCGAATAGGTTTCAAACTAACAGGTTCAGACATCCCATTTAAGTGACACAACCTGCTTTGCCGTAGTTCCCGTCTAGACGCTGCAGCTCCTGCAGTCGGTGAGCACGCACGCACCCCTGCTGCAGCCAAGCCTTCTCCCCCCAGACTATCGAGGTCCCGAGGCTGGGTGTTTGTGATCGAGCCCATTCCAGCTCGGGTGCTCACATACCGCTTCAAGGCACGCGTGGCCTAGGATAAGGGCTTCCCAGCAGCCTGCAGCAAGGCTGAGAGCAAACCCTAAAACCCTGGGGGCTGCGGGTGCCGATGCGCGGAGGCATCCTTTGGGCATGCCGGAGGCAGCCCCCCCGGACTATGCTTAGGGCTGGGCAGAAGCAGGGCCAGAAAAGCACACCCGAGCTTCAAGAGCCTGGAGTGCAATGAACAAAATGCCAGCACCGGCTGGTTTAATGCTGCTAAACCTCAGTGGTCACGCTGTGAGCACTGAGGTGCCACCCTCTGCATGCACATGGGTGCGCAGCGGCCGGGGGCAGCTGAGGCCGTGGGGTACTTTAACCACGCTTCCTTACCTTTTATAACTTACTGAAGGTGATAAAATGCTTACTATAAACTTTACGAACGCTCTTCCCTCCTCGTAGGGTATCACTGCTGCACATGAACGCTCCGCAGCACCGCTGGGTGTGCAGAGAGGAAAAAAGGACACCTGCACTGCGCTGGGGTAATGAGGGATGCTCCAGCTACTGCTTACACAGGGACAGCACCGCTTTCAGACAGGGTCTGAGCCAAGAAGACCTCTGCCTTCAGCGAGGTATAATACACACCCCCAGGTCAAAGCAATTGTCCGTCAGCTTAAGTTGTGATTTCTGTGTATATTGGTATCACGTGAGAGGGGATGAGAAATGAAATTGCTCAGGACATAATGGCTGAGCTGCATTAGCCACCATTCCTAAGCTTAAAACAAAAAAAATCATAAATGCTGGGGTGAACCGTGCTAAAACTGCAGCTGTTTTCCGAGACAAAATTAAACAAAGCAGAGAATCCCCTGCAGAACACTTTGCTTCTCCCATGTTCACTTTCGCTTCCTCTGGGTATTTTTATCTCTCAAAACCCCTTACTTGTTACTTGAAGCACATTGCTGGGACACTTTGGGCAGGATGAGCCTGATCACAAGCTCGAGCAGGCCAGCGGAAACATCCTCCTAAGGGTGTGCAGGAAAAATTGCTGCTGCTGCTGTCGTCCTCTGGCAGTCACCTGCCCAGAGCGAGGCCACACAACCCTGCTCACAAGCTGGACACAGCGAGGTACCTCGCTAACAAGCCTGGCTGCTGACGGTTAATTAACCATCAGGGAATGATTACCTGGGAAGGATGGGATGTGCACCTAAGCTTCTGGATGCTCCTGTGACTGTCCCTCCTACCGGAGTCCCAATATCACTCATTCCACCTGTGTTCTTCAGGAAAAGACATCTGAACCTGCCTGGAGGTTGCTCTGTGTGTCGGGCACGGAGGGGCTGGGGCACCCCAAGGTGCCGGACTGTCCCCTGCCACCGGAGGGGGGTGGCAGCCCCGCCGAGCTGGGTCTGGGGCAGGGGGAATGGCCCCAGAACTGGAAAAGGGCTCTGGTGAGCACAGTCCTGCTGCTATGGGGGAAATTTCCAAGTTGCCTAAACAGCATCGCAGGTCACAGAAAAGGCAAAATAAAATGAAGTTTGGCTCCTGCTGTAACTCCAGCAGCTTCCCTTGATCTAGAAACAGGTGCTAAGAAAATCCAAAAGGAAGTGAGTAAAGAGGGCACAACTTCTGCACCGAGGCTGGACAGGACGGTTTTGTGCAGATTCCTCCTGCTGCCCAGCAAGCCTCAACAAAACGGGCCGGGAGAGTAAGGCTTTCATGCCTTGCCTGCTGAAATACCAGGAGGTGCAGCTTGGCGGGCACGCCGCAGCATCCCTTCTCCCTCCCTGCTCTAGCAGCAGAGCCACTGCCTCAGGATTATGGACATTCGGGTTCTGTGCGGCTGGCTGTGGGAAATGATGGGACTGAGGTCCTCCTGGGACAGCACGAGGTGCCTGACCCCAGCACGGAGCAGGGAGCCCAACGGGGCAGGGTGCAATTATGGGGCACGAGCTGGGAAGCCCTGGGGCACGCAGGAGGCTCCCGCGGGGCGGCACGGGGATAGCCGGGGGCACGGTGCCACGGGCACGGTGCCAAGCGGCGGTGGGACTCCCCCTGTGCCTCGGGCAGTGGCGGCGCTGAGATGCTTTCTGCTGCCGGAGCCCTCGGCGGCTCCTCCTGCTCCTCGCCGTGCGGGGTGCGGAGCTCAGCGCCTGGGGTTATTTATGGAGCCTGGTGCAGGCGGTGACTCAGCGCCGTGATTCAACAGATCCTGGCCCAGCGCCCGCGGTGCCGTGGAGCGGGGCACGGCGGTGGGATCCCCCCAAGGCTGCACTGGGCTGAGCTGCACCGGACCCCGGCACATGCCCTGCAGCAGGGGATGGTAGGGCCATGGTCAGTCCTGAAGGTGATGGAAGCCATAAATGAAGTGCTGCCTGCTGCCAGCTACACGTGGAGGCACCCCAGGGTCACCCCACGTGTCCTGGCTCCTTCCCTAATCCCTGGGAATCCAGCTCAGCCCAGCGCTGCCCCCTCCCCAGCACGGCCCCACGCACACCCCGGGAAGGAAGGGCTCCACACACACGCCAGACGTGGTGAAATCAACGGGAGGAATTAATAAATAGGGCTTGTGGATCTGCTGCGAGCCCCCAGCACGCACTGCTGCTCTGCTTTTCCATTAACACCTCGGACACACGGAGCTGCCCTGGCACAGAGAGACGTGCCCAGCCCTGGCTCCTTCCTCGCCTTGCAGCCTTCTCCAGCCCCACCTTCGGGCACCTTTTCCTTGAACAGGTTCCTTGCAGCCACTGCTGACAGCGCTGTTGTTATGTAAAAAAATGTATTGAAAATAAATAACGGTACAGACACGTTTTGGCAGGGTGTGCAGATAAGGCTACTGCAGAGGAAAGCGGTGGGGAGAAACGAAGCCCACATCATCATGGTACTGCCAACAGTGCGAAGCCTGGGGCTGAGGAGTGTCTACACATCCTTCCTCCTGCCTGTGATCCCCAAAATTCTGCACCTGCAAGCTTTGTGGGGCACTGAGCAGGGACACATAAGGACTTCAGCCAAGAGCACTATGGTAACCTCAAGGCTTCCCAACAAGCCTGTGCAGCCCCACAAAGCACAGATGGAACAGGGGCAGACTCAGGTCCCCCTCTCCCAGCTTCAGCAAGTGTCAGCACCCAAAATCTGGGCTGCTCCCCCAGTACCCTACAACAAACACCTTCAGCTGCTGGTCCGGCCATCCCTGCTCCCCTACCTCCAGCACCTTTGGGAGGCACAGCGAGGACACGACCTTCCCCAACAGCCCCCTGCTGCCTTGGCACCGAGCTTGTTGCCAGCGGGGAGGCAGAAATAAAAGTGGATGCAACGGGTCTGCCTTCCAGCTGCCCTCAGCACCCACACCTCTGGCCGAAGGTGGCGGCAGTGGGGGAAGTGGGATGGGGTACGGGAGCGAGACAGACACCCAGATCCATCCCGGCAGATCCTGGACAGCCCAACCCACTCCCCTCCCGTCCCTGTACCTGTTTCAGAGCCCCACAGCTGCTGCTGTGCCCCCAGGCACACAGGCTGTCCTTCCACCAGCAGCTGCGAGCCGCCCGCTACCTTGCATGCCCCAATAATCAGGGCACGGAACGAGTCCCGGCCACTTTCAGAGGACGGCAGCTGAGGACACGCTGAGCCACCTTGCCTCACGCACCCCAACACAGCCTTTTGTGAGCAGAGAGCCAGGAGGGCCGGGAGCTGGCATCGCTGAGCTGCCTTGCTGCAGGCCTGGACCAAAGGGGGCACCCCCAGAGCTCTCCTGCAGCCCCCCCAGCTCCCCGTGCACACGTAGTGGGGCTTCTGCCGGAGCCCTACAGCCCAGGGGCTTGTGTTCATGCCTGTCATGCTTCTGGAGAGCCAGGGACAGATGTCACAGCGTGGTGTGGGCGTACTTCAGACCAACCTGTGGCTCCCTGGAAGGACCCGGGGTTACACTCAGCAAACTGAGCCCAGCTGAGGCGCGATGGCTTCGCCAGACACTCATCAAAGCCTCTGCACAAGGATGTGGGTTAAGTGACGCAGCCAAACCGTGGACCTCGTTTTTCTACTCAAAGCTAAAGAATGTGAATTCGAGAAGAACCGTCTGAGTGCCAGCACCCCTCAGAGCCCTGCTTTTACCAGGGAACCACCTCCCAACCCTCCCGCAGGGGCCTCGGGCCCTGCTGCAGCCCACGGCCCTGCAGCAGCACCCTGTGCATACACACCCCGTGGAGCAAAGCACCCCGGCACAGCAGCAACCCAGCCTGGTGCAGCAGCTCAGCACCATCCTATCCGTAGGGGGACATGCCCCTCGTGCTAAGGATCTGCTCTCATTTAAGCAAGAACCAAAAAAGAGCTCCAGGCAACAGCTGGAATCTGCGGGCTGCCAACGCAGGCGCAGCACCGAGCGCTGCTCCTGGCTTACGGAGAGGTTTCACCCAGCAGCTGCCGAGCTCCACTTCTTGCTGGGGAACGATGCTCTGGCTCCCTGAGCCCGTGCCCGGGGAAGACGAGACGAAAGAACAAAGAACTTCAGAGGGCGGATTACGCAGCCCCTGCCATTTGTCTGCGAGGTCATCTTCGAAACAATCAGGCCAGGCAAAGTCACGGCTGCAATATTTGTGTGTCAGCATTTATCTGCTACATTTATCTCCGAAATAATGCCTCCATAAAACCGCATACAAAGGGCCCATCAGATTGTCAACAATTGTGTTTGTTTACGAGGCAGCACGGGAAGTACCGAGGGTAGATGCAGAGCACGATACTGCCGTCGCTGGCACAGACCAGCAGCGTCCTGAAGCTGCAGCAGCAGCTCCGAGGCACAAAAGAGCAGGATCAGGCCCGTGGCAGCAAGCGGGATGGCCGGAGAGAGCCCGCTGGATTCAGCTCTGCCGAATGCACCAGGATGATGCTGGCACCAGGAGCTGCAGAAGGGGCTGGCTTGAGAGAAGTCCTTGCAGGAGGATGGGCAACGGGGGCCCAAGAAGTCACGTTGGACTCTGTCAACGCTTGGACCCCATCTGTGCATTTAATCTAGTCGGTTTTCTTCGTTTGTCACCCTGGGTAATCAAGCATCACATCCTCTGAGTCACTGGCGATGGCCTCATCCTGCACCCCCACTCCTTTTTCTGTTTGTTTTAAAGGAAATGGCCCCATTTTGTGCTTACAGCTGTGGAAACATCGGGGGGATCGGGCCTCAGAAAATGTCTTAGTCCCTAAAACCCAGTGATTTCCCCGGTCACATCTCGCTGCTGCTGTTCCTACAGGTGAGCCTCCCAGGCTGGCAGGGCTACTATAGGGACCCAAAGGAGCAGGGGCTGCGTTCAGAGGCCAAAAGGGAACGATGGACACAGCAGCTCTCTGCTTTTACACAGGGATCGCAATCATCCGAGCTGGGGTCGGCAGCTCTCACAGCTGGGACACCTTTTGGCTCCCAACAAAGACCTGTCAGCTGGCAACGTGTTTAGAGAAAGTCTGAGAGACATTAACCAGCCCCGCCAGAGCAATGGGAACTAAGGAGGTTCTTCAGGCACTTGGACTCTAAAATTTTGTGCATTCCCACCATTTTCCTCCCTTTTTGTGTGCTCCCCCCCCCTTTCACTATTTTCAGACGACATATTGCAAGTGCACTGAGCTCGATCCAAGCCTACTGCAATTCCTGCAAGGAGGACGCCGCGTTTGAAGTTTCTCCCAAGGGGAAGGCCAGTTCAAGGGAGTTAAAAGAATAAAGTCGTTTTGATTTTGCACTTGAAAGATAAGCAAATTTGCTTGCTCGCTAGGAAATTCTGAGCAGCTCTCATGGCCCCTCCAAGCTGGGGCGAATCTCCCCTGTCTGCTGAGGCTCCGCAGAGCACCAGACCCCGAGAGCCCTCATCACCCTTCCATCAGACCCTAACACCCCACATCCACCCCAGCAGGGGGCACGGCCCCAACAACCTCCTCAGCACCACAAGCATCCAAGGTAGAAGACGGGGCCAAGAGCTGCAGGCCTCGCACACCCCCGGACAGCACGGCTCAGACCGACTCTGCCGAAAATCACTGCCAAGACCCAGCGCACAACATCCGGATGAAACCCTGCCAAGTGACCCGGGAAGACCAAAGAGGTCCTGTCGGGGTTGCTGCTGCAGATAGTAAAAATAAACGCATTAATAAATAAGCATTTTCGCGGACCCTGGAAACGCTGCTGATCAATATGCGGCTTGCTGCCGGAGGTTTTTTCCTTCCAAGCAGCAGAATCTCATGACAAAGGAAAGCACGTCTCATTTATGAACTTAGCTATAAATACTTTTGCTAACTGCCATTTAGGAATTTCATTTCCTGCTTGAGCAAGTCCTGTTGAAAGAGGCAATTACCAAATTTGTTTCTAGTTATAGAAATAGATGTTTGTTGCTGCCCACATCTGTTTCGACAGACAAATTGCCAGTCACGGACGCTCGGAGGAGAGCAAACACTGCATCCAGGGAGGCCTTCGCCACCTCTCCAGAAAGCTCACAGCAATTAGAGGGTCAGGTCCTGCCTGTCGGAGCCCTGTCGCTGGATGTCCCCTGGGAAGGGACCACAGCCTCGCACCGCTGGGTGCTGCTGGTGATGGGGCCTTTCCTCCCCGCACCGCACCGGCCTCCCTCTGGGCCATTTCCCTTGCCACTCGTACTCCCAGTACAGCCACCCCTGAGCCCAGTGCATCCCATGGCCCTGTGGCAACCAGCACCGGGGCACCTGCAGCAGACACAGGTCAGGCAGCAGCACCAGGCAGTGTGCCAACGTGTTGGCTGACCCTGGCCTCCAGGCAGAGGAGGCAAAACCCCTTCCAGCCCCACAAACCGTTCCTCACCCTCCTCCCCAGGGCACCCAGCCCACGGCCCGGCCCGGGAGCAGACGGGTGTTGAAATGCGGCCGGGACGAGCTGGCCAGAGCCACGCTGGGCTGTAATCGAAACCGGATTTCCTCAGCTCTGCCCAGGGCCTTATCAGCAGGACACCTCTCCTTTCTGTACCTCTTTTTAAGTGCCGTTATCTTCTACGTAGCTCTGCAGCTTTCGCTTGCAAAAGACATGACATTTCACCAGGCCGGTTATTTCCAAGAAACAAATGCAATCTGAAGTCATAGACAATCGGGCACTGCAGATAAAAATGCAAATTGCACCCAAGTGCCCACACAGACGCACTGCGTTTGGTCACCGCAGTGTTCAAGTTCAGTTCTTGAACTGGTCTGAGCGCCGCCAGATGGGAGGGAATGTGTGAGTGTACTCTCATGAAGGTATGTGGAAAAAATAAATCTATTTATGTACACAAACACGTGTGCCAGGGCAAATGGAGGAGGTGAGAAAAACCACCCCGAGTGTGATTGAATTAAAAGGTAATGAACTTCCACCCTGATTGCAGCAACAGCCTAGAAAGCTTTTAAACAACCTCAGCAGCAGGTATGCTGAAGGTGCACATTTTGGGGTGGTGGGTTGCATTCATGAGACTTGAAGCAGGCACAAAAAGGGCAGCATTTCTCCCAGGTAAACCCCAACAGTGCTGAACAGGGCCAGTTTCTAGGGCCAAGACCTGGGCTGGTGCTCCTCTTACCGGCTGGGCAGGATGAGGTGCCCCACATCCCCATCCTGGTCCCCATCCCTGTCCCTGTCCCCATCCCTGTCCCCATCCCTGTCCCCATCCCCGTCCCATCTGCGCCCCTCCATTGTCCCCCACCCCCGTGCCGGGACCTTTCCCATGCGGCGCAGCCACCAGAAGGCAGATTGATGACACGGGGCCACAGCAGAAAATTTACGGCCGCCCAGCGAGGTCAGCGCCAACAAAAGGGTTTTCGGGAAGGCCGGCGGGACGAGGCCACGGGGGTGAGGAGCCCCTCGGCTCGCCCGTCCCCCCGCGCCCCTCGCTCTGCGCCGAGAGGACGTCTCGTTTGGCTTTTCAGCAGCCACCGCGGGCGACCGCCACCTGCCCACGGGGACAGGGATGGGGACAGGGACGGCGGCGCAGCAGCTGCCCTCGTGCCGGGGCGGAGGAAGACTTTGGGAGGCCCGGGGAAGAAGAGCACAGAGGGGAGGATTATCCAGCAACACAGCTTGTCCCCTTTTCACCGCGTTTAACAATAAAGCAGTAGCTATAGCAACGGGGTTAATTAATGCACCCGATTTGCATAACTAAAACTCGGAACCCATTCAAACCTTGCTGATATTTTCATTCTTAAACCTGGCCGGGCTCTCATGGCACGGGGAACACAAACAAACAGGCGGCCCCATGTGCTCGGGGACCCGCACAGACCCACGCAGGGACACCCGGGGATCCGCACCGCAAGACCCGGCACGCAGCCCCACCGCCACACCACCAGGACTGGTGCAAGGGGTCTGCTCTGTGTACCTTTATTTTCCCCCGAAAGCATTAGCACCCACAAATAAACACCCTGAAAAGCACGGAAAAAGGGGGGCGGAAGCGTCCTTCAAAAAATTAACCGGAGAAGAAGTGATTTTTTCAGAGATGGAGGGAGGAGAACGCATTCCAGGACAGAGGGGGTAAGGAGATAGGCAATGTAAAGGGTTCAGACTATCGTATAACCAGAGGGGGAAATGTCTTCTCACCACAAACATGCATCTGCATGATGTCTAGACAGTCATAAAAAGGGCAATTAAAGTACTGCAGGCTGCAGTAAGCTAATGTCTCCTCTCCCAGTCTAAACAGTTGAAACATACGGCACTAACTTTGAAAAAAATATATATAGGCAGAGAGAGAAAGACAAGTTTGTAAAGAAAAATGTTTTGAAATACCGTTTTAAATAAGCCGGTAAATTAATTCAACCTTGTCAAATCTTTGCCTTATAACATATCAAATATTCCGCCTGCGTCCTGTCTAGACTGCGATAACAAAGGGCATTTAAAGCCCTGCAAGATGCGCTGACAGAGTAGCCATTTAAAGATGCAGTATTGCTTTCTCCATCTAAAACGATTTGTCAGATGGAGTTAAAACCAAAATGATAAGTAATCACTTCGGTTCGCAACCATTTAAAAAGAAAGAAAGAAAGAAAAAAAAAAAAAAACAAAAAAAAAACTCCATAGCTTGTAGATCTAAATCCCACGGAAATCATCCCGATGTATCATTCCAGCAGCATTTGCTTATTTTTTTATTGTCACTCCGAGACATCGCTATCTCTGTGGCCACATGCATTTCCACAGAGGAGTGGTTAAGTTTTAAAAAGCCAGCTTCGAGTGTTAATTGCTACAAAACCAGGATTTGTGGAGAGCTGCTATTAAAACTCAAAGGGTTAACACTGAAAAGGATTTTTTTTTTTTATTTACTTGAAAGCAAAAGGGCGAAACTGTCTCACACAGCGAACTGCCCAGCCTCCATCATTGCCAGTTCAGCCTGGGCAGGCGCTGTCCTCAGGACAGCGACCCAGCGAGAAAAGTCTATGCAAACTATGGGGCTGCACACAGGGTTCCTACTTTTTCCTGACAAAGGACAGCTTTCTGTAAGAAAACAAAAGCAGATACAACCCTGTCTAACCCACAAAACTCTCCTCCCTTCCTGAGCTGTATCAGCTGTCGGGGATCTCAGATATATGCAAAATGCGGCTCAACAGCCCCGACCCAGGCTGCCCACAGTGGATCAGCGAGCAGCAAGCGTGCCTGTAGGGCTGCAGCCGGGTCACCTCTGCTATAGGGGTTGGTGATCCACGGCCCTACTTGCCTGTGCCACAGACTGAGATAAACCCACGGACAGGATAAAGGGTCTGGGGGGCACGGCCAGCCCCCGCTGCACCCACACCCCATGGGTGCTCCCCCAGGACAGGGGCAGCAGCACCACAAGGTCAGGTTCATTGCAGCACCCCTCAGCTCCTCGCCCTACTGCATCCCACCGCCACCTTGCTGCGCCTCCCTCTGCCTCCCCACCCTTGTTTCTTAATTATTATTTTAATAAGACTGTTTCCAACTTCACTTGCTCATTCCGCAATAGCCCAAGGGCTACAACTGTTCATTAGGCAGCATTTCTCTTTTAATTGCACTGACACAGATGTGTAGGTTATCTGGAAGAAATTACTAAAATGAGCAGTAAAGAACGGGGCTGGATGCTTTCCTCCCCTTACAGAGAGTTTAATTTAGCACCATTTCACCCCACACAGACAGCATCCTTCATCCCATCGCAGGTGCCACGGACACCTTCCTGGGGCACGTGCCATCCAGCACCCCGCACGCCTTGCAGCCAACAGACCAGACTTCAGGAAGCCTTTTTAAAGGTTTTCAGCAGAGGTCAAGTCCTATCGGAGTCACCCAGCCGTGCCCGTGCCGTGTATTCACCCCAGCAGGGTGAAGCCTGAGGCCACGGAGACACCTTGCTCTGCGCCCTACTGCGGGATTTCTGCCAGGGCTGCCTCCAGGCGCTGCAGACATGGTGCAGGATCCAACCCCATGGGTCTCTCCAACAGGTCACTCTCCAGTGAGCACCTCCAACTTCATTTTTTTGTTTATTGTAATTGCTTTTGACTCCTCAGCAGGATATGGGAACACCAAGCCCAGCAGGGATGGGACAACACCACCGGTTCTGAGCCACGCTCTGTGAGCCCCATGCCACCAGCTTCATCCCCTCCACGCTCAGGGCACCAGGATTAGGTGGGAGCCTGCTAGGCTCACCAGGATCCCATGGGCCCTCTGCACAGCAGCACATCCCCAGGCACGGACCTGCTCTGCATAAACCCCATCGCTTCTGCTTAGCAGCACTCGGGCTGTGAACCGGCCCCGGCGCTGCAGCTGTCAGAGCAGCCACGGGGTGTGCATGAGCTGCCTCTGCAATTCCTGCTGGCAAGAGCCAGACACATCGCAGCCTTGGATTCACTGAGAAATAGCTGCCGGTGTTATTCCTATTTAAAACCTCGATCTGAGTTTCATACGCTCGCTCTTCACACAATGCACACGCACATAAACACGGGGTGCAGGGAGAGCCAGATCCAGAAGCATTCACTTCACCGACAGCGCTGCCTAATAGGGATTTCAGGTTTTGGCTCTCGGTTAGTATTTAATAGATTTTAATTCAATAATAAAAAGTATGAGCCTGCCAATTTTTTTTGTTATGTCTTCGTGCCAGGAAAAAAAAAAGAGAAACTGCAAGAACCTCACTACTAACTTGGGCACATAGCGGGTCCCCCTCTCCCCTCTCCTTCACTGCAGCACCAGGAGCAGCACGAGGAGCGTGCAGCCAGCACAGGGGGACACAGACACACGGCAAGGGCTCAGGTCCCATCTCTGAATATAGCTAAAAGTTACACAAAGAACATTCTCCTTCAGCAAACCTCATCTTGGATTTAAAGCTGGGGAGTGCAGTGATGGGGGGATCACAATTGCTTCATGTCAAGCCTGCATTAAGGAAAAAAAAATCTTCCCTTCGTAGTGAGGGGACTTATTTGCTTTGTGTCTACTGAAAACCTTTAAAATTGCACTATTCTATTTCAATAAAACCCTAAGACTGAAGCATCTCATGTGCTAAAATCCAAGAGACAGAAGCCCATCAGTTCCATCCGTTATTTCTAAGTGCTCTGCTCAGGCCCGACTTGGTTTTGTGTCTTGGTCCTCGATGCTTTTTGGCAGTTTGCTCTAGACTTCCTGGCATGGGCTAAAAGGTTTTTATTTAGCTGGTGTCAGCTGAGCATCTGTGCCTGCGAGAGCTGGAGTGGGGGTGATCCCGACTGCATTTCAAAAGCACATTTCTTTCCGGGCGCTGCCTGGGTGACTTTAAACCCATGCACGTTGGGGTCACGGGGTGAGTCCCCACAGGGCGTCCCCACCCCAGCTGAGCATCCCTGTCCTGCAGCGGGGTGCACTCCGACCCGTGCCCCTTCCCAACACACGACTGGGGAAGCGTCCTGAGCCCGTCCTGCACAGCAGTGGTACAGGATGGAGGAGGGAGGCCCGAGCTGCCAGCCCAAACCCCTGCCTGTGGCTTGGCAGTGGCTCCGGGACAGAGCCCAGGAGGAATGGGCAGCCCGTGGGATTTCACAGTGCGAACCCCAATGGGATGCCCTCTGCCTCTGGGCATCACCTCGCCTAAAGGCAATGACCCCACTCCTTGGTCCAGCACACTCTGCTGATGGGGAGGGCAAGCAGCGCAGTGTCTTCATGAAGCCTCCACATTCTGCTTTCCCCTTTCATTGCCGTGAAAGGGGCTGAGCCAAAACGCTCCCTATCCACCAAACCGAGGGAGCAGTCAGCATTCGGGAAGGCTGAACCCCAGACCCAGCTCTGAGACATCCTTTGTGCCACCCCGGGCAGCCCCTTGGCTTCTCCACATCGGAGGTCCCCCCATGTAAAAATACTCAGCGAGATGTGGTGCCACGCAAACACCCCAAATAAATGCTAGAGCTAATGGCAAGTTCCTGCCAGAGAACTGCACGAAGGGAAAACAAAAGACCTATTAAAAGCCTTCCCTCGTCTCTGCCAGAAAGAAAACACTATTACCGAGTGCTCAGAGCCGTGCAGTAGAAGAGACCAGACGGAGGCTCAGACGTGCCCGGAGCACAGCACAGAGGGGAACCCGACCACACGGCCTCCCCGGGGAGGCCCCGGTGCCACAGGCACCCAGAGCCCAGCGCCCACCAGGCAGTGAGGGCTGATCCTGCACAGAAAGTGCTGCAAGGTGTGCCACAGCACCCCTGGCACCGCAGCACCTCCTGGCTCAGGATGCTTGGCACGGGACTGGCGAACACCAGGGACGAGTGGTAGCCACATCACCTGGTCACAGGGCACACAGCTCCCATGCTGGGCCTCCAGGGGCGACCAGCAGTGCAGGGACCAGCCAAGCAAACCTCCCCCAGCAGCTCAGACAGGTTGTGGAGCTGTTACAAGCCCACCTGCCCCTGATGTGAGGAGCTGGAGCTGAACCTCCTGAATTCGGAGTGAGGGGGGAGTTTGGTTGTTCCTGCAGCCAGCTGGCACCAATCCTGCACCCAATGCACCCTAACGACAGCCTGACCTTCTTCTCCCCACCAGATCTCCAAAACTCCATCCCTCTGGCAGCAACAGATCTGGGATGCCCTGGGACACCCCAAGCCACCCCAAAGAGGCCACCAGGTCCAGCGCCCAGCACGCCCTCAGGGCCCGGCACCCACCAGCCGGCCGCCTGCCTTCTGATGCTGTGTGTGAAGTATTTTTGGTACGGGAAGACTGACAGGTCCCACAATGAGGCTTTATCAGCGGCACG
Organism: Anas acuta; assembly: GCF_963932015.1. NCBI lineage: Eukaryota > Metazoa > Chordata > Aves > Anseriformes > Anatidae > Anas > Anas acuta. The sequence goes on from NC_088994.1 coordinate 11,122,621, forward strand.
CAGCTATGGAAACAAACCAATTTAGACTAATATAACAATATAACATAACACAACGAAGTACCCAAACTGGCAACAGTGCCACAAAGGACGGTGCATCTGGGCATTGCAGCGGGGAGCGCTGCCGGGAGCACCACCCAGCCTTTGGGATCAGGTGGGGTCTGAGTGTCAGACGGGTTTCAGACCATTAAGAAGTCAACAGGGAAGGCATTCTCACCGAGGTACACTTTTTATGGAAACCCTCCACCTCACCCTCTTACTCTGAAGTGCATCTAGATCAGGTGAGCAGCTCTTCAGCGAGGGCATCTCCTCCCTTCCCTCTGCGCCCCTGCCCTGAGGCCAGCACCCAGGCGGAGCAGGAGGGCAGGCACCAAGGCCCCACAGGGTTCACTGTGCCCCCCCAGCTCTCCTGGCTGTCCCTCGCAGAGGCTGAGGAACTGCAGAATCACTGAATCATTGAGGTTGGAAAAGCCCTCCAAGATCATCTGCTCCAACCATCCCCCTACCACCAGTATCAGCACTGAACCATGTCCCCAAGCACCACAAACTGGTCCCCTCCTGGTGGTAGGGTTTCATGTCTGATTTACAGAACTTGGAGCCTGGCATCCATGCTGGAGACATCCAGCAGTCACCAGAAAGAAGGGGGAAAGCAGAACAGTTTATAAAACAGAGGAAAAAAAAAAAAAGGCCCAGTGAAAGCTCATCCCCCTCGGGTCGGTCTGGGGAGCAGCGATGCTCAGGATCTGCTTGGATCTGGTGTAAGAGGGGCTTAGCCCTGCATCCACAGAGGCTCAGGCAGGGGTTCCCCATGGTGCCAGATCTGTCTGATGCTGCCAGCACCCAGCCCATGCCAGGCTGTGCTCCGTGTCCTGTGCCCCATCCCACCTCTCCGCTGGCTCTCCCTGCGGGGACACCCCCAGTTCCCCCTGAGCCGTGGCTCCTGGCCCCAGCCGGGCACGCTGCAGCTGCAGACAAGGACCCAGACAACAAAGGCGAGGCAGAAAGCCATCTGATAGCGGGAGCCGAGCCGTGCAGACGGCAGCGTTTCAAAGCCCACGGAGGTTTCCCCCCGCCTCTGTGCAGGCACCGAGGTCTGGAAACGCAGCTCCTCGCTGGGCCGCACAATGAGGCTGGCAGCAAGGTTACTGAAACGTCCCGCACCCCACTGCAGATAATATCCATCTGGTAGGAATAAAAACCCCCAAAGTGTGTGACAAAAGAGACTGGAGACTGTAGGGAATGACTCGACCCAAAAAGAAAAAAAAAATAAAATATTTTTGCTATTTATATTCTAAGAAAATCGCACGCTTGCATTTGCATCTTTGCCTCCCTCCCCAGGGCACAAACGCGCACACACCGTGGGACAGGGAAGGCCGGGGGAAGGGGGAAGAGCAGCGGGGCCAGAACAGCTCCCTGCTCACACACCTTCCCAAATCCCAGGGCCAGGCAACGGGTGCAAGTTGTATGGACCACGCAACAGCAACCACCTAGGCTCTAAGAACTGCAACCAAAATAATAATTCTTTTTTGTCTCATTTTAGATGATGACTTCTGCTGATAAATGCTTGGTGAAAGCCTAGTGAATGCTCTGTAGGTATTACGAGCACGTTAAAGATCTAAGTGTGGTTATAAGCCAAGGTCATAAGCTCTATTGACTTCCCGGGCTCTATAACAATTGATTAGCTGTTTTTAAAATCATTTATTCATCACTTGTTAACACTTTATTTAGTCGTTTCTTCTCCAGCAGGCTAGGGATACCACATCTGGGCAGTGATGCCTTACTTCTGAGGTACTCTCAAAACTCAAATCTAAATTGAGAGAGATATAAATGCATTGATGATGTCTTGTAATACAGCACAGGCTCTTCTGCAAACTAATTCAGCTGAAACCCCAGGCTGCTTCAGCTGGGCTCCTGAGGACTCGATTTGTCCATCCTGGACGTGGGCAGCCCCTTCCATGCCCAATGTGAGTCTTGAAAAAAGTCAGGTTCTCAATTCAATTTCACAGATACGCAGAAGTTTTTTTTCCTCACTGTTAAGCTGGTCAGTAGTGAACATGAATAATGCCAAATGGAACAATACTCATGCTTCAAAAGGCACCCAGCCCTCAGAGATGTCTCTAAATTGAGCAGCAGCCTGGGGACATTTGGAAGCAAGCGGAAAGCGTCTGTCCCTGCAGGAGCCACCACACCGGGGGCTGGCTTGTGTAAGGTCCCCCTGCAGCCAACTGTGGTGGTTACTTTCAGTAACCACCCCACACTCTTCTTCCACAGCAAAAAGTCAGGAAGAAAAGACAATCCCTTACTTCCCTCTGGGCTGTCAGTTAGCAGCGCTTCAGCATTCACAGACGTGCTGTGACCACGGGCACGAGTCCCTGCGGGCACCCAGCAAAAGCCGAAGGCTGGGGAGCACCCACGGGACGCCGGCCGCCACGCCACCCCGCAGGGGATTTCTGCAGGGAGCACCTGCACACACAGCCTGTTTATGAAGCCCGTAAGGACCGTCTGTCGCTGATAATGGCACTAATTAGTACCTGCCACGGTCTGATTCTGAAGTCCTACCGGCCTATCAAAGCGGCCTTTAACCCAGGAGCACGTTGGCAGTGCCACAGCCACGGCCGCCCCAGCTCACAGGCCTCAGCGTGGGCCTGGAGGGGTTGAGGAGGTGGCAGAAATCCCTCAGCAGAAATCCCTCGGTCCTCCCCGTGAGGCCTGAAGACGGGATCTTCCACGCACCCGAGAGGGCAGAGAGAAGCAACTTCCTCACCCTGGGACAAGATGAAGGGTCAGCGAGTGACCGGACATTCCTGCAGCAGCTGAATAGCTCGGGAGCCGCAGGCCCGGCCAGCTCGCTGCTTTTCGGTCATGCTGATTTAGAGGAAGGAGCTCGGAGGAATCACAAATCGATTCTCTGTGCTCAGGAGGCAGGAAAACGTCGCTGTGCCAAGGCGAGGTGTCACCTGTGTTGGCACAGACAGGGCAACAGGCAGCCGACGGGCCTGGTGTGCAGGCACACACCTGAGCTGAAAGTGGCACTGGCATTTATCTGGCTGGGAAGGAAAGGAAAAGAAAGGGATTTCCCGAGCCCAATGCTGCCTCATGGCAATAAGCCGCGACATGCTCCTGCTCCTCGCTGTGTGTGCAGCTGGTAGGGGCAGGACCGGCCATTACCCGGTGAGGGAAGGGCAGGGGGCAGCAGGAGGCAGCGGCCGTCCCCTGCCCCTCGCAGGGAGATGCTCACAGCAAGCACAAGCTGCAGCCGAGGCAATGCTGGAGCCCAGCACACGGTGTTATTGCCCGGGGCGTTTTGGCAATGTGGAAGCAGCGAGACTGGACTCTTCGAAGTCAGGCGGGATTTTAGGAAGCTGCTCCTTGCCTCCCTCTGGACTTGCCTGGCTCTTGTGTGCTCACAGCTGGCTGTTCATTTCCCCCATGCGTTTTGCCAACTTTTTAAACGCAAATCAGCCTCTGAAGGAGCAAGGTTTAAAGTCAGTGCTTTGACCCTGACCCAAGCCAGCGCCGGCTCCCCTCCCTTCCTTTCCTTTCCTCTATTCGCACATAACCTTCCTTCTCCTTTTCAGACACAATCAGCAGCCGAGGAGCAGGGCAGAGCCTCAGGCAGTGCCCGCAGCCCTTGGGCTGGTTGGAGCAGCACCTGCTGGCGGCTCTGTCTGACCCCGATTGTGCAACCCACCTGGCTGCCAGCACTGCAAAGTGCGCTTGGTCAAACAGGCGACGACACGAAGCAGGGAACGGAGCAAGCCACGTTTGTCCCGTTACACCTCTGTGCAACATGTGCCGGAAAACGATTTTTGGTTGCGTTTGCAAGAAGATTCCCAAAAGCGGGTAAAAGCACCATGGGCAGTGACGTGGCAAGGCTTGGCTGCAGGAGCCAGCCCCATGCCAGCAGTGGGGCCATCGGTGTGCCACCGATGTGGGTGTCACTGAGCTGGCTGCAAGCAGAAGTGGCCGTGGTGCTGGGCAGCGAGTTCTGTGCGGGGCTGGGGATGCGGCGTTCCCTGCGGAGCACAGCAGCCAGGCAGGAAGGGGACGGCAAAGCCCTGAAGCAGCGAGGGCAAAGACCCGAGAGGAGCACTCGGGCCACCCTCAGGCTTTGTTTCTCATCGCCACTTGCAACTTCACTGCACCAACCGTGCAAGGCTTTGCTGGCCACCGCCTCGGCAACGCCGGACAGGCAGCAGCAGCTCGTAACCGCAGCAGCGCCCAGCCAAGATGCGCTCCCCCGTCGGCAGATGGGATTTATTGCGGATGATTCGGCCTGGAATAAAAACATCAGCCCCACCTCTCACAGCGTATTTACTGAAAGCCACTAAATGTTAAACAGAGGCAAAAAGTGTAGACCAGCAACATCTGGAATGTATCCCTTCCTGCCTCTGCAAAAAAAATAAATAAATCATGCCCTATTCTTTCTGAGAAAGAAAAGTGATTATATAGAATTACAATGCTGGAAGGAGATAGAGAAGAGCAGAGATTTTCTTTGAAATGCTGTTTGGGCAGTTAAAAAGGGATAGTTCCAAAGAAGAAACAAATCACATCTCAGCTTCTTCCACCCTGTCTCAGCGCCAGGCTTTCCTCCCATGTGCTGGCTAAGACGCTCTTGGGAAAGCAAATGAGTTTTCCTCCTTGCAAGACCTTTAGGAAGCTCGAAAGAAAACCAACTCTAAGTCCTAACCGGCTGAAGATACCTCCAAGAAATGATCATTCCTCCAATTCCTGCCAGGAAGATTTGGAAGAGCGTTGCTGCCTCTGGAGAGAAGGTATCTGGGGACCAGCTGGCCAGGAGAGGAAGGGCCAGTTGTTACCCGAGAGAGCCGATGCTCCGTATCTCCCAGCAGAAGAACAGAAAGGCTTCAAATATAGAAAGAGGAAAGGCTATCTGGAGTGCTGTCAGGATGCAGGGTCAAAACATGATACCACTTCCTCAGGCTCCCAAGTCCCAGCATGGCCAGGTGACAGCTCTGGGGCAAACAAAGCCACTGCTCTCCTCCAAGCCCATAGAAGTGCCTACAGCCATGAAATTATCCAGCTTTAACTGCATTGATCGGGCTGGAAAACAACGCTGAGGTTCTTGGCATGCTCGCCGTCAGGAGCGTGCAGCTGCAGGAACAACCCGTTTCTCACCTGTCTGCCCTTACAGCCCAAAAAATGACACCCCGTGTCCCTGCCAGCCCTGGTGCTGCGGGACGAGCCCGAGGGGCAAACACGGGTGAGGAGGAACCGATGCTCCAGCCGCCTCTCAAACCAAGCAGCGCCTCAGCAAGTGACAGATAAATCTGATCTTGCAAACCTGGGCAAGGCTGTTCCTAGAGCCAGTCCCATGGCGTGGCTCCTCAGCCCCCCGTGGCCCCGTCCCCTCATTGGGCTGGATGTAGGATTTCATGGGGACGTTGAAGTCAGATGCCGTAAAATCACTGCGCAGAAAAACAATGACACCTATTTTTGTACCAGCCAATTTAAGCTTGCATTTAGGTCCCCTCGCATACCCCTGCATTACATAAAGCGTTCCTTCCACTTGAAATGTGGATTTTTTAAAGGTCGCTTTGCTTAATTTAATAGAGCCTTAACGTGGGTCTGCGAATCCCGGGAAGCGTAACCAAGGCAGACACATGGCTGCGAGATGCAGCGTGATCGTGCCGAGAGCAGGCAGCAGAACGGGAGGGGATGAAAAGCACCTCCCGAAGCCATCAACCTGCTGAGCCTGGAGTGCACTCATGGGCTGAAGAGCAGCGAAACCCTGCGGTCAAGTCAAAAGGGAAATTCCTGATCACCCGCACGGGGCTGGGAGTGCGGTGTGAGCCTTCCCCCGCTGCCCAGCCACACCAGCTTTCTGAACTTAAAGTTAAATAAATGCAGATATCTTTGTTTGTTTTAACCAAAAAAAAAAAAAGCGCTAATATAAAGCATGGAGCAAAATTTTTAAATTGAGGCTGTCACTACATTTATTATTCCTCACCATTCAGTCCCGGATGGCAGTCAATGGACACCGGGAAGTATTTTCCAAGAAAACCCATGAGGATGCTGAGGATTAAAAGCCACCAGCAGACCCAGGAGCTGCAGAACCCGGGGCTGCACCCAGCACACAGCCCCGTGCCAGACCCGGCCTTGCTCCTCCGGGCTGCCTGAGCTGCAGGAGGTGAAGAAGGAGCGATTGATGGACGTTGCCACGAGTAAGCCATGCTAGAGAAACACAAAAAGCTCGTGGCATCACAAGCCAACGACTGGTATCACTAAGGTGTTACACGTGTGTGTGTGTGAGCATGCTGGAGTGGAAGATGCTCAATGGAAAATGCATCCGCAAATGGAAAAATGTATCTGCAAATTCAAGCAAATTCCCGTTACAGTAATATAGCCGTAACAACAGAAGTGAGACTCCTGTTTATTATAGGGAAAATTATCACATCTTAATATCATTTTACTCCACATTGTGTGAAGCAAGTGTCCATAAATCACGTTGCCCCTTAAGGGTCCTAAAGGTGGCATCTAAGCCCAAAGCACCTTCAGATCTCAGTACCAACGAGCCTGGCCTGCACACATGGGACCAATGACTGAAGCCAGCAGAGCACAATACCAGCAGTGGTGGAAAGGGCAGAAAATCACGGGCAGAGCCAGAGCTGTTCCTCCAGGCAAGCAGCGAGACATCCCTCAGCAGGGACACTGGGCTCCTGCAGCCTGGGCTAGCTGGGGACACCAATGGCACTAAGAACAAGACCAACCCCAGGCCACTGAGGTCTGATTCCCCTCCAAGGCTCTAGCAGCGAGCTGGTGTCCTTGAGATGGCAGCTCCACGACAGGCAGCACCGCAGGCAGGGCAGCACAGGTGAGGTGTGCGAGGCTGGGGCACAGCGTCACTTCTGGGGCATTTGGTGTTGTTACTAGCATGAAGCGCAACAATCAGAGTGTGAAACGGGAACAGTACGGGGGAAATCTCCCACCCTCCCTGCACACAGCCCCACGGGCACACCAATTTCCCAGGAATCATCCAGGGCAGTGCTGCAGGTGGATGGATGGCAGTGGTGAGTGGCTTCAGAGGGACGTGGCAGGGAGCGGGGCTTGGGAACGCTGTCTCGGTGCTCAGCCCTTAGATGTCTTCAGGAGCTCATCCAAATGGCACAGCTCCCTTCCCACTTGCCCTGCAGGTAAAGCTAGCATGCGGCTTACACAATCTGTTGACTTAAATAAAGCAAGGGCAGAAGAAAGGGGTTCAGCCATCAGAAGAGGCACATCAGTACTGTGGGCAGCAGTTGGGGTCGCTTCCCTCTCCGAAGCACACCACGCACATCCGTGTCCTGGTCCCCTCCGTGAGCACATGCTGTGAGTGCAGCAGGATGGTCAAACCCTTCCCGGCTTCAGTCAAAGGACAACGAAGTCACGTTGCCAAATTCTTCCACCTTTTTGTCCAGCACCGATGCTTAAATTCAATGTACAGAAACCTAAGTCCAGGAGCTCTGTGCTTGGAGTCCTCCAGACACCAGCAGCACCTGAGCGGTGCCCACACAAGCGTGGCAGGGCCTGGGGGCTCGGGGGAACATCCACGGCCAGATCTCACAGTGCTCACTGTGCTCCACTCACCTCCGCAGCCACGAGAGGTTTCTGAAGCACCACGAGCTCTGCAAGCACAAGGTCTGGTCGGGTACGCTCATCTCAGGTGCAAAGCCCCCGCGCGCTGTGCAGGTCTCAGCCAACTCAGGCATCCAAGTGCACGGCACGAGCAAACACTGCCTAGCCCAAACCGAAACACCAAAACCTGAACAAAGCGATTCTGAAGCGGATGCAGCCAGAACTGCTTTTGTTATCAGTCACAGAGGGGAAAATTCATTCTCACAATGAGTAAAATGGCACGGAGGTAGAAGAAAGCCACCTCGTAAGATGCAGGTCTCCTTCCCTCCGAGATTCAGAAGCACTGAGGATGCATTTGGGAGGAGAGACAGCCCAGCTGGCCACCACCATCCCTGCCGAGACATCGTGCAGCCATTCTGCATGACGTGCAAATGAGAAATGCTATCAATCATCATGAGCCACACGTTAATTATGGATTAAGCCAAATTCTGCATGTAAAGGATATAATGGCCAAGGTCTGCAACAGCAAAGGCCAGGACTTTGCTACTACAAACACCACAGTGCACGTTATCGTCTGCATCTCAAGGAAGGCAGAGGAGACTACCAAAGCCGTTCAGATGGTGAGTTCCTTAGGAAACATGCTAGACACTCAATCCCCTTCTTGTACCAGACCTATGCTAGCATTTAAACAGAACCTCCTGTAGTGATCTTTAGCAAGGAACAGATGTGTTTTTTGAGTAATGGTTAGTGTTACTTAACTGGTTATATTCACTAATGTAATTGACACCTATTCCATCATCCTTAATACACCCACTTCTTTCTCCGATACCATAAATAGATTAGAAAAGTTTCTGCAGATGGCCATGACCCCATTTGTTTGTGCACTTAGCCATGTATGAATCACTCTTGGCTTGTAGCAGCACTCTGGAATTACTGAAAGATAACTAGTCGGCACAGACACCAATAAATGAATCATGCTTTCCACAAGACCAAACCTTTGGGCTTTTACAGACTCCAATTACAAAGTAAGAAGAAAAGAACAAAGAAATTACTCAGTCTATTTGCACAAAGTCATGCAGAGTTGATTCATAGTTTTACAGAATTATTACTGACAATCATTTGTAGGGGGTTAGAGTAACAAACCAGCTACTTAACATATTGGGCAGGATGAAGAGAGCAGAAAAAAAATCCCCAAACCACGTCCTGCATGTGATTCTTTAAAAGTTGCATCGATTTCTCTGCAAGCGCCTCTTTTCACTGTCAGTATGTTCCAGGCCAGGGGGTTACCCGGCTCTCCTTCTCCAAGGCTGAATTGTGCTTTGCTGGGCTGCCTGGGCCAGGCTCACAAACGTGGGCAATGGGCAATGCTGCTGCACCTGCTGCAGCGCACGCCTCGTGCCAGCAAAACACCACGCGCACGGCTCCTCGTCACGGCCTGCATGAGCAGGGCCTGGTGAACGGATCTCAGAACTGACACGTGCAAAAGCACTCGCATTTCTGGGTGTACGATCCCGAATATACGCTGCGAGGGAAAGATCAGGCAGTCAGAGGCGTTTTATTAAGGGTATGTGCGAGACTGAATGCGCCGAGCATGAATGTGTGAGCCACTTGAAAGGGCCGTGGACATCCACCAACACTGACAACTTGTGAGGCAAGTTTCAGGAGATGTGCAAGATATCTTTGTGTAATGCCACAGCCGGTGACAACACTGCCACATACCACAAATAGACTAACCATGGAGCGTAAACCTAGTCTTGCATCAGCTGGGAATCAGAAGTCTGACTACTTGGGAAAATTGGGGGTCCTGTACCAGTTATAACCTGAGCAATGTTATCTTCCTTTACACGCTCAAAAGGAAGTGTTAAGGTAAAAAATGGAAAGGTGATAGGAGACTTGGTGCCATCCTGACCCCCACCACATGCACCAGTGCATCTGTGCTACAGCTGCATCGGCAAGGCCCACGGCCACGCTGCCTGGCAGCCGCCCCAGCAGCACCACGCAGCAGCGAGGGATGCAGTAACAGGGATGGCACCCAACAGAACAAAGTCACCGCATTTTGGAAAAGGACACAAGTTAAACACGATGCTGTTTGGTAAGACCTTGCAGTGCTGCTACCCTTTGCACTTACCTAAGACCCAACTTCACAGGCTCATCGAGCTTGCACATGAAGCAAGCAGCTTTCCTACACACCAGCTGAGCTTGGTGCTGGGCAGAGCTCCCAGCCACGTACACCTTGGAGCCAGTGCTCAGGACAGGCCAAAAGCAGGACAAAAAGAGCGGCTACACAGCTCTGCACCACTTTGCCTGCTTGTCCTTCGTCCTTAGGGCCGCTCACTGCCCAACAGAGGTAAACCCAACCCAAACTGGCTACAAGAAGGAAAGATGCTATGTGAGATTTAAACACAAACCTTAATAAACATTCTCAATTCTTACCCTTCTCCTACTCCATCCTTACTACATAAAGTAAGGCAACGAGCTCTCTTGTATAAGAATATGTAGGCGATGACAACCTCCTCCCTCCACACAGAGTTTATCTGAGGATGTGCAGCAGATAGAAGGGGAAGAAAAAGGTTCCCAGCAGCACCACTACGGCAGCAGCAGGCTCTCCAGAAGGCTTCTGATTCAGGGTCTTCGGGTGCAACAGCAGACCAAAAGGATGCATGTGCTGAACGGGAACCTCTCCTTCCAGGTGGAAAAAAAAGCTAAGTCAGGAACCTGCAGCGTTAGGTGGGAGCTCAGCTGAACGCTGTACAACGTGCTGCAGCAGAAATGCTAATGCAGGCTTAGGTTTCACACTGGAGATATTTCAAAAGATTTGCAAAGCTTTGATAATATTTAACATCTCTGCTAATTTCTTTTTTTGGTGTAATCATAAATTTACCATAGTAGCCAAAAGATCTGGGATGAACTACAAGTTCCAGCTGGCTGCAAAGCAGACAGGAATAATGTGCGCTGTTACTATTTTCTCTCACAACATACCTCTGCAGAACTGACTTAAAATGAGAAAAGAAATTGTGAAACTGTCATTACAAAGAAGCATTTAAAATGCAGATCAAAGTGCTGCCTTGGAAGCTGTATTCCTTGCCAAAGCATCAAAGCTCTCCTTACTCTCAATAGCTCCCCAAATCCTCTGATTTGGACGATAAACTTCTACAACTGAAATCCATCTGCTTCAAAAAAATAAAAAAACAAAACCCAAAAACTCCGTTCTCTGGTTACCAATGACTTCTTTAACGAGTTCTTTTTAAGCTATTTCCTTGTAGTGCTCAATCACTTAACTTCACAAGGGGTGTGTGCCTGCGTACACACACAGACCCTGCCCCAACACACACAGACCCTGCCCCAACACTTCTCCAGGTACTGACATCTCGGCGCTCAGAGGCACGCAGCTCTCGTGCACAATGCCCGTGCTGTGGACCTGCACCCCGAGGGGTGCCAAGCCCGCAGCGATGCAGCAGGGATGCAGCAGCCCGTGGGACTGGCTCCAAAGGGCAGAGAGGCAGGATAGGATCACATCCCGGTCCCATGGAGGCGAATCCTGCCCCCCAAATCCTGGTGCCTCCGCAGGGCCGATCCCTGCCGTGTCTCCTCACCTAGGACCTGCCGAGCCACCTGCCTTCCGCCACCCAAAGAATTATAAAATAATCAGGCGGCAATTTCGCCCCGCAGACGGGATGAGCACTACGAAAAACATCCCCAGCACCACTAATGAGTCCTTTGCTTTATGGACGTCTGGGAGTGTGCTCACGGTGTGAACAAAGTTTCTAGCTAATTGCGGCAAAGTGGCCCTTGCACAGCTCTCCCCGCGAGCTGCCCAGCCAGGTTTTATTACCTCGCATGTAATCAGCCACCAGGAGATGCACGCTATCAGGGAACCCGAAGGATCTGATTAGATAAACTGCACACCACACACGGATCTCCCTGCAGGAAGCAAGGCGACAGTCGGGTTTTGAAATGAAAAGCCATTGCAAATAAATGACCTTTCTTGGCTAATTAGAGTTACCAAATTCTGACGGTTGCTGTTACCTGAAACAAGACCAACAGACATGACTGCACGGCGAGTTACTCAGGAAAGGAGCTGGACTCTAATTACCGCCTATTAGTGACACCGTGTATTTTGGTACTTCCCCTGGAAAGGTCTCCTCACATCTATCCATTTATAATTTAGGTTTACAAATTCATTCTAAAGCTGGATTTATCTAACCACCAACTCTCAGCCCCGGAAAGCTAAAAATATTAGTACATTTGGTGAGGAACAGCGAACAGAAATAAATAAGCAGAGGGAAGGTGTGCTTGCAGGTACTCCTCTCTCCATCTGCAACGCAAGCAGCACTCGTGAGGCTCATTCAGCACCCTGAAAATTTCTTTGTGGGGGGGTTTCAGACCCCGCCTTGGGAGCTCTTGGCTTGAAGGAAAGCAGGAGGGGTGCAGCATGTCACACACTCCTCAGTGCCAGCGCTCTCGCAGGCAGGATCTGAAAGCACAACACCGGGTGGAACGAAGGCAAGCCAGGGGCTCGTTCAGGGGGCGGAGGAGATGCACCTCCTTCAGACACAGCCTAACAGGACTTACTGTGTCAGACACCCTCCCGAATACACCCTGATGCCGAGGGAAGAGGAGGCATTAGCCAGCTCGTGTTTCCGTGCTGCATTATGCATGATTCCAGGCGCCTCTGAGCGCGGGTGTCGCGGGGCTGCGACCCGCCTCGCCTCGCCGGTGCTGCGCGGTGCAACGCGATCCAGGTGTTCACCCAGGGGAGAAGAAAAAAAAAAAGGCAAAAAAAAAAAAAAAGCAGACTATTTTTCCTCCCATTTCCTCCTCTGCGTCTTTTAATTCTGCCATTCAACCCTGGTTATAAAACGCTCCGATTACATCGCTGCTCGAGGGCACAAAACCAACCCTGCCTTTACGACCCCGGTGCTGCCCCGGCCGGGGGTGACGGTGGGAGCGTGCCCTGGGCACAGTGCTGCGGGGGTGCACCCAGTGATGCTGCCCTGGGCGAGAAGCAGTGCTCGGCGTGGATGGGGAGGCAGCCAGGGACACACGGGATTCTCCTGGGTTTGGCTTAAGTCAAACCGAGAGCCACAACCCAAGCACGCTTTGTGAAAACGCTCTGCAGCCAGCTAAGGGGCCGGTGGCAACCCCGGCTTCCCTGTGGGTGCTCCTCCTGGGGCAAAGCTGGACAGGGGGAGGAAATAAGAAGTGAATGTGTATTATGCAGTCCTGAACGAGCCTGGAACTGCCACTGATGCGGTGTCAGGGGAGAAAAGATCTGCCAAAAAAGCAGCCTGAAGTGGAAAGGAGCACGATCCCTGCTCAAGCCGCCAGCATTTGGTTTGTTATTAAACCGAAGAATGTGAAAACCTCAAAGCCTCGGACAGAAACCTCCCTGCCGGCTCGCTCGCCCCCCCCAGCACCTCGCCCCCCCTGGCCCCTTGGCTAGGGCCAGCACAGCAGCCAGACCTCTGCAGGACCTCTGAGGAACCTCCCGGCTCCCCGCACCGTCCCGGCCCTGCAGCCCCTTTGAAACCCCCCTGGGGCACGAAGCAGCCCTGGCACGGGTCAGGTCCCCGCCGCTGGGGCTGGATGGAGAGGACCAGCAGCCGCGGGATGCTGGAAAACCCAGCTGGCCGTGCTGCCTGCTGCGGGTGAGCAGGGAGCTGGCGGGGAGGCAGGCACGCCGCCGCGCCAAATAATTAGTTATTTACGGACTCTTCCGACGCGCAGCTCACCCCTGACCTCCGTCACCCCGCCGAGGCGATTAGCGACCGCTGCCGCAGACGTCTGGCTGCCCAGCACCGCCGGCACCACGGCGCAGCCAGGGCAGGCCCCGGCCCCCTTCCCAAACACCCCCCACCGGCCTAATCCTAATCCTAATCCGGGAGCTGCGCAGGGTCCAGCTGCTGCCGCCGCGCCGCAGCCCACCGCACGGAGCAAAGCCTGCAAAGAAATAGTTTTGGGGATCAGTTGCACGGTTAACCTAATTAGAGGGTTAAATTAGGAGAGTTTACAGCTCTGCCACTTTCCCGAAACGTGCCGGCGTGGTAACTTTGGGCTGGGAAATGAGAGAGCATCTGGTGGTAGCTGCCCAGAGGTTCCCTCAAAGTCCTATTGAAAAGGTAAATACAAATCAAGGCGTCTGAGGGGAGCAGCGCTGTAAAACGAATTTCTCTCAGGGAGGTTCAGCTCTGCCCTCCCCACCGAAGCCAGACAGAGGGGGCGATGGGGTCACGGCCCCCACAACGCCCCCACAGCCCCATCAAGGAACCGGCAGCGACAAAACCTATCCGAAACGAAGGGAGAAAGAGCAGAGGTGATGGAGCTGGGTGCTGGGCTCCGGGAGGTGACAGGGACAGGCCGGCTGACAGCAGCCTGCTCCAGGGGCTCAGGGCCCATCCGGCCCCAAAAAGGGGCACCCTATGGGGTCCTGGGGTGCCCCCCACATCCCCAGGGTGGCGCACACACAGCGCCCAGCCCAGGCACCTGCCTCCCACCGGGCCGGTCCCATGCTGAGAAAAAGAAGACCAACACCAAAATGCTCTCGCTGCAAGGTCCGAGCACAAAATGGAAAAACCAGAGAGCTTCCAACAAACCCTCACGCCAGCGGGCTGGGAGCGAAGGTTTTCCTCCAAAAGGCGCTGCCCGCTCCAATCCCCAACTTTCACCGTACCCACGAGCCTCGCTCAGACCCGGGGCCAAGGCTGTGCTCCTGGAACCGTGTGGGACACAGCTCGTGCTGGCTGAGGCTGACAGAGGCAAGAACTGGATGTGACAGAGAAAAGCACTGGATCTTCAGTATTTACACGCTGCCATTGGTATGCACGCCTAGCCCGGCCTGCTCGAGTCAGGGAAGAATAATGGTCTATTCAGTCCCGGCAGTGTTAATAAAATCAGGCAAATCCAGCTTAGTTTTGTCTGAACACGAATGAGATTAAATCAAGATTAAATGTGCAGCCGGTACAAAGGGGATGGTTGGTGCGAGGATTGGGCAGGAACACGTTTCCGTAGCGGTGTGTGAGCGCCCGCCGAGCTTCCCCGGGCCGCGGCCACCTGAAGGGAGCAGGGCTGCAAGGGGACGAGGTGCGGGCAGGCGGCACCAGCCAAAAGGCACCCCAAATAGCCAGGGACCGATGCCGGCCCTAACACGGCGCTCCGCAACCCCGCCGGAGGTAACGGGGCAAAGTCTGTGCTGCCAGGGGCTGGCACGGCTCGGCTCAGCCGACTTTCCCCTACACCCACCGGGAGCCAGCCTGCCCCTGCCCCACGCTGGGGGTGTGGGAAGCGAGCCCCTGCCCCGGGCTCTCGTTTGGGGCCGGTTTGCATCGGGTTTAGGGCCCTGGGCACGCAGCGAGGTGTTCAGCAGGGTGCAGCCTGATGTCCCACACCCAGCCCGGGACGCCCCCAAAGCCTTCCCCTGCTGGAGGCAGCACCGAAGGCGGCTGAGCCCCGCTGCCCAGCCCCGCACGGCTCCCCCCCAGCTCCGGCTCCTTCCTGGCCACCGGGGCGAGGGCGAGCGGCAGCCGGGCGGCGGTGGCCACGGAGGGCAGGCGCTGTCCTCGCTGCTCCCCGGAGCTCCTAAAGCCCGGCTGGCCGGGGGGGGACACAACCGGGCACGGCTCCCCGGGGGGGGGCTCGGGGCCCCCCGGCACAGACGGGAGCGGCTCGGGGGGGGGGCGGCCAGGAGGGGACCCGAGGGGCGGGAGGCGGCGGGGCCGAGGTGGCCCCGGGGCCACGCGTGTCGCCTCCCCGCGCCACCTCCCACGAGTGTCCCCCCCCCACGAGCGGCACCAGCCCCGCGTGGCGCCCCCCCCACGCGTGCACCCACAGCCCTGCACCCCCCATGCGCGAACCCCCCACGCATGCAGCCCCCCCCCACGCGTGCACACTCAGTGCACGCTGCTCCCCTCGCACACTCGCCCCTCGCACCCTCGCCCCCCCTGCAGGCCCCCCCCAGCCGGCCGGGCACTTACTGATCTCCATGCTCTGGAACAAAGACCTTTTGCAGTTGCATGTGCAGGACACATTGGGCTGAAGAGCTACGGCCGTGCTGTTCAGACCCATTAAGTTATACATTTAAAAAAAAAAAAAAAAAAAAAGGGAGAGAGAGAGAGAGTAGAGAAGAGAAGGAAAAAGGGGGGGGGGGGGAATAAAAAATTAAAAAAAAAAAAAAAAAAAAAAAGAAGGCGACGGCGACACAAAGAACTTCCCGGCCGCCGAGCGCTCTCCGGGCAGCACCACATAAAGCCGGGGCTCCTCCTCGGCGCGGGGGGGGGGGAGGTGGGGGGGGGAGCCGGGGGGAGGGCAATGCAGCTGCGAGCAAAAATTGGAAATAAAAAACCCGGCGCTGCGCAGCGCCCCCCCCCCCCGCAGCGGCACGGCCCGGCACGGCACGGCCCCGCCGAGCCCCCTCCGCTCGGCTGCCGCTGGGCCGCTGGGGGCGGCTGCCCGGCGAGCGCTCGTTTTCCTTCTGCGCTTAATTAATTAATTATTTTTTTTAATTTTTTTTTTTTTTTTTCTCCCCGGGGGGGGGGTGCGATGCGATCGCTGCCCGCCTCTCTCCTCCTCCTCCTCCTCCTCCTCCTCCCTCCCCCCCCCCTCGCGGCTCATTCACGGCCCCGCGGCCGCCGCCAGCCGCGGGCGGGCCCCGTGACGTCAGCGCCAGACGGGGGCTGCCCCTCGCACCGCCCCCCCCCTCCCCGCCCCCCCCCTCTCCCCGTAACCCCCCCCTCAGGGCCCTCCGAGCCCCGAGCCCCCCCCGAGCCGCAGCCCCCCCGGGGGACCCCCCCTGGGAGGGTCCCGACGAGGCGACCGGGGGATTTGGGGGAAAAAATGCGGGTTTTAGGGGCGGGGGGGGGGGCTCGCCGCGGTGTTTGCTGTCGCGGACCCCAAAACGCGCGGATTTTGGGTGGTTTTCGGTCAGCCCGGGAACGGAGCCCGGCTGCTTCTAGCGAGGTAAAAGGGAAAAACTTCATCCCTCCCCCGAGGGCTCGGTGTGCCGAGGTGCAGTCAAACCTTCTTTTTTTTATTTTTTTCCTTTTTTTCCTTTTTTTTTTTTTTTTTTTAGGGGAAATGAACCTGAGGAAACGGGGGGGGGGGGGGTTATAATGCAAACGCTGGAAGCAGCCTCGCAGCGCTGGGGCGAAGGAGCTGCTGCTGGGTGAACGCAGCTCCCGGGAGGTGCAGACAGCCCCGGCACCTTCCCGGGGTGCCTCCCCCCGAGAGCCCCCCCAGCCGGGATTTAGGGTCAGGGACGGGAGAGGAGCCCCCAGGACTGCACTGAGGGGGCCGAGTGCCCCCCATGGAAACCCCGACCCCTGTGCAAAGCCGGAGGTGGACAGATGGTGCCAAGGCTGGTGCCGCTTTGCTCTTGGGGAAGCTTCGATTTTGATTCCCCTCCCCAAAAATCGCCTTTCTTTCTCCACGATTATTTACAAACCAACGCTAAGCAAGCGCCTGCGCTTCACAAAGCCTCCGGAGGCCCCGTCTGGTCCTGAGAAAACGCCCAGAGAGGAGGAACGAGGAATTGCCAGGTTGTTTAATCTTTTACTCCTTGCCACCCGCCAGATGGTAACTCCCAGCGCTTACTAATCCGCAGGAGCCACGGCGGAGAATCGCGCCTCTTGGGTGGAAGCGAGCTTCGAGGTTTGGCTTCTCGGTGCTGCTCGGAGGCACTGCTGAAGCCCAGGAGCCTGGGGAGTGATGTGGAAGCCCCCCTGGAAGCCCCTCCTGGAGCTCACTCCACGGGCGGCAGCCTCAGCCCGTGGGGAGCACGGGTGGGTGCTGGGGGCTCAGGGCCCACTCAGCCCCTCCCCAGGCTGTGGCAA
Source organism: Anas acuta (assembly GCF_963932015.1). NCBI lineage: Eukaryota > Metazoa > Chordata > Aves > Anseriformes > Anatidae > Anas > Anas acuta. Next base: position 11,140,017 of record NC_088994.1, read on the forward strand.
GGTGCTGGGAAAGAAATCATGGCCGTGACTGCCATCAGTCGTGGCAAGCACAGGGAGCGTCCAGGAGAAGCAGCTTGCCAAAAATTACCTGGAAAAAAAACCTACATGAGGAGCGGGAATGAAGCACTTCCAACTCTATTTTTATATCCCACTCCCAGCTTCGCTTTCCTTATCCGTGGCGTGGGAGGAGTGACGCTCACCTGCCTTTGGGCTTCGTCCCTTCCACTTGGTACTGAAATTGCAGTTTCTCTTATGCCAGGCAAATTTCTCGAAATGCTGTGTGAGGAGGCGAGGAGTGGGCCGAGGGCCTGCCCGCCTCGGGAGGGCCAGCTCGCAGGGCAGAGTGAGGCACACGCAGCCACCCGGGCCGGGCACCCACCTCAGACAGCGCCACGTGCTGCCCCACGCTGTTATTATTCAGCTGGAGTCGCGGTGGTGTCGTTGTAAAGCAAATGGCGACTGAGTATCAGAGACACAAACCCAACATTTTAGATTTTTTCTGACATTTTAAGACACAGATGCAGCCCGTCCTAAAATGATCATAAGGACGCGAATGCAACTATAAGTAATAAATTCTTCTTTACTGTCATGTCCAAGGCCTGACTACAGGATTTTGTGTCCTCTCTCCATCCCGGGTGCCTTCTGCATCCCCCAGGGCTTCACCCGGCCACCCAGGCACAAGCAGAGGGGTCAGGGCGGGCAGGAGGAGCCCTGGGCCGAGCACTCGGTGCAAGGCGTCCGCCCTCACCGTGAATCAGCCTGCTGGTTCGGGGGCAGTTCTTACAAGTTTGCCGAGCTTTGGTGGAGGGAGGCTCCAGTTTCAGATGCAGGCCGATGCAAGTTCACACATCGTCCTAGCCCTCCTGAAAAAAAAAAATAAAGAGAAAAGAAAAATAACTGTTTGCAAGTCGATGCTGGTTTAAAAATGCGCTGTTTACCACTAACCCATTTCATCTGAACGACTCACGTGGCTGTAAGAACAATCAGCATTTTTCCACCATGATTTAAGAACAAATAATTAAAGTCATCCCAGATGGGCTTGTAAAAATTAGAGTACATCAGCTCACTTGAACTGACTTATCCTGTTCCTGGACCGACGCTACCCACCCTCCAACACGCTGCAGTTTTTCCGAGCTTCTTCTGTACCAAGCACCGAGCGCTACCTGGCTGGTGCGACACTTCTGGACACCAACTTTTGTCAGTTTTGGCACCTGCGTCCTGTCACCGCTGAGCTTTTCTCAGTTTCTTTTTATGTTCTCCCTAGAGGCGCCGCTGCTGGCTCCAGGAAGCGCGTGGGCACCGCGAGAGCGGCGCTTCCTGCTTCTCCAGCTCCCAGGGTGAGCCGGGGCAGCTCTCTGCACCTCACCTCCTTCCGCAGGGTGGAAAGGGAGGGACCCAGGGGAGCTTTCACAAGATTTGAGGTCCTCGGACCAAGACACTTTGCTCTGCTCTGGGTTCTCGGGGCTGTAACATCATCTCGCCACTTGCCACACCAGCAGCCACTCGTTTGCCTGTGCAGTCACGTTGGTGTCTGTGCTTTTATTCCTCACGGCAGCACTTGAGCGTTAGTTAAAGATTTGAATGACCCTGCATAATCGCTGTAGTGCAACGCTAAGGATAAATTCATAAACGTAATTGGGAAGAGAGATCCATATTAGAAATAAGTAACCCTAAGAGTCAAATCATCTCCTTCCCAAAGTGGTTGGGGAGATCTAAAGAAAAACAAAACAAAAAATTCAACAACTCCCCAAAGATTTGTTAACTAAACAGTTGTCCATTAAGGAGCCCAAATATTTCACAGCATTAGTCTTTGGATTAATGTTAAATCGATACGCGCTAACGCAATAGGGCAATAGTTACCATGGTGAATAATTCTATATTTATTTTCAAGCAAGCCTTATTTCGAACAATTCCAGACACGGTTTCTACTTTCTGGTTACTAAAGTCTTTATTTATTTATTTTTTAACTGTTTGGTACCAGGAACTGGGATTTTCTCCCTGACAATTGTAACGAGATCTCTGCGGTGATAGAGAACAATGCTGGGCAGGGACACAGATGCTCGCCAGTTTCTTGTTTCCCTTTGAAAGTCAGCACAGATTAATCTCAGGTATGATTTAAAGCGCAGCAGCTATTCTGAATTAATTCCTCAGTAGACGAGCCCTCATTGTTGTCTGGAACATCAGACGCGTTTCCTTCTGAGACTTCATCCCATGCGATACGTGTTAATAACCTACTGCAAACACGAATCCACCTGAAGTGATCCCGAACGCCCACTTGCGTCTTCCCTGCCGCTCTGCCCACTGGCCGTACCCCGTGGCACTTTCTCTCCCTGACCCCTCTCCCTCATGTCCCCCCTTTGAGCCCAGGCCCCTGTCTCTCCCCAGGGCTGGGGCAGGATGGTGGCATTGGGGCAGGAGCAGCCACCCAGTGGCCCTCAGCAGCCCCCCGGTGCTCTCTCCCTCCCTGCACAGCCCCGCACTGGGCTGGGGCCCATGTGGCTGGTGGTGTGCCCTGCCAGGGGGGTGAAACCTCAATGCGTGTTGGTTTGCAAGGCACGTGCTTGTTGAAGCCACCAGTGGAAGCCACCAGCACGTTCCTCCAGCCCCTTCTGCCTCAGCGGGGACCAGACGTGAGGCTTCAGGGCTCGGGGAGACCTGGCCCACGTTCACCCCGCAGGAAGCAGGAGGCCCCGAACACCATCCCCCTGCGCCTTCACAGCCCCAGTGGGCACAGCTCATCCCCCCGTCCCCAAAACCAAGAGGAGCAAAAGCAGGTGGCGGGTGTAAAATCAGACAGCGCTGGGGGAGAGCGTCAAAACACCCCGAGACCAGCCAAGGCGTGCGGGGCCAGCACAGCGGGCAGCCAGACGGGCAGCCAGACGGACACACAGACCCCACGGCCCTGCCCGGGCACCTGGGGGGCTCCGAGCAGCTCGGAGAGCAAGGGGTGGGCACCCCCAGCCCGGCCATGTGGGGACACGGAGCGGCCCCCCAGGAACCCCCTGAGCCCCCGCCTGCCCCTTTAAATCCCCCAGACGCCGCGGGGGCGGCCCCAGACGGCGCGCGGTGTCACGGGCGGGCCTGGCCACGCCCCCTCCGCATGCGACAGCTCAGCCAATGACAAGCGAGGCGGCCGGGCCGCCGGGCTCCGGGCAGCCAATCAGCGCAGGGAGGCGGGGCCGCCGCCCCCCCGCCGCCGCGCGGGCTGCCTGTCCACGTGGGGCGGGGCCGTGACCGCGCCGTGACCCGGGGCCGTGACAAAGGCTCCGCTCGCGCCTTCCCGCGCCGCCGCCTTAAAGGGGCCGCGCCCGCGGGAGCGCGCGGGGCAGCGGCGGGGGCGCGCACCGGGGTTTCGCGGAGGGGGCGGAGGCGGGGTGCTGAGGCCGGGGCTGGCAGCGTTTGGGGTCGTAGGGCCGCGCCTGGGGCCGTGCACACACGCGTGTGAGGTGCTGCAGGGCACGACCTCGACACCTCCCGTGCCCCCAGCACCCTGGGGTGGGGGCGCTGGGGCTGGGCCTCTGCTGGGCTCGGCCCCTGGCCCTGGCTGAGCCGCACGGAGCCGCCCAGGGCCCTCGCTCACGGCTGGGCACAGAACTCGGCCTCTGTGTGCCGGCCATGCGGGCAACCCAGCCCCGCGCTTGGCTCACCTCCTGCCAAAGCCAACTTGGGAGCTGCGGCACCAGAGGGACGGGGACACAACCGGCAGTGCTGGGGGACAGGGAACCAGCAGCGCTCCCCAAAAGGCCTTTTCCATAACTATTTACTCAGCTGCCGAAATGATTTTCAGTCTTACATGCTAAAACCGAGCCGCCCGTCCTCTGAGAGTCCAAAACGCTCCATCCGGGCCCATAGCTGCAGGCCTCTCCCCTCCCTTTTGTTTAAATGTGCTCCTGCAGCATTTTTGTCCCAGCCACACCACCTCCGCACAGCCTGGGCTCAGAGGTGAGCCACTGGTACCCACAGCAGTTCCCATCCCACCTGGGTGCTCCCACCCAAACTTTTATTTCCCACCACAAAACTGCGAGCTTGAGTTTTAAAGAGAACAAAAATGAAATGGTGAAGTCGGGGGAGGACAATGCTGAAGCGTGGCCGTGTGCCTCCAGGTGCCTTGGGGCCGTGATAGCCCCAGTCCTCAGGAGCTGCATCCTTCCTGGCGGCACCACATTTCCTGGGAGCTGCACCAGGAAAACGAGAGGCACTGAACACATGGCATGAGGCCAGGCCGGCTACTTAAGTTGAAGCTGGCCACAGCTTGTCGCATACTACTGGGAAAATGCTGTATACAATAAAAAAAAAAAACAACAGGGTGTGCATGCAGCATTGTGTACTGCTATGTTGGTAATAATCGTTATTTTTACTGGAATATTTGAACAGCCAAATTGTCATACTTTGTCCTCAAACCACATGGTCTCGCCTGAGTCCCGTACTGCTCTCCACAAAGAGAACTTTGGGGCACACCTAATTAAAGCGTATGAATCAAGGATATTGACTTGTTAAAGGCTTTTTGTTGTTATTGCCATTTTAGATCTCTAATGGGGACCTGTGAAATGGTGAATCCTGAGGCTCCAGAGAAGACCCCTTTTGGGGACTCCAAGGGCCACGTGTGAAGCCAATTTTCCAAATGAAACTAGTTATATCAGTTAAAACCTAAAGGCTTCACTTTCGCAAATCTTTTATGCTTGGTTTTATACAGCTAATACATCGCCAATGTTTCCAAGGAAACCAATATGCCCTGTTCTCCCTGAACCAACTCTCACTATTAAAACAATTAAAAACTTAATCTGGGTTCCCTCCCTTCCTCCCCCTCTCTCCTTTTGGTATTACCGTACGCGTTTTAATTAAAAACACGATGGCGATACGTTTCTTACACATATGTAGGCTACGCTGCAAATTACCTAAAGGAAGCTTGACTCCAGAGCACGATAACTGGGAATCAACTGCGTTACCACAATTGAGTAAAAACAAATTAACGGGAGCCTTGATGAATCAATTACAGCCACTGCTCATCTCTGAAGGCTATCGGCCAGCTGATGGAAAAGTTTAAAACTCTGTGGGGTTGTGAAAGGCACAGGAGTGTAGGTTGGATGTGCTTGGGCTCCAAGCAGCAGTGGTGGGGTCATCTTGAGCTGCCCAGCTCCTGCAGGGGAGGGCATGGCACATGGGAGGAATTTCCCCCATTTGTGCCTCCATCTGGCTGAGCAGCGGGATTTCAGGTCGTGCTGGCTGCAGAAAGCAGGCCCGGAGGTTCCCTGCCTCGTGCCCTTCGGGGTGCTGTTTCCGAAGCCTGCCCTCAAGCTGCTGCTTCACACCTCTGTGCCCCGAGGCCCAGCTGAGGAGATGAATGCAGTCGGAGGCCCCACGCTCGCTGTAACGCAGGCTGGGCCTGGAGAAAGGGGGGGCTTGAAAATCAACCACAACCGGCGTGCTATAAAACCCTTTGGGGTTTCCCAGTCACAGTCCTCTCTCCAAAGCTGTTGTTGTGGGACCGGGTGCCTCAGCCAGGGCCAACAATGCTGCCCTTCCACCATCAGGCTTGTGCCCTTCTGGCAGGCTCCTGCACGAGTTCCTCATTTTGCCAGGCTTGTGTGCGGGGTTTTGGGGCTGTTGGCCCTCCCTTACAGGGCCAAGGGCACTTCCCATAGGACAGGGCAGGCCTGGGGCCCGCAGCCTTCAGGCACTCTGTTTGTGTGGACTTCCAGAGCACGCCTGTTGTCCTCAGGGCTTGGAAAACAAACACGAGCCCTGGGGGCCAGCACAAGGAGCTTAAAGCCTTGAGGCGAACACACAGCCCGGGCTCTTTGTGTCCGATGTGTGTTGCTGGCTTGATCTGAAGAGGCAGGCAGATCCAGGCGTGGGGCTCCAGGGCTGCTGAGGAGAGGGATCTGCAGGTCAAGAGGCTCATGAAAAGAGGAAACCAGCTCCAAGCAGACGTGAATGGCACCGGGGAGGCAGTAAACACAGCCCCGCTCTTTGTTTCGCCCGCATTGTGTTTGTGGCTCTGCCTGCTGCACGCTGCCTCTGCTCCCCTGATCCCCTCGTGTGCGCCACTTCCACCCCCATGCCAAGAGGCCGAGCACGAAGGAAGGGAGCAGGCGGCACGGGGATGTTTCATGTGGATCCAAGAGCTAAATCCGGCCCTTGCCTGTGCGCTCCCCCCATTCTCCAAGGATCAGAAGGGAAACGCAGCCAGAGCCGCTTCCTCCACCATTGTCTGAGCGCTCCGACATCCTCCTGCCGGCGCTGCGAGGGCAGGGGACAGGGACGGGGTGTCTGGGGCACTTCCAGCTCACCCCACACCTCCGGCGGGGCCGGCCCAGCCAACCTCCCCCCAGGTGTTCCTGCAGGCGTTGGGCCGCCCGGAAGCTTTAGGGAAATGAGTTTTGCTCGCTCCTCCGTGCACATCCTTCAGGGCAGCGTGCTGCTGGGTGCTCCTCGCAGACGTGGCTTCCTGTGAAAGAAATCCCAGCCGTGCGAGCCTCCCCCACGCAGCGTGATCCAGCCCCATTCATACACACTTCCCACCACGTTGACACGCAGCATTGTGCAACCAAAGAGAGTGCACGGCAGGTCCGCGCTCAGAAGTACCTCAGTCTGCCAGTGCACAGGGGTGACTTGGGGTTATTGGGGAGGGTTTTCCCCCCTCCCTCTCTTTTAGAGGGGTTTGGAAAATTACTTTCCGCCATCTGCCCTCCCAGAGCTAGGAAATATTTGGAATACATTCCATTCTCCTAATGAACATGCAGCAGCAGGGGTGCAGCAAATAAGAGAGAGAAAATCTTTCTAATGAACAACAAATGAACTAGAAATCAGATCTACATAGCTTCAGCTTTTGTTGCCTATAGCTGTAGGGTGATTCATGGAGACAAAAATCAATGAACGTGCTGCAGACCCAGGCCTAGCACGGCGGGCAGAAGTCTTGCCGTGACCCAAGCCATATTTGTTTTGGGTACAAATACAGACTCTTACTAGCTTCCTTTTCTTTTAATTTGGGGGGGGGGGGGCAGGGAGGAATCTTAAGTACAGTTCCTATACCTCTTGTTAATGCTCTTCAAAACACATTGAATTTATAGGATACTGTCAAATGCATATTAGTATTTAAGACAAATCATGTTGCTTCCAACTGGTATGTAGAGCTGTATCATGCTCTTTTGTTTTTAAAGAAAATGTGCCCAAACTGAAGAAACTAGCGGGTCTTTCTCAGAGGAAGAAGGGCCAAAAAGCTCCTCTTGATCCATGCTGAGCATGGCCAGAGGTGAATTTCCAGATCCACCACAGCAGAAATTAAGGGCTGCTCTCAAGTGCCGTGTGCCCCACCATGAATATGCAATGAGCTGTTCTTCTAAGAGCATTGCCTGCTGCAAGCCATCTAGACATGAGCAAGTTTCCACCCAAGGCTTTGGGTGTCAGAAGCTCGGACACACTGAGGGGAAACCTCAGTCCCAGGCTCTGCTGCTGCATGAAGCACGGGGCAGCCCATCACAGCCAGCCTTAGCGCAGAAGTGGAAGGAATAAAGTGCTCCTGGAGCCATCCTTATTGGCAAAACCTCCGATTAGACACTGGGACTTTTCCTCATACCTCCTTACTGGTGTATTTATTTTACCTGTCCACAAGCTCCATCCCCAAATAGTTAATAAGGGGCAATGAAGAGCTCAAATCATCCCCTCAGAAGCAAAGGCATCCCTCAGCTTGTCCCCTGGAGCACAGGGAATTTCCTGCCTACAATGCATGGCAGGACACTGGCCACAGCAGGCCAGAAGCAGCATTGCCAAACCAGGCAGATTTAGGTGCTGGAACAGGGAAGGATTTAGTGCAACAGGTATTGACCTAGACGATACAACTGGCACTTTCTACACTATGCTGAAATCCTACATCGCCCCTGCGTGTTCCTACAGGCATTGCTGTACCGGTACACCACACCTGCCCTTCTCCAAGCACCACTTTTTGATGCAGGAGTATTGGGACAGAAGGTGTTGTGCTGGCTTTCCTCTCTACACCTGGTGGCTTCACCTGGCTGCGTGCTGAGCTGCTGAGTTTTTGATGTACGCATTGAGTGCCTTGGAGCCTGACTCTGCATTTCCTTCAAACATTTAACCTGCAAGAAAGTCAGAGCTTTCCCAGGGAGATCCTACATGGACAGGCCTCTTCATTTAATACCATTTTCTGCATGCGTTCACCTCCCTCGCCTTTATTACTTGTACTTTCACCCGGCAAAAAGAGGAGCTGCATTCAGCATCACAAACTCATTAAGCAGCTCCTTGGTGCCCCCTTGTTCTGGGTCTCTCACACTGGAGCAGGCATTAAAGGGAAAAAAAAAAAAAAGACAGAACGTTCCTACAAAAAGCAATTTCTTGGCTGGCCATTTTTTTTTTTTATTCCCATCAATATGGCAGGAGATATTTATGTCTGAACAAATCCTTCTCCCTCCCAGTCAACCCAGTTTCTCCTGAATCTGCACCGCAGTCACACAGTTTGTATCGCTGCTGCTGCGAAAAGTACCGTGACGACACAAAACGCAACATCATGACTAAAGGTGTGTGGAACAGTCCCGGAGAAATGAGAAGTGACTTCAAATGCAAGGTATTTCCTACTTCCCCTTTCTCCCATCCTACAATCTGCTACAGTGCTGAAAATGGGACAGTTTTCAAATAGGCTATATTTGCAGAGCAAAGATGGATGCTATTTTTATTGCAAATTAGCAGATTTTTTAGCAGATCCAACCTCATTTGCAAGTGAAAGTGACTCTACTTACCATGCAGATATAGGTCTTATGTTGGAAGCTCATGGAAATTCATGTTTTGAACATACTTACAGAAGAAAAAAATAGACCCTGCCTTTATTTCTGGCTGAGACGAGCTCCACTGAAGACAGACCAGTGGGGCAGCACATCTCTGCTGAACCACTGCATTATGCGAGCAAGTGTGAGTGATCCTGAAGCGGATCTGAGGCTGTGCCCTGAAATGTGGGGGGCTGGTGGACTTTAAGGAGTCCACAGAGATATTAAAAAGAGACATTGTGTTCACAGCCAGAAATTTGCTATCCAGGGATCCACATTCCCCATGGAAATATTTGAAAGGTCTGCACTCTGAAGACTGAAAATTCCCTATGCCAAGAGGCAGAGCTAGCGAGGGACAGTCATGGGCTGCCCTAATGTGAAAAATTTCATGTATTAATAGTGCGAGGGCAAAGCATTTTCAGTCAACACTTGTCCTGCAAAAGATGCCATTTCAGAATGCCAAAACTTTTCATTACGTTGGAAAAAAATCTGGTGAGTGGTTTAAGCCAAGAAAAACAATTTAAAAAAATAGAGAAATCCAAACACTGCATTTAAGTGCTACTGAATCAAAAGCTTTTCAGGTTTTTGTCTTGAGAGGAGATTTTTCAATTAAAAGTCAATGTATAACTTGGGAAGGGTGAGCAAATGGTTAAACACCTCCCCAAATAAAACAGAAGAATAAATCATTGCATCCCAAACTGTGCCAGTTGCGTCAAGCCCAAACCCATGCCACAAAAATTACAGAGAAAGTAAAATTTGGGGGAGCGAGAGAAAAACTGTGCACACCTTTAAGATGTTCATACAACATTGGTGCTGGATTCCCAGAAGTGTGATTTTAGATTCAGTTGCAGCTTCATGAAAATGAACTAAGATTAAAAAAAAAAAATCTTCATTTTAATATGGGCATTGCAAGGAGAAAGTGAAAAATGAACAGCGGGAGGGGAAAGCAGGGAGATCTGATTTCAAGAAGGGGAATTTAATTTTAAGAGTGCAATTTCTACCTGCCAAATTTGCACATGCATTCCTCGAACCTGAAGCCATCCAGCAGGTGTGAACCTGTTTGTACTTCTCCTGACAGGAGCACAACAGAGGGAAACCAGCGGTGCGAGTACTGAGGTATGCTAACAAATTCTTTTGGCAGATGCCAGTTTCGCAGTTAGCTGCTACACATGAAAAAGCAGAAGCTGAGCCTCAGCCCTGCTGTTACACTGACGTGGGATGGGCTCAGCTCTTTCTTCCTGTCCCATCCCTGTGTGTTCGGGGTGTGTAGGTCCCATTTTCATGATGCCCACGACAAGGGCAGATCACATTCCTGAACACCCTGTTGCCGTGGCCTTCAATGAGACTGTTCATCAGCAAGTTCAAAATCAGAGATGACATTTTACAAACACCTAAAATTCATCTAACCAACTCACTAATATTCAAGCCTAAATCAGTAGGGTTTGTTTGTTTTTTAAAAAAAAGTCCCAGACAACATCCCAAACCTCTGCTGTTCTGGCAGCTCAGGGCCCCTGCTCGTAACACACACCAGGCAGAGTAGTTAACACCCATGTACCTGGCCCAGACACCAGTGCCCTCCCAACCAAGCGGTGACACCACGTGGTTTGCACGGTGCTGGCACTACGTTGTCACTACAACCAAGGTCACAACTTGGAAAACAAAAGGACACTTCCCAGTTCACAATTTTTACCATCCTTATTTTCTTTAAGATAGGTACAGAGTATGATTTCTTATTACTGACAAAAAGATTGGGGTATTCTTTTGTGTGCACGAGGCATCATATAATTTGTAGCAGGCATGAATTATTGCAGTGTCTCCATCCAAACAAGCGAACATCTGTATCCCATTTTCATTGGCACCACAAGATACCTGGCGCGGCCCCAAAACAGAGTGTTTAGCTACAAGGGTTTAAAATATGCAGTAATTTGCTGTTGTGTTATCTTCTGGTATTCTCTGCTTTGGGAAAAAAAAAAAAAAGAAACTTTATCAGAGAAGTCCTCCCACTGTCTCTTCGCCTTGCTCTAGTCCAGAATGAAATGAATCAAGTAAAACAACTTGGAAAGCCTCATTTATTTCCCTCCTGAAGAGTGGTGGTTATGGAAGCCAGTTGGGGCAGCATCCTGCAGAGCATGGGACACCGCATGTCCCTCCAGCCAGGTCCGGTGGCCGGGGGTTTTGTACAGGCACAGGAGGCTGTCGCATTCAGCCCTCCCCAGGTCAGCTGGATGGGGAGAGCGGTGTTAGGAGAACTGGGAGGTTCACAGGAGGCTGGGGGCTCTCAGTCTGGGATTGCTTCCTTTGCTTTTGAAAATATGTTTAAGGCCTTGGCTTTGCTGAAAGCAAGGCAAGTTCTTACAGCAGACTGCTACCTCAGTTAGCCACCCCACGTAAAACTTTAACACCAAAAAGCTCCGTTACACCCTTACATTCAGATTGTTGAGCTATAGAAGTAAAGACACAGATGTAAATAAGGCCATGTCTCCACAGAGAAATACTGTTACATCAGTACAGCTATAAGTGTCCTGGAAACCCTCTTATATCAGGGCAAGAGGGGCTTTGGGACATTCCTTCAAAAAAAAGGAAAGTCTCTTTTCAACGTCTTCACTAAAGAAGATATCCCCCAAATACCTGCATCAGTTCCAGTTCATCCCTTACGTAATACCAAGTAGCTTCTTTGCGTAGATGAAGCCTCAGAGCCCCGTGCCAACAAACCCATCCCATCTCCAGAGGGTTCCCCCAGCACAGGACCAGCCTCTGCTGATGCTGCCTGCTAAGGCTGCTAACCCTGCTCCTGCCTCCTATCTGCCCGAGCATCAAAGGGGAAGGAATGCCGCTTGCCGAAACGTGATAGACTATCGCTGCAGGCAGGAGTAACTTGTGCTGTCAGTGTTCAATTAGCGCCGAGTTAAACTAAATGTCTTGTGAATATTTCATAACGATCTGCCAGCATCATAGCTGAACTCTCTGGCTTTTACCAAGCCATTTCCCTTCCAAAGTGACACGATGCAGAATTAAAGAGGGATGATGAGCCAGCCTTGCTTGTTTGAGTACCTATTCAAGAATCACGCAATATAACAAAAACATAGTAATAATCAAAAAAAAGGCACAAAACAGACTAACAACAGCAGCCACCTAAACTCATCCTCTGAAAATAAGCTCTCACTTTGTTTAAAAGCGGTTTATGCAAAGAACAGCTCTTTTTCAGACTGTAAATTTATTGTAGCTATTCCCATTTACTTTGAGAGTTACAGGAGCTGAGCTCCTGTGAACTTCTGAGCTTTTTGTGAAAAATAAGATGGGAAATATAGAAGTTAAATGAGTTGGAATAGACCTTTACTGGATTTAACTTGAAATGCAGAACCCGCAGCAGGCACCTGCTGAGCTGCACAAGCCATCTCCCCTCACTTCTCTGCATGCAGGATGCTGTGGTTTTGACCCAAGCTATCTGGGATCTGGGGCAGAAAAATCCACTGAAATCAAATCCCTCGGTGCTGCAACACAGCCACTACAGACATGCAAACCTCCGGCTGGAAAGCAGCTGCAGGACCCGTGTCATCTGCCTGGGGGTCCTGGGCACGGAGTCACTGGGGACACAGCTGGGTCTCGGAGTGGGCACGCAGCCCTGGCAGAGCAGGAGGAGCTCCAGAAGGCAGAGGCAGCAAAACACCGAGGGTCGCAGTGCTGACTGCTCGCAGTCCCTGCTGGGGGACAGGGGCTGCCTCCAAGGATGGAAAGGTGCCACGGGGCACGAAGAGCCTTTCCCAGATTTTCTGCTGAGGCTGCCAGTAAGGAGATTGGTCAGTTCCAACAGTAATGGACCAAAGCCACCAATTCACATCACCTCATCCATCATACGCCCAGATGATAAATGATGCTGGGTTTGCACCAGCCTGGGCTGACACTCCGCAAAACACAGCCAAATTGCCTCGCTCGGCTTGCTGAGGAGACAGCCCCACAGCTGATGAAGGGCAGGCTAAGCTAGAAACTTCTCAGGGTGTATCTGCACCAGCAGAACAAGCACTGAGATTGAAAGTAAACCCTGAAGGGAAAGAGCAACAGGCTGAAGTGACCACAGGGACTAAGCCATTTCACTTGCTTGATGCTAAATGGCCCATGGCTAGCTTCACCTAACAACACTGCACTTTCACCTTGAGTCTCAACTCCACTGGATTTTACAGCAAAATAGCTAGTACGTGGTAGTTACCTGTCCATAAGGAACAAATGAGGTCACACCTTTTTGGCAGCAAAGACTTAGCAGGAAAGTCCACATGGGAGCTAGTCTATAGCACTGCTGCTGTAACTGCAATGATAAAGCGAGGAAAACTGCAGTCCAAGCCCACCGATGCTGCTGGCCCCATGGAGGATGTTCCCCTCCCTGCTGAATGAATGGGGAGCTCAAACCCCAGTAGGAGTTACACTTACTGCTGAGTTATTCTGAAAAATAAAGTTCTTCAAGCTCTCCTGTTACCTCATCCCCTTCGCTACCTGACCTTCTTAAAGCCTTTTGAAGGTGTGGGAGAGGTGGGCAAGAAACTGCAGAGAGATTGGAGGAACCTGGGGAGATGGGGACTAGAGCCAAAGGAGAAAACAAGACACAGCCCCATGCCCTCACCTCCTCAGGGCCAGGGCACTGCTGTTAAATGCTCCACTGATACCTGCTAATTAACCCCCTGCCTTTGCAGATAACGAGGAGGTGGCTGTGCTGGGGAGGGGGCTGGCAGGAAGGCACACGGGGTGAGCTGGGTGGCTCGAGGGGACAGAGCCCAGCATGAGGTGTCTGAAGGCTCCTGTAAATCATTTAACAGAGCTGAAGGCCTACCAGCATTGAGCTGTGCAGATATAGATGCAAAACAAACCCAGGCGTGGCTGGGCTCGAATATTAATATCTCCCTCCAAGGGCAATGGAAATAAGGCAGAGCCTGTGGTTCGCAGGCATTGGGGCGATTTTGGTGTGGACAGGCGGCCCCATTAGCAGCGAGTGCCCTGACCCTGCTCTGCACAAATGCCAACATTTACTCTCCCCAAATGGCTGAGCTAATATACTGATAGCGGCGGTGGCATCCCTCCAGCAGATGGGACTGATCTGTTTTGTACGTGGACCTGTTGGGGTTTTTGACACAGCCGCTTGTCTGAGTGCCAGCATCTGAAATACAACTCAGGAGGCCCTTTATGGCTCCAAACTGGAGGCATTTGGGACCTTTTCCATTTTCTGTTAGACAGTCACAAAGAAAGGGAATGCTACTGAAGTCTGGGCAGATTAGTCATGGGGTAGATTTGCCCGATGCCGTGTTCAGCTCTATAATAGTTGCCAGAGTAAATTCAAGGATGTGCTTTAAAATGCCAAAATATATTAGTAATGCTCATCTATGAAAATAATGATTATGGCAAAGGATTTGTTTGTAAGCCTTATAGAGAAAACACAATTAATCCCGTATTTTGATGAAAAAAATAAAAAGGAAAAAAGTCCCATATAAATAGATCTCACTCCTGGAGTTTCAGAGCTGAAAAGAAGGGGCTGGAACGCTCCCAACGTCCTCAGAGCCTTTCTGACCCACCCAGTCCCCCTGGCTTTAGCAGGTTGTTAGAAATAATCAAGTGGCTGTAAAAATAATATTTCTAACTTGATTAACATGATGTTCTACTCAGCAACTCCACTGCTGTTGTTTTTTTGTCCTTGATAATCAACGGGTAGAGGCTGATGCCGCGTAATTGCTAACCAGCAGCCTGCTGCAGCCCTCCCCAGCGAGGGAGTGAAAAAGAAACAGGAGGTACAGGACCCAAGGGGAGGGGGACACAATAAATAATTTCACAATTTTACAAGAGGGAGTAGCATGCATGGAACAGCTCCCATAAACACGGGGATGACGGGGGGAATTAAGGTTTTCTGCTCTTCCCTTGCTTAGTTGGCCAAGTGGCTCGCCAACCGCTAGGCATGGGAAGGGACCCAGCAGATACCCAGCCAAGGCCCACAAGGGTGCGAGCCCCTGGTGTGGCATGGGCACCAGGAGAGGGCAGCCCCCACATCCTGCGTGTTTGACCCTCTTTGGGGTCGAAAACCCTGGAAAATGCCCCATTTGCATGAAGCATTGTGGCTTACCTGGTGCCTCCAGGTTTGTGCGAGATGCGTTCTTGCATTAGTGTTCTCAAACGGTGACATTTCTGAGCGTAAGTCATGGGGTTGTTGTTAATGCCAATTTAATGGTGCTAAAATGATTAAATATGGCAGGCTTTTAAATAATGAGGTACATAAAAGGTGTTAATAACCTCTTAAGTGCTTTAATAATATTCTGTGCTATCATAAAATGTTAGTAATTGGACCTCTTAACTTTCATCTGCCATAAAGTAATGAAAGAAAAAATCTCAACAGAGGCGCTGAATGGCTGAAAAATTTGCTTAAATAAAAGAAAAAAAATTGAACAATGGTAAAACTGAGCCCTATTTGTTGAAAAAAAAAGAGAGAGAAAAAAAAAAAAAGAAGAAGGAGAAAGAATTAACTGGAAAGCCCAACGGAACATGCATTTTAATATCATGCAAATTTTTAGCATTTCCAAAAATTGTCTTTGGTAGAAGGTGCTGCAAGAACAAAGGACCCAGAGAGAGGCACGATGGCTCGCTGCGAAACCCAGCAGCGGGTGGGCTGTGTGGTCTGGTGTGAGACAAACACATACATTCCCTGTGTGAATTAGAAACGGCCTCGTTCTTGTGCACCACAAACCCAAGCCAAGCCTGGGTCACTTTCAGACCGTGCAGAGCTCCTTAGGCTGGTTTAACACCCATGGGACTGATCCTGCAGTGGGAGCATTGCCTGTCAAAGGGCTTCTGGCTTCTGGGCTGGGCAGTGCTGGAAGCCCTCAGCATGCCAGGGCAACTGGAAGTGATAAAGGATCCTTCAGAGCCTCTGTAGGTAACTGTGTGTGTTTAAGAGCACACAGCAAAGCACAGAACTGGGTTGGATGGGGCAGCAGAATAGCCAAACGTAAATAAAATGGCAAATAAAATGGCACAGATAGGAATATCTGCATGAGGATGGCCACATGGCCAGGATCCTGGGGAAGCAGCAGCTTGGGTGGGAAAGGGCTGAGGTCTTTAAAATCCCCTTCAGGGCACTGCTGAATCCCACCCAGACCCCATAAAACGTCCCGACACGGGGCTGCCATTGCCTTAAGACTGAGCAGGCTCCTCATCATCATTTCCAGTAACGTTTGTTGGATCTCTTCTCCCTAAATGCCAAATCCAACCAAATTACAGTGAAACCCTGTATCAGCAAAATCAGTTTAATTAACGGAGATTTGCAAGTTCTTTTTTCAATGGCTTTCCCAGGGAAACCCTCCTAAGATCTCCCTGGCTTCCCTCCTTACGTGCTGCTCTGTTAACAGGTCCGCCCAGTTCATTTTAAAACTGGGTGCTTTGAAATGTCTGCAAACGCGAGCCTCTGAACCTGGGGGCTGGCCGTGTGTCAGAGGAGGGCTGTGCAGCTCCTTCCGAGCCTCGCCAGCCCGGCTCTGCGGGGCGAGGGCAGCGGGGCACCCACCAGCCCCCCGCTCGCACCTCGTGTCACGCAGGCGGGGAGCGGGAGCAGCCCCACGTGAGCCAGGCACCCGCCTGCTCAGCAGGAGTAACAATGGGAAACGGCAGAAGCCAAGAGTTTGCCCATAGGCATTGAAAAAATTATAATGAGCAAATCGATTTTGAGTAGTCTAAATTTGCTTGGAGATAAATCAGGAACAGAACAAATGCTCTATCTAACAGAGAAATGATTCACCAAGTACAGTGTTCCTAGAGCCATGCAGAAGGCTCTTGGCTGCTGTGAATGCCGGCTCCTTTTTTTTATTTTTTTTTATTTTTTTGGCTTTATATTGCAGACAAGACCATTATTATTTTCTCGTTATGGGTCTAGTGCCGATCCCATTGAAGTCAATGACAAATTTTCCATTAGCTTCAATGAAGGACTTGGCCTCATAAAAGCAATTATTCATCCATACATAAAGTACTTCCTTGACTCTTGTATTTGAGAGCGAGAGCCTGCTACCCACTCATCGGCATCTCTCTCCAGCACAGCTACAATTTGCACAGGCCCCCTATGCCCCACTGCAGGCCCCAGCATCCCAGAATAGGATCGTATTTCTTCTCGTGTAGATGCTCTTTGGTTCATTTGATGTGCCCATTATTTGAGAACCGTCTCTCCTTTTGTCCATTAGGTAAATTCTGGATGAGATTATTATTCTGGTTCGGTTTGTAACAATCCCTCTGGATCCATCTTTATGCTTATTAGGATTTTAGAAATGCAATCTAATTTGTGCTAAAGCATACAGATTCAGCTCCCCTATGATCTGTGCTGTTCACATGTCATTGCTACGTCTGCAACCCCGCTTATACCCATCGGTGGGAGCAGCCGTGGGGGGAGAGCACTAGCAGGAAACCCCACCGAGACAAATACCTGAGCTCCGGTGAGCCTTGGGACCGTAAATGACACCAACTGGTTCAGAGACGGTTCTTTTTAATTCCTTATTGACTCTCCATGAAATACTAGTTTTTTTAAGCTTGACTGGAAATCACCAAACTCCTTTTGTGGCCATGAGCGGACTTTGAACCATGTTCCTGGAATGTCAGGAGATGTACAGAGCCAGAGATGCTCGTGTGCTTATTAAAACCCACTCTGCACATTTTTATTTTTTAATTTTTTTTAGTCTGCATGCTAGTTCAGACTGTAGTCAGTGCAAGCTTCTGCCTTGTTCTTGCTTGCAAAGCTCTGCGCACACCCTTAGCACCATGGAGAAACGCAGCCAAACCTAGCGTGCCAATAGCTAGCAGTGACCAGTTTCTGGTGTTGATTGGGCAAGTTAATTGGAGCAGAAGTTATTTTGCTAGGATAGGTTAAAAAAAGAAAAAAAAAAGAAAAAAGAAAAAAAAAAAGTTTCATCTTGTGATTAGCTTAGGTTTCTGGAGAAACATAGTGCAGTGCTCCTGTGTGACTGCTGTGCTGCAGCACTGCCCAGAAGCCTCCCGGAGTCACAGGTGCTTCCAGTTTCAAGTTTTTTTGAACTCTTGAACATGAGAAGTCGCCCACATGATATCTGAAAACAATCACCTCTGGTACCTGAGCTTTATCACCGACATTTTGCCAGGTTGCACTTGTGCCCCGTTGGAGAAGAGGCAAGCCCACCAAGCAGGGCAACGCGACCACAAAAGGTGCTTTTCGCCCTTCGTTGGGTGGGAGCTGGGTCGGGACCCTGAAGCAGGCTTCCTGCTGGCCTGCCCCCACGTGGGGACAGCAAGAGCAGAGGGAGGGCCACAGCCTGGGCCACCAGTGGCCACTGGGCTGCTCCTTCGGGCCAGAGAACACCCAGGCAGCGACAAGTGTTTGGGTCCTCTAAACTCCCCACTAACTTCTGCAAAGCCTCGTCTTCCAAAAGGCTCTTCAGTGCCACTTCATGTTTAATGTTTGTGCTCTACCCCGTGTAAAGGAAGCGGATAAAAATCAATAAAGCACTCGCAAAGTTGCTCTGTGCCGAGTTTCACGTGCACGTTTTGAAAGCCTCTCTTCCCTGCCACTCACCTCATGAGTCTATTCTTGGAGAATAGAAACTGGGATCTACTTTGCAGCCAAAAGTAAAGTCATAAAGAAGTTTGCTCACGTTCCTCGACACATGAGATACAGAGTTAATTAAAAATTGTTCTCTGTACAACAGGTTTGTTTCACTGGAAAATGTCACTGATGTAAGGCTGTTCTGCTCGTGTTGCCAACTACATTGAATTGACTCCATTATAAGCTTACTCCTCCCCCTTCCCATTACTTTTCTTCCAATAATAAACTAAAGAGATCCCACATTTTATTGGAAAAGATGCGCTAGGATTAGCTGAGCTGGAGCAGCCACGTTGTGCCCCTCCAGTGCCTGTTTATCTGTGGTCCTACAGAAGCAAATACTTGCCCCAGCCCAATATAAATGAGATATTTGATCCTACGGGCATGGTGCTGTTAAAAGATTTTTAATTAGATAAATACATTTTATAAAAAGATTTTGCAGAATAGTTGCCTCTAGCAACTGTAACAATCTTGAAGCTTCATCTCCTAAAAGGAAAGAAAACTCTTGCAGGAAACTAATGTGTTACATAAAAATGAAAGATGGTGTTACAGAGTGAATAGGAAAGGGCTCCTGCTCCAGTGGAAATGCAGCCCCACTCCTGGAAAGGGGAGTTCACTTCATCACTGCCTCCACACAGCACATGGATTTGTGCTCTAATTTTCCCAGCCAGGTTGCCAAGTTGCTGGACGGGGCTGGAGGGAGGTCCTGTGAGCGCTCTCTTTCCATAGCTGACGTGCTGCAGAAGGCATCACGCACACGTCAGCCCTGCAGGACGCGCTTGGCTCTCCCCGCACCACCGCCCTGCTGCTTCGTGAACGAGCAGGGGCATCCTCACGGCTGCCTGCCATCCCTACCGTGCCTCAGCAAGGGGTCCTGAGCCTGCTTTCCTTGCCAGCTAGCCCCTCGGGAAGGATGCCCGTGATGAGGATAGGCCCGGTGGCTGTGGCTCACTGCCTGAGGCTGGGCAGCTCGTGGAGAACAAGCGGCAGCCTGCAGGCCGGTGCCTCCGCAGGGCACCCCGAGAGGAGGTGAAGCCAGCCCTCAACCCCACCAGCACAGCCTGGACTCCTAGGAAAGGGAGTTTAACTTGTGTTAAGTTTAGACATGAGCCTGGTTCATACCGAGATGAGCCGGGGCTGCTCTGATGCCCCTTCTCTCCATCCAGCCCTGAACCTCTCCTGAATGCCACATCCCCAAATCCCCTCTGCTGCTGGGGCAGGGCCTCTGTAAGACTTTTCCTCTTCCATTTATAGATCCCAATGAATGAAGCTGCCCAACGTGCCAGCAAGGTGGGGAGTTTTATCTCCGCAGACTCAGTAGAGGATGGCAGCTGGAATGGGAACTTTTCCATCCTCACCCCCATAGGCAGTATATTTAGCCCTGACCTAGAAAGACCATCCTTTCTAGGGCTGAGCTGTGATTCAGACAGTCTGCTTGCTGAGCAGAGACTGCCAACTGTGCCGAATCATAGCTGATTAGAGGTGGGAGAGAGCCTGAAAAACAATACACCCAGGCAAACGCAGTGGGTTTGGAGCATTTCGTGAAAATTATATTTAACACCATTTTGGTGACTTAAAGAAAAATTAAAACAAACAACCCTCGCACCTTCCAAAATAACCCTACCTGTCTCTGGTGGGAGAGCAGAGACTGGCAAAGTGCTGCTATTTTAAACTGCAGCGGAACAGCGTAAGACAGAATATACATATAGATAGATAGATAGAGGTACAGACACACACATCGCTAGATGACAAAGAAGACAGAACGGGCAGAGGATCTGACACTTCTTCGCAATTTAGAGGAAATTTTGTCTTCAAGCCAAACAAACCCTGTCGTGTCTAAGGGCAAACAAGAGTGAAAGAAAACAAGTCCTAGAAGGCGTCTGAAGACAAGTAACATGCAGAAATGTCTGCTGCCAGGTCAGAAAGTGCCCTGCTGGCACAGCGTGGCACTGGAGCTCGTGCCCCACAGGCAGCTACCCTCTGCCAGCAGATGCACTCAGGCTATCGGCTGGATCTGAAGGAGAAATCTTATCTGCAGGCCTGGGAGAAAGCAGGAGGAGGTAGTCCCAGCCCTTATAAACTAGTAACACAGCCAGGGAGTCAAACTGGAAAGTACCACATAGCCTGGTCTGGAGAGAGCAGAACAGGAGACTAAACACAACAGTTTAACAAATAATTACAGGTTCTTTATGGGGACTACAATTTGTAATCCGCCTTCATCCACTTCTCTTTGCACAGTTTAGAGTTACAATGCCAAAGGGATCACAGGGAATCATGAAATAATGTCCTGCATTTGAGTGCAGAGCAGACAGTCTCGGAGGGTTTTAGCCAGTCCATTTGATACTCTTTTCATGAAACATTTACCATGTTGTACCGAAGCGTTCGCTCCATTGTACCTCAGCAAACAGAGCGTGCATGCTGTTACAGTCACTCACATGTGCAGGATGTTTGCAGCCATTAAAAGTGATGAGAAAAAAACCTGACCTGGATAGGTTCTCCTGGATTTAAATTCAGTTAAGTGTGGGCCTTGAATGTTATCTCCATAATAAATTTGCCACACCATAAAACATAGTGGGGAATCAGGAAGTAATATCTTGCATTTCAACAAATGCTCGGTCTCTGAGGACCTCCACCATCCATTTGATACACTGGCTATGTAGGAGTACAATTTCGAGTCATCTATATTTTTTATGTTAACTGCATGGAGAAGATAGTCTCATGACAGCAGCGCTGGATTGATTATTTCAGGGACTGGGGATTGGTTACCAGCCCTGCAGCGCTCCCTGACTCCCCAGATACATCACAGCCCTTTGGCTTCCCACCTGCAGAACGGGACACCCACACCTCTGCTCCTCTGCCCTAAGGCCGTTTGCAGCCATGCCTCCAGGACAGCTACCTCCTCGTTTTCCTGAATGGCAGCAGGACACTGAGCTGGGGCTCATCTTGTAAATGAATTGGGAAAATAAAGAAATAAATACATCAGTCCATGCAAATGTTAATGTATAGAGACTCGTGGCATGTTGTATCCCCAGGACTAGCTCCTTCTTCTCCCTTTTCTTTGGATAACACAATTGCAGGATTGCTGAAGATGGGGCTGGGAAGCTGCAGGGATCCCAGCCTGGCACTGAAATACCTCCTTGTCCCTGGGCAGAGCCGCAGCTTGGGGTCACACACTGCTCATGCTGCAGCCCCCCCAGCAGCTGAATTTGTCACACCTGGGAGGGCTGCGACAAAGGGGACAGAGGGAAGGGAGGATGCACAGGCACTCTCCCCATTTCAGCATTTCCACAGGTGATTTATATCTCCCTTTAAGGCAACGGCTTGATTAAAGAAACAAAGCCATGTCTAATAGTCAAGAGTAAACGTTAATAAAAATAAATGCCAATAAATGTGGTTCCAAAAATGACTCACATCATATTGCTGTTTCAGAGGAACTTGAAATGAATATTTGTCAAAAGTCACCAAGGAGTCAAAAAGGAAAGAGAAATTATCTCAAGTCAAATAAAAGATATTGTTCGCATATAAATAAAAGGCTTTTTTTGACATGATAAGTGGTTTTTAAACATTGCTAAATAACATTGGAAGAAATTTCAAAAGCGTGGTTTGCAAAATTTGGAAACATTTTGTTTAGAAACATCTTCAGAAACATTTCACATCTTTCATACTCTTATTTTTTCCCTACAGAACCAGTGTGGAAAATTGACACTGGCTTGGGAAGCACTGCAGGATCCACTATGCTGCATTTTTTGCCCAAAATATTTCACCAAAACCACGTACTCAGTTCTCATTGGGAAGTCTCGTTTAACAAATTATGTAACAAAAGGCTTTACCTTAATTGCAAGCTTAAATCCATCTGATTTAGGAGAGTTAAGCACAGACTTGGGTTAAGCAGTGCCCAGTGCTTTGCCGAGTGAGGCTGTGGCCAGGCACGGGTTGAGCGGCCGTGCCGAATGGGTGCCGGGACACGTGATGGAAAGTGAAAATAAAGCATGAAGAAACAATCAGCAAATAAGCCTGGTGCGTGGAGATTTTGAGCTTTGTTTGTACAGTATTTCTAAGGTGTGTTTTGTGTGTCTGAAAAATCCTGTTATTCAGCAGCCCGGGATCGCTCTTCCATCGCTAGCGGTGCTGAACAGAAGCGGCGCAGCGTGCGGTCCTTTATTCCGGGGAGCCGTAATCACTCCCCTCCCGAAACTGCAGCTCCATTTGACTGACAGAATTAGAAGCAATTCATATTGGAGGGGAAAGAAGAAAGGCAGACCCATTTGGTTGTCAGACTGTGGGTACATACACAAAGCTTTTAGCAAAAAAAAAAAAAGAGAGAAGAAAAAAGAAGAAAAAGTTGTTGCCCTCCTAAATCACATCTATATTAATGACATGAATGACAGGCTTAAGGGGAAAATTATAAATCTTTCTTTCCAGCTTTTCTTTTATTGCCCAACCATATATTTCATTTATGCAGAGAGCAGTGCCATGAAACACGCAGCAGGCGCTGTGGATAAGCTGCAGCCAGGCTCCTACAGATCACGGCTGAGCCCGGTGGGCACGTCTGTGAGCCGGTCTGCACCCGGCAGAGACAGCACCAAAGCTGCCTCCGTGGTACTTTGCTCCTGCAGGTGCCCCGGTGTCCTGTCACCACCCCTGCGTGGTGAAGGAGGGGTCCAAGAGAGACGGGAGTGCTCAGGTGAGGCTGGATGCTTGGCCATACAACCCCCGAGCCCCAGCCCCCAGCTCACCTGGGGCTCCCCACCCCTCGGTGCCTGTTCCAGCCATCCAAGAGGCCATCTCTGTCCCCAGGGTAGCCACCAGCTCTCTGCATTTCTGCTTTGTTCATTTTCTAACATAACCCTCAAGGGAACACAGAGAGGAACACAGAGAAACCTCAGCGTCTTGAGGGACCACGGAAGTAGACATGATCATCTTCCATTAATTCCTGTAAATTTCCCCAAACCTAGGACCTTTTTCCTTGGAATCAACATGTGATTAATGGGACTGTTAGAGCTGCATCCATCCACGTGTGTACATACATATATATGCATACACACACACACAGGCTATTCACTTTTTGTAGGAGTCTCCTGTGAACGACTTATAGCCACGTAAAGCTGCCCACACTCAGACACACCGCAGAGATACTTCCCTGGGTTTTATTGTCTGTGACCACCGCACTCAGCTTTTATAGAAGCCTAATTACAGACAATCCCCTTTAAATGCTGACTCGCTGTGTTAAGTTATCCTGCAGGTGAATGAGGAGATATAACGTTTCTCCGTGTTCTCTAAAATCCTGTAGCGTTATTAACTGGATCGGTCAATGGCAGGGCTGCCTGGAGAAATTAATCTGGTTGGAAGTGGCCCTTGGTTTCCCATCACCACTGGCACCGAATGCATGGAGTTTGGGGAATGTTTTTTTCATGAAGGAAGTGGAGGATTAAAAAAATTAAATGGTTTCATTTGAAACCTCCTGTACAGCTTAGTTTATAACAACAAAAGGCAACACTGGTTCCTTACAAATCAACTGAGGGGAAAAGTAGAATTAAGAAAGAATCAAAATGAATAAGCCAGGTGCCACAGCATCCTGCTCTCTGGCCCTACACAGCCCAAATCATCTGGCTCCCACCTTTTTGCTAGCACTGCTACAATAGATTTAAAAAAATCATTTAATTTTCTGTCACTCTTTTCATCTGAACAGACTCGCGGAGTTTTCACAGCTGTAGAAGGACGGTGCACAAAGCCACACCTTTTCTGGAGTGAAGAGGCATGGAAAAAGAGAAAATCTGGGCAGAATTGCCAGAAGAAACTCTGTCATGAAAAAAAAAAAAAACATGCTTCAAACGTTGAAAACACCGAGGAAACAGGCTGACTAACACATGCTGCTAGCAACGCCCTGCAGTTGGCCCAGGAGCTGCAGCTTTCAGGTGCAGCCCCTGATTTCCCCGGGCTCCAGAACCCCATACCTGCAGAGATGCCCGTGTGGTGACAGGTAGCCATCCCCTCCCAGGCTCAGTCTAGCACATAAAAACCCAACAGTATCTTTCTTTTTGTCAGCTCGCTGCTTCAAAGGCTCTCACTGCCTCACCATTACCCTGTGCTCGTCCCCACGCAGCAATATGCGCAGTGTAAATAGCTGCCAGGAGATGACAGATAGGACAGGGACATGGACGTGACACCAGTGTCCCCCCTGTCCCACAGCAGTGGCCGTGGTGATGCAGCGGTGGGGCTGCAGGAAGGCACAGAGGCAGAGGTGCTTGTGTGAGTTCAGCTGAAGCGAGGCAAACTTCTCATTCTGTCCCTGAAACCTCTCCGGAGCTGAACGTCTAAGTGAATATTTATCTGAGCAAAGCAATAACCGCAGGGTTAATTAGGACTTGGCATAATTTAGGAGCTGGTCATAACGAGGAATGGCTGTAATTTCATGTTAGTGTTTCAGTGAGCTCCCACTTCAGCTTTTTTTTTTTTTTTTTTTTTTTTTTTTCATCTAAAACCCTCCCGCAGCGCTATGCAGCTCAGGGATAGTGGAGGGGATTAAAAATCAGCTCCTCATCTCCTGCTAATTCCATTTGTCCCAGCTCTGTATCCAGAGCAGCAAAATGCGAGCAGAACATCCAGCTTTGGGCACCATAATCCCAGACAGACACAGACTGATCCCCAAGAGGCCAGAGAAGAGCAGCAGGAATCAGGGGTTTGGAAAACAGGACCTGTAAGGAAAGGTTGTAGGAATGGGGTTTGTTTAGTCTAGGAAAGAAAAGAATGAGGGAAGATATGATAAAAGTCTTCCAATATGGGGAAGTCTGTTACAGAGCAGACAGTGATCAATTGCTGTTCCTCTGCACTGGGAAAGGACGTGAAGAAAGCACCTCAATTTACAGCAAAGCAGCCTGAGGTTGGGTGTTAGGAAAGCACCTCTCCCACTGCACACAGGAGCTGGAGCAGGCAGCTTGGGGCAGGTCTGCGGTGGCGGTTCTAGGAAGAGGTTCATGAGGAAGAGGCCACGGGAAGGCTCTGCAGCCCTTTGCTGGCTCTGTCGGTCCCATCGCTCTGTGCTCAGCTCCTGCAGCCGGACACTGCTGGCGATGTCCCCCCAGCGAGTGGCCGGTGTCCTCGTGCTGATGGGTCAGGGAAAAATGCTGGAGCTCCCTGCTGGGATGTGCTGACCGTGGGCACGGCTAAACAAGCGGCTGTCCTCCCCTGCAGCCACCTGGGGGGAGCTCTGGCCCCAGCAGGTGCCCAGGTACCCCCAGGTCCCACACCAGCACATTTAGCACATGCAGGGCAGGGAACAGCTCAGGCTGCGTTGCCGTCCCACTGTCCCATCACAGCACGGCCCCTCATCTGCAGCACAGGCGTTTCTTCCACTTGGGGTTATTTATTTATCAGGATTAGCCCATCACAGCTCAAAGGAGAGCCCCACAGCACCAGGCTTTGTACGGAATGAGACTGGTGGGCACAGCAAGGGCAGTCAGCACAGAGGGGAGCCGAGGAGGGGAGGGGAGATGCTGGGGAAGACCTGGTCCTGGTTGTGGCTTCAGTTGTGGCACCCCTGTGCTTGTCCACCCTTGGTGCCACTCTTCAAGCCCTGCCTTCATGCAGGCACGGACACCCAGAGCAGCAGCGTCCTGGCAGGGAGGTGAGCCCTGACCTGAAGTCAGAACTGCTCGCAGAAGTCGATCACGTTCTGCAAAGCCAGTAAATATTTCAGGAGGTTCACAAAGCCTCAAAGCCCACAGGCTTGGCAGAGCCTGACCCGCCGCTCTTCTCAAGAGCTGTAAGGAGTCTGGATCCAACACTCAGCTGGCAATTTGCTGAAGACACATGGGGCAAGAAAGAAACCAAGTTTGCTCTGTTTAGACTGACATTGGCTCCCCACTGTTGACAGCAGTCCAGATTTGGGGTCTGGTCTTTCTCCCACTGAATTCAACGGGGAATTTTTCCATCGCCTTGAAGGGGGGCAGCAACAAGCCGTCGTATCTGTCAGTGCAGATTGCCAATGGAAGACAAACTGGAATGGCTAAGTGCTGTCTGTAATGAGAGATCATTTTTTCCCTCCCTCCTCCTCTCCCCCAAGTCCATTTTCAGACCATAACCACATTTTAATGAATAAAAAGTTGTTGTTTCAAATCCTCGCAGAACTGCAGTCCCTGCCAAGCCTGTTTTTCTTCTGGAAAGACAGATGGATGTGCTCACATTATGGTCGTTGTTTTTTGTGTGCCATATATTTTCAGTGATGTTCATGAAACTAGAATTAGTGACACTAATAATGACAAATCAGAGGGCTAATATTGTTTAACCCTGTTAAAGAGTGTTATTACATTTACATGTTCCCACAGAGTAAATGCTGTTTGGCTCAGACATATGTCTTGCTATCTGTTTATTTTTATGAATCAGAAATGAATCAGCAGTCAGTCTCAGAGTGTCCCATAGATTTACTTGTCTCATATACCATTTCAGAAGGGGGAAAGAAAACCACAATGGGGTTTATAGGATCATTTTGTGTTCAGCAGAGGCATAACATTATTATTAAGTTAATTCTAATCAATAAGACAGAATATGGCAGGTCTGCAAGGACTTATCCCAAAATGCTGAGCCACAAAGAGAACTAGACTGTGCTCTTGCTGATGTAATACACATTCCTTTTCAGATGGTGAAGACAAAACTAAACCTTCAAATTAGGTCTTACGTGTGCGTCTGTCTGGTTTTCACTGTTTATGAGCAGATCCACAAGTGCCTTTTTCTCAAGCCAACAGATCTCTCTGAATGTAAAGAACAAATGTACGATGTAGTCTGCAGCACTAACGTCCTCTTTGTGGACAGGACCTACAGTAATTTAGAGCTGGGAAATGATTCCCTCTCTGCACCACACACAGCAAATAAATAAAATAAAATGACAGGTACGAATACGATGCTTTTGTCCACATCTTTCTTCAGTACTCAGGGGCTTCCAAGAAAAGGGCTAGGATATTTGGACAAGCCTTTAAGCATCCTCTGCCCTTTGAATTATTAGCTCCCTTCCTTGCATCTGATTTGTAAGGATCCAATAAGAGGCTTGATAATCTCTGCCTTAAAAAAATGAAATCAATACACTGCTTCAGAAATTCGACAAAAAAAGTTATGTAAGAGGTAAGAAAAACATCACACTTTCTTAGAGCTTTCGACATTCCAAGAATTACAGAAGGTAATTTAAATTCAACTCAGCCGCTACTGTTGCAATATTGAGGTTTTAAAGTCAGTTTATTTATATTTTAACTTTGCAGTTTCCCATAAGGCATGGTCAAAGTCTTTAACAGAATCACTGACATTAGGAATTCTCGTCCTCCTTTTCCCTTGCTCCTTATCAAGTGTACTTTGTTTCCTGCAATGGTTTATTGGGACCATCTGCATCTCCTCCTGTTTTCTCTCAGGCATGGAGATAAGATTTCACCTTTGGCTGTCTGGTTGAAGTCCAGCTGGCAGTCTGGATGTGTTTGGTGGCTGTGGCTCGGTGCCTGTTGCATGCACGCACTAGTCTCACATGGTGGCGACAGAAAAGCCCACGTGAGAACCACCCGTGGTGCTCAGGACCAGCTCCATTTTCCTCTTCAAGGCCAGGGCCAAGAGCTTCAAACCTGGCTGCTTGAAATAAACACCCCCGAGCCCTCATCTGAGAGGTGAAACAAGTGGCTGGGTCTTACAGCCTGGAGCCTTTGCTGATGTAAGAAGGGAATGGCAAAGCCTGCTAGGACACCTAGCGCACTGCTTGCCAAACCAGCACCCAAAGTACCTTTCAGATTTTTTTAAGCGGCTTTTGGACAGAAAAATGTCCTTGCAGCTGCCTCCCTCCCTGGTCACAGCTCTTCTCATTCCTGGTCCCACTGTGTGACCTGAGCACAGCACAATTGTCTGCATCCTCCAAGGACTTAGAGCAATCGTGCCCACGGCAGTCACTGCTGGGTTAGGAGTGAAAGCAAAGCGGGCATTTACACGCAGAGCATTTACACACAGAGCTGCCCAAGACAGGGAAATTGCCATAGCACGAGGTGCCGTTTATTCCAGGCAGCTGGGAGCACTTTGGGATGCCTGGCCATCTTTCTGCTCTCCCATTACTGATTTGTGCCTTATCCAGGACTTGACCACGAAGCAAAGAGCCTTGATTTCAGCCTCTGGAAGTGGTAACGGTTGCTGCTGAGGCCAGCCCAGCTGGGCAATCTGGTTTACTGACAGCAGAGGCCTGGTAAAACACGCTGCAGCAAATGGTTAGAAGGTGAAATCAGCCCTCCAGCAGACGGGGCGGGGGACGCCGGCTCCCAGTGCCGGGGGAAGGATGGGAGAGCTCTCCTTCGTGGTTTAGCTGGGAACCCTGCAGAAACGTTGCAGTCTTTGAAGATAGCTGGAGCAAAAACAGTTCCTTTCCTCCTTCCCTGCCTCCTGCTTTCCTCCCTTCAGTTTGGATACACATAACCCACGCAGAGGTCAAGCACCTAGTTAAATGAAATGCTTCTCAGAAGCCCAATGTGGAGGTTTGCAATGCAGACAAACCGACCTGAGCCTCACTGCACATTTTCCCAAGAAAAAGAAGGAACACCTTGTACACTGAATCTTTTGTTTCTTTGTTTCTTTCCTTTTCATTCCGTGAATGTTTTTATTCTTATTTTTCAGTATCTCGTGGAATAGAAGGAACCACTAATCTTTGCTCTATTTGATGTTTTAGAAAAGCCAAAGAGACAAATCTGTAAAAGCACTTTCTCTGTTTGTTAGATTTTTTTTTTTCTTCTTAAACACAGGCTGCAAGTCTCAGAAGAAGTCAAGGACTCGGGTTTCTCTTTGTTTTTAGTGCCTGGCTGCTTCTACTGTGTTAAAGTGTCAGCTCCAGATAAATAAGGGAATGAAAGCAGAGAAGGTCTATTTAAGAGAAAATGTCCGTCCTTCAAAGTCTGGAGAGACAGAAGCAGATTTATAGTCCCCTGGGCAACATGCAGGGAATATTTTGGAGCCTTGAGGCAAATCGTGGATGCTGGAGCAACAGTCCTCAGTGGTTTCCTGTGTCCTTAGCATCAAACTGAGGTCCAAGCTGCTTCCCATCCCCAAAATTGGGCTAACCCTGGAAAGGGAGGGGGCAAGAAGAGGTCCTTGTGCTATGGGTCTCTGCGGTGGTGACAGCATGAGCCTCAGATCAGGGGCTGATCTGTGGCTGAGGGGACAGAGGGAGCTGCTGGCCACAACCAAGAAGCTTTGGGCAGGGGCCACAAGCCCGAGGAAGTTCGGAGCTGTGAAATTCGGACTTGGATCTGAAGAAGCTGCTCGTGTGCCAGGCGCTGCAGGTCAGGAGAAGGTTAGGACCTTCTCTACTGCAGGGAGAAAGCTGATGGCTTCCTGACCAGTGGAATGGAGTGAGTCCCTGGGGAGCTGACCTTGGGGCGCTCAGCTATCGCTACCAACAGCAGGAAGCACATCCCCTCCCTCCCTTCCTGCCCAGGGGCCAGGGTCAGTGGCTCTCATCCTGCGCTGGGTGGCCAGCTGGCCCTGCCTCCTCACCCAAGGACACCAGGGAGCATCTCTTTGCACATCTCTGCTTTCTGGCTCCCTCCCTGACTTCTCACTCTGCTCCCACCAGGGATGAGCCTCGCTATTTTTCAGGATATGTTAAAGAAGGTCTGACACAGGCATACAATTTCTGGACCTTGACAGACTTGGATGAAAGTGTCCTTCCCTAAAGCACCTGTAAGCAAGTATCACAGCTTATATAATCACTGCAATTAGTACAGCGCAGCCTTGCTTATTTGGACTCGTGATTACCTGAGAACCGAGGCTGACTTAATTTAAAAGGAGAAAAAAAAAAAAAAAAGTAGGCGTCTGTCTCATAGCTGTGGAGAAAAGTTCAAGGGAAATGTGGACTTCTCCATTGGTTTTCCACAGGAATATTTCCGATGTGTTATTTTCTCTCCTCAACTTTTTCTGCTAACAACATATGGTAAAGCAGCTCTGCCTCAGTGTGGATGTGCAGGTCCTACTGAGCAGTGCTGGCTCCCCGGGCTGGAGACAGCTCGGATTATTTTAAAACAACAGCATTCCTAATTGCACTATATGTGGAATGAAGACTAATACACGAGTTACCATAACAACAACACCTCGACACGGCGCTCGCACAAATACCTAACACATCCCAGGGAGGGGTGCAGGGCCCTGTTGGGTGGAAGGCATCCATCCGTTGAGGAACGGGCCCCTGAGCATGGTGGAGCCCACGTTGTGAGTTTGTAGCAGGAAAGCAGTGCACAAGAAAAGGCTTTAGCAAATTATTTGTTAGATTTTTCCTGCTGTTTTACCCAACTAGTGGCTACACTGGCTACTGGAGAGACTGGTATCTGCTTGCCAGTCCTGCCACTCGGCGTGCACAGGAGCGGTGATGGTTTAGGGCAGTGGCACAGGGCTCCGTGGCACCAGCACAGGGCAGCAGGAGAAAGAAACCATCTTTTGGAGCTAGAGATAACCCAGCACAGGGCAGGGAGGGAAACAAAACACACCAAGCATTGTGGCAAATGACAGATTAGCTTCATGAATAAATAGTTTTTGGAGGCAAAAGTGAAGCTATCAGAAGCAATCCAATGGAAAGAGATGTAGCAGGAGCAAAGATATGGTGGGCAGGAGAGGCAGGCAAGGAAGTAGGGGAACTGCTGGGGGTTGATGGAGAGAGGTGACACCACCAGACGCACTAGCAGACCTGCTCTCCCTTCCTTCCACCCAGCAGTTACAGCTGCTTTTAAAACCCCTTACCGACTTTCATATTCCACTGCTGTCGCAGTTCTCTCATAGAATGCTCCATCTCAAAAGGCTGTTTGGCCTGCTGAAAGGTTTAGGGGCAGAAGTTCCTTTTTTTTTTTTTTTTAAGTGAGACTTCTTGTTGGTGTTCACCATTTTGCTGTATTTGTGTTTAGAAGGCAGGCAGCTAAATACCATGCAAGTCCTTTCCCCATCAAAGTAATTCCTCCACCTAGATTGGCTACAATGAGGCTGCTCATCATGCAGAGCTGTGCGGGATATTTGCTCCCACTGAAGATTGGCTTGACAAGGGCAAGCTCCCCACTCCCATCGTGGTACCTTCATTGGTCTTCTTCTACTTCCAAACAATGTCTCATGCCCTAACTTTCCTCTGAGTTTCCATGAGCATTGCTCTAATACAGATCCTGCCTCTTTTATTTATTCCCAGAAGAACGGTGCTTGATTTTGCTTGCAGTCCTTCACGGCTGTTACAAAAAGGAGCTCAAGTCATTTCTGCTCCACTTGCTTTGATAGTGATATTCAGCAGTGAGATTCTTTGTGTGCAAGAAACCCAGGAAAAGTATCTTTTCCTGGCATTATCATTTGTTATACTTAGGTGTTAAAAGTTTTCAGCTGAGCTGTTTGTGATAAATACTGCATGTGCTCCAGCCTGCACAGATTCCCACTAGCTCTTCTTTGTCCAGGTTAGTAACACAGTAGTTTTAGGTTCCCTTTGCAGCTAATGGAGAGAAAAAGGCTTCCTCTGAGCTGTGATTTATCCCACTTCAGATCAACATCACTCTGAGGTGTCTCTCTTCCCCGCTGAGCACAAAGGGCAGGCGCACTGCTAGCCGGCACAGGAACCTTTTTAGGTCGGATGATGCCTGCCCTAAGCTGCTCACCACCTCAGCAGATAAGAAAATAAATGGATGGGAAAGAAAAGCAAAACACAATAGCAGGAGGTAGGCGAGGAGGCTCAAAGATCAGGCACTGGCTGGAAATCACACAAGGCGCCAGGGTGGGAAAAGAACCCAGATCTCTTGATGAGAGGACCTGGTTTTGTGCATTTTGTAGCATAAGGCTCTCCTCCCTGTCAAACAAGAAGAATGTGATTGTATATTTCCTTTTTCTCTTCCTTTCCAGTAGTTGCATGTTAATTAAGCACTTAACATTTTCCAGAGCAATTGTAAGACCAGAAACCTCTAAGTCAGATGGAAAGAACTCAACATTTCAGCCAACGTGAAGTATCCAGCACAAATAAGCATGTGGGAAAAAAATATTGTGCAAATAACATTGCTGAGGGAAATGCAAAAATTACATGAGAAGGGCAGATAGGGGCATTGTGCAAAGGATAAGGAAGGAGCATTAGGAGCGAGGGAGGGCTGCTAATTTTGCTTCATAAGCACAGCTGCTGAACAATCACCGTTCCCGTTCCTGCCCCCGCTCCCCAAGGCGCAGCCACACGAGCACTTGGCTCCCTGCACACCGTGGGGGTCCCACGACCTTCAGCAGCCGGGCAGCGGGGACAGGAGGGAAGAGGGGAATCAGAGATGGGAGCCTGGCCAAGTGGAAGTGCCACAGACACAGAAACGAGCCAGCCTGCCCACGGCTGACCTTGGAGAGCTTCTTGCCTCCGTCTTGCCCTGGAGGTGAACATTTCTGCCTAACTCATCGTGCCGAATGCCAGATTAGCTCTGTGGCTATGGAAGCAAAAACATCTAAAAATGACTGTCAAGGGCTAAACTGATTATTGGCTATGGCCTGGTTTGATTTTGGATACAGCCTTGTCCCGAGCAGACAGCAGGACTGGGTGTCCTCCAGATGTCCCTTAAACCTGGTCTGCTGACTTTACTGGTAACCTGTGGTAGAGAACTGCAAGGGTTCAAGAAAAAAACTTGTCTATTCTGTGGACAGGAGAAATGGTATTTCCAACAGTAGTTTCTTTTCATTATCAGAAAAGGACTAGAACAGCTCAACATGCTCTTATTTGCCTCTTCAGAAAGCCAAAGCCAAGTGAAAGATCAGCTGCAAACACTGTAGCCTCGCTCCTGCTGGTCTCCCACGGCAGTTAAGGAGTAAGGATTGCAACACCGGCCCAGAAGAGTTTCTTCACTTGTTTTGAAACTGTCTCAGCTGGGATACACACCCCAGCTTTCTGGGTCCTTTCTTGGTCCTGTAGCAGCTGCATTTTTAGCTGTTCAGGTGCCCAGCACCTCCAGAAACATAGCTGAATGTGCGTGCCAGTTTGGGCACTTTAGATTTTCTCTTAGCATTTGGTCACGCAGGGAGACAGAGTCAAGACGATGAGTAGGAGACATGGGGCTGCTGCCCAAAGCCATGCCACAGGGAGCAGCACAGCTCTGGGTTGGCAGCTGAGGGGCCAACAGCCCTGTGTCTGTACAGGGACACGAGCTTGGAGCTGTGGTAAAACAGCCACTTTCCTGCACTGGTGCTTCCTGCTCTGCCCTAAGTGCCAGCCTCGTGAGGGTCCCATGAAAGTTTCAGAGTGGTCAGAGGGGGTTTTTATCTCAGCTGCTGTTTTAAACCAAAGCAAGATGGCAATCCACAAACCCAGCCACAACAGGGTTGGGTCCCAGCTGCCCCCTTCAGTGCCAGCTGGTGACGTGGGACCTCACCGACACCTGGGAGAGGATCCCCACATCACACAGCAAACTTTGCTCAAAGGAGGTTATCAGCGGGACCCCAGGAGACCAGTCACTGTGAAGCTCTACTTCATTCCATAAATGTTTTGGAAACAATTACTTCATCTTGTTCTTTATTCACAGGATTCACTTAACTGATGACATTATAGCTCAGTCCATTAAGTAAATGGGTTATATATTTTCTCCAGGTTTTGGTGAAGTAATGTTGCAGCCGATGTCACTATCATTGTCAGCAGTCAACGGGGACAGATCCTCACTTGTTTAGTGAGGTTTACCTCTGCTGAGATCTTAAATATGATATATCTGGCTCTGGGTATTTTATAACATTTGAGCAGGATTTTAAAAAAAAAAAAAAAAAAAAAGCAAGCAAGTGTTATTTTCACAAAAATTCCTGGCAGCTGTACCGTTTATTATGAGAGGAAAACGGAGCAAGAAAAATTGGCATGTCATTCCTTAAATGAATTTATATCCTCATTTCCTTTAGAAAATGAATCCATGC
This sequence comes from Anas acuta, assembly GCF_963932015.1. Taxonomy (NCBI): domain Eukaryota; kingdom Metazoa; phylum Chordata; class Aves; order Anseriformes; family Anatidae; genus Anas; species Anas acuta. Next base: position 11,174,262 of record NC_088994.1, read on the forward strand.
TCCATCTAGCCGTTTTCCATCAGTCTGCAGGGGCAAAGTTTGCAGAGCACAATTGAAATACACAGTTAGAGCACAGGCCAGCGTGCCATATACGGCCTTATTATGAGATCCTCCCTCACCCCTACTGCCAGTAGCGCTTATAAAGGTTTTATTTTCCATCAGTTAGCCATGCAGTAGGTCTTAAAAGTCAGCAGCAGCTCAGAAAATAATCAGGGACACACGATCAAAATTCTGGTCACCAGGGCCAAAATGACTGCCGGCTGCTGGAGCCACCGCTCCGCTGCAAGCGGCTCTGCCGAGAACTGCCTCCATCCCACGCCCTGCGCCATGCCAGCATCCATCGGGAGTTTCTTTTGTTGTCTCTTTACAATGGCTCAGTACCCCGGGGAGGAGAGGCAGCAGGCTGGGGAGGAGATTTGCCAAAAGATAAGCAAATTCAGGAGCCAGTTAGAAGCACTGCTTTCGGGAGCTGTCACAGAATGCTGTCAGTCAAGAGAAGTTTCTCACAAAATCTCCAAAACAACCTCTTCCTCCTCCACACTCATCCGCCTCCTCCGAGGGGTGGCAGTTAATATACTAAATACAACATAACCGCTTGGAAAGCACTTTTCCTTTTGAGTCACCACCTTGCTATTTTTGCAGCCGCAAATACAGACTGGCGGAGCTGATGTCATTAAGCTGGTACCTACAGGAACAACCTGGGGAGCTGGGGCTGCAGTTCCAGGGAAAAAGAGGCTCCTGGGAAGCCTCTTCTGGGGAATTCAGGATGCAGACAGTGCGGGACATCAGTGCCAAGAAAAGGAAGGGGAAAAAAAAGAGGATAACAGCACTACAGTGTCATTGCTGGTTGACTCCAGTTCATTTTAATCCATTATCAAACTAGGAAAAGAGGAGGGGGAGAAAAAGGGTAAACATTTCATTTGCACACAACATAACAGGTTCTGTTTTAGACACAGCTTTTTTTATTCTTTTTAGCTGAAGTGTTAAAAAACACCCAGGAAAGAAGTTTCAACCCCCAAAGTTATTGCAAAATGAGAAATCAAAGGTTCCTGTTCCAGCAAGAAGCTCGCTGGGACTGGGTGGCAGACAGGGTGGGAACGCCAGACATCAGTCCCTGGAAGGCTGACAAGCACAAGGGAGGGCCTGAGCGCAACAAAGCTGGGACACGAATCCCGCACAATCTCCTGGTGATTTGGGTCAACATATGGCCCAACGCGCTGTCTTTGGCCAACCTCAATGTGTTTTGGTCTCCAGGGCAGCGTGTGCTGTTTTCTCACATGAGAACCAGAGCACATCGATGGCACCATGGAAGGAAAAGTTACTCTCATTGTATATCACACACTGCAGAAATGGGGGGCTAAAGCGCTGTTTACTTCCACAACATCTGATCTACAGCTCTCCTGGATCTCCTTAAAGCTCAGAGGAAGGCTCCTGATTGGTATTTCGGCTGCTACACGAGAAAGCAACACGAGTGGTGTCAGCCAGGGTCCCTCAGTGTCAGCTGAAGTGCGAGCCGTTTCCCTGCCAGGGTGTTGGGTCTGCATGCCCGCCGAGTGCCGGCTGATGTCAATGGGACCATTATAATTTCACCCAGGCTTGCTGCTCCTGCTGCAGTTTCCCTCATTCCCCGAACAGCAGGGAAGGTCTAGACTGGAGCTACAAAGATTTCCACATAGGCACACACAGACAAACACAGATTTCTTTCCTGCCCTGCCAGTTTCACCAACCATGAGAGCAATCCACAAAGCACATGAAGGCTTTCTTTTCTCTGACCTGCTTGGCTGGCTTTTCTTAGCCTGTTTGAATGGCTCTACTAGCCTAGCCATGAACACACAGACAAGTTTGAGCCTCTGTTGTAGCTGAGTTACACTTCGAGAGAGAAGAAATGCAGGTATCAAAGCAGCAGTAAAAGAGATATGCGTGGGGGAGAGTAATTGTGGGATGGAGAGAGTGGCTTCAAGGCTGGGACTAGAAGAACTAAACTGAGACTAAGCTATGCAAGAGGAGACATCTTGCACATCATGCACAGCCCCACACAGAGGTCCTTCACAGAGCACAGCCTGCCCAAATTCTGTGCTGCTGCCCTACCACCTGCAGGGAAAGGGCCTCCTCCATGACCTGAAGGAGCTCTAGTCAAGGGTAAGAAGAGAACACAGCATCTGACCTTGCTGCTCTCTTGGGATCTGTCCAGAGGCACAGACAAAACTAATCCAAACAGTGTAAGTCCACTACAGCCCTTCCTGCAAGCAGACGTTCTCCTGCTGCGTACTTTGTGTCTGCTCTGGTGAGCCGTGAAGGATTTGCTCCTCTCCTGACCCAAGGCCAGGGCAAGCCCCGAGTCTGTGTGCAGCAGCTCTCCCAGGGGAAGGGGAGCCTTGGGGAAGAGGTGGGCTAGGAGCGAGGAAAACTGCTGTGCTCCGTGAGCAAGCTGTTTCTCCATCTCACGAGCTTTAAATCACCTCTGTGCAGCGAGTGCCCTCATATACAACAACCTGAGAAGGGATGTGCCCTGGGAATGCCGGTCAGGGTGCTCAGGCTAAACTGTGAGCAGAGAGCAGTGCTGAGACTGTTCCAGCTTCAGCTTGCAGCCTCCCACAACACACAGATGAGAGGCCACAGAACTGCTCTGCTCACAAGAGAGCAGCGATCAGGACACTGGGAACTCCAGGAGAGCCTGGAGCAGCTGTGGCACCCAACGCTGTGCGCGGTGTGTGATGCAGAGCTGTTTGACAGCCCAGGTGAACACTGCAACATCTCCTGCGTGACTCCGCTCTGTGAATCCGTTCCAAGAAATAAAAAAGCTGCAAACAAACAAACAACAAAAACAAAGACCCAGACAAGTCAAAGAAAGCAAGAGAAAGATGGTGCAGTGATTCATGTACCTGTAACTGTTCCGAGAACAGCAGCCATGACCAGAGGCATTTTCAACAGACAATACCACGTCAGCAGACCTGGCTGCTTTTAGGTTAATATCCTTGAAAATGGCTGATTTTAGTGGAGGCAACAACATAAATAATTTGATAGTAATCTGTTTTATCAACTTGAGGGTTTAAGAAAGAAAATAAAATGGGGAAAGGGACAAAGCCTCACATGCGCAGGAGAGAAGACCGCTGGGATGAACACAAACAACAGCTGGTGGTGCTTGTTTTTGGTTTTCAGTTTTTCTTAAGAAAGATAGAAACGCATGTAGGAGAGTCGTATTAATGAAATATTGAATCAAAATATTAATACACTGTAAGAAGAATAAACCATTCAATCTCCTGCTGTCTCTATTTTTAAAGAAGTATTTTTCAGTTTCCAAACTCTACAATACAAAAGGAGAAATCAAAGATTTTCTCTCTGCCCTTACTTGGTGTACACTTCCAGTCCAGTGCAACTGCTCCAGTTATTAAAAAAAAACAAAACAACAACAACAACAACAACAAAAACACACAAACAAGAACATTTCAGGAAATGAAAATTAAAAGAACACATTTCTTTTAGAGATCCATCCTTCTTTGATATGTTTACTGTATTTGTGTCAGGTGTTACAGTTGGAAGCAGCTGCTATTGTATCAGTGAATATTTGTTTTCCAGTTGGAGTTTGCACAATCCCTATCTCACGACAGTGCGTGCCAACAGCTTCAGTGCCGGAAAACACAGAAATAAACATAGGAACAACTGTTCTGCATTATGCGGAGCAACTAGTGAAAATTATTTTTCTCCCCTCTTCTTTCCTAATGACTCACACCCTCCGGAAAAATGACAAACTACAGCCCATGTAACCTGCTATTCCCCTAGAAGACAGTTTTGTTTTTCCCTCTCCAACCAACCAACTTAGTAGGAAAAAAAATCTGCATCACAGTCCTTTTTATTCTCTATTTGATAAGTGATCTGATCTCCTTGAGAAGTGATGGGAAGCCTCCAAGGGCTTCAATTCATTTATCTGAAGCTTAGCTGAACTTTTAAACATCCCACCCTTCTGCCTAATCCCTGAACAAGCTCACATTTCCCCTTTACCCCTCCATGGGTTTGCCTACAGGGAAATACCTTCCTAGAACAGCTGGACTAGAATAATTAATCCATTATAGATTAGGCCAGTAAGATTCCTGCCTTAGTATTGTTCTGGAATAAAATTTATTTTGCAAGTGTATGTCTGTGCATTCCTGTATACCTGCATCTAAGGGAAGGTCTCATCGGTTTTATTCCTAGTGCCAGGCCATTGCTCTGCCCACCTCCTGATGAAAGCTCAGCACCGAGATGCCTTACAAGCTCTTCTCAGGACAGGTGATTTTCCAAGCTCCTGTTTTCTAAATTAAGAGGAACCGAGATCCCTCTGGGGGGTCTTGCCAGGAGCCTCCAGGTGATGTTGGCCTGGTTTCATTTGAGCACAGTGCAGTCAGGAGAGAGCAGCTGGGGAGGGACCCCAGTGACTGCCCTGATGGCGTTCATGGTGCCGGCACCAGCTCCACCACCCCTGCCTCCTGGCAAACTCCTCTCACCCTTCTGCTTTGGTTTCCCAGTTTTCTAGGGGGAATGTAATATTGCTTTGGGGATTAATTAATTGATGAATATAGAGAGGTTGGAAAGTGTAAAGCACTACACAGGAGTTAAGTGTTATAATTAGGAGCAATTCTGATCTTGATTACAATGAGGTAAAGCTGGAAGTCCTACACCATAGAAAGATTTAAACTGATAAAAAAAGATCAGAATCAGGGTCTTATGATTTTAAATGTAAACTTGGGCAGATTCCCTGCTGAGTTACATCTGCAACTGTAATAAGATCATGGAACATGACAACTTGTCATTTCAGTAAGAGACATAGGGAAAATGCCCTTTAAAGAAATTAAACAGGAAGGAAATTTTTAAAGTGTTTTCTTTGGCTCTGAAACATATGCCCGGGGAGAAACTGTTCTCAGCAATGCAGTGGATCTTGAAATATTTACTGGGTCTGGCATTTAACATAATCTTTCTTGTATAAATGATATAGGAAAAACACATTATCTTAGGCTGCAATCTAGTGTGAGGATGAGATGATATTTTAATAGGGCTGCATTCATCAACTGTAACAAGGGAGGGAATGTGCTCCGATCCAACATGCCCTGTGGGCAATGTAAATAAGAGTAAGCGACTTCGACCATCAGATAAGTACAGCAACGGGGGAAGACAGACGGACAGACAGACTGCTAGGGAAGGAAGGCGGTTCAGGAGGGTGATCTAGGCGGGACTGATATGCCCATCTTGCAGGGATCCTGTCCTTTCACTTCATGCTAAGACCCCCCAAATAGGATGCTCCTGGAAACCTGAATTTCTCACTTGGCTTGCAGTGGGATTTGCATGTCTAGCCAGTGACACTACTATTTTCAGACATAATTAAATTTTTAATTATGCTTTTTAATAGCCAGTAGCTACAGCTTTGCAGTTTTCTTTCTGTCCCTGTTGGATGCACCATGGAGCAGCGCCATGAGCCTCCACCTTTTTTTTCCTTCCAGCAAGATCTGAGAGTGTGAACACACAGCTAGAAAGGGGTATGTGCATGCATGCGTGCGGCTGAGCTTACAGCCACACATCATAGTTGCAGACTGAAATCAGAACAGGGCAGTGCACTTCAGAGCCACAAGAACACCCCTTCATGGTTTTCGAACGCAAGTTCTGAGAAAGAATGGGGAAGACAGAAAGGACCAGATCCTCAAACACCACCAAATTTGCTGACAGAGTGACAGAGTTCTGGGAACAACATACCAGCTTCCCTTCAAATCAGGCTGAGCACTGGGAAATGTAAAAAAAAAAAAAAAAAAAAAAAAAAAAGGAAAAAGTTATCATATAAAAGTAGCCACAGTAACACTGAAAGGAAGCCCTTCAAAGAGGACTTGTGCTGGCGAACATGTTGTATTGAAAATCATCAAGGAGAATCAGAGAATTATTTGTGACCTTGGGCAAGTTGCTTAATCTCCTACTAGCTCAGACAGGCAGAGTCACACTCACCAAAACCACAACAACCTCCCCATTCCTCCTCTCTGTGGAAAGGAACAGGGGTGTGGAAAAGTGTACATTTTCCTGGAGATTCAGGAGGAGGAGAGGTCTAAATAAAACACAAAGAAATTAAAAGGCAGCTCATTTTGATCCAGTCATATCCCTCAACCTTTTGAAGTCTGAAGGACCTCTGACCTTCCTGAAGCAGTCCCAAGACTCCCTTTCACCCATTTGCAGAGAAAATGAGAAAGACTCAAAACGCTGACTGCTCATTAATTTGCTTTTCTTTTCTCACGGTTTGTTTGCTAGCTTGTCTGTGTGGGAAGATGGAGTGGGTTTTTATTATTTTCTAGTCATCGCTTGCCCCACCTGTTGTAGGGCCCATCAGCAGTTAATAGAGCACAAGCTGAGCATCACAGAACCGTAATGCCCGTAAGCATGTGCCCGTTCCCAGCCCCTTCGGTGTCGCTCCCTCTCAGACACCCTTTAATCAGTGTTTCAGACGTACCACAGAGCAGACACTGAACATCTGCAGCATAAAGTGATACTGTACTGAAACATCAGCAGCTTAAATCCCCGATAGGCATCAAAACTGCCGTAGCTGTGCTGTGGGAAGGGCAACACAAACACACTTAGCCCGCGGGAGCCCTTCACAGCCGTCAGTGGGGCCAGCTCACACACACAGCAGGCAGCTTGCACAAGGTGGGCCTTCTTCCACGCAGAGGTGTGCAACCCAGCTCTCCGTCTGCAGGCCTGCTGACAGCTCACAAGGGCTGTTCAGGCTCGAAGGCATCCTTCCCTTCTCCCTGCCTACCCTGGGGGCGGGCAGCAGCCAGATCAGCACCGCATGTACCTCAGCTTTACCCTGACCGCTTCACAGCTCCACCAAAAGCCTGCCCTGCCCTGCCCAGGCCTTGGCCTGCGGAGGTGCTGCCACATCCCAGCACCTCCCCACCGATTTGCATCGCCAGCCTGGTACAGACCAGGAGCACGGAGTGGCTGTGATTCGGCATCCAATTATCACAATGACTTCAGCAATTCAGGTAACCATTTTCAAATTGCTGCTAATTGCTATTAATTTGCGTACGCAGCAGCCCAACGGGATATACCGCCCAGGTGGCAGAGAGGGCAATGCTTGGTTTTCAGGTCCTAATTTTATCTCACTTTTTAAAGCAGGGTCTGAACCTCCAAGGTTTTGACTTCTTCAGATCCCCTTGTTATGAAGTTATGAGAAAACATTTGTGGTCGGGTGATTTCCTTTTGCCCTAGACAGCTGTCAAGAGCAGCAGAATGGCCCAAGGCAAAATCTGATGTGGGTGTAAGGAGTGGCTTAAGCCAATAAGTTAAAGTGACGGGTTAGAAAGCCTGGGGGGGGAAAAAAAAAAAAAAAAAAAAAAAAAAAAAAAAAGCCAATAATTGCCGAAAAATCTTCCTATTCTGCTAAGTTTATTTAGTCAAATTCAGTGGCCCCTCTCCAGGCCTTCCGCCTTCTCCACGCCTTAGAAAAGAACCTTATTAATCATTTTGCTTCTATTGTTTAATTATCCCAAGCATCACCAGTACAGACCAGTGCTTGGCTCTCGCAGAACAAATCCCAGTGGCTGCAGAAGGAGTGGGCACAGCTTTGGGGGCAGCATAGGCAAAGGAGGATTTAGGGCTCGGCAAGCATGGCACAGCACTCAGCTCGGGGTCGCACCACACACAAAAACCCTGGCTCCCCTGTCACAGGTTGCCTTTCTCTCCAGGTACACAACAGCAGCCTTTTTGGCTGTTTAGACATCCTGAAAACACTGCCACAAATATATTTTAGGAACTGGAAGATCAGCTGCTGCTTAAAATCCTCTGAGAGCTGAGAAACTTAATCAGATTTATAATAGGCCCCACAACCACTCCAGGTGAATCAAACTGAAGATATTGCCTGTGTGTCATTTAGAGTAAAGAGGGATTTAAAAAGTATCTTCATTACACCCTACCAGTCTGCTAGGATTTTCTTTTAATGAGTAGTCTTCATTGGGAATGGACAAAAACTCTCCACCAACTGTTAAAGAAGGTGGTAAAATGGATTAGCGGCTCAGAGACAATTGTCACAGATTGTGTTTGTTCTTCTTGTAAAGAAAAAAAAAACACCTCAGTTTTAATGAACAAATGCACATCTCCTCACCTCCCAAAATATTACTAACTGAAAGAAAATCTGTTCAAATTTTGACAACTTTCAGAGGTATTTTTTTGGGGTGGAGGGGACTTCTGTTTGCCAAATTCCTGTCTGCAGGAAAGGAGAGAAGGCAGTGATAGTATTTGGTTCAATTTTTTTGCAAATACCAGTTGCGATCGAGATAAGCCCTTAGCTCTGGACACTAGAACGATCCGTTTCTGTGCACAAATACAAGCCCACATCATTTGCAAACTGGAGCTTTAGAATCAATGACTGCTGCTGCCCAGAGCTGCACTGGGTCCTGCCAGCACGGGATGGGACTGCACTTCTTCACGGAGCTGCCCGGGATGCAGCACGGGGTCTGCTTTTGCCCTCGGTGTCCCACCCTGAAGCACTCACAGCCTGCAGCTTGCCACTAGGTTTGGGTACCTGCCACAGTGCACTTCATTTTGCTAAGCAAACATTTGCAACACAAATATAATTACCTTTCTCTCTGGTAGTCTTTGCGGTCCAAATATTTTCACTGGAATGCTTATTCACATTCAATTAAAAACTTAAATTACCTTTATAGTAATACCAGATTATTGTTATTTTTATAAAGACTGAAAATTCAACTTTTGCTTCTTCTGCTGAATGTGCAGAGATGTCTCCCTTTGGAGGCCTCAGCCTGAGTCTTTCATGATGCATTCATGGGATATAGACTGGCTGGTTATCAGGTAATATTTCATACAAAGGCCAAACCTTTATTTAACAGTCAGTCTTCTATTGATTCACGCAGGCAGTAATGGTGACTAACAGAGCTGTGATTCATTGGCATCTATTGGTATCAGGGGGCTGAGGTTTTTCTGCTCTTCACAATGTCTTCCCTCTGCTTCCCCTAAACCCATATATACACCATTCTTTTAAAAATACAGAGGAATAAAACGAGAAGACTATTTTTTAGCAGTAGCTCTACACCTGTAGTAAAATTCACATTTTTCTTCGTGGCATAGCTACAGCTATTTTAGAGCCACATGCAATTTCCTAGAACCTCCCAAATTTACCTACTATGTTGTTTCTTCTTTTCCAGCTATATAGGAAATATGAGATGAACTCAAGTATATGGGTTATAAGAAAACAGCAGGTGATTCACGACAGCTACAATACTTAAAAATTAGCTATTTGTCCACTTTATAAATGCACTCACACAGTACCCTGCCCAGAAACGATCCATATTTTTCCCCTTGAAATAAATAAAAAAAATCATAGTCTTGTTCCCACGTAGCTGCTTAGAGTACCTTTGACTCAATCAGAGAAAAGAAATAGCAAGGCAAGAGTCTCCAAAATAAGAAGTATACTCATACACTTTCAGAGTATTTCAACTCTTAGTTCTAAGTTTAAAAATACAAACAGGTTGCATGGTTTGCGGTAGTGAAGTTTTGGAGGCACCTCTATCCCTACAAAGTTGTTTCAGAGTTTCAGAGCAAGAAGCAAGACCCCTCAGCAGCTTGGTCTGTGGTCTGTAGGCACCAGCCTTCTGGTTCATCTGGCTCCAGACTCATTGCTTGTTTTTACACAGAGAGGTGGCTGCATCTCTAGGACTGTAAGGGCCAACAACTTGGAACAAAGCCACCCACACCACTGTTAGTGAACAAGCCCCTGCCAAATCCTCTCAGCTGTACTCTCAAAGAAGCAGACACAAATGGCTTCAAACTGTGGTCTGAAATCACAGCTTGAACCCTGGGTCTCTCATTCTTGAATGACTTTGAGAGCTGCATAGCAGGCAACAAAACCCCAGACCTTCTTCTTGCTGGAACCTCACTAGCTCCTCATCTTTGTACTTCCACTTCCCCTCATCATCATCATCCTACCCAACAAGAACACGAGCACCAGGCATGAAATCTTGGCCTTGTTAAATCAAGTCTGACTTTTACCACTTGTGACAGTGAGGCCAGGACTTCATTACAGGCCCTCTTTCCTCAGGCCTAAGTAACAGCAGCCAGAGCTTCACCTGGGGTAAAGCTGGGCCACTGCATGATTTTGTTAATTAGTGGGTCATGCGTTGATGCTTGCAGACACACCATTGACTGCTTCTGAGGAACTCTGAGCCCAGTAAATCCCAAATATTTGAAATTCAATCTCTAAGGCCAGTCAGACCGAACCCACTATTTTTTCTTTTATTTCTTTATCTTCTGCCTCACAATCCACTGTTAAAATCTTTTCCCTCGGAGCCTGTCAAAGCTGCCTCCCCAGGGCTCTGCCCTATTGTGCATGGCCTCATGCCGTCCCTTTGTAATACCCAAGCCGTGCAGTTGATGCTCAGACTGAATTAGCAAGCAGACCTGTGTCTGATCTGCAAACATACCTCCAGCCTTATTTTCCTTCCCTTAATGTATTCCAGTCTATGCCTGGGTAGTTAAAATCTTCCATTCCTACCACTCTCTCCTTTTTACATGCCTGTTTTATTTGCACAGTCATTTCACAGTCCAGTTGTTCTTTCTGGTCAGGTGGCCTATAAAATATTTCTATTACTAGTTTACTCTCTGAAACATCTCCAACTGCAGCCCGTAATGACATAGCAGGCCCATTCCAGCCTCTCTCAGATCCCCACTTTCAAAGGCTAATAAATCCTTTTTCTTCTCAAATAGCTCTCTCTCCTCTCGTTCCTTTCTCTTCCTCCCCAAACAATCTAAACAATCTCTACTCTTTAATGTTAATACCTCTGTTATCTTCTAAGGAAACAGCAGTTGCATCCATACCTATTTCCCAAAGGGCAATGCCTACGCGTACAGCTAAATTTCTAGCATCCTCAGCGCAAGGCAGCAATAAGCACCCCCCTCCTTGCATTCCCTGTACAAATATAACCTCTTCCCGACCGCATCTGGGACTGATGGCTTTGATGTTCCTGGTCAGGGTAAGCAGGGCTGGTTCTCATTTCTGTCCATCTTCCAGCAAGTCTCCGGTTCCCCAACTGCTTCCAATTTGTCTGGGAGGGAGGATCTGGTTAGAGTCAAGGATTTCTACTTTTTAATGTCTCTTCTACTGTATCCCATAAATATATTTAACTAGCCTTTCCCACTCCCATCACAAGAAACCTTCCTTCTGCCTGTGTTGTGGTGTGGGCTGGCTGCAAACAGGAGTGTAAGACGAACTCAGTGCTTGGGGCTGAAATTGTCCTTGAGGTCTGCGCTGCATACCTTGACCTGCAATGCCTCAAATTCCTCCAACTGCATTTTCTTAGCATGTGTTTCTGCTGCAGTGGGAGAGGGACTGGTACCTCGGGAGGTTCTGCTCAGCCAGGACTCTGCAGCTGTTCCTGGTACTTGTAGCCTTACGGAGGCAGACACAGCTTTGGGCAAAGCCCTGAGCTCTCCCTCACAATACTCCCTAACCATGTGCCCCACGGGGAGGTGAGACCAAATGCCTTCTCCTCCCCTATAATCCATCTGTGTGAGGATGCGGGAGCACAGATGCAGCATGAGCTGTGCAATGCTCCTGCACATCTAGCCTGCCATGAGCACCACACAAGGTGGCCTGGCCAACTTTTTTTTAGAGTAGCCAGATGAGGAGTTCATGGACATCTCAAAGTCTAGAGCCTCCCAAATCATGCTCAGAACATCCCTGGAAGCTGGGACGCCCACATTCTTTTGCCATCTTTGACATGAGAAACTAAAAACCAGCAAATCTCACACTGAGGAAAAAGTCAGAGGAGTGGCTTAGGATTCACTCCCATGTGCCAATGGTTACTAGTGTGTTTTTAAGCACCAGGCCAAAGTTTGAGCAAATTTACTCTATACTAAACTTAAATATGCTGAAAAAGAAATCTGGCCCTGAAATGACTTGGTCCTACGGTGACTGTAAAATGGGATTTAAAACATATTTCTATTAGTGATCTGGACAAGAGCTTGGGAGGGGTGCAGAGGGATACAGCCAGCACAGTTTACAGCACCCAGCAATCCACCCTGCTCACTGCTCCAACTTGTTATTAGCCAAAAGGAAGAGAAGAGAAATTTCCTTCTTTTCCTCTTCCACAGTCATGCTGCAGCCCTGTGACCAGGTTCTCCACAGAGCCCCATGTTGCTCCCTGACACCCAGGGCATCAGCTGGACTCTGCACCACAGGAAAGCTCCGTGTTAGTTAGCACTATGGGCATTACTCCCACAAACACCACCGTCACGCTACATACATCCAACCAGGCTGCCAGATGGTTTTGAGCCAAGCAGTGGTCTCAGAGCAAGCAATGTACAGCCCTGGGAAATCCCTGAGAAGTCCAAGGGCAGAGCATCGACCACTCTAGTTTCCCAGCTGTTCGGTTCCCCGCTATGAGCAGCGCTGGCTTTGCAAGCTGTGCCACACCTGACCCCAACAGACTGCCTGCAAATGCACCCCAAGCCATTTTTGACTTGCATAGTGGTAGGAGAGCTGCTGGCAGGGGTGGAATCTCCATCCCCTTCCATGCTGGCCCAGTGAGCTGGTGATGCTTCCAGCAAGCACATGGCTGAGGTGGTCCCTCCAGAAAACAGCCCCCCAGATCTCCGTGACATCAAGAGCAGAAGGACCGGGTCGGAGCAACTGCACTCCAGTGCTGCACCTGAAGAGAGCACTGGAATCACCAGCCTCTTCGCCCGTGTGAGTGGAGCTGGGAACATCCAGAGTACATATCTTCTTCTAATCTTGGAAGAGCTCCCATTGTGGTTTCCCAAACCCTGGTGTTGACACATCTTGTTGGGCCTTACAATACAGCAGTTGGACTTGGTCTGTACTGAGTCAGACGGATCCCGCTTTTAGCCTGAGACTATTAACATAACATTTTAGTCCCTCCCACTCCTCTTCCAAACTGACACATGGTACAGCTGAAGTTCCTAAAAATCTAGGAATCTGTTTTTCCTTGCAAGCCCAAAAATTTTTAAAAAAGGTTTAGAAGAAGTTTCAGGAGAAGTTTTCCTGGACAAGGTCTGATTCATTCCTCCCATGGACACACATGGGGTCAAATACAAGACTCCGAGTCAATAGCTGTTAAGGGCTTGGTCCTCCCACTGATTTTGTATGTGACCAAGGTGAATGAATTTTACCACTTTATCCATAATTTTTCTCATCTGGAAAATTGGCTACTAAAGATAATCCAAACCCATATGCTTTTGTGAGATCAAATTTTCTGACAATCCTGCCGTATTCTCAGAAAGAAGGGTGAGTTTATTAGGAGTTATCTGGTCACCCGATAAAATAGAATGATTAAAATGTGTTTTTTCTCTTCTAAACGAAAGTTTTTACCATTATTTACATGAACAGAGATGATACATCAGGACAGGTCATGAAGCACGGGTGCCTTACAGCATCCCCACAGCTATATGCGACACAAGTAGAGGAAGCTGGGCTGTTACACGGACACACCAGCTCCTTTCCCAGCTCATTGCACAGCCTGTCCTCATTCCAGAGTGCTGAACCAAGCCTCAGCTGCTGGAAGAAGTCACCCTAGGACACTGCCAGGAGGAGGTGCGGTGGCGCAGGGCTGAGCATCTCTGCCCACTGGCGCCCTGCTGTTTGCCCTCCTCTTGTGCAAGTGGTACTTTGGCTGAAAAGAACATCGGCTAAATGGCAGGATCGGGTTCAGAGGCTGGGAGGCTGTAGTTCTGTGGAGGGACCCCAGCATTCGTATTATATGGCATACAGACACAGTTTTGCTGGGTAAATGACACAGTTAAACAAGGTAAATCAACAATGAGAGAGACGATGAGAAAATTATATTGACTGTAATGTTTACAAACACTCGTCACCTTCCAACTCACTGATGAATTGGTAATTTTTTTGCTGGAAGAAAAGATCCCTCTTGCTTTAAAGAAACCTATTTGATGAGGCACAAGGGAGACAATTAAACATTTAATTCAGTTTGACCTGCTCTGTCATTATAGCTCTTTGTTTCCCCATCTTTGTCTTTTACTCTGACCTTTAGGATTGGGTACTTCGTGGTGTATTTTTTTTTTTTTTTGACCAGGTCAGATCAAACGGATCCTGTTTCCCAAAGATAACGTGAATGCAGAATATTAATGCAGCCTTCCCCTATTGTGTCCCTTCGCCTCCCTTCCCCCAGTTTCCCCCACACCCCATATGCCTCCCCCTGCCTGCAAGCTCATTTGCACAAAAGCACACCGAGTCCCCACTCAGCAGCCCACCTTGAACAAAACACTCCAGGACTCTTGAAACAGCAGAAGTGCTAATCAAGCAGGGCCCTGTGCTGTGTGCTTCTGCAGTGGTTGCCTGGCATAGAAATGGGCTGTCTGGCCGCAGCTATGAGGTAACGTCTGGCTTTTTTGCCAAGCTGCAGAACTAGTCAGACACTCCCTGGAACAACATTTCTTCAGGAAAAAAAAAAAAAAAAAAAAAAAAAAAAAAAAAAGGAAAGAAAGAAAAGTTAGGCAAGAAATGATCTTCCAGAAACTTCCTTGCATCTTTCTGTGTTTCTCTCCCCCCCCCCAGGATTTTTTTTTTTTTTTTTTCGAAAAGTTATATAACCAAATTACTTAGAATGCAATGGGTTTCATCAGCTGATTTTGGGCAGTAATCTTATGAAACTGATTTCTCACACTAGTCACACTGGAAACTCGGAAAGGGGAGTGAACGCACACACACACAATATACACACACAGATGTACCCCACTCTTTTTCCTGCAACATAATCTAAATCCATCAGCTATTTTTGGATGCAAACTGAAATAGAGCAATACGAATTCAAGCAAGGCAGAGCTAACCTGCATCTGCAGCATTTTTTTTTTCAGAGCCACTGATTAATCTAATTAACCAGTTAGAGGAATTTTTCCTTACACTGCAGCAGCCCTTCTCTTTCCCCGAGAAATTCCTTATTTTCTGAGGTTGCATAGTACTCTGTATTCAGTCCATTCTGCTTTTTATAATATCCCTGACAGCTTTATTTTTTTTCTTCTTGGAGAAAAGAAAATACATAGTTCATTTTTCTGCAGGGAAGGCTGAAAAATAGTCTGACGAGACACGGCTGTTCCTTTGGAGATTAAAGCTCCCCGGCAAAAGCTCTTGTATTAAATACGTGTATATACCTCAGTTAACAATTTAGGCTTGTCCCTGGGTGACACCCTCCAAAGAGTTAATTCCTGAGAAGCAGCAGCTTTGAAAAGGTGCAAGAAGGAATGTCTTGTCCTCAGGGCAGGAGCAGCCAATGGAGCCGGGTGCCGGTGATGTAATGCTCCCAACCTGGTGCATCATTGGTTCCGGAGATGTTAGACTTGATAGGATTTTGGAGAGTTTGGTGAAAGGAGCCTTAGCAGAAGAGCCTGTAAATTTCCCTGCACCAAGGACATTTCACTTCAATTCTCTAGTGTTCTTCAGCCGGGGCACGTCTAGCTGGGAGAAGTTTGCTCTGACGATAACACTTCTGCCTTGTGTCTTCTTGGTGCTGTTTAGCTATTCTGCATCCTGCTATCTGGGAGGCATTTCTCTGAAGTCAGACTGTGCTGGAATTACTTCTCCAGCCTGCCCATGAAATTGAAATGAATTTTTAATAAAAAGCAGTTGTTTTTTCTCTGACTCACCTCTGAACTCTTAATTGTTTCAGGCACCAACTTCCATTCCCCCAGCTTCTATTACTTTCCTAGGTTTTCATCTGCCCAGTCTTATTTCTTTAGCTGATTACTTCATGAGGAGATGGCTGATGATGTCTTAAATGAACCTCTCCAGTCTGGGCTTGCTCAGGAGGAAGCTGCTTCAACCACCAGCTCAGGAACATGTAGCCCTTCGCATGCCAAGGTCCCAGGCTGCAGGACTCGCAGGAGAGCAGCTGCAGTCCCCGAAGCTGCCTGGCCACGGGAGCACTAAGTAGCTGCTTTGAACTTCAGCCATGATTCAGTCACAGAATCCTCTGAGATTCCCATCCCTTTCTTTTCACTCGCTTTAAATGAAATAAAGAGTCTTGTAAAACCTACAGGGGCGATTAAAGCTTGAGTCAAACCAGGGAGGAAACAGAAAGTGCAGAAGATGTTCTCAGACGTCTTCCACGGGTCCCCTGGAGACGCTGGCACTGGCGATGCTGAGGTCAAAGCAGCGGCACACAAAGCCCTGGCCAGCCCACATTTCTCTGGAAGCTCAGAGCCGTTTGGTTTCCCGTCCTTCCCCTGGGCACCCCGAGGAACCCTGCCAGTTGCCAGAGGCCAAAGATCACACAAGTGCTGCGGAGAGGAGAGCTGCTCCAAGATACAGACGGCTTAGCACTGCTCAAGTTTGCTTTGTTTCCAGGCAGGAATCTGAAATCCTGAAACTCCCTGAAAACTATGGGGAAAATGTAATTTCTGTTCAGGTTTTAAATTTTATTTCAATAAAATCACAATGTGCATTTTGATGCAGACTTTTGAAATAAATACAAAAAATCTGATTTACTATTTATATAAAGAAAATTAAACTGAAATATTTCATTCCAGAAATGGAACTTCTTCTGTCACCTCTCACTTTTGTCTGAAGTAAAACAGTTTCAGTGAAACTGGCTCAGGTCAGTGGCCTGCTTGAATAGCAATGGAACGGCGCCTTCCCTAGGCCTCTGCTTGGTGCGATAAGGAGGGCACGAAGATGAACTAAAGGAAACTTTGCACCCCCTCTCCTTGTGCTGTACAAAGGGATTATCTGTGGCATACTTCTGCCTTCTTTGTGTAACACCATCTTAAAAACCTTTGAGAGAATGAGATCTAAAGCTAACCTAGAGAGTCTGTTCCACTCCCTACATCTCCTAATAAGCAGAAAACTTTTCCTAATATCCAATCTATTTTTTTTTCCTTTCCTGCAAATTAAGCTGATTTCTTTTTAAGCTGATATCCTGCCTCCAGTGGAAAAGGGAAATAACTAACCATCATCCTCTTTAAATCAACCTGCTCCATAGCACCAGGCTATTGCCGTGCCTCTACATTATTCTCTTCTTCCCCAGACTAAACCAGTCCCATTCTTTCAAACTTTTCTTCTCACTGATGATATCTAAGTTTCAGATATTTCCTTTTGTCCATTGCCTGGGATTTTGTCTATATTTTTTGAAGGTTTCCAAAACCAGACCTAGGATGTTATGTACTGCTGACCAATGCACTGCTGTATCTTCTCACCCTGCTTATCAGCACAGGCAAGGAGAACAGCGATTTCTTCTCAGAATAATGGCTGATAAAACCTAGAGGGTGGACTGTCAACCATGTAGGTCTCCTGCTTTGTGACATTTTGTTGAAAAAGTGTCCCTGCTTGAGTTGCTTTAAACAAAGAAAAACCAGTCACATTCCACCTCCCCATCTTCCCAGAGGAGTAGTGATGCGCAGTGTACCCTGAAGGGAATACATGTATTTCTGGTAACTTTGCCCAGTGTTTCCACAGCTCAGCACTTAGCTGGACTTTCCGTGTGCTACTAGCTACCTATTCGTTTGTACTGACTTTCCAGTATTGTAAAGCCAGAATATCTCATAAATGCTGATGAGGTAATTGTCATTACTGGTAAAGGAGGGAGGGATTTAATGGCAAGTTGTTGCTGCCTATGGAAAGGAAGACCACAGACCAGCCCTACTCCGCGGCGGCACATACATTGGTTATGTGAAGCGTTATCAGTTAATTTAATTCTTCTGAATGCATGGGATGCAGTCCATCCTGGGTCACCTTGCTCATTCTTCTCAGTTGAAACATGTCTGTCATCTGCACTGAGGTGGTAGAGGTTTGTTACTGCCAGAGAGCCTTGACCTCTCATTTCTTTCTTTGCTCTGTTGAGTAACATGAGGTTTTGCTCTACCTTGATGAAAAGAGTGCATCATTTCACTATTACCTAAGCTGAGGTATTAAGATGAAGCTACTGTACAAGCACACAAGACCGAGTTTAAAGCCCCACCACATAATTTGTTTTAGCACTGTGTTCATGGATTTTGACGAAGAAGCCTGTGACAGTAGAATGTAATGACAAAGCAATGCATCCCCACTGGTTCTACAATTCTCTTTCCCAGCAACAGCAAGACCACCTTTTCTGTTCCAGACCTTTCTAGCGCCTAAGGAGACATTTTGTGTTGGCTTTAGAAAATGAGAGTTACAACAAATAAATGTGCTGTGCCCAGGCCCCGTCTCTCCCTGTAGACGCTGTATGTGGAGAAGTCAGGTATGGCTGTGCAGGGTGTTTGCTGTGTGGTTTATAGAAATGCATCTCATTTGTGACTCCAGCTAGCCGAGCGTCTCAACACTGCTGTAATAACAATGACAGCTGTGTTTGGAGTTGTTGTTTTTTCTGCGTGTGTGCTGCTTTGCTACAGGGAGTCTTTCCATTTACTTCAGGCAGTTTGAGAAAGGGCCTTTGCTCTAGCAAATATCTGCTGCAGCACAGACTTCCATACAAGCCAGCCATTAAAGCAAACCACAGGGAATATGCATGTACTCAGGGAATAAAAATGAATAAGGAATTTGAAAATATGACAATTTCCAAATACCCTCTGATGTGACATGGAAGTCCAGTGGACAACCAAATGTGCTACCAAGTACTCTGCCTTCCCACAGTGTTTGGAAATCCGTGCAACCGAAATATGCAAAAATGTCAGCCTGCTCACAACCACTCGTCAGCCTCATCCCCAAAACTCCTATCATGTTGATACTTTAAAAGTATCTGCAGATGCCTTGCTGCAGGGTGACACGTAAACCCTTTCTCTGGCAGTCCCTGGAGCACGGGCACTCAGCCTTGCAGCCAGCCCCATCTGACAAAGTATTCCTGCTCCTTCAGGTACAGACAGGCCCAAAGTGAGCCACAGAAGCAAATAAAATTACTCACCCATGCCAGTGACTCCTGTAGGAGGACCCCCAATTTAAGATGTTTCGATGTTTTACTGTCACCATGTTTTTTCATAAATTGCTTGCATTTGAGAGCCGAAAAAATTCCACTCCACAGGAAATAAAGTGTCAATTTAAGTGTTAATTATATTTTCATATCAGAACATAAACTCCAGTTTGTAAGAACATGGGAGTCCTTAAAATATGTGGTAATAAAAAATTGAAAACAGCTAGTGTTCTTGAATCAATTTTCACATTTATAACTTTAAAGAATAGTTCCCTTTTTCTATCTCATTTTGTCAGCTCTGAAGTATGTATGGCTTTCTGCTTGCCTTGTTATTTCATCAAAATATGTCAGTCTGTAATTTGCAGTGTTTCTTTCGATTAAAACAAATGCCCCCCTCCACAACAAAAACAAAAACAGAAACAAAAATGCAGAAGCAAAGTCTCGATAATATATTAAACTATTTGGGCATGGTAATCTGAAAGAGCATGTATTATTTATTCTGTCAACTATAATGAAAACGGCAAACATTCAATCTGTAATGTGAAGAAAATATCCTTCTACTGCTATTAATGGCTGCTGTCTGTGCTGTATACATCACTGGGAATTTTCACAGGTCATTCGCATCATAAATGAACCACAAACAATCCTGTAGAAGATACTGGAGATACCAGACTTACCATAATATCTGAGGGCTTTCTTTGGAATCACAAAAATTGGACCTTCCATACATATGATTTACTTTATTTACTGGATTTCAAAATTTTAAATCCTTCCAAGGTCATTACAATAATGAGAAGCAGAAAGTTAAAAGATGCTGACTACAGAGTTTGCAGAACCTTTCCGATACCTTCTAAGCACTCATTTCTAATTCCTAAAACTACTGACTTCTTATTTTTAAGCTTCTCCAAACTCCTGCAAATCCCAGGAGCCTGTAGCAGTCTTCCAAACCTCTAGCAGTACATTTACTTTCTGCCGAGTTAACTACTAGACCTAATTAAACAACACTGTCTCATCTGAGTGGATGATATTCTTGCAGTCTGAATACAAATTAAAATTCCAATTCTGTTAACATTCAGGTCAGTTCATCAGAATAAACCTCTTTAAAACTGGAAGACTAAAGTGATTTCAAAGTCAATCATACTCAACTCATTTTTAAGGATGCCATTTGTACTAGTCTCTATTGGTTCCCTTTAAATAATAATAATAAAAAGAACTAACAGTTCTCAGATCAGCCTAATTCAATGAAATAAAAATAGGGAATTTTACATGAAGGGTTGCTAAAGAGCTTCAGTTTCCAAAGGGCAGGCATGCAGTCCTGCGTGTTGAAAATTGCACAGACAGTTGCCAAAACAGCATGTGCAAATTAGACATCGTTCACATAATGAACTTGTTAGAAGACTAATTCAAGATTTGCATGTGGAAATCCGAATGTAGAGCTACATTATTCCTTGTGAATGCAGATGTATCTATTAGCGTGCGTATTTTAGCAGATGTTATTTTGAAAACAAGATCCCAAGTTCTCACAGTACCAAAATTAATAACCAGAGACTGAAATTTCTTGGAGCACTTCTCTCTTACATAGGACATAAGACTAGACAATCTGAAATGTTGAGTTTTCAGCTCACCCTCATAATAGATTTTCTGTGTGAGCTCAGGGAAATTATATTACTTTTACCTACCTTTGTTTACCTATCAGTGAAATGGCTTTAATATTCCTTTTCTGCCATCAAATGCACACTGTCAGAGTCAATTAGTGTTTGTAATTCTCTTTAAGCTTTGCAAATGATCACATGTTTTAGAACAGAATTAAAACTTGAATTGTTTAACCCAGCTATTTTCTTACTGCAAATGCTAATCATTTGGCAATAATTTTCTCATGTTAAAAAGGCGGAAAAAGAGTAAGGAGAAACAGAGACAAATCCAGGTATACTGGCAACCTTGGGGGTAGGCTGGGCCTTCATATTTGGAGCTGGCATTTTAATAAATCAGTAGGCTTTTGATGAGGGTGTACAGAAGAGTGCAGAAAGCAGAAGCTGTGCTTTCACCCACCAAGCACGAGAACGCTGCTTTTGGTTTAGTGTGGTAGGGAACCTACCCCTCCCACTAATTGCTTAAAATGGTGACTTTCAAAATGTGCACGCCATGGGTGATTGTTTTAGGGTTCAGCTGCACTGATGACAAATGCAGCCTTTGCTTAGCATTCGGTTTGCACATTGCAAAAATACATACACATACCCGGGATTTAGGCCCTGCAATAATTCTTTTAAAAGCACAATGCTATTTTCAGCATTATCTTCATTTTATTCTCATTGAAAATAATCGCTGCAATTTAGAGAGTGTCTAATGCCCTGTCGTTATCTCCAGATCTCTTGTAGTAAGTATGCTGGCATCCAGTAGTAAACCTAAAAGCTACGTAGCTTTTCAAGTTGCAGCATGTTAATCTTGTTCAGTATGTAGAACGATCTCTCTAATTGAAAAGATAAATGCAGCCTGGCCCTATAGGTACTGTTTGCATTTGAAGTCCAGTAAATGCTAGGAAAAGAAAAAAAAAAAAAAAGAAAAAAAAACGCACACCAAACCCACAGAAACAAAACTGATGGAAGTGTTGGTTTTGAACTCAATAACCACATATGATGTGGCCTGCCCAAGTGTGTTCTCTTCACAAAAACTGAAGGTGAGTAGTATTCAAATCGCCTTAGAGAGAAAGAAATTTGCATTCAGGAAGACTTGAGGACAAGCCTAGTGAAATCTTGACTTTTTCTAAGACACAGCAAACAGCTTGCTGCCTTCATTAAGAATAAGATACCACTGGATGGTTTGTGCCCTAACCTGTTATACTGACACAGGAGATGTAAACCAACATGTTGATACTGACTCCAGTTTGCTTGGAAATTAACAGATCTTTGATTTCTGACTGGTCAGTCAGCGAGAAAAGCAAGAGGAAAATGCATTTTACAATAAAATCAATAGGACATATTTTGTGTCTATCACTATTTTATCTGTTCCTTGTACCTATTCAATTTCCCTTCCAATGCTCCCCTTTCTCTCCCCTTCACAGAAGCTGATGTCTCCTGAAGGACACAACAAGAAAGCATGGACTAACTTTTCCTAAGTATCAGCATATTATTAAAAGAATTATACTCCTGCACAAGTAACCTTGCACAGTGCAGCCATCGGTATTTGCCATCCTCTGTAGTATGGCACAGCTACTTTGTGGAATAACCTGAGATGTCTGTATATGCCCATGGTCTGCTGGTTCTCAAATCCAGACAGGGAGGAAACCTTCCTCAGAAATCTAGTATAAGCACTAAAGGAAAAAGGCTATAATATGGATCCTGAATGTTTGCTGCACATCACACATTCATGTGGTTTCACTCACTCTGCTCCCACTCTTGCTTTCAGCTGGTTGGCAATACCCAAGGGTGTGGTTTGCGTGTGAGATTAGACAGGTTGAGAGGCAGGCTTTTATCATTGTTCCTGCAGTGCATGTGAAATTTTTTTTATGTGTTCCTACTTGTAATTTTATCACTTGGTTATTATTTCACAGTGGTTTTTATTGCACTTTTTACTACAGGAGTCTTGTGGGTACTGGTGTTAGCTATTGGGGAGCAAGCTTCAGTCGCTGTAGTCTGCCTGTGAAAAACAGGTACTTAGGTGGCCAGCAGAAGTTGTTATTTTCCTTCTGCAAAGTGCATGTTGCGATGAAACCTCAAAGATGCCAGGTTTAGCTTATTGAAAAAGCTGTCTGTGCTATTGCTCCATACACATCCCAAAGAAGTTTCTAACACTGTGCAGCCCAGGCAGAAGAGTGCTTGAAAGAGCTTACAGGCAGGCAGGTTCTATTATCCGAATTGGGTCACTCATTCCTAATTATTTATAACCTCTATCTGCAGTGTATTGCACAGCATGATAAGTACTCTGTAACGGGAAGCTTCCTGGACATCCAGCTTTGGCTGTTTTCTCTCACAAGGAATCCCTTTACAGAGTTCCCTTGGGCATGTAAGACTGCTGCTCGTCTGCTGGGCCTCGGGGCAAGTCAGCATTGTGGATGTGCTCTCTCCTGACCTCCAGCCATCCTCAAGAATAACATTTGCAGACTCCTTGTAAAGCTTCCGATAATGAGGGCTCCCTCATTACAAAGTCTAATTATGGGAGTATGATTGTAGGGGACACAACCTTAACATACAGGCTTCCGTGACCCTTTTCTTTCCCCCGTTTATCTGGATGCCGCACCAAGCTGGAACTGGCAGCACGCAACTAACATCCTCACTGAGCGTTCCCCTTCAGTCCCACTCTTGCAGTCAGTTGCAATCAGTTTGATGAACTGGTGGGTCAGCAGGAGAGAAACGAGGCATATTAGTCTTTAAGCTCCTTAGATAAAATGTCCCAGTGAACTCTGGCAAGAACAGGAATCGGAGTGGAACCCCGCAGTTAGGGGAGGGGAATTAATGTACGTTTGCTGGTTTTATTTTAAGGAAATCAATGGGTTTGCTGGAGACCGGGTGATGGAACACACAGCTGGTGGAATGGACAGCCAAAGATCACTATTTTCCTTTTAAGCAAATCAATGTGTTAATTGGGATTCTGGTGGGATTCTGAAGCTGCTAATGGAGGTGGGGGCCAGTGGAGGATCATTAGTCTTTATTGTAAGCAGTACAGTTAGTTAATTGGGGTGTGATTGTGTTGTTGAAAGAGAGAACAGGCAAAGAATGAAAAGTGATTTTTAAAAGCTGTCACTTTAAGCTCCCCCTAATGAAATGGATTTATTAAAAAAAAAAAAAATAAGGAAAGATATAATTTGTTTCTCCTTTAGGTCTTTGAACTAGGGGAGATCTTCATTTTGATGAGACCATTCACTTTTATAAGGCAGGTTTTTCCAGCTTTCCAACCCAGATTAGAAAGAAGTGAAGTCATCCTTGGAAAGTTACTATTTTATTTATTTGAGCCTTATGAAGTTGGTGGCAAAGCTTCATTATGCCAGATGAGATCAGATCTTCTCCAAACACCCATGTAGACACGGCTCCATGTTTTATTTCAACTTGGATTCTCTTTTTAATTTTTTTTTTTTTGATAGCCTGGGTGAAGATGCATGATTCCTCATAGATATTAGGGCTGTGCCTTAGAGATGATTTTCTGCCCACGTAATGAAAACCTTCAGGATAGACTGTGCAAAATCTAGATTTTGTGGAAAATCCTGCTTGTGATTTCATCCCTAGTTTATCTGACTGTGAGAAGTACTAAGGCTGTCCATGTTCAGACAGTAAGTCACTTAACTGAATGGCATAAAGCCTGAGCAGGTTCATTCCAGCTCTCAGTCTGCCCTCAAGATACCAGCAGCCAGGACTGGTTTATTGTCTCTGAAATAAAACCTGAATCTCACTGAAAGAGAGAGAGAGATTTCCCTTGGAGACCAGGTGGAGACCAAGTGGAGGAGTGGAAGCTTCTGTGAATGCACTGATGAGTTTCTCATGAAGGGGGAGAGTTATTTGCAAAACTGCCCTGGAAAACTGTGGAAAATTCTTTTAGGGGAGATTCAAAAAGAAATTTCTCTCTCTCTCTCTTTTTTTTTTTTCCTGTTTGGTTTAACCAAATGAAAAAGTGAAGTATGATATGAATCATTTAGGATGAGTAAAATATGTCACTTAGTTTGAAATACGAAGTATCATTTCACTTGTAAGCATTTAAAAAAATAAAACCAGGTACATTTCTGAAAGGTGTAGTGTTTCATGTAAGATGTTGAAAGGGAACATTTTGACTTGCTTAAATTTTAAGAATGAAACAACTTGTTAAGTTGAACGTGAATTCAGAAAATGTTGCAGTCGACCCAAATCTGTTTTCTTCAGAGCATAATGTTTTATCAAAATCTATCCCCCCGCACTAGCAGTAAATCCCAGAAATGCTCCATACACTGCACAAATTAGGCTCAAGGTGTTCTTAAGCCACCTCTCTGATCCCAGCTCAGAGGCTCTTTCTTTTTGCTGCCTGTCGGATGTACAGTACTGCGCAATCAACACTGGACTTCTCATAAGTTCACAAGTTTCAGACCTGCTCTTCTTTTCCCATTCGTAACACGCAGTACCCACCCTTATCATAATGTGATTCCTTAATCGTCTTGTTGAATGTTGAAAGGAAAGCCGGCAGACTTTCTGGTGTTGCTAAAAGCCCTCAGGCCAGGCTGGCAGATAACAGACCTCTTATTTATTTGTCTAAATAAGCATATAGCATGATGGATAAGCTGTCAAGGAAAAATCAAATCAATGGGGACATCGCTTCGAGGGAATTACGCATTACCTCTTTGCCAGTTCTGCTGCACTCTTAAAAAATATAAAAATTAACATAGTTGGTGGCTAGTGCCAGAAACTACATTTCAAGAATAACAGCGATATTTTCAATAGGACATTTCAACTGAAAGGATCCTGAACTACAGCATACAATAATCACAAAATTCATTTTAGAAAGATATTTAGCCCAGAAGTGAAAGCAGAATATGCATGTGAAAATGCAAATGACTCCACATATATGATTAAAAGGAGCTGAAGACTATTTACTTGTTCCAAATTTCCAATATTCTATATATATTTATTTTTTTATGATGTGTGTTTCTGAGAAGAAAGTGCAGGGGTTCCTGAGAACCTGAAAGCTTTTAGTAAACTCATAAAACCAGACACTGTAGGAAATGAACTTCATCCAAAAAAGAAAAGCTACTTTTAGAAATATAGCTCCATGTCTGGCCACAAAGTAATTAAGGTTCTTAAAGCCTTCCTGTCCAGATGAGTGACTGGCACAAAAATAATAATAACTATACAGTAATAACAGCAGTGACTTGTCACTGTAGGGAATAGTTAGCAGTAAACAACTTCCAGTAGAAGGGCCAAAGGAAAGGAGTGTGGAGGGGGCATGGTGAGGGGTAGTACGTGTGTGTGCCTCCGAGTGGGTAGGTGCTGGAGGAGATACAAGGCGAACTGAGACTCCTTGCCAACACAATGCAAAACATCTTGCTTTAGCGTTCAATTCATAAAAAGAATATAACTGAGTCATATTCTTTCCACTATTCAGCGTGTGTGTGACACAAGATGCAAATCCCATGTGTGATTCATAGAGAAAGATGTCACTTTTTCAAATACCTACATGAATTTAAGAACTGCTTCATGTCCAAACTCTGCCATTGCAGGGGAACCGGCTTTTCTCTTTTTCCTTGTCTTTCAGTACCCAAGGGCAGAACCCAGGGACCTGGCTCAGGCAGCGGTCACCCACCTCCTACAGTTTGATTAGCACTCTCCATTCTTTCTAGCATGAGTGGAAAAAAATTGTCATGTTACAGAACCAGGCCTGCAAAACTCATCCAGTTCAACTGGAGTTTTCCATGAACACTAACGGGCATGAGGCATGAGCCACAGAGGACAAGAAGGGGCTCAAATATGAGCAAAACTCATTGCAGAGCATCTTTTCCCAAACATCCTCCAAATTTTTGATACCCCCCATATTTGTGCCATGTGACAAACTTAAAATAGAAAATTCAGAAAAACTGCAAGTTCAAGTGAAGAGGCACCTCCTGAAGGTCACTGTGTGGAACTGATGGTCCCTCTTTTTCTGGACTGAAACTTGCCTCAGAGTAACGTGCAGTACAGTTACACTGCTTCCTTTTTGCATTGGAGGGAAGTGAAAACCCAGGAATGATATCTACTGTCCTTGGAAAATAACGAGGAACATTTTGTTTGGCATTTTTATCAGTGTGTTCAGTTGAGCAATTCACCACACCAGCATGCAATTCGGTGATTTAATACTTTCTTGGGCTGCCTTTGTATAAGATGTCATACTCTCAGATGAACACCCATTTGTTTTGAAAATTATGCCAGGTCTCTCTCTCTCTCTCTCTCTCTTTTTTTTTTCTTTTTCTTTTTCTTTTTTTTTTTTTTAGGAAAATTCCACTGGTAGCAAGAAAAAAAAAGCAGATTTTTTCTCAGTGAAATACAATTTAGGTTCTTTCTAACTATAAAGCCAATAAGAAAATACTTTTTTCTTTTTCTCAGGAAAATTTCAGTGAAAATAGAAATAACTTTCATTCATATTTTCCATGCAAATATTAGTCTTTAAAGTTAAATAAACTCATGCACACATATATATGTTTGTTGATTTGAACATGTATTCTGTCATCCCCTCTTCTCTATAATCCAAACTTGGCATGATATTCCACAACAGCGCTACACTGCTGGCATGGGGAAGCAATTTCTCGAAATAAGTAGTAAACTGCTACACCCTATGTTAAAAAGGAAGGGATAATGTCCCACAAAACCCCTTGCTTTGGCAGTTTTGTCCCTCCAAAAGATGCTTTTTAGAGAAGGTGCTAATAAGGCCATATAGATTCGTTCAGTGTAGAAGCTGGTTTAGAATAGAGGGATTCAAAAAACTGTGTTCACAGTCTCAACCTAGAGCTGATTTTCTACTGCATGTCTAAACACCCCTCTAAACATTCAGAGGCCATGGATGTAGGACTGGAAGGTCCTCTGAAGCCATCAAGCTCATCTGCTGCCGCTGTAGCTGAGTACAAAAGGGTTCAAGAAGCACTTGAACCTCCTGGGCACTGCTGTGAGGCTGTTCTCTTTGGAAAGCTTGAGTTCATCTGGCTGGAATCACCAAGCAAACCTCCAAGGGGCCGTTTGCTTCCACAACTGCAAAGGAAACTATTTCAGGCTCAGCTCATGGACTGCATTTGTAAATGGCACCCTGCAGAGTTCACACATCCTGGAGAAGCTGATCCACTGCATTACTTCTCCCTCCTTTTGTTTTTTGGTCTTGCAGCCCTTGCCTGGTTATGATTCACTGTCGCAGGAGGAAATGAAAGTGCAGCAACTGTTGACTTTTTAGCCAGGTAGACATACAGTTTATGGAGCAAAAAATCCAAAAGGAACAGAAGTGGGCTGAACGATAAACCAATTTCAGATGGAATAAACAAAGGAACAAAACGATCAGCAGCTAAGAACAACAGCAACTCTGAGCTCCAGTTTGTTATTCGGCCATCGCAGGGGGTTCTAAGCCAACGAGTGTTTATATGAGACCAAGGACGTGGACCACAATAAGAGCACAGCCAGGAAAATACCCCAGTGGTATAAACTACTTGCATTTGTGTTTCACTTCAGCCCATATCCAGGCATAACAAAGAGCATCTCCAAAAGTGAAAAAGGAACTTAATAAAAATTACAAAATGGACGCCTGTTGTAATCTATGACAGACCAGTAGAATACCGAAAGGGAATATGGCAAACTTTGAATGGGTGTGCGGCTTTTACCAGTGCCCTGAAATCTTTGTGTGTCCGTACAGGCTTTTGGTTTTGTCAACTTCAAATGGGGAATAGAGCATCCCGCATTTCTTACTG
This sequence comes from Anas acuta, assembly GCF_963932015.1. Taxonomy (NCBI): domain Eukaryota; kingdom Metazoa; phylum Chordata; class Aves; order Anseriformes; family Anatidae; genus Anas; species Anas acuta. The sequence goes on from NC_088994.1 coordinate 11,202,513, forward strand.
TGCATTTCCCCCTTCCCAAACTTTCATCAGGTTCTGATGGAATTGTTAATGCCCTGTGTCCTGTCCCCTCAGGTATAAATGCCACAATGGCACTGTTTTGAGATGCCAAGGAACAAGAAGCCAGCTTTCTTCACACGAGGGTTACCAATTCAAAATAAGGCTGACAGAGATGAAAGATGTTTTGTCCATGACGGCTGTTTGGCAACAAGACTGCCTGCCCATACACACTGAGTAAACTGCCTATGGGCACTTGCTAGATGGCAAGCTATGGGGAACCGGAGCAGACAAAACAGCCCAAGATGGATCAAACAAAATCACCTGCTGAGTTCAGATCAGCAGTCTCTACAGCTCTAAAAACTACTGCCTCTGAGTGCCGAGATGAGAGAAAAATAACTTCTCGGGTGCCATCAGTAGATACTTGCTTCTTGAAAAGCAATGCAATTTGCTATCAAACCAAAAACCACCCCATAGACCTATCAGAAATATCCTGTCTGTGTTTAAATGCACCTAAAGCAAGGAGTGATGACCCCATATCTAACTCTGTCCAGTTTTGACATTGGCATCCAAGTGACAGCCCTGTGGGGCTGAGTGAATTAGGGAATGTTGCCTGCCCCCACTCCTGAATTGTCCAAGGTGTCACAGGCAGACACTTCCTTTTGTCCTTTATAAGCGCAACCTTATGCTTCATTGCTTGTAACCCACTAACAGCTACAGGCTCCAAATCCACCTCAGCTCTAGAGACCAGTACAAACATGTTGCCCATCTCTCAAATCTCCAGTGTAGACATGCACAAAAAGGAGTACCTGCTCTTCTGGCTGCTAGGTCTGTGTACAAACCAGCTCATCATCTCTCCCAGGGAATGTGGGATGGGCTACAGCTCCTAATGTCCCCTAATGGCACCACAGGGAAGTACAAAATCATCGTTTGCCCAGGTTTGGACACAGAGAACTGAAACACCAGAGGACAAAGTGTCTGGTTGAGTCATGCGGGAAGTCCCTGGCAGACCAAGCAACTGAACCCACCTTCCACCTCCTCTCCTGTTATCTGCCGGCTGTCCCACTCCTCATGCCGTGTGAGGCTGTCCCAAAGCCACCCTGAAGATCCCTGACGGACCAGAGGCTGGGATATGTCTGACATGAAAGTAAGCCCACTGTAGCCCACCCAAGTAGCTCCCACGTTGACGCTGAGCTGCGGCACCCTCTGCAGTGTCAGACAACACCAGGTGCATATTTCCACCTGGATAGCAAAGGCGAAGAGAAGAATGGGATTTGTAACACAGCTGGGAACGGGATTCTGGGAGATGCCTCTAGCAGGAGACTTGTAAGTGCTACAGTAGAAGGTTAGCAGTTTATGTGGGTTGAAAACATACTAGGACCTTTAATTTTTATTTTTAGCATCCCTCCCACTTCCCACAGGTTCTGCTCCTTAAACCTCACTTGATTCCCTGCCTCAGTGGGAGACACCACTCAGTCGCTGTCTCCAGCTCAGGAGTCACATGAGAAGCTTGGGTAGTTTTCTTCTTTGAACCTACTCATTCAGAATAAAAAGGATAGTGGAAAAGCTAGAAGCTGTAGATCCACAAGCAAATCAGACAAAGTACCTCTCTATTCAGTTTGTATTTTGGAAAGTGCTCTCATTAGAATTACTACATTGATTGTAGCTATTTCAGAACACCTATGCAAATTCTATGAAAAAAATAGAATTAGTAATGGAAAAGTACTAATAAAGAAACTCTTTCAGATCTAACTTGGCCTAAAATTTAGGCTTTGTAATAGCAAGCTGTAACAAAGCTTATATTTCCATGACATTTTGTTTTAAATTCCAATGGGGAGGCGGGAGAAATGTTTAAACAAAGATTCTCTGTAGTCCTTGCTTTGTGAGGAACGATGTGAAGCCTGAGAAACTCATAGTCAGAGTTACTTAACGCCGATCTGGGTAGACACTGTCAGGAATTTCTGTTCATCTGAACATATGCTGCTTCTGTGCTCAACGCAGTAGCTTTGCTAGCAAGCTGGTGTAAGGGCAGTAATCTCTGCTGACCCCATAGAGCACAAGAGCCTAGAGCAGAATTTTCTCAGAGCTTGGTTCGAAGGGTTAATGGCTGTTATCTGGGCACACTTGCCTGAACTCTGGCCATCTGACAGCCAGGTGGCCAAGAGCCAGGGTTCAAGCAGAGCCTTGGTGAACTCAGCTGAGTCTGTATGAGGTCTACCTAATGTGGGTGCCTGGGTTAGGGTCATGAGCTCTTTTCCAGGAAGGGAATAGCTGGTGAAGAATTGCTTTCAGTGCTATTCAGTAAATAACTGGGTATAGTTAACAGATATAAGAAAACTGAGACCTGTCCTCCAGGCCTGAGATGAAAGTCCTGAGAAATCATCTTCACCAAGAGCTTTCCCTTTGTGGACCTAGGACAGAATTTTCCCAGCTCAGAGCTGGTCCTCAGGCGCTCTGTGGAGAGCAGGGATAGCCCACCTACAGATAACAACATGCTGACCAGTGAACCAGAAGAGAGGGTTGGGAGGAGTCTTATTTTACCAGTGAGGCTGGGTGGATTTCCTTTCCTTGAATTTTTTCAATTATCAAAAATATTTATGCATTATGGCAAAATCAAAACAAACCAAAAAACCCACCACAAACAACAACAAAACAGAAAAACTCAAGCATTTCTGTTGAACAGACAGCAACATGTGCATGTAAGAATGATGCTGTGGACCCTGACATAAAGGCTTTGCCAGTTTTCACTGTAGCTGCCTTAGTTGGGCCACCTTCCGATGCTCTGTGGTGAGACAGTAAGAAGTGGAGAGTTACGTACGGCATGAGGCATTTATAAATCTTGGAAGATGAAGTCAGCCTGATTGATAACAATGAAATGGGAACATGAAACATAGAAACGTGCTCCCACCACGCAGTGCAGGTAGAATGCTCCAGACTGGGAGACTTCATTGTTCTAAGTTATACAAATGTTTTCCACAGTTCCTGCAGGCCTTGAGAAAAATAAATAAATAATTAAATAAATAAAAATCAGTTAATCCAAAACCCAATTTTCTGTCCCAAAAAGGGGATTGTGTGTGGAAGAGGAATTTCAACAAGTCCCAGACTGATCATTATTCCTGCAGTCTAATACCACAGCAGGTACACCAGGAAATCAATACTGCTATCGAAGACTCAATGCAATGCAACGTTATTTTATACTGAAAAGGAGCCCAGCTTTTCTGGAACTCCTGGTTATCTCCTGCTGAACCAAACTGAGAATCTCATGACAACAGCTTGGTCAAGGTGGCTGGATGACCTTTTCACATAGAAAACATCCTCACGTCTGAGTCCCCCAAAGGACAACATCTTTACAAGTAGTGCCATGAAATATATGGCCAAGGTATGCGTTCATAGTTTTACTGAACCTGAAGCACCATTTTAAAAGTATTTCCTAATGTTTATTTGGCAGCAACATGAAAGGTTTCTGATAAGTGCCCATGTCTCCGTTGTTCCAGGCATGGTACCACCCTGGTGGGAGGCACAGCGCAGGCCCCAGGTTGGCACTTAGTTTAGTCTGGGCTTTGACCATCCAAAACATGCTTGAACCTCCTAAGAGAACATTTCAAGGACACTTCTAGGCAGACTTTTAATCACAAGGGGGGGGAAAAAAAAGCCAACACAAACTATTTGAATTATTTATTCCTGACAGTGTATTTTTAGACAGAAGAGGTTAAAATAAACTTTATCTGTAGGAAGCCTTAGCCTGATTGAAAACCCCTCCATATATTTGGAGTCCTGTTTAATAAGCCATCCAGACAGAGGGAGCATTCTTCTGTAAAGCCCGTTTGGCACAGCAGCCTGCAGCAAGAGCTGAGCAGGCAAATCCCACGGCAGGGGAGAGACAGCACTTTTTGACCCAAACAATGTCTAGACAGCCTGAAAACAGATAAATTAACAGGCAAGCAGCAGCAGCATCACCCAGCAGCAAAGTGGTGGATATTTGTCACCTCAGTGATGGGTTAAACGAAGATTCAAGGCCCCAGTATAGTCTTTATGAAACACAATGTACTCCAGCTGTCTCCCTCCCTCCTCCTGAGCTATTTACTGTGTTAACAGCTCCATGCAGAAAGTTCACATTCAGTGACATGGTAAACATTTCCCATCTTTTACAGGCTGCCCTAATGAGGCAGCAGGATCAGAACAAATTAGGGACAGAATTCCCCTGTCCCCTTGCTCACGGTGTAGGAGCAAATGTCCTTTACTCCTTGCACACCCTGCAGAATCTGCACTTCGCTCCAAATGCAGCAATTCGCAGCAAATGAAGGGGGATTTTTAGCCTAATGATGTAACAATATTTTTTAATGCAAGTCCTGCTTGAGGATGCTGTATTCGCTTTCCAGTCTGGCTCTGCGGCTGGAGAAAAAGCATGTTTGGCTATATTTAGTGGGGTTTGAAAAATAAATCCCGCTGCTAAAAGAAGCCCAAATAGTTTCAGATGACACTTTTGGTAGAAAAGATACGTGATTTCATTCACTGTGTTTACTGAAAATTATGCACACACAAATTACCTTAATGAGATGCAAACCTTGTCATTTGCATTTAGTGCACCAGTAACAAAATTCTGGTAGCTGCAATGATAGTATATTTAACATACAGAAAATAAATAATTTGTTACATCAATGCTGTCAAAATGAAACAAGCCAAACTGTGATTAAAGCAGTTATCATTAAACCAGAGGCTGACTTCCAGAGCTGTTGTGAAAACAGCAAAAGAAGCAATTTTCCTAAGTGCATTTCAAGTGATTGAGTAAAAATTGAACTTATGGTAGACTATGTTATAGAATACTACTTAAAGTGTTTGGATGATGATACTTCATAACATAGAAGCCTTTATGCAGTACAATTTAAACCCTTTTTTTTTTTTTTTTTTTTGTAGCAGAGCTTGAAAGCATATTAAAGATTGAGAGACTTCTGTCTGTGAGAATCAGCCCTTCCATTCTCAAATATGACAGCAAGGAAATTGTGTGAGATTCCTTGTGTATGTAGAAGGATGGAAAGGAGCGAGGCAGGACTTCTCATACCACGCAAGATGCATGTCCTGGCTCTTGCCAAGCAATATTCTGTGCATCTTCAGTATGGCAGAAGTTGTAAACATGTTGTATAATCGCATAACTGGGCTGTGACCCATTTGTTAGCAGCATAGGAAAAATACATCAAAGTCACAGATAGTCTCTTCAGACAGGCCTCGACAGATACCCATCTGGTAATAACCCCAGCCTGAAGTATGGATGATTTATAAAGGTGTTAAGGAGCTCTGCTTTTTTATACATATAAAAATCTCTGTTTAAACTCATACTGATTAACTATGAAGTACCAGGAAAAGAAAAATAATGCATTGTTTTAGAAACGGTGAAGAATTTACTGATGTGTAAGAGATTGTAGCCATATGAGAGCCAAACGCTGAGTTCTGGGTAGCCCTGATGATCTGCTATCCATTAAGCATATGCGAGGCTAAAGCATAGCAGCCCCAAACAATAACTGACCTTAACTGCCAGTCACTGTCTTGAATTTGACTGTGGCTGTCATCACAAGTGCCAAGAAAGGCAGTGACAAGCTATACTAGAAACCCTTCCCTTCCCTTCCCTTCCTTCCCTTCCCTTCCCTTCCCTTCCCTTCCCTTCCTTCCCTTCCCTTCCTTTCCTTTCCTTTCCTTTCCTTTCCTTTCCTTTCCTTTCCTTTCCTTTCCTTTCCTTTCCTTTCCTTTCCTTTCCTTTCCTTTCCTTTCCTTTCCTTTCCTTTCCTTTCCTTTCCTTTCCTTTCCTTTCCTTTCCTTTCCTTTCCTTTCCTTTCCTTTCCTTTCCTTTCCTTTCCTTTCCTTTCCTTTCCTTTCCTTTCCTTTCCTTTCCTTTCCTTTCCTTTCCTTTCCTTTCCTTTCCTTTCCTTTCCTTCTCTTTCAGGGGAGGATGCATCATTGTAGATAGGTATCTTCTGTGGTCTAGACTTAGAAGTTCTTACTCTATTGTTATATTGCTCCACTGGAAGGTTTGTAAGTCACACTACTTGTCAAAGTTATGAGGATGCTGAATCATTTTTATTAGGCATCAAAGTCTCCTCCCCACACCCTTTCATTTCTTTAACTGAAAGCTTCATTAGATTGCAAAATGGCACCTCTGTGCTCAGACAGGGCTGTGGGCAAATCAGGTTCTTTCCTTTGTTAAATCTGATTGATTTATTTCACATATAAAATGAGCAGTAAATGTTCAAGTTCTAAAAAGTTATTTAACGAGTGTCTGAGTAGAATGAAAATAGCTTTCTAAAATAGTGCAAATACTTATCATAAGCGTATTAAAGAGAATCTTCCTTTTCAGACGTTACCAAATGCCCGTAAATTCTTAGATGTTCAAGTAGTCAGGCACCCGAGGAAGCTTGGGATAACAATTAACAATGAGACATGCTGCTCGAGCAGCTTTTTGCAACCCTGAGTTCCGCAACAATTTAGGAAGAGGGTAGGTACCATTCTGCTTATTTTGTGGCAGAAGAACAAGAGGCAGATAATGGAAAGCTGGTTGAGCTAGGATTTTATCTCAAGCCTCCCTCTGTCCAAGCAGTAGGCAGGCCATACACCTCAGGCATCGTTGTACCTCCAGAGGACTCATAAAGGAAGGTACAGAGCTGCAGTCTGGTAGCAGACCCTTATTCGGGCAGTTTGTCAGTGATATCACTCAGACAGGACTGTGTTCCTCCTATTTGGCCACTCGGCACTTAGTGACTCACAGAAGCTCGCTGAGCTTAATGGGAAGAGACAGACATTTCCCACGAACATCCCATCCCACCTGGAGGCATGTGGCTTTCTTCTGCAGGCTGCTGTCTCTCTCTAAACATGCTTGAGACGAACTCTAGAAGTTCAGCTAAGTGTCTGCACCTAACCTGGTGTGGTGGTTTTACCGTACTGGGCAGCTAAACCCCACAACCGCTCTCTCACTCCCCCTCCTTTAGATGAGGAGGGGGAGAAGTAAAGCGAAGAACAACTCACGGGTTGAGATAAGGATAATTTAATTAAAGGGAAATAATTATAATAATTAAATAAAGACTACCATGAACTAACAATTTAACTAAGGGGAAAATAAAAAGGGAAAGGGGAAAGGGAGGGGAAAAAAAAAAGAAAATAAAAAGAAGGGAGGAAAACAAACAAACAAAATAAATGAAGGCTATATGGAAGTGCAGAGGAAAGAAATTACTCTCTACTTCCCACAAATGAGCGATGATTGACCACGTCCTTGAAGCAAGGCCTCAACGCACGCAGCCGGTGTTCGAGAGGAGGACCGACGTCTTCCAAACGAGAGCCCACCCCTCCCCTCTTCTTCCTGTTTCCACCTTTTATTGCTGAGTGTGACATCACATGGTATGGAATATCCCTTTGATTGGTTTAGGCCAGCTGCCCTAGTGATGTTTCTCTCCTCACCTTTTGCCCACCCCCTAGGAGGGTTAGAGAAAGGCCTAATACTGTGCCACTGCTGCTCAGCAGCAGACACAACACTGGTGTGATAACACTGCTGTTCCAGCTACAAGTACAGAGTACGGCACTGTATGGGCTACTGCTGGGAAAGTTAACATTCCAGCCAGACCCAATACACCTGGACAAAAGGTGAGATAGATTCTGGAGCAGGAAAACATCCTTCAAAAATGCAGGAAGATAGATGTGTGTACCCCTTGGCCTCAGCAGCAGCCTAGAGGGAAGAGTGAAACACTCGTGAAGATGTAAGTCACTGCTTGTAAGTTGGCAGTCTGTGTCGAACAGAGGGTTAGAGTTAAAAACAAACATGAAGTTGCAGGTGAGCAAAGGCTAGTTCCTATTTCATGCTAATTTTGCTACAGACAGCTTGTCCCACAGTACAGCTTCAGGCTTACTATGCTCGTAACCAGTCACTTTTCTGGTTTCCTTTGACCATACAACAGAAGAAACTAAAACAAAAAGGAGAGAAGCATGTCAGAGAGGAGAAAGCACTGAAGGGAAGAGAAAAAAATAATCAGTTGAGAGAAGGTGGCGGAGGAGATCTAGGGATTATGTTCTGTAAAAAAGCTATGAGCATAGACTTTCATAGCAACTGAAGAGGAAAATAAAATAAAAAATAAAATTAAAAAAAAAAAAAAAACACACACACACACAACAAAAAACCTGTCTCCTGTGGTGAAACTTCAGTGAAATGCTATTAAGGATAAATCTTTTATTGTACTGTCCTGCAGGCAGTCTGGTAAAAATTGTATTCTCAGCATAAATGAACGCTCCTATTATAAAATAGGGAAAAATGTCTGCTTTCAGGACTGGCTCCATGTAATGGCTGCTGAGATAGCCACAAGGGGATATTTCAGAGCAGGAGCAAGTAGAAGTAGGTTCAGATATTTCCTGCTGAACTAGGAGGGTCTTCTGAATGAGCAGGCACATCAGATGTGTTTGCAACCTGCTTCCCATGGGCTTGCAAAAGAGGGCAGTTCACATAAAGGATCTAGCCCAGGGAGAGCATTCAGTGAGGAAATAACTCCCCTTGTGCTGTGATTTGTCAGGATCTCTTTCAGTTGGTTCTCTGGCTGAGAGACAGGGAAAAACATCATCCAAATAAGCCTTGGTGGAGCTACAGCAAGGATGGATTTGACCCCCAAGCTGTGGAAGAGAAAGAAAGCATTTTCAAAGGGAAAGGGATAAGAAAAGCTTTTAAAATGGTTGGTCCAGAATGGGAAGAGTCTATTTCAAAGAGACATTGATGTAGTGGGCTTCTGATTTAGCACATCTCCAACAACAATTACCTCGAATAGCCAGAAGCCACTGAGTCACTGTCTCTGCTGGAAGGTGACATAAGCAGGACGTGGACATGTGGATGAAGACTCAGACAAAGAGCACATCTAGCCAAAGGCAGAACCATTTCAGCCACAAAACCTTGTTTTTTTTTTTTTTTTTTCCTTTTCCCTTGCTTACATAGTCCTTACTGGCTTATTAAATTTCTGATGTAGCTTTGCCCACAGAATTTGCATACATGTGTTGTAACCTCAGCAAAGCTCTCAACACCCAGCTAACTTGTAATTTTAAAAGAGATTTTGAGGCCAGATTTTAAGACAGTTTAGAGGTGCCATTATGTGTATAATGTCTGTGTGTGGTAAAACAGGCAACCATCAACTTGATAATGATACTGTTTGCATGCAAATCATGGTCACCAAGTACACACACACAGACACACACACACACATCTGTTGTGTGTCAACCCTGGTTGCATTTGAAATGACAGGCTAGCTCGCTGCAGAATATCTGCCCATGGAAATGAAAGCTCACATGAAAAAGCACAAAAAACACAGTACTGAAAACTCACTAAAAATGCTGTTATACTGAGGAGAATCTGCTTCAGATTGGATCATTTTTCTGGAGATGGCAAAGCAGCTAAATGGTGCCTCTTTTCCACTATCCCTCAATTTTTGTTCCTTTGCCAAGTAACTACTCACACCTTCTAGGCTTCTCCTGTTTCACCATTGTTTAATTCTTCTGAGAAAGTAGTTCCCTGAAAATTCTTCTAAGTCAGTCCATATATCACCAGCCCTGTTTTTGAGAGTAGCTACCAAATACCCATCCATATCACTTTGCTCCCGTGCTTTCCCTGTGGCACTCCTGATTCGGGCCATGGCCATATTTCAGGCAAGGAGATGAGATTTTGGAGCCTATTTTACTGTGGCCATACATGGAAGACTTTTTTCTCAAATGACAAGCAGAAAGCAGAGACTAGCCTTGCTATCCTGAGACAAATACGAGCTCGGGTCTGGGAACTCCAGGTAACTTTGATGATTGCTTCACATTCTCCCATAAGCTAGGGTTGAACCATAACTGTAAAATGCACAGGTTTTTGCTGGCTAAATTTCAGGTGGAGTTATTACAAGCAGTTACGAAGTACCCCTGCAGCTGAGTCATTAATCCAGCCATTCCCTTCCCCTCTAAACATTATGAAAAATACCCATCCTGTATTCTTGGTGTGTTTTGAGATGGCAACTTCTCCTCGTTTTCTCTCATGTTTATTTTAGAAGAGCTGTCTAAAGCACAAGCAATATCTGAGGCTTCAATGTGGTCTGATAAAACTGCAGATTGCTCAGCTGAATTCATTATATATGGTTCACATATGGTGTATGGTTCCCATACAATAGCGGTGTATGCAGCACCAAGCACTAAGGGATCATTTATTCCACGCTACAGATAGGATTCAGCTAGAGACATTACCAAGAATTTTTCTAGCGATAAGGGTGGGAGAAGTTAAGTCCCAGGGTGCTGGAGGTATGATAAATTGAGAAATGATAGTAAAGCAAACTTCACGGCTGTAAGAACTTAAGGCACAGAAACCAAATTGGCAACTTTCCTCTTACTCGGTCTGTTCTCAGGAAATCTTTTAGATACTTTCAGAGACACATTTGGTCCCTTCGTGCTAAAGTGCTGCCAGAGCACACATTAGAGCCTTGGATTTACCCATAGCAACTGATGAAATCGCTATTAGGAAAATAAACTTTTCGGTTACGTCAGAATTAATTCATTGAAAAAAATCTGAGCTTAAATGGAAAACACAGGCTTGGGTAGGTAGAATATCCTCTAAAAGTTAAGCAAGGTTATTTTTTTTCCTCTACATACTTCTAAGGTGGATTAACAGAGGCATATGGAGAAGATCAAATATACCTTGAAATAATGGATGTATAAATCTGCAGACTAAACCTCTTTTGAGTGCTGGACTTGAGGGGGAGAGAGAGAGAGAATGTAAAAATTTAGAGACCATTTACTGAGGGGATATAATACCGAAGAGCTGGAGTGGTTCTAGGATCTTCAATATTTTATAAGAGGAAGCTTAAAGTTATAATAAACCATGGAGGCCAGTTTTTAAAACATGTAAATGTACAACTGTGCACAAAATTTGCATATGCAAATCACAATTGGGCAAGCAAATCAGATAATTGCATGCAAATATGCCTACTGACTCTGTGCCTGTGTCTACAATGGTAGTAACTGTGCATGCAAATTAGGTACACATTTTGTACACATAAAGGTGCAGCTTAAGTGGCATATGGCATGAAAATATGGCATATAATGTAACAAAAGAAGGAGAAGGAAATAGCAAAGGATACAGAGTTAGCTGTAAATAATTATATGGAGCGTACACAAACACACGCACACGACTCTATAAACATGGGATTAGAAAAAAAAAGAAAATACATGGGTCTTTTGAGAGCTTAAGGAACTGAAATGGCACATGATGTGTGGAGTGGGCATCTGTCCAAAGCTAATACAGCTTCCCAGGAGACCAAGTGCCCGTTCAAAACACAGGCTGAGTATGGCTTTACAAAGCCACACCAACTTCTCACTTTTTTGACCCAATGTCCCTCTCTTTGAAGAGAAGATGGAGTTCAATCTCTTCGGTTTACACGGGCTGAAGGCTCAGACACAACTGTCAGCAATGGTGCCAAAGGTGGTGGTGGTTTCTTGTGATACATGGACTGTTGTCTTCAAGGAAAAAGGCTTTGCAACTCTTTTGTCTTTCAAAAGTATTGATTTTGCTTCAACTCCTTTTCTTTCCACTTTGGAACTAACCAATATAACCTCATTGCCTTTCTCTATCAGGCTTATTTGCATTCAAACTGCATTAGAGCAAGACTGCTGGCAGATTGGATGGATGGATGGATAGATGGATGGATGGATGGATGGATGGATGGATGGATGGATGGATGGATGGATGGATGGATGGATGGATGGATGGGACAAAAGGATTCTAAACTCAACTCTATCCTTGAACTTAAAATCTCTGTTATATTTTTAAAGCACTTAGACCTTTAACTTAGTTGTTAGCAGATTAATGAGATGCACAGACTGACATTTTATTTGAAGTTTTCCAGGCAGAGAAACATGAAGTGCTCAGCGTGAAGAGCAGACTGAGTTGCAATGACAGCAAGCCCCCTCAATCACTCCAGGCTTCAGCATGCTCACAGCTATGAAACAATGAGCACACGTTGGAGAACAGAATAAAAGTGTTGATTCAATTTTGATTCTGTCCCTTTTATGTATGCAATTCCACATTTGTGCCACATTCAAATAGCCATAACATCAAAGATCACTGACCACTTGGAGCCTTCAGCATTGGGCTATGGTATTCATGGCTTCGCAGACCTGTTTGGAGGCACACAGCACAAAAATGCCTTAATGATCCAGAGACAAGCTGGAATCACGAAAGTCAGGCTGGCCCAAGGGCATCTGAAACACGTCTGCCTAGTGAACTGACATGGTTGTATCAGGGATTTGGATGGAAGGTAGACAGATATCCAAAGATGCCCGTCTCCAGCTTTTTCAGTGTTCTTGTCCTCTGGCTTACCTTTGCTTCTTAGAAACCAAGGCAAGGTTTTGCTTTTACCCACAAAGCTCTACAAATTCATTGAACAGCCCCACCATGAGGATTTTTCTGGCTGTACTATTTCATGAACCCAGCACGTATCCCTGGAGCTGCTTAAGGAAGGCTGTGAAGGATGGCACTTCTGTAGAAAACACAGGTAATGAAAACGAGGGTATGGCTTGGGGAACAAGTTAAGCACCTTGCTTAACTGAAAGCATTTAACACTGAGCTATATAAGTGTCGATTAGAAATCAGGATGATCATGAAAAAATAGAAAAAGATAATTCTTTTTAGTAAAGTGCAAGATATTGCTACCACTTTAATAGCAATAACCAGGACCAGAAATAGTGGGACACAGCTGCAGTGATGACAGCACCAACTATCTGGGGTGGCAGAAAAGGCAACTGTTATCTCAGTGGATAGATAAACAGCGAATCCCCTCAGCACACAATGGAAACAAAGAAGTCTTCCACAAAAATACAGTTTCCATGCATTAAGAGCAGCTTGGAAACTTGGAGCTGTTAGAAGCCGGAAGAAAGCAATCACAATTAGTAGCCTTTAGGTCAGGGTCCCTAGATCCCAGGCAGAACTTGAGGAATTCCATCCAAGAGGAAAAGATAGGAGTGAAAATTTACAAAAGACAGCTGCAGAGAACATGGGAAAAATCATACTGTCAAGAGAAGAAATCCTGGGCTTAAAGAGCAACAAGCAAAAACTTGCTGAATGTAAGAGCAAGGAAATATTTGATAAATTATCTGGAGTGGTTGTTGATTTTTGGTTTTGGAGATACTTAAGAAAGGTTGGACATAGATCTATCACAAGTGATGTAAGTAAAGCTGATCTAGCGATAGAGCAGAGGATTGGACTGAGTAACTCCTTGAGCCCCTGATCTTTTGCTGTTTGTGCAAGTGGGAAAAAATCTTTGGTCCTAACAGCCAAAGGTGAGAAGTTGGAAGCTAGAAGCTAACAGATCACTTTTGGAATAGGACAGCCACATGAACTCTGAAAAACAAAGCTGGATAAAACATCTGATAGTCCTTGTAACCTTGGGAAATTATAATAATAATTAAAAAAAATAGAAGGTTACAGATAAGGCCAAGCACCAAAGTATGGTTGGTGCTCTCTCTGTGTTATTTGCAAGCGTTTTTGCCCAGTGGACAGAAGAGATTGGGGTCAACTAACCTTCCTTATTAACCAGCATCTCTTAATTTTGATCTAAGCATGTGACAGACATCTGCAATGAAAAATGTATGTGCACAGGCTCCAGAAGTAGCTGGGTGTATTCAGTGTCACCCAGTTATCATAGAATTAATGAAATCTAGGTTAAATCCCCTAAGAGTTTGGAGAACAATGCGTTTTCTCTTCATCAGAAATCTCAAGCTTGCTAGCAAAGAGTGAAAGATGAAGTCTCGCATGCTTTACAACCCATTCCAAGTCCTTGTGGGATCAGTTAATTATTCTTTGCAATAATTAAGGCACAAACAATTGATATAAGAATCTCAATTTGTTTATAGTGCAAGGATTCCCTTCCCCCAAGGCTGCAAAAAGCTACAAATATATTTATACTCCAAAGCTGCTGTTCTCCAAAGGGAGATTGTTCTGCTTGGCTGAGAATGAAAGCCATCTCGTCACCGTGGCAGGTATGGCTATATTAAGGCAGCAGTTGGGGGCCCTCAGGAGTTACTTGATTACATGTTGGAACAGATTCATTCTTCAAGAGCTGGCATCAAGCCAATTAGTCCTATAGGAAGACTGATGTTTTAACTAGACACATCCATCTACATTGCAGCTCGCTAAATACACTGTTTTCTAGGTACGGACTGCACGGGCATTTCTATTTCTCATTTTCTATGAAGGTCAAGGGACACCTCTGATTTTTGTTCAAGGCAGGTTCCAGGAACCTGAAAAGCACAGCAGTGAAAATCAGACTTCATCTTTCATGTATTAATTACCTACAGCATTCACTGAGGGACAAGTAAGTTCTAAAATTATTCATTTGGCCTTCAACTGATAATCTATCATAGATTTTAGGGGCTAGAAGCAAAATAAGTGTAGCATCCTATAAGATCATGCCCAGAAAATCTAGCCAGAAAAAAAAAGTAGCATCCCAGGAGCCTCCAGGCAATGAGAAATGAGAGCAAAAATGTACAGTGGCCAAAGCAATAAAACCAGCTACCTTGCATAAAAGCCACATCCCTGAAGGTGTGACTCTGTGCATGTTGATTGTAATGCCCTGGAGAGGGGAACTCCCAGAGCTGGCTCTGCCCACAGCTGCAGCTCCATCTCCCTCACTCAGAGCTCTGTGCCAAGGCCTCCAGCACAGTGCAGCCACAGCCAGCAACCGGAGAGCTCCCAGCACAGGGACAGGTACAGCAAGAGAGATGCTGCCCTACCTAGTGCATGCCTGCTACTGCCACCGTGCTGAGGGGCTCGTTTTGGTGGCTTTCTCTCCATATCTCTTAGGTCTAGTGACCTTTCCTTTCACCTTCACACCCTTACTATGGCCTGATGCAAAACTTGTGTGCTGGGACAGAAGCAGGCAGAGAGGCTGTTCTCCCTTTGTAGGCTTGACTCATGGGGTGTGTTCCAGCTAAAGACCACTCCAGGTTTACTGGGAATGGGATGTACAGAAGATTCCCAACAGCTCTTTGGCATGAAAGCTACCCTTTTTCATCTGCATCGCAGACAGCAAATGGCAGGGAACAACCAACCCCAGCACCCTGGATTCTTCCTGACATGCATTAGTTCTGAAGGAGAGCCTTTGTAGGTTCAATCATTATGCAACCGAAGTTACATTAGAACAACCAAAACCAAATAACAATCACCAGAGCATCCCACAAATTTTTAGATCTACAGTAAATATTAGGAAGATAATTTTAAAATATTTTAATTGTTCTACAAAAAATAGCCCTCTTTACTTAGTACCAAGTTTATAGAAGCTGCTGCAGGTTGTAACTGGGCTACTCTTTTATCAGTATTATGACAACTAAATCATCTACTTCCTCAGTGGTGTTCTCTATCATCTCTTTGGTTATTAATTTCCCCATTAGGGTAGAGCCTCTGCTTCTTCAGAGAAGCACAAAGATGGTGATGGGTTCTGCAATACACAGTTCTGGGTTCTGCAATACACCAAAGTTGCTCTGTCAAAGTTAGGAGGATGCCTGGCCAAAATCTACATCCAGCCCCAGTACATGAAAGGGGTCAGCCAGGGCAGCACGCCCTGCCAGGCTCTGTGGTGGGAGAATGAAGGGAGAGCTATGATTCCTCCCTCTAGGAGCAGTCTTAGCACTCAGAAATCCTAAGAGGGCGACTAACACTGACTCTCATACTATGCTGTTTTGGAGGTACCAAACCACAACACCCACAGTGTGACATCTTGGCCATCGCACCCACATATCTCAGCCACTTTTCTATTGAATGCTGAAAGGTCTTGTATGCATAGGCACCTAAGGAGGGTAAATAGTGCCTAATTTCAGATGGCTCCATCCAAACTGGTTGGCTGGGCTTCCTTTATAGTCAAGGGGCAATCACTTACAGAGTGTGATTCACCCAACCTCTGTTCGTAGCCACCTGCAAGTGAAGGTGAACATCACCTTTAAAGTGCCCATTTCTCTGCACTGAGTGCAACAGAAGTTGAAAGGGCTGTTTCACACAGGGATGCCTACATTTTGGACATCTCCAAACAGGTGAAGTGAATGCGAGCCAGAATGTGTAAGAACAAGGGGAAAACTGCAAAGCTGAGAAACTGCTGCAAAGCATTTAGCAGCACCCTGTGAATTAATTTTTGTTACGTGTCTGCCATGTAATGATCAAACTACAATTCTGATGTAATCCTAATGTAGTGCCTCTCTTCTGCTTTTAGTGCACTGTTTTACATTCCCACAAAACACTTTCTTCACATGATTACTGCTTCTTATTGGGTAAAACATAAAGGTGAAAAAAGAGAAGAGGGTAATATCAAACAAACTACTTTTTTGCGGTGTATGCAGTTAGATACAAAAGCTAATTTGTATCATAATAGCATGTCTTGGAAGAGGAGAAGGGAAAATTTATTCTTCTAGTTTTGCACAAATGCAAAGTCCTCAGTCATCCTGCAGCAATGTCTGATTTTTAAATTATTTAAATTTTCTCCCTTTGTGTGCAGCATTCTGTTACAGGAATTGCAGAACCGCAGTGCTTATTCTCCAGATGTGTCAGATGTTAGTTTGCTGCAAAAATTAAAAGAGCTACTCCCTGAGTGGCATTCTCTATCATCTCTTTGGTAATTAATTCCCCCATCAAATGTTGACCATGAGTTTACAATAAAAAAGCAATTTGGAAAAGAGACAACCTGCAATGGTTGGATGAGCTTTTGATCACCTTGTAATTGAAGGCCCTGCTACTTGCCAAAGGGTAGTTCGAGCGGCTTTCCAAAGGTGATGTCAACAAAACTTTCCCTGAACTGACTGCTGTCACGAAGAACAACCTCGTTAACCTTCAGTCCATCCCAGGGCTGTCTACAGTACTCGGCACAAAGAGCCGTCAGAATAGTGCCAAGCCATTTCCTACCTGACACATCTCAAATGACTTAAGTCCCATGAGGACTATGTCTTCTAATTAGCCACTAGTTCCACTGTCAGGTATTTTGTTCACACAATGGTGCGAAGAAATGAGGATTAGCTCCTTTCCCCAAAAAGTAATGGTTAATCATGATTCTGCTCCTCCTCTACTCCAACGACACACCCTGAGGAGCCCCTGTTCCTTGTAGCATGAGGGAGCACCTTTCTAGACAGGCTCACATCCTACTAACCTTCCCTCACGCTTCAGTAAAGATGTTCACCTTTGTAAGGGAATGTGCCTGAACCCAAGACCATTCTCACACACACGTTCCCATTTGTCTTCACCTGCTTTTAAAGCACCAGCCTCTTGTTTGTTCAGTGTTGTATCTCAACATGGGAAACTCCGAGGTTCAAAGCTTACCTTCTATTATTCATTTGCTGATATAGGTATTTCTTCCAGTGTTTACCCAGCTTATGTAAGCCCCTATAATTATGTTGGTATTACCTTACAAAATACAAGAAAGGTGTTTTGTCTGCTCACATACACTAAATGTTAAACAAAAAACAGAACCTGCATGCTGTTGGAAAGCAAGAATGCAGAAAGCGGTAAGGCATGAACAGCACTGCCAGAAACAGGGGTATCGACAGGACATCTCTGTTCTCACTATGAGAGGTCTAGATTAGCCCCAGATTAATTCTAACGCAGGCTGCAGACACGTCCTGCAAGCAGTGAAAGTAAAAACCTCCAGTAGGAAGCCCAGGCCTCTGTGTAAGCTGGTTTTAGACTGCAGTATGATGCACTACCTTTGATCTTAGTGCTTAGTTCAAAGAGTAGAAGGAAGATACAGTATTCTAAATATGTAAATGGCTGCAGCAAAGGCAAAAGAAATAATTTGTTCTCTGGTGGGAAGGACAGGAAAGACTGGGCTATTGCTGCAACAGGTTAGGTATCAGGGAAGCTTTCTGTGAGCAAGCTCAGAGATTCTGGCATTTCAGGCCTGAAAAAGGGTCAGACACACTGGTGGAATAGTGCAGACTGTCTCAGGGCAGCTGATAGTACAGATATCATCTTTGTAGGAGGTACAAAATATTCTAATTACCATCTCACCTGAGAGCCATAATTTGGTATATTCAAAACATGGAAGCACAGCGAATGTGCTTCTTGGGCAATGCAAAACTTGGTCTCGAGTTCACAAATGTGCACGTCCCGTGGTTCTGCTGCTTGAGCTTTACCTCCTGCAGCAGGTTGGCTGTGCAGTCTCAGAGAGCATCCTGCAGTGCATGAACTGCAGCAGGCAAAGCAAGGGACTCTGCTAACTTTTGCCAATATACATGTAAGTTCACACGTGCTGGGCTGTGCTTCTGGCATGCATTTATCAGGTACACTGTAAGGAAGATTGGAACTTGGGCCCTGATAGAAAAGATATTTTCTTAGTGTCATTGCTCCTGTTTCTCAGCTCTTTTAAGTCAATGCAACTTACTCCAGGGATATTTTAATAACATGAGTTTCTTCAGCCTTCTAAGCACTCTCCAATTTAACAGCACTCCACATTCAACTGCAAATCTCACGATATTTCATGGCTTTTCTTTTTTAAAGCCCCAGCTGCTAGATTCATGCATTGCAAAGAACTTTAATCTTTCATTTTTAAAAATTCTATTTCTGGTTCTCATGGTTGTGGAAAGAAGCCTGAAAACATGAAGTGCCAGTACCCTTACAGCTCCAAAGAGAGAAGGCAAATAAAAGGAATTCAAAGTATATTGGTTTAAGCCAACCTCATGATTTTTTCCCCAAGGTCTGGCTCATGATTTTTGAGAACTGGCATTTAGAAGTACTAGAAACATACAACTCTTAATAAGGAACAGGGGGAGTTCCTAGGAAGCATGAGGAGAGAGAAAAGATTTGCTCAGTACAGTAAAAATATGAGCATTAAAGAATTGAAGAGGGAGACTTGTTAAAGGCTAGCAAAATTCTCTTTCTTTCTCAACAAGTCACCTACACAGTCCCTGGCCACTTAACTCTGTATCTTTTTATTATAGTGTTTACCTTTAATAGCACTACCATCTTGATGGTTTAAACATGACGGAGTCATTTTGTTCATTGGAGAAAGTGGAGGGCATTTAGGGACTATAGAGAACTCGATACCTTTTAACAAAAATAAACAGGTCAAACAGGAGGGTAAGGAGAGTGTTTGTGTTCTGCTTTGTTTTGTTCCTATCTAGCATCCTTGTGGCATAAGTTGCTGTCAGAAACCATTTTTTTCCTAATTTTGGGAGAAGCATATTTTTATGATAAAGAAACAAAATTGTTTTTCTTAAACCCACCCTAAAGATAAACTTTTCTTATAGAAGTTCTTCTTTTTTAATGAGCTTGAATAGCAATAAATAAATAAATAAAAGAAAAAAAATCATACGACCTCTGTTGATCTACTTAAAGATGTCGAAATAAGTGTCGGCACCAACACAGCATAGAAATTAGACAATGAGGGACCATGACCCAGTTTCACCAAGGTCAAAGAATGCTCTGTCCCAGATGCAGTGGGGAGCAGCATGGATCCTGCCTGTTGCCAGTTTTGGCTCTTTTACAGACCATCTTGGGGAAATCAGCAATCAAAAACCACCTCATTGCAGATGCCCTAGATTAAAGCACTCAACCTCTACAGGATTTCCATGCAGAATCACTAAAGCAGACTAAGAAATGCAGTGATGAAGGCCTTGATGTTTAGTCAGGAACAGAGAAAGCCTGGTTTGCTTGCCTGTTAGCCTAAGGCACAGACACCACTCATGCACATTCAAACCCAAGAATGAAAAGTTACTGAGGCAACTGCTTGGGCCTGAAAGGCCCAACACAGCTACCAGAAGGCTCAGAAAGTGAACCCAAGATTCCTTTACCTACAATCTTTCTATAAGGTGGGAGGCATTTGTATTCCTAAAACTGCCTGCCTAGCATTTTCAAATAGACTACGAAAAGTAAAGGAACATGTAGAAGAAAGCAGCTGAAAATACAGGAGACTGCTCATATTGCTCTTGTGATCATACTGCTTTGCATACACAGCTGCCCCAGCAGTTTCCCCATCAGATGTGCTGCTGCATTTGTACATTTATGCTGAAGACAACAAAATGCAGAGGATTCAAATGAACACGTTTAAGAGGCTTTTAAGGGAAACGCTGCGACAACCTGGCCTGCACAGAGCGGCACTGTGCTTGACTACCTGAATTAGATTTAATCTGGCTCCCCCAGTGGTAATAATAATATAATATGCTGTAAAAAGGAGCCTAAAAATCTTAAATTGAATCTGTATGTTTACTATCAAAGTAGCTGTGTCGAGTGTACAGTACAAAATTTTAATATTTTCAGCAGGCAAGTAATACATCTTGTCTAGACACTGGAGAAATTTTCAGACACAAAATTATTTTAAATGCTAAAACAAATAATGCAGACTTTACCTCACATCCCTACCAGATTGTGGAATGTCATTTACTTTAAATTTGCAGCCAGACATCACATAGCTAGAGAAATTGCCTGTAAGAAAAATAGGCTGACACTTATCACTGCATTCCAGTGGGACCAGGCGGTGATGTCAGCTCTCTCTGTTTCTCCCAGACAATTGAGCTTCCTACAAATCAATAAAAACAAGGTTTATTGGTATGTTTGCTTTATCACAGTTGAGCCACTTTCATTGTGCTAGTGACAAAGTCTTCACAAATTGAATCATTAAACACAGTAATTGTGTTTCAAATACATTTTAGAGAGGAGGAAGGGAAGAGAGAGTGTAAAAGATTATTTGCCACAGTATTTATGGCTGCAGAATTTAGATTTGTAACAGTTTGCCATAACTATATTTTATTTTTCAAGATGGAAAAAGGAGCAGGGGAAGGGGGCGGAGGAGGGACTCCAGTAAGTGGAACAAACAGTTGCACTCAAATTCAGACCAGCTAAGCTTTTAATATTTCACTGAGGGAATGTTATATAAGGAATTTCTCAACAGTTCCTCACACAAAATGTCAAACTTATTTTAAAATTATTTTTTTAAAAATAGATGGGCTTAGGAAAAAAAAATGCACCCTGGAGTCAGGATCTAAGGACTGTTACCATCCTTGTGGTTAAAATAATTCCTTCCTTGGTGTTGCTCAGTCCCTTACGCAAGCCTGTAAACTCATTTCGCCCCAGCACTCTTTAAATCTTTGTCGCTCTTTGCATATGTGGTTGCAATTTACATGCCACCCACATTTAAAGAGGTATTGACATTTTCAAGTCAGCTATTTTAGCCCTTGGATTTAAAACGGTATCAATCACACTTTATTTCTTCACTTAGAAGCTCAGGCCTGTATTTGTCGCACACCCACCTCTCTCGGTGCAGCCCGAGAGGCGTTTAAAAGCCAGCCATTTGCATATTTATCAGCCCTTCAGCTCTCTCTCAGGCGTGGATTATTTAACCCTGGTAGGGACGGGGCTGGGTGCCCCAAATGATGGAGATTTTGGCCTCTTTGTTCTCACAGTTGCTATGCAAACCAAGTTTGGGGCTGTTCATCGGACGGCCTAGCAAAACACAGGCACATTTCACAAAACTATCCAGCATTATTCAGCAAAATCGGGTGTGACTAGCGTTCTGGGCGCTGAAGAGGCCTTTGACGAAGCTGGCATGTAAATGGCATTGTTTTGTGCTGAATGGCGGTGACCTGTGCCGGGCAGGGTTAGGTCAGCGGCAGGCCAGGGCGAGAGAGCTCATAAAAGTCCCACATGCTCCGAGCCTGACTTGGAAGTAAATTGGGGATTCCTCCAGACAATGGCATTTACTCTTTTGTCTTAGCCAGCACCCCTCAAGAGCGGGGAGGGGAAGGAGAGAACAGGAGAGGCTCTGTTGTCAGAGCAGCCTGGCCTACTGCAGCCACACAGCCATGGGTCTGTCCAAGAGACACTGCGCAGGTTAGCTCCGCAAACACTGGCCTTTCCCTTTTATTAGGTTTCCTGTGTGAATCAGAGAGCATTTCTCCCTCCCCTCTTTTTATCTTGTTGCATTTTTCTTACTCAATTAGCCTGAAATGGAACATGATCAAGCTCCTAGCTGCAGTTTTCCTTCCAGGACGCTGGTATCAGACCTCTCCACACATTATACAAATTGTATTTTATCGTTGAAAATTAAATCTAGGAGGCAATGATGGCCAAGTACAGAATACTGGAAGGATGTACAAGTGCTTCCTCCACTGCATTGGCTCTTAAGATGAATGGAGGAATGCCCATCAGGAGCTGCAGCTCTTCCAGCAGCTCTGTCCTTCAGGGCCCTTTGCCCCATTACGCCGATGCTGTCTGGGAGCTCTCAGCACGGCAGCGCATTAGGGAAATGCAGCAAACCACACTTAGTGCCCAGCACGCCTCCCGCAGCAGGAGATCACCGGGTAGGACTTGCAGTCTCTGTCCCACCTTGTCTAGCAGCACAACTACAGCTATACTCTGATGGGATGCACACACCTGCTTGGCAGGGATTAATTCAAGCCTCCCTCACAGTGTGTGTAGCAAAGCTGCAGGAACTGCTGGTGTATCTTTTGCTCTTTATATAAAAAACAAAATTGGAGCTACTTGCTCCCATCCCAAATCACAGCAGCAAGTCAAGTCTCAGCTAAGCATTTTGGTAGGCGCACCTCAGCAAGGTAATACATGCCTAAGCAAGGCCTAGCTGGACTTTGCCACTCTCAACTGCTTCTTGGCAGGCCCGGCAAACAGAGAACAAACACATTTGGTGCCACTGTGCCTGCAGATTCTGTCATGGTCACCATCAGCCCATACACACCTTGGTCTGGACTAAAGGAACAATTTCATGGTATCCTTGAGAAAACATTCAGGTTTGGTTTTGCTGAAAGGACATTGCTCCTTCTCTGTTTTGATTCAACCTGATTCCTTCCTCTTGCATTTTCTGGTTCAAACACCGAACTGTTACACACAATCGTTTGCTCTCATTGCTTTGCACACGAACGTAGGATGCCAGAGGGCTGTTTGTCTCAGCACATGGCTAAGAACAAAAATCTGGTGCTTTTCAATGACACTATTTCTTCTTATGAAGTATTATTCTGCATGGAAACCATCTTGCACATGTTCTGACAGTTATTTCTTTTGAGACATAAAATGGTTAGTGATCCACTTTGATCCTGCCAATTAAGTGTGGACAGGATTGATAGCCTTGCTTGGTGACCCTCCTCCCTTTCCCTTTCTGAGGTTATTGTTGAGGCAGGGAGAAGTTCACAGTATGTATAAAGGAGATATTTTCCAGGGGCTCCCTAGAACCATTTCAATAATCAGATGTGTAAGGGAGAGTGGCCTCCAGCCCTCCCTGCTTTCATCCAAAGATGCAGCCAGGAACTGCAGACCCACCTCTGTTTTGCAGCTGGCGGAACAGCAACAGAACAATTTTGTTGTCATACCGCTAGTTCAAAACAAAATGCCGCCCATTCACACTACCTACCATAAAAACCTTCATGAAATGTAGGGGGAAAGATATGCATATATTGCTCATGTGTGAGAAAAAAAATAATAAAATCACCTACATCTGGGTCATTTCCTTTCATCATACCAAGTAAAGCAAACGTAGCAAGCAAACAATCCAGACGCATGGGCTTGCTGACAGTTAAACTTTGCATTTTAAAATGATTGTGGTGCAAATTAATTCAGTTGGCTGTATCACACACCATTTATCTTGGAGAAGGTCTGCTCCAAAATGAGTCTGGGTTTGGTAAGTCTGTCAGTGACGGCTCTATTTCCCAGTATATATTTACACTCACATCAAACGTGGTGAGTGGGTTTGCTGTCGAATTCACAAAGCACAAACCTGACAGTTTGGTTTGAAGTTCCTTTCCCCACACTAGGGTCACACAGGAACACTGAATAGATGCATTTGCTATAGGTTATAGCAAACCTGACAGTAGTGAATGAATGACTGCTCCTAAAAAGTACATCTTGTTCTGACATTATCAGTTCATTGCATTCTAAAAGTGGCTAAAACAGAGACAACCTTCATCATCTTTCCCCACCTCTGCTGCCATTCAGTATCTCTTCTGGTTCAACAGTCTATATTTTCAGACTGTATTCAAAGAGTTATGGATTTACACCAGTGGGACATGATATACAGTGGTAGCATTTAAAGCATAACAACTGTACATTTTTCCAGAGAAGTGCTTATTGATGAACCAAAGTATTTCACCCTCCTGTGTATCTAACCAGTCAATATTCCTATTTAATTGAATAAAATTCCCATAACCTGTTTCATTGGAACCTATTTCTATTATAACTGAAGGCAGGAAATGCTGCTCACTTCCATGGGAGCAGCATTTGCCTCACGAGGAACAATTGGTTAAGCATTACATAATTTACTAACTCCTGCCTGTAGGGAGGGACAGCCTGGCTGGAACAGCAGTGGTGGCAAAAATAAAACACTAAAACATAGATATGAAAAATGATGAATTGACTTTGTATGACTATTTATGCTTAAAATTAGGGCAGGCACTTGAGAACTTTGCTGAATCAGGGCCTTGATGATCGGTACCAGTAATGAATGCAGACATTTGGGAAGGTACGTTTCACTGCTGCCATCATACTTTATTTTTGGAGATGTTAAAGAAAGATATAAAGAAGATATAAAACAAGTAATTAAATTCCTGTTTTGTGTAATGCAGAGCAAATATTTGCTTCAAGTTTTATGGCATCTTGCAAATCAAAATCATAAACGCAGATGAGCTTTTGTTTAAAAAAGGCAATCTGATGGATCAGCAGAAAATAAGAGTTTGGTTTTGGAAGAAAAAAACGAAGCCCTGACATGAACCACAAATGCATTTGATTAGGTGACACTCAAGATTAGAAACTAATTAAAATTAAAGGAAATGTGTTGAGGAGGAGAGGGGTTGTCAGGTACCCTCAATAACAGCAAACATCCTGTCTTCCAAGTTTGTGTGGAAGACAAGAACACGGACTTAGTCAAGATAAGATATTTGATTTGTGTTTGCTCAGGAAAATGCTCTGACAGCTTAGCTAAGAGGAATTTGTATTTGAGTAAAACTTGGACAAGGTAACAGTCAAGAGAATACCAATGCTAGAATGGAATCAGCATTAGACAATGGAAACAAGTTGGTGAACAAGTCACTGCGGAATATTTGCTAAAGCGCATTCTTTCTAGTATGAACCTTGCAGAAAGTAAAATTTGAAATGCCAAAACCACCTGTTTTGGACACAGTAAAATTTCATTTTCCAAAGAATCCAAATCCATTTTATTTCTTCTTTTTTTCACTTTTATTTTTATTAAATGTTACCTTGACCTAGTCAGAAATACCAAGGAGAACAAAGCAGTTACAGTTTTCAATATATTTTTATGTTTAGGGGAAGACAGGAGGAGGAAGAAATACTCGGGTCCAGTACAGCCAGTGCAGTCATGAGGCCTAGCGTTTTATCCTCCTCTCTCTGCTAAGCTCTGAGCACTGTAATTTACAGTCAGGCCTTTCTCACAGAAAAAGGAAGCGCAGCCTGTGGTGGAGGTGCGTGGTTTTGAGGCATGTGGCAGCCCAGCCAGAGAACCAGGCCCACAGAGGATTCTGGAAGTATAAATCAAGAGTTTACAACTTCCCATCAGGCACTGCAGGCATTTTATAAAATAAAGGACTTGTTGCAAAAGAATGTTTGAGATGGAAACTTTTTGCTCTGTCCTGTTCACATTAGTTTTTCACCCTTCTGTTGACAATCCCAAAGCAGCAACCTAGGCTGGTATCACTCCATATTTTACTTACAGTTAGGTGCACAAATAAGATATTTTGAGCATCAAATTCTTCCCATTCTCAGACAAATTAACCCTGTGGGAGAGTACTTTCAACAGATTACCCCTTTGTCTTTGCCTCTAAACTTAGTACTTTAGATGACAAAGAAAAGGTGAGCAGTGTAAGAAGAAAAAAATCGTTATTAATCAGAGCAGCTAATGCAATTAAAAGCAAACAAAACCAGATTAGCTCTGGTATACACAAGCCTTTCCAATAGCAGAAAATAATGAGATGCAAGTCAAAGTAACACAAATCCTCCACTATCTAATCAGAAAGAAGAGGCAGATGATCACTGTTCTGCTGACTAGAAAAGATTGGTCTTACCCACATTTACAGCAACTAACAGATAACACTCTAATATATTTTCTGCTGTTTCATTAGCAGACAGGGTTTAAATGATGAACTAGCATAGTAATGCACAGAGCAGAGTGTTATTAATAACTTAAGCACCATCCTTTACCTTGCTGCATGAGCTGCACTGACATCGTGTTATAAACCTATTTGGCTGCAGATTTCCTCTAATATATCACACCATCATCAAGCAACAAGTCTGGCCTATTAAGCATTCCCCTACTAGCACATGAAATACTCTTTTGACCCCACACTGTGTGTAGGTAAGACTCTTTGCTGTAATGTCTTTGAGCATATGGTCAGTGGAGAGAATCTGGGAGGGTTCCAAAGAAATTTGTATTTCCCTGGCTTTTGTCATTTGTAACACGGTAGTACTGTGCCCTGGGGGTAAATAATCAGCCCCATTTTCCTAATGAGGAAATTCATCCAAGGTCACACGGTAGGTTAGTGGTGCTGCAAGGAATGAGAATCAGGTCATGGGCAGCAATCACCTATTGACTTCCCTGCAGCTTAATCACGTTCCAGAAACTACATTTATTTGGTAAGATAATAAACCATCATATGTTGTAACAAGATGATAAAAGAACAGCAACCAAAAAGAGGCAGAAACATGCTGAAGAAATATGGTAAGCACAAGTAACTAATAGGACCTATAATAAGGCTAGGGAATTAGGCAGTAGCTAAGAATATTTCTGGAAAAGAGTATTATGGTAAAGTACTACTGATCAAAGCCAGTAGGCCCTAATCCTGCAAGTGCTTTCTTATATGTAGAATCATCTTAGCTGAGTCCCATCAAATTCAGTTTAGTCACAAATTGCAAGGTTATATATAGTCTTTCTAAACTGCACTAGTTAAAAATGAGAAGTTACCTGAGGGGTAAGTGGTCTCCAGTAGAGACAAACACTGAGCTTGCATAAAATCAGCTATTCCTTTTCCTTATTTATACATTATTTTTTTTACCTGTCACTGATACTAAATTTGGTAGAAGGTGCTAGTGATCGATCTTTCTTCAATTTTTACTTAGTGCTAATATTCTCTTATAATAATGTATGTAATGAGACTGTTTAACTTCTGAAACTTTATTGTAATAAAAGATCATCAAAAGCATCACATATTTAAATGAAATGTTCCCATCTTACCTCCATGTACATAATGAGCATAGGCTTTCTGCAGCATAATACAGAAAAAGAAATCAAATAGGACAATTCATGTCGGAAGGCACCTCTTTAAGTCATATAGTCCAGCCAGCCACAGAAAGCAGGGTCACTTTTGAGCTCA
Source organism: Anas acuta (assembly GCF_963932015.1). NCBI lineage: Eukaryota > Metazoa > Chordata > Aves > Anseriformes > Anatidae > Anas > Anas acuta. Next base: position 11,229,840 of record NC_088994.1, read on the forward strand.
GCCCACATTGCTCAAGGTTTTATCCAGTTTGGTCTTGAACACCCCTTTGAAATCGTTAAAGCCTTTCTCTATCAAGTATTTGATTAACAAGATAATGTTTCCCCATTACACCTGATTTAGTGCTTCCTGATAGCTCCTTTTCCTCCTATTTATAGGAAATATAAGGAAAAAATATAAGGAAATAGTTTATATTCTAGTTAAATATATGGGGCCATGCTCTTAAGATCCACACACACGGATCTCATCGATTTCAGTGAAAGCCCCATCCAAACTTCCCACTTCTTCACACAGGAGATGTTAGTGACATAAAGCTCCAGAAGTGAGTAGCTTTTCCTCCTTCATGATTTCGGGTTGTGTTAAACATCAGGGGAAATCAAAATTCTGAAACAAGCAAGCACTTGTATTTTACTGTACAACTGTCCTATCCTCATATTTCGCAAGTAATTGCTGTGGCCCTAACTGGATTCACTGTTTTTTAAATATGCAATTAATTTTAGTATTATCTGAAAACTAATTGCATCTAATTAGGTCGTTCTATTACAGAAGGACTAAGGAAGTTACAAAAATTCAGAAGTGATATACTAAACCATAAAAGTATTGTGGTCAAGATATGAATAAGTCAATTTTCTGAGCCTTGAACAATGTAGAGAACAACAGTTTTACACAGTGACCCTTCTTCCTGCTCCCTCCCTTCCCATACACACCAAAAACACACTCCTAATAGTCATAAGTCCCTTTTCCATGTAACTCTTTTTTTTTTTTTTTTTCCCTCCTGTGATTTTTACTCGGTGGGTAATCTTCCTTTAAGATGTTTCCTTACAGTTTCAAGCACTAGTGTTGAAGGTGGCTTTAATATTCAAGGCTTCATAAACAAACGAGGGACATTGTTTTCCAGACCAATTAAGACATCAGTAGGAAGCTCAGTCCAACGAGATATCAGAGATAAAAGAACTCAACTTGCTAGTATATTAGTCAAATATTTTTTATACGTTATCAAGTCTAGCTTAATATCCACTCTGATATTTTTCAATAACTTGTTTAGGTATCACTAATCTTGCATAAATTTAGTTAACCTTCTGACATAGCTTAAATGATGATACAGCTGTTTGTATGAAGGATAAACACCCATCCAGCTAGCTCTTTAAAAAGCTTACACCTTTTAAGTACACTACATTTGCTGCTATTTGTATTGACATTCCCCACCCCCTCATTTCTGTGAATTTATTCCTGGATTTATAATACATTTTATTCTTATTCTTAGATACATTGGCAATGAACACTGTGAAAAACAGTGAATTTGGATATCCATACTTAACAAGAAAATGCAAAAGCATGATATAATAAGAATAAATGTAAGCATCCTCTGGAACTTCTGATGGTATTCATGCACAGACAACTGATGCTTTCTTTGTAACTATGAAGCCAATAAGATAACCATCCACAATAATTTCAGATATAGAAAAACAAGTCCGGGATGTTCTTTATCCTCCCAGATCAAGGCATATTAAACATCAGAGATACTCTATCTGTTTTAAATGCATTTTGTTGTTTTTACTGAATCTGGTTACCTAGAAAAATGTAATTTAGTAGTCTGAGCTGAAAGTTTGTATGTCACATTTATTTTTTGGAGTTAGTATTTTTGTATCCTAGTGGAGAAACACCTCTCCAGCCCCCAGCCCAAAAAAAGAGAACCCAGCAATCCCTATTCTTTGTGTCTAGCCCCAAGTAGGCTATGTTTCTAGGTTTCCCATCGTGTGCTGACTCCGGTGCCTGGAATGATCTTTCAGGCTGCAGGTATAGCTACATTTAGCTCATGACCCTGCTCTACTCAGAGTCTTAGTTTATTAATATGTCTATTCTTCTCTCTCACGCTGGCCTTATTGATTTCTCCTTACTGTGAAGTACTGAGGTTATTTTCAAACCTGTCTTACACGAAAAAGCTTGAGTTCTCCCGCTTGAACTTCACCATGAGAGATTTGAAATTATGATATGAATAAAACAAAACAAAAAGACATACTGAAGCAATAAATAGAAAAGCAAATATCTCCTTATACAACATCTCTTCTAAAGAAAAATTGTAAAGTAGAAAGCATACTAGATTTGTTTCCTAGCTCTTGCTCCCACTTGCTTATAATGTCGCACTGTAAAAGGAATTTAGCATCACTGCAAGTGGTTCCAAATAAAGGGTGGTTTTTGCTGTTGTTGTTTTGCTTTGTTTTTAATGAGTACAGACTGCATATGCTTGTAATTGCATGTAACAGAATGGGCAACAAGATTTTCTGAATGGGCCTTGCCATCAAAAGTAGACAGGCGCAGAATCATCCCTGTCTATTGGGTCAAAACTTCTGAAAAAAAAAGACAGTCACATACAGAACTTCTGCAGGCTCAGCTCACGTGTTACAGAGCAGTGTGATGTGTAAACAGCCTCTCATGCAGGCATTCCAGTACCAGTCTTTAATCACTTCAGTCACATATGCATGTACTAAAGGTGCACACCAAGCAACAAGTCACAGAGACATCAGTGGAATTTCTTCATACTTTTACTGTTTTAAGATAAAGAAACATGAAGGAAAGGCTATTCCCAAAGGAGATGTTTGAACATGGAGCAGGAGACACATAGGAAATGAAGAGAAGTGCTTATGTGCTGGTGATTGGGATAGAAAAACAGGTGTAAGACTTATGGATTAGAAAGTTGGAAGGCATTTTTGCTGCAGTTATCAAAGACTGCTAAGTTGTTTTCTTCTGAGTAAAATAGCCCACAGAGCTGAGATCTTGGCTGTCTAAGCAATATCGCAGTTACCACTGATATTAAGCTCACTGTTTCACATAACACAAAGCAATGCCCTACACCACCCTATAGGCACTTTCAGAGAACAGCCTCTCTTCTTTCCATTTGCCACTACAAAAATACCACCTGAGCACTCTTACTAGTTTCAGCAGGAGATGGTTTGAATGACTTTGGCCAGCTGCAATTTATCACTCACATCCCATTCTTGTTCTCCTCTCTCCATTACCTTCAACTCAAAGGCAAAGCAGGGTGAGCAGATTTTACTACTTTTACAATGTGTTTTCATACATGCCTTTCTTTTTAGGATCACAGAAGAACTTGTTCTTTAAGGGATCTGCAGAAGATGTTTTTGTTTCCAGAACCTTTTCTTTTTTCCTGTGACAGGAAAACACTGCCATTTGGCATTGAGTCCCAGAGAGCAATTCAGGGCAACGCGAGGCCAAGTTCAGGCAAAGTGTAACCAGTATGTGTCCCACGGGATGGAAGGATGCCAAATGGGAGCTGGTGGGTGTTAGCGACAGGGAGCCAGCCGGTGGATGGAGCACAAGCCTGACCTCAGTGCCAAGTGGACGTGGCAGCAGTTTGTTAACACTCATCAGTTCGCTTCTGTGAGAGGCCACCTCGCGAGAGACCATCCAGGACCTCATCCAGCAAAGGGAAACAACTGGAAAAGTGTAAGAAATACTGATGATGGCAACTGAGATTGCTCACACAGACATTTATACAAGTGTCTAAACACTTCCCAGAATTAAGGCATTCCTGACCTAGGACTACTCTGAGCATTTCCTACATAGTAAAATAAATATAGCCATGTACTTGACTGAGAAAGGTGAGAGCCACTGCAGAAGGCTAGTGAACTGGCCACAGAATGTTTACGCTTGATGGGTAAGAAACTCTGGATATGTTAAATGGAAAATCATGACAGAAAAAGGCAAAAGACACGTAGAAATTAGGGTGTGAAATATTAACAATTCAGCAGATTTTAGTTAGCCAGCTATTAAGCTTGTTACAAGCTGCACCCCCAACCAAAATAACCGGATGGAGATAAAGGTACCAGTTTCTTGACGGAACAAGAAAGGATGAGAGGCACCAGATGCTTCCACCCAGAGGTTCAGCTCATGGTAATCCTGGCCAACTGCAAAATTGGTTCTGAACAGAACTGATCAGTCCAAAATAAATACACAGCATATAAAGCCACGAAGGCTTTATTTAAAAGGGCTGTCCTTGTGCTGGCATTAGTTTACATTCAAAATCCCTCTGTCTCCAAGAAGAGCTCTTGTCAGGCTTTTAGAAACAACGTGCAGTTGGAAAACTGCTATCAAAGGTGCAGAATCTCATCATTCTCAAAACAACTGGCATATTCCTGGGGACTTTTCCATGGTAGCATAGATCACTGCTGCAGGAGGCCTCTAAGATGAAATGCCATTGCTAGCTTTATTGCCTGCTTTAAGCTTGAATTTCACAGAACTCTTTGTTTTGGTTGTATCCCACCTGCTCCTGCTGGTATATTTTTGTTCCTAATCATAAGGAAACTTGCAGCACATTAACCTTCCAGAGGGAAAGTGTTTCATCTTTCAGTACTGCATCAGCAATAAGACTTATGAGTTACATAATTTCTCTATCAAAAAGAACTAAAAGCAGTGGTATGGATTTTTAAAGGTGGAGTAATTGCAGAAGAGCCATTATTGTTACCATCATGAGACATTTGTAGCAATAAAAGTCACTTGAATGGGGAACGCTAATTGATTAATTATGATTAAATAAAGTAGCTACGTTCCCTGGAATACTGGTGCTATTGTGCGGACTGCTCATCTACCTGCTTTAAACCTGTCCTCAGAAACCTATTCTAAGCTCGCAGCGTGCTGCAGTCCCGACCAGCAGTCAGATTTAGCCACAGATATCAGGCCAGCTTTGCTCTGATCTGTCCTCTAAGACCCCTAGGGAGCCACCAGGAAAATCCTGCCTCGGCACCGGCTGGGCACACAGAGCCCCTTGCAGAGCATTAAGGCTGCGTGAGATGGATGCAGGCGGAGTGCGACTGCCCCGAGCAATGACTTCATCCAGAGCCCTGCCGGAGCAAGTGAAGGTTACTGCAGCAGTCTTTAAAACTGAAGCCCATTAAACTGCTGAGGCGATTCAGCATTTTTATTAAACGTAGCATTTATTTTACTTATTTTTTCTTCATTTTCAGGGTTACTGATTGCAATTTATTTTTTTCTTTTCCATTTGTCATTTTGACGTCTGCAGTTCTGTTCAAGAAAGACTGCGGTTCAAGAAAGAGACGGGAAGCTCGGACCCCTGGGCTCTCCCTGCTGTGCCTCTGTCTGTCTGGCTGGCTATTTATAGCCCTTCTCTCACTGAATTGCAGAAGTGTTGAGAGTTTTGCAACTACATTTTGGGGACAGAATCCTGAAGTGTTTACTGCCAGACAAAATAAAATGAGTTAGTGAGATTTTTGCCTCGTTAAGACTATATCTGACAAGAAATCAAGCTTAAAATTATTTTTATTAAATTCTAAGGCACCTTTGCTTCATTTTAGGAGGAAGTATATTTTCAGAGGAAGACACTTGTCATTCTCCTGCTCCTTAAGGGCAGTCACTAACCCCACATCTAACACTTTAGGGGACATGATCCATAGGGTTTGCAACTGTGGAGAATAACTACATGTCCCTTTCCATACTGCTAAGCAAAGAGGAGACTTACATCATAGGAGCTGAAGACAGCTGGCAGTTAAAACTAATTCTGTATTATCCACACCTCCCATTGTAAATGTTATATCTATAATCAGAGAGTTTATTTTCCTTAGCTCCACTTTGATATTATTCAAATCCAAAGAAATCTGCAGTTTTAAATAACAGGGAGGACAAGTTGTGCTTTCTGAGAGAGGGAATTGGTACTCCTGCTTGAACAGATGTTAAGAATGTTTCTGAGTGTGCTAGACTCATTTACGAGTCTTTTTCACACATTTGAATCTTGGGGACATCAGCAGTTTGTTCAATATTTTCAGCCTCCTTCCTAAATGCCACACTGGGAAAACGAGAGGAGAAAAAAAATGGAAAGAGAAAAAGAAAAAAAAAAAAAGGAAAAAACCCACACAGCTAATCTTCCATCAGTGTGACAGTGTAAGCAAGAATCACAGCAAAATAATGAAGGGAAGGAAGGCACAGATTGTTAGGAAGATAGAATCAGTCTGGAAAAATAGTGCAAGATGATAATTTTAACATACAATTAAACCCTGTCACCTTCTGCACTGTAATCCTGAGGTGAGTCTGCAAGACATAAGGTCCTTCCTCCTAAGGGAGGACTGAACTGGCTGGCTCAGTACTAGGGAGTCTGTCCCTGTGGATGCTGCAGTCCTGGCATAAAATGCAGCACCTTTGAGCTCTGATTCTTTCTCCTAGCATGGTTTCATCACCTTTAGAGATGCTCTGAGGTTTCCTGGACTGGAATAGGAATGGCAAGTATGATTTTATACTGTTTGTACAGTGCCCAGAAGCACAGGGCTCAGCTGTGTTTGGCATGCTGGGTGCTACATGAAAACATGTAGTGACAATCAGCCATGTTTGAACCAACTGGATGATCACTCCTGGACGATGATGAAACACAGCCACTTAGGCTTGCACATTGATAGGCTCATCTCTTGAATGGGCTAACTAAGCAATAGAAAGGTTTTCCTGATGTAAAAAATACCAAAAGGATTTGGTACTAGTGTGGTTTTGCAAGACTTGATGTCTTTCCTGTGCTGCCTCTTCTTTCTTCTGTCCTTTGTTGGTGCAAGCAGTTAGACTTACAAAAGGTTTAATATTAGCAGTTGTTATGGAATTCCTCATCAGATTACTATAGATTCCAGAAGACTGGCTGCACTTTGTTGTTTCTATTTGCAGTATCAGCTGAGCACACCACAAGCCATCAGCACTAGCAAAGCCATGAGTCTTTACACTGGCTTTGAACAGTACTGTGGTTCAGTAGAGAGAACAGTTCTCTGGGAATCAGAAAACCTTCTTAATATTCCTAACCAGCTACTGACCTGCCATACAGTTTTGGAACAGTCACTTCACTCATCCTTGCTTTGTTTTCTGTCTCATCTCAGTGCATCTTTTTTCTAGACTACAGAGACTGTCTACAGTCTCTGCCCCACGTTCTTACAGAAGTGACAGTTATGGTTTGCTTCTGTACCAAGTTAATAAACAATGATTAATACTCCTAATCAAGCATCTTGCTTTCCTCTCATACGTTCTGACAACTAATAGTTCTGAAACTATTAGAAGTTTCCTAGTATTGCTAATTTCAGAAGTCTGAAGCTGGTGCATGCAATCAAAGGGACTCTATCAGATAATTTACTCTCCCTCCTACATTGACAAAATACAACACCAGTTTTGTTTGTGTGTGATTGCTTGTTTTCAGCTGGAAGCACTTCACCAAAGTTAGAAGACATGCAAAACAAAAAAAACTACAACAAATATTTTGGTTTGGGTAGAAGGTTACTTGTCCCTGGTGATTTTCCATCATACTCCGAAGGCCAACCCCTGGGCAGTGTATTATCAGTGACAATGCAGACACAGTGGTTGTGGATAATGGGGCCAATTTTGCTCTCAGGCAACCCCAGTGACTTCATTGTCTGGTTTATCTGATGATAGGGTATAAGCTGGTAGAATGACTCATCAAGAAAAAAAAAAGAAATTGGAAAAAAAAAAGCAAAGGCAGCCAAGTAAAGACACAAGGCTGTCTCCTAAGGATAATTTTAATAGGAAGACAGCAAGAGAGCTTCAAAATGCGGCAAGGGAGCCAGAAGTGTCTGCAGCATGGGGTTCAGCCCAGAGCTACGATTCAGAGCTTAGAGCCTGGGGGGGAGCTTGGGGCTTCTTTTTTTTTGGGGGGGGGGGGGGGGGGTGATTTTTTTCTTTTCTCCCCCCTCTCTCTTTTAAATAAAGGCCATTTTTTCTTTCAAACCCCCAAAATGTAATTTTCTCCTCTTTACTGTGAGCACATGGGTCAGCAAAAGGGAGCTGGAGTTAGCCCCCTCTTCTCTTTGTATATGCTAACTTGGAGCAATAGTAGCTCTTCATAATCACTACATTTGTCAGATACAAGCTTTTTAAGAAGTGTTTCAACATATAATGAGTCTATTATATTATTACTTCATCCTCAGAAACATGGAGGGCCCCAAACAAGGTCAGGATCCCTCATGCAATGCACTGTACAAGCTCCTGCTGAGAAACAGTCCCAGTTCTTACAGCATTTAAATAGATACATCAATCAAAGAGAGGAATAAAATGGCTGACGGCCAAATTAGATGAGCAAGAAATTTAAATTCCCAGCGCTGTGAGTCTCCTGCCCAGCTCACTTGGTTCCAGCCCCTCTCCTTCTGCAGAGGTACAAGGCAACCCAGTGGGGGAAGCAGCCCAGCACACACTGCTCTGCTGTCTGTCTGAGAACCAGAAGCCTTTGGCCAGAGCAGGCTGGGAGACTTCTGGTGACTAAAAGCAGCAGGAAGCTTAGGGAGAAAAGCTGCATTATTTGTTCCCATGACCGGGAAAAATTCTGCAAGTCTTAGGTTTTCTCAGCTCATTCTACTGCATCTATTTGCTCAACTCATGAAGATTTGCGGGAACACGAGTGAAGGACTGGAAAATTATACTAAAAAAAAATCAGACCAATTAAGTGAGAGGGTAGCCAACACCAAAACAACAAAACCAAAAATCCTGTAGGGTTTTGGAGTGATACTAATTAATTTTTCAGTTTCTGAAAAATGTTCATAAGCTAAAAATTTGTTAAGGCACCTCAAGCCTACGTAGTGTTTCCAGCCTCGTTATATGACCCTCAAGGTCATATAATAAAGGATTTTATTGAGGACATAGACAAAAATGTTTAGAGGCAAACAGTGGAACGTACATAAGGGATAAAGTCTGGTCCCAAAGTGCTTGAGAAGTCATGTTGTAATGTATTAGACGCTTCAGAACATACTGTGGGTATTCTGGAGTTATTTAGTTAATGTTCTGGTTGTAGTTTGAAGTCAGTAATAACATGCCATATGTTCCCTTTTTCTAAAAAATTATTCTTTATTAATTCTATCAGAGTTACTCTATGAATTCTAAGGCAAAAAAAGCACGTTAACTATTCCTATGGCATTTGAGTAAATACTGTTTTACTTTAAAGGTCAGGTAATACTATACAGTCTCTTCAGGATATTACTTATTATGAAGCTATTTGATACATCTCCAGACTTTATTCCCTTTATATACCAGTAGCAGATATGCAAACCTGCCTTGATTTTACCTGAATGGAGTTTTGCCTGTATGGAATCCTGCATAAAAAGGAGACAAACAATACATGAAACCATTTTCTCCTGCCAAACCAAAACCTTATCAGTTGGTTTTGAGATGTATATCGAATACCAGAGCTGAGAGTCCAGCTGTCCTTTACCTTGGCTTTTGAATGCAGACAGGAACAATTGTGCAGAAAAAGGATCTGAGAACTCAGGCACCTGAATTTGGTTCAGCAGCACTGCCATCTTCAACTGGAATGCTGCATGCAGTTCTTGTGGACGTAAAACAGGGATAGCCCATGCAGAAGGTTTTTCTAAGTCTCCTTCCAAATCAGCAATTTGCAATGAGAAAGGACCAGGTTAAGTGGTTTGACATACTTCTCACATTAAGAAAACAGAAGCCTGGTATAGTTAACTAGATTCAACTGGAAACTTAGTTCCTTCAAAGAGAGAAAAATAACACACAAAAATGCAGCACTTTGCTATAATCCCTCTCTAATCATGAAGGACACTTATTGTTTGAAAAATCTTGCATACTCAAATTAATGATCCATACAGGACAGAGACCCAATGTTCTCAGTGCGGTATAAGACAATGCTGAACAAATAATAATAGTTATTACTAAGTCGTATGCACCACTGCATTTTGTAATACTGCCTTGAAGTGAAAATGACAAGATGGTGTGATAAGCGAAGCTGTTCCCAGGCTATTGCCCTCTCTAATAGAATCGCCAAAATCCAGAAATCTCAAACAAAAACTTGGTTGGGGGATGTTCCATATTTGTTCCTCACTAAATTAATTTCAAATTGGTTTCAGGTAAGTAACCCTGCACATAAATCTGATTCATATGGTCCACAACATGTAAAGTGGGATTGCAACAACTTCCACATTTCAGATACCTCTTTGTTCTGAATCTTCAGAGACAAGGACGGTGAGACACAACATGGGGGACCTACAGCATTGTTCATTAGCAGTTGTCTTATAAAATAACCCTTATAATATTTTAACATAAGTTGACTTTGCTAAGATCATACCTAACTATTGTATGTTGCATTATAACTGACATTACAGGAGCTCGTGAACAGTCCAAACACTCATGATGAAGAATTAGAGCTGAGAATCTGTAGACTCAACTTGCTTTCCAATCTGGTGACTACTGTAAGTGGTCAATTCCTCACAGGAAAACAAAAAATTAATTAATTTAATCACTTAGACCAGAGCCTCCTGAAAGAAGACTTAAAAGAATTCAGGAGAGAGTAACTTCTTTCTCCTTTCCAGATAGAAACGAGCTAGTGTCAGTAACACAGTTACTGACTGATGAAGCAGCTGGGACAAAAATTTTGTTAAGAGCCATTGCGCCAGGAAGGCTATTCTGCTGGTCAGCTGCTCAAAGATTCCTGGTTTGTGAATGCTGAAAAATACGCTACTACTGTAAAACCAGTTTGAGCATCCACATAAGTTCAGTATTTCCAGAGACTTCTTATCCCCTTCATTTGCAGCAGAAACAGAATTGGAGAAGCGGCCTTTAATTAGAAGGCACTAAGCACCTAAAAAATTAAAGACGTAGCACAGTAAAATATACAATACAAGAAGGCAAAGCTCTATCCCCCAAACCAGGGGGTAGGAAGTAGTCATGCTTATCCCCAATTTGCCAGTGAAAAATCAAGTCACAGATTAAGTGATCTGGTAAAGCTGGGCTTGAAACCAATGACCTCCTCAGTCCCCCTGAGTATCTGAGACAGGTGATTCTTCCTCTGCTGAGATTTCTCCCACAATGCCAGTCTAATTAGGTTTGCCTCCCTCCAGCAAAGGGAAAATCCATCTTGAAAATTAATCTGAAATTTTATCCCACACAACCCTTAATAAAAATGACAGGCTATGGGTAGAGCATCATACAGTATTACATAAAAATGATTATGGCAGCCAGGCACTGACACACACAACTGTCAGTTATTTACAGGATAGCAAAGAAATTTTATTCTGCCTTTTTGAAAATCCCCTCAAAACACTCAGGATGCAACAAAACGAAACATCTATTCTATCACAACGGGATTATTGAACTATCTGGTACCTTTTAATAGAAAACAGATTGTGGGTCTAGTGTTGTAAAATCTGTATTGACTATATGTAAAACTATCAGATCCATTTGGTGATTTAGCTTCTAGCAGAACATCTTATCTGGTTCCAAGCACTACAATGTGTTTTGTTCTGGGGATCCTACAGAGTCAGCTGTTTGACACTGCTTACGCACAGACAGGGATGGACAGGCAGCAGAGGGGCAACAACTGGGTGCAGCCTCACAAGGGACGTGAGGGATTGGGGTGATGCTGTGCAGTCATGACGAGATGGTGCGGGACACGTCACGCTGCAGAGTGACACTGACGGTAACGAGTGGCGAGTGCAAGCGGCAGAGACAGAAATCCAAACAGCCACGCGTTTGGCAGCTCGCAGTGGCTGGGTGCAGATTAGCGTCAAGGTCAAATAAACATCATAAAACATTGCTTAAGCTGTCAATTAAAGAACAAACAAGCTCATCATAATTATACAAGATAATTGTTATCTGCTGGGTGTTAATTAGATACATTTTATCAGATCTGCTGTCACTGAATGGAGAGTAAAACTGGTTAAAGATTTTTTTATTTTAATGATTTCATAACTAGCTTTGTTCTGCCTTATTTTCCCTGGTTATGTTTTCTTGACTTCATTTCTTCTTTTAAGTTTCAAATTTTCAGAATGAAATCATCTTACTGTTTTACTAGGCCTACCAAAGAAAAGCATGTGTGGAGAAAGATCTAAAAACAAAATTTGTAAAAGATTTTCACTTTAAAATGGAAATTAAAAAAAAAAAGACTTTTCTCTGTACTGTTTCAAAAACTAAAATGTTCGATTTTATTAATTTTGAATTAATTAAATGGAAATTTCAACCCACTCTGAATCATAAATAAGGACTCAGATGCCTGAAAGACTGAAATTAGCATGTAGGTCTTGAGTAAGCAGTGGTGGAGCTGGCCAATTATCTAAGGCAAGTACTTTACTTATACTTGGAGATAGGCAAATATATCAGATAGGCTTTGGATAATGTCCTGAATGCAAGTGAGAAAGACAGGATGGTCTCAGAGTGCTGCAGCCTCCAGCATCCACTCCTACCCGTGAGAACAAGGATGTGGAATGATCTCAGAGGCACACAAGGATGGAGTAAGTGCTAAAAAAAATAATACAAATGTGGGAGTTCTGTGCAAAGTCTGATGAATAAGGTATCATGCTGAAATAAAAACAAAAGGAGAGGAAGAGAGGAAGAATGTTACATGGTCACACACTTACATCCCGTTACCCCTCCATTACAGCAAGCCACCATCCATGCTGCAGTCCTTCCACCCTCACAACTCGCTGTTCATCTGCCCAAGTAACACTTGTCTTAATGTATCACTTTCTGGCAAGAAACAGAAATGTCCAGTATTTATCCAATCAATAGAAATATCTAAACTTTCAGCCTTCAGTGCAGGGACCTTTTGTTCTGTATTTGTGCATCACCAAACACATAGCAGGAACTTCCTACATTACAGGACCAAACAACAGGGATGAAAAAGGAGGGCTGGTAGACCAGTAGAAATATCAAACTTCAAAAGCTCCTTTTAAATTCAGGATTTTCTCATTTAAAAAGATAACCAACATTTATTTCATAAGCTACAGAGCTTGATATAATTTGTATTGGTTTTAGCACAGAAAGAAAATACCAGAATTTTTTTTTTTTGAGGAGAACAGTGGCACAAAGGTTTACCACACAGGGCCTAAAATAGTGTGAGAAAGGAACTGACTTCAGCTTGAATAATAGTCATTAAATCAAAACACTGGAAAATGCATTCCTTGTAAGAACATAGCCACTGGAGGTTTGCCCAGTCCTAAACAAAGAGTAGCAGTTCACAGCTGTAGGGGACATACTGTGGGTATACACTAATCTGAGGTTTAAAATATACTTGTGGTCTGCAGCAAACTCGGGGATTCCAGAGACTGTTGCAAAAAGGCAGCTCAGGTTGCATTCATTCCTGTATTTGATAATTTCTCTGGAGTTTTTATCTTCTCTACCTAAATTACTGGAACAGTTATGTGTTTCAGATTTATCCTAAAAAGAAATAAGAATGAAGAACTTCCAGAGTTACACGTGCACAAAAATGTAAATCCACTCTCAGAATATTTCAAGCAATAGGGTGTGCTTTCATGGCAAAAATGTTGTGGTCATTTTCCAAGTACTCCTCCAATATAGTGACAAGGTTCAATGTGACTCATGTGTGCAGGTAATTGATATTATTAACACAAACAGAAAATTTGAGGTCACTACTGGCAAGCAGTATAAAAATCATGTTTGTTTTCTAAGAACATTGTAAAGGGATTACAAGAAAGGCAAACTGAACAAAGATCAAGTTAAATATTTAATATATACATGTATATTTGATGTTCATCTAACAATACCTCATTCATAGCTTACGCAACCTAAATGGATCACAGGTTGAAAATATTTCCTCTTGTTTCACAAGTTAAGCGCTATAATACATGTACAATGTCCTTTTTCCTTCCTTTCTATATTAAAGGTCTGTGCTACTGGTTAGTAATAGACACAGCTGATACTTAAGTGAAGAAGCGAGATCTTTCATATCTGTAGAGTACAGAGAACTCAGAAAAGTTGGATATGGACTTGGAGACTGTAAACCCTGATAGACCCTTTGAACCCTGCAGTTCAAGCTTTGTGATCCAGAGCATAAATGAAGCTGAAGGAATGATCCAAAGACTATTGAAAGCAGTTAGGGACCTCTCTCAATGGATGTTAGATTTTGCATCAGCAAAATGAAAAGCAATCATACCCTCAAATTAAAAAATAATCTAGAAAGAAGAGAGCAGAGGAGGAAATAGGGACAGCCAGCAGAGCCTGTTAACCTCTCAGATTCTTTAGAAGTTTGGTCTAAGATGGAAGAATTGTTCATTTGCAATTAGGCTTTTTGCAAAGGAGCTTTTCAGAAAGAAATTTGAGATAAGAGGAGGCAGGCATCTATCACAGGTCCCCTTCACCAGTTCTACGATGCATCATTGACAAAAAGCCTGAACGTATTAATTTTCACAAAACTCCAACAAGAATGAAGGAAATTAAAGCAATATTTGTTGATACTTCTGCCTCCCCTCTTTCGACCCAGTCTGCCAACAAAAGTTATATTTTAAAATTCCCCTTCTGTTTTAGAAATCAGCAGATGTGTAACCTGGAATTCCGTGTTAATTTCCATGATCTTTTGTCTCCCAGTGCTACAAGTGCACAAACATGGAAGCAAGCCACACATCTGAGGGAGACAAGATTCTCACCTGCTCTGTTAAAGGAAACCCTCACCTGTGACCTGATGGAGTAAAATTTGACTGTATTACTCATATTCCCAGATATGCGAGTCTTATGGAAAAAGAATGAAACAGAAGTTATCCAATATCACAACATACAGCAACCTGGGAAGAAACAGCTCTTCAACCAAGGCAGTCAGGTGCAAGCACCCATCTGCTGAAGAAGTCAGCAGGGACAGGGAGATTCAAACTTCCACAGCCTCTTTCCAAAACACAGAGTCCAGAAGACATTTGTATTGGAATAGCCAAGGGGCATAACCCAGCATCCTCAACAGCAGTGTTTCACACCCTGTCTGGTAAAATTGTGTCAGTATTGTGTGCATGTGCTGCAGTAACTGAATTACATGACAATTATTTACCAGTAATAAATAGTTCATCTCCGTCAAAATCCTACATTAGAACAAGAACTTAAGTCCCTCAAAATTAGCAGCTTGAGAAACCTCACACTAAAGGCTCGGAAACACACCTGCAGCTGTGCCCTGACAGACAGGAGCTGACAGGCAGAGCACTTGCCTCTAAGGGCTGCTCACTGCTGCGGTTAGCATCACAGCTCCTAGCACCAAGCTCTCTTCGCATGCTTGTTCCTCTCACCCACACCAGACCTTAACAATCATCCATCTGACCCACTTTTAGTGTCATATGTAGGGCAAGCAAGGGAATTTGCTTTCATATCTGGAATGATTCAGATTTTGTTTTCTTTTGTCTCCAAGGGCAGGGACACACACCAAAGAGCATATTTTGCAGAACTGCTACTGTGCACATCAAGCAAGGCATACACCTCACTGCTGCTTTCCATGATGAAACTGAGCCCTGTTAGTTTTCATGTTCCAGTGCATAACAAACAAAAGAAAATAAAATCAACCAAATTAAATTGATTTGATTGCAAATTGTTACTTTGATATTATGATTTCCTTGTATTGCATATTTTACAGCAAAAGGGTGGAAGGGTACAACTTTTCATCTTAAACTGACTGGAGTTCACAGGAACAATGGGCTGAAGACAACTAGAACTGGCAGAAGGATTTGCAAAACAAATGGGTCATAAGCTCTTTTCCTTCTAAACAACAAGCTCAGGCAAAGCAATTTCCATCTTCTCCCTGAGAAACAGCCAGTTTGGTACTGGAAATCTCAAGTAGCTCTCCCACTGTTTGGCACCACTCTTCCAGGGAGACCCATTGTGATATGCACAAAGCAACTAAAGGGTTTGTCTGCCTTCTTTACAGAGTGGTATGTTCTCTGGAGATGGCTATATTCTCTCAGGAGAATGCTTTGTACTCAAAAAATACTTTGAGGGCTCACTTGGAAGACGTGCTTTGTATTTTATATTACAGTTGAAATAATCCAGGCAACTGAATTAATTGCTTTCTAATAGGAGTCCTACTCTTTTTTTGCAGTGGCAATTTCTTCCTTCTCATCCTGTTAAAAAATTCCTGACTGCCTTTAAATGCTGCCTTTTTAACCCACACAAGGAGAGGTCAGTTGTCCTGCTGTTCTGAGAATACATTCATGCCATACTTACACAGGTTCTGTGGTCTCGCAGGGTTGGGCAGAGTCAAAGCGAGAAGAACATATTAAGTTGTATATATACGTACTATTTATTCAACCTGTGCATTAGTATTTTTGTTCACTGGTTAACATAACACCTGCTCCATACTACACTGATTACAAGTTGATTCACACCACTGCCTTCATATCCAATCAGCATTGGTGCCATTAATGCAACCTTTAGTGATCAAAACAGCAATTAGGTAATCGCTGTTATTCTTGAATGCTACTGGAAGGTTTCCTCACATAGCATGTATTTTCTGCACAAAGATGGCAGTGATGACAGCAATCCAGAGAAGGACTCGCTGATCAGAAGGTGAATAAACCAGTCTTTTGGTACCCTTGTTAAATTTGATGTTTCTTAATTAGTGGTTTCAAGTCCTATAATGGAACATGCAGGAAATATCCCCATTTTGCCCAGGTAATTATTATATAATAGTACTGCATGAATGCATTCTCATAGGATTGCTGACCACACAACTTATAATTGTTGTTGCAACCTAATGAAAACCATGTGTCTTGTATAGCAGAAAGAATACACTGCCCATTTTGTGTAAAGGGCACCTACTGACTCATTTAAATACTCGTTGGGGATTTTTGTTTTATGTAAATGTAGCTTTGTTAAGTTTACAGACTTAATTGAGCATTTGTATGAACAAGAATCCAAAGCACTGTACAATAGGTATTGTTTAGTCTAGTACACTGATTTATGTTCAAGTGGGATGCAATCTACATTTCATCTTCTGTTAAAACTTCCTGAATCCTGCCAAGAACTACTACTAGGAACAAAAAGGAACATTTCTTCTCATGTTAGCAATTCTTTTTATTCTGTTCAATAACATTATCTGAGTACTTCAGTTTAATATTTTATATTTTTAGTAACATTGACAGAAAATTCAAATAAGCTTCTCCAATATCTCATTATGTTTGCTTTGGGAATGATTTCTTATTGTCTTTGTGATTTTTGTCATTTCTTCATAAAAGCTACAATTAACAGGCATGGAATAAAAAAGAAAAAAAACAACCATATGGCTAAGATAGCTAACTAAACATCATAAAACCGGCAAATGTGAAGGGCTCCTGACCAGCCCAGTGATTTTAGTACATCTGCATCAAGTGTATGCCAAACAATTTGACAGAAACTAAGAACATTTGGTCGTGGGAAATCCAAAGGCAAAAAAGGGATGGAGCTTTTGAATAAAGTATTTAATATCCAGTTCTTCCAGTTCTGCTCCTTCTTCTTTATCCAGAAGGAAGGCCCATTCCAATACTCTGAATATGAAACATCCTTTCTGAAATTTAGCATTACATGTTTACTTTTAAAAAATTATACTGAGAAACAGATCACTTTCCTACTCTCTAGCAAATATACTGTGGAATGTGGATTAATAGGATGCAGGTGTAAAAGGCTAGGTTATTTTAAGTCTATGCAGAAGATTTGGCTCAACCTGCAGGCAAAATAATGCATGTGAGTTAGGAAAACCCAGATTCATCCCTTACATTCTCCCACACCTCTGCCTGTTTGCATAGAAAGCAAAAACAACTAGCTTGTGTGCTGCTACAAAGCAGATATTAAAGATTAATGATTTCTCTTAATCCAACCTCCAAGAAGATATCATGATAACCTAACAACTACTTTTGGAAGGCTCATTGTTTTAGAGAGGGATTCAACATGCAGAATGTGTATTAGACTTATTTCCAGAACGCATATGTGAGGCACTTAAAGCTTTGGGCCTGATTTGGGGTCTCCTAATTGTGAGCAAAGCCAAATTTAAGTGTTGGTTACTCCACTGCTGATCCAATCCCTTTATTATAATAAATAAGCTGCATATATGCATCTTCCTCATCTGTTGAGATAAACTCAACTCAATGTTGAGAAAAAGGTTGGTTTCATCCAAGAATCATGTGCATTCTCCTGGCTTCAGCTTTGTCCTTAGTCCTGGTTGGTCCAAAAGCAAAAAGGATGTTTTCTGAATCACAGCCAAACTTCCTTCCCATGGGAGAGGGAAAAAGAGGGGATTCTCATCACTTGCTGGGGTGAGTTACAAGAATTATGTGAATAAATGGGAGAATTTCTTTTTGAAGAAGACCCACTTTCTCCATTCCTCCCGAAGGAACAAAGACATGCAAGAGCACATTTCTTTGTGCTGTTGCCAAATAGTGGATATTTATCATCATAATTAAAGAAACAAATTGCCAAAAACAAATATTATTTGCAGATGGATTCCTCTGTCTTCTGTGAAAATTCTGTTTACATTTCAAATGAGTGGAAAAATAAGATTATACATTTGAAAAAGCCCCAGGCCAGCTATTAGGAGAGATAGGGGAGCTCTGAACTTTCTCCTGCAAAACACACCTGAAAGACTTTCTAATTTCTCAGCATGTTGACATTATTTAAATTCCTGTCTTACTGAAATATAGCCAAAGCTGAAGCTCTAGCCTCCAAAAAATAAACTCTTGTTTAATAATGTGATGGGTAAATGTATCCAGGAAATGTCACAAAATAAATCTGAGACAAATTAAACAAAACTTGACTTCCTTTCTTATGTTAGATGCCTCTAATTTTAGCAGCTTGGGGTAACAAAGAAAAAGCACTTAGAGATGAAAATGTCTGTTTAGCATCAGAGCTGTAAAGAAAGAGTAGCACGTTTCCAAATCTGTAACAACGTATAACATATGACCTGGGTCCTCTAACTACACTGTACATAGACCTCTCATTGGCTTCAGTCAGAAGCACATTATTCCTCTTTATTTACAATGTTGGCTGTTGGTTTAGGAATTTGGGTGCAGTAGGGCTATGTCTCAGAGTACGCTAGAGGTTGTATTCCACCCATCCCATACAGTGCTAGATAATCTTCCACTCCTTGACTTTCAAGATGACAGTTCCCTATAAACCATCTGTTGAAATAAAATGCCAGGATAGAAGTCTAACTCCACATGTCTTGTGTTGGTGGCAGTTACAGATCATGAAAGTTATTAAAATAGTGGTATACATGGAGAAGTGGCAATCAAGGCTTACACAGGTTGATAAATAGCCATGAAAAATAAAACAAATTAATATAATACATGGGGAAAGGGAAAAACACAGGCATTTAATATGAAGGAAGGGTATTTAGGGGTCAAAGCAAAACATGGAAAATTGAGATTGCAGTCTGTGATAACCAAACTTCTGCTTCTTCCTTCATTAAGCACCTGGCTCACCCCTTCACTTCCTCCTCAGCAGAACTGCATTCTTTCACAGGGTGCTCTCCAACACAGGATTACACAGACTTTCAGCAGGGCTGACTGCCATCAGAGCACAAGGTAGGATTTGCAGGCTGCTACCTGAGCCTGTCACCCTTTACAGATGAGCTACCCAGCTGGCTGAGCAGATGCTGGCTGAAATAAGGAAACAATTATCTTTGCACCTGGCTGAGTCCTTTAGATCTTGCTAAGAGATAGATGACCAACCATGAAAATATGCCAAGTAGTGGCCAAGAATATTTAAGAGATTAAATATAAAATTTGCTTAAGTCTTGCAGGTGGAGGTAGTTGTTTTTTTTCCCTTCCAGATTCTCTCTGGATATTATGAAGATGCCATTCCAACCTTACTCACAGCTCTGGACTGGGGCTGCATTTCTCTACAGCACCAGATGCTACTCTGATTACAAAGTCACATGCCCTTGTGAGTAAGCCACCCTTCACAATATATTTTGGATGGAGGTGGAAAAAAATCTGTCAAATGAAAAGATAAGTGGGAATCAAAGAAGAGACGCAACCATTGAAACAAAACAGCATAAAAAGGATCTCTTGACCAAGCTTTACCCTTCTAGAGATGTAAAGATTGTGTTATTTAGTGCATTCAAATTGCCCATTTTCTAAATAAAAATAAAAATAGTGATTTCAAGCCTTTTCCCCACTCACTGCTTTCCTCTAATCTCTTTCTGAGCCTCCATACTTAGTATCTCTCTGGGAGTGTATAGGTAACACTGAATGCTAATGAAATACCTGCTGCAGCCCTGGACCACCAGGGTGTAATTTCATCCATTAAAAGCAGCCAGCAGACAGGCACTAGGCAGTTCTGGTTGTCCTACAATTGGCAACTCGTCCTGTGGGCAGCCTAGAGGTAGTACATCCACAGCTCAAACTGGGGGGCTTCTTCACCAATACCTTAAACACAGCCATGTGTAACATAGACAGCAACAGCAAGTGCAAGAATAATCCTTCCAGCAGATTACTCAGGGGAAAAAAAATCTCCAAAGTAGCGTCAACTTCCCCTACAGAGAAATCAATTATAGGAAGATGCTTTGTTCTCCCATAGAACCCTCCATCTGGTAGGAGATTTACAGAAACTCCACATTTTCACAACAGCCTTTGAGAAAGGAAATATCACCATCTTCACATGGATGAGAATAAGGGGCAAAGAATGATGTCCTTGGGATCATACAGAATGGAACAAAGACTAAAGAAAAACACCCAGGACGTGCTTGATCAGCACTGGAAAACTTCTTGGAAGCTTGAGACTGTTCCACATATTATGATCACAGAGCATCACATGGTGTGAAGGAGGGGATGGGAAAGTCTCGCTGCTTCCCACAGAAAACCCCACAGTAATAAACCAGGGGAAGGAGCCTTCCCAGAAGACTTCTTCCCACATCACTTATTTGAGAGGGTGGGACTTCAAACCTCAAAATATGCAGCTTGACCTGACATACTTGTTTTTGCACAGTATGGCTCAGACAGACAAGGCAGCAACATGCTAAAAGCATTGTTGCTGCCATACAATTCAAGAAGGGTTTTTTTGGAGGGCTTTCTTAGCCAGCTATCTCCATACCAATCTGCTTGCATCTTGTTACAGGAGAACTAGGGTGAGTAAGCTTTCCAAAGGGAGAAAACCCCGAAGGCCTAGTTAGTGGGAGACACTGCATGGTTCCTTCCTTTGTGGGAAGGGAGGAATGCAACCTGCCTTATGCTCCAGAAGTAGAGTCCTGAGGGCCAGGTATTCTGCAGTGTTTATCCTCCATTTGACACCACCTGACACCCTCTTGCAGTAGACAGATCACAGTTCCTTTGTGCCTCAGCTTCCTCCTTATCACCTCACTGAACTGCTTCACTGCTATGAAGCAACACAAGACTGAAAGTGGTAGAGGCCACTCAGAATGAAAAAGCATCTTTCATTTTTCTGCAGTTTCTGTACAGCTTCACAGTTGCCCTAGGTAGGTCACTAAATACCTGTTTCTCAAAGCAATTGAAATAAGGAAATTCCTCATTTCTTCCCTGAGTAACGACACCAGTAAATGCTACGCCACTATGTACTAAATCAGCATAACCCTTCACAGCTCATATGTCTTGAAAGTGTTTATTCAAATTGTTTTTAACTGAAGAGGACTGCAGCACGCTAGGGAAAAAGGAGAGAGGAAGAAGAGGCAGAGAGACCGAACAAGCCTGTCTTACTGTTACAAATAACTCATGTAATCTCATAATGATAAGAAATTTCAGAAGATAGCTGTTTGCTTGTACATTACTGGGAGCCTATGTGGCTCCCAATAAAAGCCTGAAACTTTGAAAGGAGGGGGTGCTTATATGAATGCATGAATTTTAAAACCCAAGTGCAGAACAGAAATAAGGCAACTTCAGCCTCCAGAGAAATAACCTTCAAATCACAATTTGACAAACAATATCAAAAACTATCAGAGAAGCAAGCGATCTAGCTGACTGCGGTGTTTTCATTCCCTTCTCAGCAGTGTGACCTCATCACAGTCGCACTCGCACAGAATCCTATTACTGCTGCCTCAGCTGCAGAGCTGCAAGACAAAGGAAGGTTACAGACATCACTCCCCTCTGTGCCGTGCTAATCAATAGTTTTTATCTAATTTCTTTGCTTCAAGATACAGGAAAACAAGGTGCTGCATCTGAAATGGAAGGCTGGGAATAACTGAGCTTTGAGGGAATCAATACAAAATAGAATAGCTGACAATGTCATTCACCTGAATCACTATGAGGACAGATTTGAAGTTCCTCTAATTATCTAGATGTTTGTACTTTTAATCACCAATTTAGTGTCTGCAGAAAAATTTGTCTGTATTTAATATTCACTGTGGTTTCAGAACTTTCTGACCTACTGGCAAGTCTGCTCAATTTCCTTATGCTTTTATTCTGGATGAAAGTTTCCCTTCTGATGTCAGTTTAGGGCTCAGCACAAAGTAGCCCTGCTAGCTTGTACTCAGGTAGATAATTTACACATGATAACACAGTGGACTGAACCCTGGCTAGCAGGGATCAGTACACCTCAGCTGATGGACTGTTACTGCAATGGACACCTTTTCTTCCTTCAAGTGCTAGATTAAAAAAAAAAAAACAACAACCCACAGTATATTGTTTCTTTAAATTCACTAATAAGAAACATAAAAGCCAGCACTACTTAAACTAGAACCAACAGAGTTAAGAATAATAATAAAAGTAGTCTTCAGATGCCTAACTCAGAAGGCAGCAATAAATCAACATTAAGAGAGGAAAAATCATCATCAGCTATGCTCCATTATAAAACGGAATCATCAATTTTAAGCATACTCTGTCTCTTCCTGAGCACTGAAAGGCTTCTCTCAACTAAAACACATAAGAGAAAGTTGAAAAGAAAGCTGCACAGCCCACTCCACTTGCCTTAGTGCCTCTCCAGAGAGACTTTCACAGGGGCTATCAACAGCAGCTCAAACCCACTCTTTTCCCCATCTCAAACTCTTATAGTGTTCCTGTGGGAAGTCATTAATTCCTTACAGCTGGTGGGTCTCTGCACTCAACTATGGGCAGCTTTGTTACTGCATCTTCCCTGCCCCTCCAAGGGTGAATTAACACTTTCCCAACAGCACCTTTACTGAACCAACAAGCACTACTACAAGTCCCCTCACTTGTTCCAAGATATTATGTCCAGATGCAAAAGAGACATTGATGGACATCCATACAGATACTGCTCACCAGAACCCCTTTTTGAATGTCTTCCACCTTCAAAGTTAAAAGGCAGAAGCTTCCAAGTGTACAGTTTTGCTGCTGAATGTGTGCATCAGTTTTTGTAAGACTGAGAAATAGAGCACCTATCACCCAGGCTACCTTGGGATTCTGAACTGACCCAGATCTCACTGATCTGACCGATCCTTTACTTGCTTCCCCTAGGTTTTCTCAGTGAGCGCCTGCCATGTTGCAAAATGCAGCTCGAATCAGTTCTTTCTATTGTAAAACAAGGGCATAGGAGTCCCCTTCATCCAATGGCTTAGTGGTTGGCTTGGTCAGGATGCAGATTGGCTTTTCTTTTTTGTTTGGAGGGATTCAAACCCACCTTCACAGGGATCTCCCCCACTCGGAAGTAACGATCCTCACCACTGGGCTGCTGCAGAAAAGGAACAGTTCCCAGATCCCCCTTGCATTGGAAAGAATAGCATGGGTCCTGCTTCATTATAAGAGGAAAAAGGGGGGACTGGAGAACTTATCTTTAAAAGTGTTCCAGGCAGCTAATCCCACGTGGAAGGAGATGAGAGCCAGCAGCATGGATCAACGAGCCTGGGTCAGGGCTGAATGCACCCCTTCCCCTTAGCAGTGGCTGCATTAAGCAGCCTCCTCCCAGCACACTGCCTTGTCTGGCTGCCTTTCTGAGCCTCCTCTCTCAGGGCTGCGGGTCCCACCAAGGGGGCCAGCAGCTAGAGCTCAGCACTCTGGCACCCACATAATACTTTGGGTTTTGGTCTGAGGTGCACTTATTCTTCCCTGGCAGAGTTTTCTTTCATCTTACTCTGCTGTTATAACAGCATCATCTTAGGCTTACGCTGAAGAAATTGTGAAATGAAGTGAATGCAAAATTCTTTTTGTCACAAAAAAAAAAGTAGCTCTCACATATGAACTGTAACTGCTTCACAGCTGAGACTTCTCAGCTAGAGTAAAACATTATTTTTCAGTAAACCATAAGATTTAATTTTTGTATAATTATGTATAATTAATATGGTTGGCATATAGCATCTACAACATCCCAAAAATGCAGTGCAAGCACCAACTACTTCAAGGCGTTCCTTCATTGCAGCTTGCAGTCCTATTTTGGAATGCTGTCAGTTTGGTCTAGAAGGGGTTGTTTTAATTTAAGAACGTAACTATAACAATCTATAAAACTCATTCAGAGTTATGGATGTGCTTCTGTTTAATGGATAAGCCATTTTTTTAGGAATGAACTTTCATAAATCTGCCACTAGCCAAGTTTTTAAGTAAAAATATCAGTTTAATGCAAGGGAAAACTACTCATTAAAGAGTAATCAGTTCTCTCATTTTCTTTCTTTGCGGACCATAGAACTGCTTGCATAGCTGGTAACTGCAGACTGTAAAGTGCAAGAGTGAAGACAGATAGATAACCACCAACAAGTCCAAAGCTGATTTGCAGTAAAGGCAAGAACTGCTCTATAAAATATGTTTGTACAGTTGCTTGGCTGATGTTTCAATGCCAACCTGGCAGAAAGATCAGCTGCTTACCCAGGGAAAACTACCAACGCAAGCAATTCTTATTTTCTAGACAAATAGTAAATTCAATTTAATTTTGGTTAAGTTTCAGATAAAAAAAAGGGAGACATTTTTCAAAATGTCAAAACACTTCATGTTGACATTTTTTATCTGAAATGTTTGTCTCAGAAATGCCAAAAAGTTTCATTTTGACATTTTCACAATTGAAAGCTTTTTCAAATTGGCATTTTTCATTCAAAAGTTCAGGTAATATTGAAAAAAAAAAAAAAAAAAGTGGTGAAAAACCCTTTTGTATGGAAAGTTAAATAGCTCAAAAATTAAATGAAATATTTCATTTCAGGATATATAAAATATTTCCCATTGATCAAATAAAACTTCCTTGAAAAGCTCAGTTTTGTTTGCACACACAACAATTTTTATCTTGCCTTTTAATATAAAACAAAAGAGAAACATTGTCTAAATTTAAAACCATCATATTGATATTTAATATAGTTCTTGTTTTGGTTTTCATAAGTGGTATAGTCAGGTTCGCAAGTGGGTTCTTGCATCTTAATAGATGATTATGCATCATCTGAACAATTTTAGATAACCAGGTGTACCTTAAAGGCAGTCCCACAACTATGAGATAAAACATTTACCTTAAGCTTCTTTAGCTAATGTTTAGGCCAACAGGCTTTATTTTGTATTTGTGATCTAAAATATTTGTTTAAAATCATTCACCAGCAGAGGGTTCAATGCACACATATATGACTTGGTTTTGGCTGGGGAATGGCCACGATTTTCTATTTATGAAGTTATATTAAAATTTAGGAAAAGCATAAATATTTTTCCTGAAATAACATCAGCCAAACAAAGCTACAAGCTAGAAATCTGAAGAAGGATTAGATCAATTACTAGATGAGCTAGGGCAATGCATTGTTTCATTCCCTAGTGGTGAAATCTCAGGCTACAGAACATTAGAGACCCAGTTAAATGCTTCGTATGCAGTGTCTGATTTATTTTATACTAGGATGTGTTTAGAACCGGATAAACAAATTTGAGAACTGAGTAGGTTTCATGGAGATATTGCCCTCTATGGAGAGTGGATCAAGTTGCGGATGTTTGAAAATGGTCAAGCCTAACGTTTAGTCTTTAAATAGGACCCGGGGCAGGGAAACAGGGCAAGAGCCAGGAAATAAGAGGTCACACATCCTGAATTGCCAGAGAAGTATTACAATGGACTGCCGAATATAATTGTATAAGTATCTAAGTTGAAAAAGAAGATGAGTGTGAAAATTAACCTGATTCAGGGATTTGTCAGCATCAAAGGAGGACGTCCTTTTCCCTTAGCTGCATTTCTACTGCTTATTTTATATTGGGTCCATCTCTTATTGATGGATCAGCTCTGCTCCAGTTAAGGAAAAATGTGTAGATTCCCTATTTATTGACATTAATAACTTCACTGTTTCATATGGTACCTCAAAACTAGGTGGGGAAAATATAGTCTAGATCTATAAAATGGATGAAATTACTGGTTGTACTGTCTTCTGTGGGTAGTAAGGATTAGTGGTGCACTGGAAGGATATAAGTGGGGTGTAATCACTCATCTGTTACTAGACAATACTTTCACTACAGATTTTTGCCATAAGAATATTAGAAATTCAAGTGCATGAGAAAATCTTGATGGAAAATAGATTGCTTAGGGTTGAGAGGAAGAGATAGGAGGAAGATGTGAAAGCAGTCCACACAAAGTTAAATCTGTAGGAGACAACCTTCTTCATGTCAACTTTTAGTTGGACGAGTACAGAACTTAAATTGCAGCAAGGAACGTGTCACATAAATGTAAACTATTATTAACTAATTATCATTATTAATTTATTAGTACTATAGAGTGTGTCTGCCAACATGTTGCTAAACATTGCCAGGCTGTGGGCACTTATGGTTAGTTACCACTAATAAAGTTCACCCCAGAGACAATTCTGGAGATCAGCCAGCTGCTGTAGTCTATCTTTTAAAAGTTGCCTTACTTGCTCAGACGTATGAAGGAAGGCATTCTACATGTTTAACGTTGAATGTAGCATTTTTATGTCCCTTTAGGCGATTATTTCCC
The DNA here is from genome assembly GCF_963932015.1 of Anas acuta. Lineage (NCBI taxonomy): Eukaryota > Metazoa > Chordata > Aves > Anseriformes > Anatidae > Anas > Anas acuta. The sequence continues at coordinate 11,256,375 of NC_088994.1, forward strand.
AAAAGAGGAGAAGAGACACAACAGCTGTAGAATTCTTCAGTAGTTTGGTTCAGTTGTTTGGGTGAAACTTGGCCAAAAGAAGCAACACAATACGGCTCAGGATTCAGGCTCTGCTACAGCAGTAGTGTAGTGACAGCTCTTTTAAACCACAACTTGATCAATTAGAGCTAGCAGATATTCATAATAATTAATGGGGAATCCCAGTAGTGTTAAGTTTTATTTTACCAAAGACCACTAGTTAAATAAAAATTGTTTATAAATAATTGTCTCAGTGCCATTTGGGCCAGATCAGAAATGGAGTCTGGGGACACAGTGTGTCAGAAGCCTGCATAAGTCTCAGACCAATTTCATTAGTAGTTTTGAGCCTCAGGAGGAAGAAAAAACATGAAGCAAAATCCAGGAATTGCATGAACATTTTAACGTATCATGCAATTAACCTGTGGTATGCTCTGACTCAAGAAGTCAAGGGGTTAAGAGCGTAGGTAATGTAAGAGCAAACTAGAGTCAGATGGATAATGCAAACTTTAGTCAGGATCAACATCTGTAAGGAATGTCTGTTCCCTCCTCTGATTATTTGCACCTTTCTCCCAAGCACCATTCTATCTAGAAACACAATATTCAAAGTCTTATATTCAAGAATCTTTTTCACGTCCAATTTTATTTTCTTTGCAAAGGAAGAATTCAGCAGCAATGAAACATTATTTAAAAAAAAACAAACAAACAAACAAAAAAACAATGTTTCATTTTAAACAAAACTTAAGATCATTACAAATTCCTGTAAGAAACAGTCCTTTTCTTTTTGATTGAGGTCAGTTTGTGTTCTAGAGCTTTTAAATATTGGTTTAAAATGGAAATTTGACTTAGCCATAAGTAGAATATCAAAACAACACTCTCCAAAAAACTGAAAGCTTAAAAATTTCATATCAGTGAAAATTTGAAAAAATGTTTTCAAAATATCACTGAATTTCATTTCATTCATTTCCCATTCAAGTATTGCCAGGGAACCAACAAAATTGGATTTCCACCATCTCTAAAAATATTGGAGAAAACTCTGTGGCTGTGATTCATTAAGGCAATACCCAAGCTGTGGGTAGGACTTACCTCACCTAGTCTGAGACATCTACAGTGTTGAAATCCCAGTCTGAGCTAGTCATCACAACCTCCTTTAATGACAGTGTGCTTGTGTGATACAACATTATGTTACGGTAGGCATCTTAAATAGGTCAGATGCATTCTATTTCTCTCTATTGACAATAAAGGGAATCTAGTTCAGGTGGAGATTTCTGCCTGGTTGATGTCTTAAGCTAAGTATTCGTGTTTCTATATAAATGAAGCAGATATAGCTTCAGGAGTCAGACTCAAAAGATATCACTCAGCATATGTTAAGACAAGCACAAGGAAGACAATATCTACAAGAGGTGTAATTCATCGCAGAATGGATTCTCTTCACCACCTACCCAATGTGACCTGGAGGATCTTCTCCAGGGCACTTGCAAGGCCATCTGCTTTCTCTTCTGTTGTGACTGCATTTCATTTGTTGCTCAAGGCAGGGATATGTAGGTGTCTTTGATAGCTTTGTTTTCTGTAGCCCCAAGGAGTTCAGAAATGAGATTTCACTTAGATACTGAAAAGATAGAAAATGTGTGAAAAATTATAATGATGCTCTCAAGGTTGTTGGATTAACTTCCTGTTGCTATCACTGACAATGATTTATCCTGGTTGTTTAAATTCTGCTGGTAACCATGATGCAGTGAGGTCAACTATGCTCTCATTGTGCCGAGACAGAATTTTCCAAAGCCAAGAACAGTTCTTTTACTTTCTCTCACTGCTCTGCTGCTGAAGTTTTCAGTAACATGCACAAGGGAAATAAAATCTTTACCCTTGCTACTTAGACATTTTCATGTAGGTCATTTACTGTTTCACTGTAGTTTTCTGTTGTAACTGTGTAAGCTCCCTAAGAGTCACAATTGACAGAAATTAGCTAGTGCATTTGAAGTAGTATCTCCACTTAATAGATGTGGGCTAGTGACACAGCACTACTTGCACTCTTCTACCTCAACCTCATTTACTCAACAGAGTGTAAGTGTTCTGTGTTTCCAAACAAGTAAGGCTCTGTCCTTTGAATGTAGTGGCCGGTAACATGAACTATGTGAAGTCGATACTTAGGACGTAGGAACAAATGATTTCAAACTAAATGAAGAAAATTTCTTTTTTTTTTTTTTCTCTCATCTGATGGATGGTGCTGGATATAGTGAAAGCAATGAAAAAAACACAGTGAACTGTTCTACAAACATACACTGTAAGGGTATGTACACTGTAATGATGGAAAGAATATGGTCAGTGATGGAGTGGGGAAAGCCATGAGTTAGCTTTGGAGCAGGTCAGTGGTTCCACACAGCAAAATCCAGTATAAATGTGGTTGTCATGCTGCAGATGTGAGCTGCCTCAGCTGGAGCCAGGCTGGCCACAGCTCCTCCAGAAATACAGTCAATCCACCCTCATAGTGAAGATTCATTAATCTGAGGCCCAAGCTCTATGATAATGATGATGATCATCATCGATAACAGGAAGTTAAAAGTCCCTCGAAAGCTTTTTGATGGTTTTATCATCCACAGTCTCAGAGGAGCCATTGATAGAAAAACCCACCACTAAAATATCGATGTGATCAGGGGTAAATGATTAAAACTTCATCAATATAATTTAAAACAGGCTTCATTTTTTAAAGTTTATGAACTGATTTTTTTTAACATTTCATTCTTTCTATCATTGTATTGCTTCTCTCATATAGACTACAGTCAGTGGTAAACGACAATTGCCCTCTTCAGAAAAACAGCACATGTTCTCCAGTGATTAGTGCTTAATTAATTCTGGCGCATACGAGTGCCAAAGAATCCAAGAGATGGGTCAGAGCTTTTGCCTTTTTAAAGGCACAGAGCAAAATGACAAACATGCTCCAAAACAGGTAAGTACTGGAGGGTTTCTCTGCAGAAGCATCCATCTTCGGTTCAAGCCAATAGGATTATCCAGGTCTCAGACACTGTTTCTTTGAGATGCATTAGTCCACTTCAGGTTCACCATGGGAGCTATCAGTGAGACAATAAACTCTACCCACAGAGCAATTCCTGCATGCTCCTTCCTGATCCTGAGCAAGGTGAAAGGATACTGCCCCTCTGTGACTGTGATTATTTGCAACATGGAATACCTGCACGATCCCTGGAAGCACAGGGGCAGTCTGTCTCACCTCCAGTTGTGCTCTCTCCCTGTTAAGATAATACAGCTGGTGAAGAATCCATCTCCCAGTAAGACAAGCTGTGTTTGCTCTTTGTCCTGCCTGGCTATCCAGTTCATGGATCAGGTCGGTATCAATGCATTGAGTCAATGAAGACATCCAAGAGAGCAGGGGTGTGAAGGCAAAGGCAGGAAATCCTTGCAACAAGAAATGGGAGAGTGTGTAGTAAACCAGTCCAACAGTGGCAGAGTGAACCAGACCCAAGTCTTGGGCTGTTCAAGGTCAAAAGAAAGGGAGAAGCTGCCTCCTACACTTTCACAGCCAGAATCCAGGAGGGATTTCTCCCTCTTTGGTGAATTATAAAAGATGTCTGGGCATCACTCAGAACAGGAACAAGCCTAATACATACATTCCTTCAGCCAAATCTGCCAGCCGTCACATCACATGAATTTGCATTGAAGCTTAGTTGCCTGGGATTTTTTTAATGGAGAGCATGTTCTGCTCACTATATATTCTCATTGTGTAACCATCTATCCATCATCTAGTATATGCATGGCTATAAAAGCACAAACCAGATCGTCATTGTTATTTTTTGAGAAAACATTCCTTTGTTCAAGTGCAAAGCTTTGTCTCCTTCAGTTGTACTGGGGTTTAGTTATTCTAAAATCTGACTTTATAAAAACCTTCTGCAAAAGCAGATAAAATGAAGGCTCTCTCTGTGTAGGAGTGATTAGTATTCTGTAGTGTTGCAGTACATTTTCATACTGATTTTTGTGTGTTTTTTCCCCTTCAGAATAGTACATTTGTGGGCTCTACATATCTTTAAATAGACTGAAGATAACATTTTTAAAAATCCATACTTGGGTGTCTTAATTATCCAAGTTTTTTGCAACTTTTTAAGGAGGATTATTCATTTTAGGAAATCAAAATGTGGGCGACTACACTTCTAGGGCCAAAATCAAACATAGCAGTGTTTGGAAAAAAGGCTGAAAATATTTGGATCCTATGTACTTTCCCTTAATACAGGTGCAGAATTCCTTGGGAATGTAAGCATTGTATAGTTCAATTACTTCTGTAATGCGTTTGTGGAAAATAGGTATTTCCTAATGATATAACATTAGCATAATGACAAGGACACAGCTTTGCAGCAAGCTCCACATCTCAGAAGTGCTGAGCACTCTCTGCCGTTCTCATTGCAGTCTGTGGGAGTTGCAGTTGCTCAGCATACTGGAGAATTGGGCCTTAATTGCCTTGCAGTTCATAAAAATTCACAAAAGATATATGAGACTGTTGCAAAGCCTGGGCCTCACATACGTCACTGGAGCACTCAACTGAGATACGGCATCAAGACCTGAGCAAACATTTAAAACAGAAAAAGAATCAAAGAAGTGCACACACCAACCAATGGGGCAATCGGGTTGGCTCAATGCCAAATGTCAGGGAAATAAATTTGGAAAGAAAATAACACCAAAAAGCCAAAAGCCATTGTATTGGCCCTTGCTTTTGAATCGGGCCCCTCTAAAACAAAGAAACACTTTTTTTATTTTTCTCTCCCTTTCCCACATGTTTTATTGTATAATTTAAAAGATTCACCTACCCTAATTCTTGCTGCACTTGAACAGCATTTTCCTTTCTTGGTTTCTGAATGGATATCACATGCTTAAGCAACTGCCTTTAACTCCAGTATCATTCCATTGACTTCAGCAGTGTTGCTAATATGCTTAGAGTTAGGCACGTGCTTAATTACCCAGTAGAAAAGGGACCTTAAATAATTCCCTGATATGGGAAGGAAGGCTGTTTTAGGTTAACTACAAATGTGATTTGCCTTGTGGGAATCTTTGTCTCACTTCCATGATTGAGGGCAAACCATAATGGAGTAATGGACAGATAATACACTTAACTCCACTTTTTAAAACAATATTTTATTGATTTAACTGAAAATCTCAAGTCTGTAGATTTTCTGTCTATAATGCCAGCCAATAACTGTATTAAAAGAAAATGAAGGAAGGGAGAGTGGTGGGGGAACATGGGTGTTTCACTTTGAAATTTTAACCCTTTCAAGTTTTTTTTTTTCTTTTTAAAACTCTTTTGTTTCAAAAGATGGTATAAAACAAAGCTAGAAGCATGTCTTTGGCAGACCAATTGGAAACAGATAGAGAAGAAAGGCAAACAGGGACAGCCCAATTTATGTCACAGCTCACTACATTAGAGCATGTCTGAGCCCTGAATTTTTTCTCTGTTCGTGCCAGCACTCCTTTGATGATTACTTTATCTGAAAAAGATAAGACATTATGAATTTGATTATGGCATCACTCCATGTGGTTTGACAGGGCCTCAAGCACATCGGTAAATTGCTGTCTGAGCAGTTCCATTATTATTGCATAGCATGGCTCAGAGTTAAGGACTAAGCTGGAATAAATATAGAATTAAAAAAGAAAAAGAAAAAAAAAAAAGATAACAGTCACTCTTAGCCTTCATAGAAATTACTCTTTTAAAGTCACAGTGTCTTCCCATTACTTGCAGTGTCATTCAGTTAAACATCAGTAATTGCTGGCCTGTGTATCACCTGCGAATTCAAAGCAATCCCAGAGCCCAAGTCTACAATGCTGAAATGTCATTTTTGACCATCTTTGAAGAATTTAATCAGTACTTAAAGCATACGGGACTGACAAGGAGAACTGTTGACAGCAGTTTCTTTGAGACTGATCATATAATTTTCAAGCTGAATTTTATGACTGTGCAGTATTTTAAGTAGGAGAACAGTACAGCAACTGTAATTTTAACAAGAGGAGCATTTTATGTGTTTTTTGTTTGTTTGTTTTGTTTGTTTGTTTGTTTTATGTTTTTTTTTTTTTTTTTCTTTGCACTAGTCTGGAATTTATGCACTTAATAGTCTTAGTTTAAGAACTTCAGTCTCAGTACAAAGAGAACTACCACACACTAAATTCCGGGTAGGCCATCAGAAGACCAAACACACACATCACTTCATCACCACTCTAAGTTCAGAAAAACAATTATATATTCTTATTATGCCTTAAAAATACAGGACTATAGTCAGAGGGAAGTCTAAAGAATTCTGAACTGGGATCATTTAATTCCCTCTAATTTCTTCTTTCTGCAGGGTCCCTACAAGGAGGGAGAAAGTTTGTGGAAGACCTTCCATGTTAAATTGAAGACATCCCACCCAAAGAAGGAAAGCTCTTTGTGGACGCAGTTAATCTTGACTGGTAAGTATGCAGTAATCCACTTGAAAAAGAATAAATTCTAGCCCTTCAGCTAGGATGTGGTCACCAGAACGGCACGTTTGTTATCAGCCACATCTGCAAGAGCAGAAACTTGCAGGATGTAGCAGGGGCTGAGAGGGATGGAGGGGCAGAATATTAAGAGGAAAATGGCTTATCCTTTTTTCAAAATTATCTTTGGTAAAGCTGTTACTGCCTTCAGCTACCATGATCACTGCAAGCGCTGTCAAGAATCCAGGATGGAACCTGACCCGAGCTAGGGGATACATTTGGGAGAGCAGAAACTGCAGCTTCATAAGTGGGAAGCAGAAAATTGAATTCATGAGGACAGGAACCTCACGGAGTGAGGCACGGAAAGAGCGACTGCTCCCTTCTATATAATAAGACACTTGCAAAAGGTGTTTAATCCAAAGGCTAAATCCTCCTTCAGCTGGCAAATCGTGTCCTTATTTTGCTTAAGACAAAGTAGAAATCTCCCACAATGTCTTGAAAGGTGCTAAAGTTCTCCCAAAGGAGATACACAAAACAGCTGACAGTTGCAGAGCAGCCACAAGCACATACATGTGTAACTCTGTGTGAGCATGTGTGATTGCAGGTACGTCTTTCCCTCCTCAGGACTGAAACCTACTTCATTTTCCTGAGAAGTCCCCCATGATGGATCCAGGTGTAAAGCGAGTTACAAGTGATAACAGGTCTCAGTCTGTTTCTGTTTCCCAAAGCTGAAAGCTCTTGGAGTGAGTCAGAGGCACTGCAGCAGCCTGCCGGTGAGGTCCAGTTCTGCAAAGGCAGAAATTGTTTGGAACTGCAAATTTCCTGGGCCTGCTTTTGTGTACCAGGTTTGCATTCCCCAAGCTGGGGCTGTCTGCAGAACTCGCTTCCTCCTCAGCTGACATGGTGTGCATTAAGCCAAAGCAAAGAGGCCCCCCTGCTTTGATGTGCCTCGCTAGAATCCAAGGAAAGTGTACAGAGAACATTTTAATAATTAAGAATTATGGATATGAAAGGAAAGCTGTTAGCATTGCCAAGTTCGACCATAGTCTTTGAAAAGAACTCTGTCAAAATGCGTTTCTAAGAAGAAATTATGTTATAAATTATTTTTATGGAATGTTCCAATGTTAAATGAATATTTAGGTTGCAGTTCATGAAAACCTCCCTCTTTTGAAAAAAAAATGTTTTCATTTTTTAGATTTCTCTTTGTCAGCATTTCTAACAGTAAAAATGACAAACTTTCATGGGTAGGTGCCAATGGAGACAGCTGTATTTTATTATTGAATACTTCTGGTGCTTAGTTTGGCACCAGTCCTGTTTATATTGCTAGTAAGATTTCATGCAAGCCTTTGCAAGGTCTTGTGTTTAAACTTAAATGTCTGATACGGTTTGTAATTGATTCCACCCAGTTCCTTCCCTCCTCCTTCTCAGTCCATTTTGTAAAAGAGAATTTATCACTGTGTGGGGAGCACAAACCTTCCAGTCCTGCAAATTCAAAGACAAAAATCCATAGCAAGATCCTAGAAACCTCTGGTGCTATTATGATTCTCTTCAACTGCTAAGAGAATGTATTAATCCCTGCTGTTCCTGCTCTTGGATTCTTATTTTTGGTGTGTTTTGAATAAGTAACTTTTCTCAAGGTTAAATCAAACCAACCCATGTGCTTCCCATCTCAGAGCAGAAATCTAGCTGTTGGCTGTACCTCCCAAGCCCTTGTTTTTTCTGTTCCTTGTAACCTCTATGCTCACTGTTGATATACCAAGCAGTTTACTACATGCTTGCATGAGAGGCCGTGAATATCAAAAAGCAACTTCAAAATGATATCCCTTGAACAGGAAGATGGATTTACTTTGGTGTTTATCTGCAAAACACCGAAGGGGTGAACTTCGCTGCTGTCGGGGCTCACATTACATGAACGAGAAGTCACTAAGGTCAGAGGATTTGTTTTATGCAAGTGAACTTCAGAAAAGGTTTTTCTTTAATTCATCCCCTAGAGCTCCAGCACGGTACACAATACAGATTCATCTGCCTTGGTGTGGTCTATACAGGGGCAAATATAAACCAAGAATAAAATACGTGCTGGCCAATTTAACTTGTAATGAGATACTCCTGATGAGTAGCTAATCAGTGAACTGCACTTGGCCTTGCAAATCACTTGTCATTGACAAGACCTCTATGGCAGCCAGGCTGATCACACCTCCTCTACCACTGCCCTATCTTGTAGCAGATACTCCGGGGCCTGGGATGCTCTTTTTGGCATTTGCCAGTACAGTAAGTATTACAACATCCATGTCTCTGGCTGGGGTTTTGAGCATTACTGCACTACAAGAACTGACAGTGTGCCATATTTTGCAGCGTTCTGATCTTGTCCTTATCAGATCATGCACAGAATTTCACAATATTTAAAATTAGGTTTTGCTTTTGCCTTGTTTTATATCAAAACAGCCTCCACGCCTTTCAAAACTCATTCCCTATGCGCTGCTGATAACTGTTATGCAGAGAGATAAAATGGGTTATTCACAAGCAACTCAGATTCCCATGTTACTCTGTATTCTGTGGTGGGCCCCTGTTAAAACTGTAAACATACTCCCTTACCTCATTACTTTATATTTTGTTACACTGAGCTGCATGCGCAGCTTATCTTAGCATAACAAATTTCTGCATAGCCATAGCTGGGATGACAATGTGTTTCTGTAGAGGAAGAAAAACTATATGGGGCTTTAAAAGTCAATGTTTTTCTCCCACCCACCATAAAAAATGGCTGGAAGCTTCCTGTAGCCATAAAACTCGGAAGATAGTTGCACAGGATATGATTGGCCTTCAAGAGAAATGTGAGAATATTGTATAGATTTCAATATGGAAAGAAGGTTATAACTGCATGCTCTGCAGATATTGTTCCTGACAGAATTACAACAAAGATTGTATACCACTAACTCAGACTAAGAGCTGTGGCGTTTAGCTAATCCCTCTCTCATGGGGTGAACAGAAGACGGTGCATCAGTAAATTGGCACCAGAGTCTAATTAGCGTTCTCATTCAGCCTACTAAGTAGGAAGAGATGGCAGAAGAAGTAGATAATATTCGACAAGCAGATCTGGATTAATATAAATTGCAGACCCGAGGATCTCTAGAGAGTGCAAAACAGAAGCTAACATTTTATCCAGCTTCATCACATTAGAATGCAAAACAGGGCTCAAAACATTTTCTGCCACCATGAGTATGTAGCTAAATGAAGCTGTGTTTCCTCTAGGTGTTTGTTTCACCTTCTATTATGCAGGAAGGAGGGAAGTAGGGCTAGGGCTAGGATAATAACTCATCCTGAAACATTTTTTGAGCTAGAGGTCAGGTAAAGTTCCAGGAGAGGTGCGTTCCAGAGGAATGTAACTCAGTACGAATTCCCACATCCAGCTCCCACTCCCATCCTGATGGGGATGATTAGCTGAAGTTTCCTGATGAATGTAGGTGTTTGTAACAAGTCAGAGAGAGAGAAGTGATATATTAGGTCATTTAGCCTAGTCTAGCACCACTGTGTGGATAGATCAACACTTCAGATTTCACACAGGACTCTTAGGCAGCGTGAAGCATATCACACAAGCATAATGAAGTTCTCTTCCACTTGGAAGGTGGACAGCTTTGCTATGATTCAGCATTCATCAAAGTTGCTGGACAGTATTCAAGATTCTTCCCTGGTACAAAAGCTTCACTACAGGCCTGCCTGGAAGCAGATAAGCCTTTTGATTTTAACATCTGAGGATAGGAAAAACATGTCAATTCTTGACTAGGGGCAGATAAAACAACCGTTTTGCTGAACCGGGATACATTTCAGGCTCCTGGACTGCAGGCACATTTAGCAGAACCTGGACATGATACACGTTATGACAAGAGGCAGGTTTATTGATTGAACACCACTCAGGTAAATAGAGCTTGCTGAGAATCAACTCTGGGAAACAGAGCTTGCTCCAATGCCTGGCAGGCCCGTGTTATAATCAATTTGATTTTATGATGCTAATAATTTGCATTAGATTTAGCATCCATTTAAGTTGGACTTTAACTATGGCTTAGAATTTTCTGTTTAAGACAAAAGCTGCAAGAACCATAAAATCATTAAGTACTGAGATAAAGAACACCAGTTGGAGAAACTCTAGCAAAAATCACAATTTTCCTTGCCCACAGAAAGCACAGACCTTTTCTTCATCACTCTATTGACTGAATCTTATTGACAGTATCCTACAGTGGAAGAAATGAGAGGTAGCATTTACTAAGAACCTTCAAAAAGACTGGAAGTGTGCTTCTGGGCTTCCCACCATACCAAGTCTCTTTCCATCACTTCAAAGTGAATATAAAATTTTGAAGCTCTGCTTTTGACTTCCACAGGGGCAGGATTTGACTCGTGAGATAGAAACTCGCACTCTTCATATACAAGCCGTTGGCAAATGATTTAAAGAAATGCATTGTCTTCCCCAACCATGTGAATGTAGACAGGTCGTGAAGTTCTGGAGTGCACACAGAGAGCCCTAATACACATTATAAAGTCTAAAGAGGTCTAAAATACAGTTAAACCATGTTTGTCAACAGCAAAAGTCAATGTAGTCCACCAGATCTTTAAGGAAATTGACCCTTCTAGAAAACATGAAGATATATTGAATATATATATCGAAGCCATAGCTTTTCTATATACCCTGAACAGAATGAGCTTCCCACCACCTTTCTACTCTAGATTGTAAGAAGCAGCAGTTTAGTCAGGTGTCTTTCTAAACTCCAGATTAAACAGTTCTCAAAGTTTGCTGGTGATAGATTGGCACAATGTAATATTTTAGAGACTCAACAGCACAGTTTTCACAGGCGATTAGACATATTACTTCAATTATTAGGTCTGGCAGAAATGTTTTCATTAGGTTTCATCTGAAAGTATAAATGGAAAAATATTAGACTTTGGATAACAAAGTCAATATCAGAAGACTAGGTTGGATCAAGCAGCAGGAACTTTGAGTTTAGAAGCAGAAAATAAGTATTAGTATTAAATTATTATATTAGGACAGACCTGAATTTCATTGACATGTGAGCAAATGGACCTAAAAAGGAATCAACAAAATCCAAATCTGGTTCAACCCAGAAAATGACTTAAGCTTGAATCATCCCTGCCTGTTGTTTTTTCCTCACTTTCTCACTTTCACTTTTTTCAACTGTTTCTTTTTTCATTTGTAGAAACAAAAATGAAGGGGAAAAAGAAAAATAATAAATAAATAAATAATAAAATAAAATAAAATAAAATAAAATAAAATAAAATAAAATAAAATAAAATAAAATAAAATAAAATAAAATAAAATAAAATAAAATAAAATAAAATAAAATAAAATAAAATAAAATAAAATAAAATAAAATAAAATAAAAGATATCCAGTGCAAAACTGACCTTCTGGACACTTAACTCCAGTCTAGATCCAGCTTTTATAAGTAAGCTTACACAGCCTCTTAAAAAATAAGATTTTTAATTAAGAGATTTGTGCAATGACACCTTTGAACCAGCCTCTGGAAAAAAAAATCAGAATTGCACATTTCAGCAGAAATGCATCTGTTGTCACAGTACAGAATATAAGAGGTGCCATCCTTCAGCCTGCTTATTTAAGAATAGAATGCAAGAGAGAAAGACATAACAACTTTAATATCTCCCACTGAGAATACTCAGTGTCAAGGAATGTAATGGGTCCAGTTCTTATTTACCCCAACGGGAAACTAAAGCAGAAGCCTTTCCCTCAGTCTTAAAATAAGGATATAATTTTTAACAATCATTTGAATAACACGGCTTCAGAAGCACAAGGAAAAAAAAAATGTCTGTCTTTGACTTGCTTCAGGGCTTTAGCAGTTTTAAAAGACTCTCAGTTTTATTTTTATTATCATTATTATTTTTCATTCAAATGTTTATCGCTGATTTATATAATTCCCCACCAAAATGGTTTCTTATAATTTTCATTTGGGCAGACATGACAGCACTCTTCACCTTTTGTGTTATTTTCCTCACTGCCTCCTCTTGCTTCCAAGAGATTTACTGCTCTACTGACATAAGTTTTCAAAATCCACGGTACACAGCATGAAAGCTGTAAGGGCTCTTAATTCATTTGGCAAAACCCATTAAGATTTTGTGAGTGTTGTAGAAGTTTAACAACCTTCCCGAGGGAGGCGTTCAGCTGGAGCGATGACTCAGAGGACAACAAACTGCCACGCACCGGTTTGTTGTTAAAGATGAATGCTGTTCTTTGCTGCATTGAAGGGGAGCTCTTAAAAGCACGTCAGGCTGGTTGGATTCTTGATTTTGCCCCAGACTTTCTGTGTGACCTTGAGCACAACGTGCAGCTTGCTTCTGCGATTCAGTGAGACCGAGGGTGGGTAGCACTCGGCAGATCGGGACAACTGCCTGTGGCCTCATCATTCACTGACACATGCTGGGTACTCTACCCACTTACAAAATCAGCGGCTGATCCAGCTCATCACAGTGAATCTACTATGAGGGAAAGACTCTAATCTGAATGCAAACCCTAGGCTTACTTCAACAACTCTACCTTAAGAAAAAATAAAAATAAAAAATTGCTAAGGTCTCTGGGTCTAAGAAACAACCCAACATCATCCCATCTGGAGAAGCCTCCCAGCCTTGCTAACAAGGCACCATTATTTAGATCATAGGACAGGTTTAGATGTTTGACTCAGCTGTTACTCAAATCGATTGATTTTGGAAACCTGCATAATTCCTATACAGCATCCCTAAATCTTCTCTGCACCCATCAGTGGAAATTTCTTATTTTAGCTTTAATTTCCTTTAAAAAAAGTTAATGGTGTTTCAGATAAACATAGGACAGTTTGCAAGATCCCAGAAGCTTCCTTTCTGGTTTAAGCTGCTTGGATACTCTAAACTTTGTAGCAAATATCAAACAGCACAAAATTAAACAAAAGTCCCAATGTCTGATGAAAGATGTAAACGCATCATGCAGTTTTCCTAGCATGCTGAAACAGAGCTCTGCATTTTAACTTCTCTGATGCCTAAATTAAGCCTAGCAAAATATTCACTGGTTTACAAAACTGTATTAATTAAGAAAGTGCCTGATTTAATTTCTATGAGTAGGTTCAAAATGACAGATTTGAAGGGAAAGAGTCATCAGATTTTTATTTTAACAAGATAAAAAACCTGATGCCTGAAATGATATGTAACTCACAAATTACCAACCCAGAACCTGAGTGCCCAAGCCTAGATACCAATGTAGAAAAGAACCAGCAGTGTTTTAATTGCATGCAATAGGCTTAAGTTACCAGTGCTTCATGTGTTTACAAAATTTCAGACCCTGGTGACTGATAGAGAATAATTAAAGAGCCTAATGAAGTGTTGCAATATCTTGTCCAAAACTTGTAAGAGAAACAGCTTTTTATTACAGCTTTATAATAAAAATATATGATGCCCTATCTATTTCTGCATTTTCTTTCCTTCATAAAGGTTGTACTTTAAAAGATCTCAGAGTTTCCTAACTACAAACACGGTGGTCACATCTGTGTAGACAGGCTAGTTGTTTCAGCTGCAACTATGAATTTGGATGCATCAGGGGTGAATCCTAGGCATACTACCTGGGGGCCTTTATCACTGCCCACTTCATGTGGGTCTTCTTGCTGTGTCCCAGGGCAGGGTCTATCATGACACCACCATCCTTCTCTTTCTCCCATTCCCAGGTACTGAGACTGGCCAGAAAAGACAAAAGTCATGAAACACACCATGGACCACAGCAGGCAAGGCTGAAAGTGAGCAGAGACATTCCCTACACATTTGCTGTGCAGCTTCACATGAAATGACTTGTGCTATCAATGCTTTCTCTGGGACCTCAAACATCTTCCATGGAATAGGGGAAATATTTGCAGGACAGAAAAAGCCTTGTTCAGTTGTTTCAGAAAGAGCGAGAAATTAACAGTGCAAAGGAAGCTTTTTATCCAGCACGATGCCATCTCATTCTTTTCTTGAAGCATTCTTTCTTTTCATCTAATTCTTTTCTTGTTCTTTTCTAGACATTTCTGCAAATCTGTATTAAGAAATGGTCAGTGCCAGTGTGGCTACCTACAGGACTGTGCGCAGAGAAATTCAAATATTCCAAAGCCGTGTGCAAGAGAGAAAATTCACCACTACCCCCAATCTTGTATTTTTTCTAAGGCATGAGAAATACTCTCATAAATCCTCTCATCCCAATTTAGATTTTTTTTTTCTAAAGACGTCAGTCTACTAAGTGTTTACAAAAGAATCAGTAATTATCTACTGGAAAGTTAAAGCGCTCCAGACAGAGCCCTTAGTTAAACAGATTATGTGGTTTCCACCTACTAGACAGAAGACCTCATCACATTTCCCTTTGAATAATCCTGCCATTAAAATTGGATTTTTTTTTTCAGAGTGGGGATGGAGACTGCTTGCCTATGAAATACCCTCTACCAGGTGGCCTCCCAAAGTCACCTACAGGACAGAGCAGAGGAGTGTACTTTGAGGCTTTGTGCCTGAGAAAGGTACTGTCGGCACTGAAAAGGAAAGCCCACAAGTAAACAGAAAATTTGGTTTCTCACTGTTGCCAGTTCTTTGGACTCTGCAAACACAAATATTCACTGCAGGAAAGAAGTACATGAAAGAAAGATACTGTAGGCTGCTTGGAGTTACTGTTTCCATGCCACCCACTATACTAACTCTTAAAAATAGAAAAGTAATCTCTACACATTTCCTTTACATAATGGTGGTTGAACACTGGCACCCAAATGCCCTCTTCCATGGCATTCTGTTTTAAATTATAGCCACTTAATGTTAATTTTCATCCCTAGCAGTTACTGAGTAACTTCTGTGTTTTATAGGAGACGTAAGAGGAATATTCCTCTTGGGGTGAATCAATATCAGCTTATGCCAAGAAAGAGAGTATTTTACAGTATACACTTACTCTGATCTTTTTTGGTTGTTTGCTTTTTTTTTTTCTTTTTCTTTTTCTGCCTAATAGAGAGTTGTTAAACCTGTGGGCGATTCTAATATTAAGTGTACATGCATGTGGTAAGTGGGTGGCAAAGACAGTTATTGATTATTATATGGACATATCTGCCAAAGCTCATACTAATGAAATTAGAAATCCATAGCAATGAACACTGAACTATGCACATGGCTTAATAATAGTCCTTGGAATAGTTCTTTATAACAAGTGTAACAGAAGAGATAACCATGGAGAATGAAGATCTCTGCTTACACAAGCCAGGGGTGTAAAATAACCAGTGGCAGCGCAAAGCAGTGTACAGTAGCACACAGGTATAAAGCACTGAGGTTCTGCTTATTCATTTAGACAAATCTGCTAAAAACGCTGTAGGGGAGTGGAAGGATATCACCCAAAATATTCTTCCAGAGTAATGGCCTAAAAAGATAAAGAGGCAAATTAAATCTATAACATTTTCTCTCTGCTTTGACTGCTCTTGACTCAATATTTACCATTTTGTGAAGACCACTTGAACTGAAGAGCAATAAAGTTCTACTGAATGCAGAAGAAAGGGCTTCACTGAGTGGGACATTAAAATCTGACCGAGAAATAATTTTCTGATATTGTGACTTGAGGCTACTTACAGTTAGAAGGTCCCTGTTTTGTTACAAGTTTCTAAGCCCGCCTGTCTCATTTGTTATTGGCAATTAATTACAAGCTTTGTTGCTGCAACAGTAGGATCAGGGAGGTAACATAACAAAGAAGAAGAAGGCGTTGCCATTTCCAGACATCACCAGTACATTTTCCTACCTGCAGTTTAGAAATCATCCCAGTTTCAAAGACTGAGGTGAAAACCTGCAGTTGTGTGAATGATAACCACACTTGGACAAGAGCTTGGATTGTGGCAGCTCTGAGAATTTCTCCACTGAAAATCAAAAATGAGCCTAAGCTGTCTGGTTTGTAATGAACATTTCTACAGAATGATAGACCACTTCTTTTCTACAGAAATTTCTGGTCTAGATCCTAAGAGAAATCCTGCAAGTTGCTAACCCCTTCTTGGAACCACTAATCAACTCCCATTTCTGCTACTTTTGGCAGATGTTCAGGGTGCTAAGCATCTCAGAAGGATTTTACCTTGAATCTCACCAGAACAGAGCTGCTAATTTAGCCCAAGCAAAATTAATTTAGTGTGCTGCAGTCTGTGGCAGCAACCAGCTCATGAGAGAGAATCAAACCTATAAAGAATAGCTACAAATGTGGAAATTGGGTATCCTCAGGACATATCAGCATGACCAAACAAGGACACAAAGTGCAAGATTTGCAAATTAAAATGCTTAAATTACCAGTAGGTATCCAGGTACATGCAGTAACCACGGACCTCATATTGGAAGTTCTAATTAACTCTGAATAGGAATCTGAGAAATTGCCTCAATATTGTTCACAAAAATTTTGACAAAAGGATATAGCTGGCTGCAGTGAGATTTGTAAAGGATAAGAGCCTGGTAAGCAGGTTATTGATTTCTATAATTCTAACATTGAATTACTTTATCCAGGTGAATTTCTGTAGGCAAAATTTTAAAACGAGGCACCTGCTCTGCTAACTCTACTTTCTAAACATTTAGCATTCGTGTTTGAAAATTATAAATTCTACTTGTCTATGCCATTTGTAAAACAGGTGCTGTTACCCAGCACACAACATCACTGTGCAGCTTGAATAACTGGTCAACCTTTTATATCCAGAATACCTTTTATAGAAAATTGCTTTTCCACATTCTGTTTTTTTGGGAAAACCTATCTGTTGGATTTCATTTAAAAATGAATGAGAAAACTAATGTGACAAATGTTTCTACTTTCCACAGTAGAGAATTGAATGAAAAAAAGAAAATTTGTATTCTTATAACATATATATCTAAGTCATAGATTCTCTGAAGGAATATAAGTTGTCTTGAAATTTTGAGCAGAAATAAAGGCACAATTAGTTTGTATGCTAGCAAAATGTTTTGAAATCCATAGAGACAGAGCCATATCCTGATACCTTTCTTCCTGCTCTGTGTCACACAGAAGGCCCTGAACATGAGTAAGGGCAGGAGCATCTAGCACAAAAATTACAAATGGCTACATGTGCACTTTTAATTAACGAACTGGTGACCTGACAATGCAGTATTCAGGAAACACCAGCTGGTAAAACTCTGTACAACAAAATGAGGCTAAGCAACTGGAAAAATCACTAACAGCTCAGTGCCTTTATGCAACATTCCAGATAAAGAAATCCATGAACTTTAGAAACACAAAACTGAATGTTTAAATAAAAAGTATTATATAAACATCTTTTCTCTCAGTATTTCTCTTGTAAGAAATATTGCTAAATTACTACACGGAGTTTAATTGTATTAGCAGCAGTGTAAGAAATGGCTCCACAGCAGTTAAGAGCAATAATGTATTAAGGCTGATCAAACTCTTTGCAGAGGAGAAAAGTGAGTCTGAAGAGACCACAGAGTTAGTTCTATGTCAATGCTAATATCAAAACCCTGTATTTCCCAGTCTTTTATTTTTACACTCAAATGCTGGTATTTCTGAGTAGATCAATTTTAAATGTGAGTGTAATGTATTAAACTTAAAAGTGGAGTTTAAATTATTAAAATTACTTCTATTAGCTTTAAGCACTATGGCTCCGGTTTAAGCAAATGAATTAAGCACATGCTTAAGTACATTTCTATTGCGTTAAGCTGTTTAGCAAATGCTTTCCCTGAAGACCTACTGAAGCCAAAAGCATGTAAGCATATGCAAAATTTGGGGATATACTTAACTGCATGACTTTAATAGAGGTGCCACACTGAATTTGTGATTAATCTTGAATGCAAGATTCCACTTTGTACGAACAAACGAGCGGCTGCATGGCTTTGTTTTGGTTTTGCTCTTTATCACACAGAAAAAATACAGTTGGTAAAGAAAAGAATAATTACAAGTCCTTTCCAAGTATTTATGGAAAGGTAAATTCTAGGAATGATTAATGAGGTGGTACCAGAGGCAAACAGACTCCAAAGCAAGGGAGAAAAAAAAGCCCACAAGCACTAGATCAATCCATCCTCTGTCAGTGCATAATAAACACTGTGGTCTTCCAGCCTATAATTCACCAGATTCAATATTAGGTCATTTAAGAATCCCTGTGTGACACAAATAGAAAAGCAAGTTAGCAGCAGAAATATAATGATTAATTTTACATGTAGCAAAGAGATCTGCATGCCTATTCAACTCCTCAGAACCCCCTTGACAGCCGATTTTTTATTTTTACTTTTTTCTTTTTAGTCTACAATTGACACAGTGTTCCTGATGACTTGAAATGAGATTGTCAGAAGGAATGAATATCACTTATGAGGAGGTTTGACTGCCGATGGGCTTTAAACCAGCAGCAACACTGTCCTGCAAAAATGAATGAAATTAGTAGCTCCCTTTGTATTGGTGCAGGGCAATATATATAAATAAACAGGAAAGCATGAAGCTAAATGATCATTTATAGCAGCACAAAGACTGCTCTAGTCCCAGCATCTGCATATTTATTAGTTGCTGTGATACGGCCAAAAGCTTGAACCTAAATTACAATGAGATTCAACACCCAACTGAGAATAGGTAGACTGAATTAAACAAATATGATGCTGGTTGTTCCCTTTCAGATGGAAGAATGATAATATGGTACACACATTTCAATAAATACGCAGTGATGATACTGTAAGGAATTGGAATAGCTGTCGAGTCATAGGACTAATTAGCAGCTTTATGACTGATAAGTGTTATATAACTTACTGAATTGCTTTACATAATCACACAATCCCAATGAATATTTGCAGAAACACCTTGGGAACAGCAGCAATAGGCCCAACCGTGTACGTGGTCACAGCGATGGGAAAATCCCCACTGAATAAGGAACAGTTCAACAATTGATAGCAAAAGATCCTCGTGTTGTAAAAAGTTATGTAAATACACAAAAGTCCATTTTGTTCTAAGAGTTATTTATAATAGCTGTAGTGTAAGCTGACCAGAATAAAATGAGAAAACACTTCAATGGGACTGCAGTTTGGATAACATAAAATTATCATGTGAATGACATATTTGCAACATTTCCTGTTGGGTCCCTCATTAATTCTTTCCAGACCTGTATTTATGAGACATAATTTGAAGCGGTGCACAATTATGTTTCAAAAGAAAACAATTATTATTTTTTTTAATCATAATATTAATTTTACAGAAAATGTCCAGGATGCAGGATGTCCAGGACAACTAGTATATTGTATTCCACTGCTCAGGACAGTGGGACTGACTAGTTTAAGATATTTTAGATATTTCCTCATGTATTTTAGATATTTCCCAATCCAGACTACCAAAGCTACTAATTTGCTGGATGAAATCAAGTGGCAAATGGACATTTTCTTTCAAGGAGGTAGTTGTACAGCTTTGGAGAAATGAACCCCCTTCTCTGCTGAAGACAGGGAACGAATGGTCACCAAGATGTGGCAGCACAGAGCACATCACACGGACTTTCAGGTTTACTGCCCTCTAGCCACTGCTCCACATAGTCATAAACCAAAGTGTTATGCTTAGGCACAGACTAATGATGCAATAATTTGAATCACAGGAATTGCAATGTCATTGTTCAAGAGAGAAGCAGCCTCTAGTAGTGTTCTGTAACTCAAGGGGGAGAACCGTCTGGTTCATGCCCACAGGTTTGTTCTGCATGTCCGGTTTTGTTCTGGATGTCAAAGATCCCCAGTTGTAAACAGTTTTGGCACATTTCTATTATTTATTTCACTGAGGTGGATGATGGATTAATCGTTAATTGTAGTTTAGAGCTGGACAATGGAACTCCAGTGAAAAGCCTCATCAGCTACAGAATTTATAACTCTCAGCAGCAGTGGAGGTAGCTTCTCCAGAACCATGCAATATTTACAGAATTTTATCCATCTTCTAGTGAAAGATGGATAAAATTTTTCTTCTCTTTTGATTTAGCATTCTCCCCCTCTCTGACCTGAAAACCTTTTCCCCAAGATCATGTCAGACAGCTGTCCCAGCTGTCCATCCAATGTTAAAACTTTTATGAAAGTGGAGTCCCTGATTCCAACTTATATTTGAGCTTGCAGTTTCCAGAGGAGCCCTATATTCCCCAGAAACAGGCTTGCTTTAATTTATAATCTTTACCTTGCATTATAAAATAAATGCCAGACTGATGGAGAGTGGCCTTTCTAGGTCAAACAATTGGAGAAAAGTCAGGGAGAGGCTGGAGGGGAAATGACTGTTCAATCAAGAAAGTTCACTAATGATTTCTAAAATGTCTTAATTGCTTCAGCACAATCTACAGGCATCCCTTTCATGCCTCAGACAGGACAAATAACTCAGTATAATATTTCAGAATTAGCAACTTGCTGAAGTAACCAGACTATAATCTTCCTAGTCATGGGTTAGAATTTTTGAGGTCTCATCAGCACACCACAGCTTCTTTCTTTAAGTGTTTTGTGTAACTGCAGGCTTATCTTCAAAGAGCAGATGTATGAACTATCATTTTTGATTAAAGCCATCCAGTTGGAATAAAAAAAAAAATAAAATTCATCTGTTCACTGCAGTTAGAATCATCTATTTTAAATACATTTACATATTCCCTTAGCTGTCCAACTATTTTTTCCCCACTTTCTCTTCTTTTTGCAGCTTGGAATCCTGCCACATTTATATTTTGCACTAACTACTCAGGGTCCTAATTAGCAGAAATGGGATGTCAGCAGGGTACCAGCCAGCAAGGGGGGGTTTTTGCTTCATTGGGAAGATGTGCAGCATGTGGCATGGATCAAAATCTTTGTATCCCATGCAGAGAACAGCATGACGTGAATTGCAGAGCAAGGTAGATGGGAGAATTTGGGCATCTTGGAAATTTGTGAATTGGCAAAAGCTGCCAATTCACACGTTCTAGCTATAGGCAAAATGAAGGGGGTTTTGCCAGCAGCACTGTAAATTAATCCAAAATTTAGTATTTGAGTATGTGATACTCAAAAAGAATCTGCAGTTCTGGCTTCTGAGCACACAGCTGTTCTGCACAGCCCAGTCCCGCTGACATCTAGGGCTAGAGATTTAGATCTGACAACAGATATTGCAAAGTCTCACTTTAGGTGCCTGGCCCCCTTGAGAATTCCAGAGTCCTCCAGGACAGATTATCTACAGAGCACGAGGAGAACTAACTGCCTCCGATAAGGTCCAAAATGAGCAAGACTATGATCTCTGGTGAGACCTTCTGTGGGAGAGAAGGAACATGTGGCGTGTTCTCCACAAATGGTACTGAAACGGATGCTTATCAGGAGAATTGAATTCAATGTACATAAATCTCACACAGAGTAAATCTCATACATATAAGTGAAAGGTTTTTTGCTATACATATATATACATATAAAGCAAGCAAGTTTATGTATATATGTACATAAATATATTTTTTCTTGTTTATAACTAGCCTTCCGGTTTAAAAATCTGTTCTGCTACCAGAATTTATTTTATTTCTATCTGCTGCTAGTTTGTTATTCTTCACATCTGCTTAGAACATAACTCCGTCACAGTCTTCAGCCTTGAATAAAGGGACAGTGTTCAGCAGGCAGAAGCCAAAGGCTCAGACCCTGCCCAGCTCCTGGATGGAGCTCAGAAGGCTACAGTCTCCTTCTGTCGGTGTTCAAGGCCAGAAGGGACACAACTACCGAGTCTGGCTGTCTGCATCGTAAGCCAGAGCACTTCTCTTAGTGCTTCCTGCAGCATGTGCTACCTAAGCTCTGCTTTCAGAAGAGCTCCTGGTCTTGCAGTAACCACTTTGAGAGGTTATGTCAGTGGTTAATTACCTTCATAGCATGGATAGATGATTTTCATAGCAGGTCATGGACAGTAGGGAGATGGTTTTTCAAGAGTTTAAGCGGAAGGTATTTGTCGAAATCATCCAGACTCAGTGGAAAACTGAGTGACTTTAACCATTGGTCAGACTGGTGGCTTTGGGGGAATTTGCTCATACACTGTCAGAGGGAAATCTGATCCCTGGAATTACAAGAATGGTTCTTTGAAGTTACAAACGTGGTGCTATCAATGACTTTCCAAAGGAGTGTTCAGCACTGTTCACTAATGAAACATGAGTTATGATAATGGTTGGTAATGGCAATTATTAATATGCTAACTACAGATCGAGTATTAAAATCTTATCTAAGCACTGTAAGGCACTAAAAGGTGTCAGACTGCAGGGATGAGGCTTTAATCTGTGATGAAGTCTTCTTTTGCTGTAGATCCAAGGGTAAAGAAAGAGAAGGCAGCACTCTGCTGACAATAAATACAATAAAAATATATAGTATTTTTTCTTGGAATAATTTTGGTTTTGCGTTAAAATCTCTTGCTTTCACTTTTCTTTTTTTTTTTTTTTTTTTTTTTTACCGTTTAACTTCAGAGTTTACGAAGTGACAGAAGTTTCTTTTGTCTTTTGCCATTAGACAAGTGTTGCAACTGTTTTGAAATGTCTGAAGTGGCATAGAAAAGAGAAATGAATGACAAAATACTTTGCACACACTCTTCCCTTGTGTGCAGAGAAAAACATGGGTGAAAGGAGGGAAGCAAAACTGGAAACAGAAGAAATACTAAAACTTTGAGCTTTCTGAATTTAAAGGAAAATCCTGGAGAATTAAAAAAATAAAGAGAAGAGTTCTCAGTTTTCAAAATGTGGCCTTTTTCCAGTTTCATTTCTAAAACTGCCACAAGTGCTATTCCACCTTTGCAAGCCAGACAGTCCTTTGTGTCAGAATGATGCAACTCCAGGAGGCAGTTGTTTACACTCTGAGCAAGGGTAATGGTTGTTCTGAGTGCAGAGGAGTGGAGAATCAGTTGTGTGGGTCAGAACTATGAAAGAAACAAATTAATGAGCCCCTGGAAGCCACAGTATTTCAATTAAAAACTGCAAATGACATTAAAGCCAAGATTTATCTACATGAAACACAGACAGTAGTCAGTAGGAAGGATCTATTGACCCAGTTGTATTAAGTTTGCTTCACTCACTTCTCTCTGGTGTTGTGTTAACAAGATATTGTTATCTCCAGACACAGCGTTCCATGTGATGGGTGAGGTGATGAAACACTGCTTCATATCTGCTGTATATATACAGGGTAACCCCACCTACGTCAGACCACAAACACGATAAGACAAGTACATACAAAGAACAGATTCTGTGCTCTCTTTATGACTTTCTTCGTGGTGACTCTGGAACATAGTACGAAAATGGTTATAAACATTTCTCTGCTCAGAGGCATGAAGATTCTGACCAATTCAGAAATCTTGGGCAATCGTTTTTATCTGCCTAGTGGAGTGATTTGTTCCCAGTACTGAGTAATCTCAGCCAACCTCTGTTTTCTGAGCACTTTGTAGGAGGTTAGGTACTATTATGCTGTCATTACTCTGCATCACAGCAAAGCTGAAATCTCTTGTGACTTTCTTCATGGAAAAGTTACTGTGTGGCAGGGGAAACATCTTTGGCAGTGTGGGATAATCCTATGAATGAGTGAAGATCTCAATAGGGTGAAGATGGACGAAGCCAAATAGAGTTTGCTAGTTGCAATCTCCTTTGACTTAGAGACCTCGGTATCAAAGTCAGCCACTAGAAAAGCATTGTGGTTGGTGAAATCATGGCAGCGCTCCACAGGTTCTGAAAGGCAACTATGGGCTACTTATAGTGGAACTTCTCAGAGTTGGTGAAATATTTGCCTCAGTGCAGTAGGTGTGGATTTGACCAGAAGGTAGGCAAGAAGAATTTGCTATGGATAAGCAACTCCAGAATAAATTGGCTGCCTTGGAATAACTCCCTGATGACGACAGTTTCTTCCAGGAAAAAAAATAAAATTCATTGGGCTCTGCTCTGGGAGGGCACAATGAGTCAAGAGCACAGGCACTTTATTCTGGAAGAGACTGCCTCGTGCTTTTCCAGAACAAGTACAGTTATTCCAGTTCATGTCCCTCTTTAGGCAAACTGCATAGCTCGAGAGAGAGAGAAGACACTTTTACTTGTTTGTATAAATCAAGACTATAAACCACAATCCTGAAAGGTGCTTTACACCCTCAACCCTGATGCAAACCAGAACAACCTAAATCAATATTTCACAAGAATTTTTGGTCTCTTCAGTGCTGCTCTCCTCCAGAGGCCTTTGCCTTCTGCCCTACCATCAGTGTGCTTTTATCAGCATCTCTGTACTTTTATCGCCAGCAGGGAGGCAGGACGCTGCAGCACCACAAGCATTGTTACTTGATTATGGCGAGGGCTATAGATCAAGGTGACCAAAGACTGAGTCTGGGAGTTGCTGTTCCCCTTATCCATTGCATAAAACTGCTGTACCAGTAGGTTACACACAGAATTAGCTGTATATTTTAACTTTGTAGCTCAAGGATCTGTCTAATTAGCCCAATACAATGTTAGCACATTAACTACACTCCAGCAGACCGAGAGTATTTATTACTGAGAGAACTCCTACTAGAAACCTTGGAATTTTTACAATACATTTTTGTCCATACTTTTTGGAGCAATAATAATGTAATACCACACTCCCTCCCCAAATAGCTGCAGGGTCTCTTTTAATGAATAGGAACAAACAAACTATCCAGCTAAGCCCAGAAACATGACCCCTATCAAAAGCAGAATCAAACAATACCCTGAAACAATCTACATATACAAAGAACAAACTTTTCTTGTTCTTTCAAAGATTAACACAGTAGGTATTTGGCATTCAAAAAATTCTACAACAACAGAAATGATTTTGTGTTTGAAGAGGTTTTCTTTAGCATTATTGTTGCAATCATTTTACGAGAAAAAAAAAAAAAAAAAGAAAGAAAGAAAAGTTCTAGAAAACAACTCAGAAATATTATTCTAGGTAGCATTCTGTGCAGCCAGGACTCCTGTGCTCTCATTCAATGGCAGTTCATAAAGTCTGTTATGTTTTTAATGTAGGTTTTTTTCCCCAAATCTCCCAGCCCCCTACTACCAGCTCCTGTTCAGCATCCGTTGCTCAATCAACAACAGCAATGTTCTCTGTCTCGCCCCAGACTAGTATCTAGTGACTCCAGCACTGTGCTGCTCATGGAAGAAACTTACCCTGAGCTCACATGGGAATGGACACAGACGTATAAAAATGGTGTGCCCAAGTGGAGACACCACAGTGCCTGATTGCCCCACACTGCATACCACAGGTTTGCGAACCCTCTCTCAAGCCCAGACAGGAGGATGACTCAGAAAACACCTCCAAGTCCCTCGGGGTCCAGCAGGACCTTTCCACTGGTCCACTGGTTTCATGGGAGGGAAGATGGGAAAGAAGAGCTAGCGTCTGGTGCCCGAGTTGTGCTCTTGCTCCCTCCGCACCCCGCCTGGCTGTTGTAACCCCTGCCTGGCACACTGTCAGGGTCCGAGTGTTCAGCCTGCAGACGCTCCAGCAGCCAGGCTGCCTGAGTTAACCCAAGGAAGCCAAGGAGCAGCGATTCTCTGAGGTTTACATCTATAAAACACTTCCAGCAGAAGCCTGAGAAAGCAAACAAACCCTCTGGGCTGCACTACTCTCTCGTTACAAGTGAAATTACCTATTTAGACTTTCAGTTCCCTATGGCTGGGATGGTTTGACATTGGTGTGTACCACAGGGTGCCCTGATCTTCTTCAGCATATTGGTGTACCACTATGAGTCAAGAAATGCTACGTGTGCATGACAGAATTTATAGATCCCATCTCGCTACCAGTGATTATGACCTTTAGGTTTAATAGTGCATTGAGCTCCAAATACTGGCTACACCTCAGGGAAAAAAACAGTTCTTCTAGTGACCTGTAGTTTTAAGTTCATGTTTAGAAGCATTGAAACTAGTGGAAGCAGAGGCCAGCCTTTCACAGCTCTGTGTTAGGAGACTGGAAGAGTACAAAGAAGTCAGCACTGAACCTTGAAACAAACACAATTTGTGCAGGCTATCCATGATGGTGCTACCTCAGTGCTTCTGCTGCAAAGTGTAGCATTCCTTTAGTCAGTATGATGGGAAGGAAATTAAAATATAACCTGGTCATCTTCCTCAGAGCTGGAGCTTCAAAGAAACTATCAGGAATTCTCCAGCTTCTTATGGGAAGTGCAGTCTCCACATCAGTAGTTTCCAACAGAAGGGTTTGATTTTGCTTTGTTTTATTTATTATTATTTTCAATAGGAAACGTGAAACGGCACTACTCATCTCAGCTTGGGTCCAAATGATCCCAGCGCTTCCTCTGAGTGAACTTTTCTCTGTACATGGGTCTCATCACAGCAGTCAGCCATGAGGCAACTGCTCCCATTCCGTTCACCACTTTGATCCATCAGAGCTTGGGTTTTTTAATTGTGTTGTGAAGCCTACATTGCTCATGGGCACTCCAAAATAAGAATGAGTAATAGGATGAGTGTGTCTTGGGGTTGAGTTTTGGGGTTATTCTGTAGAGGGTTTATTGATTTGAAGCAAGTCCAAATATGAGTCACTATGCTGAAATGTTGCATGCAGATTCTTATTTGCAATCTTACAAAGTGCCGAGGCCCCTAGAGCGTTGCAAATAAAATTGTAGCAAGTTCATTCTGCACAGTCCTGATAAGAAATCACTCAGGGTTCGTACAGATGTTGAGGGCACACGGCCTCTGGCCCAGCAGTAGAAGAGCCCTGGCAAGGACCCCAGGAAGGGGCAGGCTGCGGGCATGGGAGCAGTGCCGCCTCCTGACAGCTCCGCTCGCTACAGAGGGAGTCTGGGTGAGATCAGGGCTGGCGACACAGAGCTGGAGAGCAGCTGAGAGAGCAAGGGGAGGAAGGCCTAACCTGAGGTCACCTTTAGTCCTTAGACTGTCTACAAGGGTCATTTAGGAGTGGTAATAAAAGCTAATTACTTAGTCTAAATGCTTTTATCATTTACTGCCTGCCTCTGTCCTAAGAGAAACTCGTTGACTTTTTGTTGTGTTATCAGTGCTTTTCCTTCTTTATGCCTGCCGAAACATGAGGCACTGTAAGTCACAGCGATCCTTCCAGGTCAGAATAAACACAATGCCAAGGCAAGATATTTTAGGGGAGCTATTAAACATGGTTCCATGTCCATCATCCTCCACCAATAATGGAATTGCTGCACAGAAGCCGACTGCCTGCTGTTGAGATGCAGCCCGTACTCTTGTCACTGGGATTGCAGCTGCTCTTCTTGTGACTTCCTCAGCCCAGGAGTAACGTGTACCTACACACAGGCACACACACAGCTGCACCACTGCCTGAGAACCAGAGGCATCCTCCATCACTACAGCCAAAAGGCCAGAGCTAGCCTGCAGCAGCCAGATGCCAGCAGGGCTTTGGGTACGAGGTGGACAGGGCAATACCAGACTCTGCACAGAGCAGACAAAGCAGCCAGCAGCTAACCACGTAGTTCTATCCATAGTCTACAACCAGGGAAATGGAGGTGGCTTAGAACTGTTTTGAACCCAGCTTTGCCTTCTCTCTATTTCATCAGCCTGGGCTGCACATTGGTTAGCTGTTTGTGACTCTGCCCGTGTTGTCCAAACCCTCTGTCTGAACATTGCTGCAGTGAGGATGAATTTTGCAGCATGCATTTCTTTACTACTTACTGATGTACAAGGGCCTGCAGTTCCTGAAGACTGAAAGCCAAAGGTGAAAGAGTAACAAATTTTTCCTGGCTGATTTTCATTCCCTTTCCAGCCTCCTAATTATTTCCCTGCCTCGGCTGCTGTTAGACTCCAGGTCATTATGTAGTTGGAAAGAGCAGTTATAACAAAGAAATGTGCATGAAGTGGGATCTTGCTTTGAAATCTGCAGGTGCTGCTTTTTCTAATTATTGCTGCAGTATTGCATAGATGGATGTTACTTTATGGACAGATGCAAAGAATGTTGTGGATGTTGAAAATACTCTGCATCTGTTTCAGTTATGGAAGGATGGGGGTCTTTTTTTTTTTCTTTTTCTTTTCCTTTTTTTTTTTTTTTTTTGCTTTGTTACCAGAGCAGGCTACTCAACATATGTCTTTTTCTTATTAATACGAGGAATTTTCGTGTTAGTTTCAGTGCCCAACTGTCCAATGCGATTAGAACTGCCAAAAACAATAACCCAGGAAATGTCATTTTCCACAACATTTTAGCACTGGCTGACTTGGTGGAATCCCAGCAGTGAGCTGTGAGCGATGATATATGAAGTGAAAAATGTTTGCCCTCCCTCGCAAGCCTCTCCGCACACTGCATAGACTTCCTGCTCACAATCCCTACTGAGGTCATGGGTTTTGCTGTCAGACCGAGCTTGAAAGTAGATGATAGCTGCACGTTTGCCAGGTGATTTTGATACCACTGCAAGCAGATAGGTAGCAAACTACCATCTTGGAAGAAGTTTTCCCTATTGCCAGTTTTACTTTCAACTCAGAACTTCCACTGAGATAGTGCAAAAAGTCTGGCTTGAGCCCAGGGTTCAGGATAAGTTGCCTTTAAATTTGTGTTTGCTAAGTTTGTGTTGTAAGGAAATAGTTATGTATCTAGTCACAGCAGATTATGTAGAGCAACCCTGAAAACAGCCTCAAATGCCATATTGCAGGGGAGGTAGATGAACTATAACAAAGTTTGTCTGACAGTTGGAAAGTTTGTGAGTAATGTGAAAGTGTGCTTGGAGCAGAAAATAAGGCAGTTTGCTGCGGTGTGGGTATGTAGTAGTAAGTGGTCCTTCTGAAAGCTGCTCATGTGGCAACAATAAAAAAACTATAGCGAGGTAGGCAGGTAGAGTTCATAACAAGCCGTAGCAGGCTTTCATCAATGGCTTTTACAGCTTTGCACTACTCAGATGCCATTTCTGCCTTCAGAGGTTAGGATATAATGGGATGTGCAGATGCATAGATATTTTCCCTTCTTTTGACTGACTGATTTGATGAATAGGAACCACAGGCTCTGTGCCACAAATGGGAAAGGCAATTCTTCTAGCTTTCATGAGAAGTTGCTTAAATTATTAGTTTCAGCAGTAAAATGCTGGCTATATTTATGTTTACAGAAGAAAAAGTCGGGTATAAACTTTCCAAAAACTGCACAGACTCTGAAAAGTTTTCTTTTTTTCTTTTTTTTTTTTTTTCCCCATCCTCCCTGACATGACTATAATATTTGCTAAATGTGCAGTAGGTTTATTTTTCACTCTTAAAATTGCAGAAGAAGGTCACCAGTTAAGCTATTCTTCCCATATGGAATTAAGCAGAAGCAGATTAGTAGTTAAAAGGAGAAATTCTCACGGGGGGGGGGGTCTCCTCTAGATGTTTATGTTTTATTATATTAATATTTGAAGTCCACTCTGAGTATCCAGTTTAGCTGAAAAGAAGTCACAGACCTGATGGTATTTTCAAATTTGTCTGTACTTGTTATTTCACTTCTTTTTGGACATCATAATCCTGTTTATTCAAAGGTCACTGTGCTAAAAGCAATCTCTGCAGATCACAAGAAATTCTGAAGATACAGTCACACAACGTGGAAAAATATGACTTGCATAACCCTTCACCTCTATTTCTTTTTGGACTGTCTATTGGTTTAACAGATGAAAACAAAGGAAATTCTATTGTCTTGAGTTTGCCTGTGCAAAATAAATCAAATTTCATTCATGGTTCCCTTCCCCTCTCAAAAGAACACACTAGGTCCTGCAGCAGCAAGAAGACTTTGGTGGTGTTAACCCTTCTGTGGCTCATGCATGCTCAGTCCTTCCAGTCTCCATCTTCTAGTCACATAAAAATTCCTACACGGACACATCAGACGTGAAAGCTGGTTAGCACTGTGTGGTAGGAAGAAATGTCTTTGCATAGTATACTGAAGTAAAGAAGTAAATTTATATCCTCTCAAATGTTCTGATTAAGACCACAATTCAAAGTAAGATTTGAGTCTAAGAAAACCACTGAGATATTAAAAACAATATATCCCAAGGTAGGTTCTGTAGCAAACACTTTGGTACATGATTGAGACAACAAACCCAAGTCACCACAGTCACAGCTTCTGCTGCTCAAGGCTGTTCCAGGTAGCACCTAATGCCAAAATATTACACCAGGCCATGTGAATTGGCCAACATGGTTAATCTGTAATCACTTCTTTTTTAGAGAAGTATTACCCACAGCATGGAAACCACCTTGTTGCTTCTAGCAGCTGATGTACTGCTGTGTAAAGAAGTATCACTGAAATTAAGTAGGTCAGTGGCACTCAGGATGGATGGCAACATCAAACTACCTTTGTGATTTGTCCCCGAATCTTGGAAGAAGTTTTGTAAACAGGGCAAAGGCCTAGAAGATCAAGATTCCACATCTGTCTCCTCTGGTTTCATCTAGTACTTCAGCCAAAGCCTATCCAGGGAAATCCTTCCTTCTGTTGACCTCAGTAATCTTTAAGGTAAAAAGTGTAACAACAAGATAGCCACACCAACCAAGCATTAGCTTGCTGTGAAGGTTCTCTAATTTCCCTTGGATTCAAATGCCTCTTCGTAGCTGTGCACATATAACTATGGATATATAGATACAGATATACATGTACATACATATGCATGTTTGCAACATCTTTTCTGGGATTCTCTTTTTACTGTCTGTAAATGTTATGTAATGATCTTGGATCAGAATCATTCTGAAAATAAATGTCTCCTGCAAAGAAAATTGTCTATCTCTTCAGAAAGAGGAGCAGAGACTTACAGACTGAGCATAATGGTAAACTTTCCATTCATTACACCAACAAAAATGTTTCAAGAGAAGTAAAATTTAGGCAAGCACTGAACTTGGAAAGCAGAACACAGGAAGCTGACATGGGCAGCCAATTCAGCATGCCGAAACTAGACATTAATGTTTTAAGGGTGGAATCTGGGGCCCACAGCTGATAATGTAGAATTCAATACTCTTGGTAACCTGCACATTTCCAATGGAAGCCAAAATCTCGTATATGGAATTTAAGCAGAACACACGCCATTCTCCTGACAAGAAACACATGCGCATTGACCATAACCTGCACCAGCCATTTGAGAAAGTGTTTTCTTTTTGGTGTATCTGTCCCATGGCCACCTCCAAGGCTGTCAAATGAGTCAGAATTTCCTGTGAGCCACTTGACATAAGAAGCAGGCCTGCAGACAGACTCATCCTGCTTCCAGAGGTCTTCTGGATAGGCTCACAAACAAATCCCTAGTGCACATTGCTTTTCTGCATTACACCTATGTCAAAGGAAAACAGCATTTCTAAGGGGAGGGAGACTTTCAAGGAAAGTCTCTGCTTTCCTCAAACATTTTTCTTACTTCACAACAAAACAAACAAACAAAAACATCCCCAAAGCTGATTTATTTCATGTTCTTGGACAATCTACAGCCACAAGTATTCATAAACTTTTGTGAGCTTTGGCTTCACATGAAAGGCTAGGTTTCCCATGCAAAGGTGGGATGGAAAGGAAACCCTTCTTCCAGGTGTTGCTCAACTCACCAGAAGCTTAAACAGAAAAATTATTGACAGCAAATCCAAATGCGAAAGTGAGACTAGGGAAATTGTGGGCCCACTGCTAACTGGGACAAAGAACATAGAAAAGGCCAAGGTACTTGATGCCTTCTTTTCCTCTGGCCTTACTGGTAATATTTGCCTTCAGGAATCCCAGGTCTCTGAGGCCTGTGGGAAAATCCTGAGCAAAGAAGACTTACCCTGGGTGGAGGAGGATCCAGCTAGGCAACATTTAAACAAACACTGCGTGCATAAGTCCAGGAAACCTGATGACATGCACCCATGAAAGCTGAGGAAGCTGGCTGATGTCATTGCAAGCCCGCTCTCAATTATGTTTGAAAGGTAATGGCAGTCAGGGGTTATTTCTGAGGACTGGGAAAATCAAACTCAAATCTCATTCCTGTCTTCAAAGAAATGCAAGGAGGAGAATCCTGGGAACTACAGGCCTCACCTTGATCCCTGGGAAAGTGATGGAGAAAATAATCCTGGAAACCAGTTCCAAACATATGAAGGAGAAAAAGGTGATTAGGAGTATTCAGCACAGATTTATGAAGGGGAAGTCATGCCTGACCAACCTAATAGCCTTCTGTGATGGGAAGTCTGGCTTGGTGAATGAGGGGAGAGCAGTGGATGTTATTTATCTCAACTGAAGTAAGGTTTTCAGTGCTGTTTCCCATAACAAACTCATAGACAAACAGATGAAATACAGACTGTATATACAATACTTATAGGAGAAGGCCGTGAAGAAAAAGTATTCATGCTGCTAGCTGCACTCTTTTGGAGAAAAGTACAGCACTGTCTGCATAGGCAGGTGCCTTATGGACACTTCAGAGACCTCCATGGTACAAAGCTCCCTGTGACACCCTAGTGTGAAGGCACACAACCCACAATCTATACTTTCTCTGGACCAAACTCTGAGGCCACACAAAGTGGGTCACACAGTAGTGTGCAAATACAGCTTGGGGCAGGCTAAGCAGAGAGCTGCAAAGCCAGACAGATGCGAACACTTTCATTAACCCTCCCAGGAGCAGCCAGGCCTGCAGCTCCCGGGGATCCCGTCCTAAGCAGCCCTTCAAAAGTGCGGCTTGGAGCAGAAGAGTAACAACAGTGTTTCAACATTAGCAGTTATTAAAAATAAAACAGGCTGTCTACATAATCACCAAAAATGCCAATTTACAGTACTTATTAAAGCTTGCATTCAATGCAAACCGCTCCCATTTTTAACCTGAGACTTAGAAGCAGCTTTCTGCAGTTCTGTAGCACTGCCAAAGCCCTGTCTCATTTTTTCTTTTGCTTGCTGTCTCCCTCCCTCTTTCTTCCTCTTCTCACCCACACATATTTACTCAAAATATGACCTAATTACAGTTCGTGTTTATCTGAAGGACCTGCACTCCACTGCTTCAGTTAAGTGGGTAGTTTGAATTAGGATGGACAAAATATCTTGTTAGAGAGAGGGGGGAAGAGAGATTGTTAGAGTTGTTACAGTAATGAACAGAATCCACTGGGGAAGGTAACAGAGGAAAAGCAATATCTTCTTGGGTCTTGAGCCTAAATGGGTGTCACTACAGGCCTGGAGGATGGCTTATCATTTTAGCCAAAGTTAGTTTCTCCTCTAACTATTAAACTCAGGGCTGTTTTATTTTCCTGGCCTAATCTTGCTCACACTGAAGTAAGTGGTGATTTCACTGGAAGCAATGCTGTGTCCTTTGTTGCTAGCCATAATGACAATGTTTGCTCTGCTTCTAGCCAAGACCATGATGAGACTCCAGAGAAATACTGTTTTCTCCCCATAGTCTCATAGAACTAGTTTTACTTTTCTCTCTCTCTCTCTTTTTCAAAGAAATACTCTGTTCGTGAATCTTTGACTCAAATGAACAAAAGAGAGGAAATGGAAAAGGGAGGTTAAGAAGGACAGAGCATCTGATCACGTTGTGATTGCAGTCTTCTTCCCAACATGAAGCTTTAGAAGGCCACAGCTCTAGTCCTGTCTACAAATATCTTGGTTGGTGTTAGATGCTTTTCCCGCACCCACTGATTTTAGCTGGAGTGTTGTCATTAGATTCCTTGGAACCGGTATCTAATCACCATCATGCACCAAAATGTGCACTGGTTTAGTCTTCGTATATAAGGATGAATAAAAATGATCCTGGAAACTACTGGAGCAATTGAAATGAGTAAAACATGAGCATAATGTGCTGGCTAACATCTTGTCCAGCAGCTGGCCCACAGCAAGCAGCTAAAGGTCTTCTCCCTTCACTCAGAGGAGTCACGGCTGCTGCTGTGCTGAGAAGTCTTGGCCATCACCAAGTCCTGCAGCAGCTTGGTCGGCAGTCCTCTGGCATCCCCATTAAGGGGGGAAATACCTGCATTTGCCCAGGGGGTGATTTGCTCACACAGCTCAATCAGCTACACACACAAATAACCAAGTAAGCCTGTCTGTTCTGCATTCAGCTTGTTGATTGCTCCCCTCATACAGAACTCTGCACATCTGGGACAGGGTTATCATTACATTTGAAATATTCCTCAGTGCAAAAATCCCAAATGCTTTTTGCCTTATGGAAATTTAAAGAAATGTGAACTACCCAGAAGAATTTCAATTTGGAGTCCTATAGTGCACCAGAAATCTGACTGCACAGAGCTGGAAAAAGTTAAAGAACAATTGGAGAGGATACAACTGAAATCCATCCCTACAGGAAAAGGCAACAGAGACCAATGGGAATAAGTGGGGATATGAAGATTAGCATCAGCAAAATGTAGAAGTCTTTCAAAAACAAGCAGTCTAGGAGGGAAGCAGACTGGGGAGAGCTAGTGAAAAAAAAAAAAAGAATAAAGAAAAAAAAAGAAAAAAAAAAATGTTTGGGGCCACCAAAGGAGGTCTCCAAAGACAGTCAGCAGTTTAATTTTGTTTCTGTCTTCACAAAGGAGGAGGATAGAGAATGCTAATGTATTTCCCCTTGGAACAGCAGCAATACAGTAATGAAACACTCAGAAACACTTGCAAAGAGAAGACTGGGTGCATCATTTGCCCCCCTGGGAGTTCCAAAGGATAAGGGCAGGTGAGCCTCTTGCCTCATCAGCAAACCTATTCCTAAAGAGATGGAAACATCTATATGACAGAGACGGCAGTTTACAGGGATATCTGCACAGCCACAATTTGAGATATATTTAATGCGATTTGTTAGGCTTACTGTGAAAAGTCTAATCTATGATGTGAGTCAGTATAGCTTTATTGGTGAAGGATGACTTGGCTGTAGAAATCTTGGGAGTTTCCCTACTCAGCTGCCATGACAAAATGAAATAAATGTTACAGACAGGAAATAATAAGGACTCAATTCTGCCTTTGCTTACATTTATGCAGTTGAACTGAAATCAGCAGGCTCACTTGTCTCTCATAAAACATTGTTTTTCCCAGTAGACTGTCACTAGCCTTAAATGGAGTTACCTCCCCTATACCAATGGAAGTGAAAGGAGAATTTTGGTCACTGACCTGTTATGAACATATAAACAAGACAGGAATTTGGCTGCTGGCCTTTTTGAAGGCATTTTATATTGCACTTTATCAGAAGTCTTGAGTTGAAGACTAAGAAGTAATTCTGCTTTGGGGAGTTCGGTATTTCAGCAAACAACTGTTGTCTAAGAAAGTGACATTAGCTGCACCCCAAAGTCTTCCTGGCCAAAATGGGTAATTCCCAGGTGCCCTCTGTTAGTTACAGAATTTGCAATGATGTTTTACAGGCTCTTGAAGTCTACCAGAAGATTCCCACTGATGTCATTGTGTTTGGGATAACTTCCAGCAGTTGCTGTTTTTCACCCTCCTGGCTAGGTAGAACCATGAAAAGGCTTAAATTCCAGAAATTGCCACGGATTTCATAAAGGAATACCACAAATCCTGAGATACCTCATCTATTACCAAAGACTATTGAGAAGGTTGTAAAGCTATGCATTCTGAATGGTTCAAATATGAAGAGCAAATGTGAGGTGTTTGGAAGTGCTCACAGTGCTAAAACTGCAGGTATGGAGGCAGAGAAGGAACAGAGCACTAGACAGCTATTTTGATCTTTCAGGAGAATAAGTCAGAAAACTGAAAGCACAGCTTACTATAAGTCTTGGGGCAACGAGTGAATCTAGAAGGGGATTATTAAATTTATCAACTATGCAATATGATGGCTAAGCAAGGAAGATTTAGAAGGCAATAATACAAAAATCCTAGAAGCTGTCTGTCCAGTCTATGACAGTTATAAAATCAAGATAAGAAGAATGTGGTAAGAAAGAGAGAAAAGAAATCAAGGAAAAGATGTTGTTGCCATGTACAAAGCTCTGATTCACTCTTAGGAGAACACTAAGCCAAATGCAGCTCCAAGTCACACTGGCACCACTTCTGTGTCCCTATAAGCTCTCAGTGCTGTTAACAGCTATAGAATTTTTTCCATTGGTTACTTTGGGGTCTTTTTTTATTTTTTTTTTCCCATAAAGGTTTTTCCAGTAGTGCAGAAGATGCTACATAAAACACATATGGCAGTTCCATGAATTAGCAATATTTCTTGTGAGAAAACTTGTAACAATGCAGATACAAATTCTTCCAACAGATCAGAGGTAGAACTAATTGCAAAGTGATTATATTGATTTTTTGAGACAAAACAACCATTGAGGAAATGTAAATAATATACCGAACTGCAAAGGCTCACAAAGCTCATGGCTTGTCTGAGAACACAGCCTAGAAAAGTGAAAAAGTCTGCAGTAAAATTGAAATGTGAAACTCACAGCAAGGTTTGTTGAAGTTTCCAATAAGTCTGTTAGTTTATAGCCCAGCAGGAACAAATAGAACAGCACTATCAGGGAAGCCTGCAGTGCCAGGTGGCACACAGCAGTGCAAGTCACAGGCAGCACTGCCCTGCACAACTCACTCATGACCATGTCAGCTCCATACTGCAAAACCTCGATCGTTTCTGCCTGCCTTCTGTGAAGGTGTAACAAGCCAATGTATGTAGTTTGTCACTCTACAACAAATAACCTGCATTGCCTATTCATTACTCATAGACATTCAAATTGCAACAAATGGTCCTGATGTTTCTTTATTTACAGAAAAATGGGTATATACAGCATGCAATAAAAGCCTAGTGCCACATCGATACACATATAAAAATCTAATGATCTGGGTTTGTTGAAAATCCACAATCTGATCAGGAACAACGGCACTATCGTGTTTATTAAAGTAAAAGAAGAATATGTCTGCATACGTTTGTTGAATTAGAGCTATACAGTGTTGAGTTCTCTGCTCTGATGCTTGGTATGTAAAACCATGCTTTGAGGAGGGAAACCATGTAAAACCACAGAGCTTTAGAGAAATCAGATGCATGTGTAAAGCAGGAAGTGGAGGAGATATGAAAAATGCCAAAATTTTGTGAAGGAAGGAGAAAGTGCACCATGCCAGCCACACACACACATACACAATAAATAAATAAATAAATGGAAGGGAGAAATAAAGGAGTGGGAATAAATCCAAATTCTTGCTGAGACTCCCGGAATATGGTCTTCAAAGGCAAGTTTCATTTAGAACAGAGATGAGTCCTAACACTACAGCACCTAGCGAGTTACTGCTGGTCTGTAAAGCCATTTCTCTGCTCTCTGTCAGGCCTTACTAAAGGCAAGCTAACTTCTGACAGAGAAAGCCAGTTCCCTGCCTTCGAGGGTTTGTTCTCTACCTGAAAACATTCAGTGGCTGGATATGGCCTCTTTGCTCAGTAATGCAGTCCAGCTAGATGCTCTGTCTGCGTTGTCGTGTGCCATTTATAGAATACAGGAGATGATGTTTTAGGTCCTACAAATGCTCACACATGGAATCACTTTTCATGACCTGAACAAATAATTTTCA
The DNA here is from genome assembly GCF_963932015.1 of Anas acuta. Classification (NCBI taxonomy): domain Eukaryota; kingdom Metazoa; phylum Chordata; class Aves; order Anseriformes; family Anatidae; genus Anas; species Anas acuta. Next base: position 11,294,162 of record NC_088994.1, read on the forward strand.
AAGCAACCATTGTCCTTCCTCTTTTCTGCACTTTGGCTGGCTGTGGAGAGGTGTTTTAAACAGAAAAGAAAGTACAGTGAACAGTGTGACTTTCCTCAGTCTCAGGAAGGAAGCAGAAGGTGCCGAATTAAACAAACATCTGCCCTGGCCAAATAGCAAACAATGTGTTTGTCTAGTAAACTGAACAAACAGGACTTGGAAGTCAGAGAGAGGGGAGGATGAGCCAGAGGAAGCCAAGATGGCCATTTTGCCAAATGACATTTTTTCATGCTCCAGCAGTCAGTGTTGTAATTACGAGAATCTCTAGGGAGCTGGGGAGTCTGAATCTTCATTGCTTTACAGCATTGCCAATAAGATATAAAAATTGCTAACACAGTGAAAGCATTCATATGCAATGGAGTTTGGTATTCCTTTAACCAGCAAAATGTCTATTATGCAAAAGAAAAATTCATTATAGGTTCTTTCATCACACAAATTTCATGCTCATCAAAAGGGCCCGATTAACAATGGCAGGAATTGACATCTGGGTGTTTATCCACAGGCGAGGCACTGGCATTAATAGAGCACACTTCCCTGCTAACACGTCTTAACCCTGCTGTAAAAAGGCAGTGTTGAGGGTCAGAAGGTCAGTCACTCTTTGTGGGCTCGCAGGAACTTGGCCAGGGTGACAATAAGAGTAAGGGCATGAGCAAATTGGGCAGGAGACTGTGAGAACACTGAGAAAACCTCCCTGTGGTTGCAGTGGGTTATATATAATTCTTAGATTTGTTGTAAGAAGCCTCCAGATCAGGGACTCTTAGTTGCATATTTCATGCTCATGTGGGACAGCCAGTCTGTGAAATTATACAGACATGCACAAAAACTGAAAGGTCTACCAAGGGCTACATTATTTGTGTGCTCTATCAAGTCTGTGGCTATGACTAGCAAATGAGACAAGGCTAGAAAAAGTGGACCCTTACCCTCCCCACTGCAGAGGTTCCTTCTCCCTTGACCTTTGCTGGATATAGTCAGTGTGAACGCAGGTCACTATAAACCTTCATGCCCTTACACTCATCACCCTTGTTAGACCTTTGCATTGCAGCTGGTAGTAAGGGATCATGAACTTAGCAGGGCAGGTTTTTCACCATTGCCAGAACCGCCCCAGACATTTGTTTTTTCTTTTTCAAAACCATTTCTGTGGTGGGTTACAAGTTCTTCCCTTCTGTCTTCAACTTTGGTGAGAATTTGTACCTTATTTTGTACTTAAGAACTCTACATGTGGACGTTTAAATCAGCTTTCAGCCCTGAACCTCAGCTCTCAATAAATGATGGCAGGCGCTAAACATATGACTCCCATGTGCAATGTTTTCTGATCCCTAAAGAGATCCATATAAAGTGTAGTTGGAGATAGTAAATTCATTCAGCAGCAAGAGCCACCGACCCCACAGACACCGAATGAGACTAAACTTAGAATTTCCTGCCTTTATTAAAATTTCTCTCCCTGTTTTTTCCCTCACAATTATTCTTCCATCACATTTATATTAGAGCATCATTTATTTCTCAATGTTAAATGCAAGGCAGCACCATCAACCATTGATCTTCTTGTCCTTCTTCAGCAGACAGGGATACGTGTATTTTACTGAGACAATGAAATTAGTTAACTATCAAAATGTGCATAATTCCTTTCCAAATACTGTAAATGCTAATCACTGTTGTAACCTTCACTGGTAATTGACAATAACTCAACGACTACTTCCTTTGACTTTAATGACTGCAATAGCTTTTGTAATCCTTCTGTTAGTATGCCTCAGTAATTTACATTTATGATATGCAGGGGTATATTTCGCGGCTCCCCTGTTTCAGGAAACCTCCACAGGCACCGAGTGGAGAACAGAATTTGCAAACTGGGGGAAAGAGATGCAGCAGTAGGAACTGGTGGCTGATTTAACATATTCTAGTCACATAGCCTTTGGTGGAGCACACCCAATGCATTGGAACAAAAGGAGAATTTCATTTTGTTTTTGAAATGCTGTTATTACATTCAGGAAATTTGCAAAGGCACCTTGACAGAAAATGATCAAATATCTGAACTTCTAGTGCAACAACATTTACTTAGGAAATGACATTTTAATGCAGAAAGTCAAATTTGCATACTAATTAAAATTTTCCTTTAAAACATTTAGACTTTTTGGCCTTCCCACCTACCCACAGTGACAGAGATTAAAAGATTTTTTTTATTAAGTCCTGTCAAACCAAACACACTTTTGTAAAGTGCTACAGTACAAAGTAGCACTTTTAACCTATTTCCTAGTCATTCAGAATTTAGGCAGTTCACATTTCCACACGCTTCTTGATCTCAGAAAGGCAGCTGATGGCAGAGAGACAGGGAAGACTGGGTTTCCTCCCTCTCTAAATTTACACATTGTGGGAAAACAGTTTCATGTACTGCATGCTGGGTAATAAAATAAAAAGACATCACACTTGTAAAACTACACTGGCTCTTTACTAAGAGAAAGAGATTTATAGAGGTGCTGCAAGTTAGAGTAACACTTCAGCTGTCTTCACCTTGTTTGACTTCCAGGCAGGGCTAGAAGGTGATATGGGTAAAGTAGGCAATAAATAGTCTAAGACGGCAGAAGGAGGATGTTAAAATCCCAGGGAAGGAGGGGGAATAGCCAGGCGGCTCCTTCAGGCTCTGCTCATCCCCAGTAGCCCGGGGCGCTTGGTAGTCTGGAGGAAGAGGAGGAGGAGGAGGAAGCACAGGAATGCAGCCAGCCTGCATCTTTGGTTTGAGGTTGCTTTTTTTTTTTTTTTCAAGTCAACCCTTGAAGCAGAATTCCTCCTATAATAATTTCTTGCCAAGTCCAATTCTTACTCTGAAATGACCATTTCCACATCTTCTAGTGGAAACAAAAATATATTTCAGAAGGATCAAGACAAACTTGTTACACCATTTTTCCGATCTCCTCTTCGTATGTACTTGTTACCAGCAGTAACTTCCTAAGATGTGGCCTCCCCACAAACCACTGGGATCACTAGAAACAGGCAAGCAATGCTGCTAAGCTTCAGTTGTTCTTTTGTTAAGCCAAGAACTGAAAGCTTTGCTTCTGTTTTTCTTGACAGGGCAACTTCAACGCTCTTCAAAGGCTGTTTTCTTTGAGAGAATTTATATTCATTTTTGTGTGCAATCAGACTTGCCTACTCTCTGCTATGCTGTGTGGCTGAAAGCATGTTTATGCCAAGCAGCGAACTGCTGCAGGACAGGCGCTGAGACAGCCGCATGGTGCCATGCACCGGGCAAAGTGCTGGTGCTGAGCTCAGGATATTTGCCAGGGTCCCGGCTCTGGTGCCAATGCCACCCTAAGAAGGGGATGCGTCCACCTGGACCATCTTACAGTGCACAAAGGATTTCTTCCTTCTCCAGCCAGCGAGCCACTTAGGGTCATATTTTCAGTGCTTGTGCAGTCCCACAGACTATAGCAGACATGTGATCACACTCATGCTTTGCTGGAGAGAGAGTAAGCTTAACATCTCACCTTACAGTTCCTTCTCTGGTAAAAATGTGTCTGTATCATGTTCCTCTATGAGTTCTGGCATTTTGCAAGCTCTCCTGAAATCCTGATAGGACCGTTCCAAAGATACCTGAGAGACGGATCCTACAAACACCAGAGGGCTGCAAACACACGGTCTCTGGAAGCATTCCCCTAACTCCACCTGAGACCCATTCACATCAGTACCTATTCCAGAAGTGCTAGCGCAGGGTTACTTCCCCTGACCTTAAGGACAAAATTACATTCCTGGTCTTCTTTCTGATGGAAACTTAGGTCACCTTTTACTGCTCTGCTGGATGTCTCTAAATGAAGGTAAATTGCATTAACTTTGGTATCCGCTTAGGGTTTCCCTGCACAATCCTGTCTTGTGGTGGTACAAACAGGGCAGCTCCCACCACTTGGAGTCAATTCTATCACTTTGAAGAGCACATATCATCTGTCCCAGGAACACTTAAACTTCTTTTCGTCCCATGCCTTATACCTGGGTTATCCACAGAAATCATTCTGGACCTGGAATAGGAGTAGTTTCTGATACCACCCCTACCAAAGCATCCTGGCCTTTACATCACCCTCCTGAGTGCATAAATGCCACAAAAAGTTATTCTTGCAGAAAGGGAAATTTCTGCACATTGTATTGCACTTTGGAATTTGCATAAGGACTTCCAGAGAAAGAGTTTCAGTTACAAATGCTTCATTGAAAAATATAACTCTACAGGCAAGTTCTAGCTACAAAACATACTACCACAGTACACTTCAGCTCAACCATGAACCAGTTCTTTGTTGATGCTGTCCTCTTTGCTGAAGCACTAGCCCTTAGACAATAAACCACTTTCATCCCCCATAATGATGAGTGCTCAACTGCTTTCGTTAACGTCTGTTTCTGCAAACCTCTGAATATTCAGTCTAAAGATACTGATAATCTTCATATCCTGAAAAATGCTCAGATAGTTTCATTCGAAACCCCTACCCTTTTTTCTTTATTGTGATGATGATGGTGATTCAGAGCTCTGAAAGTGTATTTCAAACACAAACACCAACACCTGCTTTGTTTTTTTTCTTTGCACACAGCTCAGAAGCTTACACCGTAATCTTATTCCTTTCCTCCTCCCTTCTCCCATCTTTATTTCTTCGCTTACAAATTTAACAAAGTAATATTCCCTACTCTTTTGGGACAGTTTTCTATCTGCAGGGTACTGTAACAACTAATTTAACTTAACCCTTTGAAAAATAATATTTTTGCATGTTGTTCTTAGACATCTTCAGCTGCAAGGAATGTGCAACAATGGAATCCCACCGATGAAAACTTAAACCTCTTAAAATTTTACCTCTTAGAAAGAGCTCTCTTTGTCTCTAAAATAGAGACAGAGGAACTTTGCAAATGCTCCTAGTACACTGACATTTTATTTCCATGTAGGGTAATGTTTGTAACTTTGCTGTCTCTGTAGGGGACTCAGACACCGAGATCACAGTGGCTGATGATGTCAGTTGCAGCTAGGCATTTACAACCCTTGGGCCTCAAATCTTAATTATATCTGCTACTGTTTACAGCTTATAATTATTGATGTTAATTTACTGAGTGATGTTACACTTCTAGCCTCAAGTTATGTTTTTGGCATGTTAATCCATTTGCACACAGACTATTTATTGCATCTGATCATACAGGCTGCAATTAAAGGGGATTTTTCATTTTAATTTCATTTGATTTTGCCATGTTCTACATGTTTTTTTTTAAAGTAACATGACTATTTCTAGTAATTTTATAAATGCTCTTTAAATTATGCATGATGCTTTGACACAAAAGCAAGAGAAAAATACTTTGTCCATCTGCACAGCATAAAGCCATGTTCGTATCCTGTTTCAGCAGTGCTAAAACCACCAGAGGGCAGAGAGCAAAAAGCCCGGCAGGTCTTCATGCAATGCTGTCCCATCTATGGCACGGAGCCGTGTGAGACAGCATTAAGTCGGAAATGGAGAAATGGAAAGGTTCAGAATAGTGCAGGATTGTGCACGTGTCTGGGTTGTATTTCATTTCAACAGTGTGGGTAATGAGCCCTGGTTGTGCGTCACTGCTCACTGTCCCTGCAAACATCACCTCACCCGTCGTCATTTCTTGGCCACACAGCAATGGCTGCAGCAGGCCACGCATGTGGCAGCTTAACGTCATGCACGTGACTGGTCTGGACAGCCATGTGCTTCAGCTTTCACTTGCTGAAACATTTTCCAAGTGAGGATTTATACTGACATAGTTGCGTGGGGCCCCATGCAGCTCCCACATCCGTGCCAGACCACAAATCACTCTGAAGTGGCCCCCATGCCCCCTGCACAACTCCTACATCGTGGCAGTGTTTGGTGCAGGCAGTGAGGAATCGCAACTCCAGCACGATTTGACTGACATTGCGGTGGAGTTACAGACACTTTCCATGGGAATTAGGTGAATACCTGCCACTTATACCTTTCAAAATCTCTCCCTAAGTGCCAAGAGAGAAGAGTGAATATGAAATTACCTCCTTTTAAAAATCAAAATAAAGGAGCAGAATTTTAATAGAAGCTGACCCTGAAAGAAGGAGTTACTGTATAGTACAGCATAGAGACCAACATCTTGATCTACCATTTCTTTTCCTCCCTAGGTGGTATCCGGGAGTGGCTGAGAAAAAATGAGCAAGTTGAACCATCTGGCCTCTCACTTGCTTTACTGCCAATGTCTGATGGTCTTAACAGAGAAATATGAAATATGAATTACAAATAAAGAATCTAAAAGAACAAACAAACAGAAGAAAGATTATGAAATCAATGGCCCACTAACATACAAATTAAATGCATTATCTAAGACATGGTAAAACAGCCAGCTCACTTCCCTAGACATTAGCATTTCCATATGGCCATTGTGGTTACAGCATCCCAGATTAAAAAGTATCTCCAGCTTGCAGAAGTCTCAGTGCTGCAGGCCTTTGGGCAGTAACTCCTACTTCTTGTCATTATTATGGATGCAACCAAACTTCCTTAATTTCATTAGGACATGAATTTATTCAAGAAATAATTTTAGCATCAATGGGTTTCTTTAAAATGTATACTTAATTCTCATATATGATATAACAAAGAAAGTGCACCTCACTTTTCTGAGACTTTTTCAGTCCCAACTTCTGTGGAATTACCACCATGTAAAACTAGAATTACCACAGCAAAACTAGATCATGGAGCTGGTATTGCTGAGCTTTATTGCTCAATAATTGCATCCTGCAAATACTCACAGCCAGACATGATCCTGGGCACAAGGTTTATTTCTCTCTATGTAAACTGGGGCACTTACAGAAGCTTAATGGGATCAATATTATCTTTTTAGGCTGTAGCTTTCCAATATTGTGAAACATTTTTATGGCTAAGAACTCAGAACAGGAATAGCCAGAGATAGTTCTCTTCTCTCTAATTAAACCAGATTCTTTGATTTAAACTTATTCAGTGAAACAATCTCTCCTGCTCTGACTCCCTCTCATCTTTAGTTGATAAATGTGGATTAATATCACTTGGTATTATTAATTTCAGATGTAATGAATTAAAGCCTAAGATTATCTTTCCATCATTCTATTTCATGCCTTTTCCTACATTTTATCCCTAGAGAAGGACGAAGAAGGTATAGTGCAAGTAGCTCTTTTGTAAAAAATAGTAAAACAGGAAACAATAAATTGAAGTATTCCTACTGTCTCACATGAAATAAGAATGCATTATTATTGAACAAATTCAGCAGCTAATATTTTCTTCCCTAACATTTTATTCTCTCATTCCAGTATTTACTCTGTCTGAGGATACTTTTTCTTCCTCAGTCCAAGACCTTGAACAAGCAGTTCTACCTTTCTCTACAAATGGATACCACAATTAGGGAAACACCGACTGAAAAAGTGCTCAAACTAAAATCAGTGGCAAATGTTTTAGGGACTGAAATTTCATTCCTTACTTCTTCATTATCATCCTGGGGCCAAAAACTTTCTCTGTTCCCTATTTCCAACTAAAATAAGAGAGGAATTTGTGACAAGTGTCACAGTAGGAAAAAATATCTTTCTTACAAGGAGTTCTAATTTACCGGGTTCCCCAGAAGCCCACGAGGTGGGTGAACTACTCCATCTGGTATTGCACCCCCATCCAGGGTGGAGAATAATATTCCTAATGGCAATGTGCTACCAAACACCATGAGAAAACCCACATACAGATCATACCCTTATATCACGGCAATGCTTCCTTGCAGTAAAACAGGTTATTAAGAAGAATTATAACGTTCATAAACCAAGGTATTGAATACAAGTCAAAGGTAATATTATCGCCATATAGAAATAGTGGACACACATTCATCGTACGCTTCTCTTATCAGCTTATGCTAAGCTAATGCAACAGTAATGCAAGGTATAGGAGGGGAGAGATAACGATAGGGGAATGAGGATTATTTATCTTCTCCAGAGGATTAGAGAATCTGAGTGCTACCACTTTTTATCTGGGAATACTAACAGCTGAAGATATATGTGTCTAGAGTAGGCAAAAAATGGGGTTCTTAAGAATATGGTACTGAGCATGTACTACCTACGGCTGCAGCATACAGGACAAGATTTGTTTCACTCGTGTGCTGACTGGGAGAGGAGTCATAAAAAAAATAAATTTGAGTCATAGTTATTAGAACAGAAAATTAATTTATTCTATGCCACCCATGTTTGTCTTCAGCATGACAAATCCAATGACAAAACCACTTGGAAGGGAATATCAACAATAGATTCTCCTCATCACATTTTCTAAAGCATGATTTTCCTTGCTGGGACAGTGCTTGGTTGTTACAGCCAGTATCATCCAGAATAATTCCCTAACATGGAGGCACAGATGGAGATATATGGCTAGATTGTATCGGCTTCATCTATATTACTCTTCGCAACACTACATGAACAGTTTTTACATGATATATACTTGGCACTTGTTTAAGCTGCAGTTTTGCCATTCCCAGGTGTTGGTGAACTGTAAAGCCCTCTGAGATGGGGATTTTATGTTTCACTTAGATGCAAACTGAGGCATAAAATAGTTCTGTGATTTAACCTGTAGTCATTAGGAAGCATAGGAAGTTAATCCAGGACTCATATCTGTCATGCTTTTATCTCTCTTACCAGAAATCTTACCACATACAAATAGGACTATGGATGAGGAAAAGGAAGGGGAATGTGAGGTGTAGCCTGCCTGCGATACTGGCAGTGAAGGTGGATTTCTGTACCGCTCAGCACTGGCCCAAGCCTGCCCAGGCAAATGGGACTGCTACCACTGACTGCAACAGAAAAAAACATTTGGCCCAGTGCTGAGAGCTTTTGAAAATGCTGCTTTGACATTTTAGGCCTGAAACCAGGCATTTTCCCTGACATTATGAAACACAGCAAGGTAATATTACAAATAAGTGTAAAAAATAAATCCAACTTGGAAAACATAAATGACCTTTCAAAGCCTGAAATCATGTAATAATAATGGCCTGATCCATTGCTGAGGTTTTATTGTTTGAGCTTCACTCATGTTTCTGCCTTTCTCCCTTGGATAAAGCGAACAGTTAGGGACTGAAATCCCAGAACAAGTGCATGCCTATTTACCAACAAAATGAAAAATGTCCTGGAACGATTGAAAATACCTAACCTGATAGTGGGGAAGTCATACAAAAATTAAAATAAAATAAAATAAAATAAAATAAAATAAAATAAAATAAAATAAAATAAAATAAAATAAAATAAAATAAAATAAAATAAAATAAAATAAAATAAAATAAAATAAAATAAAATAAAATACAAAACCAACCAAATAAAAACCCTCTTGCTTTGTTTTCTTCAGGGTTCACTTATATTTTTTGCTTCAGACAGCCCATTGCTAATGAATCCAGTAATCAGCTGGAACTTGAACCTGCTCTGCCTCCTCTCACTGTTCTTTCAGTTCCAGGAAAACTGAAGCAAATAATATTTTTCTTGCTCAGCATTAAAAAAGCCATAATAATACTAACGTTTACATCTGGTTCCAAAACCAGTTTTGAGCTTTAGTCAAAAAAGGACTGAAATTTAATGCACTTAGTTCAACTTTTTGGGAACCCAAAATGTTTGCTCAGTTGTCTTTTCAAATCTTTTTGTAAGAGCTCTTCTGTCCCAGCCTGGTACTCTCTTACCTATGACAGGATCACAGGAGCAGTACCGCTCAAACGGTCACTTGAGTATTAAGTCAGCATTGCATTTTTATAGCACTCTAACTGCACCAGATAGGGGTTGTGCTATAGCAGACTTACTGCTAAAAGGCTTCATACACAATGACTTTGTCACAGCCTCCGCAGGTCTCAGGCCTCAGCTCTTTCTGAGAAGGCAACAGCCAAGCTCCCTGCACGCACCCTCACTTTTTTTTTTTTGTTTTGTTTTGTTTTTCTTTTTTTCTTTCTTTTTTTTTTTTTTTTTTTTTTTTGCCTGCTCCTGCATTTTACAGAAACCCTTATTCCACTGCTGTGAGTACGCTAGCAAGCTAGGTGGCACCCTTTGGTGACAGGTTCCTGACGTTTTTTTTGTTGAATTATACTTTTGCTAGAATTCAGTATTTTTAGCAAGACCTTCTGTGACTGACACCACTAACAAAAGGCAGTTGTTTAGTGGAGCTGGGAACCCTACTTTGTCCCCCTCCCTTCCTGTTCTCTCTCTCTATGTACCTAAGGTCCTGTCCTTGCAGGCAGCTCTCCAGTCTGCCCCCATGTTCTCCAGGTGCTGGGATGGGCAAGTGGCCCAGGCATGGTGCTGGTTCAAGCTGGCAAGGCTTTCTGTGCCTCCTGAGGCCAAGGGGCGTACTCTGCTCTCCAGTCTGGGAATGGCAGGAGATTGTTCTACCTGCACCTTCCTCCACGGAGGTGCTTTGGCCTCCTTCTATCCCAGTTGCCAAGTTCTGTTAACTTTGTTGGAGTTTCATATTTTTGAAAATTCTTTCCCCTCCGGTCATTTTTCCTTGATAATGGCAAACAGATTCATAAATCAGTGGGAGAGGATGGACAGTGACAGACAGACAGGTAGACAGGCAGACAGCCTCATTTCCTTAGGAAGCAAGGCTAAAAAATGAACACCCTCCCTAGAGGTTCTGACTGCAGTGACTTTGGTACAGTCGCACAGAACTACCTTTAATTGGATACTGTTGGATTATGTTCCAGTTTTCCTCTTGTCCTGACCTGCTCATTGAGTAAATAGAGCCATCTGCCAAAGCAATGGCTCCTGAATTAGAGAAATGCACCTTCCCCCTGGGACAGCAAAGTAGGCCAGCAATTCACCAGGGCTTTCTGCAGCTGAAATTATTATTCAGGTTTCCACACTGCAGGAGCAAGGGATCTGTATCTAGATGAATAATCTGGCAGGAAATGTAGCTAAGTCACAAAAACAGATTGGCTGAGAACCGTGGGTAACTTCTATGGAGAGTTTAAAGTGACAGGTTTGGATAAAAGTTTGTTATTCCCTTTCACAGCCCAGAGCTGGTTTATATTCACCAAATGCACTTCTCACCCTAGACAGCAGCACGCTGTCTGCATCAGGGCCCCAACCAAAGCAGTATTGCTAAAAGGCCTTAGCCATGGGCACCAAAATACTGCACTGCCATGCAGGTCATTGCCGATGGGAGCAACAAGGCCAGTGCCTCCATGCTCAGTAAGCCACACCTCTCGGGAAGGGTACTAGATAGAGTGAGATAACCAATTCTCTAACTCCATTTTACTCGTTTTACTTAAATTATTAGATTAGGTATTCAGTTTATTATGGAAAAAATAAAGTAACTTTTTTTTTTTTTTTTTTTCTCCCCCAGGGAAGTACACCCTTGACATAACAAGCAGCCTCCTCATTCTGCATTCTCCTACAATTGTGTAAGATTTTGGGAAGCACTGGCGAAGGCATGGCAGAGGAGAGCAAGGAAAAACCATCTAGTAGAAGGCCCTTTGCAGAATTCCCTGGACAACACATTATCCACACAGAGTGGCCCGTGCATGCTCAAGTCCGCCTGTTAAGAATACTGTGTCCTCACTGAATGCTACTGATGCTACCAGAGGGATTGTCTGGGCACCTTCTCTCTTCACAATGATCTTTCCCTATTATTACAGGATGCTGTGGGAGCATCTGGGAAATTATCCCAGCTCCCTTCTTGGACAGACTTTCTGTCCACATGCATGGGAGGTTCATACCCAGATCGTTCAGCCAGAGCTGGAGGTGCTTGCATCATTTATTATCTCTGGATTTCGCAGCGTACTTTGAGTAGCTGGATAAATTCATGGTAGGCATGGCAGCCTGCAGGGGGTGCAGCCTTATAGAAATGCGAGGAGAAGCTTAGTTGCCCATTTTTGGTTCCCAAAGGCTTAAATGAGGAAACCAATGCATATCAGTTCTGATAAAGCAGCATAAAGACCTGTAAGAACACCATTAAATCCCAAAGTAGAGTATATCAATTTCAGTTGAATTCACTGGGAAAAAATCAAAACTAGCCTAAAATAAACCTTTGTTAAACAGTAAGACTGTCATTCTCTAAACTGAATTAATTAAATCTAGGTGCAAGCAAACTTAACATATGGTTGTGACACGTGAAAAAATAATATTCTGTGAATATCACAGACAGCTAAGGAGGCCTTATGATAGAGCTGTGAAGACAGATAGTTTTGAAAATCAGGTGTACTCAGACAGGCTTCACATTCTGTATTTTGCATTTCAACCCAGATGAAAAAAGGACCACTTAAAGATTTCCATCAGAACAAATCCATCAGTTTTCTGCTGTTTCTATAAGTTCTAAGGAAATTTTGTTCAGTAAGTTGTTCCAAGAATCTATAGGCATTTTGATTAAAAAAATAAAAATAAAATTTACTTATATAGTAAAGCACTTTGAATTCAGGAGCAAAGCAAGGATAAGTAGGCCAAGAAGAAAGGAGTCTAAAGTAGAATGAGACGTGAGTCACCAACAGTCCCGAAGGTGAGGGAACTGCCCAGCTCCACGCTCCCACCTGCCCTCAGGATGCTCAGAGAAGGGATGGGAAACAGTGGCAAGAATAGCAGAAAACAAATATTTTAGGCAGCAAAGTCTGAAACTGTAAAGAAAACAAATATTAAAAGTCTCTTGAACATGAGGAGCTTTTGTCTTTCTTGTTTGAGTCGGCTAAGTACCTAATGGTGTGTGATAAAAGCAAAGTTAGGCAATTATTTTCCTCTGTTCTGCAATCTCTGTAAAAGCATGCGGGTAAACGTCATGTCTGGTTGCAAGTATCATGCTTTAAGGTCTGGCAATTTACATTCTTAGAGCCCAGACAGACATGAATTGACAAGCACTAGCCATTCCTGGAGCAAATGTCAGATTCAGAGAGCCCTTCTCAGATAAGTGCCCCAGTTTTCCATGCACATGCGCAAACCGGGTCTTAATACTTAACAAGACAAAAAGAAAAGCATGTATGGAATCCTGAAAGACTGTTTTTTCCTCTTTGTGGCTGCTAGTTTGGAAGGCCAGTTAAGACAACTTAAAAAACACTTCAGGAATTAGGTCCTTTGAATCACACGTCAGGATCTTAGTTTTCATGACAAGCAAACCAAATAAACCAGCCAGCCTACAATGATATTATTAAGTCTTACAAGAACAGCATACTGAGAGATTTGAGTGACTTTTGTGAGAGTGTCAATAGCTGCTTTGGACAATCTTGACTTGTTGAATTTGGTTTCAGTTTGCATTAAGTATTTCATGTCTCATTGATCCAGAATTATGGTTGTCCAGCCCTCGAAGGCAGAAGACACAAGAAGACTGAAAGAAAGAAATTTCCCATTATACCGTAAAGGATAGTAGAAATTGAATTTTTTTAATTTCTGTAAAACCCTTTAACCAATTATATAAGTAAATCTAAAATATGAATTATGATCAGAATTAAGTCCAGTACTTTAAAATATTTTTAAAGCTAAATTTAGATGCTGAGGATTTGGGCTAAGAAATCTTAAACAATTTAACTTCTCTTCTCAGAATCTGTTTGCATTGTGCCCAGGACAACCTTTTCTCTCTAACCGTATTGAGTACTTCTTACTTTACACTTACCTCATACTAACCAGGTAATTGTCTTGCACATTCTTGTTTCTGAGAACTAATAAAATAAAAGGTTTGCTTCCTACTAACCCACCCACTCAGAAGCAGCCTTCTCATGTTTTGCTTGATAAAGCACATGTGGTCCTTTCAAACAATCTGATTTGACATCTCGAATAGATTTAAAGTCATATCAGAAAGCTATCTGTTGAGTGACAACATAAGTACTTATTTAATAAGTATATTAAATACATATGCATGGCTATATACTGTACATGCAAGGTTTTAAATATATACCCTAGTTAACTGCCATATGGATATGTTGTTGTGGAAAAAAATATTTATAAAATGTTTTTTCCAAATGTTTAATCTACAGCAGATGCGCCTTGCATTCATCTGTTTGGCTTGGCATTCACTACAGGGAGATCTTATTAATCATACAGACCTCCTGTAGCAGAGGAAACAGAGGCTATTATAGGATTCTTCTGTTTATGACTAAACAGAAAAAAGGATCTTCATCAAATGAGAGATCCCTCTCTGAAAGCTCTCTGAAATGTAGAAGGTTGTGAGTAAGCCACATACTGTTTTTTTCATCTCCCAGCATTGAACCCTTACTTCTCCTCTTTAGATTGAAATAACGCGGTGAAACGGGAGGTATGTGGCTGGGGAGAAAGAGGAGAACAGAGAAGTAACGACTATGGGGATGGATCTGGGACAATCCAGATTTCAGTCGTGCCCCTTTCCACGCTAAGATTGTGGCAGTTTTTCTCCTGATCCATTTGTTATTCCATTACCCTGTAATGTTTGGAAAAATGTAGAGAAAGATTTATGAAAAGTGCTTCAAAGTCTGATTTTACTCTTGAAATCTCCAATATGTCTCTGAGCCCTGCTTCACATGGTAAGTCAATGCTAATGTTAACAAAAGTCTTATGATATTATTGCTTCCCAAAACTGTATTATCCTTCAGTCTCTAATTCTCTGTCCTGACAAAGGGAGTAGCTACAGCTGACCTTTTGAACTGGGCAGGGAAAAAACAGGGAAAGCCAGTGAGGAAAAAGAATTACTTAGGTTCTGCTGAGAAGAGAAGACCAACTATCCTAAGAACATCAGCAGAATGGAAAGCAAACAGGAGGCAGCAGAACCCAGAAATCCAAGGAATTTTGAAACAAAGGAAAAAAGTCCCCACTGTACCTGCTGCACTTCCTAAACTGTGCATCCTAATGATGAGGGACACATTCCCATTTCCCTTTCCTTTTTATTTCCTTTGAACTTCAGTGTTTTGCGGACATAATTAGAATTAAATACCTAATTTGTAACAAATCATTTATACAACAAATTGCCTCTTGTTCCATTTTCAAAATAGGAATGAGATGGGGAGGCACTGGAACAGGCTTCCCAGAGAACTTGTGGACGCCCCATCCCTGGAAGTGTTCAAGACCAGGTTGGATGGGGCCCTGGGCAACCTCATCTAGTGAGAGGTGTCCCTGCCCATGGCAGATGGTTGAATTAGAAGATCTTTAAGGTCCCTTCCAAGCCAAACCATTCTGTGATTCTATATTTCTATGAAAATGCATGCTGACAGATCACCATTTTGTGCTTATGTCTGATGGGCCATTTGAAGACCAATTTACCCATGCTCACAAGCATGTATGTGTCTGGGACAGACAGTTTCATCACAAAGGTGGAACTAAAATATATTCCAAGGAAAAAGGCCACAGATTGGCCTTTGAACTTGAGGTAAATTTGTGCTTGACTTAAGAACATTCATTCAGCATCTTCTCCACTTTAAAAAGGTCCAAATCCCCACTGCACTGTTCCTGTTCCCATCACATAATCCCCCTCTGTTGTGCCTGGGCCTTGGAATCACACAAGGCAACTGCTGCAAAACTCACCCTGTCCTGAGAATCTGCCCAGCCTTTTTGCACAGGTGACCTAAAAGCAAAGCTTTTTGGTGGGAGGGTGCCAACCCAAAGGTCACAGAATCTGACCTCAAAGAATCTATATCCTCATCTTATTTACCCTTTAAAGATCAATGTTTATGTACCACTAAAATGACCATGGATGTCTTGCCACGTCCAGCCTTGCCATGTATCCACTATCTGTTTCAGACTATCAGAAAAATATTTAAAAAAAAAAATCTTTCATTGCTGTCTGGGTCTCATGTTTTGCCATCGAAACCCATACTGTATGTGACTTCCACATGAAAAACTTCACTGTCCTTGATGTGAAATTTGGTCTCAGCTTTGGCAGTTTGCAAGTCTATGCTACAGCATACCTTTGAAAAGGATAATCAGCAGCTGCAGCCGACTAGAACGCCTTGCATCACCTTCCCCTACTATTGTCCTTTTGATAGAAGTAGCAAAGAGTTTTTAAATAGTAATCTGCATTTACCTGCATGTTCTTTGAGCTATGAGCCTACTCATGATGCTAACAATATTCCCTGCGATCCAGACGGCCGTAAACAGTACTGCAAACCCAAACATGTGCATGCAGCACCAGAGGCAAAGAATTGCCATGCTGATTTAGGTATCTGATTCCAGCTGAGGATCTGTCTCATCCATGAAGCTAAACTGGACGGACTTGGGAATGCAATCTTGTTGGGAAAGGGTACTGTCTCCCCAGTGCCTTCACTCCTGAAATGATTTTCTGATTTATTCACTCTTGCCTAAATTCTACTTCTAGCTGTCATCTGCATTTTTCGGTTTATTTTCAAATGTATCATATGTGTGCCAAATACCCCATAAATGCAGGCTCTACTCTGAGCTCAATGAACTTTAGCCAATTTATTTTAGCTGAGCAACTGCCCCAGTGAATCCAGATTACTTTACTCATTTTTCAGTGATTTAAACCATAATTGGCCTCTCTGTAAATATACAGCTTATATACACAATATTAACCAGATCTAATCAGCTTAATTAGCTGGTTAATATTAATTCAAGTTCATGCAGCATAATCTTCTATTTAAAGTGGGTACAATGGTTTACAGTATCTGAAAAATGGCTCAGCTTAATAAACCGATGGAAGAAAAAATGTGTAAAAAGAGAATTTAAGGGCAACTCATGAATTCTGATTGCATATTACCCAAAGAACATCCACACACAAATCCTTCAAGGCAAGTGCTGCTCAACAGGCATTCACCAACACAAGAATTCCAATAGTATTTGAAATCCTCTTCTGGCTTCTCCAGTGTAAATCTGTGTTCTCATCTGCAGGAGAGCTCAAAAACTGTACAGTTGTGTTCTGCTGTGCAAGCGCCAAGCCTGTGGCGGTGCCAGTTCTGTACTGTACAACTGTTTTGCATCTCTATTTCTACCTGCTACTTCTTTTGCCTCACTGGTACAGACAAATGCTGTTTCTGTGCAAGGCACTGCAGAATGAACCTGGATACATTTGGTATGCTTTTGGGTTCATTTCCTATAACATATTAATGTCAGTAGTTTTTTTTCAAATATTTAATATACTCATTTCTCTAAAGATGGCTAAACCCAACACCCATATTTAGACTACTTGTGATTTATAATTATCCTTTCCTAATTCCGAATTTACCTGCTGTAGCCCTATATACCGTATACAGCATTTGATGCTACATTTTGAATTGTAGACAGCAAATCAGAATGCTTCAGCTCTGTTTTTCATGGTTCAGACATGTCTGAAATATAATGAGAGCAGGGATTTGTCTGCCCTGATTTAATTACTACAATCCAGATAACTCTGTCAATCAATTTTTCTCCTTGTGACTCCTGGCAGGGTGAAAAATGCCTTCATTATAAGGACTGATCATTAGTGGATGTGAAGTTGAGAAGATGATGAAGATGAGTTGTTGGCTCTGGCAGAGAATTGACCCATCAGTGTCATTAAGTGAACTGCGGCAAGCCCAGCAATTCCCATGGGGCAAATCATTGAATTCCTCAGGAGCAAAGGTCTGTGTCTGTCTACACCAAAGCACTTTGAAATGTACACACATGCAGTTTGCAGTAATCTGATGGATAACTAAACAATTACACAGGCAATAACTGATTCGTCCTTCCCTTTCCATGAAAGAAACAACTCTTGAGGTACCATATTTTAGTTTCCTTTTTATGTGACAGTTTAAATAACACTTCGTTACATCCATTGCCCTCTCAACTCTACATTACAAAAGTTCAGCTCTGAGCTGCATCAACCTCCCAAAGCCCAAATGCTCTTTATTAACCATGTAAATTGCAAATCTAAATTCTTTTCCTTCTAAATATTGAATGACAAGGCTGAGTCACTCCAAGCACTATGTTAGGGGGTTTTTAATCAATGTTGTTCATCCAGCAGTAAAAATAGAATGTAAAAGCACCTTTACATACAACAGCCTCGGTTATAAGCAGTTTAACAAAAAATGAGCTCGATGTTTTTTTTCTAAATTATGCTTTAATTGCAAAAGGTAATTTCATATAATTGACTAATTAATCTTAAAAAAAAAAAAAAAAAAAAAAGGAAAGAAAGAAAATTATTACAACACCACAGTATTATTAACAGAGCTATCCACAGAGAAAACATTCTGCTGACATCAAAGACTTGCTCTACAGACCTACTGACAATTTTGGTGACCAAACTAAGAGAGGCAGCGAGGTTGTACAGGTTACAGTCACAACACTGCTTTTAGAATAAGTTGTAAAGGGCATTGCATGGGGATTCAGGCTCTGTGGTACACATCCCTGTGCACCTTAATCCAGCCTCTTCAGCTGCAGCTGCAGCTCTGAGACTGCAGAGTTAGGCAGTTCTTCCAGTCCCCTGTTCAGCTCCTCTGGCTTTGTTAAACTGATCCCCTCCCCAGCAGCATCTCTATGATCCTGAGAATTATTAATATCAAACATCCCTGCACTATTTTTTTTTCCTCTGGAGGACTACAAATATTAACTGACTAGATTTAATCATAGTCTTTCATTTCTAGTACATACTCCAAACTCCAGTTTGAAGGGAATTTAAACGTGTGAGTGTGCAAGCAGGGGGATGTGAAACATGCAAGCAACCTTTGGCAGGAGTGGGTACAAGGGGGAATACAGCTTTATGTAATTCTGTTATTTAAATTATTGAATTAGGTCTTAAAACTGAGCAAGAAAGGAAGGTGTTACTTTGATGTGAAGGGTGCTGGCTGAGCTAATTGATTCAGCAGTGAGACTGGAGAAGCTTTTTAGTGCTATGAGTCAGAAAACTCAGCATTAACTTTGCTAAATAGTTGGAACTTTTCCTACAGCTTACAAAATCTCTGAAGTATTTTTCCATCTTGATGCCTCAGATATGCTTTGCCACTGAGAAGGCTCTCTCAGGTGCTGTCACGACACTGACATCACTTAGGCTCTCTGTATTCTGTAGCCCACAGCTCTTTTTGAGAACAGTCTGTATACTCTTCACCATTAATTCCTGGATGGTCACTATTTAAAAGAAATTCTCTTTTCCACCACAGTGGCTCACAGCTAGAATCACAGAGGCATGACATGGTCAAAACTTAAAACAAAGAGTATCCAGGATCTGCTAGCCAGACAACTTATTAATAGCATTCACTGAAATAGCATTGAGGGAGCCCAGCTAGGCATCTAGGGCCTTAGTATCAAATGACATTTTAAGAAACAAGCCCTTTCACGAATATCTGCCAAAGCATAAGAAAAATGTAGGAAGGAAGAGAAAAAGCAAGGACATGGAAAAGTGACAGTTAAATCTTTATTTTGACATTTCATTTAAAGCTTCACCATGGCAGGAGCTGGGCTTCTGTAGCAGAACGTAATGAACTGTGCTCTGCATGTTTGCTGTGGTGAACACTTTTAAAGGGGAATTCTCTTTTATGCCTGACCACTCCTTCTATATAATAGGTGGAAAAAGTCTTTAAAAAGTCTAATTTCCTTTTTTCTTCTAGCCTTTCTTAGCTCATGCAAGTTCTTAACCAATTTTCTTCAAACTTTCTAACCAAATAATATTTTTTTCCAAAGATGACCATGAAAAATTTTGTTCCCATTTTTTTCCAGAAAGCTTAAAAACATGAAAAAGTTTGCTCCCTAACTGAACCCAAGATTTGGTCCCCTGACCTGTCACTTCTAACTCTTTTCTCTGCCTCATCCTGTGAATGAAATAACAGAGAAAAAAAAAAACAACAACAACAACAAAAAAAAACACCTGAGAGTGAAATGAAAATCAGGCTTTCCAAATGGCACTGATGCTGAAATCTGAACGTGGAGTTGTGATCCCTAGCCTACACAAAAACAGACCGGATTGTGCTGGCTCCTTAAGCAGCTCCCTGGAAATCACTGACAACATCTAGTGGGGCAAGGTGCTTCATAACCGAGGGCAGCGTTTTGGACCAGCCCCCCAAGGGACTTATACAACACAGCTTGGAAGAGTGTTGAGAAGAACAGGAAGGGAGGAGTGTGGAGTAAGAGTATGGTAGAAGTGTTATATTTTGGGGAATGCCTTAAAGAAACAAAAACTCCTTAATCTGGCCGATGTGACTGCTCTTTTGCATCAGTCAAGACAGCAGGCGCCTTCCCAATCTCTGCCTGTTGGAATAGCTCGTATATCCACGCCTGTGGCTGCAATCTGAGATGGTGTGTTTGAAAGCTGTTCCCTAAATCACTCATGGACTGGAAGAGTCAGAACTAAGAGGTTCTTAACACAAACCAATAATCTTCAGTAATCATGAAAACTAAATATAATTCAATATATTTACATCAAACAAGTCAACCAAAACAGTCTTTGTGTCCAGAGTGCATGGTGATACTTCAGGAAGCACTTTACGAGTTTCCTTCGATTGTGATGATGGATCAGATTTACTAATGGTGTCATTCCATCAGTTTCAGTGGAGTTGCAGTGGTGGTGAACGTGGCCCATTTCTGAAGGCATAAAGCCAGCAAGTAGTATGCAGTAGGATTCTGATAAATGCTGCCATCTGCAAAATGTTATATCCAATGCAGGGCAGAAACAGATGGAAAAGCTTTTCAATCCAGAGTACCAACTTAAAATAAACATCCTTAAATGTAGCTGTTCCTTCGACTGGTATTGAAGAACAGGCAAAGAATAAATGAATGAAATGAGAGAGGCTTACAAATTCTTTTTTCACAGTGACCAAAGTAAAGCTTCTTGAGCTCACATAAATATTCCTTATGCGGGGATCAAAAGCTTCTTGTTTTCAGGACAAAATGAGCCTGTAAGTCACAATGGTTTCTAAACATAAAAATAATGTGTCTTTCCATTCTTTCTTGTTCTGATGAGCACTCCCATTTCCCACCTAGATATCTTTACCCCAACTCCTTCCAAAGACCAAGTTGTTGCAATCCTCTTTATAGCAGCTGCAAAATTTCTCTCCTGAGTCCATCACCATGATCTCAATAGATGGCTGAGGTTGGCCATTAAGCACTACAAAGGGCCTCTTTCTTTCCCTCAGGATGCTCTGAGCATGCTGCCCCTATAAACCAAGAGCCCAGCTTTAACAGTAGAGTTTCTGTTGGTTGCTGCAGATATTTGCTCCTGAGCATGGCAAATAGCATAAGATACAAACCTTAGTCCAACATGCTTTTTCAGCAAAACTAGAGACAAAATATGCTGCCAAATGGGAAACAGTTCTGCTTTTGTCTTTTATGTCAAATGCTGAGGGAAAACTTTGCATCCATGTGTGTTAGCTGCAAGCCCAGGAGTGCATGCAAGCAAAGATAATACCGCCCTGGTTTCCAAAGCAAACTTTAAGCTCACTTGTCCTTCATTATAAGACATAACTTTGCCTATAAAGTCAGGACTGTTTTAAGAGAGCCACATGTCTCAGAATGCAAAATAAACTGCTACAGTCACAATGCTGAAAGGATTGACTTAGAAAATTGCAAATTGAATGAGGAGAATTACTCTGGCTAGACACACACATCATTAAGAATTATTGGCATAGGGGTTTCAACAACACTGGATGCCTGAATGAAAGAATTTCAAGCTTAGAGGAGACAGATTTAAAAGGCTTTAGGATAAACTAGAAGGGTTGCAGATTGCTTTATCTGGCAACTCATTGTGCCATGGAAACATGCAATAAACAATGAAACACATGGAACTGAAACCTAATTTTATGGAAGCATTTAGGCAGGTAGCTCAGTCATACGTTCAAAGAGGTGCAACTGAACTGAAGAACAGATGCTTTTTTTTTTTTTTTTTTTTTTTTTTTATTATTATTAACCAAATTGTATCCCCAGGATTCGTGGGATAAAAATAAAAATATGGTTGACATTTGAGTCAGAAAGTCTTAAACTCTCTCAAAAGAAAAAAAGAAAACAGGACGTTTTTTTCCTCGGCCCTCTCCAGAAATCTTCACCCTGTGCCATTTGCAAGAAGAAACCTCTGGGGCAAATCTTCAGCCAGTGTTTCTCTGTATCTTCAGCCAGTGTTTGGTGTTTCTCCAGTGTAGTGAAATGATCTACTCTGACTTGAACCGCTGAGGGTCTGGCTCCTGGACCTATGAAATAACC
Organism: Anas acuta; assembly: GCF_963932015.1. Classification (NCBI taxonomy): domain Eukaryota; kingdom Metazoa; phylum Chordata; class Aves; order Anseriformes; family Anatidae; genus Anas; species Anas acuta. Next base: position 11,316,207 of record NC_088994.1, read on the forward strand.
TTGTGGTGTTTGTTGTTACAGCTGTATTTTGTAGCTGTCTTTGCATTGGTGGGTGTGCAGGCAGAGTGGTGGGACAACACAGAAGAATCTGGTCATAATGGAGCTGCACTGAGAAAAAATGGAAACTGCTTTCAAATTATGACCCAGAGGCATCCAGACATGATCCCTGAGTCAGTGGAAACACATTTGAGATACAGGAAAGAAAGCAATAACAGCCTCAGTGAATATCTCCAGAGGTTTACACTTATGTTCTGTCTCTCCTTATGATTGCTGACTTTTCCTTCTCTGCAAATTCTCAGGCCCAATTTCATTCTGGAAAAAACAGAAACCAATGGCAACATCTGCAATTACAGGACATCTGAGTCCAAAAGGCCAGGACAGAGAGAAGCAAAGTGTGAGAACTACGGGAAACACGCAGGTTTGGGTAAGCAGCATTCTTGGAAGTTTCTCCCTCAATTTCTCTACTGGATTTGCACCTCCACAAGTCCCTTGATGCAGAACATCAGACAATTTAAACTCTCTTTTGAAGTCACGATGGTACCAATAACAGGCTGAAATTTTCTGATCCCTCTCAGCTCCTCTTCCTAAAAATACTCAAACCCATTTACTTTGTTGTTTCTCCTTTCCTCCCCCAACACATACTATACCTCTCCACCACTCTGTGCCTTTCTCTGTAGGGCTTAACTTCTGATTTATTGTCAAACGTCAGAGAAGCTCTTTAGTACTAACAGCAGTACTAATGGGAAAAACAGGCCTGTTGGAGGAAACTAATGTGGGCCAAATTTTGCTTTCTATTACACCACCATTGCTCAACCTTTTCCATCCTGAAACAGTTCCCCTCATCCTGGGATTTAATACGCCTCTTCCTTTTAAAAAATGTTAGGAAGGAAGGTGAGAATGGCCCCTTGGACACGTGTTCGTGTGAGTCCACAGCAGCCAAGCATCTGCTCCGACTGAAAACTGTTGTGCATCTGCAATGCAAATGCAGAAGAACGCACTGATTCTGCTGTAACCAAAAACCGGAAGCTGGCTCTGCAGATTCCTCCCACTCCTCCTGGTGCTTGTTTCCATCCGTAACATTTTTTCCAGTAAGCACCTGCCTGACTCCTATTTAATACATCCACAGCTGCAGTTTCCATAGCTGCCTTTTGACAGCACAGTCCAAGATGAATCATCCTCTCTGTGAGGAAATTTCTCCAGAATGCTTTTTCTTTCTCATCTCTTCCTTAATCATCTCTGGATTCCCCTTATTTCTTTAAGGTATATTATTAACTTCCTATTAGAAGATCACCCGTCCCTCATCCTTTTCCAACCACCCACTCAGAGTCAAATAGACTGCCAGAGCACTACGTTGTCTGGTCTTTTTTAATAGTCAGGCTCTTACAACTCTTCATATTGCCATCTATCACGGGATATCACTGACAATTCTGCTCAAGCCCTTATACGGATAAAATATATTCTGTCAAAAAATGCTTAGGACAAACTACATTTTGTCAAGCACCTTCATCTATTCCGTGTAGAATATTAATCCTGCCAAGTATCTTAAAACATTCTGCTGACAAACCTCCATCTTTTCTACATGGGAAAGTAATGCACAGCAAGATTTCTTGTGTTGAAATTTATTTTTGCTACGTCTAGTCACCAGCTTACCCTCAGCATTGATTATCTCTTCCCTGTTTTTGAGATACCCAACTTTAGACATGGACCCCATAATCAAGTGTAGGAATTCCTCCCTGTTCCCTACAACCTTGCATTACACTCTCCCACTCTCAGCTGCTCAAGCCCACATCTGCTTAGTCAAGTTCTAGGCCAAAAGTTGCCATAGATTCACAGTGGCACAGAGAAGGAGGACTCAAACAGAATTCTGAATTAATCCCATCCTAAGACAAGAAATGTTGTCCCCATCATCACTCATTAATATTTTATGAACCTCTTTAAGAATTACAGACCTGATTTTGGTTCATCACATGAGCAACCAGGCCGAAGTGGATCTACCAGACTATCCACGCTGAAGGGATTCCCTGATTTAAAGCCAGTTTGAACTGCATCTCTCTTAAAAACACATCCTGTCCCAAATTCGAGATTAGGTGACTGAGGATCCAAAACATAGGATCCAAAGGTCAAACACCCTCCTAGCCCAGTACCTTGCTTCTTCTGGGACTACACAGAGTGGCCAAGTGTCACAGCATCCCTGCCAGTTCTTTTCTAGCTGCCAGTCCCACCCAAAAACCAACAGCAGGTGACCGATTCTTTTTATTTAACAGCAACTACTGCCACAATTCTGGAAAAATCAACACAAGCTCTCAGGTGCAAGCGGAAAAGCTCTCAGAGCACGTTTTAACTTGTTTCTCTCTTCACATTAGTGAACAGTCTGTGTTACCCAATGCAAGGGGCTGTGCATAACCCCAGAGGGGGAGATCTGGAGATAGATACAGGGCAAACATGAAGCAGCTCAAAAGGAAGTATTTAGCACAAAGCTTTCTCCAAATCAGCTGTACCCACTTCTGACACGTGCAGCATACTTTTTAGGAACGTCTGAAATGTCAGCGATATGAAGTACTCACTGGAGACACTTGTTTGCTCAGGACTGAAATCAGTCGTTACAAACATCCTCCTATTTATATCAATGAGTAGCCCTGGAAGTTATGGCAAGGGAGGGGTATATACAAGTAAAGAATTCGTCCAGTTATTCAAAATCCAGTCAGTAACTACACAAAACTCATCACCCATGACTCGCATGCCAAAGATTTAATCTGCAGAGATCTAAGAACAGGACAGGGATAAATTTTGCTGTATCTACTGCATGCTTTGATTTATCATTCATAGTAAAATATTTAGAGCTAACAGAAAATTAATTCTGGCAACACTGTAAGTAATTAAATTAAACAGAAAGCACTTTCTACATACTGGAGATGAAGTTGATGGGAAAGCATTCATACAATAAACTGAGGAGAAAAATGGTATGCATAAGCTAACCAAAGCTTGCAGTGAACAAAACACCACTTGCTCTGCTCTTTATGCTTTTATAAAGACAATGAAAGCTCTACCTTGAGGTAAAAATTCAGATTCTAGTGGTAATAAGGCATACTTATAGATTTATACAGAACCAGATATATGCAATGTGGGAGAATTTTTCCCAGCCTCAAAAACCTCCTTAAGGGGATTTAAAAAGGAGAGAGATTCCTCTTCTGAAGTAGTCTGCTTCGTGTACCCCATCTCTGCCTTCTGGAGGGTTGAACCAGAGATGAACTGACACCCCTTCCCCCTGAAAAGTGTTTGTTCCTGGCTTCCCTTACTGAGGGCTGGATGCCAGTGATTGAAAGGTCATGGATCCTCACAGATCTTCCAGTAACACAGTTTAAAAGTGGGAAAAAAAAATAATCAATTTGAACCAAATTATACTTTTCTTTCCTTAAAAAAAAAAAAAAAAATCTAATTTTTCTCCAAAAACATTAAGCCTTCATTAAAAGATATATGACATTTAAAAAAAAAGAAAAAAAAAAAAGTTTCAGCTTCAGGGATGAAAAATATTGATATAAGCTGTAGAATAATAATAATAATTTAAAAAAAAGATATTTATTTGCTCTGCATTTGTAAGGACTATGATAGGTACAAATAATAATGAAATCCTCTGTCTCCCAGCCAGTGGGTTTCACTGTCCAGCCTGGAAGTGAAAGGTTCCCAATCAGATATTAGGTAAAAAGTCAGAAATCAGAAATACAGCCACCTGCAACCAAAATCACGTAAAAGCAAGTAAGAAAGGCAAATAGCAGGAAATTGGGAAGATGATGCTTGAAATCTCAGTCATGATTGATTGTAGTAGATTTAATGTAGTATTCCTCCATACTGAGACATTCGAAACAAGGAATACAAACAAAGCCATTCTAGTAAAAATATTTCGCATATTTAAAATGATTGCTATGTGAATTTGCAGGACTCTTCTTTCCAAATCATTTTATTAGGTATTTTGTTCCGCCAGCTGAAATAACAGCACTGAGCTCGTCTCACTACTCCTTTCCTGTAGCCTTCCCATAATCAAAGCAAAGCAGCAGAAGAAACAATACGGAAAGCACAATGCTGCAGTCATCAAGATACTTTCAGCCTTCCTCTTGCTGAGTTTAAGACCTCATCTTGCTCAGAAGAGTCATGGCCTGTACTCTGTTTCTGCTTTCTACTATAGGAACAGCAATAATAAGGGGGAAAAAATCAACAAAAAAAATGTGAGGCGTAATATTGTGAACTTCTGTGAAATCACACAATCTGTTATCCTGCACTCAGAGAGTGTTCCAAACCTCCCTTCTACCAGATCTTCATTGCAATTCAAACCACCAGGATAGGCTGCCTCCCATTGTGCTCTGTCTTTTAAAAGCAAACATCCTTCATAATACGCATGTTTTAAAAAGGGTTTTCTTTTCTTCAGAGAAATGCTTTGGCATGTGGATTTGGGCCAGCATTAACAGCTCACATTTTCCTATGAGTCTTCAGATTTGAGAATTCTCGGATTCATGTCAAGTACCCTCATCACACTGTTTCTGTCAAAGATCAGCCCTTGCATCGTCACAGAAGCACGAGCTCTTGCTTAGCGCTGTGCTTACATCCATCACATGAAGATTTAGGATTCGGTGTCAGGTGCTGCTCTAGATTTGTCCAGAGCTTAAGGGAAGGTGTTCAGTTCCATAACCACACAGTGCATCATCAAAGCAGGCTGTGAAACAAAGGACTCAAAGGGAAAGTGTAAGGGGAACAGGCTGCAGCTACAGGAAACTTGTTTGAAAACAGCATTTTCCCCTTTGGTTTCTTTGGGTCTGTTATGAGATTAGCACACCCAGAACAGAGATCCACAGCAGTGCTAAGGAGGGACCACATCCTCACACCACATGCATGCACACATCCCCACACACAGAGAAAGAAGTACTGCTGTAACAGGCAAATCAGATGTATGAGAAGCAAATCTGGCTAACAAAGAACATCTCAGAAGAGAGCTCCCAGCCTGAAGAGCCTTTTTACCCACCAAAATATAAGTACTTGTCAACACCAACTCATTTTCCAGGTGGGCCAAGTCAAGGGAAACCTGGTGATTCTTTCCTTTTAGGAGCAAAAGGTGCCTTGTGTCTTTATCAAATGAAGACAGTGGCTGCTGCAAATAGCAAACTCTACTTCAAATTGTAGCCTGTAATATTTCTTCGTTATGATAATGGCAGGTGCCAGTACAGCTCCATAGTAGTAACGAATGACCAAGGTTCTTGCAGCTGTGGTGAGTAAATGGTGGCAGACTGATAGCTTGTGGTATTGATTTTTGTTATAACTCTGCCTTCTTGCTCTGTGCTTCAGCCTGACAAGGATGGCTGCAAGATTTGCCACCTCCCTTTCTTCTGGGAGCAGCCACCTTGCATGAACGACACTTTGCCAAACCAGAATTAGTCAATATCACCTTCCTCTTAAAAGGGAGTGTGTAAAAGGGAAACCATTCAAAGAGCTGTCCTCCACCTCCATGGAAAAATGCCCCCAAGAAGAGAAGTTCACTGGTCTGCTCCACAAGTCCTTTGCTGAAATAAAATGGACAAAGCATTGATTCCCATTCACAATAAACCCCTGCCATGCTCCCAGGAAAGGTAGCACCTTTTTTTTTGCCTTGCTTACTGCCTTACTGATGATGGCTATCTTGCACAAAGAAGCCAACTGGGAGAATTCTTCTTCCAAGCAAACTTCCTGTAGCTGCAGTCTTTTCCCAGAACTGTGTCAGAGAGCTCTGGGATAAAACTAGCCCTTGTTTTTCTACATATCTCAGTGAGTTGAAGCATTCCACACCTGCAAGATGAGAACTTAGCTTTAGACTTAGCTTCTTATCATCATCTGTGGACTTGTGGCTTTTTTTCCCCCTGTTCTTAGGTTCCACTGGCAGACCAAACATTAGGTGCTGTGGAGGGGAGGAGGAAAAGCAAATGCAAATAAAGGAAGAGCTTTGTGTACATCCCCAAAAGAGTAGACAGAAAAGGTCAGATAACACATTAAAAACAAATAGCTGGAAAAATAAACAGGATGTATTAAAAATGAACCAGATGAGTTAAAAGGGACAGGAGGAATTCATAACAAAATAAAGAAAAGAAACAAAAATGAATGTAGGATAACATGCTGAAAGCAAGGAAGTTCTTACAGAAAACTCAGTTGCAGCAAGGAGCAGCAACACTCCTCCCTCTACAGAGGAAAAAATAGTTGCACAGAAATAATACATGGAAAGCAGACATGGCCTTAAATTCACTCAGAGGTCCAAGGTTCCCTTGGAAGAGGAGTGGAGAAACATTCAAAAAAAAGCCACCAAAGATGGTGTTAGAGTTTTCACAAATCCCTAATCCAGCATTGGGTGATTTCTGTTTCTCACCATTTATGTTAGTCTCCTACATGTCCTAAACCATCTGCATTGCCATATTTATTTGACAAGGTGCGTATGTATGGCAACTTCTCTGGGTCACTGAATACAGGGGAGAGCTGGTTTCTCATGAAACCTTTTACAGAAACTAGAGGTTTTTGAAAAAACTACATCAGTTTGGACAAAAATGTTTCTTCATGTGATATGGAGATAGCTGAAGAAACTGCAGTTCAAAAGCTCCAATAACACCACACCAGGGCTAACCCATCCTAACTGTCCCATCCTTGACAAAAGATGCAGCCTGTTGTTTACTCTGGGCCCTCCTTCCTTCTGTCTGTCTCTGCCTCTGAGAATTTTAAAAGGCCTTGCTGTCATTTCCTATTGGAAAATAAATACACTTCAAAACCTCAAAATCTTTTGCTAAATGGAACGGTTGTTTTTCTTGTCCAAGAGCAATACTCTCCTCTCTGGCAAATTCTGTACCGCATTGGAACCCCGTGGCTTGTTCTCCGAATGTTGATTTTAAACCAGTTATCATGCGTAGCTGCAGTAAATAAACCCCTCAGATGGTTTTTTGTGCCGCAGGGGGTGGGAAGGGACGGGGTCAGATCACATAGTGCAGTGATCCTGCTCCAGCAGGGTAAGGAGTTCAGAAGAACTGCATGTGAACTTCTCAGATCTCAGCTTAACAGCATGCTACCAGATCAGGCCCTGCAAACTTCCCTATGTCTGAAGTGGATTAATTTCCTTAATTTATGACATATCTTAACCTGGGCAAATGATGAGGTAAATATAATGAGGTGAAGGGGCACTGGGATAGGAGCAAGGCACTTCACACTCTACCATAAAGCCATAAATGAGTACATGTGTAGTAGGTGTACATGGTAGGCAGTGTAGTACAATCAAGAGAAGAGAAGAGAGTCTGCAGATTCTGCATTATTAACGTAAAGCTTGAGTTTAATAAGTTAAACCTGTCAGACCATAACAGGTATATGGCTATGGTAGCAATCATGCTGATGTGTAGTTTAATGTTAATATCTCTATCATTTGCATATCTTTAACATAAAACTATAGTTCAGCTAGGGTTTCATTGCAAAATTGTTACTTCCTGATAGTTTTATTTAGGTTCAGACTTTATTTGCTGTCTGAAAAACCTTTGAAGAGCAAGAAGAAGGAAAAAAATGTAGGGCAAATAAGTAAGGATTATGTGAAATCTCCATGCCTTTAAAAACCTATTTGTTTAAAATAACAAAAAGGCAAAAGGCCAAAAGGCAACATACGCATGAAAGAATAGAAGGTTAATGCTGGAGGAAAGGCAGTAATTCCCCTCCATGTTACACAGAGACAGAGACTAATAAAGAGCAAGGAACATGCCCTGTATCCCAGACGTGAAATTACTGAGCTCATCCCAAAAAGCAGGTTCAACTCTATCAACTCTGTCAGCTCAGGCAGACAAAAGACCCTTCATTTAGGGGCTAGTCCAGAGTCCTTTCACTCACTCTCCTATTTTGTAAGATCAGGATCCTCTGCTAGGACAATTGCTTTTATTTTACATTAACTGTTTTCAGCCATCTGAGTCGGCCACTACTGTTTTAGAAGCCCGTGCCCCTCCTAAATCTTTTCTAACTGCATTTGAACAAGTTTAGTAGCTCCAGGTATTAACAGAAAGTTGAACATATCTGAAAAAAAGGACTCAGAATCACTAAGGGAAAAAGTGAACACTGTACTGAGGAGAAAGGGAAAATAACATTAAACAAGCAGAGCAGGAAAGTCAGGCCCTTCCCCTGGAAAAGCGGAGGGGAGTGGGAGGTGTGGCAGTGCTGTTGAGAGTAATCATGAGTAATCATGTTTCCTTCTCCACACCAGTCTAGCCATGAAGTCCTTCACTATATTCTATATCACAGAATCATAGAATGCCTTGGGTTGGGAGGAACCTTGAAGGAGACCTAGTTCCAACCCCCCCACCCTGGGCAGGGATGCCAGCATGTTTACTGCTGCCTTTTTTCCAAGCATCTGTTTTGTGTGGCAGTGCATAATGCGAAGGCCAAGTTGTAAGAATTCCCGATCTAACAAGCTCATGCCAAGTGGCTGGGGGACTGAAGCATTTCATTGTGTAAGAAAAGTGTGACCGTGGTCCTCTATCAATTTGATTAACCATCCTACACAGAAGAAATGCCTGACATGGGGGGCACCTGTACAGTTTGGTTAGACAACTTTGCTGAAGCTGCTATGGCAATTAACTGATCTGTCTTCCAAAGATGCCCTGCTCCTGCTGTTAGAGGCAGGATATAGGAGCACCACATCTGTGCTGCTTAGGTAGAATCATCTATCATCAAGCTGTGGTAACAATTTTTAAGTGACTGATGATAGGTATTGTCCATAATTGATGCATGGTAGAGTGGTACATGATAGCAGGAGAACCATGTTATTAAAGCCAAAAATGTAATAAATATTACATGTTGCATTTGGTAGCAAAGTGGATTTAAGGGTGTACAGAATGAACGGGGAAATGGAACAATGGAAGTGCACGGTGCTTTTCCTTTCCTATGACATTTCAATGAGTAAATTAAAAATAGCCATATTATACCATGAATCAATGGTCTGAATCATGCTCCAACATAATTCTTTAATGCACCCCAGCAAAGAGTGGTTAGCATAAAAGGAGAACATCTCTAGTGACTTCAGATATGTTTTTAAGTAAGTTACTCAAATTAGCTGAGATATCATTAAAAAAGCGTCCGTCCTCATGTAATGCAAACATCAATATTCAGAAATGCTGATGAGAGTTGGAGATGTGAGCTCTGCATCTTCCTTTCCAATCTGCTTTGCTTGTGGTCTTGGGGACTAACCCATATAAATATGAATATAATTAGATATTTAGAAATAGCAAAAAGAGTTCATTTGTTACAGAAATCTATGAAGAATAAGAGGTTTTTTTATAATCCAGTTTTGGATTTTAAATTGGATTCTTCATTGTCTGAAGTCTGTTAGTCATTACTCCCTGGGTGCAGTGCTTGAATTGACATCTGCAGGGGTTTGTGTATGTATATGCCTCTCAGAAAACATTCTGAATAGTGAGGTTCCCCAGGGAGCGCTGACACAAATAACGGACACAACATATTTTATCTATTAAAAACACTTCAGGCTTTTAAGTAATGCCAAAACCCACAATTAAATCAATATTAGACACATAGGAAGAGTGGATTCAGAAAAAGTTCTTCACAGTAATGCACAGGTGGATATTTGCATTGTGGAAGCAAGCCAGATTGAAACAATATTAACTCTGCACATGCAGAACATTTCCTGGGAATGACAGTGATCCAGAGCTATCTTATTCCAGAATTCAGAGGCCAATTTCAGAAACGCATCGGTGAATGCAGTTCTTTCCCAAAAGAAAGTGTTTATAGTGGAGCCAATTGCAGTGGAATCACATTTTTGTTATGATCATGCATGTTCTAGATGTTATTCAGAAGACAGAAACATAAACAGCTTAGCTCCTGAGAAATCACTAGTCTAAAGTTTCTTGAAAAATCCTCTATTTTACCAGAAGAGGTTCCTTTGCTATCACTTCTGTTTCCCTTTTTGTTCTGACCTCCCCATTTGATCTTTCAGTTTTCCATTTTGCCTTGCCCTTTGATCAGTTTTGCAAAAAAAATAAAATTAATTAAAATTTCTGGCCATGGGAGTACCATAACTCCTCTAGTTATTTTTTAAGCTAATTGTATCCTGCCATGGTTTGCCTTCTGCCAGGACAGCTAGGTACAAGTTGACACATATCCCTTCCCTTTTGACTTGGTTATTTTAACATTGAAATCAAACATGCTGAAATGTGTATACTCTGAAAGCTTTGGAAATATTGGTCACTTCTAAATCATGTATCCCTTCCTAACCTGTCATTTTTGTCTCTGTTCCACACACACTTGGCAACATTTTCTCAAATTTATTTAATGAAAAAGAAATTATAACAGAGATTCACAGGAGTCAGACTCTATAAAGAGCTATTTATACAAAGGAATGACTCCTTTGCTGCTCCCAGCATCTTCATTCTCCATGTACACCTTTTTTCTCTTTTTTTTTGGGCGGGGGGGTCTTTGATGTATGCTATCCTCAAATAGTAAGTTGAGAAGTGTTATAATTAAACTTATTGTTCCACATGATTATTCACTTTTCTTGAAAATCTCACAACAGGCTGCTTCTTTGTCCTTTTTTCTTCTTTTTTTTTTTTTCTTGTTTATCATAATAAGAGTCAGATATGTACTAAGCAATAAGTCTGCAGGACTCAAATGTGAAAACTAGAAGACTAAATTTACAGCATCATAGGAACAAAATATGAGCTCTCCCTGTGTCTGACACCATGAGAGCATTTAGCTTAATTGTGGAAAAAACTATGTGCAGGGTGAGTTTTGTTTTCCTCTCTGCTACAACTCTGAAGTCTCTGGTGACAGTGATTTCTGTCAAGGGTAGAGAAAGAAAGGACTTGGTCTTCCTTATTTGAAATATAGCATCTTCTACTCGAAGTCACTGCTGCCTCTTCCCAGCTGTTCTGTAGCAGACGGTGGTCTTCAGACATTTCTGCAGCTACACTTTCATTGAAAGACCAATACCTGTCACTGACAGTCTAAGATCTCTTTACATCAGCTTCAGAAAGCAGTTGGACTTATTTTTTCCTACACAAGCAATAAAACATAAGTGCGCAGGGACTGGAAAAAAAAAATTGCAAATTGTTCCAATTAGACAAACCCTGCTCCTTGAAAAAAAAAAATATATAAATAAATAAATAAAATAAAATAAAAGAGGGAAATTACTCGTGCACAAAGATACTGTAGAAGTAGCTGCTGAACAAATTCCTTTCTCTTAGTAAGACAAGGCATAGATCAGTCTTGGCTTTGTTCTGCAAACAATGTGCAGTGTTCCTAGCCCTGGAATGTCCCTTGTTACAGATGTCTACATATGTCCTTATCTGTAACTTGTTCTTCCAGTCATCTGACACAGAAACTTCCAGTATGCTCTGGTCTCTGGCTGAAAGACTTCTGCAGTGCCAATCAGGAGTGTTTCAGATCAACAGTTCCCAATCCTCTTAGCTACATTTTTCGCCTACCAGTTTGCTCCCATTCATGGAAAAAGAGAAAACATTTCCAGGTGTCACCTGCTGTCTGCCTGTGAAAACAGTTAGCAGAGCCCACATGCTCAGTGTCATGCAAGGGAGAGCAGTGGACATGACTACAAGAGTTGGTATGGAACTTGATTCCATCACCTTCCCCAAATCAGAAAAAGCATATGGAAATTAAACAAGCCTTGCTCTGACTTTCATAACTGTATTTAATGTGCCTGTTCACTGAGACTGTTTGCATTTATTCCTTAAACTGTTTTTAATCAATATTTAGTTTTGAAATGTTTGCACAGAAGACATCTGGAAGAAAGAGAAGGCCAAGTACAGAGTTCTGCAAATATCATGGCAGTTGTATATGGATTGGTCTATCATATAAAGTTGTGAAATGGTAGTTTATGTTCCATTAAAAAGAGGTGGGGATAATTAAAAGCAAAACAACAGAAGAACAAACAGTGGAGGCAGATGTTTTCCAGATTTCCCTGACAAATTAGTAAAATATTTTAAACCCTGTATTCTCCTTTTCTCCACATCATTGTATATTTTTATCCCTTGGTTATATCACATTGAAACAATGCAAATATTTCACAGAGGACGTGTTTCCCAGCACCTTGGGAAAAACAGGTTCCATAAATATTAAAATGCTATTAAAGTAGGTGTAGTATCTAGAGCTGACTCATGGACAGCCCCAGGAGACTCAGAAAAGGCAAAAACACCAACTAGAGGAATAAATAAATAAATAAATGCTTTACTATATTTACTTTTCATCCTGTCCCAGAATTTCTTCTGCACCCAAATTCCAAAATTAAATGGACATTATAGGCACACAAATATTTTACCAACTTAAAATAAATTTGAAAGCAATCCTTTCATTTCTATATCCTTCCAATGTAAATCAGCTTCTTGTTTCTGTGCAACTGACATTTTAAATAAGATTAGGGGTTGGACTCCATGGGTTTCATTAATTAAGTCAACTTTAAATATACATATACAAATAATACCATACTTGTCATCAGTTTGGCATCCTCAAAAGAGAGACAAACAAGATTGCCTTGGAAAATTTAACTACTCCTTTACTTTAATGCTTTCCCTTGCATACAGAATTGAGATTACAGCACAAGAGAAATGTAGGTCCTGCAGGTAGAAGTCCACAATGCCAGCTTTAGCTGAATAACATATTTTTAACATTCCTCTCTGTCCCTGTTCTTTATTGTCAGCTGGGCATGCTGGAAAATCTAGTGCTTGAATTCCACTGGCATCCAGTTTCCACTTGGATTCAGACATGATCCTTACCACCCCTTGTTGTCTTTCCCGAAAATGTTCCCAAGTTTGTGCACACAAAGGTCGGGAAGGTGCTTTCATATGGGGAAATGCCAGTTCTCACATGTTCGGTGTCAGCTGGAAGCACATGGGGCAATGGACTGCAGTGACTAGGGAGGGAAATTCATGACATACAAACACAGCAAATACTGAGGAAAGCCTGCATGTCCCTACTGTAAGCTTATGTTTCACACCTCCCGCTGCTGGGATTATACATCCCAGTATAGCAAGAACAACACTGTGGATATCTTCATTTCCTGCTTCTGTTTCCTATATCCCTTTTAATTCTTTTAGGCCTGACATTTTTCAGTTGCACTTATGATAAGTCCACTCTAGGCTTATTTTAATGTACCCTTATAGCCAACAGAGCACCCATCAATGGCTCAACAGTAGAGAGGAAAATACTTCATGCAAGAAGTGCAAGCAGCATCCTTTGCACTCCTTCCAAAATACCACATTCAACTGTGATCTGCATCTGTTCTAGATCTCATGACAGTGTGAAAAAACTCTAATTCAAGCCTGCACTGGTAGCTTTATGTCTGCGTCCAGTTCTGTGACTCAGTTGAGATGATTATCTTCATTTTTATGGCTCTAAAATCTATATACTCTGCAAACTCACAAGGTTCTGCTTTCATTTTTAGTTTACACAATCTCTAGGGTTGTGTGAGTACATCACATCGAACAAATAAGCAACATGAGACTTTTTCTCAAACATCATCTTATGTATATCTCAGGTCATTTTTGACAAATGACCTGATTAGGATAGCACAGCCATAGTCATAATATATTAAGTTACAAGACTGTCACTAAAGCCAAACTACAGATTTTCCATAACAAAACCTACAAAACAGGAAAAGCAAAATACTAGGCAATACACCTCTGGGAAGAAGTACAAAGGACTAAGTAAACTCATGATAGCAAGTCTTTTTTGTTACATGTAAATTTGTACACCCACAGGATTGTATGTAGAAGCAATGACTCAATGAAGTCTGAGGGTAGCACAGGATGTACAATTTTAATTATCACATTTTTCAGGGGGCTAGAGGAAAAAAGAAAAGAGGGTAATAAAATAGTGGACAAATTAAAGGACTAAAGACACACAGAGAATAAATGCAGTCTAGAAGAGAGAAAAGTTCAGAGTGAAAGAGATGTCATCATATTCTAAAATATATCAGAGAAAAATTCCTAGTAAAAGGAATTCTACCCTCCATCTCTCGAACATGTTCCCATTGGTTTTAATGGAGATACAAAAGTGTGCCATGAAAATACAGCTTTGGGAATCATTCCCAGCCTTGGAACACAATACATAGCACAAAGCATTGCAGTTTAAATTTAAAATGCCAAATTAGGAGAATGTTCTAAATAGAAAAGAGAGAGAGGGCAGTAAAATTCCCTGAGGGACAAGGCATCACCACCGACTGCACAGACTAGAAAAGAAAAAAAACAGGACATAAACAGAAATGATGTCAACAATCCGCAGACTTTTCAGACCACTTTTTGTAGCACACCCTTCACATTGTTCCAGATCCACCAGCTGTCTTTTAATCTTTGATATTAAATTTGAATATATAGATACATATATATGCCACAGCAAAGAAACCAGCCAAAACAGTTCTTGGTTTGTTGTGTTAAACAAAGTAGCAAAATGCCAGAGATCTTTGAAAACCAAGCTGAACCATATGGATGTGTAAGGCTAAGTAGCAAGTGAAGGCAAGCTGGGTGCCTCAAAAGAATCATAGTTAATCATGGTCTGTGAAATATGATGAGATGATGAAAGGCAGGATGAACAATTAAGCCTGATACATAACATATGACAACCATAAATGGCTCTGCATTGTGGCTAATCTAAAGCAGCAATGAAAAGAGATGACACAAAAGATGGACAGGAAACGTGAGCAATGCAGGAAAACTGATGGAACCCAGCAGACTAGTCTGGACTGGTTCTATTACTAATTTGTTCAAAATGTGCAAAGAAAGAATAAAGGACTAGATAGGATATATAAACTAGAAATACAGTTGGGTTTTGTTTTGGGGTCTTTTTTATTTGTTTATTTGGTTTGCATTGTGAAAAAGAGATGATGTGACTGGTTTAGACTGGAGTCTACAAATCAGGCATGAAAGAGATAAACAAAACCTGCAAGTTCCTGAAGGTTACTTGAATCAGATTCTACAGTGATTCTTTGCCAACAGCAGGAGGAGCTTACATTTCACTTGACATTCTCCTCTTCCTCAGCATCTTGGGGGCATCTTTTCGATTTGATACTGCCAAAGACACTGTAGAGACTCTTGCAATGGGGACATTCCACTTTAGATTAGTACCTCACAGTCCTACATGCTCTGCCAAGCCAAGATCATTCACCATTCTGTCAACTGAAAAGCTAAGACATATCAAGAATCTATCACACAGGTATCTCTTTAGGAATGTGCTGCCACAAAGGCAGTGAGAGTATCAAGTTACTGCATATATCATTTTCCATAACTACTAATTTTAGAGTGTGAAACGGCCTATGTATCTATCTGAGAGAGAGAGAGCTTGTGCACATATGTGTATATATAAGGTTTAGGCTGAGAAGTTTATTAGCAAGGAGATTTCTGCAGAAGAGGGGAGCATTTTTCCTGCATGCCATCCATGCCTGGAGATGCCAGCAATGTCACTGGAAATTCTAGACAAAGACCAGACTCTGGTGACACAGTTTAGAGGTACGAGAAGAGAAGGATTAATCCTTTCATTGCATGTTGTAGAGAACATTTGCTTCATTCTTTGTTAGCCTTCTTTTCCTCTGGGAAGTGATGTGGAAAAGGGCAGTGGATACAGCCAAGTGAGTGCCTGTGTTTACATTTGTAGCTGTTCTTGGGCACACACAGCAATAAATTACTCTAATTTAAAGAGAGGCCTTCTGACAGCTTTTAAATTATGTTTTAGTTCTACAAAGGAAACATATGAACACAATGCTTCCCATGTAAAATCAGCCAAAACTTCATTTCTTTTTGCAGATTCTGCCTTATATAGCTATGCATGGATCCTTATATGGCTTGGGAATGAAGAGGAATTTCTGTCTGCATTTCTAGCTGTCCCATAGTTCGTTTGCTTGCTGTTTGTTGTTGTTGTTTGTTTAAAATTTTGCAGTTGTGTCAGTAGATATCAGCTCCTTGCAATGATGACCTTCTTCATGGATAAAAAACACTTTTAAAACATTATCTGACTAAACCTTCAAGGGAAGTATTACTGTTGTAGAGCAAAGGAACATTAGAAGTGTCTACAGCGGAGTAAAGGAAGAGCACCAAGATACTAGCAGAAGAAAGAGAGGTCACAAACAATCTGCTTATGAAACCCTGCCTTAGTACAGATTGAAAACCAAGATTTATATGTTCCCAGAAGGCACTCAGATCATTGGCTATTGCAAATAAATTTATCTCTCTCCATCATATTAATATATAGTAAACAATATATATTCAGATGCAGACAAAATGTCCCAAGCAAAGGTCAAAAAGCAACAGAATATGCAGAGGAAGGAAGGTTTCCCTCAGTGTCTTGTTTTCTTTTTTCAACTCCAATGGGTAATTTTAACAAGAGTCCCAAGCAGGCCACAAGCAATGTAGGACTTTATGGTACCACCTTAGAAACGAATGTTAGAAACAGATTTCTAAAACAAAATCAACCTTGCAAGTAATTTTGAGTGTTGGCATCAAAACAAGGAAAAAAGCTGTTAGATAGATATTAAAGTTCCAGTGCCCAGGAATGGAGCAACTCAGGAGGAAACTTTCTGAGAACCCTGTATTACACCTCGCCATAGATGCTTAATTCTTAATGGTGAAATCTCACTTGTATGCTTTCTCAGCTTTTTCATTACAATGAAAAACAGACGCTCATTAATTTACAAAGTGACACCCAAGATGTCTCTATACTACTTAGTGAGAAATACTTCCAAATACACATTTGGTATAAATTTAATAAGACAAATATTGTTAGATTTTCAAAAATCTCCTATAAAAATACTGAATTAAATTTTGAAGTGACTCACAGTTTATCTTTGAGTATACAGCCTGAGGTGACTTGAGAGTCCTTTCTTTTCACAAAATGCCTAACTTCTATTTGCTGAAAATCAGGCCTAGATAAATTGTGGAAAAGAGAGCATACACAAATGGAAACATATTAAAATAGCAGTAACTTCTGAATATGTTTGCTACTGGGTAGTTAATATTCTAATACACCTGGTTAGACTGCTCATTGGCACACTGCTACTAAATGTAAAAGGAAGATCTAATGCTGCTTGCATACTCTTCAGGCCAGGGTCTTCTGGACTTCACAGGTATGCGAACAGCGCTTATTTGGTTGCAAGCATGGAGAATGCACAAACAAAAGTCTTGGTGAGCAAATTAGTCATTGGGAGAGCCATTTTGTTCCCTTTGCTTTCCCACACCCCTGGCATGTCAGTACTGGCTCCTCAGTTCTCCTGAGTGATTGCCAGTACCCACTGAGCATCCTACCACATAATTCCCCTAAGCCTCCTTGAAAAAACTGAAATAGCTGAATGATTCTTTGGGGTCCTTAGTTTAATACAATAATGATTATTTAGCATCCAAGTGATCAATATCCCCATGACAGAAAAGAGAATCATGTTTGTTTACTACCAATTGCATTATCCTCTCTGAGGGAAACTTCTCGGTGAACTACTCAGTTAAAAGCGTACATTTCTGTCTTGAATCCCCTGACCTCTGCTGATTTACTGCTTATGCATCAATGAGAACTGGTGTGTCTACACTGAATAGCTACAAAAGAATTAAGAAAACAAGCATGTCCTTTACAACAGTACTAAGGAACAAAGATGTCTCATGAGCAGATCTTGATTTTGAAGCTCCAGCTCTCTGTGCTGGGTGGTCTATGAGAAGATGGAAACCATGTCCTTTTTAATGGTAGTTCCCTCCAGCTTTTAGAGCACATTCAGCAGTTCCACCCCAGACTTATAACAGAGAAATATCTCAGTGAAAATGATGGAGAATCCCATCATTTTTAACATGAGGAGATGTCAAAATGATGGGTTTCTCATTTTGACATGAAGAGATCTCCTCTGACAGAAGACAGTGCTTAAGAGTCACTCTCTTCTAGTTCTTTTCTTGGATAACTCTGGGAGTTTCTGAGCCATCAGGACACAAATATGTTGCCACCAACATCTTCTAAACCAGTGGTGCATTAGTGCTCAGTTCCAACATTGCTACTATGTCCTACCCCAAACTGAGATATAGAATCATAGAATCATAGAATATCCTGAGTTGGAAGGGACCCTTAAGGATCATCAAGTCCAACTCTAACGGCCTTTCCCTAAATGTGCAAACACAATGAATCTGGGATATTACCTGATTCTTGGAAACATTCAATGCATCTTCCTCCTTCCTTTTCTCCAATGACTGCACCACCTGTGTCTGGATCCAGCCCATGGTAAGGCAGCACTTCAAACTCTGACCTCCTTTTCCCAGCCAACACCTTGTAATGCCCAGGTATTAGCGTTCTTCCCTTTACTTCTTGATGGAGCCCGACGTACAGACCACCAATCAAACACACCTATTTGAAATCTAGTGTTCCATCGTACTGAGGGGAAATAATCCAGCAAGTAGCAGTAGTGTCTGTCAACCCCAGTAAAACTGTGGCTTGTTGTACTATACCTCCTTATTCCATTTTCCCCTAATGTGGGATTGGTGGCTTATGGCTTGCTAAAACCTTTCTGTAATAGAACATTCAGTTTCTTTGTAGCTCTCAGTTTTGTTTGCATGTAGCACAGCTTGTTTTTCTTAGTTTTCTCACTGGAGACTAGGATGCTGAAAAATACACGCCAATCAAATGACCTACATTTCTTAAGAAAGAAACTCCTAGGGGTGAAGTGCAAAGCTCCAGTCTAATTAGCAGACTTACATATCTTTGTCATAACGCTCCAAAAGGATGGGGGGAAAATGAAGCCCTTGTTTCTTGCCTCTGTCTAGACAGTGGCATTGAATCTTTTCCAAAAGCCTGATCCATAGCAGCCTCTTCACCGACATTTAGTTGAACAAGCAATTTGCCATGGCCCTGTCAGTTTTTCCCCTGAGATGTAAGAATTATAAAAAAAGGTGTTTGTTCAACATGCTGCACGAGGCATATGGCTTAGATGCAGTTAAAGCTACAACAAACACAGAAAGTTGCGCCACAGATCAGAACTCCCTGCTTTACAGCTCTACCTGCACATTAACTGTACATAGACAGACACACACAAAACGAGCCCCAAAACATGATCCAAATCTTAAAACTACACACTAGTCTCCTACTGCAGGCAGTGTATCAGCAAAATGGTCTTCCATCTTTACATATTCATAAAACCACTGGGAAATGTCTTTTTTTATATATATATGGATGCCTGAAAGACTCAGGCATCTCCCAATGCTTGTATCCGGGCAATGCAGCCAGCCATATGACACTCACAAACACATTCCAAGTGTGGAGCTAAACTGAAGAATGTGCTGCTGTTCTCAGCAGCTATAATTATCACAGTTGCAGTTCTTGTCGTCACCCACATAGGTGTATTATCATCTAATATGAAGTTGAAAGAACCTTAACTCTTGCTAAATAATTGGAGCGGCAGGTGACAGAAGACCCAAAGCTGTTATTTCTGAGAGCAGTGAGCCTTGAATCTCCGATTCAGCCCCTTCCTAGCTGCTGTGTTCCACGTCTGTCTTGGGCTCTAATCTGTATTACAAAGTCTCTCTTTGCTTTGACGTGTTCCCCATCATTAAAAATCCTAATTTATATAATTCATGCAAGCAAATCACTTATCAATACTAGCTGAAACTAGATTTACACACAAAGAATGAGATTGAGATCAAAATACACAATTCTTCAGTGAATGTTTTAGCTTGAAGTTTTAGTTTGAAGGTTTTAGTTTGTCAGTGAATGATTTCGTTTGAAGCCAGTCATATGAATTTACATGTTTATTAGTACTTTTACCTCCTGGCTGTTGCTGGGCATTGGATGGGATCAAACGGAGATACTGAGCTAAAATTCAAGGTATCTCTGTTTTCATTTTTAACCACCTTCCTCATGTTAGATAAACTGAGGGGTTTAGCAAGAACACTTCAATTATATATTCAAAATATGCATAAAAGACTATAAAGCAGGGAAATAAATTTTGTATTATTGTTATCTTTGTATTGCATTGGTATCCAGGAATGTGGACCTCACTTTTGGTATAAAGCCCTAAAATGCTTGGGGAGATTTACAGCATGAAATATAATCAGGATGCTACCTGAAAGAAAATTGTCAGTGTTTTTAATGGATATAAGCATCAAACATTTAAACTGTGTAATCCACTGGTTACTGTGTCTCCCAGGGCTGGCATCAGGTTTGACATTCTAGTGACAAAATTAGCCTTTGTAACTCCCTGTAGGCCTGACCTTTGAAAGAAAACATTTATAAGCCATATTAGTTATTGCAGTTGCGTTGGAAAATAGCTTTCCATGCTACTAATTACAAAAAGTATTGTGTCCATACCAGAGCAAACAAAAAAACTCATCTGAACAGGCTGAGAATACTTATATTTGTGCCTGTTCAGTTCCAGTGCTCTGTAGCAGATGTAAAGCAGCTGTGCTTTTCTGCTTGTGCGCCAAGAACGTGACTAGAATGGTTTAACCAGAGAAACCCAGCTTCCCCCTCCATATTTTCCCTTCCTCTTGGCACTGCCTTTTCATTCTTCTGCTCAATTGTTCCTTTAATCCATGAAAGCAGTGCAGTGATGAAGGCTCTTTCATGTAGATTTCATTCACGTTGGCAATGCCCTTGATCTCTTCTACTCCCTTCCTGAGGCACATCATAGTTGTGGGTTTTGCTCTCTCACTGTTGATCTTCTGTGTGGTACGGGCTGTTGGGAAGTGTTTTGTGGCCCGTGGTGTGGTACAAACAGAAGAGGAAGTCTGAGGACTCTTCCAGACTGCTTGGGTCTGCAAAGGACTGAAAGGGATCTAACCAGACCGATGTTTTTCTGCAGTGACAGCTGTGTTAAAATCTGCCTGGGGGGAACTTACTGAGCAGGTCCAGAAACTGCTAAGAGGACTTTAAGATGAACAGAGCTCAGTTGGGCCGATAGTCCCTTATCCCTCTGATCTGTACCAGATATGCTCCATGAAGAATAATTCAAGTTAAACTGCCCAGAGTGCAGCTAACCCAAGATCTTCTCCGAGCCTGGTACCTCACCCTACAGGAATTCCTTTCATAATTCTCTACTCTGTAGCAAGCATCCTCTCAAGGTCACCAAGGCAGGAAGGAGGGAAGCAAGCAGAGCAGGTTGCATGCACCCTCTGCTGTTGAAAGGTAAAAGATGGCTTTGAACCACAATATTGCACCAACACTTCCTATAAGGATACGTGGACCTCAACGTTTGTCTTAGGCACACTTCTGGCATGTTCAGTCACATCTACATGCATCCTAGGTCTTCTGCTCTAGGAGTCCATTTCCTGACCAGTATCGTTCTCTGATGTCTCGTGTCCTCTGTTTCCATAATTATCTCATCCTTCTTATCACTACTAGTTTGATTTTGTGTTCTTTAGACCACTGTGGATATTGTACCTTGTGTATTGTTTTGCAATGAAAATACACTCGAATGCACTATTTGCATCTGCAAATATTATGTTTCCATGTGCAAATGACAACAAATCCAAGAATTATAAGCATAAGTGACAGTGCAGATAAAATTGTTCTGCTGTTAATCAGAAGCTAGATTTGATCCTTCATTGAAAATATAGCTCTGTGATGTCTGCCAGAAATTTGCCATTTAATTTCCAGCACCACAGCTGAAGACTTTTGGCAGCTTGAAGAAGAAAGTAACATGAGAATAAGAGGCAAATATAAATAAATTTGAAATGAAAAAGAAAAAAGACCAAGCATAATCACTTTTCTGTTCTTTGAAGTTTTCCAAGCAATATTTTATAAACAGTTGTAAAAATCCCATTATTTGCTTTCTTCTCTTGGTAGGGGCATTAGTGAAGAAACTGTGTGGAATTTAAAACTAAGAGTGTCAACTCTGAAAAATATAAAAGATTTTGAAGGAAAAGTCAAGATCTCAGCTATAAATCCATGAGAGCCTTCTGTAAAAGATGAAGTCAATCACAACGGAGCTTGACAAGCTCAGAATTCCAGAACTGTTTAAATCAAACCCACACTTAGGAAACAACTGTGAATATAGCTCATATTTCTAGTGAACTGAAGCAATTGTCAAGCCACTGTTTTGGTAAATCTGAAATCAAAAGAGAAGTCTTGGTTCTGTTATGAGTCAAATTCAGTTTTGTAATTGTTTCTCCTTTATGTGGGAATATCTGCATAGAAGAAGCCAAATCTTAACTGTATGTTGACTTGGTTTCACTCTCTTTCAACAGAAGAACATCAGTTAAGAATCTTGTCCACTGTATTTAGACTTAATCTCTCTATAGAGAATCCCCCAAGTGTCACTTATTCTTCATAACTAATATTTTAAAACTAGTTCAATTCCAATTTAAATGCCAAATAAACTTCCCTCTTCTATGACCAGACATTTCAGTAGTATCACTTGTGGCTGCTTGTTTTGGGGTCTGAAGAGGAAGCAAACTCAGCTTAAAATCTGATTTCTAATATATATTTTTTTTCCAACTATTGTGAAAAGGGGTATGAGAAACCTTGATTCAAGGCAGCAAGCAAACCATTGAATAAACTCAAAAATAAACTCAGAAAATGAACCCATATAAATATAAATTCTATTTTTTCAAAGCTATCAAAGGAAATAAAATTGGCTATAGTCAGATAATGTTCTCAGTGGCAAAACACATTTTGCCACATTTATTTGCAGCTAATCTCACATGGGCATTCAGAACTGAAAGCATGCAGGTTGGCATCTGTTGCCAGTAGAATCCACCAAAGCCATATTTTCCAGGAACAGCAATTTAAATACAATGATAATCAAATATGCGTGGGTGTCTGTGACTCTTCACTTGCATCCAGCCTACAGAAATGGCACAGATAATTAAATTGTGTGCTGCATGATGGCAACAGCTTGTTAGCGCACACAGGTCATCGCTGCATGACTTGCTAGATGCATTAGGAGATTGTCTTGCCTCTTTCTAAAGAACTGCATAGTGGCTGTCAGTATTCATTGCATGTTAGCTGAACTAATAGCTTCAGGTAATAGCTCCAATGCTGCAAGAAATCAGAGGCTATTTCATGGTGTGCTAGAGATATCCCAAGATGACACTGCAGCAAACCCTAAACGCAGTGCCCCAGTTTGCTCCTCTGTGGCATTTGATCGATATTGTTAGGCCCAGAAGGAGGACAGAAGGGCTGTTTTGTTCTGTTTCTAAAACTTAGTTATTCTGCCACAAATAGCAGTGGACATCACTTTTCTCTAGATCACAAGTTTGCTGTGGGGTTTAATTTACTTTTTTTTTTTTTTTTTTTTTTGCAAAGAACTATGAGATCCTGGATAGAAGGCATTACAGAAATTGAAAGCTTTAGAAGGGGCAAACACAGAAGATTTCACTCTGAATGTAAACTCAAAGTTCTTCATGCTTTTTAAAAGCTGAGCCAAAAGATAGCAAAAGACAATTCAGCAAGGCTGGCCAAACACGAAGCTTTCTCCTGACTCTGCAGTGCTTAACATCTCTTTTATGATACACACACAGCCTGTCTAGACAATCACACCAGGAGAAGTCATAGAACTACGAGGCACTTGATTAAAGCTCACTGCCCCAAACAGCATGAGAGCTATAAGCAGAGGCTTGAGAGCACCTACGCAAGGTGTGCTGTCTGCAAGTGTCTGAGTCAGTGCCACAGACAGACAAGTGAGGAGAAAGCCAAAGAAACAGAATGCTTCTGTAAACCTTCTAGACTACCTGAAAATAGACAATCAAAAGCAGTACAAGATGCTGTACCAACACAAACAAGATGTATGCTGGTCAGCTAGCTCAAACAATGGTTTCAGCAGAGGTCAAAATTAAGCCTTTGTGGATTTTTGGTATTTTGTATGCTAGTTCTTCACAGTTTCATCCTGTGTTTGGTTTTGCTTTTTTTATTTAGTGCTGCTGTAAAAGAGGTGAGATTTTCTTGAATTGGTCTCTATTTTTTTTATTTTTTTACTTTTACTCAGTTGCTTAAGTGTGGAAATAGAAACCTGTAGGCATTAATGTGTGCTTAGCTGCTTAAAAACTAATAATAATTCTGTTATTTAGATGCCAAGGAATACTTTATAAATGAATAGAGGTGTTAAAAACAAATCTGAAATTCTTTTCCCAGAATATTTTAACTAGACTATGGAGTATACCCACATAGCAACCTGGAACAACAAAAATGTACCAGGGGCTTTGAATACTGACAATTTTCCTTTAAACTTTGCACCTGCAGAAGCCAAGCATGATTAGTTTCTTTACAGTATGCAACAGCACTGGCTTTCCTTAACAATTAAGTTTAGTGCTCGAGTTTGTCTCTAAATGCTTAAAAAGGGGCTCCATGGAAACACATGGAGCCCTCTAAGATAGTTTTGTAGAAGGTAGGAGGAGTCTATGAAGAAAGCTGTTTGGGAGTATTGATTTTACAAGTACAGTAAAAAAAGAAGGTGGAATATGTGCTGGGAAAACGCTGTGGAATTTAAATGAATCCTATAAATAACATTTACAGCATACACATCTGTACAAAGGCAGAAGGAACAGCGAGAATTATATCTTTGTAATTCAGCTTAGTTGTCACAGTGTTACTAGGTATAGCCATCATTCAGCTGCAATGGTATAGGCTTGGTTTCCTCTACCCTTATTTCCAAATGATTACATATGTCCTAGATCACATGGAAGACCAGCATAACCAAATCTCTAAAAATTTAAAGGCACAGGAAACCTAAGCATTTTTAAGAGTGATTTCTTTAGCTCTATTTTTCATATAGTTCCACGAAATCCTGAAGAAATATCATTCAACGTCCAAAGAAAGGAACATATAACCTAACAACTCCTCTACAACTAGATAAAAAGAAGCCCTCAGCAGATGATACCAGCTATGCCAAATGAAGATCATGCATATGAGAAACGCATCTACAAAAACTCTTCCTAAAGAAGAAATAATCTATAATAGGAAATAATCAGTTTGGGATTACTATACTGCTTTTTATCATAAAAGTTGTTGTATACTTTGCAAAATGTATTCAGAGAAGCAATATTCTGGTTTCACACTGAAGCATTCCTTTCCCTGTAGGACACAGCAGGCTGGATACCATTTACTGACTTACTGCTCTCCTTTGAATCTAGCTCCTCCTTCCTTTTTGCATATTCATTTTGGTTCCATCACTTTCCATGTTCTTACATCTTTCACTGTAACACAACTGCACATCCCCAAAACCACTGCACATAAACAATGTCCATTTGATGAAGCCACATGGATGCAGCTGGTTCCAAAATGGAACAGCAGACTTCATACTTCTCAGCATAAGTTCGCGTCAGTAAATCTGCCTCTCACTCGGGAATTTTACTTTTCCATGCTCATTTGTTGTCGTGTTGATGACAACAGTTTCAGAAGTACAGTATGTTTATCAGAAAGATGAATATTCAATTAATATTGCTTTAGGCAATTTTCACTAAAAATCAAGGCTTACAAATCTTTCCACACAGATAATAAGCCCCTTCAGAAGGATGTTTCATCAGTATTTCTCTTCCCCTGCAAGACCTTGCTTTGCTCATTTAGAACTTGACTAGAACTTTATTTACAGACAGTCTAAACTAGATACATCAGGAATGGAAAGCTAAAATGCTGATCCTTTGATCTGTCATCACAGTTTTCTAAACATTCATTCGAAAGCAGTTTGGTACCAATAACTGTTTGAGTCACCTTAAAATAGTCAGATAGTGTAAAAGCAGATATGTATTTACAAACGGTATCTAAACAAACACACAGGCACACAGCTCCTGCAACAGGAGTACAAACCCCAGACATTTGAGAGTTCAGTGTCTCTGCATTAGGCCTTTGTACATTTTCAATTAGGAAAAGGGATGAGGTTTTTCATCAAAATCTTCAATTCACTGCATTTTTAATTTTAG
Source organism: Anas acuta (assembly GCF_963932015.1). NCBI lineage: Eukaryota > Metazoa > Chordata > Aves > Anseriformes > Anatidae > Anas > Anas acuta. The sequence goes on from NC_088994.1 coordinate 11,342,063, forward strand.
TCCTAAACAGCAACCTGATGCAACATGCCAGGAGGGCAAAAATAAGCAGATGCGTATTCATTTATGTCCAGATCTTCACTAATATCAAATTTTTCTTGTCATTATGTAGCAGAACAGCTTTGCTGGAACAAGAAGCCATTGGGTTAATTAAGTGAGAGCACAAATGTCTTTTAAGTGGAGCCCTCTTCTTCAAGGCTTCCTATCTGTGGCTGATAATGTGTCCAGCTCACCACAACAATTACCCTTTCAGAGGGGTGAGCATTTCTGAATATCTGTTGCAGTGCAGCAGAAACTAAACATGTCAAAACAATTTTCTTTGGTATTTCAGAAAAGTGTAAATGTCTGTCTAAATCATTTAGAGAAGAAACCTCACCAGTGATGTACAGACATCATTGAATATATTTAGTGGGAAATTTTGTTTAATCTTTTATGAACTCCTTTTCAAGATATTAGACTGGAGTTCTGCCATTTGTTTAATTAAGAATTGATTAAACTTTGTTTTCTTCTTCTAATTTTAAGGGTGCCCATTCTCATCTCAGATGTTCACAGCCTCAGAAATCTTTTCCCTCTTTTTCATAAGCTTAGCAGTATTTCCTGAAGGAGTAACACAGAGCAAATTACAGGATAATAAAATAGCAGGAAGTGCATCATCACTGCTAGTTAAGAGTTCATAATGAGAAACTCTTTTTACATTTGCAAAACTTTCATTAGAATGCACTAATTTCCTAAGCGGGTCAATGCTTACAGCTTTTCACAATTAACAAATGTTTTAGGTAATGCTTAACATAAAAAGTAATGAACAAAATATGTCTTCTTGTTTGGAAACCATGGGGAGCACATGGAGAGCCCTCAATACAAATTATGTATCTAAATGAGGTTTAATTTTATTTTGATAATGACAGCTGAAGACAAACATGTCTATTATATCTAAATATGCTTTAGGGCTTGATAAAAATATGTGAAAATGTCATCTGATAACCAAGGTGCCACATGCCACACTGAAACCAAAAGAGGAAACCTAGATATGCCCAGACATTTAAGGTCATTCTCTCTCAGTCTTAATATTTTGAAGGTTTCACATTAGCAGCAGAGAAAAAGATCAGAATGCTCTGTGTGGGCAACACATTGCTGCCACTGGAGACTACAGATATTTCAGTTGCAGAAGAAACATGGAGAAAACTTCTCGTGCATCCTGTAAGTGCAATGGAACACTGAAACAGAAGCTGGCATGCCTGGGAGTCCCAATTTATACCCATGAATACACAGAAAGTGAAAATTAAATATTGTAGCCTATGTTTACCAAGTGATTCATTGACTAATACATGATTAAAATCTTGTCTTTTCTAAAATTAGTTGGGAGTTTTGTCGCTGAATTCAATGGAATGTGAATTTCATTCACTGTACCCAATTACCTGGCTAGAAATAGATATAATAAAATACCCAGATGCATTTGAATGATGAACCTTTGTCCTGTAATGAATAAAGGGGGTCTTTCTGAATTAAGATAAGCTTCTATGTGCTTTGTTTAAGAATGCTGGTATGCAAGCCTCATCATCTGTGGCACTTACAACTCATTACCAGGTGTATCCATGTAGAACAGCCCCTATATTCACACAGTTCTGTTTGAAAACAAACAGAGGTTAGAGGCACAGAGGTCTCACCAGTACACAGGGCAAGGCTCAGGAGAACTCAAAAGCATTCTTAACCTCATGCTGAACTGCAAACTTGAGCCAAAACTACACCAGCCATTGCCACAATTAAAGTGTCTTTAAATCTGGTTAGTGGACATACACTAGCTTTCAAACTCTGCTATAGGTTTCCTTTGACCAGTTGTAAGTCATACCTTGTTTTGCACCTCCATTTCTTAGTCTGTAAAATGAAGATTCAATTACTAAGGAGACTGTTCTTGTACAATAGGTCAAATGTCAGCTTTGAACTAATGATCTTCTGGGTTTGCCAAACACCCAGTTGGAGTACAGGACCCCAACGTGTCAGGTAGGGAAACATTGCTTCAGACAAATAGTCATGCTAGTTTCATCAGTGCAGAGGTATCCTGATAAGGATTCTTAATTTAATGGAGCTCCTGCAAATAAACAAGCTTAATGAAGATTACTCGCTTCCTGGAATTCATCTTGCTGCTCCAATTTAATGCTATCACTTGCATAAAAGGCTATGACAAAGTCTCTGAAAAAAAAATAAAATATGCAAATTCATACACTTCAAAGGCTTTCATTTTAATTGTGTAGAATTCAGAGCAGAACAAGAGCAACTCCACTAAAAATGGAAAAAGCATAAGAGAGGAAACTGATATATTTGCATCATTTCTTTCAGCTCTTTCAGAATTACTCTCAAACACAAGAGTTCTCCAAACTACCAGTTCCTCTGAATCAATCCAGTTCTCCTGACAGGTTTGCTGAGCTGTATTGAATGTCCACAGAACAACAACAACAAAAAAGACCTCACAATGCTCTCTCAATTTCAGTTTTATTGCAAATGTTGAGTTCTGCATAGATTTGCTGAAGTTTGTAAATATTATGATCCAACTTTGGATCACTTTCAACTGAATCTGTGACCGGTTTTAAATGGCTTGAGGTCCATTTTCAAACAAACCTGGGCTGAATTGTGGCTTGGCATTCCAACAAACTAAGCTTAGTGGTTTTGATATAATTTTGCCTAGAATTTGGGGGTTCTTTTGAATCAGAGATGAGCTCAAGATGAAAAAATCAGATCTGGGCCAGGAGTTGTGGGTATTCAGATCCCAAGATGTGGTTCTGGTCCAGTTCTAAATGGTCTCAAAACCACAGCTCAAATCAAAACTGAAAATAAATAAATTAATAAATAAATAAAGCACATATAAAGCCTGCCAACTAAGGAAACCAAATTTTACTCAACTCCTTTGGTTTAATGTTTTGCCTGATTACAGTGGATGATTTAGGCCATTCTGCATGCACTAATTTATATCTTAGTCTATCAGAAGAAAATAGCATTGTGCAATGAGTTTGCATCAAATGAAAAGTTCTTAAATGAGTGAAAAATAAATGCAAAAAATGCAAAAAACCATCACTTTATTTTTGTTTTACTATATCTGAATTGGTTGCAGATAGGAATTCTTTTGAATTTATTTAGCAAGCCATTTTATCTCTGCAAATAAGTTCAACTCCATGAGTAGCACTATGAGTAAGCCATTCCATAATGCTGGAACAGTTTGGCATGGAACTATAATGTTAGAGAACTATAGGTTTTTATAAAAACTACTACACTAGCAATAAAGCTTTAAATTCAGTTAAAACTTGTAGAAACTCTGGTCAAATTGCACAAGGATGGATGACAACAATCCTCAAGTCACTGGTGTAAATGTTCCTCAGTGCTCTTCGGGAACATAGTTTCATATGGAAGTATGAATACAGAAAACAGAAAAGAATTGATCAAAAAGAGCAGCGTTGGCCAGAACATATCCCTAGGGTTTCAAAGACTTTACCAATAGCTGGCTTTCTGTCAATTAATAACAGAAAAAAAATAAATAAATAAATAAAGCAAAAAAGACTGCAACTGATTAATTAGCATTACAGGTTACCTATCAGTTGAATTCTACTTTATAAGACTTCCTCAGCTAGCTAGCAAGGAACCACCCAGAGTTTACTGCAGTCTGATAACCCCTCATTTTTGTTTACATTTTAAAGACATGTTTTAATTTGAGAAAAATTAATAGTTTTGTAATGTTGAAAGCATAATTCTCTCAAATAGCTAACAGCTACAGACATTTTATAGACTTGAGATTATAAATGGCTCTTAATTGCTGTACAACATTTAAAACTTACTAAAATGGGGACTGTATGCCTGAAGCAAGGTAATACACAGCACATACATTTTTGCTCTAAAGCCAGCACTATCTTAAGCACAGGATCTGGGACCCTGTGGTATCCCAAGCCTCTGTTCACAAAAGAAATCTATATCCCAGACTATGTCCCAGAGCACATGACGATGATAAATCTTATTGTGTGTGCACATGGTTCACAAGACCACCCAGAATTTAAGGTGTCCTATTCTTAAACCATCTATTCCTCATCTGTGCTGCAGAAATGTTCTTCCCTGTGATGTTCAGCTAATCCTTTTGAGATATCTCACACTACAGGACAACAGCTTTGTGATTAACATTTAAACTCCAATGGAATTTTGTTCAGTTTCCTATATAGTTTTAGAAAAATTATTTAAGTCGAAGTTTTAATGTATTACACTCAAGCATTAATCAACAAGACTTTCTCAAAACTTTGAGAACCAAAACCATAATCTACGCGTGTTCTGTTTCTTACTTTTCATAAGCAGCAATATTGGCTTTGTTCAACTTCTCCCGGTTAATAATCAGAATAAACCTTTTTGAACTTACTCTTTATAGAATCTACCACAACATAATCTGATCTTGGGTCTCTGCTTCTGATACTAATCTAAAACAAACCAAGTATGTTTAACAATGAACATTGAAGAGATTCAAATTAAATTTTGGTCTTTCTTTTATCCAGAAAATTGTTACGTGTAATTTTCTAATATCCTTATAGCACCAATATAGCAGCAACTTCTGAGACACTTGACAGGAATCTAGAGATGAAATTTTCCTGACTGTAAGCATTTTGGAAACACAGCTGTCCTCCTGTATATTTGTCAATGCACACTTTGTTTTGACTTAGGGCTTAATTTGCCTCTGCTTTCTGCTCTTTGATGCTCAGGTGTAGCTCACACTGAATAAGATCACACCTATAAAAAAGGAAAGTGATCTCTTTTCAGTATTCAAAAGTATTTTAGGTTCTAAACTGCCTCAGTGGTTAATATTTATCAGACAGCTCAGAAAAAAAAGATCATAATGGAAAAGGAGAGAGACTTCCCTGTAGGGCCTCAGACCCTAAATTATCTTGTTTTACAGTGCATGCTTGTATAAATATTTGTTTAAAAGAAACAAAGGGCTGCAATTACTGAATTTAAAAAAACAAAAAACAAACAAAAAAAAAAACATGAAGCCTACATTTTACCAAAACATTGTAAGATTATGACATTGTTTTATTTGGTATGAAATTGTATGCCATTGTATGGTGAAAAGCAGCTCAAACTGCTTTTCTTTTAATTTACAAGTGCTTTCATAAGGAATAGGCCCCAGTTATTTAAGCCTTTCTGAGCAGTCTGTGAAGTTGAATCAAAAAGGTAAAAAGTAGTATCAGGATCCCTTAATCTATCCAGTTAGTTCCTATATAGTGTTTTAGCAACTCATTTCAACAGAATCCTTACAGAGTGGAAGAGATTTCAAGAAAAAAAAATAAGTAAATGCAGGTATGAAAAAGATTCATGAGTATCTATAATTAAAGCCACATGCAGGAGAACTAGAGCACAGTGTTCTTGTGCTTCCTTCCAATAATACTTATAACCTTAAGGATATTATCTCAGTCAGGGGTCTGTTGAGTAGGACAAAAGAATATCCACATCCCAAACCCCTTGAAAGTTTGTGTTTGGCAGGGTAAGACAGGGGAGTGATCTTCAACATTATTTTGTACTCAGGGTGTGGGCTTAGAAAGATATAAGGAACTAAGAGCCAAGCCTTGTGCTTTCATGAAGGAAGAATTTAGATCTGGGGAAAAAAAAAAAAAAAAAAAAAAAACTAAAAAAAGTTAAAAAACAACAGCCTACAGCACAACATGAAGAATTTGGAACTCTTTTTAACAAAGACAAAGTACTGGGAAGATTTGCTGTATTTATAGTTTGTGGTTTTGCCCTTTTGCCTGAGCAGTACATCTGCAAACCATGTAAGATTCAGCTACACCTGCTAGCTCTCCATGCCCTTATGTTTTTAACTTTGTATGAAATACTTTGATCAATTCTGTGGCACTACCTATACTTCCAATAAATACAGTACAGGCAGCCACAATAACAAATCAATCATTTTATATAGCTTCAGTCTATGAATATGTTTTGGAAAAAAACATTTGTAAGAGTCAAGGGTGACTTCTCAGGCGTTAATGTTCCATCCTTGATCTGCAACTGGGAAGCCTTCATATCCTGAAAAAAAACAGGGAGACTTGGACTGCAATTTCAGAAGCTGTTGAGCATGAACTTCTGAAAAACAAGTCTTCTCAGGGCCTCTCAAAATTGGCACTCAGCAATTGAAATTATAAAAATATATGTATCTTTACCATTTTAAAGTCTTGACCAATAGAACAAAAACACCATTCATTATAGTCAACCTTCATGATAAATGTCACAACATTTAGAGAATGGATTGTATTGAACATCTGGAACAAATGATATTTAGGTGGTCCAGTTCCAAAACGTTACTTCCTTCTACAGTTTCCCATTACTATCATTTCGCTGTTACTGCTGCTTGAGAGAGTTTTGTTATTCACCTCAAAGGAACTACCCACTAGAAACTAGACAAACCAGACATTCATTTCAGATAGACCACATTCTCTGCTACTAATAATATAAGCTGTGCTCAGAACAGTGTTCTCCTGAATTCTCATTTGTTTTTTTCCTTATTTCACCTCTGCTTCTCGGCATGCTGTTGCCCTACTGCTTTGGTAAAGCCATGGCCTCATTAAAGACAATGGTAAATGTCACCGACATCAATAAAACAAAGAGATAATCTCTTCCGAGAGAATGGTACTGCCTAAAAACAGCAAATAGGAAGAAACATGGGAAAGATAAATGTTTCTGGAGTTTTTGAAAACAGATAACCTTGTGTGGTGCAAAACAGACATGAATATTGTGATTTTGCTGATTTATGTTGAGCCAAATAAAAGATATGCAAAAAGAGAGACAAAACATAGTCCTATGGCCAACAAATATTATGCCTTAAAAAAAAAGCGTAAGAAGGAGAAACTGGGTTCAAAAACATGGATGAAAATTCAAATAACTTGGAAAGCAGAGATTAATAAATAGAGGAAGAGTAAAGTAGGATTTGTCCTTTTCTTCGTGACTTACACATTTAAGTATTAATTAAATTGAAGATTTAAGTATTTTTTAAACTGAGAGTTCATGGGGAGAGAAAATCCAGCTGTTGAAGACCTCCAAAGCCTGATGCAGCTGTAGCAGCTCTGATGTGATAAGGAAGCTTAGCATGCAGACAAAACGCCATTCCCTTCAGAGGGACCTCTGTATGTTCTCCAGATCCTTCCTAAAACCCAGCCAAGTGAAATCGCCCTCCTGCAAGGGCTGCCAACAATCAGCAGCGGGCTCACGTACCTGCCAAGGGTGCCACCGCGTGGACAGTGAGTAATTACTCTCCTAATTAGCCCAGTCTGTGTTTTGAGCTACAGCAGTACTCAGCTAAACTGAGCTACACACAGTTTAAGTTTTGTATTTTACAGCTTGGCTGACTGTGTTTGAAGTTATTTTAATGACTAATCCTTTAATTCATTCTCAGCACTGCAGCCTGGAATCTCACAGCAGATTAGTGGAGTAATATAAAATAATATAAAGTGGATTTTATGTACAATGACCAGGTTCAATATCTTTTTTATCTCAGCACAGATAATCTTCAGAGAGGACAGACAGGCCATGAGTTAGGTGCTAAAATAGATGCGAGTTCATTTCTCCATTTCTCTACTCTGGGCAAATCACATATGTTCTCCGGTTCAGGCTAAGATGGGGATAGCAACACTCTGTCCTACTGCCTTTATATGTGAGAATAAAAGGTTTCTCTGATGCTATTTTAATATAGGTCATGTCAGTGATGGAGAGATATGAAGATTCGCAATGCAAAAGAAGAGTAAAGGTATGAATCAGAGAAAGTAACAGAATTCAACTAACCTAGCACCCATTCAAGTATTTTTGCAAAGGACTGGTGCCCTATATCTGGAAGGATAAGGAAAAGAAACAAACAAACAAAAATAAATAAATGAAGAAGTGCTGGAAGAAGTCTCACCTAAAGAAGAACAGAGACATCAGACAGTGGAGTGAAAGGCAGCAACTATAAAACTTCCATAGGGAAATAGTATCCCATGGTTTGTAGATGCCTTCCTGATGCTTACAATTGAGGACACAAATTGCTAAGTATGGTCTTGAGTCAGCATAAAATAAACTTCAGTATTATCAGTCTGAAAAATATGTATTTGATCAATCACATACAGTAAGGGCTTTTTGTAATGAATGTCAATGTACAGATCTTCCAAAAGACCTGTTCTCCTTTTCAAACCCCTGCAGAAGAGCCAAATTTCCAAAAAGGTTTCATGCTATCTAATTAAGTCAGCATTTACTGACGTGCTTTCTTAAAAATCTGGAAGCTTATGTGGGTTCTTTGTTTGAATTCTGGCCCTGAAGTGCTATATTTTTATGGCTCAGACACAGTGGGAACAGCACAGCTATCAATTTATTCTACTTTCTGATTCTTGCCTAAACGCATGTGTCCTTGTTACTTTAGATGTGTGTTTAAATGGACCTAATGTCCCTATTTTGAGTTGTGCAATTTCCTTCTGGAAGTGGATCATGTCACCAAAACTCTGAACATCACGTCTTCATGTTATCCCAGCTCTTCTTCTGTTACCAATACAAGGACATGGTTAATATTTAGTTGCATCAATGTTTTCCATTCCTGCTCTTTCTACATATTATGGAGATATTTATTGGACAAGGACAAAAGATTCTTATTCACAAATCTGGCAAGCTCAAGAATTTGAACTACAAAGAGAAATATAGTTCTGTACATTCAAAAAATTCATTGGAAAAATGCCCTGGCCTTCTTTCCATTTCTAAAACTCTCTTTGTTTCATTATCTCTGCACTTTTAGTGTCGGAAGTTCATGACCTATCAATCAATGAAGTATGAAGAGTAACTATTAAGGACATATTTATGTGAGAACCATGTGTAGTTCTTGGCATCATGTGTAGCCTTAGCCTCCCTTTGAGCCCACTCACTTCTCTGCTGAGCATTTTATTCTTAAAAGAATGGTCTACTGTCAAATAAGTCATTTAACCATTGACAGAAAGCCTGCTTCTCTGATTTTAAATTTGTAATCTGTGTAGGAATAATTATTTGCTTCAGGAACTTATGTGGGCAGATGGTTTTATCCAATGAATTGTAAATGGAGACTGAATTTTAAGCACAAAAGTCAGCAGAGAGACACCAGATCTTGATGTAGAGTTTATTCCTAAAATGTGTGGTAGAACCTTTGTATCTACAGCAGCCTTACTCATAGGACAAGGGATTCTTGCAGCTCAAAGTTTCATTCAAGATTACCACAATTTCCATTAGAAATGCAAAGTGAATTTTAAATAAGTTTGGTCATGAATTTCAAGAAGGGTACATTTTCAAGATTGATATATGATTAGCTGATTCTTTAGCCCAGAAGAGACTAGAAGGAAGGAAGGAAGACTGTCACAGAATTTCAGATCTAAATGAGAAGGAAAGAAGGAACTAAGTTACCAGAAAGAGATTCAGGAGATCTAGTTTCAGATTTCCTGGACGATCTAAAGAAATCCTATAATTACTTTTCCGTTCTTAATCCCTTAACTCTCCATTTTACTCTTTGTCTGTTTTATTTATGAAGGTTAATTAAATCACAAAGGCAAGAATTGTTTTTTACATAGGGGCACAGCACACCTGTAGGCATTCCTTGCCCTTATACTAAGTACAAAATGATAGCAGATGTAAAACTAGATCCCTCTTTCCTCCCATGTTTGACTATTCTGAACTTTGTGATGTTTTATTTCTGGATTTACGTTTTGCAATTCCCACACAGATTTTAAATACTGAAAGTTTGGGGACTTCTCATTCCATGAGAAGAGCAAAGAAGAAAAATGCAACAGGGACTGAAGCAGATGATGCATAGCATGAAGAGAAGACACAGAATGGGAAACAATGGAAAAAAAATAAGAGTTCATAAAAGCTGTTGATGAAAAAATGAGGGAAAAAAACTGTGAAACACAAAAATAAGAATGGATTATTTTAAGACAGGAGCTGGAAAGATATGTTGAGAATCAAAGAATGGATCTGGAAAAAATAGAGGTATAGGGTCATCAAGGAATCTTCATCTTTAATTTTAACTGCATTGATATGTCATAAGCACTTGGCTTTCACAAGAAACAGTATTTTCTTTCATGGGAACTAAAATCTGAAATGTAGAAGCCGACTTTCCAATATTTTTAGTATTTTGCCATTTTCCTCTACAAAAATGAGATATGAGAGGAAAACATAAGGCCAAGCATATAACCCCTTATCACAAACATCACTGTGACCCACAATCTCTGAATCAGAATTTCTGAATCTACTGCCTAATACCAAGCAGCTCTGCACTCCTCAGGCAGTTGCTGATGGCATAGCATCTGACAGAAAGTGTATAAGTGCAGCACATGTAACTCACAATGTCAATGTCCCAGTAGATTTTGTAGACTTTAACTATTTTGTAAATCTTATCTTTTAAAGAATGTCAAGTCTTTACTTCCATAAATAGTGTATTAAGTATTATTTAGCTTTGCTTTCTTTTTTTTCTTTTTTTTTTTTTTTTCTCCCTTTGTTTTACCTCCACAGCACAAATCCTCCTGCCTCATACTCTGCAGCTTTGCCATTTACTTAGACTGTAGCACTCTTTTACAACACTGGAACAATGTAATGCATTAGGAAAGAGAGAAGAGGGGAAAATGAAACCAGCAACAAAGCTGTGTCACCTCCTGTGATTACAAGAGGCAGAAGATCAAATATTATTTTTAACAGCAGCAAACTCAGGACCAGACTTGATAGTTGCAAACTGTGGGAAGTGCTCAGCACATCAATGTGCAGCAACATGCAGAAATTAATCCACGAAAGAGCTGCTAAGTGGGGGGTGGGGAGAACCCACCAGAGTGATAATGCATCACGGAGAGCTGTCAGTCTAAATGAAAGTACTGGAGCAATTAGCAGACACGGTACTAAGCGCTGTGCCACTTTCCCTGTTTTAATTGTACTTCATCTTAGTCAGAAGCTAAAGTCAAACTGAACTCTGTTGGATATGGCAGAACTGACTCATTTTGAAGAACACAATGGTCTAACAGTTAACTTCTACTTTTCTAACAAAATAAGGAGTAGGAGTTTGAGAAAAGAAACATGGGGAGAAATAACTGGGAGTAGTGGAGGCCTGGAAAATTTTGCTCAGAACAGTATTCATTTTCTAAAGGTAATCCCTACAAAAATCTACAAAATGCCTCACATTACTCCTTATCAAAGACTTTCTCTACATTTACCTCACATAAGACCCTAATGAGAACTCAGCTATTACTGTGGACTGGGTGCGTAATCACCAGTACTTTTACTGGTACCCTTTCCTTGCTGGCTAAGAAAGCACACAGCCTCCCGTCCCCCTCTGGGTCCCTGGCAGCGAACTCTTCAGAGAGTGAGGCATGGACCTGATGACACCACCGCTGGGGCTAAAGGGGAGTCTTTGGGAGGTCCGAAAGTTGGCAAGGGCTCTTTCTGGCATGAAAGCAGCAGCACAAATAAATCTTTTAGAGCTCAGCAGGGAAGCAATGGGAAGAACTAACCTTACATTTTATCCAGTAGGTGCCTAAGTCCTTCCCATTTCTATCTTCATTGCACTTGGCTTGCTTTCATGACTCACATGAGCGATGTTTTGGTGGTGATATACGTGCTTTTGTCTTCCAGGTTTATTTTTCTCCCCCCTAAAAGAAAGAGCCCAGAATGGGACAGCAAACTCAAACCTTACTCCCCTCTCTTTATGCCAGGATCTGGTTGACAGTCTTAGTCTCTGTTTTAAAACAAAACTAGCATGGCTAGTTACTGAAATGGCCTGTGACCTGAACGGCTACACTTACTCACAAATCCTCTCTCTTCTCAGTAGCACTTATCCCAAAATATGCAGTAGGAAATGAAAGGCGGCTGAGTCTCTGCACACTCTTTGTACTTTGTTGGGGACATACAAAAAACAGAGCTGTAACCCACCCAGAAATGGATGGTCAAGTCAGTCAGCTATGAAAATACAGCAATCAGCCTGTCCTAGCACATCCCAAAGTGCAGACGCTGCAACAGAGCAGCCAAAAAAAAAAAAAAAAGTTCATTGCCTTCATTGCCACAGCTGGATGAAGTGTTCTGTAATGAGACATTACATTGTTTTGCAGGTTGCAAATGTTGTGAGACAGAGCTGTTTACTTCATTGTACCTACCACTGGCTATCCTGGCATTTCATCCTGCCTGTGGGTTTCTTTAGATGAGTTTATGTGACATGCAAACTAAGCTGAATTGTTATGAGGAGCAGGATTCGATTCTATATATCTAGAGGAGTTCCTCAGCAAAGTGTTTTTCCCAAAAGGTATCATTTTGATGAGGGGATAGTTTTTACTGTTGTCATGTGACACTGATTTGTTGCAATTTTTAAATCAAAGCTTAACAATTCGTCTTCTTGACACTACATTCTACTTTTTTTTTTTTTCTTTTCCTTTTTAAAGTTTTCAATGAGCTTTAATAACAGAGGAGTAAGGAGAAAAGAAAGACATTTTTGGCACTCTCTCAATTCTCACACAAAACAATGACTGTTTTGGCATCCAGAAACGTCAGCTCTGCGCTCAAAGATGATTTCACTTTGATGCTTTCACTTGCACAAAGGTAGCAGAACTACCATTAGCTCCAGCAGGTAAAAAAGAGTACTAATATAAGACCTTTCACTGAATAGCTACTAGGTATGTAGTTAGCATTAAATATTTACATACATGTGATAATGTTTGTTCAGGAATACCACAAATAAGAGAGTGACCAAGAATGAAGAGCCAGAACTTGGCATGGCTGCTATGAAGCCCAATGAGTTTATATGTTCTGAATATTAAACTCTTCTTGCTATCTTTGACTTCATATTTCTTCATCATTAACAGAGCTCATTGTTTGACTAGACCAATAATCTCATCACACAATTTGAGTTGAACAATCTAGGTTGAAATATTATGGCTATCATTCACCCAGCTCTGTATGTAAAGTAGCAGTGCCACACAGGATCAGAGGTAGCTTTCCACCTGCAAGCATTGGAAACTAATTTTAGAGGTGTGGTTTGTTTGTTTTTGTTTTTCCATGGCTCGGCATACTTATACTAAGGAGTCTATGGTATTTGTGCACCTAAATTAAGAGCAGACATCTCTAGTTATATAGTGAGAAATACTCAGCTCAGCACAAGTGCAATGAACACGGGAGGAGCTATAAAGAGGGACTGTATATGGAGGGATTAGAAGAAGTACAACATTCTGTCTTCATGTTATGAGGACATGGGAAACCAGCACACCTACCATAGCACACAGCCAACACTTCATCCAACGAGAACACCTCTGCTCAGTTTCTGCCCACTGGAGACACATAACTGTGGGGCTGTGCTTCTGAGTCATTCCCTGGCACAAACCCCTCCTCACTTGGCTGTGTGGCACATTCCTGTCTAACAACTGTGTATCTGCTTATGAAGAACAGCTGTGTTTCAGCTTTGCAAAGACTTTGCACTGCCTCAGTACTCTTGGGAGTACTGCGTCTTGAAGGAGGCAGGGCTTCTGTTAACACACATTGTCCCGGCAGAACAAAGAAGCTGCAGCACTGACAAAGACAAACCAAAGTCCTATAGAAAAGCAACGTGGCTAGAACTCTTGTCCACACAGCTGTATTCTAACCGTTTGCCTGCCATCAGTCCTCTGTATAATTCTTGGATCATTACTTCATCCTTGTGTGCTATTTAGGATGCAAATTCTTCAAGGCAAAGACCTACTTCAATTTTATATTGCACAATTCCTGGGGCTTGAGACCACTTTGGGTCTCCGGACCTTCTATAACAGAAGCAGTAATAGTATAGCTCCTTACGAAGCTTCACAGCTATATACCAAAAGAACATAAGTGTCTCATTTTGCAGCTACACGTTGATCATGCAATACAGATTTCTCTATTCAGAGAAAGTTGTATTTCTCATTTTACTGTAACTCGTAAGAGAATCAATTCACATATAATCCTCCTATATGTAATTTACAAATGCAGGTTAAAATATAGTGTTTTAGCAAATCATTTCTTCTTGCTCCCCGTGCAGCATGAAGAACAGTCCTAATATGTAATCTGTGCTTTGCAGTGAGCTATGATGGGACTCATTGCCACATGCTGTCTGCCTTCATTAATAACAATGGTCCTGTTGCTTCAGGCCTTAGGAAGCCTTGTGGATTTCATACATAAATTACTTAATGAAACCATATCGCTTTAAAAAACAAACTCTAGCAAACATACCACAGTAGTAATTAAAATGTATAAATTTCACCTTATGTTACAGGACAGGTCTCCAGAACTGCTTCATGCACTTAATGCTGTCTGGTCAATAAAGGCACCCAAGAGCTTCTGCAAGTGAACAAGCCCAAACTCTGATTTACTTCTGCCTACAAAACCCTTTCTTCTGTGTCACAAAGATCCATTAGACTTGATAAAATGGAATGTGACCTTTAAATTGTGGTTTTGGGTGTGCTCACAGAGAACATAGGAAGCGATCATCTTATTTATATTAAAAATGCGTGGCAGCCTTTGTTTTTGTGTACCTTCAACCTTCTGGTACTGATGGACAATTTTTTTTGTTGTAACAAGGAAATAAAAGGTGGGTGTGGGCTATCTTGCATATGCCTTGGGTGGGAAGAATGAATTATAAAATTTGTTGCATGCTACAACATAGCTATGCTGGAAATACTACAGTAGACCAACGCCCAGATGTTAGAGACAACCAACTATGTGAGCTTCAACATAAGAAAACAGGAAACTTAAAACAAAAAATGAGGCTAGAACACGGCCATAAAAAAATTTGAAATCTCAAGGAGCAGTAAAAACAAAATCCATGATGAGGACTGAGGAGCAGGATGGAAAGATTAGCTTTGCTTTTCATTCCATACTAGAAATCCCGATACAGTACCTCCCATTGACAAAGAACTGTTACCTTGCCAGGAGGGACTAACCTTTGTCATAACAAACATTGGTAGGTTACATTCTTCTCAGAGGTAAGAAGTATCATATAATGTTTGAATTCCTTTGGCTTTTTGAAAGAGCAAAGTGTGAACACAAAATTCCCAGAAGATGGTTGGTGTATTTTGAGGAACCTGGTTTGATCATAGCAGTCTTGGAATCACAAAGCTGAATTCACAAACCCTGAAAAGCTAATTGCAGGTTCTACCTCTTTTCTTTCTATTTCCCCATGAATTAACTGTGGAAGAATTAAAGTCACCAGATTTAAAAATTTCTTTTAAAATGAATGACCTTTCCATAAGGTGCGGCAACTTAAAACTCTTGCCTAAAATCTGCAGATGAGGAGAAAATGAAGAAAACTGGAATATCTCTGTAACATAACCTACAAAATGCAGCCGGTAAGTCTAGAGCAAAAATATTTTTATGCCAGATATATCTAATAGTCCAGATGTCCAGACAGGTCCCATGGCAGCTGTTTTATTGAGGAGGACTATAACAGATTTGAAAAATAGCCTACAATCAAATATATACATATGCAAACATATATACGTATATATATCAAACTACGTAATGTGAGATCAGATTCTGGGGTCTTCAGTCAGTTTTCATTCACGGAATACAATGTGAATGTGCATAAAAAGAGCTGTATAAGAATCTCACAGTACAACTTTTACCTTTCAATATTTAACCCAAACCCTTTTCAATTCAAAAGCCCCCTTAGTAGAACTGATCCACACTGCTTTGCCAGAACAAAGGCATTCTGCTAGAATGCTTGTGTTGGTCTACATTTTCCTTTCTTTCCATGAAATTGTTGTTTCTAAAAATAAACAGAAACCAGATTAAAATTAAAATTTGAGTTTCAGTATTGAAGCTGTAAACAGTTTAAAATATAATATAATTCCTTGTTTTAAGCAGAATTGCAGAATTGGTTTGTTTGTTTAAGTCAAAAGCACTGAACAAATGATCCATGGAGTCACACTAAATATATACTGTAACTCTGAAATGAGTACAGTCACAAAACAAAAACCTCCAAATTTCTGCACAGAAAATAATAGCTATCAATAAACAATAGTTTTGCTATGCAGCTCTGCTCACCAGCCAAGCAAGATATCTATATATACCTGTGTGTATTGAAGTACATACAAGGTATACAGGGATATACTCGGCTCCCCAGTCAAGCTTTCAATATACTAGGGATAGAGCATGTCCACACTTCTCCTGTCTCCAGGTTTCTCCTGGATATTCTTTTCCCATGGAAACTGAACATTTTGGATATTTGTCTTAGATTTCTAAATGCTTGGCAGTAACAACACCAAAGCTGTAGCTCCAACCCTGTTGCCAGACGTCTGGAAATGCAGACATGTAGACACCATGAGTTCACATCAATTCTACAGCAGGTGCACAAGGGGTCCAAACACACTCAGACAAAGCATGAACAAAAGGTCTGATTTTTAGGAAGCACTGGACACATTGATCATACTTGTGAGAGTTTATGCCTATCTGCTGGTATTGTAATAGGTTACTGTACACTTGGCAAGTAAGGGCACATGCTTTAATTCATTATGACACTTGTGTATGGCTTTATTTTTAAACCTACACCTTTACATATTCATCCCTTTTCCAATTTTTCATGAAACATGTTAATTATCTTCTTTTGAGAGATTTTGAACCAAATCTTCTAGCAGGCTCCAGCATTTTATACCTACTTTTGCAGATATAATAGATTACCATGTTCGATTTGTCTTTTGCAAATGCATGGATTTTTTCCTGGTGCCAGCTGAGTACGCATACAAAATGAAAAGAACAAAATTGTAAGCCAGGTGGAGAAATGTGGCTATCAAGCATAAGAAATGATCTCCACTTAATTTAAATTTGGAAATTAGGCTTGAGGCTGTAAATTCTATTTCATGCAAATACAGGTAGTATTTCCAGAAAAATTCTACTTGAGTTAGTCATCCAAAATTGATGCTGTACAAATGGGAGCTTCATAAAACATAGACTGGTATCTCGTGGAAATCAGTTGGAAGGAAGAAATCACCCTGTGCAAACAGAACAATATTCCACAGATTTTTAGGGGGGGAAAATGGAAACTAGGACTGAACAGACAGGACAGAACCTTAAACAAAGTCCCATATAACCAGGAATATATACATATATAATATGTACCATACTTTTTCATCTTGTGTCTTTTCATCTATTAATGCATGATGGGTGCACACATCAACAAAATGATGGACAGTGTGATCACTATTTAGATTCTTTTTAGCCTGGTCAATACAGTGTATCAGCTATAAGCATACCAGCTCCTCATATTGGATGGGATGAGGAGAGAACAAAGTCAGAGAACTCTTGAACTGAAATAGCCCCAGCTCACCAGCCCACATAGCACAAAGTATGAGACAGGATGTGCAGTTAGACTAAAAGTTAAACTTGCCCAGCAGAAGCCAGAGACACAATGCAATTTATTTTACTAGGGCATCCTTTTCTACCCCAAGTTTTACACAATGATTCACACAGGTTCAGTATCTAAATGACACTTGCAGAGAAGTCTTCTCTAGGTAATGTCAGAGACAGGAAGGGGCAAGGTTCCAAATGAGTAAAACAATACAAGAGAAAAATCTTCTGTGAAGCTAGCAAACACCTCTCTGTGCATGAAGGAAGCGAGGAATCAAAGAAGAAAATGGAGGAATTCAGAGAACAGAATAGAGACATCACCTGTCAGAAGTTTTGAAAGCAAGGAATGAAGTTCCAAGCTTAATCGAGATATTTTAAGGTAGGCATAGGAAGATAGGTCCACTGTGACTGAGCTCTCTGAAGTGAGAAAGCATGCTGCCAACCACATTTGGGGCAGATGATGCTAAGAATGTAGAAGGAACATTGCTGATTGAATTACAGTATATTCAAATGAAGAGGCCAAGCTATATTTGAATCACCACATGTTACAGAGACTGTAACAGACAAACTTATGTTCAGGAAGGAGCTTTGAGGAAAATGTATTTCTGCATCCTGCTGCAATGCACCTTTCTTGGGAGGTAAGGTCTCATAAAAGGTCACAGGAAAGTCTAAATGCCAAAACCCATGCAGAATATAGTAAAAGGAAATCTACTACCCACAAATCAGAAGCAATATCCTCTTTAAACTGGGAACTTCCTGGACTTGTTCTTGGCCTGATTTACATCCCACAAAATTCTATGTGCTGCATAGGTTTAAAAATACATAAACATGAGTTGTATATGACTTATTTCCATTATTTTAAAAGTGTTGATTTTTTTCCAGTTTCCTGATCCAATAGATAGCACAAATGGCACAATTTGTGCTAGCTCTACTAGATCTAGAATACTTTCCTTACTCCAGGAACAATTTCCTTTCTTTTACAGCCTGAGATGCTGATCTAGCAATAATTATAGCTACACAAATTTATGGGTGTGAATAATCCCATTGATGTCAATATAGTTGATCAAATGTGTAAATTTAAGCATGTGCATTGCCAGGAGTAGAGACTGGGTTGCAATCAAAGAAAATTAATCATTATTTAATACTTAAGTTTCTGATCAATATTTTAATACGATGTCATGGTTCCAGAAAGCAGAGATTCTTATCTGATACTTAGGAATATTAACTAGTGCTAATTTATACTACTTGGAAAACTAGTCAAGAAGTTTGATCAAATAGCAATCTTTATGTTAAGTCTGCTGTATTTTGGCTCTAGCACTCCTAAATTCACAGTAGAATCTCAGTGATTTCCTAAGTAGAATACAAGGCACACAAGCAATTATGTTCATTGTTGATGACAATGCCTGATTATTTAAAATAAATTTTGAAAATTGAAAAATTTCTTCCTTGATATTTCTGTTGTCCAGAAGAATGTAAAATAAGACAATACAGATCACTAGATCAGTCATTCAAAGTCTGTCATTCTCTCAGCATCTAATTGCCAAGGGCATCACAGGAAACAAGTACTCATTCTTCCTACTAACCATTCAGAACCCAGTTTGACTGACCCCTGAATCATACAATTTTTTTCACCATTATTTTCATGCCAGCACAAAACACCAGATATCAGCAAAGAAACGCTTCTGACAAGAAAATAAAGAATGATGCAGAGTAGGGAGTAGCAGGGGGTGTTATACTGGGCCTATTCAGAGCCTGGTGAGCAATCATTTTGTGTTAGCAACATGAAAAACTGTTAAAGGTCAGGTTGATCGTCAAATGTCAGTTATACTAATTTCATTGGACTGGTTCCTGAGGTTCCTGACTCACTTTTTATTCCAACAAAACCAAAGTCCCACAAGGGAGGAAGGATTTGTTTGCAGCATAGATGTTGGACTGGGAATGAAAAACTGGTTTCAGCTCACTCTTTCACGAACAGAATTCCTTTCTTGTTTTAGGAGAATCACTTTACCTCCCTTGCCACAGATGTCCATCTACAGACAGCAACACAAATCTGTTTTCTTAGTTCTTGGTAGGTGCCTGTGCTCAGCACAGGACAGCTCAAGCACAGTCAGGCTTGACCCTCACTGGAGCCTGACAATGTAAACCAGTATAAAAAGTACTAATATCTATGGTGAAGTTATTCACACAGGAGGCATACTAACGAAGTACCACTGCCTTGGCATCTGCTACTGCCATTGGCAGAGACTGGATACTGGGATTGATGGGCATTTGAGCTGACACAGTACAGCTGTTGCTATGCTCTTGTGTTTCTACAAGGTCTTAAAAACATATGTTTTATTTTTGGTTTTAAGTATTCATCTTTGACCTAACAATGCACTGAATAAATTGTATAAATAGATGGCTTACCTTCCAGTGGGTATACAGAGACCTGAAGACTTTCGTGTCCTCTATAAATTGTTTCCAAATTAACCACTTAATTAACTACAACCACAGTGAGAAAACAGAAATAGTCAAAAAAAAAAAAAAATCTGGTCTGTAAAAGGTGATGGGGTGATGGTGAATTATGGGAAATACCACTTTCAATCAAGAAAGCATATGAAAATCCTGAATCTGATTTTCCTAATTTTATTAAAGCCACTGGAACTGTATGTTTTAAATGAGATCATTACTAGAATCAGGTCCTAATTTTTAATGGAAAATCATCCAGTGTGTGCCTTTATTGCCCCTAACTAAGGTTTGTAAGTGACCTAAGTTTATAAAACTCACAGTATTTTAAGTTTCATGGTTGAATACTTCCTTTAAGTTCTTTCATACAGCAAACCTGGACAGAATAAAAAATGTACAACAAAAGCTGTGACACCACTACCTGAAGAGGGAAAACATCCATCTACAGTTAAAGAAATCCAAAACAGTCCCATCATCACTAACTGGTCGATAGCCTCCTTTAGTGAAATTATTGTTATTGTGTTTCCCATGGAAAAATCAAAGTAAGAAACAGATGTCTCTTTCTTTTCTGTAAATTCAAACCCAACTGAAGTGACAGATGAATAGCAGTAAAGGAGCTATTCTGAGAACTCTCACATACAATGTATAGAAACCACTTCCTTCATTTGCAGGTGTTTGGATTGCTTTCTCATGTGGATTATGACCGATAATTGTGCCACTGGGAAAAACAAAAAATAAAGCAAAGCACATAACTCTCACCCACCTCAAAATACATTTATAAAGCTAAGAAAAACTTTTTTTACAGATGTCTCCAATGAAATTCTTGGAATTTTGTCACTGTTACATCAATAAATTTAGCACATATCTACCACCAATCATTCTGGAAAAGGAAATTTTTAGCAAAAGCCAACTCTAAGAAGTTGCAATATCATCACTGTGTACTTCAATACTGCATCTCCATATTTTGTACAATAGTGCTTCCTTTCTGCATTTTCTTGTACTTGAGCTATAACAATAAAATGTGAGTATTTTACAGGGCAGTCAGCAGGGGCCCTGATCATTGATGTCAGAGTCAAGTTGCTTAGCCCAAAGTGAATGAGAGAACCAAGGAAAATATTGGTGGGGATTTGCTACCTTACTCATAAATTCATTAAGAAAATGTGTGAGAAAACAACAACAACAACAAAAGTTTAAGAGGTAAAGAAACTATATATCCTCCTATAATTGTGTGCCTCCTCAAAGAAAGGGCCCTTTGAAAAGAAAGAAATAAGTAACCCCAGGAGCAAGCTTTTTTTTTTTCTGTTTTTGTAGATATTCTAAGCACATATGATTAAGAGTTTGTTGTCCCCAAAATCCTTGTTTGTATAGTAGATTAAAAGCATCCAGATGTCACCAAAAATATCTGCCCTGTTCTGTAGTCTGTACTGTACGTCACTCTTTCATATGCTGCTGAGTTTGACATTGATTCAACAAACCAGCAACAGATGGTTGAATTCTATACTTCCAGTATGTTAGTTTAATTCCTTTTTTAGGAGATATTGGGGCAATTCTTCTCTGCATTTTATTTAGGCTAGAAAGTACATTCATTCACTGCAGAAATATTTAAAATACAGAGGATGGGAGAGATTTGTATTGAGATTTTTTTTAAATCTCAGAATTTTATAGTTTTTCTTTTTATTTATGCCTAGAAGCCAAAATTCATTACAGCACTACCCTTCCCGGGACTAGATTTTATTTTTGGAGTGTAAAGCAACCTGCAAATTTATGGGTGCTATATAAATAAATAATCCAGTATTATTTTTGTAACTCCTAAGCATGTTGGCTTTTTCAAGTCCACATGATGAATCTGGACTTGGGCCCAGGGATTTTGGAACAACTTACATTATTGTTGCATTAGTACAAGGCAATACTATGGGTACAAATACACTGAAAACTCAAAAATTCCTTGAGCAAAGGGGTGGCTGGGGTATTTTCCACAGATGTAAATATCTCTTCCCTGAACATGCTTTGGCCTTAATTAATTAATTAATTAATTAATCTACTTCCAGTTGTCAAAGGATTTTAGGATATCACAAGACTTCTTGGTTTAAGTCAAATCAGCCCCCTCTGCAGAAGATTGGTATGACTTTGATTTTGTTTTTTGTTAGAGCTCTGGGAGGCAGTAATCTGATGTTTTTTCAGAGAAGGATTTAACAAGTTCAGCATTAAGGTTCTTAACTGAAAACACTGCCAAAATTGTGATCTACCCAGCCCTTTTTGTTCCAATTTGAAGGAAGAGACAAATCTGTTGTTTTTTTTTTTCTAACAGGATCTTCATCCCACAGAATCTTCTTCATGCTGTTTGCACAGTTCAGTCTTTGTTCAACTTATTAATTAAAGTTTCTCGTAATGGAGGGTCACATATTCATGTGATCTTGCTTCATTAGCATTCAGCAGAGTTACTCCAGAAAATAGTTTAGCCCATGAACTTTTAATTAGCCTCCTAACAAAAGACCCCCTTTTCCATGCATATGTTCATCTCTAACAGAACATAATATGGAATTACCTTAACCTAATACGTATTCTTCACAACGGCACCCTCTTTGTAGTACATTAACTGCTGTTGGAAAAGATTTGAGATGGAGAAGAGGTAGCTCATGCAGATCCAACACGATTAAGAGGCAAAAGACAGGCTTTCAAAACAAAACGTATAGAGCTCATCCAAAACCTGGAGGAAGTACTACTGTTGCAGAAGAGAGGGTGAACGCTAATGGGGGAGAAAAACAGCATTTCATGGCAAATTTGAATATCTCCAAAACCCCACAAATGGTTATAAGAATTTTAAATAAAGAAGTGTTAACAAGAGATCAAGATTTTGGAACCCTCAGTCCTTTCAATACCAGCTGTGACTCATACATCTCTGTTGGTTACTTTCAGTGAGGCTGCTTCCATTACCTTCATTGCATTGAAGCCATCAAATCCTGTTCTTGTTCTGTGACCTTAGAGATTTCCCTATGAACCATTCCAGAACAATTTAACCATTTAATAGCAAATCTTCTGGAATGATCCATATTGGCACCAATGGACTTTGAAGCAAGAATTTGAAGTAAGAATTTAAGTTTCTGTCCTTCATTAATTTCACCAATGAAAAGGAAAACCTCACTTCACAGAGCTATTCAGGGACTAACTAAATTAACACTGATGCCAACTTTGCCTAGCAAATGCTGAGAACCTGATTCTTTCACAACTTGCAACTGTATAAATCAGTGCTAGATACAATAAAGCTTCAGTGATATTAAAATCTTCCTGGTGCTTTTACAATAACCATTACCTAAGCAATGATATGTGAAAAAGTAAATAAGAGATAGTGACTAGCACTGTAAGAGACTTTTCAAGTCCCCTTCCTCACTGAAAATACAAACCGCTGAGTTTATTTTACTTATTCGAATATTTCTCTTCCAGAGTACACAGCTGAAGGACCAGGATTTCTTTCTGCTGAGATATGAATTTCTCACAAATTAATTTACTCCTTAGCAATGTTCTCTGACCAAATTAGAAGACTTGCCAAGTTTTCACTGGCAGGTAATACTGTTAAGTACGGTAAGCCAATATTCCTGTGCAAGGTTACTATCATAACATGCTTTTCTAAAATGTTTGCCAGTTCCTTGCTACAACTCTACCCAGTTATTTTAAGGAAAAACATATATCAGCATTTTTGTAACAGTAGAAATTTGGGCTCAACAGACATTCAGGATTTAATCCTACAAATTTTACTCGCAGTAATATTCTTATTGGCTTCAAAGAGAATGCTTATATGAATAAGTCCCAGTGAGCTGAGAATCATAGCACTTTACACTTTCTCAATTTGAGTGTTTGGAAGTTCTAGGATTCAAATCCCCATTTTGCCACTGGTTGCCTCTGGGACTGAAATACATCTTAAAACCAGCTAGACTACTTAACCAGGGATTAAGGGATGGAAGTTCTTCTCTTAAAAAGTGGAAAGTTCAAAGATGGAAGTTTTTCTCTTGTTCCACCTAAAAGTCAATGCCCACTGTGCAGATTCCCTCTACAATCAAAGAGCAGAAATAAGGACATCTGGAGAAAGATTCATCACAGATATGGTATCTCTGACAAAAGTCCCAGTGATGCTTTAAAATATCCCTGTTCCCAGCTCCCTGCCCTTGACCTTTTAGGAAACCATTCTGAAAGTACAGACAGCACCTCACTCATCTCTCTTCAAAATCTGGTGTATCAGCTTAAAATATGGAGTGAGGTGATTTTGCTTTTCCAGTCCAATTTCAACCTCATAACCTCAGGCTACAGAACAGAAAGAGAGCTGGGAGATTAATGTCCAAAACTGCCCTAGTGAGAGTCACTAAAAAACTCAGAATGAAAACTAGAAAACTAGTCACTCTTGCTGAGAGCATATACATTTCTGTGCTTCATTTGTAGAGGTATAAAACAGAGGTGACAGGTACTCTTTGTCTCACAGGAGTGGTATAAATATAAAAGGATTGAAGAGGGTGAGGTGCTATATATTAGAGTAATGACAACTGTAGGAGCATCACAATCCTTAGTTTTTCCAGTAAGAATAATATTATTGGCAAATAAAAAATATTTTTCTTTATTAAAGATTTCAGAAGAAAATGCATAAAGTATTAAGATTTTTTCTAAGCACTTCTAGCTGAAAAAAAGAGAATTCCAACTAGCCATGGTCATCAAAACAGTTTTACACTAAGGGATATCTTTGGCTCATGTGCTAGCACCAGTCAGGTACAAACAGTATCTCAGGCAAAGTGGACTGCTTTCTGGAGAACATACCTGATCCTGAAAAGATGTTGAAGTGGTTTTCTTGTATGCTATGCCCACAAGCAGCAGGAGCATCCATCATAATGCAGTTCCAAAAACGTGGATTATAAAATATCTATGAGAGACTTACCTGAATGTAGCTTTAACCCTAGCAGTTTAATAAATGGTTAGAAAAGATCATTTCATTGTAAACTCTTTACTGAAAATATATAGACCAATTATGATAAACATATGTTTAAAGTAATCCTTTAAAGTAATTGCTTTTGTAATGGGTATTGTAGAGTCTCTGTGCTATATATTCTATTAGAACTAAGCACAAAACTTATATTTGCTAGTGCATGTTATCCCTTGCTTACTGGTATATCAACTTTTTCGTATACCAGTAATATACCTTTGATTGAAGAACCACGCTTAAAATATCTACATTATTTTTAACGCTTCAGTGGATCCCAGTGTCCTCATTTCTGATCAGGGCTTCATTCAACTAGCTTCTTCACAAACACAGAGATGCAGTCCACAGTGTGTGGTTAACAGGAAGAAGAATGTGCAATTTGCAGATACTTGCAGTGTTCTCAGTTCTACTGTGCTCACCTGCCCCTAACCCAAGAATCATTAGAAGGCAACTCATTTAAATTCATTTTCTTTTCAAAAATAGCTTGTCAAATTACTACATGTTCTCTGGAACTACCTCTGGCCAAATATAGTACAAGTCCATAAAGTTTAGCCTGTTTATTTTTTCAAGGTTTAAAAAATAAGTGCTTCACTTATCTTCTGGTTTATTGAGTATCTCAAGACATCACATGGCCTGTAAATCACAGATCAACTCTGAATAGCTTGATATTACAAATAAAATAATTCTCTACTCTTATAAAACAGTCCTAAAACATTTTAAGAAAGCAAAAACAACATAACACATTGCCTGGAGACCCCCATCTAAACCACTGTCTCCAAATAATTTCAATTTCTAGACAACACATTTTCAATCACTACAGTAACTCTCAGGCTGCATTCATCTGTTCCAGAAATTCTTGTACTCACTTTCAGTTCAAAGCTCAAATTCCCTGTTTTTTGTGTATTCAGTGTTGCTTCTGGCTCAGTGTCATACAGTCGTACTCAAAAGTAGAGTCAGATGGGAAAAACAACTCAGTAATTAACCAGCGATTTGTAGAAGAGGTAAAATATCTTCATAGTAGGGGTATAATGGAATCATTACTGAAAGCTGCCTAAAAGCACTACATGAAAACAGAGAGAAAGATGTTTGACCTCAACCATACCAATTGCACAAATAAAGCCTTAATAATAGCTTGCAATCACACTTGGCTGGGCATTATTTCCCAGACACGCAAGGTCTGCATTACAGGGCCAGAAGCAATGACTCACTCTGCCAGCTGCTGTGAAGGCACAGGGCAGCTTGTTATTCTGTCATAAGTTGTTTTGTGCATGCTGTAAAAGCTTCTATACATCTGATCCCTCAAGAAAACATTCTGTCTCTGTAAGCAAAAAGGTAGATAGTTTTCCCATTTCTGAAACATCATTTGAAGTTATTTTTTAAGGTGGAAAAAATATCTTTTATTCAAAGAAAAAAGAGTACTCAAAGGTCTTCTCTTCTTAAAGACATGACCAAAAAAAAAAAAAAACAAACTGGGCAGGGGGTGGGGGACTGAACACTTTACACCCAGTGGCAATATAAATGCATACATTCCGTACTGTGTGCATCTGCATCCATCAGCACTGCAGGCTGTGTATCACTGTGCAGTTCTGAACTTTAAAAGAAGCACACGATGCTAAAAGCCTTTAGGTCTTTTCTATACCAGCTCTTGCCTAGAACATCAGCTGTTAAATTTTCACAAGTTGAAAGTGGAAATTGGAAAACCAGCCTTCCATTATATCTTTTTGAGAGGTATGATACTGGTCACAATTTTAGCAAAAGGCAGAACTTTATCTGCAATGCCTCTTCGAAGTTCGGAAATGAGCAATCATAATTTTGCAATTGTTTTAAACATTACACAACTTCTCCGAACATCTTAATTTTTCACAGTTTGTCTGTGCTTCTCATAGATTGGCTTACCTTAGGCAATTTCTAGGATTCCTTGTTTCTGAACTGCCTGAAGATCAGCCTCTCTTTTGACATGATGACATTGCTGAGTCTGATCCTGGATAGCACCCAGACTTTTAGAGGAGCAGTCTATGTTGGAAATATTTTGCAATAGCTTCTTAAACATTCAGAGGGAAATTGGCAATATATCATGTTGCAAAGTTTAAGATAAGGGTCTTAGTTTTTCTGACAAGTATCATCTGGCCCTTCAGTCTGCTCCTTTCAGTAAGCAAGTAAGGCAGCACTCAATCTCTTCAGAAAAGCTACTGCTGTTTTCAGTAGTTTTCAAGATTTCTGATTTTCCACTGACATTCTCTTCAGATCACATACTACATTCACAGCTCTTCAATATCTTAGGAAAATTGTGTGAGATCTAGTGCAGTTCAAAAGCATGTACTTGTACATGTCTCTCTAAAGAGGTAAAATCTTCTTGCTTGAGGGTATGAGCTAGCCACTATATGCCCAAGGTTAGGAAAGATTGTCCCTTTAGGGCATACAAATCCAGGATTGTCTGCTGTACAATTTCCTTTTAACATTTTCATTTTGGGACTGACCACTGTCAGAAGTATGTTTTGGACTAGCTGGCCCATAGTCATTCCAATGTAATGGCACACTTCTAATCTTAGCTTTATAACTGGTTTATTTGTAGTTTTATCAGATGTGCTGTCCTCTCATGCTATAATGAACTTCAAAACTTTTAGCTTCCACAAGAAAAGTAAGTTTGTTCTCTGGGGTTAGCAACTGAGGTTTGGGCATCATCTAACACCAGTTTCTCCAGTGCCACATAAAATAACATGCTACAGATGAGTAATATCTGAGCTTTGAAGCTTAAGTTTCTGGTTACCTTCTTCAGAACTAGGGTACTTGAAGAAATAATTTTGCAGATTTTGGCAAAAGTAGTATGATTGTTCCACTCTGGAGCTTAGTGCATTTTCTATTTATCATCTTGAGACTGAAGATGCAGAGGAAGCAAGTTGCGGAGGGGCAGTTCTCACATAAAAGGACTATTGTAGCATTGCAAAATTACATGTGACCCAATTCTGAGTACAAAGCATCAGGAAAGTGAAAAGATGTCTGAGATGGCAAATTCACAACCAGAAAACTTCAGACGTTTTCCTGAAACCTAAAAAAAAAAAAAAAAAACAAAACAAAAAAACAGAATGAGTGAGAGGAAAAGACACTGAATGAAATTACCCTGAAACTGTTTATGATTAAATCCTAGCAACAAAGCATTGAGGTACACCTTCAGTTAAACTAGGAATATGTGTAGAAGAATGCCATCTTAGTTGTTCACAACAGCTGAATGCCTAAATCAATACATACAATTGAGTTCATGTAATAACATTTATCATGCTTGTTATTTATGTCAACAGTTAGACATGATCTGTTCTGATCTAGTCTTATCTGTTCTTATTCTGGCATGATGCAGACTAGTACAAATCACATTTCTTTGCAACACTGCTAGAACATGAAAATCCAGTACTAATTATGCAACTATAAATAAATACTGTGAATGGAACAATTAGAACTACATATCCCTAAGCTTCTCCACATCAAAAATATGGTAGATATCTGTTTGTATTTGAACACACAATAAAAGCAAATCCTTGAGAAGTCACAGATTTTGCAAGTCTCTCCATTTGCAGCTACATAAAATTTCAGACTGTAATGTTTGTTGTGTGTTTAAACCTGATACAGATGCACCTGGAAACAAGAAGACAGCTGAGGCACATATAACTGCTCCCCTGCGCCTGACCTCAGTAGTAGCTTTGCTGGAGTAATGTGAAACATTTCAACATATGAGCCAGTTTGTGTGTGAAGATGTCTTCATGTCATGGCTTTCAGGTAAGTTTCTCTTTAAGATTTTAAATAATTTTAAAAGGCTTTCAGATGTTGCCCCATTGCATACCTATCCAAACATTTAACGCTTTTGTAGTGACCTGTAGAACCTAAGGTAATAAAGTAGAAGGGTTAAGAAGAAAGAATAATAAAAATATATTTACAATTATTAGTTTTTTATGTCACATAAAGAGTGTTTTATCTATAATACAACATACATATATTTCTCTAATGGTACCCAGTTTGCACCTCACTTAGTAGCACAATATAGTTCTATAATTTAACACAGATATCAGAAAAGATACACATAAATCTGAGTCATAAACACTCCCCCAAATGCAACACCATAAAGAATCTTATGACATCAAAATTACAATGTAGTGGGCAGTACTTTGTGGTCTCTGTGGTGCCTGCAAAGAAAACCACAAAGCTTGTAACATTTGTAGTCTCTCATTCATTCAGACACTGGTTCATTCAGGTCTCCCTCACTCACCCACATCGCTGACCAGCTGCTAAGAAGCTTGCCATGTGATGAGATAGGGCCTTATAACAGGCCAAGTTCCTTTCAAAGCTTTACAGAGAAATAGACCGCTACTACTTGCACCAACACTGGCAGAAGTGCAGGTGTGAGTGTTATCAGGGATGTAGTCATTCCTATTATTTACAAACAGGACAAACTTTTTGTTGAACCTCTTTCCAAACCCATGTTTTTACCTTTTTCACAGAATCACAGAATTTCTAGGTTGGAAGAGACCTCAAGATCATCGAGTCCAATCTCTAACCTAACACTAACAGTCCCCACTAAACCATATCCCTAAGCTCTACATCTAAACGTCTTTTGAAGACTTCCGGGGATGGTGACTCCACCACCTCCCTGGGCAGCCTGTTCCAGTGCTTAACAACCCTTTCAGTAAAGAAGTTCTTCCTAACATCTAACCTAAAACTCCCCTGGCGCAACTTTAGCCCATTCCCCCTCGTCCTGTCACCAGGCACGTGGGAGAACAGGCCAACCCCCACCTCTCTACAGCCTCCTTTAAGGTATCTGTAGAGAGCGATAAGGTCGCCCCTGAGCCTCCTCTTCTCCAGGCTGAACAAGCCCAGCTCCTTCAGCCGCTCCTCGTAGGACTTGTTCTCCAGGCCCCTCACCAGCTTCGTTGCCCTTCTTTGGACCTGCTCAAGCACCTCGATGTCCTTCTTGTAGCGAGGGGCCACTCTGTTTTGCCCTCTGTTGTATTATTGCCTGCCATATCTCCTGCCAGATTGTCCCCACAAATGAGGGAAAATTTCCTCATTGCACACCAAACTACATACTAACATGAAAGGAGATATACTCCCTCTAACTGCTAAAATTCACTAGCCTGAACATTTGCAATTTAAGATAATTCTGCTGTGCCTTACACTAGCAATGCAAAAAAACGGCAGTTTTATGCCAATGAAATCACAATAGATAGTCAAAATCATTTTGCAGGAACTTTTTCTCTGATTCATCAGAAATAATTCTCTATCCTACACATATTTTGATTTCAAGCATAGATTACAGTTAGTATTTCATACACTATGGTGTCTACTCTGAGATCTTTAGATCAGAAACACAGGAAGCTTTTAGTCAATGAAAAAAGGAATGTACACAAATGCAAGTGTAGAAATGTATGGTATTATGTCTCTCAGTTCTCCAGGTGACCTTGCTCTTCTCTACATTAAATCTAGAAAGTTCAAAATAGCTGCAGGTGGGCTAAATATTTTTGTATACATCTTGTAGGTTTAGAAGTATTTGCTTCCCTTTACTTTGATTTCAGAAAAGTTGAAATTTTTAGGCATTCTTTTCTTGTCTTTTACTGATGAAACACTTCTGTGGCTGCCTTGCTGCTTCCAGCAATATTGTTTTTTTTCTTCTTTTGTTTTGTCTCCTTCTCAAATGTGCTGTCCTTTGCCACACTGTTTATTGTTTCATAATTTTAAGATGAATTCATGGAACTGAAAACAAAGTGATTCATATGCAGGATCTTCCCAAGGTCAAAGCTAAAACCAACTATAACCAAGAGTATGATTTTTCAGGGCCCACATGCTGGTAACGATGTCTCACCAGTCAGAAGCAGGGAGCAACGCAAGCTTTTCGACTTCACACCAATGTTGAAGGTTACTTCAAAAGTTCCTAATTCAGAATTTCCAACAAAAAGTCTGCCAAATCTAAGCATAATATTTCTGTTCAGAACCAGTTTCTGGTGTGCTAACTCAAGCTGACTGGCACAGTAGCCCTCAAAAAGGCCAGTGGAACACGGTGGAACAAATCCCGAAGGCGGCATGCAGCATGACTAACCCCATCAGGCTATATCTGTGTTGCATTAGGAGCAGAGGAGCAGAATGGGAGCTGGATTTCCCAAGCCCTGAAATTTCTGTATATGAGAATTTTCTTGTGTAATCTGTTGCTATTCTAGCAACAGGACTTTCTGTTTCCACTTGTCTTTGAAAAGAACAAAACCAACAAAACAAAGCAAAGCCAGTATTTATGCCAGTGACCTGACTGGATCTCTCACATCCCAGATAAGCACATTAAATGGGTACATTTTTTACTATTGGAAAAATATATTTCAAATTACCTTGTGCACATTTATCTTAGCAGAATAAAGCAGAAAGGAAATCAATACAATTAGGCAAACATTATTGTCAACTGATTTTCTACATCACTTGGATTCAGGTAAAACTAGAACAAGAAGTAAAAATTACTCTCAACTGCTTTGAGAAGAATGAATATTAGGGAAGAAGGGGGAAGGAATTTAAAACTCCAAAATAAAAATAAACTCTAATCCAATACACACTACAGCTAAAATTTGATCAGCTGTTGAGGATTTCTATGAAACAGAGAAGTATCTTTATTCTAAAGATTATCCTGTTCTTTTCCTGCAGACAGCCCTCTTCAAGGCATTTTCTTCACACAAAAATGCCTTGTATTGATAATGAAATTCAGTGACAAACCTATGGGTTCTCCAAAGACAGATTGCACCTTTTGGTGAATTATTGTGTCTCCTAAAATGTGAACACAGACCATTTTGCTCAACAATTCAAACAGATGTCAGGAACATGGTAGGTTTATGCATACTATTTCTTTTGCATAACACAGACTTCAGTAACATGCAGAAGTATCTCTTTTTAAAATGGACTTTTTATTAATTTTTCCAAGATTCAACACCATAATTCAAGTAATATAAAAGACACAAAGCTCTGAAATCACACAAAGAACTCCAATAAGCTGCTATTACGCCTTGAAATTTATGAGATTCATATAAAGCTCTTTGTATTACAGAAACAATTTTACCAAGATTGCATACAAAGTTTGATACTTAAGTCTGACTGTGTTCCATTATTCTCTGTTAGAAAGCACTGCTTGGGTATTTTTCTTCAGCATTAAAACAAATTTGACAGAATTCAGTGATGCATAGAGTCAAACAATCATCCTTTTACCTTCAAAGAATCTTCAATCTGACCCCTAAATCTACACTTCTGACAAGGGAAGTGAAAGGGTAGAACATAGCCTGGTGGTGACAATGAAAGGAAATTGATTGTTAATATGAAATAGGTCACCTTTATGACTATGTGTCAACTGCAAGCGAGTGATAAATGCCTAGAAGCAATGTTTTGCCCTACAGATGTATGAGTGATACATGAAAATTTTCAATCAGAAGCTGCTTGCTTAAAAGCAAAAGAACATAATGAAGAGGAAGTGGTATCTGACCTTTAGAGGGGAGAAAAATGCAGAGGGGTTGTGTAGCTGACTGATACTTTTGTAAAAACTAAAATTAAAAGTTCAAGCTGTACTAGTCATACTGGGACGTGTTCTTTTTCTTTTACAAATCACTATTTTACCTGTCATGTCCAAGAAAACATTAGTCAATATGCCAGGAAGGGTAGAGAGAGTCAGAATAACACCTTCGGACTCTGTAAGTATAGACATTTCTTTATTCTTACACTTTTTTTTTTCTTTTTTTTTTTTTTTTATGACAGTGCATGCATCACATGCTGTCTGTATAAATAATAAACAAAGGTAAATCTATCTATTTACTTTTTCTCACACTTTGCCCATCTTAACTAACTACATCCTATACTTGGTAGGATGTGGATGTCTCCTGTTGTCTGCCTACAGAGCAAACACAACAGTTTCCTCCTATGGGCTGCTGGGAGAGAGAGGTGGAGCATTTCTCTGAAGCTGGGAGATGCTCAAGGAAGGAAAGGCAGGGAGCACGGTGAAGTGAGTTCCTACTAAACCAGGCTCTCTATTGCCCTCAAACTGGATGGTCTCTTCTTCTATGGGACTTAAATTATACCAGTTGTCAAGAACAAAAAAAAAAAAAAAAAAAAAGTCTACAGATTAGTAGCTCAGAATTAATCAGCTGCAATCAGCCTCCTGTCATTCTACTCCCACAATATTGAAAGCCCTTTCAAAGAATCAGTGCCTTGGAGCTCTGGATAATCATCATTTAATATCTGAAACCACCATTCAGAAGATAGGTATCTATCAACATGTCACTTTACATACTAATAAAACAATTCTTCTATTGTACCTGAACTTAAGAATCTCAAGGTGTCTCGGAAACAGTAAGCCTTTAGATTCTCATGGGATTCTTGTGATTTCAAAATGAAGAGTTGATTTCTGGGCCTCAGTGGTTGCCTGACTTCTGGAAGGAATTCAGTTCTGACCAGTGAAAATTAAATCTCTTTAAAGTATATTTAGTATAATGCTTAAAATTTGAAACATGAAAAGCAGTCATTTACCTTTAAATTTTAGCCCTGGTCTGTCAGTAGTTACTAACACTGTCTGCTGGATCATATTAGACATCGAGCTTCCAGAGAACACAATATATATCACATGCAAACAGAATTTGTAAAATGTTTTATGCTACTTGATCATAACCTCAAAAAAAAAAAAAAAAAAAAGTATTGATTAAATTCAACATATAAAGAAAAAAATGCTAATGACATTAGCATGACATAATCTTTTTTCTGTCCAGAATGACTTTTGTACATTTTTTGTATTCTAAAATACAGGATTAACTGCATCTGTTGGATCAATACCATAAAGTAGCAATACTGTCTTCCATAAACACCCAGTCAGTTTTATGAACCAGGTTATTAGTAGTTAAATATTTAAAGATGTTTGCCCTTTGGATCTCACTTTGATGCTTGCAGCCAGAAAATACTGTCTTCCAAACCCACTTCCAAGCTCCTCAGTGTGGGAGGAAGATTTTGAACCAGTTCAAGAGCAAAAGTAATTTTCCATCCTTCTAGACATAAAAAGAAAAACAAGAATGTATTCAAAAACAATACTGTACATTTTGGCTCATTAGAGATTGTTTTCAAGGAATGATGCAGAATGAACCACATGACAACAGGCACAACAAAGTTGAAAGGACATAAAGTTAGGCGTAAGGGTTTGGTTATTGCATACAAGAGTCAAAAATACACAAATAGCACAGCACAAGAGTGAATCAGCCAGCTGTGCTTCCTTTCGTAGTGTCATTTTTTGCTTCATGACTTTCTCTTTCCTCTGCAGTGTTTGGCACCCTGTCTTTCTCTGTGTTTTAAGTGCATTATGTTTCTTCATCTTCCCCACAATTTGGTTTTTTTTTCCCCTCTTCCTCTCTCCTCCGTTTTGGATGTTTAAAAATAAATGTGAATTAAGAAGGATGTCTTCCCCTGCCAGAGACCATCTGCTGTAAGATACCCCTTGAAAAACTATTTCAATGAAATTAAAGTCCTTATGGACTGGATATCCACAAACAGGGAGAGCATAGGCAGCAGCAGAAACAGAGCTGTTTTTCAAGAGGATTCAGGAGCTGATCCAAGAGTCCCAGCTATGTCTGTGGGAGGTAGAAGGTTGATGGTAGCACTGTTACATGGGTCACCTGGCCCTTTCATCCAAACTAGGGGCAATGCAGCAGTGCCCAAGGAACAGTGTCTATAACCTTGAAGTAGGATCGGTTCCCTGCAACTGTGCCCGTTTCCCCATGGTGCTGTTCAACACTTCAGGCTGTGCACTCAAGTACAGCAGTTTGTTTCAACCAACCAACAGTTACACTGCACCCAAATTTTAATAGACTTAAGTCCTGCCTGATTTCCTATCATAATAACTGAGGAACAAACTTGTTCAGCGAGCACCTGACAGCTGAGGAGGACAAGGCTGGTGGAATTCACAAAGTCAGAAGTACAAATGTTAGCCAGAACCTCCAGACAGCCTCCCAGAGCCACCAAGCATAGGTCCTATCCCCATAAACAAGGACATGTTTATCTAGTTTGTAGTCCTCATGATTGGTACCTAGCTACATCACACAGGAAGCAAACCAATCTGGTCATACATTGCACTAACCGTATTCATAAATTAAATAATAAACACACATCCCAACAGACTTTCATTGTCTTCAAAACACACTGCACTATATTTTAATGAAAAAAAATATGCATGCAATTAGATGTTTACAATGATTTCACAGGCAAAAATGTAGTGTGACGCACAGTCATCTCACTGGCTAGTGGTAACGAGCTTGTCGCCATAACAAATCAGCAAATCTGTAACAGTGTACAGCTATCTGTACACAGCCAGGTTTTAAAATAAGAACAGAAATATAAGTGCTTTATACAGTGTCATATCAAACCCACAGAAAGTAGTCAGTACTAGTATTTATGTGAAGTCAAAGTTAATTAAGACACCAAAAGAATGCTTTTGTTTCCCTAAGAATTCTCCATCAATTTATTTCAATTTAAACATATCATTAGTTCTCCCTCAAAAAAAGCAAAGAAAAAGAATTGATCTTTATGTCACTCAGAATCACATTATCTTACAAGCATAATTCACATAAAACAAATTAAGAGGCTGATCAAATGCTCTGTTAACGTAACTCTTTAATAATAATATCACTTAGATCTTAAACTGCTTAATTAGATTTTAGTCATCGCAATCAACAGCCTCATTGAAACTTCATTTATAATTTATAATCTCTTTGCATTTTACTGTTCAGTTTAAAAACAACATTAACAACAAAAGCCAACAGTAAGTAGAAAAAAACAACAGCTACTATAAAAACCAAGGTGATTTATAGAGATGTTGCACCAGTTAGGTTTTGGGATTAACTTATTTCCTGGTTCACCAAACATCAATGGAAATATTTCAATTGGCTCAAATGGGTTCATGATTTTCCCTCAGGAAAAATACATTTGGACTTTGAACACAAATCTAGATCCAGCATTTTACATTTGACCACAAATCTAAACTGAATAAAATAAAATAAAATAAGCTGTGCTTTTACTGAGAAAGTTGAAAAATGAAATGGATCTTTGAGACATTTAATGCCTAAGCATTCAACTCAGCTTCCATTCATTAGTTAGATTTTTATAGATAATGAAGATGTAAAGAGTAGGCCTAGCCAAGGCAACATTTGCTGTTGTGAAGTAGATATTTAAAGAAAAGGGCGTTTGCTTAAACAAAGTAAAAATGCATTCTATAAAGAATTTATGCACATTTGAACACAACCATATTTACAGATAATGTTGTTTGTTTTTTTCTGACTGCAGATAGAAATAGGTCATCCAGGGTCAGATGACACACTTTTTTTGGATAAACCATAATTTTATCTGCAATGGCAAAGTACCACCTTGGGCCTGGTCTGCCAGAAACAGAGCTCCATATTTGATACCACTCACCCCACAGATAAAGGGGAATATTACAGCTCCAGGATTTTGGATAAGATTTATGAGGATTGAGGTACCTTTTCGAACATTAAGATATTAGCTGTTCAACAAGACGGGCATTTTCCTCTTATTGTTATTATTTTAATAGCCAGATCTTTATCTTTCTGTTATTGCAAGATTATGTATTTATAATTATACTCCATTTAAAGAAGCTTTGATGGGTTAGCATGTTGGTATCTCCTCTATAACTGGCTTATCTACTTAAACTGAACACATTTCACTAACTTCTTCCTAGCAGAGCCCAAAACAGACCCCAGCAGAATTTTAACACCCATCCCTCTAGAGCAGTCTGCTGATATGCTCAAAATATATGTGTAAACTAGCAGGCATCTGCTAAGCTACTAGTGAAGTATCCAGTAAGTAAATAAATGCATCTGGGTTGCAGCCACCAAGATTTATAACACTTTTCCTTGATTTCCTTTTTCACACTACAGTAAATACAGTAATGGTGCTGGCTAATAAACAGCCATAAATCTGCCTTCCTGTTTTTATGATGTTTGCTGATTGAAAAGTAATGCTGTGAAACTGATGAAGTCAGTGACTATGAATGCAGGAAGGCTTTGTGGGCTTTTGGGGGTTATGTTTTTAGTATATTTGAAACAGTTCATTTTGCAGGACTTTTCCACTCCCACATCAATAAGTTGGGGGTTTCTCATAACCTTCACCCCCTCTATTTTCCATATGCTGTAAGCTAGATTTTTACTCCTAATAAATTAAGCAGATCCACTGCAGATGTGGAATAGAAGAGGAGGTCTGGAGTTTTTTTGGACATGGCCTCTCACCAACAACTTAATTCAGTTCCCATTAAGTCAATGGAAAAACTCCTGTAGACTTTCATGACAGTTGAATTGGGCTTCTGTTGCTTCCTTCCACACAATTTCTTTCATACCCTCTCAGCCATCCTTGAAGAACCAGGACAGTTTAGGAACAGTTGTATACAACACACATCTGTTTTTACAACTCAGTTAACAGAGCACTGCAGGAAACTCCTAAAAATACAGGAAACTTTGCACTCAGGATCTCTGCAGGCATAGCATGGCAGAAGCATGCCAGACATCACCCCTATAGGAATATTCATCCTGTTTCTGTCAACATCTCAAATTTTGCCGAGTCTAGTGGGGCTGTCCATAAAAGTCAGACATTTCTTTCCAAGGGATGTCACTTTTGGGAAAAGTGTAGAAATACCATATTTTTTTCTCAGACTTTTCTTGGTGATAGTAAGAGAACTGAATCGAAGCAAAAGTGGAATAATTTAACAATTTTATCTTTAGCTGCTCTGGAGACAACTTATTTTATCAACTGAAGGCCTGTCACTTCCCTAAGTTCGAAGTACTACACACTTCTTAGGGGTAGCCTAAATGTTAATTACAGCAGTTTGCCATATCCAAGATGTCAGATGATGGTCACAGGAAATTAGCTGTGTCTATACTTCTAAAGAGGAGCAATAATGTTTTTCCTTCCTACCAATGAGAAGACAGACTGTTGATGCCTGCAAAAGTGGGTACTTTCTTAGCAAGTTATCTGGTCTTACCTGTGCACGTTGTTGCCTCCTTCCCTCTTTCCAGATGCACGACTTTTAGGAAAGTTAAAAGTGTTTTCCATCAAACAAAACAATTAAGTGAGGCCTAGCTATGCTGACCTGTAAAAGTACTTCCAGGTAGAAGATTAATTTCATTTTGACAAACTTTATCCTGTCTAGCAGCTAGGACTACCAGCTTTGCAGACTGACATAAAATCCCTCAATACAAAGGCAGAGGTGAGACTTCATGATTGCCTAAACAAGAAACCCCATTATTTTATATCCCTAAGAGGCCATGCTAACTACAGTCTTACTCATGCCCTCAAAATAAAACAGATACTAATACTAAAGGAGAAAATCTTCAAATCAGAGCTACACCGTGAGAATGCCCGCAGAGATTGCAAAAGCCTCTCTCCATCCCAGCTATTATTACCTCCTCAGAGCCGCACAAGCCCAGTGACTCCTACACCCACAAGACAGGTGAATTGGCACGAACCCATCAGAGTTCACAGAACAGGGAACATCCATTTTTATTCCTTTTTTCAGATACTTAAGAGAAGAAAACATGCAAAACAAGCAGGTGTAAGAACGATGCAGATGGAAAAAGCCTTCTTTTTGAACATGAGAACATTTCACCTTCTGTAACCAAATTATATTTTAGCCAATATTATTTAAGACAGGCTTTAAACTGTACATCAGTACAACCATTGGTTTTATTCATATTTCACAGGAGGAGAAAATAAAACTGTAAATTTCAAGTGCAAAAGAAAAGCCATCACTGCGTAGCTCTGTAACACTGAAAGGTCAGTTCTAGTCTTCCTTTTTCCCTAGTATTCCAAGTTTCTAATTTCTCTGCTGTACATGGATCTCAAGTCCCATTTTTATTAGTGCTAAAATAGACTGTTCCCCCACTGTCACACCATCTGTCTCCTTTTCCTCCTGCCTGCCAGTATACAGAACATCTAGGAGTTGTTCTGAAAAGAGAAATAAAAGGAAAAAAAGAAAACTGTATTGTTTTGGTCACACACTCTGCTGGCAGCACCGTGTTTCCAGCAGTGACTGTCTTCACAGAGGGACACATTCAGCCTCTGCCAGCCCATGACACACATTTACTTAAAAAAAGAAATAAAAATCTTGCTGGTTTGGAATGAGGAGATGAGGAGAAATGTGATTTCCTTTCTGCTCTCCCACTGTGTGATTTCAGAGAAGGGCAACTCCTCCCAGTATCGGTGCTGCCTTGTTGCCATTTCAGGTCCTGTATCGGAAATTTCTCCTGACAAATTTCTGATTCAGCCTGAGCCTGAATCAGCAACAAGACCTGTTCACAGTACGCACCAAGAATGGGCTTTCCAGAAAGTGACAGAAAACACAATATGGGCTGTTGCTGCCTTTTTAAAATGTACTTTGACTTTAAATCTACAAACGCTTTTTTTGTCTTTTTAATATAGACACCAAATTCTCTTTTTTCCCCATATTATAACGACCCTCTGTATCAGTAGCACTCTTAGAGGTTGAAAATTCCACTATATACTCAAGACAGGATAGACTAAAACATCCTAAGGGCATAACAGGGCCAAAAGGCTCTTTTTATGAGTAGTGTCCTCATGTATAGCTTTACACTTGCCTACCACAGAAATAGCTGTAGATGTTTTTCTAAGGGGAATGAACATCCCCCAGGTCCTGTGGTGTGGGACTAGAAGAGTGAAAAGGAATGAGCACCACAATACTTCTGAAGTTGTCAGGATATATGACTTCTGTCCACTATATTTGGTACATAAAAGCTGATTCTCAAGTGAACATTAGCATCTGCTTAGTTCTTGGGTTGGTGAATGAATGCTCCAATATGCCTCCAATAACTCCCCTTCTTTGACTGCAGGATATTCAAATGCAATAAAAAACTAAGAGGCAGAGGAAGAAAGGATGGATAAACTAGCTTGAAAAGCAGAGAGAGGTGGAAGTTCTGGAAGCCATATTTTCCACTTGTCCATATGTGTGCACCCCTACTAATATAACTTGGTTTCACAGGAGCAAATCCCAGCACTATATGAATCTATTCCAGAACATGACAGCACCTCAGAGCTCAGATCAGGCAAAAGGGAAAGGGACGGTTTTGAGGAGCTTACTGTGAAGCTTTCTTTTGATTTTTATCCACTATCAGAGCAATGCTCCTTCATATTCTGTTTAATAGTCCCTGCAACATCTTGTTGTTTTTGTGTGTGTGTGTGTGTGTGTTTTTTTCCCCTCTCTGGTTTGAAAATGAATTTGCATTGAAGTTATTTGACATTTCAAACTTTTAAGATTTTTCATGTGAAAATAGCACCATCTGTAGGAGAAAACAGACCCAAGTTCATTAGAACATGTTTATTGTCAAGCCATTAAGCAGAGGTTCCCAATTCCCAAGAGAGTAAATAGATAATTTTCAAAGTATGCTCACGTTTTCTACTCCATTTTGCTACTCCAACTACCTCTGGCACAGTTCAGGGGGCAGTAGCCTGTACCCTACAACCCCTTAGCTCTCCCTTTGTGACAGCAGCTGAGCAGACCACTTTTGTCCCGACAGCAGTTCACTAATGACAACCGTCTTCTATGCTTATGTCCAGAGCCACAGTCGTGCAGACTCACTGACCTCCAAAAATTACAGCCTTCATTTTCCAGAAGGACTTGGGTCATGTTACGTGTCTAACACTGCAGTGCCGGGTCCTCTGCTGGGTAAGCTCTCATGTTCTTAAGGACCTGTGTTGACTGACACCATCCAAGAATTTGGATTTATGTTTATAGAAATAAGCTGTTTCCGGATACTGGAAATATTTTAGATTTACTAGTGAAGAGCTTTCAGTTTCCTAGCCTTTTAAAAATGTCAGTATGCCCAGCATCCCAGTTTACCACACATTTAGTTCCAATTTCTGACTTGTTTGTGGTCAGAAGATGAAAATGCTTTATATTAATCATGAAAATTAAACAACAAAAAAAAACTAATGGGAATCCATTATTGTGTCTAATTATTTGGAGCTATCCTCATCTATCATACCACATTGTCCTCATCTACTATTACTTGCAAATTCATTTACATTAGCATATGGTGGCACATCAGCCCAAAGTCTGCTGATCTCTCACAGAACTGACTTTCTATGTATTCAAAACATTTGGGAACTACCCGTATTGCCATAAATATAATTTCTAGACATGTGAAAGTAACTTCTAAACAATCACAAAATTTTACCGTAGCACATCAAAACTACAAGAAGTTTGAAATAGTAAATCAGGCATATTTTCTGAAATATAGTCCCTATGGACATAAATGAAGATTTTCTTATATTTAAAAAGTAGGCTTGGCTCTGCCAAAAGCATCTTGCATGAAATCAAGTCATTTCATTTATCTGAATTTCCAGGAGAAAAAGGTATTTCATACAAACCTCTTTCCTATTTCAGGCCCTACATGCTCTGGCCTGGGGACTCCAGCATCTTACGTCAGTAGTGGGATAATAATAGAGGTGAGGCAACCTGCTCCTCAGTCACATCCCTTTTAGAGATAAGGAAATAAAAACAAACATGGCTGGGCCATCGGAGCCTCTCTGTGATTCACCATTTTTATTGTATTATTTTTAAGGTATTTCTGTGGATAAAAAAAAAAAAAAAAAAAAAAAAAAAACAAAAAACAAACAAAAAAAAAACATTATAACTGTTTTTCCATATAGACTCAAGACCCCTCTACAGCTGCAACTATAGGCTAGCTATTTTAAATGAAGTGACAACATTTTGTGCCTGACACACTGGCACTGCATCACAGGTTTGATACTTCCAAGCCTCCTGTGCAATGCAAGCAGCTGAGGTCAGAAAACAACTGTGTGAAAAGATGTTCTAGCAGTGAACTCTGAGCACGGGCCTAGAAGATTGTTTGCTGGGTTTTTTAGAAGAAACTTGCCAGAATTATCCGTGTAAAAACAAACTCCCTTTTCTGCATGAAAATGAAGTCTCTGGCAGACAGCTGAAGCTTCATGGCGAGCCAGCGTGGGACAGTCTTTTATCTTTTCTTAATAATAATAATAACAGTTTAAAAAGCAACAAGCATCCATTCTTCAAATGCAAATGGATAAACAAATTTGCTAGCAAAATCACCTCTACCCAGCTGACACCCTGCAGACTATTTATTCTGTTTATTAACCCCTTTCACAGGTTTGCTAAGAAAATTCTAAACTTCTCTTCACAAACAACTACCAATTTTTATGCACAGATAACGATGCTCAACAGCCACATACGATAAATATTTACTCTTCTCATCCAACCACCACTAAGATGTTAACTTTGGTGCAAAATACCACTCGCAGTGGCTAACAGCATCCCTAACGTAACTCAAGAGTATTTTGCGCACTTAATGTGCATCACGTTTGGTACTATTTGTATCCTTCCCTCTAACCTCTTTTCCATTCACTTCCCTCTGTTCAGAAAAGCACAGAAAGGGCAGCATACTGAAAAGCTATTTAGCAATGGTGCTACAGAGCATTTTGCAAGGAGATGCCAGCAAATTCTTTGCAGCCTGTGAGCTGACTAGCACTTACGAGCATGGCATTGAGCTGGGGCTAATAAGCACTGGTGAGACACATGTCTGTTACTTCACATGTGTTCGCACGGCTTCTGGCTCTCTCAGGCAGGAGAGCAAACACCTTACTGTAACATATGATGCAGATACATCATAAGCCTTTGTGGGCATCTATACAGAATATATATAAAACTGAGTCAACAAACTAGACCTCACATTCCCATGGGAAATATGAGACACGAAGGAAATGTAAGGGAATGTTTTAATTTCCAGTATGTCACACAGAGAGCAGTGTACAGGGGCAGCAAAAATGTGTACAACTATTTGAAATGTCTTGTTATTTTCTAAAGTGATACAGATGAGAAATTATAATTTGGGGGCGGGAGGGTAAAAACTGAAATGAACACATAAGTGTTGCGAAAGAGTTCTTGGATATCTGAATGCAATTGACAACAAAAAGGGGCGGGGGGTGAAGCATGTAGAGACAAAGAAACCAATTCAAGCTTGATCCAGTGTCCACTAAGTCAGTGAGAGGCTCTCCACTTAATGCATACTGGAGCTGAGCCGTTAAGATCCCGTACACCCATGAGGGCAAGTTTATATCAGGCTATTGTTAGCAATATTTTTCAATTATTGCCTAGAAGAATCAGCTCCTTCAGTCAAGTTCCCTGACTGTTGGCCAAATTTAGTTCTAACATATGCATCCATTATCTTTCAATACAGCATACATATGCACCAGAGAATTTGGCTGCTTGGTGTGAATGATTAAAACATTCAATGAGAGAGGGAGCTGCATAAAGATTTAAAAGCTTATTAGTTCCATGTTCTCATTCAAACAGAAGACAAAACAGTATCTCAATTGACAAGAATACACTAGCAGTGAAGGCAACTATTCTGTGAGCCATTTGCTTTCTAAAGAGGAGAATAGAACTCCCGTTGCTAAAATCTCCCTGCAAAAATGTCACCACTCTGGGACTGAGTCCCACTTCTACCCTCATCTTGCTGGGCAACATCGTAAAACCATTAAAATACTCTGCTTAAAATACAAGGAAAGTCTGCTGGCTTTGGAAACATTTAGAGTTTAGATCTCATGCTGTTTAAGAGTTTACAGATAGTATACCTGGCTTCCTAGTAAGAATTTCATACAATCTTTTGAAAGGCTTTAAGGATGTACCATAGCATTTGTTGCTTTTAAACATACAAGCAGCATTTCAATTAGCCTAATAATGGTTTCCTAGGAGAACTGAAGATTCACTTGGAAACACTGCACAGATCAAAAAAGCTAGTCTTCAAGCAAATGTGTGCACGTAGGCTTGCTTCTGTCTTTCTTCATCAGAGAGTCAAAATGATATTATTTGTCCATAGACATTCCTCTTCTTAATTTAGCCTTCACATTTCACTCCAGTTTCTCCTTTATTTCTCAGCCATGACTGATGGCAGAATTTAAGACCCATCCTTGTTCACATTAACTACAGAAAATCCTTGTGCTTTTCTGCAAACTACCTGCAACACAATTGCACAAACTGGTAATTCAGTAGACATTCCACTTGGTGCTTAACTGTTGTGTTGGATCAGATAAAATTACCATGCCATTTTATTTGCCCATCCTTTGGGTGAAATGTGGAAGGGCATGTCTGTTATCAAAACACCATCAGCTTATTCCAGTGACACAGCTGTTACATATCATAATGGAAGATGACACCAAGCTGAACACATTAACCTGGCCGCAGAGGTTAGGAAGGAGTCATATGGTAAAAGGGCTCATTGGAAAAATCATCTAGCAATCCCAAAAAGCAAAATAGGTCTATTAGAAGAAGCACATGTAATGCGTTTCCCCCTAGTCCCAGCTGCTCCCCCCGGAAGTGATAATTTCTGTCAAGCCTGTAATGCAAAGGCAACTGCAACTGCTTTCAAAACTACACCAACTCCTCCCTGGGGAGTCAGAGGGTATGGAAAATCATTTTCCCCCAAATGCTCTTTTTGAAGCTACAGATTAAGAAGGAGGGGGGAGAGAGAATGAAAACCAAACCAACAAACTGTAGGTTCTGCTTCTTCCAAGATCTTACTGAGGGCTAGTCTCACATGAAATGTCATCTCGTTCCTTTTGAAAGATTGCTTTCTGCAGTTCATGAGCAAGGTTGATAGAATCAGTTTGCAGACACAGAATCCTGAGAGAGGGGCACTGAAAGCAGCAGCAGCTGCAAAATCAAGCCTTCAATGAATTGAACATGAAAAGCTTCAAGACAGCATCTATGCCAGGTGGCACTGGCTTTCAGTGAGATCTGGGCATAAAAATAAAATACATGCTGTTCTCATCAATGAAGCACAGGGAGTTTGTATTTAGTAAAAATTGTAAAATTGTTTAAACAGCCCAGAAGACATTAACCAGAGACTGTGATTTGTAGCAATCTGCCATTCCCTCATCTGTCCTTTTTCCATTTCTGGGTCTTCAGTGACTTTGAGTCCCTGAAGTTACTTTCTATTTTATGGCACAAAAACAGCAGCTGTTTCTACCTTCTGGGATAACACACAGTCTAGGTAAAATTCACCCTTGTGGAGACAGCTAACTAAAGGTCTCTGCTCATTTGCATGTTTGTTCAAGTACTT
Organism: Anas acuta; assembly: GCF_963932015.1. Taxonomy (NCBI): domain Eukaryota; kingdom Metazoa; phylum Chordata; class Aves; order Anseriformes; family Anatidae; genus Anas; species Anas acuta. The sequence continues at coordinate 11,386,943 of NC_088994.1, forward strand.
GTGCTGCTACAGAAACATTCTGCACAATGTCTGCTCCAGGCTGAATTTCATTCAACAAGTTCTTTCTGAATCGGAAGAACTTGATACACAAAATAGTGAGATTTTAGGATTTTGCACATATTTAGAAGACATGGTGGTTAGCACAATCAACAGTTTTTATTTTTATTTTATTAAAAAAAGTTTCTCTATTTGTTCTCAGAGTTTCAGTTTTTCTCAGCAGGCATAATGGATAGAAACAGATTGGAATGGAAACTAAAACTACCATACAGTCACATGAATTCAAGAAGTTAAGATTTGAGAAAAAAAATCAAGTATATAAAAATATCACAATGACTTAACAGTATGTTGATACCAGCCTGTTATCAGAGTAGAAAACATAACATTTACACCTGTCCACTACATGGCTTCTAACCAAGCTTGAATCCAGGAACCAACACCATTTCGTTTCTATAATGTTATATTTGATGTGGAAAAGAAGTGAAGCAAAAAGAATGAATTTACAAAACAGAAACTGATGGCAACATTTACACAAGCTCCTCTGAAGCCCAATGTCATACAGCAATATTCAGTCGATGCTGAGGAACACAAATATTAAGGACACTACGACTACATATTTCATCTTAGGAACAAGCCTCCTACTGTTTATGTTCATATTTGATCTGTAAAAAGTAAGAGCACGCATGCAAACTGAGAGATGAACACCCTGAGAGTGATTGTCCCACAGAGACACATTTTCATCTTTCAAGACCTATCACTTCGTGGTATTGCATCGCGTAGCATAACAATGCAATGTGTCTGAATAACAAATCACTGGCTTCCTGCTGAACATGTAAAGAAATAATAAACATACTTTGCCTTCCTTTTTCTTTGGTACGTACTCTTCTGAGTGAAAATTATATGACAGTGTCTGAAGTCAAAGGACTGACAAACAAGGCTGCTTTGCCAGCATCCAAATTACCAAGGATGCAAATGTTTCATTTGTCTTTCTGTTCAAATAAGGCGGGATGTTTTTATTTTTTAATGCCAGCATAGACCTATTTCTCTGCAACTCTCTCGCATGGCTCATCAGATGCAGGCATGCTCTACTTAGAAAACTGTCTTCTGATGTTTAATATTAATGCTTCTACAGACTGTTTTCATTGTACCAATTAGAAAAGGAACAATAATGCAACTCTCCAGTTACAGCATAAGGAGTCATAAAGTATATGTAAATGTAGTTTTGTGAAATGAGATAATGTAAATGTAAACTGGAACCCCACAATATCAAAAAATAATGGATCCCATAAGCAAAGTACAGGCACACCCATACCAGAGAACTGCAAAATTCAGAAGTTACCAACACTGACCCATGCCAGTATGCCCATGCAAGGCAGAGCCAGAAGGGTGTACCAACAGATAAAATTAGTGTAATCTCAGCACTATGATCCCCAATATTTCTAGTTGTAGAGCTGCACAAAACCAGGTCAATCATCTCTGAAAACTGATTATCATCATCTTGCCTTGGATCCATTACTCACAAATATTTAATTTGTGATTCATCTTTTACTCTTGGTTATCATCTTCTTGGCAGTAGTGGACAATTCCCTGTTTTTCTGTATTTAAAAATACAAACCAACTAAAGGAAAAAAAAAAAAAAAAAATGAACTAAAACCAATCATGTCCCAGTTGACTAAACCTGCATTCAAGTTTTACAGTTAAGGGTGAGAGGGCAAAGGTCTTCAGGTCCAGCTAAGCTTCTCAAATAAAACTGTTAACATAATTTCAATGTAACTCATGCTTTCTTCAGTCCAGAATATCCAGGAAGCTTGCTCACTTCCTTTAGGGTTACACTCAACCACTCCACTTAGAAGTCAAGCCTAAACCTCTAAGTTCTACTCTCCTTGCAAGCCTGTCTTCAAAAGGTCACCTGCCTAATAGAGCTTCATCCCAACCTCTTAGGAAAGCTCAGTCTTTCATCTCAGCTATTTGCCTTTTGTTTTGTTTTTCTACATTCTTGGTTTTAAGTACAGACCACAGAATCACCTGATTCATGCCCACAAAAAATTGCCCAGGAGACTCCCAATTGTAATTAATTAAAACATGTTGTGTAGGGATAAGCAACCTATGGGGAAGGTCTAGATGTAGCTGGATTACACTTCCTGACATTACTTCACGATGGGAATCCAACAAAGTCACTACATTTTCAGAAAGCAGCATACAGCCAAACTGACTATTTTCTCTGGCCCAGATTATAAAGGCCACAATTAGCCTTCAGAATCACTTGTAGTTATACCAATGATTTATTTTATACAGTGGGAACAGGATTAAAGACATTCAAACAGATAATAATAAAAACAATTAACAATTGTTTAACCAGGTAGTTCATTAGGATACTGTTACTATCACTGTGCTAATGTACTATCTGCTATTTGAAAAAAAAAAAAAAAGTTAAAGAAAAAAAGACACTCCTTACAAAGAACAAAAAAAAAAAACAACAACTATCAGGCAGAGCACATAGCAGTCAAGAATCTGCCACTTACACTATCATCTATGATATTTTTCCAGTCGTCTGACCTTCATTAAAATTTTTCAACCCAGTCAAGTGATTAAAGTGCTGAAAGGTCATTTAGCACTTTCTATGCCTTAAAGGCACTCAGTCACACTTTGTGCTGTGGAGAGTATTTGTCTTCTCGCAGAGTGTTTAGCGCTACAGAGATGGCAGCCAACATTGTCATGATGAACGAGTTGTTCATTTCTCTTACGTCACTCGTACTTTATTTCTAAAAGCTTCTATTAGATGATTATTTTCTTTTGTTTGTTGACTATAGTGAAAGACAAATCTTGTTCAAATTATTGATGAAAGACTTCATAGATTGAGTCAGTATTCTCATATTCTTCCACTAGCAGTTTATGTAAGCTGACACAGGGATTTTTCTGGTCACAGTGCCTGCGATTTAATATACTTTTACAAATATTTATATTTTGCATGCTCAAAACCATCACAAACAATAGTTTTCTGCTATAGCTAGCACACTATTAAAAATAAAACCACATTTCCTACGACAGCAAACTGGCATTCTCAGGATTAGCAAGCAATGTCCTCATTACTGGACCACTCCACCAAATCAGACAACAAACATCTCTGAGCTGGAGCTAGCTGCTGTGGGGTCATTACTTAAGAAATGCAAACCCTATACTGAAATGAATGATCATGAAGATTCAAGGCCAGACCTGACGATCCTTATGTTCTGTTTGAGCTTAAAATGCCTATCGTGGATGAATCAGTATCAGTTTACACAATGTATTCAGCTTTAGATATCTAGGTTACTCAAATGCAATTGCTTCATGTGCGAAGCCTGGGGTAGTTAACTGGCCATCAAAAAAGCAACACCTGATTTGATATTTCTAACTGTATGTTTAAAAGAGGTTATAATAATTTTATTTTTGTTTTGTTGTGTTTTTTTGTTGGTTTTTTTTGGGGGGGGGGTTATTTTGTTTCAGTACAGGCTGGCCATATTACATGAAGAATCCTAAGCTGAAGGGTTGTTATTATTTCTTGTCTCAAGGAATGTTATAGATATTATTATAAGAGCTACTGTACTTGGAAATCATCCCATGGAATGTAATCATTATGAAAGGGTAGTAAATACCAACTCTGAAAGGTGAATCAGTTGTGTCAATAGTTTTTTTTTAAAAAAAGAGAGAGAGAGAAAGAAAGAAGAGAGAGAAACGATTGTGATCTCTGCCCCACTGTGCATTCTCCTCAAAGTACAGGAGTTTCTCTGAAAAGAAGTTTATTTTCATTTTTGTCCATGAGTTTACTTAGGACATTAGACTTAACGTAATTAAAATAATATATAGTAACAGAAAAAAAAAGGTGATAATTTCCTAACACTAACTAAAATACTTTATTTAAAACCACAGGCTCTCTAAAGACAACAAGTAATGTATCCTTTGAAATTTTAAAATGGGGTAAAAGCAACTGCAGTTGCAAAACCTGGCAGACTTGGTTCATTTGGGTACCTTCTCACTATCTCGCACTCTACACCAGCAACACCAACCTGTTCAACCTCTAGCATGTGATTTTTCTTCCATAATTTTAAATAAAGCAGAGCACTGGCTGAGCTATTTGTGACCAGTATGAAACATGCAGGTTCTTAAGGTTTGAAAGGAGAGACATTTAATGACAGCTATATTTTTCTTTTAATTTCATTTTGTCATTTCATTTTACCTGTGAAAAAAAGAAATGGAAGGAGAAAAATGAGATCAAAAGTGGACGGTGTAGTTAAGCTTCATTCCTCTCTCAGTGAAAGTACTTGGCTTTGTTCTTAGTAAGGATAACAATCACTGAAGCCCACAGAAATTGCAACCAAGAACAATTTGATTGAAATTTGATTTCCCTCCCTTTTAAATATTTCATCCTTTCTGCTAATGGTTTAATCTAGCCTATGCAGCCAGTAGCAGTAATGATCAGCAGAAATGCTCAGAGAAAACACCAAAACATTATTCAGTGCAAATCACAATCCTTCCTACAACAGCAATAGCACTCTCCTGATAAACAGCAGCTGAGGAGTCAGAACCTTTACTTGTCCATTCAGCATTCATGACACCTGAACACGCAACAGGCTATTCTGATCACAGAGGTTAATCTCTTTGCATTCAGTCACCAGCTACTTTACAGAGACAATATAATGCTTTATCTGTTCTGTCTTCTTTTTATCATAAAACACCCCATACGGAGGACCAAAATTCATTTGGCTGTCAGGAGGAAGTAAGGAAGCTCTGTTTGATTTTGTAAGCAACTAAAACTTGTCTCCTGTTTCTAAAGCAAGCAGCACAGTCTAATAGTGGTCTGTACTTAGCTGCATTACAAGACATGCAATACTAATAATAGCAATACTTGTCTTTAAATTCTATTTAAGCAAAGGCACAGAGTAGAAAGGAATAAAAAGACTATTCATTTGAGTTGACAATGCACTGAGCCTTAATATTGGTGCAGTTACAATTTCATTTTGTATACAGCCATATTAACAAACAAGATGCTGGTCAGAGAGTGGAAGGTAACAAGTTAGGATTCTGCCTCAAAATTTTAATGAAAAATAAATTTCATTGAGCAGCATTAGGGGCGTATTTCTCCCCTAGCATCTGCATTCAAATAGTATTTTTTTTTATTTTGGTTTGGTTTTTAATCTGCACAAACCTTTTAGTGACTAGTATACTTGTAAAATCCTTCTAAATATGAACAGCAGAGTACCTGAAACATTAGAAAGTATGATTCTACTGGTCTTTTCTTTGTTAATTATTTTCTTTAAAGATAAAGATAAGACAAAACTCAAGCTCAAAATACACCATTCCCAGCAGTTTCCTTTGTATCTATGGATCAGACAAGATCTTACAATCTCCCTTTTGTTCTTTACAGTGAGGCCTCGCTGGTACTGAGCATCTCATAAATCACCAGCTGTCAGTCTGAACCTTCCAGATTAATGTTCAGAGTTCTCACATTTGAAGTACCTCACTATAATCTAGCTGTTAGAACACTAAGCTATTAAATATTACAGTTGTAGGGAGAGTGAGGATTTGGAAATAAAGAGCCTGGTTTGTTGTTAATTGCTATTAGTATATACAGTAACACCTATATGTCCCCAGTGGAACCACGTTCCTTGTCTCCTAGATTTTATATAACACAGAATGAGATGCAGTTTCTGTTGTCAGTACCCAAGAGGATACCAGAGAAATAGTATGGAAGTAAGGAGGTGTTGTTATACCATCTCTCTCTCTAGAAGAAAAACAAAACCTTAATTTATTCAGAGTACACAACAATTCCCAATCTAGGCTCAGAGAGATCTCAAATTCCCTGAACTAGACGCATGGGATCTAGACCCATGATCTAGACACAAAATAACTCTTCCACTCAAAACACAGATGTGATAGTAAGAAATCCCAAGCAAAAGAAACCTTGAAATAAAATGTCTTGTGCCTTTAATAATCAGCACCTTCTAATTTTTCACAATTTAGTGGGGACTAGTGACAAACAGCAAAGGAACATTTGGAAGAATTTTTGTAACCAACTGCTCGGCTTTATAATTTTACTTTCCTAGTTTACAAGCACATTTTAAAAGCTAATTTGAAATGTTAAAATTGTAAAAGTGTTTGCTTTTCTACAAAACACATTAACCCAAGCTGCATCAAGTGTGAGGCAACTTTACTTTTGGCATAAAATAAGCTTCCTTGTAGACATGTTCGGTCACTGGAAAATAAAAAGGACAAGACTGAGAAGTTAAGGGCCTGGTCAGCATAATTTTTTCACCTAGCATGCTCTAAATTCCCACTGTAGACACAACATAGAACAGAACATAAACCTTTCAAAGTATATAGTCATTATTTCCAGATAAACTTAGATGGCAAATAGAGAACGCTTGCTTCTTTTTCAGCATGTTCTTTTCTTTCTAAATTACAATGAGGAAATGCTGTCTGCTAAACTAAATTAAGCCTAATTCTATCATAAATTTGAAGCTGAAGAAAGGAAAGAAATTCATCTAGGACTATTGTTCTTTCCTGATCTTTTCTGTTTCAAAAATTTTTATTACTTCTTACATTTTAATTCTCGAATCATAGATTAGTTTAAAGCTGATGTAAGCTCTTTAAAAAAATAATTGTATAAGCATGGGCTATATCTGGGGCATAGTCTTAATTCACTTTAAAGTTGGTTTTGCCAAGTCATCATTCTAATTGGTTTGTTAAATAACTGGAGGATTATAAAATCATACTGACTAACCTTTACTTTTTCTACACAAACTGTTCTATTCCTTGGGAAAAAAAAAATAAAATAAAATAAAATAAAATAAAATAAAATAAACAGATTACTAAAAAAAAAAGTCCAACTCCATGCTTGAGTACAAACAGTTTCTCAACAACAAGCACCACCAACTGATACAACAAATACACTGACACAGAATCACGATCTCTCAGATGTTTCTTAAAATTTCCAGTGAAGCCTCTCTTTTTACAGGAGACAGGTAGGGGAAAAAATATGCAGAGCAGCTTTGGGAGTCAGCACTAACAACAATCGAGATGGTAGATATAAAAATATCTGCAGGATTTTTTTCTTATTGGTACATTCAATATTAAATTTCATTTATCCTCTAGGAGTTAATGGCACTGAGTACAACGGCTTGCACGTGTTCACCTGTCATGTTTCTACGTTCCAAACGTGACATGTTAGTTGGAGTTATTAGGCAGCTGCCTGCATTCAATGCAATTTTTAACTCCATCTTTCTTAGCTTGGATATAAAACATGCACAATCTATACTTCATTTGCATGATGCAGTTAATATTTTTAAATGAAAACATCCCTCAATAGTGGAAAATCTCTTTTCTCCAAAGGTTGGAATTCATCTCAGTTATACAATAGAAAGCTACAACTGGTCTAATATTATCTTCACTTGCTTTACTGTCAGCAAAGACAGGCACTTCTGGGACATGACTCACCTCACCTATCTTGAATTTCTGACTTCATCTAAATTAAGGAAGCCAGGCCCTAGAAGTGCCTGTCTTTCTCCAAAGACTAAAATAAGGAGCCCAAAATGACAACTGAGCTGCAGGTGTCTACTGTAAGCCTTCACACTTGTAAAGACGAACCATGCCCTGACCCAGGCTCAGCTCTGTTCTCATGACTTCTGATTCTTACGGAGTTTTTGTCTTGGTGTACATAAGATGGAAAAGCATTTTTCCAATGAGATTTGCACTCTGAAGAGGGGAACTTTTAGCAAACACTTAGTGCCTTATCAGATACGACAAAAAATGGAACATGTATTAGTCTTTCAGAGGACTTTACCTATTTTTATGAGGACCACTTGGGCAAAAGTCTTTAAGGAAATAATATCTTTGATTTTTTTCTTCTTTTCCCTAGTTACTTATTGGTTTCATGAGGCAGACAAATTGTTATCTCTACATTTAAGAACTAGAATAGAATGGATGCTACACAAGTAGAGAGCACTGCAAGAGGAATATCATCTTTCTAATTGTTGCTGGTACTCTGTGTGCCACACTTCATGAAGAATCTCATCCAGATGAGATTGTTGCCATAGTCAATGACAAAATAACCCACCGCTCTTTCAATTGAAATTTGGCTGGAATAGTAGCAGAGAAGAGCAGAGTGCCAAGGCATATTTTTGTTTTGCTAAGTGAATGGATGCTCCATCATTTCAGCTTGAACCCATATGTCGCTCATGCCAAGAGATATCAGAAACACGTTTTCTTCTGAAGAAAGAACACAATGAACCAATTAATCAAACCTTAAAACTGTGAAGAAAATTATTACAGCCATTTGTTAAAATACAAAAGGGCATTAACAAAACAAATAGTTCTAGTGATATTTGCTATGGTTAATGCAATGATATTTTCAATGTCCCATGTTCGCAGAAAATTGGCATCTTCTTCTTTCCGGGATTCTAATGTTTCTGAATACAAGTTTCTCAGTACTCCTTCCTAATTCACTAAAAAATGAAGAGCCTCATTCTGCATAAATAAGAATAAGACTATTGAAATACATGTGTTTGAATCTACACTGTCTCAAATCTTTTTTAAAACCATGCAAAAGCATTAATAAACCCTCCTACTTATAATTTTACATGATAGAAAAAGTAAGGCTAATCACACACAACCTCAACCAGAAGTTCCTAATCTATTTGAGGCTGATTGTCTAAGCTCTCATTGTCAAAAGAAACAGGTACCACCAAAGGGTGGCAAATCCTATGATGTTTGATTGTCCAGAGCAAGTGGAATGAACTGAAAGCTCACTTCATCTACATATCTAATTTTTAGATGTGCAAAATTGGGTACATAAATTATACAACAGAGCAGGAAATGCAGAATCAGTCCTAAGAAGTACATCAACTGAAAAATGTGTCCCAATTCGGACATCAAGACTAGATGACGCTGCGAAGATGGAAAGAAGCAGACGATAGAGCTTCAGAACAATAAAGCGCTTTCTCCCTCAAGTGATCAGAGTTCACATTTTACCAGTCAGTACAGGTGGAGTATCTGCATCTACTCGAAACAGCTTTTTGGAAGTAGAAATACATGTAACTCTACATTTTTTTATATTATTCTTTTACTCATAATCATCTAAGTACATAGACAAAGCAATGACGTAATATCTCTCATTAGAACAACTAGTAAATCCGATTGTGTTTATCTGTATATCTAATTTTGATTACACCAATAAGTGAACCTCATGACAGTACATTCATTTCTGACACACAACTGTATGACTAGACCTTTTCCTCCAGCAACAAAAGCTCTAGAACATCTTCAATAACTTTGCAATCCTTTTCATTGTCATTTTAATTTTTCCTTTAGTTTTTCAACAGAAAATACACTTGATATCCTTCTTCAAATTCAAGGTTCAAGATTCTGTACCAAACTCAGAAGCCACCATCAAAATTCAGCAATTGTTATTATAGAATAATTAATCTGTAATCTGTATTAATACTGTAAAATCCTGTAATATACAATACATTACCTATTCAGGACTGCAGCCCCAGTACCCATTTATCCAATGGCACAAATAGCACATGAACAAAAAACAAAGTTGGAAACAGAAAGGCAGTAACACATGTAGAGCTGGAGTTTGTTACCAGTGATAAAGCAACATTCTATCTCATGAAAATCAGATGAAGCTGGATGCCAAGGCAGTCCAGTGTGCTACTTCACTCAACATGCAGTAGCTGGTTCCTGACCTTTTGAATTTTAAATGGGGAACATACAGCAGAGTTGATGAAGCATACTGCTGGCAAGACTATGCAGGAAAGCCCTATTAAAATAAATTAACATTAGCCTAAAAGGGTCCATCTGAAACACTTCACATCTTAATTGTGAAGATCTACCAGTTCCAAACACTAATTCTGTTCTGAGTTACTTATTGGTGACTAGATTAAATTAGTCTTCAAATTTCATGGAAATACATAACAAAAGTCAAAATTATGATGACCACGTGATTGTGATACTCCATTCTCTCTGCTTTAGGACAGAGTTCCTGAGATAGGGAAGTGTTTTTGTGTGATGGTGAGTTAGAATGTTACCACCAGCTGACAGGCTTAATACAAAATCACAGTACGAAAGGCAAGTTCAATGACTTAAACAAACAAAAGCGATAGAGAACAATTTTTTGTTCTGCCTTGAACTAGGCAAAAGTGTACAGCTTAAGTCTTGCACTGATACCATGATGTACTGTGGATAAGGGGGCAGGATCCCACAACCTATAGAAACACGCAGTAATCTTTCTATGGTATATGAAGCCAAAGCACCTGAACAGTGTAAAAATACTAGAGGCCAACATGAAGGCTGAAAAAAATCACTGAAAGGCGTGTCCTCGTTTCATCTTACAATCCAGGTTTCAACAGTCTCCCCAGAAAGTCCTCCCTAAGAATATCAATACAGTTATTTTAGAAAACCAAGGACAAACCCATGGAAACTGATGTAACTTGCCACCAAATTTGACTGTGAGGAGTGGCAGATGCTCTAGTAGTGTACCTCCCTCCACTGAGATGAATAAACTGTACTCCTTTGAAGTATGTCTGCTGGTGTAAAACCAACCTTTACTGTGTTAAGTCACTACAATGCAAAAGAGCAGGCAAATTCCAGCTGATTTCTGTTGGTTGTCTTGAGACCAGTAGGCAAAACAGCCTTTGAATATGGTCTATAGGAAAGGTGGCTTGTGCTCAGCTGCACAGTGTGTCCATTAGTGTGTAAAGGCATTATCCCTGCACTTACAGGGAAGACATCAGGAATAATTAAGATGGTATCTCATAAAAGTTAGAGACAAAGCTTTCTGGCAGCAAGCAGGAATAAATATCAGGCAATTACATCTATAGGAGAGCAGGTACTAACTGCAGAACATGTACTAATGGCATATATACAGAGGGCCCACCTAGCCCAAGCAAACGAATCACTTCACAGAAAGATGTGTCCCTCTGGGCCAAGCTGGATGCACCATATACAAATATATATTTTGCAAAGGATGGAAAGTCAGGAACATTCCAGAAATTCAAATATCAGCATTCAGAATTCTGCATAGACATGCACATCTCTCACTAACTTCAACCAGAAGACCAGTATGTGAAAAGACATCCATCTTCTAATCACTGTTAAAGGCAGCTAGACAGATCTCTCTGTAAGTGAAGCCAGTGGCAGCTGTTGACAATGAAAGTATCAAAACTATTACAGCACAACTAAATGACAAACAACTTACAACTAGGTCATGAATCTTTAAAGCAATTATTGCATTTGACCCAAGATTGTAAGTACATACTTTTGGCTGCTTGTACTGATCTACAGAAAACAGTGATTTATTATGCATAGAATTATAATAGGAATCTGGTACAATGCTTTCTCTTCTGACTCAGAAAGAAGATGAATCTCTCATACCATAGAAATTGAAATGGCACATTTCATGGATACACAAAGAATTAAAACTTTTGACAGATGTTTATAATTTAGTCCCAAAAATTGTCTGAATGGAGTAATTTTGACATGTATATGTGACTAAACTTATCCATTGTAACAATTACATGATTTAGAATTAAAAAATAAAAATAAAAATAAAAAAGTCCAGCCTGACATGCTTCATGTGATATATTTTAAAGCCCCTATTCACGCAAAAATCTATCAAAAATCCTGAATAAAAAGCTACCAAAATGCACTTTGCTTTTGTGACACATTGTTGGACCTGATCAAAATCCAGCCATGACATTCAAAAAGATTTAACTACAAGCAGGCAGGCTAAACTGCAGTTATAACAGCCTTCAGGATCTCTCAGTCAGACAGGAAAGATATCTAGTCCCACTCATTGTGAAATAATATTTATTTCCTGAATCAACATAATCCCCCTCATTAAAATGGATCAACTATGATACACTTAACCAGCACTTCTACTGCTCTCTGCAGTCTTTGGAGTACCCATGAGACCTCAATACAGGACTCATAAAATGCACCATTAAAAAAGTAAAAAGAAAAATAAAGAAGTCATGTACCTGGACCACACAGGTGCCCAGTCTCCAAAAGCAGGTATAGCCACAACACCCCTCCCCACCCTCTTAGTGCATGGCCCACAGATAATGAAGGCAATGTAGAGTTTCCTTCACTTCATATTAAACATGTTAAATACAATTTAAGTATCAGAAAATTCTGAGTTCATGAGTTCAAATCTTGCCCATGATCAAATAGCTTCTCTTTTGAATGAGGACTACAATGTCTCTGCTGTTATATGCTTCTTATAGTGCGAACCCCAAGAAAGACAAACTGTAATGTCCTCTGTTATCAGATTTTTTAAATGATTTTTTGTTTCCTAACTATAATAGAACTTCACTCAGTTTGTACAGAAGTCAGTCATTTCATTGACTTTTTTGGGCTTTAAATTGGAACACTGCTGAATAATTCTATTTTCATCAAAAGAAAACCTTCTACATAGATGTAGAATAAAAGATAAAACTGCAATGCGCTGTTTAATGAACAGAAGATTATTGCTTATTCTCAGGATAGGCCAAAAAAAAAAAAGTATGTCACATCCATAAATCAACAACCAAAATTCCTACTGTGAAAAATTTACAGTGAGGCTAAATCAGATATTTGGTTTTGACAGTTCTTCACTTTCTAAACCTCAACTTTTCTAAACCTTGACTATGACTTTGGACAGGAAAATTAAATGTACTTTTCCTTACTAACTTTCATATTGACACCTAGTTACCTGAGAATTCTGAAATCTTATTACTGTTCACCAGAACAGTAATAGGATGAGTGGTTGAAATAGGGCCAAATTTTCCACTAGCTTTAATGACCTAGAAATCTGAACCTGTCATTTCTTAAGTTCATCTAAAGCTTTTAGGGAAAGTTGCTGTCATTTTAGCAAGCATTGTCTCCCCAAGGACTGTAATGTCAAAGCTTGAGGCTTCAGCCTTGGAAAGCAGCAAGCTAACTACTTCTAACTGGGACCAGACAAGACAAGAGAAGGCAGCCTTGGTGTTTGACCTGCTGCAGTTTGCATACGTACATGTATAACATATGGTAGGATAACGTGACTACATATTATTTCATCTTTCAGTTAATCTAAATACAATTGAAAGCAAAAGCCTTTTAATCCATTGTGTGCATTGTCTAAAAACAATGATTGATGTTTTGAGGTACTTTGTCACTGTCAGTGCTCAGAGCATTAAATACCTGGAACTTCTGGAACAGGTGAAAACATCCAGCTTGATAGGTTTTCTTTTCCAGTGATAGAAAAATGTTTGAAAATGAGCAGAAACCCAGTGAAGGATTACATTAACATGTAATTCATTACATTAGCTTATTAAGCTTTGCTTTATCCTGGATTCTTTTATTCCAAAATTCCCATGTACAGGCTTCGATCAACACAAAAAGCCATATTTGTGCTAATTTCATCAACAATGAGAGCTGTTCCTCTTTCCATTTTCCTCTCTCCCAGAAGTTGCAAGATAAAGTTGAAATGAACTAAAAACATACATGCTGTTAAAGCAAGTACAGGAAAGTTCACAGAACACTACAGATTAATTTCGTTTACATTTTATCACAACATTTTTGTTTGAAAACAGAATGAGAAGCCCTTCCATATCTTATAGAATCACAGGATATCTTGAGTTGGAAGGCACACGCAAGAATCGAGTCCAACTCATGGTCCTACACAAGACCACCTAAAAATTAACACAAGTCTAAGACCACTGTCCAAATGCTTCTTGAACCCCAGCTGGCTTGGTGCTGTGACCACTTCCCTGGAGAGCCTGTTCCAGAACCTGACCACCCTCTGGGTGAAGAACCTTTTACTAATATCCAATATGAATTTCCCCTGTTGCAGCTCCATGCCATTCCCCTTGGTCCTGTCACTGGTCACCAGAGAGCACAGACCAGTGCCATCTCCTCCTCTACTCCACCTTGTGAGGAAGCTGCAGGCTGCCACGAGCCCTCCCCTCAGCCTCCTCTGCTCTGGCTGAACAAACCAAGGATCTCAGCTACTCCTTTTAAGTCTTGCCCTTCAGGTTCTTCACCATCTTTGGTGCCATTGTTTAGGCACATCCTCACAAGAGCTTGCTGTAACGTTACTGTACCCAGCTGGACAGTTTACAGAAGTGCTATCCGAATGAGATGCCTGATCCAGTCCTTGGACAATGCTCCCCTTAGAAGATGCCTGCAGAAGCATTATAAAGGGCCTGTAATTTCAGTCAACTCCTACACACTACTGAGGCATTAAACCCACGGCCTTTATGATCTTTACACAGGTAGCCATATCATTGATTTCAGCAGAAAGTCTGGGTGAATGCTAAGGGTTACACCCTAAAATCAATAAATTCAAATTAGGGCCCTCATTCAAACAGTTAAAACAATTAAGCATTCGCATGTCTGCTTGAATGAACAGTGCAAGCGATTAAATGAGATTCCTAAACCTGAAGTTACACATGAGCAAAACCTTTGCAAAAATTAACAGAAAAAAAATATCAAAGTACAATACTAAATCACAGTCATTTAAATCATAAAGGAAAAAATGCTAGTGGTTATCAGTCTCCTTATTTAAATGTTGTTTATTTATTTAGAGCAAGTAATTAACAGAACCCTGAGATCACAGATAAAACTGCCTGGGTAGAATTTCTGTTTCCACACCATAGGCACAAAATTCATCAAAGTGAGAGGCTTAAAAGCCTAATGCAGTGAAGACTGAAAATATTAAACTTTTCAAATCCTCATTTCTCTGGCCTTTTCTTCACCCCAGTCTCCTATCACTTTTTTTCTTAAAAGACATTATGTGTTAGGAGAGCAAAGCAGCCTGGGGAGGTGATATTTTACCATCGTCTGTGCTATTAATGCAGTTAAAAAATCCTCAGACTGGAAAAATCAGACAGATGCATCTTCCAGGTTCACATGTGCCAACTCCATCTGTTAAATCATTAAAACACAGGCTTGGCAGATTCTGGAGAAAAACACATTTGCTTTCACTATGAAGAGGAAGAGTAAACTTTCTTTCTGTTCTTATCATTCCCCTTCCATAATTACTTTAATGTGAAAGCCTGCATGAGTGGGTATTATTTAAAATGTTACTGAAAAGCCGTTTCATTGAATTGGGGTACATGTGTGTTAAATTTTATGTCATAACCTTGTTTAGTCAAAGATACATTAGACCAAAGCTTATAGCTACATTAAGATGCTTCATCATTTATCTTTTTACTGCATTTTTCTTGTTACAGTACCTAGTTAAACATTCATTATCCTTACATGGAAGAACCCATCCAGGTTATATATCAGTTGCAGTTTACATAAAGAATGGCAAATCTGATTAAAGAAAGTTGCCAAAACTTGAATAAAGTTTTTGTTAAAAATAAGCCCTTTTCCAAATCTGTAAAGAAAGAAGTTACTTCTTTTAGGATAAACAAAGAACAGCAAAATCCTAACCTAAATTCAATATCAACATCCTATATTTTCCCAATATCAATACTAAATTGATTTCTGCATTAGTTTTTCTACTAGTGACTGTACAATCATTCTTCACTATGGCAACATTACTTATGGAGCATATGTCTAAATATTGAGTCTTTTGAATGCAACTAAGTATGTCTAGGATCATTGGATTTCCTAAGTATGACAGTGTAAATATTTTAAATCCCATGACCTCCCACAGCTACTATAAAAAAAAAAAGAAAACACAACAGATTGCTGCAGGATGCATTTCTTTCTCTTTGTATTCTATTGAGAAACTGAATTGCATTCTCCAGGCAGGGGCTTATTCTAACAGCCTTCCAGACATTAATATTGATTATCTTTTCAAAAAATATCTTTCACAGAACATTCCATAGATGACAGGCCCATCTACATTGTCCATCGGCAGAAAGGTACAGAGATAGCAAGAACTGTTGAACCAGCCACTGCTTTCTAAAACGCAGAAACATAGCAGCATTTTTTGAGACATACGTGGCCATAAGATCCTTTCAGACTTAGTAGCAGAGAGATGCAGACATAGCTTCAGTGCTTAGCGGGGAAAACATGGAAGACCTGAGCAAGTGGACCATGCAGAGCTGCTGGAGTTATGGCTGCTGGTGGGAGAATGAATTTTTACCACGAGACGGGAAATCTCTGTGGGCTAATGGGAAGGCACAGAGCAAATCACCTTTTGATATCTAGGACCAAAACGGTGCAAAAAATTTAGTGTCTTCTTAGCATTAGACATTACCCTTGTCTCTGGCAAGACCTCTCACCACAGGGAGGATTGACCATTTTCCAGGGGAGTTTTAATACAGTTTGGTTTATACTCCCAAAATAACTTCTTGGTACAGAAAATGGACTTCTTGCTATAGAAATAAGTCAGTATTAATCTACCAATTTCTCTAGGAACTTTAGTTCATATAAGTTAACAAGTAATGCAACTTTTAAAGCAAGACTTAAATTAAACATATGTTTAATATGTTAAGTTTGATATTTTCAACCCATGCTCTTCTGGATCGTTTTACCTAGATCAAGAGTAATAATTCACAATTTTGATAGACTCCCTCTGAAAAGAGTATCTTCAGATTTGATTAGAAATATTTCCTGTTTCCAGGAGTTCTTCGTTCATTCATTGTACATCATCTAAGATGTACAAATATTGTGCAATATTTACAACCACACACTTAAAAATTTATAAAAACAAAAGATCAAGCAGTGTGAACAATAAAGGCAAATTTATCAACTGCTATAATTTAGTGAACCTAAAGCAAGTCATATGCACTTTTAATGTCATTAATGCATGCTGAAAACAATCTGCTACAAGGGTATGGAAAATACATTATTCCTTGTTCTTTAAAAACATAAAATATTTTATATTTGTGTATCTAGAACAAGTTTCAATTAACATTTAAATGTATGTCAAAATTTTATATTTACAAGCTCAATCAATAAAAAATGCATTAGTAATTTTAAAAATTTAGTGGTAAGATTATATGAATTACCTTTACATTTCAATTGGATTTGGGTTAATTTTAAGCTTTAAATAAAACATATTCTATTTAAACTTAGCAGTTGTACTCTGAGATTTTATCTGAGACTCTTGTTTGCTTACAGTTTTGCAGCTATTTTATATCATCATATTAACAGTTGTTTTCCCTTTAGCATTCTTAACAGCAAAGCGGAGAAATGAACAGCTATTTCACATCAAGCTATCTGCTTTTGCAAAACAAATACATTTGCATAAAGGGTATTCCATTGCATTGTAGTTTCAGCAAGACACCCTCCCATATGATTTTCTGCATCAAGGCTCGTAAAACAGACCTTAGCTTTGAAACAGAGGTCTTACTTCATGTGTCATGAACTGCACCTTTTATTACTGTCAGTAGTCCCCCACAAAATGTCTGCAGGAGCTACAGGTCTTTCCCAAAAAAGAGGCTGGAATGCTGTGTTGACTACAACTGGCAATTCTCCTGCTTTTTGCAATGGACAAACTGCACTCTCACCTTTTATCCTCCTCCTCCTCCTCCACAAGACTTCTGTGAAAGTTCTGTGAAATCTAATGAGAACTTACTCTAAGCAACTATCTTTGCATATAACTAATGTAGTATGCACTCCACTATCAACAACTTTAAGAATTATTCTTGTATTTATGCAGTTCTGGAAGAATTCTTAGAACACTCACCTGCCATATACTCTAGTAAGACCCATCTAATATATATATAAAGATATTTCAAGATATACAAAACCAGAGTACAACCTGAGTGTACCAAAAAGCAAAACAATGGCACACTGAAGAACACAAAGCAGAAAGTGTACTTCAAATGTTTCCAAGAAAAAGGTTTTTCTAAGTATATATTTTCTTCCTAGCAAGTATTTTAATGCATGTGCTCAGATGAAGAGCAGAAAAAATGCATCTAATAGAGGCAATAACTTTATCACATTATAGCTGCAAATAGAGAAATCTGAACTAAAACCAAATACCCTCATAAATTAGAGCACAATGAGATGCTCATAGCCATTATCACCTACAATCACCCTCAAGGGAAGCAAAATTGCATGGGACTAACAACATTTCACTTATTCTAAAATTTAGAAAAGGCTCAAAGAAGTTTTACGTGCATATTACTTCAGAAACAATGTCCTACTTATTCTTCCTAGCAATGATATTTTACATAGCATTCTGGGATCAAAATGTAATTTCAACAATAATATATTTTCTGATGTTCTCCAAGGAAAAATTACTAGTTTCTTCTCTCTAAAAGGATTTAGATGGAATAACATCTGTGTTGAGATTATTGTGAATATGTTAAACTGACAGCAAGTCTCTAAGGGGCACTGCTCATTAATGTTCTGTGCATAAAATTAAAACTTGAAATATATTTTTCAATCCATTTTGAATCATTTAAGCAATTCTCATGCAAAGAAACTATTGTGCTGCAATAATATATTTGCAGAGTAGAATATGAAAGCTATTAAAATGTCCTAGACCCCCTGCCTTTCATGCGAAAAGAAAAAAGGCAGCTCTTCTGATTTGAAACATGCACTGTATTGAGAAAAAAAATACTTTCAAAGACCATTAAGAGTTTGATTTCAGTTTATAGAATGCAAAAAAATTCCAAATTATGTCTTTTTTACTTAACCTTTAATTCATGTTATATGCCTAGGTACCCCAGCATGTAATGGGGGAGAAGTCTGGTACATGTTGCACATGGGCATTTGCAAGAACTGTTTACAGTGAGGAGACTGGAAGTGGTGGTCTTGTTCCCTATCTTTGAATCCGCAATCAGGCAGCATCCTGCAAGCCCCTTGCAATTGGAGCTGTGGAGCAGTGCCCAGGAGCAATGCCTATGAAGAAGGAATTTTAATGCAAATACGTCCTCCAATTTGAAAATGACAAAGCCCCCCATGTCACTAGTGCAAATATTTTTATTTGGGGAGCGTGTACACTTACTTCAACAACTACAGTATAAAGGTGTTTCCATCCAAGATAATGGAAAGAGGTATCTCATGCAAATCTTTATTTTGAAACAGAAAACCATGAATCTTTTCAAAATCAGAAACTGAGGAATTATTGACAAGTATCTACATTCAGTAAAGATTGTTTATCCCTTTCAAGCACAGAAATCTGCATAAAGCTGTAAATGTGACATTTTATAGATGGAAAAGAAAACATTTTACTGGGAAAATAGAGACACCGGACACTGTTCAAAAGTCGTTGGATAATTACAGCCACAACATGATCTTGACCATTCTAAATTTGGCCACAAAATACCCAGCCGTTCTAACCCAGCCGTGGATTCCTCTCAAATGGTAAACCAGGAACTACAATTAACATATTCTTGATGGTACACACTTTAGAAGGGTTTGCTTGTTTTCATTTGGGGTTTGTTTTTTGGTGTGTTTATTTTCTTTGTTTGTTTTGGTTTTGGAGTGAAGCCAGAAGCCATCATGTCAATAGGATTTGGTTTAAAAGAAATCACAGTAATTTTAACAAACAGTTTACCACTCAAGCTTCCTACACCTGAAATACTTAGAAATATTAGCAAAAGACATAAGTTGTTTCTACAATCTCCTCTGTTAGGCTTCCACACTTAGTATTGCAAATGGTATCATGGAGCAACAAGTACAGAACTGCCCAAAAGTGCTAATTGATTTTTTTGGTAAGCATTTTCAATGGAAGAGCATAAACATAGATATACATACGCTTCTAACATCTTCATTTACAGAGGTTTCACTTCAGAGTAGAGAAGCATCGATGGTTAGTGTGTACCTGGAAGAAGAAAATGTTTTTCAGGTTCTTAAATGCAAAAATGGTAGTGCTTATAGTGTGAAGTGCAAGCCTTCAGAAATAAAACCAGAGAACATGGACTGGTATATACCACTGTGAGTTTCCTTAGGGACATTAACATTCTCCTTTCCCTCACTGCTTTATCTCCCATCTGTGTAGAGTATTTGCACTTTCCAGCCAAGCAGCCAAGTCAGAGCACTAACAGTTGCCCCCGCAGAGCCGCCAGATGTACAGCAACAGTCACATCACATCAGGAGCGTGTGGGTCTTGTTGGTCACACACGATAGTGGCACAGCCCTGAGACAATTCCTAAATCATGAACACGTGCATAACATTGCAGTGTTGGAACATCTCAGATAGAACACAACAGCAACATCTATGCCAGCAGGACACAATACAATAGAAGTTGCCAAGCCCCCTGTGCTGCAGCTGTTTCCAAGCAGAATTACATCTATAATGCCCATCTCCTCATAAGAAACATACTTCTGTTATACTCGATCTTTACAGTTGCAAGTTTGAAAAGTGTTCAGAAAACAAGTACACTATTCAAAGGTTCATTTGCTGATGAGTACTTCTCATCTTGTAAGCTTTCAGAACATAAAGGGGGAAAAGAGCCCTACTTTATCATTTATATTTTTGCTTTCCCATGCACTGTGGCAGTTGCTGCTGATGATGAAGCACAGTGTTACAACATGAGGAGAGGACAGCATTGAAAGAATCTCCCAGGCAGGTTTATGTTGCTACAGGCCTGGGCCTACCAGAAGTTCAGGCAGTCCTTACCTTGCTAAAACCTCCTCTAAGCTGAGCCAAGCAGATGAGTTCCTCTGGGACTGTCCTGCCAAACCACATTACGTGCTGCTGTTTCTCAAGCCACCTCTGTCTGCACTCTCCTTGCACGTACACAGGGGAGCAAAATAGAGAAATAGCAATGGATTTTTTACACCATCCCAAACGTCTCAGAGAGGATTCTCAGCTGAACTTTTTTTTTCCTGGTATACTTCCAACCTGAACAATGCAGAGCTCTTAGTAAAGAGATCAAGGATTTAGATCTAATTGCAATTCTGTGCTGGATAATTTAAAATAATAATTTATGTTTATGGGCTTAGTAGCAGCAAATATGAAAATACTCAAAACACCATTTACAACAAAAAATAAACTTTTTCTTTTTTTAATTTTCCTACCCATTCTCTGATGAAAGGCAGAGGACTCTTATCTCTACTGGCAAGAATAGTTAAGTGCAATAAAATCTGTGCAATTGATAACATGATGCTCGAACTGGGGACATGACCTAGGTTTGACTTCATAACTGAAGCTAAAAGTTACAAAACAGCTGGGTTAGAGTACTGTCAAGCATAATGTACTTTATACCTGCATCTACAGCACTTGAGCACAAGAATAATCTGGAATCATCAACCTCTGCTCATTCATTGGAAGTTGAGATGCTCATGAACAACACTTGCAGATACTTGCATAGAGCCTGAAGGAGAACTTTTTTCCTTCCAAGCAATTTCCCAGATTAGCACAAAAAGTTATTGTATGTTAATTTGGACATTTCTCTATGAACAAGCAATATGAAAAGCCTTAACATTTTCATGTCAGGGTAGACACACAAAATTCCCAGAAAACAGAAATTAATTCATCTTGAAGACTATGAATGACACCAGTAAAGCCACCATCCCAGTTTTAAGATGTCCACATAACTCAACTGTTCATTTCAGCTCATGTATCACTCCTCCTGTCCCCATTCCATCTATTGTTTTGATTGCGGATGCTCAACTGCTTGATAACAGATTATATCAGCAATCTGATCTTCTCTTACTGCAGGATCTATTTGGTTCTCTAACATATTTCACAGATCAGCACCACCTGTACTTGTATCAACCATGCCAAAGCTGCATCATTATCAACACACAGCACACACCTGCAGTGAGAAGGGAGCAAAAGGTCTGTAAAAACAAAACCAAAACATGTGAATTCCACAGCAGTGGGGTGGTGCCTTATGGCAGGTGAAAGAATATCTAAAATTCAAGAGGCCAATCTGCTACTTTTTGTTACATACAAGTTGTAAGTTCTTGAAGATTCACTTGATCAACAGCAGCACTACTGAGTACCTAATAACTGGGTAGTTTCTAACTGGAAGCGGAATAAGCAGTAGTAGGAGGATTTTAGCATTTATGGCCTTAGGATTTAGCATTATAGCCACATTAGTTCTTAGAAGATCCAAATATTGCTTGCCTTTAGACAAGGCACCAAGTCTTTAGACTTGATTCTATTTAAACACGTGTCTACAGTGATTTATTATCTGCTTCACCATTTGCCACATGTTGACAAACGCTGCTGTATTTAACTACAAGACCCAGACTTTCAGCAAATGGCCTTTGGATCTCACTGGACATGTATCCCTAAGCCATTCTGTATAGTTAGTAGTTCATTAAAATCCTATTTCACTTCCTTGGTTCACATTGCCTATGTTTTAATGTTGCCCTGTGCTCATAAGAACCTGATAAGACCTAAAGCTAACAATTCACATATTTGCATCACCCCATCTGAAAAAATAGTATAATTAGTATAAGTTTCATTCTCTTTTGACAAATGCTACTACAGTTTAAATCCTGACATATAGTAAACAATCACTTTGATTGCTTTCATTAGCAAATTACTTATTTTCACGGAAACCATCCAGACTGTAATAAGAGAGCTCCTGAGATAAATGTGACTAAGCAGCAGGAGTTAATTAAATAGGACAATGAGTAAGCATTTATGGGTGTGATAGGACACCCAGCTGATCTAATTGCTAGTCTAATTATCAATTAGAGAGTCAAGAAATGGCATGTAAGTGAAATATTAAATTTGCTGATAGTTTAATGATTTTTGGAAACCCAGAAGAGCAGTATTAATTACTATTTTAGGATTACAAATTGTTTTTTCCTCTTATTCAAACAGAAGTTCTTGGTATGTCTAAAATGGCTCCTAAAGGTATTTACAGACTTCTCATATTCAAGTATTTAAGACGTTCAGTTATTTTGCTCTACAGGAGAAAAAAAAAAAAAAACACCACCACCAACAAAAAAAAACTAGCAACTAAGCATTCAAACACACTACCTATAAACCACAGAGCTCAGCTCAAAATCTTTCTGCAGTTATTTTATAATACGAATAATAGTTGTCCACTGGTGTCAGTAAGTTACCCTAACTATTCACAGCGTTAGTACAAAGCCGTTCCCATGAAGGGGCCAGGGAACTATTTAAACCCCTACGTACAAAGAACCATGATCTATAAAGCAACAGCAAGAAAATAAAAGCCCCTCAAATTTGACAGAGAGCAAAAAATATTAATATAGTGGAACACAGTGAACTTTTAACAAGCTGTAAATATTTTTAGAGGTTTTCTTGTATAACCCATAAAGAGGACTGGGATCTTTCTTAGATCTTCTACTCTTAGCATGTAATTTGTAAAGAGTACAAGACCTATGCTATTCCCTGCTAGAACCACCAAAAATCAAACGTGTGTAGCAAGGTGCACATCAAGAGCACCAAAGGACGAGAGATGGCAGGTTAAAAGCCTAGAAAACAGAAAGTATCCCTCATACACACAGATGAGGTGTTGGGCATGTTAACAAGCCAACTCTCTTTGGAATAAAAAATGGCACACCTTCCAACCATTTTTCACATCTATTGCAATTAAAAATACCACAGGTTTTGTGACCAAAGTCCCCTGCTGGGATTTTAAAGCCCCCTAGCAGCTCAGCAGAACTGTGGGTTCAGAAAACACCTCTTCTTCCTCGGACACACGCTACCTCCTCACACACTTTTCATCGTCTCAGCTCAAACATGTTTCTGCACTGAGTGACATTAAAAAATAAATAAATAAAAATAAAAATAAATCACTAGCAACGTCAAACTCGCTTTTCTGAGGGACTTTAAGGTGACGAGGAAACCCAGGGTGTTTATTTTCTGCCCTTCACCTGCGAGCCGCGCGTCACGAAGCCACCTCAGGCGATGCCGAGCCCGCGCTTTTCCCGCCCGCCCTCGGCACGAGCGCGGCCCGGCCCCACACGGCGACGCCCCAACGGCCCGGCCCGGCCCCATGGCGCAGCGCCGCAGCGATGGGGGGCAGCCGTGCAATTTCGTAGCGGTGGACAACTGCTGGTAACGGTCCCAGGCCTCCCCTGCTGCCCCGTCCCACCAAGGCAGCCTCTCTGGAAGCTCTGCCTTGCCAGCGCAGGGATTTGTTCATATTTGTGTTTCACACGAAGTGGTAACGCTGGGTGTCCCCCACACTGTGTGTGCTCAGATCCCTGATACCCTCAGAAAGCCGAATGGTTTTCATCCCCTCAGGGGTGAGAGGTGAAGCAGCGGTAACAGACCCCGGGGAGCCAGAGCTGCCCCAGTCCCTCAGCGTGAGCACCAGGGAGCAGGGCTGGGGCGCGGTGGGGACATCACTTAATTGGGAAATCACTAAATGGGAAAGTTTCAAGAAGTTTCATCAGCAAATGGAGTTAAAAGCAGGTGTATGAAAGCACATCGGTGCTTATGTCTCACACCTTTCTAAAAAGGTGTCACAACAAACGTGACCTCCTCCAGTTCCTAATGGAAATATAACCTGTGAAGAAGTACCTTCATGCATAGTTTTTCATTTCCATTTCATCATGGAAAATATTTACCATTATCCCTGAGTCAGAGAATTGTTAACACATACAATAACTTGCTATTTTGAGGCAGAGGACTAAAGATTCATGCCATTGCTGTGCTTTTTGACAACAGTTGTTGGGTTTGTTTGTTTATTTTGTTTGTTACCTTCTAAAAGGTATCTTTCAAAGTCTTAAATATTCTTCCATTTCAGGAAAAAATACATTGAAAGCGAACTAGAAGCTGCAAAAAAGTGGTCTCACAAATGGGGATTCTTGAAAACACCTCCAGAGGTAAAATTGAATGGTATATAAGCAACACGTGAAATTTACTTGCACACAAATTTATCTGGACACAACACGATGAGAGCACAGAAGTGTAGAAAAGTAATGAGTATGCTTTCCTAAGTTAGGTTCGCAGTTAACAAATGCAGTACCTTTAAGATGGTTTCAAAGTTTCAGCTTTCCCCTGAACAAAATATGGCAAGTGGTAATTTATATGCTATACACATTCTGATATATTTCTCTTGAGAAGCATGACTCCCAATAGTGCTAACAAGTACTAGATGCACACTGACAGGAAAATATTTCCCCTTTGTCTATCCATATGGTAGATTAAAAATCAAGGGGGAAAGGTTCTAGCTAATTAAATTTTCAGTGGAGAAGTTTACAGCAAACTAAAATATTTGGAGAGATGTCTATTCTCGATGATGTTTAGATATTAGAATATAGTATCACATAATGTTACCTTTGCAATCACAATATTTAATTGTTGAAGAACAGGATTGATGCATCCCTCAAATAAAGCTATAAATTTATTTACCGTGGAGCTAGAAGTACTTAAACTGTTCTGGGATTTTTTGAAAATTCCTATAGGCAGCCAAGTTAACACCTTTAAAATATTTGGTCCTTTAGGCTTCAACATCCATCCGTGATAACCACAGTCTGTCACGTATACCACCTTTGCACAATGCTAATAGATCTACAGCTGAAAGACTGACAAACTCTATGCATTGTTACTGTTGGTGAACATGTGAAATTATCATTTATTAATCTTTGTTTTGTGGTCATATAAGATACAGAAGATATATTTCTAGCCTGTCTTGCACCAGTGGTGCAAGAGAGTTGGAATCACTCAGCAGTACTTGCATGTCTTGCACCAGTGGTGCAAGAGAGTTGGAATCACTCATCAGTACTTGCATGTTATCTGAAATTCAGAATTATATCACATTCTGAAAACAAAAAGTACATTACAGTGATTTCCAAAGCACTACATTAAGTAGTCCTGTTTTAGGTGGAAAGAACAGGGTGTACAAATGCTGCAATAAGGGAAATGGTATTGATACCAGTCTTTTTTCTTTTTTTTTTTTTAATGATATTTTTTATGTCAGTTGATTGAAAATGAAAAGAAAGAAAAAACAAAGCCCAAGATACAGCTTCCAGAACATCTGCAGATTCGACCTGTGACCCCCGTGGAAAAATATATTAAGGTTAGAAAATTAGATTTTATAATTGTAGTACAGCAATACCTGTCTTCAGAAACTATGCAAGCTCTAAAAATCAGTTGTCTTGTAGCAGTGGGCCTTTAAATAAAGGTCAGAGTAAATTGTATTTGCAACGCAAGCAACGCTTTAAAAACATTCATTTAAGACAAGGAATTGCCCTTTGAATATGGTTGTTAGTTCACAGAGCTTTCACTGTATGTAATCTTTCTGTAAAGCCCCTCCCTCATACTCTCCTTTGTGGCATATAGTACCAGAACAGTCATCTGTACAGCTTCTTACAGAAGAGTGTTCACAGAGCTGTTTATGATTGCTGACCATTCATTGCTCAAATATCTTACTTCAAGGCTTATCATAACCTTATCTCTCTGTTTTAACTATTGGTTAAGATGCAGCCATTTTTCTAGCTTTATGTAAGGTAAGGCAGTATTCTTTTTGGCCGAGATGATGCCACCGTCCTCTTCAGTGGCACAAATTAGGTTGGCCAGGAGAAGTCAAGTTCTAATGAGCCAATTCATAACTATTTGCTTTTATATTGTATGATTTATGTATGTTTTGTCTCACAGTTAGAAATTAGTGGAATGAGAACCTTGGTTTGATTTATAAATATACAGTGTAAGAATCACCTCTGAATTGAATAACTATATAGGAGGCTAAATCAATGACAAGGGGAGAGGAACATATAAAAGGGGAAGCAGAGCACACTAACAAAAAGGAAGGTTATTCTACTTGGAAGATTAAGGAAAGAAAAGAGATGATTGAAAATTCCTACTTGTTGAACTTTCTTTCAAAGGATTCCAATGATGGCAAGATAAGGTGAGCAAGTAATAAAAGCTTATACCAAAATTAAACTGAAATAAAAAATAAGTGTTGAGTGTGACAGAGAAATTAAATGCCAGCATTTCTGCCATTAGTGCTACTTGTTCTTCAGTTTTGTCTCAAGCATCCAATTTCAGTCAGTCAGGTTTGCTTCTGCTGCACAATGATGCGTGTTAGAAATCACACGCACAAGTTATCAGCTGCTAAAGTAGCATATGTAGCCTGGTGCATACTGAACCAGGGATCAGAGTTTCCATTTCACCTCAGAATCCTTTTTTTTTTTTTTTTTGGTGTGATTTAGGTCACCCTCTACATATTCAGACTGAAGTTTCTTAAGTCCTTTTTCAGAACTGTGTGTCTTTCTGCACATTTACCTTCATGGTAACAGTCATTATATCTGTTCTCTCTAGGTTAGATTAATAATTGGTTCTTCATAGTCCCTTCCCCCAGATTGTAAGTAGGACATGGTTTCCTCCATTATCCAGCTCAGTGGGTGGCACATTTGGCCATAAAAATGATCTTTTCAGAGGAACTGCTCCACCTAAATATCATAAACATTTTCTAATCTTGGCCAAAGAACAAAGTGAAGCAACTCTGGCAAGAGAACTGAAACATTGTTCTCTTGCTGTGTATTTCTCTACTAAGTCCCCAGATGCTAAAATGATATAACATGCCCGATTGGGAAGATTCAGCCAAAGCAAGCACAGCAGTCAGTGAACAGAGGTTCTTGGCTTTTGGTGTGTTTCCTTTTTAGCAAGATTAGTTGCAGATTAACTTGATGCTTACCCATCTTTTAAAGTAGAAAAGTGGGATGGATAAGTACTTCTGGATGAAAAAGCCAGCTTAGTCAGTAATATCTTTAGCATTTGGCCACAAAATTACTATTTCATAGCTGCATTGCTACCAAATGCATTGCATCAAGTGTAAAATGCTGTTTTTCCTGTTTAGAGATGTTAACGAGCTTAAATATTATTATTATTCTGTAAGAAAAAAAGTTAAAGCTGAAGCTTAAATTCTTCTAATTATGTAAATCCAGTAAAGCCCTTAGAAACATACTGAGCAAAACTATATATATATATATACATATATTATAAAAGTATGCTAACATATATTACTTAATAACTTTTTTTTTAATTTCCTGTTATACACACCAATTGAGGTACTAAAAGAATTATTAAAAAGAGTGGTAGATAAAAGTAAGTTACTTCACTGGAATTTGGCCATTTTACTTCTGTCTTACCCTGTGCCTTGCTATAGAATAGGACCTAAACTATCCTAAGGACTTTTTAACTTATAAGTCATTCTGTGTGCTAAATAAAACTTGCATTCAACTAGGCAATCTTTTGAAGTTATTATTTCTTTCCATTAATGTCAGTGTGTGTTCAGGATATTAATTCATTGGATTGCATTTAAAACCACTATTTTTAACAAGCTCTCATTTCCATCCACTCGAGCAGAAAAGATGTTACATGACAGAAATAACAATCAAAAATCTTTTAATTATTGAATTCTATATGTTACTTTTATTCTAGGTGAATCCATCTCCTCCAGTACCTAAGACTACCCAGGGATTTATTGGCTGGAGATCATCTGTTCCTGGGCTGGAACTCGAATGTTGTTTTGAAATCCAAAGCAGCAAAGGTACCTTTTTCAAGGATTTGAAGTGGCCATGTGAACCCTCTGACTGACATTAAGAAATAACAATTAGGCACATAGATCCACTTGTGTTCCTAAATTAATGTTCTCTACTGGACTGTTAAAAATTTGTCCTTTGAAATCTATCTAAACGTCCACAGTCATTTTGGTAACGTGTGAACATCTTAATGTAGCATTTTACTTGTTGCTCATTTTTTTGAAATCTGTAGCATTCAGGCTGTTAATACTGCTTCAGATTCATTTAGAAGCAACAATGAATAAATTCATGTAATTGTAAGAGAGCAGGTACTTCTTTTGTTATTGTTAGTAATGGTGTGATTTTAAAATATTTATTGAAAGTTTTTAAAAAATGTGTTTTGAAATGGCAGAGCACTGTTTTTTTCAGTTGTTTCTCTGTGAAAGCCTCCACTCAGACTCAGTTTCACAGCAGCTTATTCAAACATAGATACAGACTGCCATACTCTTGATATGTTCCTACACTGCTGCTTAATCCATCACTTACCAGTATTGGAATCTGTGTTGTAGAATTGGTTTTCAGTTAGATCAGCACTTTGAATGAGCTCACTACAGAGTTGCTCACATGCCTGAGCTAGCATAAAAGAGACCCCTTTATAAAAGAAAGGGATGGGAAGGTGCAGAGGACAGTAGCAGGCATAACTTAAATTGTCTCAAGTTGCCATGAAACTGCACCCTTATATTTGGAAAGAAGCTTTCCTCGTTAATAAATAAATAAATAAAATAAAAATCCCAAACTACCACCTCCAGAAAAGATAATTATCAGGTTTCATTATAGCATACCCACTGTAGTTTGAAGAAAAAACAACACACAAAACAAACAGGCAAATCATAAGTTTAGTTAAGTCATAATTATTAAATGCATTGTCTTTTATGTTGTGCATGCTTTACAGGCAGTTTGTGTACTTAGGTAAGTAATTAAATTCTTTCCAGTGGAGTTGCCTGATTGGTTTAAGTAAATCATACAAAAGCCATTCAGCAAAATGAAGTCACTTTCAAAAAACAGTTTTGGTATCAAAGCAGTTTTTTTAGTTGTTCAATTAATTGATCAAAATGCAAGTTTCTAAGCATAAATTTCTAAGCAAAACTAAGTTACAAAAAAAAAAAAAAAAAAAAAGATAGAAGCTAAATTGGCCTACTACAAATATTTTCTTGCATTGAAAATTTCTAAATCCATCCATCGTCATGCATCATTTAACACATTCTACATAAAAACAACAACATGTTATCAAATAATTTCTTATGGCAAGCTTATTTTCAGAAATATTTGTGTAGACATCAAAAGAAAAAACAACTGACATTAACAGTACCAGTAGTTTCTTGAGTAACCTACAAGACATTCTTCAGGCTATCAACTACTCACTCTTTGTTTGAAAGGTCTGTTACATAGCATTTAGATTTGGCAAGCTTGTGGAATCTCACTTGTATCATTTTTACCAGACATACCACACCACACAGCACATTACAATATAATAATATTATATCGATAATATAATGATGGAGAGAGATAAAATTAAATACTTTTCCATACTGTACAAATGATACGCTTAATGAAACTTTCAGGGATAACCTGCCATTAAAATCAATCAAAATATCAGCTGAATGAGCATTGGAATGAGCATTAGATCAATCTTGTCTCTCAGTGTCTGATAAACCTTTATGAATTGGTTCCTCCTGTCAGTGATGAGAGATCCGAGATTTTTGGTTTACAATAAGCACATAGTTCCCTTGGATACTAATAAAGAAGACGATAGACATTTTTTAGTACGATGTTAGCAAAGCAAATGGACATAAGAGGAATGCATTATCAGCAAAGCACTGGAATATCTGTTTAAGTGAAATGGATGATGTGATGTATGTGCCACCTATTTATTTCAGAAATGTGCAGTATTCTCTCATGTGTCACAAGGTACCTTTTACATTAAATGTATTTACATATCTGATAACAGTAGAGGATTGCGCTGGGAGTTACTGGTATAGCTGTCTCAGAGTTGTAGAGTTCAGTCTTGCTCTTCATTACCTACCTGAAGGTTTACCAGGACTTCTAAAAACTCAGAAGGAGCCTCTTTAGTTGTAGCAGCTATTTGGTTCTAGTTCTAGCTGGCTAACATTTAAAATAGAAGACTGTTGAAACAAATAGCAGCCTCCAAGAAATTAACACAGGCAGTTCCTTAATACTCCTTACTGCTTAAAGAGGAAAGGCTTTTCTCTTTACTGCTACAAGATCTCCATTGTTCTCTGCAGCAATCAATATCTGTTTCTTGAGTCAGCAGTAAGTCCATGGCTTTCATAGCAGTAGGTCAGCAGCTAGTGTTTGCTCTTTCCTTCTTCCCAAGAAATGACTCACAGTTATCAACATCCCGCCTATTTTTTTTATATCCAGTTCCAAATGCCCACAAAATAATATTTTACTTTTTCCATATTCTTTACAAATAATGGAGAAATGACTCATATCCTTTGGAAAGATTACCAAAGAATGAGAATACATAGCAGAACTAACTTCGGTCACATTACTTTAAAATCAGAATAAAGAATTACTTGGAATCAGACTCTGCAAATCTAAACTAAATTGCAGTTTAGCTACTAACTATAACATATGTAAACTGTTCACTGAACAAGCAAGATAATTATAAGAACTATATTTTATTTAAATTTTAAATGCTTTATTTTCATTACTAGGTTTCTATACTTGTTTATATAAGTAATATAAAGGGGGAATGTGTACGGAGTATTACTTACAATTTAAACTTCCCATAGCATAAATCAATCAATTGCTGATCCTAATGTTTGGGATTTTGGTACTATAAACCTGACTATTTCTTTTCCCAGCCCAAAAAGCTGGTTTGGATTTGCAACTGACAAAGGACTGCCCAGTCAACTGCCTCAGCTGCGAATCCAAATAGCTGATATAGGTTTATTAAATCACCTTGTAATGTTTCAAAGCTGGCATCTAATTTGTGGAAATTAACCTATTTATTGAAGCCAAGCTGGGCACATAAATGTCACTGCACACTGTAAAATATCACGCTATCTCCAAGGTCAGGACAGTGTTAGTGAACTCAGTGCACACACTGGCAAAATGCTTCAAAACAAAATTAAATCACTTCAAAAATGCAGCAAAAGTCAAGAGAATTGTAATTCTACGTAAGTGTCTTAGGCTTCTGCTTCTGTGCAAGTCAGAGCAGAATTAGGTGTTTCTAAACGTATATAAAAAGTTAT
Organism: Anas acuta; assembly: GCF_963932015.1. Taxonomy (NCBI): domain Eukaryota; kingdom Metazoa; phylum Chordata; class Aves; order Anseriformes; family Anatidae; genus Anas; species Anas acuta. The sequence goes on from NC_088994.1 coordinate 11,418,529, forward strand.
GTGCTTTATTTTTCACCAGAATTTGAAAACAGGATGATAGTGTATTTAGATGTCTTCTATGCTCCAGTGTAAGCTTCATTTGGTGTAGTCATTTATAATGTTTTTGGTGGCCTATGGTTCATATTAACAAAGTGACTTACCAATTCCTCCATAGTTGACTCAAATTTTTCAGAGAACTAAGGCCATCTTATTTTTTGACTATTGTTTCCAGATAAACTAGTTCGTTGTAACAGGCTATTTTTAGAGAAAACCTATGGAGTACGCTTTCAGAATTGCATATGCAAAAAAAAAAAAAAATGTGTATTTGATACACAATCAGCACAGCAAGACATTAAAGCAGGTCAGCCATGCATTTTTGCTACTGTGGATTTTTGCTTGGTTATACCTTTCTGGGAGTGTGATGAAATAATAATAGAGTCTTAAATGACAATTCCATTTAAGTTGAAGAACTATGAAATCAGAATTATCTTTCTCAGAAGTGCTTGCTTTATCAACAACATAATTGGGTAGCAAAAAAAAACAGCACTTCACAATGTGTTCTTTTCTGTGTTTTTAGAACTGGCATAGAACAAGCACTTGCTATTTATAATTCAATTAATACAAGACATTTTACAGGGAGTTCAGATTTGAAAGATTTAAATTTATTTAAAATGCATTTGCAGCAGAAAGTAAAGATTTTTGATCAGATGATAGTAAAATAGTGATTCTGTGTAAGTAGCACTGGTCAAATTGCAGTCACCATAGAAATGTTGCTGTAAGTCTTGAGACATGCAAAAGGAAAATCACACACAGCATGTGGACGGCCAATTGATTTAGCTGCTGTAAAATGTGGCCACTTAGAGAATGACTCTAATTGCTATTCTACATGAGACATTGCTACAAAGGTACATGCTCTGACTACCCTAATGGATACCTACTACAGTCCTAAATTTGTGCAGAAATTACTGGCTCCAGTTCCTGCTGTGGCTGCTCTGTCAGCCTGAAGTAACTTTCATTCTGAGATTGTTTGCCTTACAAAACAGGGGAGGTGATTTTTTTTTTTTCCTTTTTGGAGATCTAAGGCATTCACACACATCGTTTCCTTTAGCGAAGAATTCTTTGTGGTTTCTTCCACATTCATAAAGTCCCAAAACAGCAAATACTAGCCAAACACAGTCATTGTCAACCAGAACAAAATCTCTGCTCCCATGTGAAGCCCAGTCCAGGTCACTCCTTGCGTTATGTTCCTAAATGTGTTGTATTTAGTTCCCCTTGCAAGCATAAGTGTCTGTGTAGCAAGATAGATAAGGGCCGTTTGCTGACTGTTACCTCCTTCCTGACTCCTGTGGTTTTCACATCCCATCAAGTTGTTATTTGAAAAGTTGTTAGTTGAAAGCATGTCAAACCATTTCATAGGACTATGGTGTCATAAATTGAACTGTTCTGGAAAATGATACCGTTATGCTGTGAAACTGATCGGGTCCAGTGAAAAAAACTGTACCAATTCAGTCTACTCTGTCAGACATGGAGAAGACCAGCAGTGAAGCAATACTCAAAACAAAACCAGAAACTTTGCAAAAACAGCACAGGAATTGCTAAAATCTGATTCATGTTGCACCAGTGAAACACAATACGGGAAATGGACATTGTCAAATTGTCCAGGTCCAATGTCCATTGTCCAAGTCAGATGATTTGGAGATTTTTTGACCTTAGGGTTTCAGACTACTCACACGTCAACACTTGCTCTGTTACACAAAGAACAGGTCAAAGAAATTAAAAGACTACTCCTTGTCTGTCTCAGTAGTGGGCTTATTTTCATTAAGGTTTATCTTGGTAAACTCTGTGATATAACCTGAATGGTACCACAGGGTTGCTTTTAATCTCAATTTAAAGACTTTGATGTTGCCACCTTTAAAGATATGCTTATGAGTCCAAACACTGGGTTTTACAGGCCCTTACAGAGTCTGAAATATTTAAAACCATTCAGTGGTGGCAAGCCACTGGTCACCTAGGACAAGTTTTGCAGAGAAGCTGGGGGTTTTATCCATGAAGAGAGTTGTGAAGCACTTGCCTTTATCTTTCCTCCATCCACAAACTGCCACGGCTTCAGCTGGCCATCACACACTATCTTACGGACAGCATCTCAGCATTCCGGGAGGCAGCTCACCAGATGTTCAGAGAAGAAGGATCAGATGGAATCAGACATAAAAGTAAACACGGCAGGTTAATTTTAATTCTTATTCATTTAAGCAGATGCAGCTGTATTTACCATAGCATACAAAGTTCAGGCTGGACACACAAAGCAATGTGTTCTTCAGAACACTGCAGCTTCAAAAGGTTCTAAGACAGGTTAGCAAAAAGCATCATTATGTCTGATCCCCAGTGTAAGATTTTTCCAGCCTTTAATGATTTATTTATTCTTAAATCAGTACATTGATCTCAAAAGTAACATTACACAACCTTAGTAAACCTTCTACAAGTACAAAAATTCACTGTTTAGCAACAGCACAGGAAATTATAGATCAAAGGCTGCTTGTTACTTCTTGGTGCATTTTTTTTTCTTTTGTAAGAGATGAGAGCATCTGAAAAAAAAACTGAGCTTAGAATAAGCAGACTTCCTGCTCTTTGGAAATGCATGATAGAGGTTACATTTTACGGCATGCTAGGTACATTATGGTACAATACATTAAAATAGCTTTTTTTTAAAGAGTATCTCTGAGGATAATTACCTGTCATATCTTTTATATCTTTTAAGTTTATTACTCCTGACTTGCATCAGTAACAAAAAGCTAAGGATTTCAAGGATAGCTGAGAAAAAGGTAATCATTTTTCACCCAGGAGTGGTGAATTTCTTTTTTAATTTCAGTAAAAAATGTATAAAAGTTCTGCACTTCCTGGTAACAAACTAAGAAAACTCTATCCAATTTCTTGCTTCATTTCTCCACAATTTAAAATGAACAATAATAAATAGTAGAATTTCAAATACTAGATTAACTCCTTAAATAATCCACAAAAAACTATTACATGATAGAGGTGTAAGCTGCTGTTACCGCAGGCAGAGGGCTACAAGGAAAGATCATTTGAAATTCCTTCTGGTGCCACTTTCCAATGTCTTTGTAATACCGAGAAAACAGCGTCTCAGGGTTCCATACGTGTTCCTCAGACATTTTCTGTGTTGCAATACAAACCATACTGAAGCATATCTAAAGCCCTGTGGCATCACAACCGTTGAATACTTGGATGCCTATCCTAAACTCTAGATAAGGCACAGGCAAAAACTAAATTTACTCAACTGAAGAAGCTAGGGCTTGGTCTGAATTCACTCAGTCTTAAAAGATCTTTAAACCTGTGGTCATTGCACGCATTGCGATAATGAGGCAAGCTACAATTTTAGGAACTGTCAAATTTGTATCTATTCATTTAACTGTTTTGGAATGGAGAGAAGGAATTGTATCGCTAAGCTAGAAAATGAACAATAATAATGGAGATACATTTTTATAAATTTTATTGTGAGCCAGCCGACCAGGTCTCTATTCTAAGCTCTACTGTTTCTTTATTATTTGCTAACCTTATACAGCCTGTTTTGGTGACAGGCCGGTGACAGGAGGCGCGACAGATACACAGTTATATTGAAGTCTGAAATGATGAATCAATATGATGTGTTTTTATTAACGTAAACTACACCTTGTGGTCCCAGGGTGTGTGTGTTACCCATTTGACTCAGCTTTGAATTTGGCACTTTCCCGCATATTTCCCCTGCTGTGCTTCATATGATTCACTGAAAAACCTGTGATTGAAATAAACCTAAGAACTTCAAAGCATAAAAATAGATGCAACCATGTAGAAATAAACAGAACAGAAAGAATCCTTTGTCTTCCCCCAGTCCTTTACAGATATATGGCTCCAGCTTCACTGGGTGCAATTGACTGCAGGATCAGGCCTTGTAGGCACCAGACTGGGATTAAATATGACTGCTCAGGAACCTTGTTAAGTAATGTTTTTAACAGCTCAGACAACAGCATTGTAAATAGCTCTAATGCAGGAACTGTAGTAGTGGCCATTTTCTTTCTCTGCTTCCTTGACAAAGGCTCTTTATGCAAACCATCTTCCAAGTCTGCTTTCCAGAAGGATCATTGTTGTAGGGAACAGCCTTGCACCAAAACAAGACATGGCAGCCTTCACCCCCCACACCCTGCACGCGCGCACACACGCTTCTGTCTCTTGCCTTTTCCGCGTGATGCCTCCAGGCTGCCGTGTGACACCCAGCTAATCTGTCCTGCTGAGAGTGCCACACAGCCCCCTGCTCCAGCTTGACCTAAACCTGGCAATGCCTTCTCACTTCTCGCAGGCTGAAAACACTCCCCCTTCTCCTCCTGAAGTGAGAGACAGTTAACGCTTTTATTCCTCACAGGGGAGCAAGACGAACCCAGCTAAGCTAGTGAATCTCCTTTGCTTGCTGACATGCGTCAGACACAACATTCTCATCCTTAAAAGCTGGAGTGAAAACAAAAACAAAACAAGAGCCCAAAAAAAAACAGCAAGCTACAGTCCTTGTCTGGAAAAACTACGCAGCCATTATGGTTTTATTGCGAGAGCACAGCCATATCCTTTTTATTTAAATGAAACCTACAGTAATTTCTTGTGCTCCCCATTATGTGCAGTGCAGCTTCCATCTTAGCATAACACTTGCTTAAAGAACAATCCCCGCACATTTACTTTCTCTTAGCAGAAGCCAAGATAGTTACCAAGTAGTGTCAGTGTCGCAGGGCTCTCAGGCTGGAGAGGGACACGGGTTATTCCTTCACTTGAGCAGACAGATGTCCCCCACCTCATTTCCTTTCTGGCTGTTAGTTCTGTGCAAGGACACATTGCTAGCAACAACAAAACAGCCCTTTTTGCTTAACCCCAAGTGCTGAGAAACCAGGCTGGCTGTGCTGCTTCTGTCACAGGAGAGGTGAGTGGGTGCAGCAGTGGTGCTGCTCTCAGGAAGCACTGATGTTTGTTGTCCTAGGAGCTATGCCCTCAATCGTTTGACTTGTATGCAAATGAGAAAAGACCAATTTCAACAGCTCTCACCATGGCTCAGAACAAAACAGGTTCTTTGTGTTCAGTTGTAGTTGTGCAGTATTATACTTAAAGGACTCAAGAAAGAAAAAGGATTCCCTAAATCTGCTTTTAATTCTCCTTTCATTTATACCCTTGGAGTCATTGCTAGTCAGTCACTGTCAATGGTGACAGGCATTACCAGGCTGGCTCTGCCTCGCTCTGCGCTGCTGTGTACACCTATCAGCTTACTGGTTCTGCTGGAGTTAAAAATCTGATGAGGTTTCATGAAACACTGAAGGCAAAATTACATAAATACTGCAATTATTTGGAATGTATTTTATATTCATTTCATGTGTGTGTTTGGCAGTATTGCTAGGGTTGTTTTGGAGCTATAATGCACATGCAGACAGTGTTCATGGTATAACAAAAGCATCCACATATGAGAAAGGGTCATCGTAGCCAGTGAGCCAAATCTCTTGCTATGTTGAAAAGGGGCTCTCTACTGGTGATTTTCAAAAATTTTAATGTAGAAAAAGTGGATAAGTACACAGCATTGCCTCATCAGCCTGTGCCTACTGAATGATCCCCAGATGGTGAGGTGACATCCAGTTTACAGCGTTTGCCCAATCGCTCAGGTTCCAAGAGGTTGGTTTTCTGCTCTCACCTAAATCTGGTGGCTTTTGGATGTCTGACATAAAATATATTGGACCTACTGTCTGGCAGAACTGGACTCCATCGTGAACCTCCCCTTGTCCGTGCTTCTAAGAGCTCTGTATGTAGACTTCAGCTGGCTCCCAGGTCCTGTAATCAAGCTGCTACTTGCAGGCAGGGCCGTATCTGTCCAAACTGCAGAGAATGGATTTACAGCCATGTTTAATCACAATTGCTCCTTAAATGAAGCCTTGATAACCGTTGATGTAGCGTCTACAGGTCCAGAATAGCACAAAAGGATAGGAAGTTATTAAGAAGAGAGTGCAGGGCAGGGTATGCCCATAAACAGATCAAATAAAGTTAGAAAAGAATTTCTAATTACAGTGAGACATCATAAAGTATTACAGCATGTAAGACTGTAGTTCCAGCTGAGGTCTCTCACAACATGAAGTAAACAAGCAAGCTTCATTCTCTCTTGATGACTACAAACTTCTCTATAAAATTACAATTTTATTGTGCATAATTCAATTTCATCAACTACTTTTCTTCATTATCCCTTCTAACTATGCACGCATATACTTGTCATGTATTATAATGTATAAATCATGCCCAAAGAACTGCACAGGAAATACATATTTCCTAAGTAAGGAGAATGGAAAAATCAGTCAGGACAATGAGGAATTTAGTTCCCCCCCACACAAAGGATTTGGAAATGTTTGTGTAGATTCAGAAACCATCTCTGAATTTTATCTGAATCTCTAATTATTACACAGGCATTATTACCTGTAATTTATAAATTATCACAAAAAAAAAAAAAAAAGCATCACCAGTTCCATCAAAAGCCCATGAGGTGTTTCCTAAACTAAATGCCAATACTATTTTGCACTCTTTGGTTAAGCCCACTCATGAAAGCACTCCTAGCTATATCAGGAAAAGCTTGGTTCATGTTCCTAAGGTCAGAATATGGCTAAACATATGCAGAACATGTTTGGCTCATTACACATGTGCATATCAAACCTACATTCAGCAGCAAGGAAACAGAAAGACAATATAAGCTAAAGATACTGGAATTGGACTTCAAAGATCAGGATGCAATTCCATGAACTCCCAGTGTGACTGGCCACAACAGTCACTCTCTCTTGCTTCAGTTCCCATCTGTAAAAAGCGGAATAACCATCCCTTATTTTCACTTCACCCATCTTTTCAATTTAGACTCTAAGTTCTTTGTAGTGGCATCTCTTCCACAAAATACATCCAGCTCCCAGCACACAATGTCCTTCTCAAAACAGCTTTATGGAAATGTATAAAAAAAAAAAAAACACTTATAAAATATCCACTGATGAGATAAGACCACCAGCACAATGCAAAGAACAGCTGTAATCTGTGGGAGGATTATTTTTCTTTGCCATAAACGCCATCCATTTTTCAAGACACAAGTTATTTCCCTTTCATAGAACAGTGAACTCAATATCTGCAGACAAGTTGCCTTCCAAGCAGTACACTTTTCAAAGGCTCCCAGTAGTTTGTGACATTACATAGAAGGTGTCACATCTTAATGACAAATATTAGTATGAGCCTGCCTGATGAGCGTAATTTGTTTGTTCATTGGATATTTTATTCCAGATGAGCTGCTTTTCATCCATATTTTCCAGGGGGAAAAATATGCATTCTGACATGCAATGTTAATGTGCCCTCTGCAGTGACCTCTTATTTCTAACTTTTCACTCTCACCTCCCATTCTCTTCAGTGCATGAAATGAGCTCTAGCAGTAGCTATTGGTCAAGAGTCTCACATGCTGGACACCAGCCAAGTCTTTTGGGGTGTCTAGCACAGACAAAAAGTCTATTCCTATGACACACACATTTAAATTTAGCACTAAATTGGTGGGGGGGACAAGGGGGAGAGAGAAAAATATGTAAAATGTCACTTTCTGACAAGCAGAAAATTAGAATCCATTCCCCTGAGAACTAAATGGACTTTTCTGCTTCCAGTCACTAACTATGACAAGGCTAACATTTTTCAGTCTAATGACTAAGGACATTAAGTGTGCATGTGAATAAGAAAATTACTAGAGGGTATTAGCTAAGCGTGTGATGACAGCCCAACCCGACAACAGAACTCCAAGGATGCAGATTCTAACATTGGCCGTTTGCTGTGGAGAACCAGTGGATAAAAGAAACGTGAAGCATAAATACAGAGAGGCCTCCATTCTTTCATTACTATTATAATAACAATCTAAGGAGTCACAGCAAGATGTACTTCTCTGGATGGGTGCAGAGTGCACGTTAGAGCTCATCCAGTATGCTTCTGATATCCCAGACAGGGACGCGGAATGGGACAGCATGTTAATTAGAGGCCACCAAAGTCTGAAGAGACTCAGAAAAGGAAAAATTCCAAGTGCATCTCTTTACTCCCCAAGTAATCTTTCACCATTCTACATTCATGGCTCAATTCTGATATGATATAAGCATTGGGATTTGTGATTAAGTTCTCATTCATGACTTACCTTAGCTTCTGTTCCTCCCAGTTCAGTTTTCCCTGTAGCTCCTCACTGCCTTAGTCAACTACTGCAAACATAACCCTTCTAGACAAAAATGGATTTCCACCTGATAGAGCATCAAGTAAGGAGGACTTAGAGAGTTCTATGTGCTACTGGTGTGCTCTAGGTATTAAGTGTAACATTGATGGTTAGAGATATGGGTCAAATCTGAGAAAGCACTTTTACGCAGGAGTGGCTAATGTGCTACCTAACAGAATTAAGACATTTATTTTTTCTGCCTTTATTTGGGTTTCAAAAGCTATTTGGCCCCAAGTGAGAAAAATCCAAAGTTTGCAATTTAGGAGACAAAAGAAACATTTTAAGATGAAGACAGATGTTAGAACTAAAGATAAGGAATGGAAACCAGAATAGCACAAGTACTTTCAAAACCATGGAATCTACCTCCAGATTAGCAGCCACTTGAAAGATTCACCAATTTCTCTTTGCTTTACTATTGCCCAGCAAGGTGCTCATTAGTCTGAAACTACATTTTTTCTGTTTTTCTAAAGTCAGTGTGATCAACTTAATATTAAGCAGCTCAGTCGCAGTTCACTTTTCCTGTAACATCAAAAGCTAGATTCTCATCCATTCACCTGCAATTAGCAAGCACCCATCTCATAGCCCTTGGAGAAAATTTTCCTGTCCAAACCAGCATGAAAGGATTACTGGCTGCTTCTACACTACTAGACAAGGCCTGACTGTCATTGTGATTCATGCTGACATGGCTATATTCCCTCCATCTTCCTCTTTGCTTTACTTACTTGGCTCCCAGAACAAGGTATAACTGTATTTGGAGATCCTCAAAGAGCAAAAAGCATTTCAAACCCATCTCTCATTTACAAGCGAGCTCATGTGTTGACAAGGCTGAACAGAAGCTTCTTTAGCAGGGCCAGCAGTTTCTCAGTCATGCAGCAAGCACAGCTGTAGAGCTGAGCTTTGGAAGAAAAGAGGCATCAAGACAGCTATTCACCTTAGAAACGACTTCCCTCAGTGCCGCGTGCCCTTTTTGCCATGCTCTAATCTGTATTCCACGTTGCTCTCACTCTGACTGGAGTCTGATTACCTGCAGTCCCCTGGCCTCATTACCTTACACTTCCCAACAATAAACTGCATAAGCCACTTATCAGCCTGTAATCCTAATAAATCCAAATCATTTTGAACGAGTTTGTTTTGTTCCTCTGTCCCGTCCTTCTGCCTCTCCAGCTTCCTTAGCCTTATTTTATGTCATCATCATATTTGAGGCACTTTTGAAATTACATGCTGCTCAAGGGCACAGCACTGAATTTAATCCCCCCATCACCACAGAGCACATCAATGCTTTTACTTCCATCTGATTTATTTATCCTGTTTATTATCATAGAGCAATTCAATCAATATAAGCTGGAATTCAAACACATGTACATTTGAATTATGCATACTAACACTCATCAAGAGATAGAAGACCACTGTTAAAGTCCAGATCATTCCTCTAACATATGGCCCAGCTTATAAGTAAGGAAGCTCATAGTGATGAATCTTTATACCTTGACTTCTGCTTGACCCCAATAATTGTTTGGTTACTGGAAACCAAAGGAATTGAAATAGCGTCACGAATTCCACGGAAGAGGCTTGGACAAGCAATCTCTGTGTTTCTTATCCCAAGCCAGTAGGGCCATATTTTAAGATGGGCCTTCAAGTTGACAGTTCCTCTATTAGCTTCTGAACACACAGGAATCCTAGCAAAACACCAGCAAACCATTCCAGACGGTTATGTCAAGAAAATCTTGCAAACAGAACAGCACATGGGGAACTGGAACTTGAAAGAAAACCAAAGCACTAACCTCAATTGCAGCGTAGGTTAGGCACCAAACCAACCTAAACGGTATTGGAAGCATGCTAGATGTTGAAAGCGTACTAGAAAGCTTATAGCTTTTGGCTCCCCTGTGTAAACCACTATCCTTTCTAAATATTAATGGTCAACATGATCCTCAGGCAGAGTTCACAACGAACTTCTGGTCGTCTTTGAACGCAGTTGGTGGTTAAAATGCAAGGAACACTGCAAATTGAAAAACTGAAGGCAGAGAAAGCATTCATACATAGGTTCTGCTACAGGCAGAGGTGCTACAGAGAGGGACTATGCACACTGGACTTTAAGGAGTTAAGAGGTACAAAGACTGATTAATTAAAAAATTACCGTGAAATGCATGAAGTTTGGGAAAGAGAAGTGTACATTGTTCTGTACAAACATTTGGTGTCCACTTAGCATTTTAGCATTACAGTTAACTAAGTAAAATGGAAGATGAAACATCAGTGTCCACCATCGGCAATTCAGGTCTCCAAGATTAGAAACAAATCCTTGAAAAACTGTCCCCTTCATAATCACATTCCCCAGCCGACCTGCAGTTCTTTCCATTTCTCTGTCCTTTACCACCCTCCTTACTGCTCTTTCCCCCTCTGCTACCTGCTTATGCTAGACTCTTTACAACCATTTTCATAAGCAATAACTTCTAAATCTTCTAATCACATTTCTAAAAAGTTTTCTTCTCTTTGTTCTTACTGATAACAAGGTTCTGTCACACCAGTACTGCCCTGATTCATACCACGTAGATGCATGGCCTAAGGTGTCAGGGATTAAATCATGGTCTCACTGAACTCCTGATGACTTTGGCAGTGTCAGACTTCACCTTTGCATCTTCTCTGGCCTACAGCTACATGAGCTCCAGGAGTCTCCTTGAGATTTTATTTTAATATCTCACCATTTAGGCACAGAGAATATTTTGGTTTCTCTATCAATACATTTCTGCTTGGTAATTCCCAGTCTGAATGCTGATTGTGTTTTGCATAAAATTAACTAAATTGCAGGCCTTCTATTTCATTGGTACTTTTTGTCTGCTTCCTCCATGAACAATGTCAGGGAGATTGCAAGCTGACTACAATTCTCTTTCCCAAGCAAGAGGAAAACAACATCTAAGAGACCAATCAGTACAAGTTTCCTGATGTCTGTTGGGTTTTATGCATTACATTGTACTCTAGCTTTTAACAGTTTCTATTCATTTGATTCACTTTGAGAAATGAATGTCGTGATTGCCACAGCATTCTGCGTTACTGTTGTCTATAGATAAATTTGGAACAGGTATAACAACAAGTTCGCTCTTTTTTCTATTTAAAAATTCACTGAGCTAACAAATTCTTTGTGCAATGCCAAAGTAATCACAGGTTTTTACTCTCAGGATTCAGTATCCAGCCTCCACAGGGAGGTCCACTGTAGGTGATATTTTGGAAGTAAGACTAGATCAACAGTGGCATTAGGCTTCCAGGAGTGTTGATACCACACATGAGCACACAAAGCCTACCCAGATATGTTTGAGTCTAGAAGGACCCACACCAATACAAGTACGGAAGTTCCATCACTAAAGGACAGATTTTAAAAGGAGTGGCCTCTGTCCTCCTTGAAAGGAACTTTAACACCAAGGAGGTTTCAGGGCTATGAACTGGGAGCAGAGGGAGATGATTGCCTGCTGCCTAAAGCAAAGCACAGCTCTTGACCAAATGAGTGGGATCCACCCCATTACACAGGGAGACGACATTCACCTGGCAGCCTCAGGATACAAAGCAGCAACACAGGCACTGCAGTACTGCTCCTCCATAGGTGCATCCATTCACCAGTAGGCACATCCTCATGGCATCACTTGGGGCAACAGCACAAGCCTTTCTCTTCTGCAGCAGCCATCTACCGGGAGCTCAGAGGAATAAAATAAACATAAGCAAAGCAAATTGGGATGTAACTCAGGTAAATCAGGTAAAGTTGGAAACATTTCTGGAGAAAGGGGAAGCATTTAGGGAACATTTCAATGATATTTGAAATTACAGACATCCAAGGCTGTCCCTGGCTACGGTGCCTGTTTCTAAGTAGCAGCAGTCACTGTTTCAGGCTTGTTGAGCATTAGCTTGCTCAGGGCTCTGGGGGAACAGCAGCCATCACGATGGCTGTGAGCAACATTGGGGGTCTGCCCAGGCAAGGAAAGGGGGTAAGCTGATAACAGTAAGAAAGTGTGATGAATTATTGCTGCGCTTGTCATCTTTATTTAACTTACTGCCTTTTGCATCCAGGGGAATCACAGTCCTTCCAAAAGAGTTGCTTTGGATTTCTTAATATTAGGAGACAGTTGTGACATTTGTCCTGCTCTGGGCCTAATTAGACTCAAGGCATTTTTGATGCCTTTTCTTCTTCATAATGACCTCCCTGTTCCTTCATGTGAGGATCCCAAAGCTCATTAACAAATCCTCACTCAAGTCTTCTGGAGACTGATCCTTTCCCTCTGCTGTAGCATGGAGAAGAGAAAGCAATGACTGCCACACTAAATGCACAACCCTTTTGTTTCTTGTCTGTTTCCTTTCTTTGAACAGGTTATTACAGCTTCTCTTCTAGAAGCAGGCTTTTGCACACCAGTACAATACAGAAACTTAACAAGGGTTCCTGATACTATATAAGTCAGAACTCAAATTCTCAAGCTCATCTATGAAGTACTTCCAGAACTGAGTATGCACTTCAGGATTCAGAGCCTCAGTTTCTTCAACAGCCCCACTTCAGTCTGAGTGAGGTCTGTCTCGCAGTGTGCTGTCTCCCTGATTCTGCTGCACACTACAGTGTAGCTGATTACTCTAAGACAATATTATTTGCTTCATCTATATCTTTGGAATAGAAGCTTTAAGCAAACACAGTGCTGCGGCAAATAAAATCAGCATCTAACAATGCAGCCACCCAGTCCAAACAGCGTGGCACAGCACTCGAACACACAACAGCGTTCCTAAGGGTTCCTAAGGGACACACATTTAGTTAGGTCTCTCTGCCTTGCCCCTCCTCCGGACCAAGAGCTACACAATGCATTCTGATTTCTGGTTTCACTATCCCAGCAGTTCCCTTCAGTATAAATACCTTTTATTTTTATTATTTTAAATCTCCCAAGCATGCCATCTTAGATAATGAGTAATATTACCTCTTGCATGCTTTTTTGTTGTTGGCTCTGCCCTACACTGCCAGCCCTCTCAAGAGGAGGAACTCTCATTTCCCCTGGCTAATTCAGGGGTCTCACATAGCTTGAATTCAGCTTTCTTGAATAAGAACTGCATGCACTGCTCCAGTGCTGGACTCGCCCTGCCATTCACTCTCTTCTAACTTGCCCCAGTACAGTTTTGGACTGGTGCATTCCCATTTCCCAGACACAATGCACTGGTGACTTCAGTTCTGTTCTTTCCAAAGGGCGAGTCTCCAGCTACCAGTAAAAAATACTTGCTATTTGTCCCTCACTACGTGCTCATCTACTACATAATTTTCTATCATTTCTGGCATCCTTCTCCTGAGGTCACCCAGTTCTCTCTGTCTGACACTGTCTGTTTTTTCCTAGAATTATGCGGCATGCTGCATTATGTCTAAAAGCAACTACAAAACCTCTCCCCATTTCTAGAAGCTTGGGTATGGATTACACAGTCTAGACAGACAACAGAAAAAAAGAATAAAGGATTTCTGTAGACTTTTCTCTATAATCCTGCTTGCAATATTCAAAGGCTCAGCACAACACCAGAAACAGCATCGTTTATATCTTGTCTGCTGGTTACCCTGATAGAAATTGTGATCTTGTCATTCTCTAGGCAGTTATATATCAACCATCTATTTGAATCACATAGAATTACTAATCAACATAAGGCCTGTTTAAGTGAACTTCCTTTGGATGATCCCCTGCAAATCTCCCCTCACACAGCAGGAAACCTGCGTTCGTTTGCTGCGATTGATGTCAGCACATATAAGCATCGCCGCACGGCCTCCCACAGGAACTGCCTCCCTCCCAAAGCAGCACTTGGCACAGCCTGAAGCTCCGAACCTTGCTTTAAGACTTTATTAAAAGAAGGAATTAAAGGAAGTCGTCACAGGACCGAGCCTGCTGGAGTTCAAGCAGCACGTGGACAACGCTCTCGGACACACGGTCTGATTTTTGGGTGGTCCTTTGGTGACCCTGGAGCTGAACTCGATGATCCTTGTGGTTCCCTCCCAACTGGGATATTCGGTGTTATTTGTCATCTTAAACTCGAGAGCTGGACTGCGAACGGACGCCGAGCTGCAGGAGCAGGGGAGCAGCAGCGGGAGGCGCAGCCCCAGGTGCCCGGTGCCCGGGCTCCCTCTGCCGGCCGCCGCCGCGCTTTGGCTCTGCAGGCGCTGCGCGACTCCAAGGCACGGTAAGAAGCAGCCAGGGGTTTGCTTTCCCTCGCGGCTGCAGCCTTTTAAACTCAAGGAAAACAATACCAACGAATAAGCACAGCCACCACCCCTTTTAGTTTACAAAAGAAAGCTGCAGTAAACGTGTATTTTTTTTTCCTAGATTGCTCTAGAAGGTGAATCCATGGTTTTCATTGCTCTGTCTCCATTCCTGGTTCAGTGTAGTCCAGTGGCCGGGCACTGAAGTAGAAAAACAAAAACAACAACAACAAAAAACCACCTCTGACACAAGGAACCAAAAAAAAACCTTACGTTAGTTATTTGTAGAGTCTCCGGGCTGTGCACTGGACTTTGCAAGCAAAAAACTGAGTGGGCCAAGTTCTCATAAGTGCTCGTCCCACTGAGAACTGCCTCTTCTACGGTTAAGTGAAAGTCAAGTGTTGAGCTCTTCAGGAAAAAAAAAAATAAAATAAATCCACCCAAGTCTCTCTAAGCAAAACAATGGAAACTGCTTAAGATGGAGCACTGAGACACTAATAAGCCCTCAAGAAACAGACCAGAAGCTCATCTTCCTTCTACTCATCACAGAGATGTAACAAGACCATGAGGTCTATTTTTACTTAAGCATTTCAGAAACATGGGATACTTGAAAGCAGATGGACAGCAAGTCACTGACTTGAAGAAATCCTGGTCTTCAAGTTCCTGAGGCTTAATATTTTGGAGGTTCTAAGAAAGCACCAATTTTGACTCTGAGGAATCATAATTAGCCACTTCCATGCACATTAACTTTGCCTGCACCCTCCCTCGGTAGACCAACTGCCCTATTTACAAAACCCTTAACTGATCTGCTAGAGGCAATAAAGCCAGTCAGGGCCAGAAGTGAATTAAAGATCTAGGGATTTCCAGTCCCCTGAAATACCCATTACACTACATCACTCTGGTCTGTTGCCAACTATTAGGAAATTACCCTAGCAAGAAGCACTCCAAAGAACTTGTAGACAGCCTCGAGCTCTCCTACAAGCTGTTATTAACCAAATGACCAGTTTGGCCATGGAACAATTTTATAAAAAGTTAAGCTATAAATTAGGAGTGTGTTTGCGAGTGTTGCTGTCAAGCTAGCTGTCATCTTCACTGCAGCATCACCAGTACATGACCCTATTTCATAACTAAACCCTACAAACCCCACCTAGTGACCTATCTTTGAAGTGTGTGTCTTTGGGAAAGTCACTGTCCCTTGAAGCCTGCCAGAACCAAGTTATGCCATATGTATTTTAGGACGCGTGGCCAGACATCTCCTGCATGTCTAGACTCTCAGAACTGGAGGGCAGCACAGCAGCAGCCGACTTCTTCTGCCACTTGAAGCGAATCATCGTGCGCTCGCTCTGCTGCTGGCCCCACAGGCGGGCGAGGCTCACTGCAGTTTGTCCCTCACTATCTGGGTCGAGGGCTCGTGCTCCACAGCTAAGGAGCAGCTCAATGCAGTCACAGCGGCCCATGACAGCAGCTACATGAAGGGCAGTCCTTCCTAGCGGGGTTTTGGAATGCACATCCGCACCTGCAAAGAGACACACATAGTCCGAGTGTGACAAGGCTCACAAAAAGGAGGTAACTAATGGAAAGGACTGCCCGTCGTGCAAACGCAGATTTGGGGGAAAGGCAAATTGCAAAGCATCAAAAAACTCAAGTGTCAGAGCTATAGAACTAGAGCTTGCAACTCTTCTATTTCTGAGCACTTCTATTATTTCTTAAAAAGCTGATAAAACATTGCATGGGAGTGATAAAAAACAAGCATGCCAATAAATGATACTCGAGGGAAGTAAGAAAACGTAACTCCTGTTTTGCATTATGAATTTACCTACTTTAAGAGCAAACTCATCACATCTAGCAAGAACAGTTTTCATTGTTTTAATGTTTACATTAGGATTGATGGGCTTAATACATTCCCTATGTCAAATACAGAATTTTACCCAATTAATCCCTATTTTATGATCTTGATGAGCAGAAAGGCATGGTATGCTATGCAGGTACAGCCAGAGAAGAAGCATTCTATCTAACAACATTACCATGTCTCAGGAGAAACGTGGCAGTTCTAACATGACCTCTGTGGCTGGCAACAAACAGTGCCACAAAAGCTCGGTGCGCCACCCATTCCTTTTTCTGTTCTGGTCCCAGTATCTCTGCATACGGTGTGGTGCCAGCAAAATCCTCTGTAACTCCCAGATGGGCCAGCTGCAGAACAAACAGAAACCTTTTAGCCTCTTTCAGAAGTGTAACCTGATTCTTTATGAAGTCTTGTATCTGCACATCAGGTATGCTAGCACATGGCATAAATCATTCTATGATCACCTAAATAACACCTGCTTGTTTTATATTAGAGAATCAAGATAAGGCAGAATAACATACAATGACATTTATTCACAGCCATCCCTTGGAACATTAATTTGGGTTTTCCTTTTCTATATAGTTACTGAGCTCCACAAAATCTTATCAAAACCATGTCTTCACAGTCCCTGTCCCTCTCTTAAATTTATTGGAGACTGGCCAGGTTCCAACCTTTTGGGGGAAGAATACAGACAGTATTGCCCATGTAAGCACAAGGTCCTTAGGATCTAAGCAAGACTTCAGGCCTTAATTCCAGCAGACAGCTCAGACTACTTCAGGACTCGGCCCTGTATCGTATTCTTTCCCAGGAAGAGTTTTGTGATTTTTTTGTTTTGTTTAGAACTGATGTGTTTGGCTTTAAGGGATGCTGAGAGGCCTCTTCAGAACAATTTTCAGTTGCCTCATGCTGCTACACTGCTGTTCTTCTTGAGAAGTCATTTCCACATTGGACTACATCTTCCACAGTGCACCATGGTTTCCTCATCTAGTAAGTGGAAGCACATTGGTAGAGCAGCTGTACAGTTTTCTTTTTTTTATTCCAGTTGAAAGTCAACAGTGTCAAACTTTTTTTTTTTTTTTTGTCTCCAATATCTCTTTCATTTCAAAGGAGACTATTGTCTTTGTGGCACACCTTTCTGCTTCCTGCTCTACACTGAGTAGGAAGATTCTCTAATACACAGGGAACTCAAAACATGGGAAAAAAAAGCAAAACTTCATCCAATAGCAAAATGCAAACCATTTGTGGCACGAGGCAGAACAGCTGCTTACCAACGAACCGCAACACTACACAACAGTTAATGATAGGAAGTGAAGAATCCTGTGGTATCCATTTGCAATGGTTGGGGGAATGCAGAGGAACAGAATGTAATTAGCCAAGCTGGAATTTGGCCAGGGCAACAGAGATAATGGTTCTTTATGAAAGGCACCAAAGGATATTTCACGATCACATCTGTTCGGGCCTGAAGGTTTACAGTACAAATCAGAGTACCTTGAGTTTCTGCTGAGACAACGTTTCAGTCCTAAATCAAGAAAGCAGCATGCCCTCTATAAAAGCACCACAGAAACGATTCATTCCATGCACACAGAAAACAAAGCTGTCTTACTAATCAGACTTGACAGTATTGCAAAATCAAGATGGTCTGTAAGCTTTCAGCAGGTGAAGTGCAAGAAATGCAGAATGGCTCCTGATCCTGGATTTTCACTGTTCACTGTTACAAGAAGCACACGTAACCTACTTAATTTTTGTCTCTTCCGTTAAAGACTTTCCCGCTATTTTCTCTATGAACTCTTCCTTTATAAAAGCACGTAAGCCCTTCAGCAACATGCTTTCAGCATTTCTGCAGACAGCACACCCCACTCGTTCACCAAAGTAACAGAGTCAACCTTCACAGTGTCTCCTTTTGCAGCAGCTGCCACAAGATGCCCCCAGCCATCTTGTCTCCAGATGCGCATCGTAATTGTTCCACCACGGATAATATCATTGTCCTTAAATGTAGAATCATCTAGCAGATCCACTGTAGGGAGTAACACAATAAAAGTCAGTCAACATATCCTCAGAGAAGATGACGATGACCAGCTTAAAGAAAAAAAAAAGTGACAATTCTTTTTAACAATGTCCATGTTCTCTGACTTTGCTGTCATAACGCATCAAGGACACCTTAGGTCCCACTGTGCTAGAACTATGAAAACAGACATCCTCCCAGCCTGGAAAAGGTTAGAGTATAGCGCTGTTGGGATAATATGGTCGTAACGCACAGACAGCTATAGTTAACATGTTAAGTACCAAAACCATAGGAGAAAATATCCCTGCACACAGGGTGTCTTCATTCCAAAATCAGCTTTCTGCTTGCAACCTCCCCGCTTGCAACCTCCAAAACCAAGTTCTCCAGCACCATGCAGTCTCTGATGCAGTGGGCAGAAACACTGTTCCACACAACTCCAACTGTGAAGTTAGCCAGAGCCTTGCTAGAGCTATGCCAGGCTGAGGTAAGTCAGCCAAGTACTACCAACAAGGCTAAGCAGGAATTTAGAGGTCAGTTTTTGCAATTCCTAACCTAAGAAGACCCTGTTGATTAGACTATTACCCGTCAGCAGTAGGAAGCAAAGTGAAGTCAAGAGCTGAATTCCAACTGCAGTACAGCAAAAAGGAGGAAAAAATTCTGACCCTCACCCAGGACTTACACATAGGTGTAACTAGCAGGTAGAGACACAATGAAAAACCTCCACAAACCCCAAAGGTTACGCGTTCTCACTTTCATCCAGGTATTGAAGCCGCTGGAAATGAAGGGGGATCCCAGTCAGTAATTCTAAATGGGACTTAAGCTTCTTCAGAGTCAAGTCATTCTGGCACTGAGGCAGGGAAAACATTTCATTAGTTTCTGCCAGACAAAGGCGGACACCGAAAGTCCTTGGAGGCAAGGAAGACATGGTCATCAAGTTGTTTGTGACTAGAAGTTTATAAGACTTCCCTCTTACAAAAAGCTTGCTGTCGTTACAAGGACAGAGTCTACATCCAGTCGTGATCCCTCCCTTCCCTGGACATTCCCCTTATCATCAGAACCCTCCATGCCATTGAGGGTAGACCCCTGTACACCATTAGCACAGTACAGTATCCAAGCAGCACCAAGTGACATCACAGAAGAACAACCTGCCTGTGTGATGGAAGAGCCTGTATGAACACAGCCGGGAACATGACAAAGTAACGCACCAGGATGATTACAGAGGATTTCTTTGTTCTTGACCACTTCTTGATTTTCACTGGGATGACACAAGCTTACTTAGAATCACAGAATCATTTAGGTTAGAACAGAAACGCAAGATGATCAAATCCAACCATCACCTACCACTACAAGTCCACCACTAAACCGTGTCCCCAGGTGTCACATCCATGCATCTCTTAAATACCTCTAGGAATGGTGACCCCACCACCTCCCTGGGCAGCCCATTCCAATACCTGGCCACGCTTTCAATGAATAAATTCTTTCTGACATCTAATTTGACCTTCCCTGCTGCATCTTGAGGCTGTTTCTTTGCATCCTACCGCTTGTCACATAAGACAAGAGAGCAAAACCCACCTTGCTGCAGCCTCCTTTCAGGTAGCCATACCTTGCAGGTCCCTTTCAGGCACTTGAAAGGAAAGCAGTAGACAAACAAGACAGTAACTCCAGTAAATACCCAAGCTGTCCATATTTTATGTTCCTGTTTTCTTTGTTCAGGTTTAGGTCACGATAAACGTGTTTAGTTTGATGTGTCATAAAAAGAGCACATGGCTGTTCCATTTGTGTTTCCAGTTTATTCACCGGGGTCTTGTGTCCTACCTCAAAGTGTGTGGGTAGGCTTTACTAGGAGGTGGGGGAGAGGGGCTGTTTATTCCCCCCACTTTTGCATCATGCAAAGAAAAAGAAAGGAAGGTCATTATTCTTTTGCAGCACTTGGCAGAAGTTGTAGACCACAGGGTGGAGCAGCCAGTCAATGTCTGAAAGGAACAAAAGGACAACTGCAGCAGCAGAAGAAACAGAAGACTCCGATATGAGAGGAAAAAACAACCAGCCAGGTGTTGATTACTCATTCCCAGTCTCCCCCTCACATCATCAGCATGATGAATTCCACACTCAACCCTGGTGTAGGAAAGCAGTTAATTTTGCTAGGGAGAAGTTTCACTAACCAAAAGAATACATTCACACCCCACTTGTAACAAAAGCCAGTTACTACACGTTGATTTATAAAACAGTCACAGAATTTATTGAGATAAATACAAAGTTACATAGATTCTCTATTCTGACAAATGAATGACACTTCCAGAGTGTCCTCATTTAATTGGGTTCTAAACAACACTGTGTACAGTCACAACTGCCACTAGGGCAGCATCCTCACAGATGCCAAGTGTACATCATACATAAGTTACCAGTGAATTCAAGTTCTAAGTAACATGACTAACATGCTTTGGATTACAAGTGCTTGATAATTCCCTATAGCATTCAAGCAATATTGCACCCACTAACGTTATTCTCATGTTCCTTAGCTAGAAATGCTTTGAAGTGATATTCTTACTGCTTTTGTGAGAGTGGATCAGCTACCTAACTTTGCTCCATCTGGCTTTTAAAATACATATTTTTGCATAATTTAAACAACCCAGAGAATTGTATGTTAACACACAGCTTTACTCATCATTGCATACGTTTGTCTATTACAAGACGTAAAGTGCGGTCTTTAGTCATGCTGAAACCACTTCTAGTATAAAATTAAAACAAAAAGGCAAACCTTGTAAAGGGTAAACCTGTTTTAACAGACCTGCACATTGCCTACAAAAAAAAAAAAAAACAACAAACGACATACCCCGAAACTATGGTGCCCTCCATTAGTGCATGCAACTGTAGAGCTGAAAAAGGTTTTAAATGCTCTACTGAAATCTTATCATCTGGAATAGACATGATTTTGATTTCTGGAGCTAGAGAGGTACCAAATGTTGTTAAAAACAAGCAACTTTGTTTAGCCTTTTAGTGAACTTCTATAGCCGGTGGCTTATTGTTTACAAATATTCTAATCAAAAAATCCTTAACGAACACTAACCAAACACACTAAATCATACAAAAGCTTGTGTTTTCCAGTGGATTATTGCAAGAAAAGGTAATTATTAAAAGATTATCTGACAAACAGAAACCTGGGTTGGGTTAATGTTCAAAGTATCTAGTATATATACATTTCAAACATACTTACATATACACACACACACTTAAAAAATTTGATCAGTGCTGAGAAATTTAATGAACCGATAATAGAAAAACAGAAGTAAAACCTTGTCAAAAAGGCTTTAGAAAATTGGAACTGTTAGAAAATACTAGTGTAATGCCAGCATTAGAAAAAGATATTAGAACTAGAAAAAATTAACTTGAGGGGTCTTTTGTTAAGAAATCGCAATCATAAAAAGTCTGTAGTGAAGAACCATTTTAAATTATAAAAAATTGTAAAAAATTAAATGTAGAATGTTGCAGAATTTACAGAGTTTATACTGTTTACTGTAAGAGCAGTGATAGCAGTGGTACATTTCTGCCTTTTGCTTCCAAAAGCATTTTGTGAGCTCACAAGGAAACAATTTAATACAAATACTGTACATTATAATACAAGACTAGTTAGACAAACATTCAGTTTTTCAGCATAACTGAACCCTAAGAAAGTAGAGCCCAGCTGAGGAACCTACTTGCTCTATCACAGACAAGCCAGATTTAAAACAAAAGAAGGAAAAAAGTTATTTCTGCAAAAATCTTCACCCACTTGAACTACTCACTAGTAGTAACAGTGAAACAAGGGGAAAAGAAATATTTCCACAGGCCTATTTATGACAAATTGTGTTCACTGAGAAAGTAACTATCGTTACACAAAGACATTTCTTTAGTAATCATTAGTTTTTGAACAGGACTAAGTACCAATCCAAAATCTGAAAAGATTAAGTCTTTTTTTTTTTTTTTTTTCCAAGCCCCATTCTAACTACAGGTTTGGGACATGACAGAAAATAGGATCCACCAAAACGTATTAGTTTTGGAATTTTGCAAACCAGTCAGATGCTCTCAGATTTCATTAACAGAATTTTGCTCTACCTGTATACTAACTCCATCCTTCTTCTGAAACAGTCATCTAAATACACAGAAGGCATGTCCTATGTAAGGTTAAAGATCTCAATAGCCTCCATTTGTCATCTGCCCCAACCCTGACCACAGAATCCACAGAAGTTATAAACTGCATTAACACCTTCCTTCTGAACACTTACTACTGGAAGTTTCTCCAGAATTTAGATATCCCGTGTCTTACAAACAAATTAACAGGCTGATGGGGATCTGAATGTTGGACCAGTTAAAAAGGTGCTTTTCAAATGAAGTAGGAATGAAAGAGACCTGTAAAAAAGCTTAAGTCTGTAAAACTCTAATACCCTTCTAAAGAAATAGCACACGCTGAAGGAACTGAATCCTTTAGTTGGAGGGAACTTCACCAGAGCAGAATGAGTAATTTTCAGTTTGGAAAATTAATGGTCTATCTACAACTAACCAGCACCAGCAGTAATAGAAACAGACAGCGTTAACACTTGTAGGAGTATAGTTTAGAAATAAAATAATAGAAAAGTCACGATATACAAAGAATGTCAAACTCTGTGCTTTGAAAATTATCACATTATATTAAGTAAAAATGAATCATGCCTTAGCTCTAGCAGACTAACTACTTTATAAAATGAAATGATTGAACTTTTTTCCCCACTGATACAGAATTAAATTCTTCATCCTTTTTTTGTTGAAATTGAAGAGCTATTCACATACATACACTTCTTTCAGACAAAATAAAACACAATATTTGAAATGATACAAAAGCTACAATAACAAATGAGAAAAATATCTGTATGTAAGTTTGCTATAATCAAAAAAAGATCCAAAAACCATTAGAAGCTTATAGCAGACTACTACAGGAACTGTTTTGTTAAAAAAGAAATAAATTTCAATTACACTGAAACACTGAGTATGTGCAAGAATTTACATACAATACTGAACTGCAGGTAAGATCAGAGTTACCACCCACATTTAGGAAAAGAAATAAATTGCTCATGCATATCAGACAAACATAGAAACATCTGTAGATGAAAGGTGGTCATGAAATAAGAAGTATGGTATTTCTCAAAAAGCCCTTTCTAGCTGTTTTGTCACTTTGTGCCAAAAACTTAATTTTCTTATTTGTTCACCTTATTCATACTAACCATGAATGTTGTGCAAATAACCATTTTGGCATCCAGGGCTATTGCAGAACGCATTAGTTTTGTTTTTCAATGGGAGTATTGTCCATGTTGTTTTGTTTTAGTTTTATGGTAGCAAAGAAGGCCACATCTTGATCTCTGTCAGATTGAAGAGCTAGAATGGTCTCCTCTGCAGCTTCTAGATGAGGATTGCCAACACTTTTAAAATAAGCTAGAATAAGGTGAGAAAAAGACAATTTTAATCAAAGCCAAAAGAAGAAATTAAACTTTTTTTTTTTAAAGCTACA
Organism: Anas acuta; assembly: GCF_963932015.1. Taxonomy (NCBI): domain Eukaryota; kingdom Metazoa; phylum Chordata; class Aves; order Anseriformes; family Anatidae; genus Anas; species Anas acuta. The sequence goes on from NC_088994.1 coordinate 11,442,336, forward strand.
GGGCATGCACAATGCCTAAATATAGAGGATGCCAAAAACATCTGGGATAGCTCATCCAATTAATGAACTTCTTAGAGGAACTACAGCAAGCTGAGGAAACTGTCAGAGAAAGAAATATGCTACTTTTTACTCACCTTATAAGGTACTTAAGTATTTATAAAAATAAATAATTTTTGATAAGCCCTAAATGGAAACGTGCCAACAAGGAAAAGCAAGCTCAGGAAGCTGCCTTTGTCCAGTGTTTCGCAAAACACTCTCCATACTTTAACTCAGAAATGATAGAGTTTTGTTTTCTAAGGAATTATAATACAGGAAATTGTAGCAGCGCACAAAATCATATTATTTCCTACTACAATTGTTAGCTTTAGCTAACAATTCCACCACACAAAAGAGGAATGACACTTCATTTGACGGACCACAAAGAAGACTTAATTAAAATAGTTTTGAAACAAAACAATACAATCTAAGGTGATGTTTAAAATTTCCCAATAAAAATCTATTTGCCACAAGCACTAGACACCAAATATAACCATAGGCAGCAACATGCAGGAACTGCATTACTTCCTGCTATAAACAAGTATGTAGCTGCCCTCTAGTGGATGAAGCATTATTACATTGGATATATTATCCATGTCAGTTTCAGGCCCTTCAGGGATGATGATGATGAACAATTAGAATCTAAGACTGAACAGCCACTGTATTATGCATTTCTAAATCTATATCCCTCAATCTGAATTTAAATACAGTATCCCAGATTACAACATACATTTGTGTTCTCAGTATAAGCAGAACTAAACAGGCTTTTACTAGTCAAGTGAGCCAATTTATAAAGAACTGCACTGGCAGATGAAGGACAGCATTTGTAAGACATTAATTCTTTCAGAGGAAATTAATGACCACACCTTTCTCCAGTAACGTCTGCCTTAGAGCCTTGGCGAGCAGAACCCTTACGTTTGGCACAGGATCTGAAGCAAGACTTAAAAGACTGGGGAGTAAGTGTTCAACAAATTGGTCAACAGGCATACATTCTTCTTCCACCACAGCCTACAGGATAGGGACAGAACGTGAGAAAGCAAGATTTATGTTAAAATTACAGCATTTGCCATTCCTTTCTATCTTGTCCTTAATTTTGTCTGACCATTTAGAAAAGACAGTTTAACTTAACTAAGAGTTTAACCACACCTTATATTGCAGTGCAACCTTTGAAAAACATTCTAAAAATGCATCTTGCCATTCTGAAGATGACCCAAGATGGGCAGATAACTGAATTTCAGCTCTATTTTAGGAAATACTGCTCTCTTGCCTGTCATCACTCCTCTGCCTTTCAGTATTAAACTCACCTCCCCTTCTTCTCCATCCCTATTAGAGCAAACCTTTGTAGGGGCTGAAGTGTGATGGATGGGAGGCATGAAAATAGAGCAAAGTAGTTCCTGGCATCCAGCAGCCATCGTTAGCTCAAAGAGATCTTGTAAACCCTTATCCCAGCACATTGACACAGGTATTATAAAATGTTTATCCCTTTAGGATTTACTTCCTAACTTGGCTACTAGGATGCTAGAAAGGAACAAGGATCAGCTGTACCAGCAGGAGGCGTAGCACAAAAGTCACCACAGCTTCAAACCTGGATAACCATTTGCTACTCCTGACACCAGCCCAACCTACAGAATCACTAAAAAAATTCTCAAGTCCGAATTTCAGTTTTGCCTACATTACTGAAAATTCTCAAACTGGCTCCAAATTAAATGTATGTAGACCCTCAGAGAAAGAATGCTCCAACCTGACAAATGAAGGCAAAAGCTTGTCTTCCAACCCACTTGGAACAGTGACGAAACCGCACTATAAGTTCATTAATGAAATTTAGTCCCAGTGCATTTGCATTGTTTGCATAGAACTTCTGTAGTATTGCTACAACCTGTGAAGCAAAGGAAGAAAGGAGATTTAAATTTTAGCCCTTAGGAAAAGGCATCGTTGTATTTGAACCTCTTAAAGAAACAACAAACATATACAGTATAACCAGCTCTGCCTGAAGAATTTAATGAATTATTACGTTTATATTGGAGAAAAGCCTTCTGTAGAGAAAGCATAAGATGATGTTCAAGTTAAACAAACAAAATTAAAATAAAACCACCATTAAAATAATGCCTTTATCCATGGTTCCACAAACAAGGAATCCTTCTACTCGTTCATCTACAGGATGATGGCATTATCATGAAGTCCACAGATTAAACAAACTTTGAGGAAAGGTCAGTTGTGTTTTTTTTTGTTTGTTTTGTTTTGTTTCTTTGGTTGTTTCTAAAGGTAGAATTCAGGGAAAGTTCTTCTGAAAAGTCTTATTTCCTGGTTTCTATCCAGTTAAAAACATTTATCACTCACATACAGCCAAATGAGGAAGGCTTTAGGATATACAGAAGTCAGACAACTCAGTGTATTTTATACAGTTTCCTTTTAACTGCATGCATCAAAACAGAGCAAGTTCAAAAGGCCGGTAACTTCTGCCTACAGATGGACAGAAGCTCCTGAGGCTACAACAATAAGTGATTTCAGATATCCCTCTCAAGAATAATATTCCTCCTGTCCTTCCAAGTAAGTGAACTAAATCCTCTACCAGTTTGAAGGAGATCCACCGAACTTCTGAAACTTTATCGGAGCAGAGAGTCAGTGCAATATGTCTTAAGTAGTCGTAGACATCATTGGGATTGTAGAGTTCCAGTATCAGGATCAGCTGCCTGAAACAAAGAAGTTATTAACTCAACCAAGTGCAACACTAACCAACCATTGAAACTCAGTAACAATCACTTGGAGCCTTGAAAAGGCCATCCTTATTATGAAGCACCTGCAGAGGTTAGGTCTTCTCTTTATAAAGGTGAAAACACATATTAGAAAAGACACAAGAGATGCAAGAAACTTTTAATCAAGCTGTATCAACAAAGCATCACATTTGTTGCATCAAAATAACAAAAAAACCTACAAACAGAAGTACAACGAGATGTTTCTCTGTAACTTCAGACCAGTGTCATGTACCTTCCCTCAAAGTAAAAATCAGAGATTTACTTTGGTCTACAAGTCTACATTTTAAAAGTTATTTAAATCTACAAAACTTTACAGGACTCATTTCAGTCACACCAACAAACAACACAAAGTTACCTAACTCTCCACTAGATGTCAGAGGACTGCTGTACAACAGCACTGCACCAGAATAAGATTCAGTTTGTTGAGCCAAACAACAAAAGGGAGAATAAATCCTCAACAGCCCAAATACAGCGACGAGATAAAGACGAAGGTCAGATTTTAGCTGCAAACCATGTCTACAAACATTCCTTGGGTTCTTTAAATATCAACAGGGCTTGTTGAAAAAGAACTGTGAGATGTCACTATCTCCATTATATACCCAGCCATATGGAAATACCAAACAAATACATACATATATTTTTGAAGAACAGTCTTTTCTATCCTGCAGATATGTAATACAAAAATGACTCTGTATATACATTTCCCTAATTTTACATGCAGTCCAGAACTGAGTAAAATCTGAATTCTCAGTGAATAGTACCTATCAGACTGTCATATTTCAAAAGCTACATGCAAACCAGATTTCCATTTTGGCATGTGATGTTTTAGTTTCTATTGTGGTTGATTGCAACAGTTTGCATTTAAAAAAAATTGCCAGTAGCTAAGTTCCCTGATTAATTTCCTTAATAAAGAATGGTTGTGATCTTTTAGCTCAGAATTAGGGTGCACTAACTTCTGAATATAATTCTCTATTCCAAGTTAGTGATATACATGAAAATCAGACATTAAGAAAATTACGTACTCTGCCAGCTCATAACGAAACCTCCAGTTCCTGCTGTTATCAGTCACCACAAATTCTTGAAGTTGATAAAGATACTCTCGCCTTTTGTCTGCATGAAGTAACTAAAGGAAAAACATTACTAGCATAAAGCTGATCAAATTCAAAACTCTGAAGATACTATCTTCAGAAATTAAATTACACTTTCCTACCTTTAGGAAGTCATAGAGATGTTTAAGGACACCAATGCGTACTTCATCTAGATCTTTCAAGAATCCATTGAAAATTGGCACCAGATCAGCAGCTGTTAGCTGATCCCCCAAAATAACTGCTAGTTCATGGATTGAGAAAGCTAGTGTCCGGCGTACCTTCCACTGCAAACAATTTAAGAAGAGATACACATTAGCTACCGTAAGTGGAAAAAAAAGCTCACAGCTTTAAACACCACCTATGTGAGGGACTGAGAAATGGGGCAAGCTACATAGAAGCAGAAAACGTTAGTTACAGTTACAATGCCTGATTTAAATCTTGAATTTTAAACTCTTACTCCACATTTAAATCCCTTACAAAAAAGAATACGATGTTATAACTTCAGTGAAGCAAATTGAACAAAAGCTACAAGAATCTCAAAATTATGCTTTATCATTAGAAAGCTGTAAGACTTTTTTATTGTTGGTTTTGGGGTTTTGGTGGTGGTGTTTTTTGTGTTTTTTTTCTTTACCTGTACATCTGAGGCCAGCGTCTCATACGTATCTTTCAGGCAGTGCCAGTTCTGCCTGCCCAGCGTTAAGGCCACTCCAGGAAGACTATATGCACAGTGTTTGGCTATTTCAGTATCAACAGTCTGGGCACGAGCAGGGTCAGTCATTGACAAGTACTGGTCTAGTAAAGGTTGAGGTATGATATCCTACAGAGAGAGCACAGCAGCAACACACATTTCCATTAATTTAGGACCAGTAAGAAAATACACCTGCTGTGCTGTAGTATTCTCTTCCTACCAACCAGTGGGGAGCAAAATAAAAACAGTGGCAAGACACCCATTTTGTGGGTTTGCTTTACAAACTGCAAATGAGTAGTTATTTGTCTTCCCATTAGGCCAGAGATGTCAGCAATGAACAGTAAATATTACTTCTTGAACAGACTATGTCAAATCAAACTGAAGATTTATTCTTTACTATAGACAAACATTAAATCCAATGACAAAGCAGTATCATCAGCTCCTAAAGTCTGTTGCGTGAATTGCCTCTAAAGCACCAAAAAGACAACAGGTAGGCTTGTTTACCAAAAACATGTTTTTTCTAGTTTTTTGATTTAAAATAGTTCTTTAAATGCCCAGAGCATTTCTTCACCTTCTGCAACTGATCAACTGCAAAAGCTACTGCTGTATGAAGGATGAGATGAACTGTGTCTAGTACTCCACTAAAGCAGTTAGATGCTATTTTAATCACCTGTAACTTTGACTTGTCATCTTCAAATGGTGGATTCTTTTCCTGGTCTTTCTTTAAAAATACACTGTTTCCTCTGTGTTGTTCCCCTGAATCCTGTAAATGGACATACTAATCAGTGAAATGAGTTACACTTAGCAGTGTTTGCAATTATTTCAAAGCATCACAGTAAGAACAAAGCAATTCAGTTACAAAATAGCCTTTTAGAGACAAAGCCTTATTCAGTGTGTTTATACAAGTGCAAAAAAGACAACAGTTGTACACTACAAACACTATAAAGATCACATATAGATTTGCTTCTAGAACAGAATTTAATGCAACAAACCCATCATTCATTCAGATTTTGTGCAGTTACTTTTATTATACTCTTAGAGATCTTTTTATTCTTGGCATGAATTTAACTATTAAACAAGGCAGCCGAGCAGTTACTCCAGGTCAATATCATGATAAAAGCATCACTTATTTTGGAAAATACCACTGGAAACTCCAAGCCTATCAAATCATGAAGCACACACACACACCTCTCCCCAAATAAATATCAATGGAAACCTTTGAAAGACTCTAAAGGTTTAAAAGACCAAAATCACAGAAAGTCTAAAAGATCACAGGGTTTTCTTGTTTGTTTGGTTTTGGTTGTTTACGTTATTTGTACAGGTCTTATGTGCAATTTTTCTTTGTAGACAACGTTTTTTCTTAATCATTCAAAATTAGCTCTAACAACATTAAATACTGCACAAATGATTCTTTTTACTCCTATCTGTACATTACTGTCAAGAAATAGTAACCAGGAACTGTGTAGGTATCACCACCTGATTCAGCCTCCTGCTTGAAGATCAAAAGATAATTTTAGATCGATTGCAGGAAGAGGTGAGACTGTACTTAATACGTTTCCTCTGAAAAGTACTACAAGGCTACTGCAAAAAAATAATTCTTAAGTAGCCTGTGCACAAGCAGAAATAATAGCACTCAATTTTGTTTTTTAAAATAAGTAGCATATAATAGTTACAATGTAGTACTGGCTTCAGATCTGAAGCAGGTCACTTATGTCAGGGACTACACCAACATACACATTACTTCAGTTGGTAAGAATTCATTTCAGTCATGGAGCCCAATGCACACTTACTGTGCTTTTCAGTATACTGGTGGCAGACTCATCACTGATATCATCTTGGGATGCAGTGGATGAAAGGGTGTCTTCCGCCAGCTGGTTGCAGGTAGTATCTGAAACAGCTGTTTCCCCTGAAATAGTCTTGTTCTGAAGTTTGCCACTGCTCTCTTCCATTTTTTTGGTCTCACAGTTCCCAACAGAATCAAACTGAGCAGCTCTCAGAGCAGCAGACAACACTTGGACCTGAGCTGTTATAAAGCAAGAGACCATTTAGTATCCTTTCTGCACTTAAAAGCATTAAACTTAGTTACTTAATTTGAAAGGATAAAAAGAAATCAGATCGAAGCTTCACAAAAACATATTAGCAAACATTTGCTGTTAGAAAGGACTATTGCTCTTCCATGAAACCTTCACATAAACTAAGAGCAATGACATGGATACATTAACATTTCCAGCAGGAGCATTCTACCAATTTCTCCCACTGAAACATGTTTATGATAATCCCCCCCAAGGTATCACAGTATACTGGTTCACATTTCACTCTTCACATTGTCAAACATATTAATGTAAATTCTTTATTAATATTCTTGAATTCCTTCAGCTACCTGGAAAAGGCAATAATGTGCATTTAAAACGTTTCTCAAAAAAACCACAACAATCTAGCTAGAGGAAGGAGTTAGTAAAACCACCTCTGAACTTATCTGCAGAAGTGGACAGAACACTAGTGGTTGGGTTTACCACTACATCACCAATAAACGTCAGAGAAACTTTGCTGCTAAGAACATGAAGTTACTAAGAGGTCAGAATGCAAACACCTTGAGGTAGTTATATCTCCACAGGCCTGAAGAAAATATAGTCTCAGACTATAGAGACATTAGAGCATAATTTAAAGGTGAAGAATACTAGAATACTTTGGAAATGAGGGAATAGGACAATTTATAAATATGCCTGTTATCAGTTCTTTTGCTGTTTTATAACTGTTCTGGATGTCAAAGCAGAAGGGAAACAAAGATTAATAACCACATCTCCTTATTCTGAGAATTGAAGCATGACTGTTCAACTAAAGTCAGAATGAAAAGGGGATGTATGGACATGTTCTTGCTTTCTCCCATGTCTCTCCTAACCATTCATTTTCCCACTGCATAACTGTCAAGCTAACATCTTTCCATTTGCTTTAGTTGAACATAATACACTTTTGCTCTTTTCTCTCTCCCTTTTCTTTCCAAAACTCATTTACACTTTTTTCCTTTTTTCATTCATCCACTTCAATTTCTGCTTTCTTTCACGACTTTATTTTTTAATATTTCACCTCTAAGTCTTCCCCTTTCATTCTACTCCTTTCCATTCTCAGACATGAAAAATTCTCCTGGTGCCTTTCTAGCTTGCCATGAGGAGCCAACTAGATATGCCATACTGCCACTCTGCCACTGCTCACAGCATAGCAAAGAAGCCAAATAAAGCTCCAGTTGCATGCAGAAAAAAGGAATGAATAAACAGACAGATGAAAATTGATAATTTACTCAAGACTTAGTAGAATGAGAAACAGTTGACTATGAATGACAGGCTTGTCAGGTGAGTCCTAGCACCATATGAGTACCAAACCATTTAAAGCACAGTCAAGGGTTTTTATAAAAGCCAGGAGAAACCTTTCTGGGAGAGAACATTATTCTATTACAGAGTCTCACCTTGAACATCTGGATCATCTATGTGCTCCTGTAAGCTTTCTAGAACTTTTTTTATTTCACTGCTAGCAACACAGTTATTACATGGCACAGAGCAGCTGTCTTTGTGCTTCTCAGTCTTGAACTGAAGCAACTCCAGGTCCTGGCTTATATCAGGCAGAGGAGGGCGCCAGTATAGAAATGTATTAAACACATCCTCAGCAGACTGTAGCCTTGAGTTCGTTCCTGGCAAACTGCTGTCCATAGAGACTTCAACCACACCAGCAACAACTTTATCATCCTGAGACAACCTAGACAGATCTTCTCCAGGATTTGTACGACAATCTGAACTTGCTTCCCATGTGTCTTTATTCAGGTTCTCAACTGAGAGCGGCATATTCACTTCAGCTGAAGTCTCCTCAGGTGAAGGCTCTGGTTTGATTTCCATTGGTTGTTCTGAACTAATAACAGACACACAATTATCCATATAAAATATCTCTAACAATACTTTTCAAGTAAAATACTTCATAAAAGGTAGCATCAACTACAGAAGCTTACTTTCTCCACAGAAAGACAATGTTAGTGCTACACTTCACTTCTACAGTTTTCCCTTTATCTTCCTGTCAAGCCATCAAAGTTAATTTCACTTCAATAACATGGCTACACGCAAATAGACGTACATGCACGACCTCACCTTTCATACCATTTCTGGAACTCTTTTCTTAAGATTTGCAGCCCTAAGCAGCAACTAAAGGAATTACCTTCTTGCTTCTCCCTTCCACTATACCACATCTTTCCTATGATTTTACCTGGATGATGTAGCATTTGTACTAGAGGCAATTAAAGTTATATTGTTGCTTGGTTGACAGGAATTGGAATTTACATCTTGTGTTGATGGTCGGATACTCAGCGTCCCATCTTCTCGAATGTAAAGACCAGCACTTGAAGGGTTTGCAAAAGTAGAAATAAAGGGGCCAAGAGACTGAAAAGCTGCCTGACGAACCTGGGATAGTATAAAGACAACATTCAGGATTCATGTAACTCCCATAGAATTAATGCTAAAAAATAAAGTTTGATCCCAAGTTGTTTGTTACTGTAATAGCTTCATTTAATGCCAGATTTTACCAACTATCCAATAAGTGGCACCTACACAAAGGGTGTCAGAATATTAACAAACATATGGATTTTTTTTTTAAATTACAAATTTGAAGGATATCATTACATACTTCAACTAGTATCTTAAACACAAGCAACATACTCTGAGAAGAGCAACACTTATAAAAAAAACATTGACAGGAATTCTAAATAACAAAAGAAAAGAAAAACAAGGTTCTCTCTTAGGCTTATCTCTTCGGTAAGATCAGCTTTTACTAGATAAGAACCTAATTGCAGAAAAAAAAAAAAACAACCTTGCCTATTATCTTGTCTGCCTGGGAAGACATCAATTATAGAGTGAGTTGCTTACCCATCTACAAGTGTCACTAATAAGACTGATGAAGAGTGGGGATAGTTTGCTTCTGCGGACTTCTGGGGATGTAGTGTAGGACACTGCCATAAAGCATTCAGCACAAGCTTTTCTCATTCCCCAAACACTATCTGAGCAAAGTTCAAAGAACTTGGGAATCTGCCAAAAATAAACAAAACCAAGACTAATTAAAAACTAAGCAAAGGCTGCAGCAACTTACTATCAAGGTATTTATTTGGAAACTGGAGACAATGAGAACTCAGAATAAAATGAGTGAAGAAAATAATAAAATAGGGACAGGTTAAAAAAATGCATTAACTGAAGAAACTGGAAAAAATTATCTCCCCTTCACTGGGATTTCATGTTTGACTACACACATTAGGAAAGAATAGAATTAATGGCTTATTTTTCCTGAAATTGTAATTTAACTCATCTAGTTCAGGGAAAAGAGCAAGTCAGTAATTCTGAAGTATGCATATGAACCATCAATTACATTTTAAAAATGCTTTGCATAACAAGAATTTTCTATTTCTATTCAATCCCAGTTTTGCCATATAAGTGCATTCAAAGCCTCCGATAAAGTCATTTCAAAAAAATACATAAACAGATTATATAACAGAAAAGACAACAGAAGAAATATTATTAAACCACTTGAACTGATAAATACATGTCTTGTAAATGGATTTTGACTTTTTACTTACCAGAAGTCTTTCTGTGGCTTCTTGACCAACTGCATTACAAATGTCACCAAAATTAGCTGCGCAAATCTAAGAAAAAAACATCATGAATAACATTCTGGCTAACACACTTTCGAGTGCATTAGGTTGATCATCAACTTTTATTTAACCCCCGTAATAAATGCACATTTGAGTATTCAAATTTCAGCCATGTAACTACATCCTGTAACCTTAACTCATTCTGAACAAATACTCATTAGAGCAGGCTTCCATAAACCACATGCCTTTGAAATCAACAGCAGAAAAGGCTTCTGCATTGTGAAGAGAATCTTCTACTTCAGTAATAATTAAAAAGGACTAATAAGCCTACTTGGAAGCTTTAATGACTTTGAACAGCAGCTGTCAAAACAAAACAGATTAAAATATGATACGAGTGTCAGGACTTAGGTGTACAGACAGAATTGTCTTTGCTATAGCTGAAAATGGCTTAAGCACTTTGCTGAAGAAAAGTTTAATCAACATCTCAAGTTAGTCCCATTTACAGTGCATTATATTCAAATTCTGTAATTAATGCAGAAGGCACATTCCCTTGTTGCCAAAAAAAAAAGCTGAAATCTGAAATGAATTTACATGAGCCTATGTTAACATACTGTTTATTTAATGTAAAACAGAATTATAATGCTGTAACACAGGTCAAATTCCAACACCAACAGCTTATGTTAAGGACCAAGCTGCAGCTCAGCATGACCCTTAAGTCTACTGAATTATTTTAAGACTTCTTATGCTGTAAGTTTCCCTTTGTACTTGACCATGACTTAAAAGGAATCTTGCACTTCAGAGATTTCTCCTTTGAACAACAACAGGTTTTAAAAAAGGAAGAATGTCTAATACCTATTTTTGAATTTCTGGTTTTGAAATAAGATAACAGAGCAGGTAATTGATTTGCATCACAGAACCAAATATTGTGGCTTAAAAATAGGTTGCGAAATACTACTAAATGGTGCAAAACCTACTATTCCCCAAGGACTGTTACCTAATTATTTAGTGAAATACAGAATCTATAACCCATGCTAATAAATTAAAACTATTCTTCCAGACCCTTTCAAATTTCATCAGTGAAAGCTATGATTAAATTCCTCAAGAAGGCATTTGAATAGCTGGGTACATACAAAGTCCTTTGAAGCATTTCAGGGTTGAAAACACACCAACCTTTCGGACTTGAAACAATTTCCCATCACTGCAAAGTTCACAAAAACGAGGAAGCAGCATGTGCTCAACTGTTGTTCTGCTCAACATAGAAGCCATTTTACAGATTATCTAAAATCAAGAAGGGGATATGAGGAAGGACAAAAAATTATACAACTTACAAGCATGGCACAAACCTCCTCTTAGAAATTATTTCTGAGAGCAAGAAAGCAACTACCATCAAATAGATTTCAGCGCTCTAGATTATTCATATTTTTGTACACTTATTTATGTAAAGCACAACTGTAGTTTTTATTTAAAATCATTCCATACTGTATTTAAAATCATTCTGTACTGTCACTCCTGAACATAATATTTCTTTACATTATTTAACTGGATTAAAAAGACAGTGAATTGGCTTTTATTAATAAATACATTTTCAATATGATTTACAGTGTGGCATACATACAGCGGTATTTTTATACACGGAAGACAAAGTCCCACTGCACTAGCCAGTATGTAAAGGCACAATCTTTAAGTATACGACAAATATCTCAAACTTAGGACTGCTCAAATGCTTAAAAACAAGCATCATCCTAGCTCTATATAGGATCAGACAACATAAGGCAAAAGTTTGCCATACAAGAAGAGAGAAAAGGGAGAATAAGACAAACTAGTCACATATGTAAGCTAACGCATACTTTACAGGAATCATACTCAGAACTTTTAAGAATTAACATCTTAATTCCATAATTAGTGACAAATTCATTAATTTAGCTCCTTTCTCTGAGAAACTGCCAACTGCACCTACCACAGCAAAAGGTTTTACTGCTGTGAAAATCAGGTTCTTTGGACTTTAGGTCTCCTTTCACCTTGCACTTTCTGGAATAACATGCTGTAATCTTTACTTTTGCAGTGGTAAAAAGGAAGGGGCACTCATGCACCTTTCTCCTCAACTATTCTGCCCGCAGCACTGGGAGTTTAATGCTTACACAACATAAGCATGTGTTACACGATGTGTTACATGATGTATCAAGTCCTGACCCTGTTCCAATTCTTTGAGAATTGTCTTTTTTTTTTTTCCAATTGTGCTCAACATTACAAATGACTAAGAAACCTACTGATTCAGCACTTAACAGCTTAACATACATAGATCCAAGCCTCAACTATATCACAATCAGTGTTTCAATTCTCAGTAGAGCAACTAACAAATAGAAGAATACAAGAAACTGAAATAATGGTACAGAAAGTTTAGGTTCCATTATTAATGTAAAGCTCTCGAGCCAATACAAGTGTAAGTACAATTTTTATTTCCCCTTTCTTATGCTTATTCAAGGCTTGCACAAAGTTGTTATATTCTAAAAAAGCTTTGTAATAGCACTGCTAAAAAATAGAGAACAAAAGCAATAAAAAGCCTAAAAGGTAAAGATACAAGCTTTCTTTCAAGTCGAGTTTTTCAAATTCACTTACATTCACGGCTTCCACCTTGTACTCATCATCACTGTCAGGAGCAGAGAGGTCCAAGAGAATTGGACACACCTTGTTTTCTATGTCACTCTGAGCAACAAGATCTTGTTCCAGCAGTATGAGCAGTGCTTCTTGACCTGCCTTTCTGACCTAGTAATAAGAACGAACAGAACAGAAGTCTAGCACTGTAAAAACATCATTTAGTGACATGAGAACTACAGAAAGCATGTTTTCATTGAACACGGAGGTACAAGTTAAAAAATAGAAAAAAACCCTCAGCTTTAACAATAAAAGGAATTAGTAATAAACAGTAAATTTCAATGTAATTGTTAGATGCCCTTTAATCAAATCCTGAAAAAACAAAATTTGAAGTAGAAGTCAGGACCTGTATGTTACAACTCCAATAACAGACTGTGTCAGTATGTCATTAGGAAAATCCTACACATTTCCCATTACCCACTAGGGTAAAAATATGTATATTCAGACCTCCCTAGCAAAGTGTGCTGAAATCAACACATACCAATAATATGTAATAACCAGGTATCAATTAACAGGAAATTTATTCTCTGTTCCTCATATCTCTAGTTCAAACCACAGCATGTTTTCCAACTATTCAACTCACAGTCTGTTTTACCTACCTGATTGTTAACATCTGTGAGATACCTCACTACTATGGGCATAAGGTATTCAAAAAATGCTGTTGGGAATTTTGGTCGACTTTCTTGCAGAAAAATGGCAATTGGAGGTATTTGTTCCATCAGCTCTGTACGTACAGTTGGTTCTACCAATAAATCAAAAGTAAAAGCTACATTAGTAAATTGAAAATTAAAAAAAAAAAAAGAAAGTACATTATGAAAAAGCTAGGATTTTGTTTTGCTTTAAAGCTTTCACAACAGAAAAAGATGAAAAGACTCGAAACATAAGGAAATATCACCACTAAGATTGCCAGTTCATAAAGGAAACAAATAAAATAGCCTTACACGTTATCGCCATAGTCCAGAGTTAGAAAAATTAAAACAAATGCATTCAAACCTGCATCTTCAGAAAGTCTGACTACTATTTCCATTACAGTCAGGAAGTCTTCCTCATTGTTACTGAAATCTCGAAAGACATCCAAAAGACCTCTGGCAATAATTTGCCTGTGGAAGAACAACAGATTAACTGTCTTGATATCTTGTCAACAACATACAGGTGGGATGCAGGAGGAACTTAATAAATGGAAAGGGACACTTAAAAAAAAAAACAAAAAAAAAACACACACATCAAGCTCTTCTCTAAATATTCAGTCGTACTAGCTATACAATTTTGCCACACCCCCAAAAAAACGAAGACTGAGTCCAGAGATATTAGATGAACAAGAAAGAAAAGCTATTAATGGAAATTTTACATAACAGTTATTCAAACAGAAATTTTGCATTTAGCAAAATAATGAAAGTAGCAGCAATGCCCCCAGACCCACCATGCTGTAAAACTTGTATCGCCATCAGGTGTGATTGTTATAACTGTACCTGTTAAATACGTTATCACTGAAGGCATATTTTTCTAGACGAGCCAGTGGAGTCAAATTATCCTGTCCTGGAATGTCCAAGAATGCTGTTATCCTCATGCTATCACAGTCTGGTCCATAATCTTCAAATCCAACTTGAAAGACAAGAAGAGTAACAAAAGAAAAGAAAAATCACCCAAGAGTCCGCAAGAGATGCTGGAATATAAAATATGCCAATACCTCTACCTATTTTTAGAGCTATTCTTCAAAGCAAAACTATTTGTATATCACTAAAGATTTTTTCTGGTAAGCAGTTTTCAGTTATACCCAATGAACTCAAGGGCAATACTTGCATAGAGACCAGTAAATTCAAGCCTTGAAATGGAACTGAAATGTAACCTGTTTCAGCTGTCACAATATCCTTGGCTTTTAACACATTTTGCTTTGCAATTTGACAGAACTAGCCACACTACAAAATTAAGAGAGCACAGCTGACAGAACTGCATGCCACAAACTGACAGACAAATTCAAAAGGAAAATAAGTCCCATTAAAAGAAACTGAAATTTTCAGTGATAGAAAATGCAAAAGCATATTGCTTTAAAACAGCAAACTTGTGTCTGTTTCAAAGTTACCAAGGCACATTTTTCTCACCACAACTACAGAGTCCCAAACATTCACACCACACAGGTGGCTTTGGAGAGAAAACAACTTCACTTGTGAACATACCGGGTGACTTCTACTGCAGATGTTCTTAACTACCAAGATTCCCCAAATAAAACTACTGTTTTCTAAACATTTTTTCTATTTGCGAACTTTTTAGCCAAGTATTACTATACCAACCCCATACCACCAAAATCTTATAGCACTGAATCCAGTAACACGCCCCTGATTATAGATTACAGGCAAAAAAAATAGGGCTGTGAGGGGGGTAGGAAAAACGATAACTTCGCTGTCAAATTATTTCCTGTGCTCATTTCTTAAAGCATAGGCACTGAAGAAATCTGTCTGCAACTCAATCTTCCAGACAAATTCTCTCATTTCTGCAATAGATACAGGAACACACACAGTAACTAAAACTACAGGAAAAAGTTACACTGGAGTAGCTGACACTGCTCTGGGCATACAACTTCCCCAACAAATCACACAACACCCGTGACCTTTCTGAAGTACAAATGGTGCCACACTGCTTCTCATATGCGAGAAGTAGTCTCTCTCAGGCCAGCAAATGTGCTAAGAGTGACAGCCACTGCAGAAAACAAGCCAGTTTCTGACTTGGCAGGACACAATATTAGGTATTTAAATTGGTAAAGAAAGCACAACACTGGCAGTAATTTGCAAGCACAATGACAAGCCAAATGGGCTGTAAGAACTCTGCCTGTAGGAATGAAGCCCAGGCACTCCAAGCCAGGGCTCTACAGGCCTCTTGTCCTCAGGGAGGGGAAGTTACACTGTGCTTCCACATTAGAAACCAGCAGAGATGTGGCTAAACAAATGAGCAAACCAAATCTTGTTTCATTTATAGCATCAGTTTCCTCTGCTTGCAAAATGGGAAGAACAGAAACACCCTCTCCCTTTGACGCGCTCAGAAGATTAGCAAATGTGTGTGTAAAGAGCTGTGCATCCCCATCTCCAGTATTCTGGGTAAATAAACTCACAGTCCTTCTCAATACGCCAGCCCAATCACTACAACGCTTTTGCACATCTTAAAGAGAAGCCTTCATCATTTCATAATACACTCTGAAATTGCCAGTGGGTAAATGGTGTCTGTATGTAATTACAAGGTCTCTGATATAACAGCTCCTTCAGGATTGAAGTGGCTGTACCTTAATCAGAATAATTAAGTTTCAACTCTATCCTCTTATTCTTTCTACAGGTTTATGTCATCAACACTTCTCTGAAGAACTCCTTAATCTGAGACCTGCACAATGAACTGTGTTAATACCCATTATAAATTGATTTTTATATAAAAAATACTCTATTACCAAGAGGTACCAAGCCTCAGCTTTTTTCCCTACAAGAGAATCTGATTTCATATGCCTGTAATTGATTGCCCATTATTTAATACTTTGTTTTTGCTTTCTATCCTTAAATAGACTGAATCTCTAGAAGACACTGTTTTCCAAACTCACTGAAGTTATTATTAACTTAATGAAGAAATATTTATCAGCACACGTATCATTCTGCTGTCCTCAATGCAAAAGAAAGAAAAAGTTACTGGGACAAATCACAGGCCTGAGATGAAGACAACTGAAACATGGTTTCCTAGTATCGGACACAAACTGAAGCCAAAACATCTTCCACAGAAACACAGCGCTTAAAAAATAAACTACATCCGAACATATTCAAGACAAAATGTTATACCTGGGGGCCTCAGGAGAAAAAAAAAAAAAAAGCAGACTATATTTATGACAACACTGTTTCCAATGAACCTACTTGAATTATAAAACAGTAATTCTGCGCTCTAGAGGACAGTGAGCTCCAATCAACAAATTCAACAGGACTCAAACAGAAGAAAACTGGGGGATAGATTTTGTGTTGTTGTAAATGTATACACAGACACGCAACTCCACAGCTATGTGATCAGCAACATATTTTAAGAAAACCACGAGTAACTAGCATGACTGTGGATTCTTATGACACCCTTACTTCCATTCAATTGGCCATTATCATTTCTAAAGGCTTTTTTTTTTTTTTATATATACTTTTCAAGTTGTCAGTGTCAAAAAATTTATTTGCACAAGCGTAGGTAACTTACATTACACTGCCCTAGTAGGAATCATCTATGCACCTGTCCCAGGGCTAACTCTCCCACCAAGCACAGCACCCAAAGAGGCAGCACCCAGTGCTTCTGCTCCAGAAGTAACCCACTGCAGCACCGAAAGCTCGCAGGAGGCCAGACTAAGATTGTGGATTTCCTTTTGGAGGTTTCAACACTCTTTCCACCTCCAAAACCTAACTCTGACCATCCTTATGCCTGTGCAGTTACAATATGTATTTCTGAAATGCACATAGGTTGGACGCTCTTATGCTAGCTGATTTTTGAGGCTAGCCACCTCTTGCACAAAGATTAAAGCTTAAAAAAAAAAAACAAAAAAAAACTTGCCTTTAACCACACTACTGCCCACTCGTTACAGAATAAACAGTTTAAAAATGAACTCGTTTCACTTTACTATTAGTCCCTTCAAATATTTCAGCAGAATTCCTACCAGGTCAAAAAACAAAGTAAATCTCAGTTATAAATCTGGCTACAACACTACACCAAGGACTAATTTTCGAAACATGATAAACATTCTTTATTTCACTACCTAAGCAGTTTTATTTTTAATTTGTATTAGCTAAGCACACATTAGTGCTTCTAGGACTTGAGGGAACACAGAGCAAACTACTCATGCTGAGGATGAAGAGAGTTAAATACCTGAAATTTTTTCCACACAGACTCAGTACACATAAGTTAGGAACAATCCATTTTGCCTTCTCTCAAGAATTTTTCTTCCATAAAACAAGAAGCTATAGGTACTTACAAGTTTTAAAATACAGAATACCAGAAAATAAATTACAGAAATATGTTGAACTTGTACTTCTACTGTATCTAACACTCCTTCAGAGGTGAACCACGCATTCAGCGTTTTCCCTCTAATGGTATCAAACAAGCGTGCAATTTGTCCATGTATGAACAAGATCTTTTGCTCAGCCCTGAAGCGGCCAGGCAGCTGGATTTGAAGATCTTTGCAGGTCCCTTCTGACTGAACTCTATTCTAGTCTATTCTACCTACTTGAAGACTGCTGAGTTTGAGTTTGCCATGCCTTAGTTTGACCTAGACTCAAAAGCTGCTTAGAGCCTACAAGAACCACCTACAGCATTACCGAATTTAACTACGCAGCACATCACCAGCTACCGTCACTGTATCACTAACCACTTTTTCCAACACAAAACATTAAATACTGGTTCACTATGTAACAACTTCATGAGCTCAACTAGTTAATTTTTTTTCTTCCACTGTTTTTAGACAGAAAACCGATTTTAAAATACAAGTTCTTAATTCTATTAAGGAGATATTTGAGCTAATTATTTTTCTCACCTTACAAAATGTCAAACTGTAGTTGATTAATTTAGTTAGATTTTACGATAGCTTTGCCCCATATTCAATGGAATCCCTCCAGCTGTCTGTTCCCATGGAGTTGAACCTCGCTGTGGATAACACTATTTCATCAACTTAAGAAAGAAAAAATCCAGTCCCAGTTACTTATTTGACTGTAATTTTCCTGAAATGCACCATGAACTCTTTGCTAGAGACTAGTCATTGGATTAGCCCAGTAACTCAATCTAGACAGAATTTCCTGAACTCCACTGTATCAGAAACTCAAGACCGCTTTGAGTGCCCCAATTCTAACCACATTGCCAAATTCATGAACTTAATCAAAGGTTATTTTTAAAGCATAAACAAGATTTGCATAATGCTTTCAAACATATTTCCCTTTATTTACATGCCCATCCTAAAAATGATCATTCCTTTTACACAAATGTTAAGTGACCCATGTAAAATGCTTATTAATGACTGCTTATGGCAAAACTTTTTTTATCCGAACCTTTTGATTTATTTTTTTTTAAATTAACTTCATGACTCAAACCAGAGTTTTGCATTCAAGCAACAGACTTATTCATCAATTTACCATACAAATTCTTTACCAACAGTCTCAAAGAAACAGCCAAAGACCAAAAAATAACGGAGAATGAACACTTAACTCCTACTGATGTCTACCCCCAGTTCAAGGCCAAGATCCATAAAACATTATGGGAAATTTGCATTTATTTCTGTTGTGCTTTACACCGAGCAAACAGAATTCAATACTATCTTTGTTTTATTACATGGATTAAAAAAAGAAAAAAAAAAGAAAGGGAACTGGGAGCAATTCAGAAAAACACAATCAATTCAAAGAACTAACCATTCGTTGGCACTATGAAGGGGATTTGTGTGTGTGTTGTTTTTTTTTTAATTAGGGCAGAAAGAATTAAGAATTTTCAAGTCTTAAGGTACTGCAACAACTGTTGCAGCTCTCCTGTGATTAGAGGAGCTCAGGTGAGATTGATATGCTGAGCTCTGCAAAACAGCCTTCAAATCAGCCTAAGCACATTGAAATGCATCTCCTAATTTCCTTGTCACTTCAATCCTGTTCAACATATGCATGCTTTTTGTCATTTAAGGTCTCGACACAGACTTCTTTCATTTACTTACTGCAGCAAGCAATATCTTTTAGTACCCATTTTTAAGCAACTTCCTCCAACGTTATCATGATTTCAAATCCCTACATGCTAAAAACATGCATTTCAAGCTTTATACTCCAAGATTTGCAAATTTTGATTTATTTACTTTTTAGATTTCTAGCTTTCCAAATAGATACTATTAAGGAAGGAAAATGCTTTTTAATGATGGCTTTAAAATCATTAAGATGCACAAAGTTAAACTTTAATTCTAAGAAAAACATCAAAGATGTTCTGCAACACACACAAAGGCACAGACACAAAATGAACCAACAGCTCTCACCACTTAAACATTAATTTCATCTAAAAAAAAATATATATTTTTTTCTTACTAAAGCTAAAAAAAAAACCAAAACTGTCATTTGTTTTTCTGCTACCTACTAGTGAAATGCTGAAACCTGACATACTGAGAGCAAAAAACAGTTAACAGCAACTAACAAAATTCCACAGGGTGATCCCCTGCCTGCAGAGGCAGTGTCCCTGCACATCCTTCCAAAGGAAGGCTTTAGCTTCCATTATACTCTCATGTTTCTCCTGGTGTTGCTCAAGATCATCTTCTTCCTAATTTTGAATGTTTACAGTAGACAGAGAAGCAAAAGCCTTCTGTTGTGCATTTTCAAGTCCTATTACACAATAACAGAGTGGTTGAGGTTGGAAGGGAGCTCTGAAGATCATCTGGCCCAAGCCCCTGCTGAGCAGGATCACACAGAGCATGCTGTGCAGGACGACATCCAGGTGGGGATGTATCTCCAGAGGACACTCCACAGCATCTCTGAGCAACCTGTTCCAGTGCTCTGTCACCCTCACAGTAAGATGCCCCCTCAAACATTTATGTGGTAAACAAATCGAGTCTCTCACAAAAAACAAATTCAAGCATCAGTTTGTCTTTTAATGGAAATATCAATCCAGCATCCCAAGCGCCAATGAAACCACCCCCTGCACCTAGCTGGTTCCCAAAGCAACACCACTTCAGCGATTAGTGGCTACAGATTTACCTCCTTAAGCAACAGCTCTTTCAAGTTGTCTGAGCCGCATTCAGCCCTAATCCCCTAACAAAACTCAGCACTGTACCAGCTGAACCGGCGCTGCCTCGCCTAGCACCAAGAACAGGGTACTTAACCTAAAACCACTAGCTTCTGCCAGCCAGCTGGCACACAAAGGGATTTATTTCCGTTTATTTCCCAATTTCTGAAGGGCACACACACGACAACGCCTGCACCTCAGCGGTGTGTGCCCAGCAGAACCTCGAGAGCCTGGAACCACCCCCAAAGCCCCTCTGAGCCTCACCAGCCGGCAGCCACAAGACCCCCGGCCCCCTGAGGCCTCAGGACGGGGCTGATCCTCTCAGGGGGGGGTCTGGACAGAGCCCATTTCCCCCTCCCTGAGGTTCAGCTGCCCAAGGCGCTGCTGCCACAGCCCCCAGCTGCCCCCACAGCCAGCGGCCCCTCGCCCCGGGCCCTCCTTCCCCACAGGACGGCAGCGGGCACCGAGCGGTTCCCGGCCCTCAGAGCGGGCACGGCTGCGGGTGTCAGGGCTGAGAGGCCGAAAAGGCGAGGGAAGGAAGGGCCCTGTCAGCCCCCGAGCTGCCCCCACAGCCATGGAGGAGCTTTCAGCTCGCCCCGCGGGGCTCCGCACGGCCCCGGCTCGCTCCTGTCGCGAATTAAAAAGGCGGAGAGCGAAAAGAGAGCGACTGGGGGGTCCAAGCAGCGAGCAGAAAAATAAAAAATTAAAAAAATATACAAAAAAAAAAAAAAAAAAAAAAAACACAAAACAAAACGACAGTTACTCACAATCATCTAAGTCATCCTGCAAATCCACAAAATACAAAGGGATCCCTACAAACAGAAAACAAAAAGAGAGACACCGGGGGGGGTGGGGTTGGCTTCGGAGGGGCAGCAGCGAGGGCGGCCGGGCCGGGCCGGGCCGGGCCGTGGCGGTGCCCCCGGTGAGGCGCCCCCCGCCCGCCGGCCCCACTTACCGGCCATCTTGGAATGGACATGGGCGAGGAGGAGGAGGAGGAGGAGGTGGAGGAGGAGGGCGCAGGGAGGAGCCGCCGGTGCTTCCTGCCCCCCGCACGGCCGCGAACCCGAGCGGCTGAGCAAACAGCAGCTCCCAAAAGGGTGTGTGTGGGGGGGAGCGAATCGCCCCTAAACGCCCCCCGTCCCTCTCCTCAGAGGGAGGAGAAGCGCGGCCGCCCCGCCGGGGCTGCAGTCAGGTGACGGCGGACGGGCCGCCCAAAATGGCGGTCGGGCCGCGGCGGCTGAGGGGGGAGATCCGCCCGTAGCTGAGGGGCGGGGAGCGGGGGGCTGCCCGCGCTGGCGTCGGGCTGTCCGTGTGTCCTGTCCGGGTGTCCGTCTGCCGAGCGGGCAAGGGGCTATGATCGTTCTGGGCCGCGTCTCCGGCGCTCGGTGAAGGCGCAGCCTGCCCGACCATGGCTCTGAGGGAGCTGAAAGTTTGCCTGCTGGGGGTAAGTGGCGCGGGGCGGCGGGGAGGGGAGGGGAGGAGGCAGGGCGGGGGGCTGCCTGCCCTCGCCCAACCTGCTGAGGGGCTCCCCGGGCTGCTGGTGGCTGCTGGGGCTGGGCCCCGGCTCCCCGGCCCTGGTCCCTGGAGGAGAGCGGTCGGGGGGGCGGACAGGCCTTTCCCTGTGGGGAGAGGCGTTTTCATGGGGAGATCTCCTCCTCCTCCTCATCATCCTCATCCTCCTCCTTCGGCCTTGGCCTCTGAGGAGAAGCAGAGAGGAAGCGCGAAGGCTCAGTGTGTGCTTCCCTCTTCCTCGGCCTTGGAGTTCGTAAAAGGAATAAATAAAAGCATCTGAAATCAAACTGGAGAGAGGCAGGGAAGCTGAACTGTTTTTTCTTTTTTTTTCTGTGTGTGATTTTTATTTTTTAACAGCATGCATAGCCTTTGAAAGTGCATTAAGTGGAGCAGGTAGAGGAAGGAGGAGACATCAAGCGAAGTGAAGTAGGAGTTTTGGAATTCCAGGGACAAGCCATGTGTTGGCTTGGGTTGGGTTCGCCCTGAGGACTTCATTGGAGAGTCTCCTTTTGAATAGGTGGAGTTTTCTACATCTAAATCCTCTGCTGTACAGAGTGTGACAGGCAGAATGGTCTGCCTGTAAATGGCCCCATTGCCCTTCAGAGAGAAAATTGTTTCTGTGCTCTTCATGTTATGAAAATGTTTGAGGTAACTGAGCTACAGTTAGCTCTGCCTGCAAAGTATTTTGTCCTGTAAGAAGAGGAGAGTAAACACCTATGAAAACTGATTCCTGAAATCCCAGACAAAAAACGGTATCTAAATTTCTCTTTTTGAGATTTGTGTTGTTCATTGAGACTTCAAACACTCGAAAATACAGAACTGAGGTCATACACGTTCTTCGCGAGGAAAACAATTTGAAAAGATAAACATAAGTGTACGTGCTGTACCCAGTTTTATTATAATAGAAGATTAAAGATAATACATGAATGGTGTAAAACTTCAACAGCGCTTGTGCTGGTTTTCCTTAAAATTGTTCACTCTGTAAAGCAAAAAGTTTGTTGTCACCTGTCTTAGTTAAGTGACTATTTAAAATGTCCAACTGCTATTGAGAATGGTCTTAGTACTAGTAATCTGTTATTTCATTCCTAAATATGCCCACTACTGCTTGCTTTCTTTTCCCAATTGATTTGGTGGTACAAATACACGTGTGCCCTGAAATTTTTATGTTGAGTCTCTTCTTCTACCATTTATAAACCTGCAAAGTTGTATTTGAAACATGTTTCAGGTGTGTCATGAAGACACTTCAGGCCTTTCATTATGCAGGGTGGGACAGCATTAGTCAGAAGTTGAAATGTGTGTGTCACACTTGTATAATTTCATGTGCTCGATTGCCTTGCAAAGGTGGAGTACAATATTCAGTTGCTCTATATTTTACTAAATGTGGTAGGTCTTTCTCTGCTCTAGTTCAAGTTTGATTTGTGTATACTTTGTGGGAGGAAAGCTTGAATAACTGATAAAAAGCAGGAATGCAGATTTTTATTCTCCATAAAAATTTCTTTATAACAATTTGGAGAACTATAACTTAGCAGAGAGACCTTTCATTTTTCTAGTAAACAATATGCTAATACCCAAAATATTTCAGAATCTAATCCAAGTTCTCTGAGATTGTCTGCAGGAGCATATTCATGAAAAATAGATGTGAGACCAAAAAGAATAAAAGGTTTACAGCAACTAATATCTCTTTCAATTGTTCTGTGTTTTGTTTTTTTTCTAGGACACTGGTGTGGGCAAATCAAGTATTGTGTGGAGATTTGTAGAAGATAGCTTTGATCCCAACATTAACCCAACAATAGGGTAAGAAACTAAAGTAAACATGACTCGTTCAAAGATCAGACTAAATTGTAGGAGCATGTATATATACCTCTTTAAAAGATCATATGAGGCTTTTCTGTGTGTGGCAGCTAAATGTGGTAATAAATATGACTGTAGTCTTAATTAGCCCCTGAGCTACCTTAGGAAACCTGGGAGTGTATTCGGCCCTACTGCAGCTTCCATTTTCATATGTAAGATCTGAACGCATTTTGTGTTGCTAATCATGGCTAATAAAATCCTTTTAAAAGTATTCTACTATAGATGCTTCTGTTAAAGAACAACATGCCTTTGTCATGCACTATTCTTGAGTTTCAAATTATGATTATTATGTGACTGCAAGATTTGTTGAAGGTTTTTTTTGACAAGTCAAGTACAATAACAAGTTACTAGGTTTTCAAAGGTAGCTAATATACTAATTCAGGTTCTAGGTTCTCTTTAGTTACTTCTATTATTATACGTCAATATGTTACGCACTCACTCAAGTAACTGATGAAATTGTTAACGCAATCAGCCACACAGCTAAGGATGTTTGAAAGATGAGCCTCAGAGGAGCAGTGTTACTGAGCTCAAATTTTCAAATAGATAAGAGGGAGAAAGTCAGGAATTCTTGGAGTGCTGGGAAGTTCTTCTGTTTATTTCCTTTGCTGTCCTGTTTGTTTTCCAAGTCTCTTATGCACTGCTTGGCTCAGAAGCAATTCTTTACTTACAGGAGGACATGACTTTACTTGACGCTGAGAAGCGTGGGGGGTCAATACAATTTCCTGCCTAAGGTGCCATACAGCCTCTACTACAGCTTTGACTGAAAAGATTCTGTTGATAAAGATTAGCTGTGTCTCATCCTGCCCTTCTAGAGAATGTGGTTTCCTTGCTCTCTCTCTCTCTCCTTCCTCCTCCTCGAAGACCCCCTCACCCCCCAATTTTTCTGTGTAGAAATTGGTATTGAAGTGCAAGATATTCTGTAGGAAACATGCTTTTTAATTTCTCTGTTAACAAAGGCAGCCTTTAAGACAGATTGCTAGATTGTTTGTCTTAGATCTTCAAGGCTTGAACATCTTTAGTTACTGTCAAATTAGCTACAGTAGATGTTCTTTTTTGGAGGACAATGAAACTGATGTGGGGCTAGTAGCCAGACTGCTATTTGCTTAAGTAGGGACCAGGCTGTCCTAAACACTTAAACATAAATTGTTCAGAAGGCTAAGACTTACTGCACACAGTGATAACAACTACAAGCAAACCTCTTTGTTGAGACAGACAGTACTGAAAGATCAATTTATTTTTTTTATTACCTGAGGTTAATGAGAAATTGGTAATGTCTTCATTCCTAATCATCCAAATAATTTAAAAAAATAATTAAATGTTTTATTTTTTATTTTTTTTAATTTATTCTGTTAAGTAGTTGGCTAATACGAGTGTTATCTACAGCAGCCCAAAGTTAGCGTTCATGCTCGTGCATGTAGTGCCTGTTTTTTTCATTTAAAAAAAGTCTAAGCAATAAGTGACCTGCCATGGTACCACAGACTTAAGCCTTGCAAATGTGAGGAGTACTTATTTATTTGGCTGTGGTGCTCTTTTCTATAGTTACATGTATATGGCCAGACATCTGAACTACCTGGGTTAAGTCTCTGAGTAAACTAGTATGGAATTTGCATTATGTCCTCACATCACACATGAACTCCAGCCTTGTCAAATTTGCTGTCAGTTTTTAAGTTCTGGAAAACTGTGTTGCCGTGCATGTCTGTGAGACTGCGTAACGCTGCGGAGCAAAGGCTGTGATCTGTGATGCTTCTATTTAGGTGAAGTAGAATTTCCTATATTCTGGAGAATACTCAAGTAGGTTTTGTTTTATTTTGCCTGGTAAAAGGGCTGAGACTGGAATGAACTTCATAAAATATTGCTGCCTTCTTTCCAGAGCCAGTTTCTTTTCATCATGTAGTTTTCTGGTTCTGTGATGGTTAATTTTTTTTATTACTTTTTTTCCCCTCCCTTTTGCATAGGGAGGGGATATATATTTGAAGACAGGAACCAAAAGATATGACCTGGACTCATTTTCTCAGTGAAATGTCTGTAACAGATGCTACGCAGTATCTTACAGTGCTCTTAGAAGTTGCCCACCATTGCGGTAATTAGGATAATTTGCAGGAGTTAATTTGTTTTTCATTAATTTAGTGATAGTTATGGAATTCATATGGGTTCTTGAAGCGATGGATTAAAATCTGTCTTTCAGCTGTATTAATAAAATGATTAAGAGGTCCAACAACTCGTACTGTTGGTACTTTGCTATAGCAGTATGGATCAAGACTCGTCCAAATGCAGGGATTGTGTGAAGTTCCAGTAAAGTGCAGCCCAAAAATTCTAAACAAATTCATTTTTGAAACTTTTGCTAGACTTTGCATTAATTTTCTGATTGAGACTAGGAGGTAGAAAGAGTAAATTGATTAAAGATTGATAAAAGATTAGAGAGAGGTTTTAGAGCATCTTACAAAACGAAAGCTGAGAAGTAAAGCTTTTACTCCTTTTACTTTTTGAGTTCATGAGATACAATCTTACATTTCCTGTCCTACTTCTATTTGTCTTAGAATATTTGAGCAATCACACTTCATCGTAAGTGTTCACGATTAGTTCATGATTCAAATTTGAATATAGGTAACTTATAGAAACCCTGTCAGAACTTCAGAACTTTTGTACTCTCAGTGCTGAGGACGCTTTGCACTCCTGTATCTCTAGGACCTGCAGAGTCTTCAGTATTTCTTTATATCATTAAACAGGCTTCTTGAATGGGAATAGATGTTCATGCAGTTATGGTGTTGGCTGGAAGAAGCAGATAGGAAATTTAGGTTAGATACTGTCAGTCTTCTTACTATAAGTCAAGGGTAACTAATTTAAGTGTTCCCAAAGCAACTTGTCTCTGAGTTGTGTGCTCTCTCTCTCGTGCTCTTGCTCACTTGTCATTGAAATCTTCATTTTCTCAAAGAATTTCAAGTGGAGTCAGCCACCATTTGGGATGTTTAGTTGTGACGTGGATTAGTGCAGCTGTTCGAATTGACTGTACTGGTATAGTTTGGTTTTCAGTGAGAATCTAATTTAGGAATTGATGCCTGATTTTCATCAGTCTTAAGGAAATTGAAGTCTTTGTGCTTTACTACAGATGCTCCTATCACTTTATTTATTTTTACTCCGTGCTAAAATACATCGAGTTACCTGCATTTAAGTAAACTGTAGTTAGACTTAGCTTGTAGGGATGTTGCATCTTATATTTGGCTTAAAAGAACACTCAGCTTTGGACAGTGATGCTATTTGGCCAGCTGTCTGAGCTTAAGGAATGGGAAGGAGATTAATTCTTAACATTGGAAAACGTTTAATATTTGCTCCCCTTTATTTTAAATTTAAGTAGCTATTTTGTCCTTCTGTAACAGGGCCCTTTTCCCCAAATTAATTTCAACATTTATATATGAAAATCTTACTTGGTTTTGTCGGGGTGGGGGGGAGAAGCACTTTTGCTGAAATACATTCTTTAAACGTTCATGGTACTAATGTTTATATAATTATATAATGTGTTATATTTTGGCATTAATATTCTAAAAATCGTAAACTATTTTCTTTTCCAGAGCCTCATTTATGACCAAGACTGTACAGTATCAAAATGAGCTGCATAAATTCCTAATTTGGGATACAGCTGGACAGGAACGGGTGAGTAGAGTTTTACGCATATCTTTAATCACATGTTTTCATCAGACCTGTGGTGGTGGTTCTGGTAGAGTTTGGGGTGCTTTTCAACCCCACCCCTGAAAGTTGCGAAGTGATCTGGTTTTATGAACTTCTATTAGAATATTAGTTTCTGTGCGGGTTTCTGTCAAGATACGGGTGATGTAAATATATTTTCCGTTATTGGTATTAGAGCTGAAGAGTGGAGTTAAGGATGATTACCTAAGAGTAGCACAGAAAACAAAAGATTAGGATTATTTTCACTGAAAGTAAGTGGTGTATGAAAGAAAACAAGGGAGGGCAAAAAGCCAGCACCTGTCTCTGGTACCATTTTTATTTGAGTTTTAAACACTCACTGTGACTGCTAACCCGAGCATCAGAGTGAAACAAATGTTCTTGTTTCATTGTATAGGTAAGGCTATTTTTCCCAATTCTGGAAAAATACACAACTGCTAACACATTCTGATAGCTTAAATGTTCAGCTTATTAAGGTTAAGCACCTTATTAAGGTGCTACTAAGGTTTTTAATTTGTTTGTAGGATGTGGGTTTAGGTGATCAAAAATTGTTTCAAGCAATATTTTGGATGAGAACTGATCTTCTATTACTTTATGGAGTTATCTGCCCAAATCTGGTGGTGTTAAAAGTTACGTCAAGAAATCTATTTTGAAATTCACATTTTAATTAGATAGCTTGAGGCTTTGATATCTGCAGTGTGCAGAGGGCCAAATGCAGCATGCATTCTGAGCAGAGGTAATAAAAACATTCAAGAAACTGACTAGTCAAATGAAATCACAGTTAATTACTTTGCATCAGTTTTACTTAGGGAAAGGAAAGGTTTGCTAGTTAACTTGTTTGTTTCTGGTCTTCCAGTAACAATGACAGAAATGAACCTCTTTAACAGCGCTTATTCTTGCAGTTCAAATTCTTGACTGTTAGCTACTGGCAACTGTCAGTTACCTATGAGTTTACTCAGGATATGTGCTAACTGTAACAAAGATAGATACTACAGTGCTCCCTGTGAAGTGTCAGTTTGATCAGGTTGAGTTATTTTAAAACCATAACTGGCAAATGCAACTATAGTATATTCAGGATTGGCTCAAGAAAAAAAAAAGGGAAAATATTGTAAAGGCTCAGCCAACCTCGTGCAGTCACTCAAACTCTTGGAAGTCCTGGTGGAACTGACTTGGTGGCTTTTTAATGTGCTAACAGCCTTCATGGCTAGAAAAGTTACTCAAGTATATTTGTGTTGCATTCAGCATTCTAGATTCTGAATGACTACTTAGTTCTTCCCAGCAGCATGATATAAGGCAAACGTAGGTCACTGGGGATGTGTCCCAGGGATATGTCCTATTTATGTAGGTTATCAGAAATATCCCAGCCCTTCCATTACCAGAGTTCAGTCGGCATTTGCTGTCAACAGTTAAGTGAACATCATAGTTCATTCTGAAATGTTAATGCTCGAATAAGGCTTCTGAGGGGCAGAGCATGACTTAAGAGGCTGGTACTCTTAAACAGAAAGCTTTACAAACGTGCCTGCAACAACTTGGCAGGAAATATCTATTACGTAGTAGCATTCCATCCTGTTCACTTTAACTGTGTTTGCAGGCAATGGGAGAACGCCCTAATTTGGATTCAGCATGCTACAATCTGAGGAAGTGTATCTGTACATGACTAGCACATTCCCTGTCTGTTTTTAGACTGTGACATCTTTATATTTTCTTCCGTTCAAGTTGCATGTTATGCTTGTGAAAGTCAGAAAAGATGACTTACCTGGCCCCTGACCTTTAGAGATATCTATGATATCTCTAAAGCTTGTTCCACACAGGAAGTCATCACCGTGGGACCCAATATATCCGAGGAAATCAGCAAATAGGGAGCAAGAATATTTTCTTTGATAGTGTGTCAGTGTCTTCATAGACACGTTCTCTCCAAAACCAAGCTGACGCCCTCTCTTACTGCTGGTTACAATTGGTCCATATGCATGCCTTGTGCTGAACTCTGCAGTGCTGTTTACTAGTAAGCAATATGTCTGGCAGGGCGTTTGGAAGGGATCCCATCTGCGGTGGTCTGGAAGACCAAAAACGCCCAAACTGTTCTTGGGATTATGATTTCTCTTACGAGCTATGATAGTAACAAACACAATTCTTGGTCTTTTTGAGGAACATTTACTATCTTCTACTTCTAAAGCCCATCAGCAAATGGGTCTAGGTTATACTAGGCAACCTCGTGTTCGAAATGGCTTCAGGAAGTGACAAACCAGCCTCACTCCAAAGGTAGAAATGTGTGCTAATTCACTACACACAGCTGCGTGTCTTATTTGTTCTCTCATTTCTTCTGCACTATATAAAATTGGGAGAAGATTACTTACAGCAGCTAGGATTTCTGCATTCATACCTAAGAATTGTGAAAAGTTGTCTGGATAATTACATTGTTAATAATTATGTCAAAATGCCAATCAAGAGACAGGAGGGCAAGCTGAAGTCTTAGAAAAAGCAGCAAAACAAAAAATTAGTGTTTCTGGTGACATGTGTTTTGTTAATGTATTTTACCTACTGACTGCTCTTAGGTGGAAAAAAAAAAAACAAAAACGTATCTAAGTGTTAGGCAGGAAATGAGAGTAATACCAAATCAGCAAGTGAAAGTTGGTTTATTCCCAATGTAAATAGTCAAATAATCAAAAAGCCAGGTTGCAAGGAGTCCAAGTAGTGGTTTACCAAATATGCTTCCCTTTGCATTTTAGTATTTATATGGAGGAGAGGGATTATGCCCCGGTGTGAACTGAATGCCTGCCCGTGTTTCCCTTTCTCACTATTAAATATTTTCATATTCTGAACTTTGTGTTCAAAACCCCATTTTCAACACAGAATTTGAGATCTAAATGTAAATGGTCTGGAATTTGCCTTTATACCAAAACTTTTATGATTCATAATATTGCTCTCAGTTGCACTGTATTAAGCAAAAGGAAATTTGCTTGGTATTAATAAAATACCAGCCTTCCTGGAAATCTGTATTCTACTCATGGTTTTTACTATGAGTAGCAAGATGCATGAAAGATCAAAGTCCCACATGCTTTCATCAAAACAGCACATGTATCATACTCTCTGCTTAAGCTGAGAGTTTAGTTTGCTGGACCAGTTGTGTGGTGCTTTTTCAATTAGAACATCATATTGTTATTTTGTTAAGAAATTTTTAATAATATTTCAGATGTGACTTCAGTTGTGTTCTCCCCCCCCCCCCCCCCCCCTTAATCCTGGATTCAAAACACTGTCTGTGCAAAGTTACAGCCCTGGTTTATACCCTGCAAACTCACTACCAACCAAATATTCCTGTTACAGGTTTAATTTTGAATATTGCAGTAAAATTACTGTAGGCTTTTATTATCCAACATGTTTCTTAAAGCTCTATTTGCAATGGATCACATAGCTTTGGACTTATTCATATTTATTTTTTTTTTAAGATATAAACATCCTTCAAATTTTTGAGCTTTGAGGAAAAACTTGAGCAAAACCCCTAATGCTATAAATTAGATCAGGGAGAAAACAGCATTTTTAGCATTAAATGAATGGGGTGAGTTACTCATTTTTCAGTAGGGCTAGAGTTTGACACCAGCCTATGAACTTTTCAAATCAGCAATAATACATGCTAGTTTTCTTTAAACTACTTTTTGTCCAAAAACACCAGCAAGAAGAAACAAGTTCAGTTTTGACTTTTTTCCCCCTTGCTCAGTATTTGAAGTTGAGCATGTGTGCTGCAGGTTTGTGTCTGTATTGCCAGCCTCTTAAATGAGAGATTTTAATCTAGTCAAAATAAGGTCAAGGTAATCTGCGTGCTTTTTTTACCATGGGTGTGCAGCTGATTCCTAGACTGTTTATTGTTTGGCCTGTGTAAAATGATATTTTCATGGAAGTTTATGTAGTCTGCTGTGTGGGCTCTCTGCAAAGAAAAGTTTTCCCCTAATGTTACATGTAAAGCTAGTTATGTCTTACTGTACTGTTAAATAAGGAAGCTGTGGAGGTCAGTGAAAATGAGATTCATGATGTATGGTCTCTTTCTTTCAGTTTCGTGCTTTAGCCCCAATGTACTACAGAGGGTCAGCAGCAGCCATTATAGTTTATGACATCACAAAAGAGGTAAGAAATTGGACTTCGACTCAGCATTACAACTTCTGGTTATTGTGACATGGGCCAGTTCTGATTCTTATTTCCTTCTGTTCTTCTTCCACATCAGGAAACTTTCTCAACATTAAAGAATTGGGTTAAAGAGCTTCGACAACATGGACCTCCAAACATTGTTGTAGCTATCGCGGGAAATAAGTGTGATCTTAATGATGTAAGGTAAATAACAATCTTCATTTCAGGAGATAAGCTCATAGACCTTTAAATATTTAATATGTTTCACCAGCTCTGAAATCTTAAGCAGTTAAATTTCAGCAGTTTTGCACTGTTTCGTGAAACTTGGAGTTTCACAAGGAGTCTGAGTTTTCTACTGCCAAAAGATTTGGTTAGTCTGCCTTTGTTTTTCTTGCCCACTTCCTCCCCTTTGGTGCGAGTAAATGTGTGGTTGGGCAGCAAATCAGGCTGTAAAATGCATCCAGATTAAAACTAACCAATTAAAAAAAAGGAAAACCTATCCAAGTGTATTTATCTTGTTCACAACATGATCACTTGCTAGCATGACAGAGGCGGGGTAGCAGGGTTAGGAACGAGCAGTTTATAGGGAGACGGGATTACCTTTTCTGGTGGCAGTGCCAAGTTATACAAGCTTAAACTGCCCGTGAAACTACGGTGTAATACAACCTGTTTACCTCATTTTGTAACAAGTACCTCTGTCAGTCTGTAGCACCTCATTCTGTTATGAAAAACATCGAGCCTGTTGGAAAGCATTGTGTAGGTTCTTCTGACTTGCTTGTTCAGGTGCCTACCCTTTCTGCTTAAATGCCAGGGTGGAATTGGCTGTGGTTGAAATGGTTGCAGGAAGTGGGGAAAACTCTTGAGAAACTTTATGGACAGCCAAAGTTTCAAGAAAGCATGTATTAAAAACAAAAGAAGCCCTTTTTTATTGATGTCCTGGTTAAATAAGCCAAAATTCAGAAAGGTGTGTGCAAACTTCTTGTTTTTAGATTTCATTGGAAAAGGTATCACTGTTGCTGTCCAGAGGCAACAGCATGGTTGGTTATGTTTGAAAAACCACTGCGAAGTTGGTTCTTAGTATGGTTTTACAAATTATTAGTATATTTTAGTAACCTAGTGAGCTCTAATAACTCTTCTCAGAAATAACATATCTCTTGGAGTAAATATGGCATAAAATTCCTTAGAATAAAATTTTAAGGCATGCAGTATTAAATCTCCCACTTGTGCTTACATCTTGGTACTTAAGTGGCATCATAAAGAATGTAAACATTGCTATTCAAGCTAATAGCCAAGATTCCCTGTACTACAGAGACAGTGTTTGTGTCATTGACCTAAAGTCTCTGCTTTTGTGTGTTTTGATGTCCTAAGCCTGTTATTACTGACAGGAGAGATGTGTTATAGAAATGGTATGTAAAGCTGTGTGGGGTATAGTCATATAGCCTTCCCTTCAGCTGTTGGGTTTTGTTTTTTTTCCTGTTGTTTATGGAAACATTGCATTATCAACTTGCCTATCAACTTAAGGGTGGAAAATAGTTTTTTTCACTACTTGGCTGTGTTGTTGTTAGCACAGTCTAAATACATTTCTGTTCATAGCAACGTCCTCATTGTTTCACATAAACTAAATGGTATACTAATAATCCATGCAGTGTTCAGAGAGATCTAGTTTGGGGAGCAGCGGTAGGAAATCCACTGGATTAGCGGAATGAAAACTTCAGGGTCTTTTCAGTGTCCCTAAAACTTGTGTGTGTGAAGAGCAAAGTACCCCCAATGACTGATTGCAGACCTGTGCTTAAAGCACTCAAGAAACAAACTCCGTTGTAATGTCAGATGGATTGAGGTCATTTAGTTTGATTGTGCTTCAGTGGTGCTTGTACCTCTGGAAGAAAGCATACAGTAAAGAATGAGCATCAACTTCAGGAGGAGGGAGCGGGGTGATGAGAAATGGGTAATATGAAATACTTGCTAAGTGAGACACTTAAAAGCTTAATCTGTCCCTTAAAATTCTGATTCCTGTTTTTTTTTTTTCTGCATTCAGTTTTTTCTTTCTTTTTTTTTTTTTTTTTTTAGAGAAGTCATGGAAAAAGATGCTAAAGACTATGCAGATTCCATTCATGCAATATTTGTAGAGACAAGTGCGAAAAATGCAATAAACATTAATGAACTCTTTATAGAAATTAGTAAGTATTTAAACAGGTAATGTTTTCTTCTGAAAGAAGTTCAAGTAGAAATTTAGTTACTGTAATTTTTTGGAGGTGCTATTTAGGTGTCCTAATAGTATGCTGATGTAAATGCTAACTGAGGTATGCAAATTTTTGGTCATCTAATGACCTCTAAAGATTCCTTGTAGGGATTTTAAGCCTACTGTGATGCTGCTGGACAAATAGCAAGCAGGGCACTGATGTCAGAAGTCAGTGTCATCTTACTATATCCGTTATTAAATGATTTAACTGGTACATCCAAGGTTATGGAAGGGACAGCAAATGGCATGAGAACTATCCAAACTTTATACAACTGAGAAAAAGAATTTGATTCTTGTTCTTAATGTTTCTGCTTAGTTTAGAACCGTGTGTTTTCAAAAACAGAAGAATTCAGAAGTGCTAGATTACTGCCTGGGAGATAGCAACTAGTGTGTGGATTTTCCACCAGTACTGTTGTGGTATCTTGGTTTTTTGTTTGTAAGATGTATTTCAAGCAGCAACATCAAGATGCAGATATATCAGTCTGCTTGTGAAATTAGAACCAACAGTCCATTTGTGTGTGCATGCACTATTATTTAACTTTGGGTAACTACAACAATGTTATATTTTAGGAAAAAAAAAGTTCTTGAAAGCAGATGAGTATATTGAAGCTGATGTCAAAAATATGCACTGTAGTTAAGCTTCATGGTTTACTGACTTTATATTTGCTCTCCATAATCTTAAAAAATGGCCTAGTTTAAACATTGAAAAAACATCTTAAATCTCTCAAAAAAGAATTCTCAGCCATGAATGGTCAACTTCAAACACTGATTAGATAACTGAAATAGCTACCTTTACAAGCACTTTAGTGTTAAGCCTGACACGGGTGATCTGCTGTGGAAATGCAAATCTAGATGATAGATCTCGACAAAGAGATTCCAGATGGTATTGCGTGCTGCAAAGTATATTCTCTGTGTGCTTCCATAACTTAGGTCTCTTAAGGCTGATTTAGCCTGAAGTGCAAAGTTAGCTTAAAGCTGCCTCTGCTCTTTTTTGTGGAACTGTACCTCTTACGGGCACTGTATAGACTGTTAACTGCCATCCTTCTGTTATGCGGGAATATTGTCATTAATAACATCTGACATAACATACATTGAATGCGTACAATTAGCTCCAAGTATAATGTTTGCAATAAATGTTATTTTCTGCCTCCTTATAGGTCGTAGAATTCCATCAACTGACACGAACCCCCCAACTAGTGGTAAGGGATTCAAACTTAGAAGACAGCCATCGGTGACAAAGCGCAGCTGCTGTTGACTGATCCATTAGAAAATCAGACTTGTTTATACAGTAGGTGGTCTTGGAAGTTAATAGTTCACGTTGGGTTTATATTATCAGTCTTAGATCTCTATCTGCTGGTGTTCATACGCCCAAGGTCCTACAAAAACGGACCAGTTCATCTGACATCTGTATGCTCGCAGAAAAGACTGCAATCATAATGTCAGCCTGTTTACTTACAAAAAGTGTAGTATCTCTTGTATTCAAAGGGAATCCATCATCAGTTTTGTGGCCTTGCTTAAAAGGAAGGTGACTATGGACGGTAGAACTGAAATGTTTAGTAGTTTTGTAATCAAGATTTTGTTTTTTTTGTAAAAAGGGAAATGAGCACTTTTGTGGGACTTGGGGGTGGGAGGAGTCTGTTGAACTTTGAAAGTTAGTCAGATGTCATTTCTTCCTTTTCTTCAGTGAGCCTTATTTGAGATTTAACTGTAGCTAATCCAAAGTATAGTGGGACAGTTGGTTTGAGGTGGCTACAGAATAAGCAACTGAAGACAGATAATAGGCGAATCAGTCCATCCACTCCCCAGAACCCATTTGCACTTTTTATTTAAAGATGATACACACCGGGGATGGGGACACAAACGAGAGGTCTTAAACCATGGACAATCTTTTTTTCCATGCTGACTTTAATCACTTTAAGGCAAACTGATATGCTTTATAGTCATCTTCTTGTTCTTAGAAGGTTTTTAATATTAAGATGTTGATTGAAGAAAACCTAGCTGTAGTTCTGACTAAATTAAGTGATTACTGACTAAAAACAGATGCTGTAAACAGATGCTGCCAATAGTTCTGGTAAGACTTAAAAGGCTGGGGGGGAAAGCTTTCAGTTGCTTAGCATGTGTAAAGTGTTCATATTATATTTAAGAGACCAGTGTTTAAAGTATTATAAATTATGTAAAAACATTTTTTTTTAAATGCAATCTTATTCACTCCTTCCATTCCACACCTATGGATAAACTTCTGGGGTTATCTATTAGCTTGTTTTTTTTTTTCTCCAGCATTTTAGGTTATTGTCACTGTTGGTGACTTCATCCAGAGACAGGCTGAAATTCACTCTTTAAATCCCATTTGAAAGATCCAATTAATAGAGGCTGCTGTTGGTGCAATGTCAGGTCGGTCTGTTGAACAAGTTTTCATCTGTGGTGCACCCAGTCTTTCCTCTTTTGGGCACAAAAGTACAAATAGGAAGTAACCTTAAGACATGTGGTAATGTAGATCATTACCTCTTGGTTCCTGGGCTTTTTCACCTGTGAGGACTTTTTTTTTTTTTTTTTTTTTTAAGTAAACCAGTGTTTAGCTTATATTGTGTTGGTTTTAGTATGTTCTCAATTAAACTATGGATTGACCATACCCTTTTGTGCTTTTTTATTTATTTTCGCTTTTTGTTTCCTACTAGCAGTAGTGAGGAACTTTATACTTTTGAAGAAAAAGATCATAAAATACTCAAGTATATACTACTGTGCTGTTAAGCTTTCCAATTGAAATGAGGTCATGGTGAGATATTTGTTCTCTATAATCTGGCTTTCTATCATCTCAAGTATTTTTTCTTAAGGAAATGGGAGAAAAGTTTTTAAAAAATGAAAGAATTTACGATTCAGATTAGTTTGTATTAATCAAAATTCTTGTAGAGCTCTTATGGAGCAGAACAGTTAAACTGTTAGGGTGAAATTTTAAATGGATCAGTATATTTTAATGAAATTTGACTATGTTTTTAAAATCATTGTACAGGCTTTATGCTTCATATATAAAATATTTCATTTATTAAATAATAAATCTGGAAATTTTCTTGAACTAGAAAATATAGTAAGAAAAGGAAAATACTAAATATCAGTAATATCTTCCATGCAGGTTAGTAGAACGAGTTTTTTGGACTTGCTAAATTATGTTTATTGCTTGTAGTATGGAATAAAAATGAAGTTTGTCTTCTTTTCCGTGAGATAATAAAAATCGTGTAATATTACCTATCCAATATTTATTAACTTGAGAAGAAATACTCAATTCTAGGCGGGACAGAGCTAGGTTAGTACTGAGATTATTGTAGCTGTCTCTAGTTATACTGCATCAAGTACTATTACACCACTTTTATTATCTCACTGATCCTATATATTATCTCTTAGGAAATCTTTGCAAAGTACATTCTAAGCTATTCCCATTTACTTGATGCATACCACAATTAGTCTTAAAACAAACAAAAAAACAAGCAGCAGCATCAACCTGGCTCTTCACCGATGTAGCTGAATCTTGATGCTTCAGACTCCTTTTGTGTGCATGTTACTAACCTGGGTGGAATACAAGCATACTTCATAGCTTTTTTGCGCTCCTGATCTTGAATTACTCCAGTTAATGAAGTCATGGAAGTGACCAGGGTTTGCCCGAACTAGAAACATTGAAGTGAGACTGCTTTTTAAGACCATGCCTGTGGAAAATGACAGCCTGTAGATGTCAGTTCATTTGGGCCAAGATAACTTCTTGTTGATCAGTTGGCCTTAACCAAAAGTTGAAATGCAGTCTTGCCTGGATGAGATGTGTATGTTTGAGATCTCATTTTTGTTGGAGAAAAATGGTTTCTTCTGTACTAATAATTTTTTTAGGCCACCTGCTTTCGTTTTGCACTAGGCTTACTGGAATTGATTATATTTTTCCCTAACATAGCCTCTCTATTTGGAGAAAAATTAGCTTTTGAGTGTTTGAAGGATTGATTATCAACCATTCCAATAACCTTTTGAGTAACTTTGTTAAGAAGTTACTGAAAGAAGCTTGGGACTTGAGTTTTATTCTGCTACACCTTTCTTTTTCATGAATTGTGATCATCATAGAGACTAGGTTTTAAAATAATCTGAAAGGGAATTGATGGCTTAAAAAAAATAGTTGAGAGGGACAAGTGTCAAATTTGTAAAAAGATAATGAGGTGCATGTCATAAAATTGATTTAGAGCATTTTTAAATTGACAAAATGCTACTATTTCCACCTCTATACGATGCCAACTCTTTCCTACAAAAGTGTAGATGTCTATAAAAATTGTACTTGACAAATGGCTTGTTCCTAAGCTTTGGAGTTACTTAAATGTGCTGCCCAAGTTTTGGAGGGTGTCTTCATCATTCCCTATAAATTATAAGCTTCTTAAATGGCTTGCTATGCTATATGGGTAGCTTTGTAGCATATTTTAGATACATGCTGGAAACTGGCATGCTAAATGCCTAGATAGGTGAGTTGGGGAAGCTTCTATTTAACGAAATACAAAGGCATTTAGTGGCCAAACTACTGAAAATCGTAATATGTGCTTTGAAAAGTTCTAAGAGACTTCCAACAACTTTTGCTGTTTCCAGAAGGGTAAAGACTGTATATTATTAGATCTATGTTGAAACAAAAATCATTGCACTTTAAATTCCTACTGGTATCAGTGAGACCTTTCCTTTAAGTGCCACAGTATCAGACAGCTAACAGTTCAGAAGGGTGTTCAATGCAGACTTGTCTTTGATATGTTTGTGTATACATAGTACCAATTTAAAGCTACCAGCATGCTCAGGAAAGAATACTTACATGCCTGGGAAGAGAATAAGAGGAGAGGCAACCATGCCTACTTACTGATCCTGAATTCTGTTCCTTTAACCTGGTTGAGAGATGTGAGATTCATTGGGAATTGTTTTCATTCATGGTCAAAGCTTCATTTTAGAGATCAAAAAATAATCCATTTTCAATATCTTGAATGGTTTAAAAAAATTGGCCTTGACAAGCTTTTTCTTATGATGCTAATCCTAAATTGTTCCTTAACATTAGTGTTCATTTCCAATACAACATATTGAGTATTAGTTGGAAAAGAAAACTTTATTAGTGATGATTGAATGACGTTCTTGTGAAACTCTTTAGTGTTTATTAAGGATGAGGCAGTCTATTTGTGGCATGCTATGTCAGCAGTCTGCAAAGACTATCTTGGGAATTGATGATTTACAGGACAGAAGCTGTATAAACTGTGTGGCTAGTCACCCTGCAGGGAGCCTCGCTTATAAGCAGCAATAACTGCATAAAAGTGGAAAAATATCTCAAGCATGGGGAGACTCTGAATATACAACCGACATCAATTTCTACACTGCCTATTCAGTATTTTCTAAAATACTTAGGATATCTTTCTTAAACACTTCAAATCTCTAAAAAGAGGCTCATCTTCCCATGGACAAGAGACAGGGATAAACTTTCTTAACTTTGCGGGAAGTTGTTTTACAATGACCCAAGACTGTGTTTGTATGTGATGAGTCAGTTTCTCAAAGCATGAGAATTATGTGTGTGGAAGTAAGGTTTTCAAAGATCTGCATAACGTTCTTCAGAGATAACTCGTAACGTCTGAACCTCTCTCAACAATTTACCAAAGGTCTTGGTAGTCTAGGGTGTTCCCTGCTGTCTGGAAGCTGGCCAGTGTTTTACCCATCTACGAGAAGGGCACTAGAGAGGACCCAGGAAGTTACAGACAAGTCAGTCTAACCTCAGTCCCAGGAAAAGTTATGGAGAAGATTATCTTGAGTGCTGCTGAAAGGTAATTAAAGAACAAAACTTTGATCAGGTGTAGTCAGCATGGATTCATGAAGGAAAGGTCCTACCTTAGTCGTTTGATCTCCTTCAGTGACAAGGTCAACCACTTAATGGATGAAGGGAAGGCAGTGCATGCAGTCTTTCTGGATTTTAATAATGTCTTTGATACTGTCCCTCAGAATATCCTGGAGAGAGTGTCCAGCTGAGTTAAACAGGTTCACACTGCGCTGGGTGATGAACTGGCTTGACAGTAGAGCTCAAAAGGTAGTAAATGGGGCTGTGTCTGCTTGGTGGCAAGTCCCTAGCAGTGTTTCCCAAGGCTCAATTGTAGGGCCAGTTATGTTCAACATTTTTCAGTGATCTGGGTGCAGGAGTGGAATGCATCCTGGGCAAGTTTGCTGATGACACTAAACTGGGAGGTGCTGTTGACTCCCTGGAGGGATGAGAGGCCTTGCAGAGGGATCTAGGCAGATTGGAGCAATGGACAATCATCAGTGCCAAGTTTGACAAGGGTAAATGCTGGGCTGCACTGGGATGGAGTAATTCTGGACACGGGTACAGCCTGGGAGATGAGTGGCTGGAGAATGGCTCTGCAGAAAGGGCCCCAGGGGTACTGGTGACAGCAGGCGCAGCACAAGCCAGCAGTGTGCCCTGGCAGCCAAAAGGGCAAACCATATTTTGGGGTCCATTAAACACAGCATAGCCAGCCAGTCAGAAGAGGTGATTCTCCACTGTATTTTGCACTGGTGCAGCCTCTCCTTGAATATCACGTGCAGTTCTGTGCCCACAACATAGAAATGATGTTAAGATACTTGAATGCATCCAGAGGAAAACAACAAAGCTGATGGTAAACGGGCTGGGAGGCGTGTCCTGCGAGTAGAGGCTGAGGACACTTGGGTTGTCTAGTTTGGAGAAGAGAAGGCCAAGAGGTGACCTTACTGTGCTCTACAAATCCTGGGGAGGGGAAGCGGGGAGAGAGGTGCTGGTCTCTGCTCCCTGATAACTGACAGTGGAATGTGAGGGAACAGCACAAAGCTGTGCCAGGGAGGTTCTGGGAGCGTGGTCAAACGCTGCAGCAGGCTTTCTAGGGAGGTGGCTGATGCCTCGTGCTTGTTGGTGTTCAGGGGGCTTTGGGATAATGCCACCCATAATATGCTTTAGCTTCTGGTTATCCCTGGGGTGGCCAGGCAGTTGGACTAGATCAGCTTTGTAGGTCCCTTCCAACTGAACTATTCTATGCTCACATTGCATCTCTACTTGTAGATCATACCCATACTAATGTTTGGCAACAGAAGACTTATTATTCCAGGTGTGAATTACCAATCTAAGATTAAAAAAAAAAAAAGAAAAGAAAGAAGTTTAATATAAGATTTGTCAGCTGACCTTTTCAGAGTTGTATGGCTCCAGCCTGTCAAAAGAAATAAGCTTGAAACTGCATCTTTGTTTCTCGTATGAGAATTCAAGTGCCAAAACATATTTCTCTCTAATTGTTAGGCCTTCTGACACCAATGCTTGTTTAAAAAAATATATATATATCACTTTCTGGACTTTTGAATGCAAACTTTAAAGTCAGATAGGATCAAAAACACTCGATGTGCAAAAGCTGAACAAGCATCACCAAACTTTATCCATGAAATGTCACAGATTTTAAAAAATTAAAAAGTCATTCAAGGCCTATAAGACTATCCTGCAACCCGAGAATATTTATGGGTTTCCTCTGACATGTCAAAGGAATTCTAGGCTCAACTTTTTCTTCCCTCCCCTCTCAATTCCCCCCCACCCAAGCCTGAATTTTTAAGTACTGTGAGTGTGCGTGCTATAAAGAGCTATTTAAAAATGCTTACAAAAGTTCTAGTGGCTTAGAGTTATTTGATGCTTCCTATTTCACATGGGAAATCAAGGCACTAGGATGAATGTGTCCCGTTAAAAATCAGTGGAGTGTTTGCTGAAATTGTTCTAATTCTAGAATAGAGAATTTCTAGAAGAAAGAATTTTGTTTTTCCCATTGCATCGTACTGCAAGTTGGAAGTTGGGGGGGGAGGAGGGTTAAATTTTTGCTTAAACACTAACAATTTTATTCAAGGAGGTTGGGTTTTCTTTGTTTCATTCATGTTAATATTTTCACATGCTTTGTTGAACAAACCAACTGCTACTCCTTTTCTGATTTTGAAGGATACAGACAACCTTTTCTGTCATTCTCTTCATTTGTGTGGGTGTAACATTCCATCCAGTTGTTGCAGTCCAGTTCAGATCCACTGTTACTTTCTTGCCTTACTTTTACTCACGTTGTAGTATGTATTTCCTATTATTAAATCCATTCTCTTTTCTTGAGAATTTATTCTTTGTTTCCTTATGGGATCTAGCCAAGAAAAGGTGGCAAGTGTCTTTTTTTCTCCTTAAAGGTTCAAGAAGTATCTGTCACAGCAGCAAATATTTTTTAACAAAGTGGTAATTCATTAGTACAGCGTTATGAAATTAAGAAATCATAGCAGCTGAGACACATACCGCTATTTTATTACATCAGATAGGAGGCTAAAAGCACGTTCACCTGAAGGAAGTAAATTATAGTAAAGCCCTAATAACATAATTAGAACTCTTCTGTATTTTAACTTCTGTACTTCCCATTTCTGAATACAGTGCATCCAGCATTGAAATTGTGGCAGAATGAATTGATATGAAACATGAATGGATCATATTTCTGTAGCTGTAGGACACTTAAGACTTCTTGGCAATTCTCTCCCTTGTGTTCCTTGGCCCCCAGTCCAATGAAGAAAAAAGGAAATAATTCTGAAGGTTAAAAAACAAAAACTTTGCATTTGCATTTGTGTATTCAGGGCACAAAAATAACCTGATATGCATATAGCTCTTACAGTGTACTAAATGTATGCCTGTAAAATTAAGCGTGAAGGTTAACCTTTGTGTCAGCAGTTCTTGTCCCTCCTGAGAATGTTCTGTCTTTTCGTTATAGTATTGGGTTAACCTGTTAAAAAAAAAAAAAAGATTGAAAGGTCTGTGCCTTCTTATTATAATATCTCTTATTAAGACAAACTAAAGCCGCTCAAAGTTACAGAGCATTTGCAGCACTGTAAACTGCACAAATTTACAACCATTGCTTCACTGCATGAAATGTAGTCAGATTGCGAGTGATGAAATATAGTGATGAATTCTCAAGCTTATGAATGTTTTTGAGACTTTTATAGTCTTCTCTTGGGCTGGTCCCGAGGGTGTGTACAGGTTTGTCTGTATTGTTGGTTTGTAGATGCTAATGAGGAAAACCAGACTTTTGTTCTCTCCTTTTTGTTTGTATTGTTACACTCCCATATAGTGCATAGACTGAAAATAAAGAAATGTTGGTTTGGCATAATGTAAACAGCATTTTCAGCTTAAGCATTCATAATAAACTTTTATAGTGTAATAACATGCTAAATCACTACCAGTCCGATGTATTGTGCAAAAAAAAGGTGTAAACATTTTATTAATAAAAAGCTTTGTTTATAAACCTGCTGGCCTTGTTTATAAGTGGTTCCAAAATTCTCAACATCATCAAAAGTAGTCTCTATAGTAATAGAGTTCCAGAAGAGGAATGCTAAGCAATACCACAGTAGAAGTGAATCTAAGTGACAGTTCAAATATCTGTTTTCTAAAAGCAGTGACTGCTGGTCATTCAGAAACTGAAGCTTTTCCATGGCGTAAGTATACACAGACAGACAACAGACAAACTTGTACAAAAAAAGGATGGGGAGAAACAGTACGGAGAATGCAGCTTTTGTCTTACACTTCCTTTCTTTGCAGCATGATGTCTGAGAAACTGCAGGCCACACACAGTCTCGTCAGCCAGTGCAAGGCCTGACAAGTTCTACTGGGGTCACGTTATTTAATACATTGCATTTATCTTAGTCTGTATCAAAAATTGAATTCTTAACTGCTTAAGCCAGGTTTCTGTCAATCAAAACTGTAAAGTGCTTTTAATATCTGTATGGTGTTGTGGGGGGTGCCGTGCAAGAAGGGATCTTTTCTCATTTGCTAGTACAGCTAGCTGCTTGGCTGCTTTTTTTTTCCCCCTCTTAGAAACTGCTTTGGTTATGTACAGCACAAAAAAAAAATATAGACTTGGCTAAAGTTTTCTCACTTGGATGATGTTTAAGATGTAGTTTTTGTGTTCAAATGTGTGATGCAAGTTAACATGTTTAGCTAACAGCAGCCTTTAAAAGCATAAATAAGAGAAGAAAAATAATCCTGTTTCTAATATTTTTCTCCTGAATATTTTTCTCACCTGAAAATCCTGTACCCAGGTTTCTACTAAGCAGCTGGCTACAGTTCACATGCAAAAATAAACAGTAAGATCTCTTTAACACAGACTTGGAATAATGTAAATTTATTGTTTGGTGTCTGCTATTTTTAGGTTGTCCTTTCAGATGTGTATTAGCTGCTTTGAAGAGTGTCAAATGTATTTGTGTAAAGGGTACAAGTGTGCTTTGGAGAGTGTATAAGCAGGGTAAATACAAGGAATGTGCTAGAATAGAGAGGGATACATTTACATGTTTGTATAGGGAAACTGGATGCAAACCATGTCATTTGCATGCACGCAATATGAAGGAATAATATTTTTCATGGATAGAGACTTTCATAGCTTTTAAGGTGAAAGTTTTGTACCAAGTATTCATTCAAGTTGTTCCAGTACAAAGCTTTCACATGCTCTTCAGGTTTTCCCAGTAGCATTCATCACTATTTTCTCCTATTATTCAAAAATGCACCTTGGCAACAAGTTTTCTTCTAGCCTTAGTGTGGCTGAAATTGTTAACAAAGTGAGGGTTGTTTTATGTAACTGATAGCAATGTAGTATTGCAGGTGACCTTGATGCGTGTCCATTGCAATTAATCTGATCTGAACAATACTGACTGTATGCACATTTATGTATAAGTAAAAAAGGCAAACTACATTCATAAGACTTCATAAGTTTTCAACTTTGAGTAAAAACTGCCGTGCTCTATATGAATTTCAGCATGGATGAAAATGTAGGGGAGTCCTCCACATCCAAGCAGGTAAGTTCAGAGCTGCCAGCTGCAATCTACTTTTGCAAGATGATGCCGACTTGGCAAACCCTTTATGCT
Organism: Anas acuta; assembly: GCF_963932015.1. Classification (NCBI taxonomy): domain Eukaryota; kingdom Metazoa; phylum Chordata; class Aves; order Anseriformes; family Anatidae; genus Anas; species Anas acuta. The sequence goes on from NC_088994.1 coordinate 11,487,211, forward strand.
GTGGCTCATCAAACACTTAAGGGTGTACTTTGTACTTCTTTCAGAAAAAGCAGCATGTGGAAAGGTCTGGGCAGCAATTCTGAAGAGTTGTTTACTTTAGGGACTTTTATTATGTATGACTATATGTTGTATAATGTTTCCTTTGTCTTATTCCTCATTAGTTTCCAATTAACTTGCAGATGTATATAAAGCTTATCATTTTCTACCAATTAATTGGAATGTTTATGGACAGCCGTGTTTTATAGCTCAATGAGAGAATCTGTTTATAGAAAAAAATAGATTATGTGAAAGAAGACAATGTTTCCAGAATATCAGCCAAAGAAAGCTCTACTGCAAGTCGTAAGTGAACTGAATTACCTCCTGATTTGAAATCTAATAAAATGTTATGACATAATCTGTAGTTTATAGTATAAATTAAACCCCCACAAATAGCAAAAATAATAAGCTAGTGACATCCTAGGCTCCAAATCCAATTAACAGTAGAATAGCAGAGACCTGGAAAAAAAAAAAGCATGCCTTTATGACATTGTGACCATCTTTTCTTTCAACAGAAGGGAGGAGAAGGAAGTTAAGGAAGAACAGCAGTACATTATTCGAGCATGTTACTATACATTGCTGAAGCTTTTAACAACTAGTCCTGATGTATTGGGTAGAAAGTATTGCCAAGTTTCACTACAAAACTCAGAGTTGTACTAAATATTTATATGGGTTTATGTTGTTTTGGCATGGAACGAAAACAGTGTTGGAACAAAAACAAAAGGTGAAACATGATGGGAGATGGTTAAATGAACTAATTGAAAAAAAGGAATTATCGTGGACAAGAGCAGCTGGTGGTGAGACTTGGTACAAATACTGCAGATGTGCTTTTGCAGGCTTCTTTACAGCACTGAATGTCATCATCCATTTAGTGCTGTTAATTTGAACATACACATCACTCGTTTGCTATTGCTTTTATTGCCAGCAACACAGCAACCCTTTTATTCCAGCTATTTTTAGTCATTTTTATACGTTTTTGGCAATTACAAAGTAAAACAATATTTGTGATAACATTCACGATACAAAGAACCTGTGGGCATGTGAGGTACCATGTGTATCACAGAGCTTGTAGTCGTGTGGTAACATGAATTTTTACATTAATGTTTTATTACTATATTTTTATCAATCTCTTACGTGTTAGCCAGTCACCCCTCATTAGGACTTGCTCTAACATAATTGGAATTCTTTGAAAGTTTTTCTCTGTTAATAGGACTGCTTTTATCCTTGAAACCATGGTATCTCCTCCCCCTGTCCTACCCATCTGAAGTCCAAGAAAAGAATTTGTATACACAAAAACTTGTTTATTAATTATACATAAACTAAACTTTAGGACCTCAACCCTTGGCACATTTCTTCTGGTAACAGGGACACCCCAGTCTCTTGCTTTGTTGTTACAGCCCCCTTCATTTGATGTGTCAGTAATGTTTTATGAATTCTTATGAAGTTTTAGATTGTAGAAAACTAGGGGAGGGGACAGGTGAATGATTATGTAGTGCTGTTACAACTGTTATGGCCTAAGGTCAGCAGAAGAGTGGCACTTCACGTTAAGTAGACAAATCTGTAAACTGAAAAATATTTCAAGACGTGGAGAAAAAAGGAAAAAAGCTTCCGTTAGCCTGTACGTAGGGGGATCCTTCAACCCCCCGAGCTGCCCTGAACGCGTCTTTATCCACTACAAAGCCCGTGGCTGGAGGCCAGCCCCGCAGCGCCCTGTCCTTACCCGGGGCTCGGGGCCCGGCCCGGAGCCGCCCCTGTGCGGGGCCTCGGGGGGCTCCGGGCTCCCCTCCCCGGGCCCGGCCCCCGCGGCAGGAGGCGGGCGGGCGGCGGGCGGCAGACGTCAGCCGCAGCCTCTCCCTGTGCCGCTCCGTGCTGCATCATCCCCGCCTCCCCCCCGGCCCTCCCGGCCTCTCCCCGCGTCCCCGTCAGCCCACCGGGAGCCGCCGCTGCCCGCCCGGCCCCGGCTCCGGCTCCGGCTCGGCTCGGCCCCGCTCGGGGGCGCTGAATAAAGCCTCGGGGCCCGCCCGCTGCCGGCCCTCCCTTCCCGTTCCCCTCCCTTCCTCCCTCCCTTCCTCTCTCCGCCTGGTGCCGCCACCGCCGAGGAGGAGGAAGAGGAGGAGGAACATGGCGAAAGCGGAGCAGGTCCTCAGCCTCGAACCGCAGCACGAGCTCAAATTCAAAGGTACGGGGCCCGCCGCCCTCCCGCCCGCCGCCGCCTTCCCCACCGCCCGGCCCCGCTCCGGCGGCAGCCATTTTCCGTAGGGCCGGGGCCGGGCGCCCGCTGCCAAAATGTCCTTCAGCGCCGCGGCTTTCCCCGTCCCCCTCCTCCTCCTTCTCCTCCTCCTCCTCCTTCCTTCCCGTTCCCACTCTCCCGGCTCCTCTCCCGCAGCCCCCGGCCTCGCGGGGCCACAGCGCGGTGCGGGGGGGGTCCCGGGCCCGGCCCCGCCATGGCCGCGCTGCGGGGCTGAGGAGAAGCCTGGAGGGAGCCGGGGAAGCGCCCGTTGTGCCCTCGGGAGGGGGAAGGACGGAGCCGGGGCCTCGGGGAAGGGAGATGCGCTGCGGGCTGAGGCGGGGGCAGGCGCTCCCCGAGGAGCCGGGGCACCCCCGGGTGTGTGCGGCGGGGCTCGGCCGGGCTGCGGGAAACCCTGAGCCCCCCCGGCTCCATCCCTGGTGGCCTCTCGTGGCGTGTTTTTTTTTTTTTTTCCTTTTATCCTCGTTACCATAACGCTGCGAGGCGTTCAGACGCATTCCTTGCGAATATTCCTCCTGCCCCCAACCCCGTCTTTCCCGCAAGCCCAGCACTTGAATGGGTTGGAGCTGGCGTTGAGATTCCAGCGTTGTGACCTGAGGGATAGCGCTGCTGTAATGCAATATTCGGGGATTACAAATAAGCATTCGGCAAGTTTATTTATGCTGCAGGAGTCAGAGGTGCTGTAGAGCTTCAGATGAATATCTGGCAAATCTTCCTTTTTTAAAAATAGCGACCTATTTGCTGGCATCTGGTAAAATTACTGCTTACTCAAAAGCAGTATAACACTTTTACATATAACATTTCATATAACATTTCATATAGCATTTTTACACCTAGGAGAAGTCTCTGCCTGTATTTAGTAGTTAATATTTCAATATAAACTATTAGTATAAACTGGGCTTACCAAAAGGCACAGTAATAAACCCTGGCTGGACTGAATGTGTCTTTGTTGCAGGCTGAAGTCTTTGCATGTTGTTATGGCAGCAGAATCAAACATGCTTAAGAAGCAAACTGCTCTAATATTGTTTATGTTAAGGGCTGATGTTCATCTAATTATGCTTGTTGTGAATGTCAGTAACGTTACTTCATCAAGGAAGCTGAAGCAGGCAAGAAGCAGGGCCTTAATTGGTACAGACTTGCCAGGGGCACCTAATTGTGGTTTGGGGCATTTTCTTATCGCTTGGTTGCAAGCAGGTATAAAACTAGCCAAAAACTGTGGGGTGGTGTTGTTGTTGTTGGGGTAAAGCTAACTAGTCAGGCTGCCTGGCCCTCAGTGGAGGATCTGGGACTGCTGAAGTTAAATTCACCAACCATGGAGGTTTTCTTTGTCAAATCTTTAGCCAGCATCGTACACTTCTTATAATGTACAATGTTGCTTGACTAGCTGCAGCTAATCTATGGCTTAGTTTAAAAGTATGCTTAAATATTAATGTTGGAATAGGCCTAATGCTATGGATAGCCTTCGTATGCCTTGGCAATAAATCCTGTCTTACAGCCCTTCCTGACAGGCAGTGCTGACCACCGGCCTTCATTCAGGAAAGGCCAGTTTGAAGTATTCATGAAGTCAATTCCGCTCTAAGCGATTCTCGTCCTGTTGTTGTGATGGCCTGCTGCCTGCTAACGTGGCAGCAACGGTTCTCTCGCCTCTGTAAACAGTTGCATTTCTGTGCAGAGCATTGCTGTGCTCAGCGCGTGCGGATGCGGACTGCCAGGTGCCAGCAGCGCTGCCGACCGGTGCAGCTCCGCTTCCTCGCTGGTGTGCCCAAAAGATTCGACGCTTTAGGGCGGCAGCAGCAGCGAGGTGGGATCCTAAACTGAGTTTCACAAACGCTGGAAATGGATAGAGGTCTCTGTCAAGATGCACACGGGTAGAAAATGCAGAAAATAATCGGCTGTGCTGTTGTCACGCTGCTCTGTTTGATTCTTAAATATAAAATCTAGAGGGAGGTGTGACATTTATGAAAGGAGGCAGGAACAAGATACCGAAGTGAGGATTCATTCTGTGTGTCCCAGTGTGTGGGATTGCAGCAGTCTCTGTTAGCCACTGCTTTCATTTAAAAGAAAGGATCTGAAGACCTTTTCTAAGAAGCTTTTGTAACCCCTTGTTTTGCAGCAATTCTTCTAAATACGTTTAGGTCTTTCAAAATACCATTTGTCTTTTTTTTTTTTTTTTTTTTCAGAAATATCAAAGAAGATATTCATGCCAGAATTGCTTTTCATAGCATGTGAGCATGAGCAGGGGTTGTCTTTCCTCTCCATCTCCTACACCATAACACACGCTCCAAAATAGCATCACCATGTGCTGCGCTGAAATGCAGCTGTGAATAGCGGGAGGCAGGACACTCCTCTCTGACCATAATGTGGCTGGAAGTGCCCATTCCTTACCCTGTTCATGTGCAACAGCAGCTGTGCAGCTGTGCCAGTGACTTCTGTTGGTCACTGCAGTTTTGCTGCCTAGGTGAGAAAGCGTTGAACTACAGGTTTATCATTGAGACTTCACTGGTAATGAATGGTGAAAAAGACCCTTGGTGCTGTACGTGACAACATCTGCATGTATGTTTCCCTTCCTTTTGTTAATCAAAGACACAGCATGCAACAATGAGATTTTCTGCCATGAATTAGATCATGATATTCAAGGACCAGACTTAAGGAAGCACAAGCTTTAAACTTGTGCAGGGGTGTGTAATTCTGGCCCCTTTAGCTAGATGTGTTTTGATAGCATTGGTAATTACAGTGCCACACTTGTGCTATGGGGCACTGCCTCGTTTGCTTCACAGGATGGCCCCTAGTCAGGCAGACCTATCCTTCCAGCATCATGGGCCCACCTGGAACAGATTTATTTAGTGCCAGCAAGTGATGTTTTGTTAGAATTGAACTTATTTTAGGACCCACCTGGGTTTTCAGCTTCTTGAAATTGCTGCAGCATCCTCTGCAGGTGCAGTTTGGGGTGGGGGTGGCTGGCAAAGGGCTTGTGCCAGCGGGTGGAGGTGGCGTGGGCTGTGATGCGTGTCAGAGGGGTTTTGGGGGGTTGCTACAGGTGAGCCCGGGCTTATGACTCAGCACTCACTCTGTTGCAGTGCTCCCCAAGTGGCAAGTAGCAGTATTGTGCAACCACATTAATTCCTCGCCAACCAGCACAAGTTGCTGCCAGTTGCAAACACAGTTTCCTGTGTCCGGTGTGTGATTTTTTCCACCTGCACGCCTGCAATACGCCTCTGTGCAGCTCTGCTTTCTGCGAAGGTCACAATAACAAGCAGGAATGACCTGTACTCTCCATTCCTAATCATACTGCTCCAGCAGTGGCTCCAGGCCCAGCGGTGTTCCTTCCAAGCCATGGCCCGTCGCTGGCTCTGCTGCATCCCCAGGGTATGTCAGAGCTGCAGCCAAAGGTGTGGCCTCAGCCCTTGCAGCACACTCCCAGGTGCATGGCTCTGAGCTCCTTCGTGTGCGTCTGGGCAAGCTACAGCCAGATCCGTGCCTTGCAGGTTGGCAAAACCTCCTCTGTCCGATGCGAATGCCCAATTCTTACCGGAGACTGAGCTAAGGCTTTTCGGTCCAGCGGCTTGGCAGCGTTTGGGACGTACGATCAGCCTTGAATCTGCTGTTGTCAGGGCTGGGAAGAAAGGCTGAGGACCTAGCGGGATGTTGTGACTCAACTATGTGCTTACCGCTCCCTCCCTGTCATGATCTGTGTGCAAGGCCCAGGCACTGGAGGTATTCAGAGGGATTTGGCTGCCTGCTCATCCTGTTCTCTATTGGATAAACAGGGATTTCTCATCGCTGCCGCTGGAACAGGCTTTGTTTAAGAATGTAAAATACTGACAGCGTTATGAGAAGTTGCCTCTTTAGGATAATTAATATGCATCTTTTAAGTTGAAAATTTATACAGTGTTTCCTTTAAACTGTTAGAGCCCTTCTGGTGTTCACAGCATAATGGCAGTCAGCGCTAGGATTTCTTTACTCTTTGAAAGCTGCTGTGTCAATGGCTGGCTGCTCTTCTGCTGGAAAATGTACCATTCTGTGCTTGCTTCTGTTTAGCCCAATTCCTAATAAAATCATTGGTAGATCAAATATGAGTAAACCTTCACATCCTTCTGCGTATTTGATCAAGTTTTACACTCAAAAAGAGAACAGTATTTAAATAACAGGCAGGCTTCATAAATCTGTATGAAGCTATAGTTCATTAGTCATTTTTTGGTGACACTTAAATATTTGTAGTTCATCTTACTCTAGCTATTCTCACAACTTAGGTAAAATCAGTAGTTTTATTCTAATTATTAAGAGTTCGTTATAGTTGGACAGACTTACTGCATCTCACTGAATTATTCTAATTTCACGTGCGTTAGTTTTATGATTGCCTCATGGCTTTCCATAGACTCTTGAATTAAAAAGAGCAATGCTTGGAGGAGAAGAACTGAAGATAAAGGCAACAGAATGATGCATTGTACCTATTTAGTGATACATCTCATTTTTTGAAAGGTGGAATAAGTTAAAGACGGTGTTTCCTTAATCAGCTGGTGTGCTGCGCTCTAGAGACATGACACGGCCCTGCTGGGAAAGGAGGAGGAATTGTACGAGTGTGGGCCGACAAAAATTTGAAACTTAGAACAGGATGCATCTTTGGTTAGGGAGCCAAATAATGATTATTTGGGATGTGTGAAGCAAATAAAAGAAGTTTAGCTATGTTTTCTTTTAAATTTAATTAACATATTTAGGTCTCCTAAGATTATTTCCAAAAATCTCACAATCAACTTGAAGGTTTCAGCCAACGCGATGGATGGGTTGAGGGCTTTTGAATAATTTTGTACTGCATTGATTCTAAGAATTGCAGTTGAAGTAATGAGCATTAATGGGATCAAAGTATTACTAGTTCAAGGAAGAGCCTAATGCAGTGATAAAATCAGCATGAGCAATTATAATTTGGAGCTTACTTCTTCTCTTAGGTTTGTGGCATTTTGTGTTTTCGATATGATCAGCTCTTCGCCTTTATTGGAAGGGGCACGTACGTTCAGAATTTCCAGTTCCTCAGGAATCTGATGTTTGTGCACTGATGTTCAGCTAAGTTAATTTTTAGTAGGAAAATCATAGAGCTGCTCTTTTAAGAGGTCCTTGTAGTGGAAAAACGTGCTCAGTTTGAGCTATGGAACCGTTGTGATGATAGGTGACAAACAAGGCTGTCCAGCTGGTTATTGAAAGCTCTTCGGTGGCAGAATGCCAGTCTGAGCTGGCGATGGCATGTGTCCTCTGTTCATTGCTTCAGAAAATATGCCTGGGTAATAAACTATATTGAAGGTAAGGAGTGACTGTCTCTCTCCAGACAGGTAATGTGTCATAGCAGATGCAGATTCACGCATGTGCAGAGCAGCAAATCGTGTATTTACCAGCTGCAGCCCACCAGGCCATGTGTTATGTCTTGTCACCTGTGAAACGGGAATGTGGAGTCAAAATCTGCACAGGAGTTTCTGATAGCTTATTCTCCCTGGAAATAAAATGATTGCATCTGTCTTACCACCTAACATGTCTTATAAATCATTTATAAATCAAAGCAAAAAGAAATCAAATCAGATTAAGGAAATTTTAAAAATTCTTTTTAAATAAGTGAGCTGCATCTGAATACAAGGCTGAATTTTGCCTAATTGTACTTTAATTCAGAATTAGGATTGTAAAAATCAGCGCAAGCCTTTAAATAGATTCTTGGATCTGTTTTGAAACTCAACTGGAAAAATGGCATCATCGCCATAGTGAGTGATCCAACTTTATGAGCTCAGCTCAGCTTACATCTATGAACAAATGCCCGCTTCAAAAGAAGCTTAATTTGTTGCATGCACCCTGCTCTAGAAGGTATTGATTGCATCAAATGCGCTTTGGATCAAGTGAGCGACTTCTGCATGCGTTATAATGCAATTTCTGCAGAAAACCGGCTGACCCGGGGGTTTGTCTTGTTTCTTGCTTTCAGAGCTCCTCCGAACACAGCTTTTGGCCTCACCGGAGACAATGCGGGAGTCAAATGACCCTGGCTAATTCTGCCCACGTCTTGCAGCCACACTCATTTTCTACTATCTTGTTACCATATTGGTCTTATGTTTGTTCCCTGCTGGGAACAACTAATAACTACTGAAAGCATTTCACAGTTGGTACAATAACAGCCTTTTTGCTTTTTCTGTCAGTGCAGTTGGTTGGCTCCGAGAGCTTTTATTGATGATGTTTGCAACAGTTTTGTTTGTGGTACCAGCTGTTGTTTCAGACCTCAATTTCATCTTCGTTTTTGCAGGGAATACGATCTTTCACGTTATCACCGTGCCACTGCAAGCCATCGTTTTCTCCCTGTAAGCCAAACCTCAGTGATTTCAGCCAGAGCCTGCCTAGGCTGAGGGCCCAGGCTTGCTTCCCTCACCGCATTAGGTGCTAAGTGAGGCCGAAAGGAAGCCTGTGCTGCTTATACACATCAATATTTAAACAGCCCTTTATCTAAATTAAGGGCCAGGCTCGTGCCAAATCTCTTTTTCTGACTTTTGACCCCAAATTTATTCAATGTATAAATCCTTTCATACCTCCTTTGTAGACTCAGAGCTCTGTCAAAGACACACGGAATATCCATAATGTGCCTGGGCTGTTGGTGAGCTTGAAGTCTTGGCCTGCTAGGCAACCTTTCCGAGGGAGGGATTTGTGCCATCAGTCCAGAGCAGCTGTCCCAGTCTTGCTGTCACCGAAAACATATGCAAAGCAAATCACCATTTCCATGTTTAATTCAGTGCGGGATTAAGATGCACATGGACAGAAGTGATTGAGTGTTCACACTAGCAGGATAACCCTACCGCGTGTTAACCGAGCCTGTCCTTTCTGCCTTACAGCTGCTCTGAAAAGTGCTTACCTCCACTGGAAGCCTTCTGGCCCCAAAAACATTTGTATGTGTTTGTACAAATTGGGTGCTGCTGCCGCATGCAGTACTTTTATCCCACATTATTATAAATACTTTATGAAAATAATCTCTTTACCAAACTACCTTAGTGTCTCATTTTCCAAGCTGTAAACGAAGCCCTTCATACCATGGTGCTGTGGATTAAAGATTTCATAGTTCTAAATTTAATCCTGTTTTCTTGGTTAGTTTCCACGAGGTGTGGAAAAAATAGAGAAGGGGGAGGTTTGCCTGGTGATCCGTTTACTTTTGATGCAAATTATAAAATCGTGTAGGTGTGGGACTCACTATGCAGCTAAATCTCATGTTTTTGCAGACATTTCTAAAGCCTTGATTCAAGTTAGTTGCGTTTGTAGAAGCCATGTCAAGTGACTATGGAACTCTAATTAAAAAAAGAAAAAACTTTTGGTTTTCCCCTGACTGCTTTTTTTCATCTAGCCAGTTATTTCATCCTTGCTGGTGCTTCTAATGTTTCTCGCAAGCAGAAATTCACCACTCCAGAGTGCAGTTGTGTGTTTGGACTGTCACCCTTGCCTGTTTATATTTGCAGCTGTTGCATTTTGCAGTGTGTGACTTACCAGTGCATTTTGCATCTTCTCAAAGTGTTTGCATGCATAATTTCCGCTGGTTTGCAGTATCTTCTCATCTGGCCTTCCTATGTGCTCACCAGACTGAGAGCGAAGGTCAAAGGGCAGTAAGGTATTTTTAAAAATATTTTTATAGCTTTTTTTTTACTCTGAACTTCTTGATTTCACCCATGCAGGGATGCAGATAATGTGTATGGGAGTCTAGGTTTGTAGAATGCCACTTCACACATTTGTCTTGTTCTATGCCAAGTGGTATAAACTGTCAGGTATTTTTCCCCTTTATTAAGTTCTCTCACTGCTTATGACTAATTTTCTGAGTTGTTTTTGTTTTATTTTTCCCTTTGATCTTGAAAGCACAGTTAATGGGCTAGTTTTAAATGGCTCCCAAGAAATGTATCTTGCTAAATTCAGGATTCCTCCTAATTTGTAGATATAATTAGTATCTCACTGCCTATTTAGATTTTTTTTTAACTTGGAAAAGCAGCTACTCATTGTGCGTCCCAAAATCTCTAATTTTGCTCTTCTGGTATTTGCAATTTATGCATAATTTTGCAGTTAATATTTGTTCAGTTGCTATTTAAGTTACACATCAGACTTGTCTATTTGAAGAGTATATACGAGCATAAAATTAGCGTAGTTATGTTGTTCCTTCCCTACCATTTGCATGTGCATCTGAAATGGAGATTAGTGATTAAATTAGACCAGGGAAAATTACTTCGCAAGAAGTACAAGAAAAAAGGGTAATTTGGGATGGGTGGAGGGGGATAAAACCGTGATGTCTCTTCCAGGGAGATGCTTCGTGCTGACTTCAGTCTTCAGCCAGCACTGTTTTTGCCAGGGGAGGCTGCGCACCAGGCTGTGGTGCTGCATCCACTCCACTGCTGCATCCACGCTTCTCCCCAGGGGCCTGCGCTTTGTTTCAGCATCCTTTTGGTACCCACCCAGCAACCCGTGTGAGTAAGGCTTCAAGCTGTGCAGAAATAAGGAGCTATCTTTTATATGGAGGACTTAGTATTTCCTGGTTATTGAAAGAGATGTAGCTGCTATTCCGCTGTGAAAAGAGAGCATGCCACTGTTTCCTGAGCTGTTTTCCTACCTGGAGAGAGTTGATATGTGTGGCGTTTGTGAGTGGAGTGAACAAAGAAACATGATATGTTTGGCACTCAGTTCTAAAAGGATATGAAAGCACATTTGAAACAGATACACCTCTAAAAGCTAGCCAGCTGCTATCGGTCTTCGGTTATTCAGTTGTACACAGAAATTTGCACGAAGCTGAGGATGTAGAGAAAATATTTCTTCTTACATTATTTTGGTGTTGAAGATCCCTGTAAGTAATGCTCAGGTCTAATAAAATTAAAATTCCAGATAGAGCAGTTCAGGGGAAAAAAAACAAATAGCAGCGGTACCAAAATTACATGAAGGACATTCTTCCATTTCGCCTGGAACCTTATGTGTGGCCTCACAGCTCTTACAACTGTGAAATCAAACTGTTAATGATGCTCTGAGGAATAGAAGGTGACAAAAATTACATCGTAATAGATGTTCTGAAAATAGTCATCAGACTCATGGTTGTTTTTTGTCTTTCTTTCCTCTTGAGCATGAGGCATGCTCTGGCAAAAATAGGTTGTGTCAAAATAGGCCAGGGAAGGACACCGATTAATCCATCCAAATGAAATCATTTACTGCCAGCCTTGATCCAACTTTGGCACCTGGATCATGTAATTCTACTGGCTTTCTGTGTCCTTTTCCCACCTTGTAGATCATCTTATTGATTACATGATATTAAAAAAAAAACAAAAAAAAACCTCACTGCATAAATTATTTCACAGAGAGGGATTTGGATGGCACTTCTTATAATATTTTTTTCAGCAAGGCTTCTACTGCTTAGCACAGCAAAAGTGGAAGTGGCCACTTCCCTCCCTCCGTTCTTGCTTCAAGGGCTCTTTCGGGTGAGGATAGGCACAGTAAGAGTAATGAAATTGATTCCACAAGGGCACACTTTTCTAGCTGTTTCCCTACAAAACCTGAGCTGAGACTGACAGGTTTATGAGTGGTTTACATGAGCATTAAAAGCAGCCTAAGTTTTTTCTTTAACATAATTACCAAATTTGGGATAGCTGGGTCTTTTCAGGGAGTTACTTGTGAAATAAGATGTTTATGCAACACAGGCAATTCTTGTTTCTCATTCTTCGACTTCTTTGATTTCAAAAGTTGCTGATGCTCACTTAATTATGAATGTCTCCAGAGCCAGATGGTGGTGATGATTAAAACTTGGCATACAGTGCTTTTTACAGAAAATCTTGTGAAGATTAGTGTTTTAATTAGGTAAGTATTCTCCTGACTTCACAGAGAGGCAAACTAAGGGTCCAAACCTGCTCCTGTTTAGGAATTGCTGTCAACTCTTAAGGCTTTTAATAGCAGAAGATCAAGCCCTTAAGTGATTTGTCTTAAGACAAGTAAGGTAGGGGGAGAGTTTGATTGGATCTTAGGTGTTCTTGATTCACAGGCACCTGGCTGATAGCTCAGAACGCATTGCTTGACATTTCAGTTTGTTTTTAAAGGTCATCAACTTTATATGTAACTTTAAAAAGAAGTGTATAGTAAGGCAATTCTACACCTGTTATTGAGCCTTCTTGCTAATGTTTTGCCAATAGTGTGTTTATTTTAACCATCTCTCTGCTGATAGCCACCCCCGAAAATAAAATGGCAGAAGCTGTGGATAGAAAGCAAAATCAGTACTGTCAGATGCATAATAAATTGGGAAACAATTTGGATATAGTGGTAAGGAAAACTGGAAGTTGAGGGATAAAATTGCTCAGATGGAGAGCTGGCTGTGCTTTTGGGCAGCCCTCGATCTGTCGGCAGGGTGATGCTGGCTGGGACCTGGCAGGAGGTTCACATGTACTGGGGCTGGGACAAGGGGCAGGTGTGCAGGCACTGCGTGTGCGTGGTGGGGAAGGGAGCCTGAAACATCGTGTTCAGCCCCCATGCTCTCACTCACACACAGTAAATGTGGCTCTTTCAGTCGATGAGTTATTGCTCCATGTGGACATCTAGTTAGGATGCATCAATGCATGCGGCTTGGGCTCTTGAGAAAAGCCATGAAACAATTTAAGTTTCCCCTTCTATGGCTTTCTACCATCTCGCTTGTTAAAGATTCCTTGGTTACCTTTCTAAGGTTGATGACTATCATGTGATTAATGACTTTCATCTGACACATCGATGGGATTCAGCCGCGGTGAAATACGTCCTTCCCCTCCTGTTGGTGCATTCGGCTGCTTTCCCCAACGGAACTGCAAGCGGCTGCGTCGCTCGAGGCTCTGGTTGTATTTCTGCCCACATCTGCTTATTCTGCCTTCCGATAAACGTCTGTGGTGCTGGGATGAAGGGGTGAAAATTGTTGCTTAGGAAAAGGTGATGAAAGTGCATCTAAGACATTCTGGGAACAACATGGGAATTTATTCTTACCCATGCTAATTACTGATTACCAGTTTAATCTGACATGACTCTGGTTGTACCACGTATTGCATTTACTCCGAGAAGCACCAGTTCAGGAAATTTGCTTTAGGGGATGCCCAGCGTTAAGCAGATAACAATTTGCATTAGATTTAAACACACAACAAAAAAATTAGGCATGTGCCTTAATTACTTCAAACGACTGTGCCAACGCTTCAAGGGAAAGTGTGGCTGCAGAGCATACACCTAGATGTGCCAGCTTTAACCTGCTAAATATGAGACCTTAGTGCCTCAATTTGGCAGAAGGCTGCTGTGCAGGAAGATGCGGTTTGCCTGATGGCAGTGTCTGAGTGCTGCTTGATCTGGCTGAAAACTGATTCTCCTTTTTCTCTTCCCCACTGCCCTCTCCCTCACTCCCTGCCTTTTAAGTGGATTAATTTTCAGCCTAAGCAGCTCCCTGGCTCAGCTCTCCATGCAGCAGATGAACACCGCAGCTCGTACAAGCAGTTGGTGGAGAGGAGAGGTCAGACCACCTCCCCTTGCAGCAGCGAGACAAACGTGTGAGGATCAAGTGGCCGTGAGACTGCAGCCTTGCAAGTTTGCAGTTAACTATAAAGAAGTATTAATGGTTGTATTTGCACATACAAATCTGCAAAGTTCCTGCCCAAGCATGTGGCATCAAAGCTCTGCCTCTGATGCTTACGCAGACTTTGCATGTGCCAGACCATGCTCCAGCAGTAGTCTTGCAGCACTGCAAGTACATATATATGAAGATTGTTTCTTGGCCATGCTGAAGCATGAAGTTTCAGTTAAGATGAGGAAAAACTGTGTTTAGGATTCTGCTCAAGTGCAGTAGCTGTGCAGCACGGTTACTGGGAGCAGCCAGTGGTGCGAAGCTTGTAGCGAAGCACTGCGCTAACCAAAAAGTTCTCAGCCTGGATTTGCTGTTACAATTATGTGCGCTTCTTTTTATTGCGAGGAGACTTATTTAAAATTTAAATAGAGTTGACATCATGTTCTTCTGACCTAATTCTCAGGCTTTTGTATTATTACTAAAATGATCTGGGATATTATAATGCAGTACGCTGCGGAATGACACTCCTAGGAAAGATTGATACAGCGCTGGTGTTTGGATAGGAAATGGAGCGTGGCAAATTCTGAGATAATGCTGTGATCTTCAAATGTGAAGGCTTGTATGCATAGCTCCTGGGTGGAAAGCCACAGCTGTAGCTTGAAACTAACCCTGGTGAAAAGAGACCACGTGAAAAACCATGACACTCGCTGTTGCTTGTTGTTGCATGAATATGACATCTGCGGTGTTTTTTTTGTTTTTCGTCTTGGTACCTGCTTGTTTACGTTAGGAGATGCCCATGGTTTGCATTAACACAAGTTGACTTTATCCTAACTGGCAGGAAGTTGTCGTCGGTCCTTGTGGAATATTCCCAACTTTCAGCACCAAATTCAATTTGCCGCATTCTTCCTTCTGGACAGCTCGCTCCCATGGCGACCCGTGTCAGATGATGCACATACAGACCCTGAGTTTCTCATAACTTTATCCTTGGGATGACACCAGTGGCATTTTTCTCATGATCTTTAAAAACATGGGAGAAAAGTGTTTTCTTGTTTGTTTTGTTTGTTTGTTTTAAGTGTGAAATGTCATTTTGGAAAGCACCCTGCCCTTAAACTTGCTGGGTTGGTGTTTACAGAAATATAAGCTTCGCTTTTCCAACAATATTGAAAACAATCACAAATACAGTCTTTTGGTTCAAGCTGGCTCCAGAAGCTCCAATGCCTCGCATTGAAAATCGAAGCTCCAGCATCGATGTGTGAGTCTCGTGTGGCCATTAACACCCAACCCACCCTTACCCGAAATGCTCAGATCCAGCCGTTAGAAAGCAAAGACCCATCTCCAGTACAGAATTAGGCTGTGCTTCACCCAGGGTCTGTTCTTACACACCCCAGCCTCCCCCCAAAAGCCTAACATCGGCTGTGATCCTTTAACAACAGCTGTCGAGGTCTCACCCAGCCGGAGCTGGCAGGCCACGGGCCTTGCTCTTAGAAGGCAGGTACCAGGCTGATAGTATTTCATTGCCGTGCCCTAATTGCCCAAGCAGTACTCGGTTGTCTATTTCTTCTTCTGTTACGCACTTCAGAACACCTATAATGGCACTGTAATCCTGCGTTTGTCTGCTCCTGTTTGCTTTGCCTACGGTGTTTGGACAGCGGTGCCAGAAGGAGTGTGCCTGGCACGCGTCTGCTGCGAGCGGGCGTCAGCCTCGCCGTGCAGTTGTGTTGGCTGATCTGTGAGACCTGTAATTTGGGGAAAATGCGTCTAAAAAGTTTCTGTAGCCTAGCGGACAGAAAAAGAGGAAAAGTCAAGCAGACAAGAAATGAGTTCAGTCTGCTGAAAGGTTTTGCTGCCAACGATTTCGGTATGGTCCGTGTTAGCAGTAAGTAAATCCATTTGGAAATTATTTTACACGCAGACTTTTGTCGTATTACTATTACAAACAGCAGCTCGAAGCTGGGGCGCACAAATCCCGCATGCATTCATGGATCAGCCAAGAAAACACGGCATTTCCCCGGGGAAATCTATCCCAGCACGCAGACTGGTGAAGCTGCCGAGGACGCAGCTGCGCACGTAGGGCCGCGGGCAGACGGCCCTGACCCTCCCTTTGTGCTGTGCTCGAGCTTCCTAGGGCACATCCATAACTTCGAGGCATCAAGTAATTCCTTCCGAAACATTAGACATCCCCCAGTTAGATCTACCTTGAAGATCTGCTACTGTCTTTACATACGTAAATGGTTGCTGGATTTTTCTGCTAGTTGAACGTTTTTAACAACTCCCAGCTGCTCTGCCCAGTTCTTTTCCATTAGACCTGAAGGCTCCCTGCCTGCAGTACACAGGCAGAACTCGTGTTTCATTCTCATTCACATCCTGATGTTTCATCACCAGGCCCAGATTTGGTGAAACCTTTGTCATCGGATATGAAAATTTCCCTGCTTCACTTTTTTTGCTGCCAGGTTGTGTTGTAAGGGCAGGGCTGGCTTGTTGGGATCATGGGCAGCGTGGTCCAGTGCTGCTGCTGGGGTGCCATCTCTTTGTGTTTAATTATCGCTTAAAACAAATTGGATTGAGGGTTATGGTTGCAGGACTGTAATCCTTGCACAGCTGTGTTAAGCGGCATTTTAGGAGATGAATTTGTCATGAATTAGAAAAGTAAGCAATCTTAAGTGCTTTTAAGCCAACCATGCTGCAGCCGAGGACCAATCCTATTTTCTGCAGAGAGCAGGAGGATGACAGGGGAATATTGTGTGTTTTTATTAGTATTAATTATAAAAATGATTATTTACTTTTAAAATTTTAGGACTTTCACTCCTGAATGGAGATGAAAATATTCAGGCATGAAGCTACTGTTTTTTATGCAGAAGACAGTTGATAAAATTGTGTTTGTATTTCTTTAATCTAAATTCTTTGTGATCGGAGCAAGCAGTGCGGTTGCACGCTACCTGCCTGATTTATCAGTGCCTTACAGAAAACCAGAGCCAGCCTTTCCTCTAACCGAAGGGATTTGGGCAGCTTCAGGTGGGCAGTGAGCCTACGAGAAATGTGTTTGCCTGCACTCGGTGTTGCAGAAGTTGACGATGGGTCGGAGCTGGCTGTGCTGATACAGAAGTCACAGCCAGTGCTGTCAGCTGCCAGGAACTTTCCTGTTTCCACGGGGTTATTTCCTGTCTCTGAGGCAGGATTTTGTTTATGAAGATTGCTTCTGATGTACCATTTCTAGCAGCCAGAACCATTTCCCTATACCCCACCTATTTTTGTCCATGCACAGATGTACGTGGTACCCTGCGAGCCTGCCTTTACTCTGGTTCAGTGTTGGAGGGGAATAACTGATACAGCACAGGACTTGGCACCGTTTGAATGCCATGTTGCTGTGTTGGCAGCACGTATACATGATCCCCCCCCCTTGCTGTTTGCTATTAATGACCAACTTCAGCTGTGGTGCCATGAGCAAGCTGCTCCGCAGCCTTGTTGCATCCCGAGCTGCATGCGCGGTTACCGTGCATGCCACAGAGGGAAGCCGAACATCTCAGTACTTTGAGATTTGTGAGCAGGGATCTGGAGCCTGCTCAGCCTCTGCTTGAGGAGTGCTTTCTGTTGTGATTTAAAGGCTGCTCTTGCTCTCTTCCGCAGGCCCTTTCACAGATGTTGTCACTACAAACCTGAAACTCGGCAATCCTACAGACAGAAATGTGTGCTTCAAAGTCAAGACCACAGCACCACGCAGATACTGTGTAAGGCCTAACAGTGGAATTATCGATGCAGGAACATCAATTAATGTTTCTGGTAAGTCATTCAAGTGTCTTTTTTAGTAATTGAAAATAGCCTCATCAAATGAGTTAGTTCTTGGAATGCTTTGCCATCTGAAAGTATTTTGTGGAATGCTTGTAAAAGCAAGAGGTGGTGATTTCATAGGGATGCAGCCATTTCATCTGTCTTTACTTCCCTTATTCCTGGTCTAGCAGTAATGGGCTTGTTTTGACATCTTGTTTTAGGGCAGGGGGAGGGGGACTATATAAATAATTTATGTGGTTCCATAGCAGACTTAGCCAGCCTATCCAAGTCAGTACCGCTGCAGCCCTGCCCTCCCTGTGGGATTATTTTTGTACGGCTAGTTTTTTGCCAGCTTAACTTCCTGAACCAGCTCATTGCAGGGTCAGACAAGTGCTTGGACAGGCACATTGAGGGAAGAATAAAACTGGGTGGACTGCAGCCACCCAGCTTAGACTGATAGGCTTTTGCCAAACTGCCTAATATAACCAAGCAGTAATGCAAACATTTACTTTGCAGCCGTGCTTGTTTTGTGTTCCTTGGAGATGCTGTATGCTTTGGTGCTAGAAATGTCAAGTGACTAAATCTTTGCTGTTTCATAGGAAAAGTTAATGATTTTCTCTAATGAGTCAGTAGCTCTTGGCTTGCCTGAGTTTGGTAATGGAAAAACAAAGGAGTGCGTTACATTGAAAGCATAAAGGACTGATAAGCTTAATAATCTAAAGAACTTCGTCAAAGCATTTAATTGTGTCAGGCTGCAGAAATTAAGTCTGACTTCTGAGTTAAGAAAATGATATCTGTAAACATGCAGACTTGTTTTACTATTTTTAATAAATTTTAATATTGCATAAGAGAAGCACACAAGGTACTAGCCTATGGGGAGCCCACCCCAACAAAAATTACTTACTGGTAGGTTGTGTGGTTTGCCATTAGTCTTACCAAACTTTCTTAACATGTACTAAGTAATTTTGTGAGCTATAACTACTGCTATGTACTTGGAAAAAAAAAATCAAAATGTAAAAAGCAGGACTTAAGTTACTAATGCATAAAAGGTAAAATATTTGAATGCTTTGTTCTTGGAGACCTTGCTTCAACACAATAAAAACTGATCCCAAAAATACTTCACGTTATAACATTCAGAGACTCTAATGTTGTGAATCTTCTCCTGTACGCCTGCATTTGCAAACTAACTGGTGTTTTGTCTTTGGGGATTCTTACTGTGTCGAATTAAGCGTGCATATGATTGCAGAATTGTACCTTGCTTGCACTCGGTATCTGGAGAATGTCACAGAGTGAGGAGGTAACTAGTGTGCTGTGGTACCTACAGGTGGGACAGGCAAAGCAGTTCTGCTTCAGGAAAAGCCTAGCACGTATGCAGTAAGCTCTGAAATGACTGATATGTAAATGAAAAAGATCTCTAGAGAGGAATCGAAATTCTTTTAAACTACGGACAATTCCCAAGTAAAGCTGTCTGTCATCTATACTAGCTGCAGGCAAGCATATTAAATGCATTGAAATCAATGAAGCGATAAAGAAAATTAGTATGGTTTCTAGCTACAAATTATCTATATGCTATAAAGATGGCAATTCTTTTCATCTTTCAGATGAACTTTCAAAATTAAAAGCCCTTTTCCTTTGCTAGTACTTCATATACTTTTTGAAATGTTGTCTTGAGCTCAACATTGATTCTTTTTCTTAAACTTCTGCTTACAGTGACCCTTTGCTCTGTCTTGAGCGGTACATAGTATAGGCAAGTCTTGTGTGAACTGCAAGACTTATTATGCTACCATCATGCTTACCTCTTACGTGCTTTTCCAATCTTGCTCTTCATAGCAGCCTGCTGGACAGGATATGGATCCAGTCCAAGACTTGACTTAAAGTATCCAATTTTGAGAGATTGCTGTGCTTACTCTAAGTTATGCTTTGCTCTTGCTTACAAAGCTCTGAAAAACTTCCCTTTTTGATAATTTCCTTTGTGGTGATTTATGATTCAGTTTTGCTGATGGCTTTGGTATATTTAATTACAGAAGTCACATTTGTGGTGTACTTCCATGCTGCTCTTGACTTAGTAGTAATAAATAACTATGCTGAATTGCCAGCCCTTCTATTAACATTGCATATTAAAATGCAAGCAGTACATGTTGTTCCTCAGATGGTACGTTAAGTAATTAATATATTAATAGGTAGATATGTTACAGAACTTTCAGGGATTATGCATGTTAATTCTTCATTTCCTAAAATGTTCTAAATAGAAGCTGTCTTCACCTTGTGCTATGGGTGAATTTCTCTTTAGTAGAGTTGTATTCATTGCAGTCTTGCTTCTAGCTTCTATAAACCATGTGTGAGACGTAGTTTTGGTACTGAAGATGGCAGCATCATTGGTTCTGATTACCAAAGGGATTTATTGGATATGAGGAATTGAAAGGGGACTTTCATTAATTTACAAATCAGAATTGTTTTCAGATCCTTGGAAAAGGAGATGTTTCACCTCTGCTTTGGAGTAATACTGCTTAGGAACAGAGGATGATTTTGGATTTAATAAAGAGAAATATAAATAGAAAATGTTTTCTTTGCCTCTGAATCAGTTATTCTTCAGTCATGGGATTCAAGTCTCACATAAGGCATAAAAATAGGACTTGAATTCTTCCGAACCTGTATTTTAGCGGCGTTTTTGCTAGAAATTATTAGAATATAGCTCAGTAATAACTTCCAGACACTTAAGCTAATTGGGGTGTGTGTAGTTTATGCAATGAGAACTGCTGACTGGCGTTAACACAGTGGCGCTGCGTTGGTACTGCACCTTGTGCCTTCAGAAAAATTCAGTGCCAAAGCACAACGGAGTTGAAGCTCTGGAACAATTTGTGTTCCTTAGAATATTACGGACTGACTGCTGCCTTTGGGGCAGCCTCTGTCTCCCTTGCACTGTAGCAACTGGCTGCCTGTTTTCCATACAGTCCCACAGGCGGATCCTATTTTGATATAAGCTCACAAGAAGGTGTTCTGTCCTTAGGCAGGCAGCTATCTGAACGTTATTTCTTGCTAGTATGTTGGCTCACTTAACACACAAAAACGCTAGAAAAGCAAAGCTTTCCTTATTCTAGTGGAGTGTCAGATTTTGGCTGCTTATGCCATAGCACAGCTTTTCCTAAATGCCAGCATTTAAGGCTCTGTCAGCATGCGCTGCTCGCTGCGATGTCAGGTTTGTAGTCCCTGTTTTCACCTGTTATATAATGGCATGTAATTTTAACAGCTGAGTTTATGTAACTGTCGGGAAGTGTGCGTATGTGCTGTCACCCTCTTTGATTGCATTTGGTCTGAAGCACTTGGAGAAGGGGATTTGCACACATTCTGTTTTTTGTTAAACATGCCTTACTTGAACAAAGATATCTGATTTTGCGGCTCCCAAGAGGCTGGAATCTAAATAAAAGGCATGAATAGATTACAAGGGAAAAAGTGAGAAAATACAAGCAGCTGCTGATGAGTCTGCAGCTAGGTGTATAACGGGAGAGATGAAGTACAGATGGTGCCGTGTGCGTGCAGCATCCTGCTGCACAGTGCAGAATGAACATGCTCCCTGGAAACTGGGGGAGGCTGAGGGCATCCTTGGGGGGATTTTTAGTCTTTTGTGAGCTTGCCTGAGTTGGAAAAGGCAATTTGTGTTTTCCTTCAGGACTGTGCTGGTCACAGGGTCTGCCTCTTCCGCTAAGACATCAGCCCCTGCCATTCCCTGCACATCAGCCCCTGCCATTCCCTGCACCCCCCAAGGCTACGTGGTGGTCCCTGAGTCAGGGGCTGATTTTGTCTGCTTGCTTTAGGAGAGTCTATCTTGATCTGCAGGAGTCAACAGTTTTCAGTGTTACTGCAATATTTACAGAAAGAGCTATGCAAACATGGAACAAACAAAGGGATGCAGTGGCTTCTGCCTGTTTGTTGATGCGGGTGTCCTTCGTTCACCTCCGGCACCGTGACCTTGAGGCTCATCCCTGTAGCAGCGTGGGTTGTTTGTGTGAAGGTGAGGCGTGGTAGTTCTGATCTAGCCAGACCATAAAGAATTTAATCCCATGTCGTATAGGAAAACCATTAATAAAGGTAGAAAAGCCACAAATAGACTCACAGACTACTGAGTGGGCTGCTGAAGAGTAAGCAGTGCTGCAGTGGATGGATAGCTTCTGAACTGCACCAGGAGGAAGTGACCAGTGATGTTTCTCGAGAATGATGT
Source organism: Anas acuta (assembly GCF_963932015.1). Classification (NCBI taxonomy): domain Eukaryota; kingdom Metazoa; phylum Chordata; class Aves; order Anseriformes; family Anatidae; genus Anas; species Anas acuta. Next base: position 11,509,009 of record NC_088994.1, read on the forward strand.
TTGGTATTAAGCTTGCTTCATGCTTTTGTAAGCAATTCTGGCACAAAGAGTACACTAAAAACCCTGATGATGACGTAAAGTTGGGAGGCTGAAGATATGCAGCTAGAACTAGGCGTCCTTGAAAGCTTCAGTAAGAGAACCAGGATGAGCCTCATTGCAAAAACTGCAAAATCATGTACTTGGAGAATAAAATACTTCTGCTGTAATTACAAGCTCGTTGAACAAAATGGGAGGGTTATGGGGATGTTGTGACTAATCATAGGGTGACCAAATTGTTAACATAACAACTAACATAACATAACACAACTGTGAGTAGGGCAAATGTAGTATGTACAATCAGTCTTGGTAATGGAAGAGAGAGCATAAATGCTATTGTCCAAGGCACTAATAAAATGTTGTGTTTGTATACGTAGAGTAACTGACAGAGAGGAATTTGAGGCAGAGCAGGTGCAGAGAATGAATGGGGAGCCTGACCCAGAGAGGACTGGCAGTCTGGCCTGTTGGTTCACCAGGAGGCCAGGAGCTGCTGTGATTGATGCCTTGGAATGCACTGGAAGTAAAGGGCTCTTCCCCTTCTGTGATATTTAAGCACAAGGGCAGCGCTGGTCCAAGACCACGTAAACAGCCATTAATAAATTGAGATGGAAAGCAGGGGAAGGTTGCTGACGATCTTGAGCAGGGAGACTTTTCTGTTCCTTCTGCTCTTCGAAGGGAGGGGTAGATCCTGGCAGGCTTTTAGAGCAGAGTGTGGCCTTCCATCTTCCTTCCTTGCTTCAAATTTCCTCTGCCCTTGATACTGATATTAGCCTTGCCATTAAACTGCACTGGGGAAAAAGGAGCATTTTAGCTCTGCTTTGCTATCTGTGGATCCTCGTGTAACAAATGAAGGGGTGTAACAGGAGCCTGGGAGCAAACTGGTGGCCGTTATGTGGAAACGTTTCAGGACGGGATGTACGTCAGCTTGGTCCTTTGAATTTTGGAAAAGGCAACTGGGCTAGCAAGTACAACTGATGTTATTTCTTATTCCATTGGTCTCCCAATGGCTTTGCAGGTTTTGCTTGTGATGGGATGCTGTAGGGCCATCAGTGTGGGCAGAGAGATGCATATCCCAGCCACGTCCTGATGGATGCTGGTACCAGCGTACTTGAACCTCGTGTTAGTCATTTTGTTGGGTCACTGGCTTCTGATGACAGCTGGTCAGAAGCTTCTGACCAGCTAAGAAGGCTGATTTTATAAGGTATTTTGTAGGAATGTGCCCTTTTCAGGTAGTTCTCGTGCAAGGTATGGAATTTCCAGGCAAAGCAAAGGAGCTGCACTCACCGTAGCCACTTCTCTGGCAATTAGGGCAGATCCATGGAAGCACCCTTTCACAGAAACCCCCAATAGTACGTGAATAAATGTTGAATGCTTTGGTTGCCTTTTGAACAAAGTAAGTATTTTTGAGCTTCCCATCTGGCTTACAAGACATTTGTTGAATAATTTGTGTCGATGTGGCTTTCGTGTATTGATCTAAAAATAAAGTGCTAACAACGTTTATACTGCCGAGCCTTCTCGAGCTGCTTGCTGTTAGGATTCGGTGAATGGAATTCAGAGCAGCACTCGTTTGGCGTTGAAGTACGGCTTCAGCACTACCACTGGGGAAATAATGATTTTCAAATGAGCTTATAGTTGCACTCTGCAAAGCAAACTGTTAAAACTGCAGGTCTGGATGAGTTCCAGAAACAGCGGATAGCTCTGACAACCCAGTTGGCTCTTCAACATTGTGTAGACTTGAAACAACAGCTAGGTGGCTACAAAAGGGACGAGAAATTATTTTGCTGATTTTCAGTGATGTGTCATGCAATGTTGAAATAACCGTGCTTTCACAGTTCAATCGCTTCTGTTTGGAAAAGGAGTTATAAATGCAGCCTGTTAATAACACAAATATTTATTTTGGACTAGTATTTGATTACTGCAAGGCAAGTCAAAAATGTATAATAATGTTCACAGCATATTTGAGACAACTGGCTGTCTTGCTTTTCCTGCAGCTTTAAAAGTCATTTGGTTGTTGATGGCCACAGACTGTGTGCATAATAAAGATGGCACAAGTGTAGCATATTTTGCTTATTGAAAGGGGCAGATTGGTTTGTTTTTTCTTCATTTGTAATAAATGGGATCTCTGGATATCACTTGTATACTATAAATCCCTGCAATTAGCACATGAATTTCAGCACATGTTAATGGCACTACTGCTTGAAAGCAATCCCAATTCTCGAACTGTTCACTGTGATTGAATTGAGGGCCTGAAGTAGCCTATGGGTCATAAAATGTGAATTTTTAATCCTTACACCATTTCTTTTAATGTTAGCAGTAATTGCAGTTCACGAAAGGTCATTTTAAATATCTTTTTTTTTGAGGGTATGCAGCTTTTTGCAATATCTAATAACAAGTTTGTATAAAATACTTATTTTTTACATTTTGTGCTGTCTGATCTCAAAGCAAGTCCTGTGTTTTTTTAATATCAGTGTTAAATATCCAGGTGTCATTTGCAAAATGTAGAGGTTCTAAGTGACCACTGTGATTGAAAGAGAAGCCATGAAAGTTCCCAATATGTTAAAATAAATAAAAATAAAAAAATAAACTAAGGCACTCATCCCCTTCCCATACCATTCCTTCCCTCCCCCCTGCCCAACATTTCCTTTTTTTTTGCCCCCTGAACATAGTTCTTCTCATTTAGCCATAAACTTTTCTCTATATTTTTAACAAGCTTTCAGCAACTTATCTTGGAAGGGAAGTAGCTGTACTTGATAAATATCATGAGATTTTTCTGCTTTGTAGAGGAGATTTGCATTCTGAATCCTCAAGGTTTAAAATCCTTGTCTTTGCCTGCCTCTGCAGCCTTTCTCCTGAACCATCCACAACACCGTGTGCAACTAATCAGAATGCCAGCTTGTTACTTCGGCCCCAGGGATGGAGGGAAAACACATGATGCTTTCTTTGAGAAATTTTTCCCTCTGTCCCAGAAGATATGTAAATTATCCTGTTCACTCTAAATTGCTACTACTATATTGCCATAGTCGTGGACAGAATATTGTATTGTGATCAGCATTTCCAAAATTCTCAAGACAAAAATTTGTGCAGACTGAAGAAGTTAGTTTCTATTACCTTTTTTTATTTATTTTTTTTTTGAATGAAGTTCCTGATCTCAGCTGTTACTTCGGTCAGAGAGAGTTAACACTTGAAGTCATTTTAATGTCTTTATTTCTCAAATCTGTTAACTATATCATCAGTGCATGACTATGCATTCAAGCAATGTTAACATAATGTGTGTTTTTTTTTTTCTTGCAGTGATGCTACAGCCTTTTGACTATGACCCTAATGAGAAAAGTAAACACAAGTTTATGGTTCAGTCTATGTTTGCTCCAGCTGATACTTCAGATATGGAAGCAGTAGTAAGTATAGAAGTCAATTTTAATTAATTTCATTCTGTTTCTATATTTTTTAAGACATTTTACCGCATTGCTTAAAGCCTGTTGCAGACAACACTGGAATGTTCCTTGAAAGCATGACTAGATTTCCATCTCTGGGCATGGTGAGGTTTTGTGTATTTGTCTGAAGCCTCAGGATTCTTGTGTCAGCACTGTGTCTTTCAGCACAGCACAACAGTCTGTGGTTGCTTTCTTAAGAGGTTCCTGTCAGCAATGGGATACCAAGCCATGAAACATGCTAAGTAGTTGTAAATTTTTTTTTTATATAAAAATGATTTTTTTTAAAAAAGGCAAACTTGGGCTACATATTCTAAGGATCAGTTCTGTGGCATCTCCTGTATTTTATGCCTTTGTACGCTGTCTCGAGTCTTCCTTTAAGCAGCTCCTTTTCACAGTAGGAACTGGGAGGATGGTTTACAAATACTGTTTTTTTTCTTTATCCTTACTGTTGTGGCTTAAATGAACTGCCCTTATAGATCTTGTTCTATGGATTACAAATGAGAGTAACAGAAGCATATAAGTTCTGAAGTAAAGAAGGACAAAAATATGTAGAAATAAGATGGCTATGTTAAGGTGACCAAGAAAGAAAAAAGCAGTATGTCTGCTGGTGGTTTTCCTATAGCAATGAGATATTTGCTACTTCAAGGAAGCTTTCTCTGGTTTAGCTTTTGTTAGTTTGACAGAACATGTAGTAATTGTTGAAGAAACAATAAATTAGAAAAAAATGTCCTTTATTCTCTAACGTATACAGCTCTGTGTATGTTTGAATGTATATGTCTAACTTTTAAAAAAAAAAAACTCAGAATGCATATCTTTTTTTTTTTTTTACGGTAGTCTTTACAATACATGTCTTCTGAACAGCTCTTTAAAGCTGAGGCACTTTGTAGAGTTAAGAATTTCCCTTTTAGAAGGAGATTTATGGAACTGTATTTGTTTAATGACCTTAAAATAAGATCCAGTGGGAGAAAAAGCAATAGTAATGAAATGTCTGCATCACTAGAAGAATAATCCCGTCTGCATTTCTTTCTAACTCTACATGGTATAAAGTAACTCATTAAATTAAAATGTTATTCTGCTAGCAAAGAATATTTTTAAGGATCTAGATGGTCCTTTCAGTTTTCCAGAGCTCCTCACACCAATACCATTTCTTTTCCTGTAACATTTGGTCACTTCTCAGTTTTGTTACCACTCTCCAAGTATCTTCCTATTTTGGATAAACAGGTGAGACAAATTACTAGAATACTATAAAGCTTTCAACACGTCCCCAGCAGCCAACAAGCTCAAAATAGGATTCTGACTTCACCCACAGAAGAGCTGAAGTACTATTCAGCTATTTAGGATGGGTCAAATTCTTCTTCAGGTTGCACAGGGGTAAGCCATAATTTGACACCTACTTGAGATGTGCTGAGCCATACCGTGCTTGGCCCAGAAGTATGGGCAAAGTGAGGAGAAGCATGAGCACCCCAGGACATAAAATGTGGACACTTCTCACTGTTTACCACTACTATTATCACTGCTACAAACCAATCTTTTCAGTTCAGGGTTATGGCTGATATTGAGCATAGATTTATAACTGTTAATCCCTATTAAAAATATTGGAAGGAAATTATATTATGGTAGACTCTTTTAATTGAAGAGCAAAGAAGGATGAGAGGGAGAGTTACCCATTTTGATTTGTAGTACATTTGTTATTGTTTAGGCATTGATGCTGAAACATAAGCAGGTGCAAAATATCATTCTCTTCCTTTAAATATACCCCTCCTGTCTTTTTTTATTTTTTATTTTTTTTTTTAAATCAGGACCATAGCTCCCCCTGTCTATGCTAATTACTCTTACACATTTCCCAGTTCACTCATAAATTACCTGTGAAAGTTTCAGACTATTCAGAATTATTTATTTTAAAATGTCTGGTCTGGTCTTTAACATTACTGCTCAATTATGTACTTGATTTTCATTTTTGGTCCTGTATATGGTTAATGGTAACATGATAAACACCTGTGGAGTTTTTCATGAGATGATGTGATTTGTTTATACAATACGCTACATTTTCCATGTGTCTTATTATACTCTGTTTAATATTAAATTATTACAGTGGAAAGAGGCAAAACCAGAGGAACTCATGGATTCGAAACTTAGGTGTGTGTTTGAGCTACCAGCGGAAAATGATAAGCCTGTGAGTATTTTCAGCTGCATATTGTGTGACTTAACTTAATACCACAGTAAATCATGTAAAATGGCATGTTTATACAGACAGCTATATAAGCAAAAGACAGAACCCTCTGTTTCACCGTCTGGATGGCATCCCTGTTTTAAATGGTTTTATTTTATGTTTTCAAATCCTAGTGATACTTAATATTACTAGCAGCTAACTTGAGCAACATGAATGCAACACAACCATAAGGAAATCTTTGAGTTGATCTTTCTTCATTGAATGAGATCACATAGGATAAAAATATTAAAACAAAACAAAAGCTGATTGATGTTCATTAGTGCTTCCACGTAAGCTCCGAGCTTAATAGCTGTGAACAATACAAATTTGCCTGTCCAGCACTCCCCTTTTGCTTCCTTGATACGACACTGGTTTTTGCAAGTAAGTTGGTATACACCTAGTAAGGAAGATTAAAAAATGCAGTTAGGGGTTACGTTGCAATAAGCAGCTATAATATTGTAGGATCCTTTGTTTGTTAGAGCTATGAACACTGATCAATTTCTGAAGGAAGTGTGTAGTATTAAGCATAGAGCTGGTAATAGGCTGAGTAAACTGAGGAGTGTTTCCTAATACACAGATACTGAAGGCACAAGCACTATATATTGCACTGGGCAGCTTGTGATTACAATTACGCGTTGTTAAAATTGCACTGTTGTGGTCTCACTGTCTTCTCTACCTGCTCCAAAGAGTGAACACCTGCTCTAAAAGTAGGTGCTTCTGTATTGGGCCAGGGTGCTTTCTGCGTTTCCCATTTAGAGGTGTGACAAGAGAGAATTTTTTTTTTCTATAGTGCCTAAAATTTATTAGAGCAAAATAAAGCACAAGTACTAACAAGTTCTTCTGACTTTATAAATAAAAGCTTCATGTTAAAACTTTGGGGGCAGTTTGGGTGGGGAGAGAGCAGTTTGCTCTTGTTAGAGCTGAGCCTGTTGCACCAGAGAGGAACAGAGAGGATCCAAAGCCAGGAGAAGGAGGGGGCTTTGGAGCTTTGCAGCTTCTCTTTCCTAACTTGGGCTAAAAGTTCCTCAATCACCATAGAAAAACAGAAAGGTGGAGAGATGATAGCTATGGGGAGCGAAGAGAGAACTGCAGCAGAGCAGCTGGGTGCTGCCTAGCAATAGACTGGCTCTTGGATAGCTGCTGGTGTTGTGCTTGGAGAGGGAAAGGCGAGGGGAGCACGAGGACTCCATAAGCAGTGTGTGAGCAAATAATTCAAGTTCCTTTTCTTACTGTGGGACATGGTGGGACATATTTCCTTTTTTACAGGACTGAAAACCAGGGGTCATTCTGTGTGCACTTATAGCTGCTGATCTGGTGTTTTCTGTGGAAAAACAGGAAGGGGAAGTGAAGCTTGCAGAAAGAAAAATGTTGCTTATTTCTTTTGATACAGGCACGTTGCAAGTGTGCACAGAAAATTTTACCTGATTCTCCTCCAAAGTATCAGGTTTGTGGTGTGGCGTTAACTAACCAAAAATCACTCTATCCTTTTTTAACAGCATGACATAGAAATAAATAAAATTGTATCCACAACTGCAACAAAGACAGATTCCTCTGTAATGTCTAAATCAATAAGTTCTTCTTTGGATGACTCTGAAGTTAAGAAAGTAATGGAAGAATATAAGAGGCTTCAAGTAGAAGTTCAGAGGTTACGGGAGGAGAATAAACAGTTTAAGGTAAAGAGATTTTTTTTTTCCAGGTTTACCCCTTTTTCGAAATATAGAATTCAAACTGAAAGGCTTGGTTACTTCTTTTTAGCATAATATTTTATTGTTGTCTGTCAATTAAAAGAATGTAGGTTTCTCCCTGTACAATCATAAAAAAGTGTTGAAATCTGTGGTTCCTTCAAAAGGAATATTGCAACTCATGCAGTCAGAAACTGATTGGATAGCAACCCAAAGTAATAAATTCATTCTTTTGTTTTTTCTTTTCCCATCTAATTTCCTGAGTCTGAAATCAGCATTTAGTGTTGGTCCTGTTCTCTCAAACTGATGGGAGCTTGAGGGCAATGTTGTACTAATATTAAGTTTTAAGTAATTGCACCTATAACGTTAGTTGAAATGACCAAAGTAACACAAATGAAAAGGAAATATGCTTCCTGTCATATCCAGCACATCACTGTGAAACCAAACAGAAGGCTTTATCACCATGCTGGGAAAAAAAAAAAAAAAGGCAGTAGTTTCATTTATTATAAATGTCTAGTTTCATAGATAACAGTACCAATAAAAACTTGAAATCTGTGAGTACTGGACATAAGTGAAAGGAACTCTTCTGTCAGCTCTGATGCTGCATGGCTGGCTGGTGCATGAAGAAATTATTTAAACATTTGTAAAACAATTTTGTTTTGCTTATAGAAATAGCATACATGTACAGCTGAGACATACGCTTAGCTTTTCCAGTGTCTCCCAGTACTATGAATTCTAATTGTATTTTTTTTTTACAAGTCAGTCTTGAGTAAATCCTGTATGGGAGCTCACACCTTTGGTAACATCTTAAAACTGTGATCTCTGTTCCCTTTAGTGAAGTGTTAGGAACATCTGTAAAAGGTCAGAAAACAATGTTAAATTACCACCAGCCACCAAATGCTGCCAGTGTCAGACTAGATCTTGCTCAAGATGTTTAAATATTTAAAAAGAAAAGTTAAAATTTAAAGTTTTGCTTTCTAGCAGTAAAATTACCATTTAGTTAAACAATATCTTATTTTTTTTAATTAAAAAAAAAAGTCAGTTGTTCCCATCCAGTTTTGTAGCAGCAATGAGATATCAGGTAGTCTGTGATTTTTATTTTTTTTTTTAATTTTCCTGAAGAAAATGAGCTGCCCCCTTTGAATTCAAAAGTGGAAAACCACTCACATAGACAAAGCGTTTTGAATTCCTCTTACCTGTCAGTTTTTAGGGCTGCAGTAACTTTTATTACAATTTTATTTCTAGAGCGTTTTTTTATGTGTAGACTGGAGGCTTTTGCTTCAATAGCTTATACTTTTTGCACTCTCATAGTGTGTCACATAAAAAAGCTTAACACTATTGCTTCAGCTGTATACCAGTTAGGTCACAAAGCCTTGCTTTTTACCAGCTCCTAAAGTGATGTGTGTGTGGAATGGAGCGCGCTAACACCCAGCTGTGCTGCACAACACTTTAGATCAAGAAGTGTAGGGCATTGTCTCCACTTGAAATGATAGTATCTGGTGTTGTGATGTTACTAAGTGTTGTACCATGCATCTTTCAGTGTTGTACCATGCATCTTTCAATCAAGAAAGCTGTCAAATTCATGTCAAAAGAGCATCCTAATAGTTAACATTAGTTCTGTGACAAAACTTCAGTATTACTATGGTGGAGGAAATAGTTTTAAAGTGCTGGCAAAAATTTGCTTGTGAAATCTCACTAGGGCAACGATGAATATAATTCCCTTAAAGCTACGTATTTTTCACAACCTGTCTTAGTGAGTTATATTTTAAAACATTTTCCCCAACAGCATTATACTCGGTTTTACAGAGCAAGACGAGCGTCTTCATGCCATTCCCTTCATCATTGCTCTTAATGCTCTGGACCTGTCTCCAGACTTCAGACAAGTGTTCTTGCAGGCTTCCTCATTGCTTCCTCTATTACCTTAGCCTTACTTAGGGCTTATTTATTGCCTTTCATAGGAGAAAACTTGAAGAGAATGTATTTTTTTTTCTCTGCCAGCAAAGCAGACAGAGATCTCCTCTCCTTAGGGTTATCTAGTGCATGGAACTCTAAATAAGCTGTAAATTAGTGCTCCCCTATTTTATTATTCACACCTAAAATAAATACAATGTGAATAATTAAAACTTTTTTTTCCAGTAGAAGTAAGCAATTTATCTTCCTGCAGGAAGAAGATGGACTTCGGATGAGGAAGGCACCCCAGACAAACAACCCAATATCTGCTTCTGCAGCTGCTGTCAAGGATGAAGGGTTCAGCTCCAGAATACTCGCTTTGGTGGTTTTGTTCTTTGTCTTTGGTGTAATTATAGGAAAAATAGCCTTGTAGAGGCAGCATGCTGGAAATTGTAAATTGATTTGATGGTTCTGCCATATCATTGGATTAAATTTATTCATAACAATGTTTAAAAAAAATTAATGTATGACATCTCACAGGTCTTGCCTTTAAATTACCCCTGCACAAATATTATGTAACATAATCTAGAAAGTTTAAAATGTACAATGAATGAGTGAATGAAAGAGAATAATCTTCAGTGATGAAGGCAGGAAGAAAATCATGATTTAACACTACAATGGAATATTGTATATGTCATTTTAAACATTCTTAGACCCTGGTACATGTTGCTGAATTACCTCTTTTTAAAAAAAGGGAGAAAAAAAAGGAAAATAGAAAAAACTATTCCTCCACTGCTGGAGCTGGCCCTATTGGATGTTTGGAGCTGGGTTAGGCAGGAGGTGTTGATAACTTCTGTAAAATACGTTAATCCACCATTCTGCTCATAAATTTAACAGTTTCTGTCAGTGTCTTCAACTCTGTGCAAGTTACCAATTTCTTGGCACTTAAATGAATAGTGAGAAGCTGAGAAGAATTGTATGTGGCAATGCTGAATGTGCTAGGCATCATTAAGAGGCGTATATTGACTGGTATGACGCTCGTTTGGAATAAAGGTCAATGCCTTGTTCTCATGAAGGGACCAAGCTACATTGCTGTTGGTTCATTTAGTTGAATTAAAATGTTATTCAGAGATGTTTAATGCATATTTAACTTATTTAATGTATTTCATCTCATGTTTCCTTACTGTCACAAAATTGACTAATACTATATGGTATGAAAAGACACCTGTTCTAAAGCCAGTGACTAGAGCTAAAAAACTGCTGCTGTAGTGATGCGAGATTCTTCTGCCTCCTGGTGTTTTGGGCACTACACGTAAATTGTTGGGAGTTTTGATCATCCAAGCATTGGAGAAACAGTGGTCAGGAAACTGTTTTTGTATGTAAATAAGTCTATCTAGGGGAAAAAATATTAGTAGTAAACTAGTCCTATGCCGTAAAAAGACCAATCCTGTTTGATGATGTAGCATCTAAAAAAAAAAAAAAAAAAAAAAAAGAAAAGAAAAAAGGAATTAAATAAAGCCCCCAAATTAATGTTTCTTTTGTTACTTTTGTCATGTTCTCAGTTTCGGGGGGGAACAATGTTCTCTGTCAACTGAAGTTTGTTTATGGCATAAGGAAACTAGCAGCCATGTTTCAGGAATTTATTTTTTTTTTCCAGCCTAATTTTAAAATCGGTCTGAACAGCCCCATCCTGAGCATGCTTTACTGATTTACCGTGAAATGTGTTCGCAGTAACTGTGCTGACTGCTGAGGTACTGCATAACTCCTCGTTTGTCAGCTTAGTTGGATTCAGTAGTCAAGACACTTGATAGCGTATTGAAAGTGAAGCTAAGGTAATTTTGTTTCTAAGCATACTTGTATTACAAAAAACATAAACTCTGTGTTGGACTTCAATAGTTGAAATAGGTTTTGAGCAAGTGAATTCTTGTGTAATCCTAGATGCTAGGTTCAGAAACTGTTGCTGACAAAATTTTTGTAACACCCTTCAGGATTATGATACATCTGTAAGAAATGGCTTCCTCCATTCCTGCGTTATTCCTGTGTTTCCTTGAGAAAGGTGTTTGGGTGGCAGGCTGTCTACTACACTCTTCCTACATCATTGACCTTTATATTTGTTTCTCAACAGTTTCTTGTTTTGCAAGTGCAAATAAGTGAAATTTTATCTGAGCTTTAATAAGAAAATGGACTCGGGGAGGGAATGCTAGCTGGTGTGTTCAGCTCAGGAACACAACTCTGGAAGTACCTTTAGGAGACCCAACAGAAACAAGAGGTCTGTCTTTATTCCTTTAAAGTGTTAGTGCCTTCTTGTCCGCTCGGGATGAAAGGGGCGAAGCAATTAAGGTGTGCCTGCAAAGGCCAGGGAAGTGGGAGATGAGCTGGAAAGAACGAAGCCGCAAGTTCAGTGTGACAAATTGGGCAGAACCGATCAAGAAAAAGATGCTTTCTGGGCTATAGAAGCTAATGAAAACTTTCCCAGGAAACATGGTAAAAGAACCCTTTCAGACAGAAAAGTGATGTAAGTGGTGCAAAATTAGTTTTCGTGGTTTTGAAGAATGTATTTGAGAAAATGTGCGCTGAAGGGAGACTGGACTACCCAGTACTTTTAAAGGGGCTGTAAGCATATTTACCTAGCTAAGAATGTTATCAAAACAGGTAAATTCCTAATTTGCTTTTATTTTTTATTATTTATTTTTTTTTTAAGAAAAGGTATAAACTTGTTTTGGAGTCCTTTGTTCTGCTGAAAAACACCCTCAAAAAAGTGTTTAAAAGAAATTTGCTGTCTTTGCAGGGCAGAGGGATCGAAGCGTTAAACTGGTCCCTTGTGAGTGTATCTAATAACGCGCCAGGCAAATTTTACACACAGTTAGCTGCTGAAGTTGGTTTGGCATGGGCAGCTCCCAGATGAAGTGGAAAGTCAGCAGAATGTCTGTCCTCCTTCCAGTGTTCAATAGTCACACTTCTCAGTGATCTGTGACAATTTGGAGCTTCAAGTCATTTGTGAGCAAAGCTGTTTCTGTTTGCGCTCCAGGATTGCAAAGAAGTCCAGCAAAAAGAATGCTCTCATGCTCTGCTTGGTGCCTTACAAAGGCACAGAGACCAACACACGAGGGACATTAGGTAGGTAAGGATCTGTTGATAACAACCGTAGTCTGCAATAGGAGCAGGCTCCCATTATCAGTCCAAAACATAAATTTAACTTTTTATATTTTGGAATTCTAAAAAAAAAAAGTTTGAGGTCTTTTCCTAGCCATTTTTGACAACAGCCTAAGCAGGCAGTAGCTCTGAATTGTATTGATAGTGCTTTGCTTTTGCTGGGCTTAAAATAAAATGACTGTTCGGTGGAGTCCGTATTGCCTGTCTGTTTGACCAGGCCCTTCGTTCATATGCAACAGAAATAAAACTAAAAATATTTTTTCTTGCGAAGGCTCATAAAAAGCCAGCTTGTGGATATATTGCAAAAATAATTTCTATATTGGATGGATGTTCTAAAGCCACTTTGTTCTCTTACAAACCATCCTTTATTTGATGACATCAGAAATGCTTTCCTGAAGTATTCATAGAAAATGAATTCTTCTGGAGGGCGTTGTAGATCTCAGGAAGTTATGCATGACACACAGCTTATAAATAGGATTATTGTCTGGTGTCTTTGCACAACACCAGATATTGGAAAAATGATAGGAGAAACCAAGTTATTACTTCTAATCTAGTTGTTGTCCGTACTGTTCTTTTAGGTTTACTGTTAATTTTCGAGAAGCCGGTAGAAGTTGCTTGGGTCTCTGCTTTGTGGAGCTTCACACTCCTGACCGCACTCTTTGGGTCCACAGCACAAACAGATGGCTAAAAGGGCTTGAAGTCTAGTACTGAGAAATGATTGAAAAAATAACTGTGAAAATAGTTAAAATCACATCTTAAAGTAAATGTTCTGTGCATGAATGATCACAATTATTGCTCTGCATTAGCAGTCGCTGAGTGTGAATGCACAGCTATGGCAATGCATATGCAGGCTGGGCCCCCGGTTTCAAGCTGTTGTTAAATAGCCCTAGGGATCACAGAGAAAGTTAATACCGTGGATGTCATGTCGAGAGGGATTGATGTACCATAATGTAATTTTCTAAAAATACAGGATTGTAATAGCTTGGTAATGGTATTCCATGTTAACTTTTTACCAAAATGCTGGTAATGGGATAAAGTTGGAAACTCGCTTCACAAATTGCTAGAATTTCTTCTCACCAATAAATTATTAAGGGTGTCTAGTTGCTGCACATGTACGCTTGCAATTCTTATTATAATCTTGATTTAGCAGTCAGCACATTTACATAGTGGTGGGCACACAAAAAATGGATTTTTAGTGTCTGAAGATACTTGATATTGCTGTCACCTAATGCAAGAGAACTCTTTTTTAGCAAAAGGGTTTCATTTTCATATCCTAATTGGAACATCCCCTTAATTGTTGGGCACAATAGCAACCTAACTGTGGAATTCATAAGTTCTCAAACTATTCTTATTTTGCTTTACATAATGTCCTGAAACATCATATCCCACATTCTGTTTGCTTTATAAAGCAACTAAGAAAAAACAACCAAAAAGGCCTCTGTTTGAAATTTAAGAATGCATAAAACAAGTCTTCTGAACCTCGTGTTTGTTGTGGCTGTGCTACAGCTGCAGTAGTACTCAGCAGCACTAAAGCAGCTTGGGGTTAGAGCTGCTTCCTAATTCTGTCTGAAAATGGGTTAGCATCCATTACTTAGATGCTCAAGTGAGCAAGTTGAGAAAGGACAGGTGGTGAGTGAATTGCAGTGTACATATTTGAGATTTTTTTGATTCAGAAACTCATAAAAAAAAAAAGTAATCTGTATAGGAGTGAGATCAGTTCAATACCATATGTGGAAGTTAGTTTTCCCTATAATCGGATACATATCTACAAATTTAATTTACTGTTCAGAAAATATAAGTATAAATCAATGTGTAGGCATTTTAGAAAGAAAAGCATCTACTGGGCAGGGGTGCTTTGCTTGCTTGTATAGAGTGAAACCTAGCTGTTCTGTAGATTGACTTGATTAAAAGATGACGATGGGCTACAATGCCAGTATAAATCATCTGTTGCAGTTAGATAAATAGAGGGATTTATTGTTAAAGCAGGGCAATGCAGATCCTTTGAACATGTCCAGCTAAGATTTCTTTATACTATGCTGACAGCTTCATGTATACTGAATCACTTTGTCTAATGGGTGTCAGTGCTAAAGTGACACTGTGCATTGTACTGCTGCCTTTTGTTTTCATTAGCTTCAGAGAACAAAGTAATTGTGTATTTCCACTACTCAAATCTGCTAAACTATAAAATATGTCTGTTTTATTAATGGGTTGATTTTTCTTTTACTGGATAAATGTAGGTTGTTTTTTAAAATAACACAAGTAAGAGCTGGCCAGAAGTCCCTAATAAGTGTGCATTTGCACTTCCAAACTGAGTGGATGCCTGTTGTTAACTCCTCCATTTCCCATGGCTTCATTTCCTTTTACAGAGCTGCTTTCGCATTTTTACTTTGAAGAGTAAAAGTTTGAATGGTGTTACTACATTTCCATGTAGATGTTTTGCCTCCCTGTCCAGGCCTAAGTCTGTCCTGAAGCATTTGCATGAGTGAAGACCACAAAAAGGAGCTCTCTAGTCTATGAGTACAGAAACAAGGCTGCTTTTCCTTGAAGCAAACTTGAACTTTGGATCTTTTCTCGTATGATCTGTCATTGGAGAATGGCCTTTTCCAGATGGCAAAACAAAAGAAGTTAAGAAAACAAATGAATTAAGAAGAATTAATTGAAGCTGCATATTACAAGTTGACATTATACATCTGGCATTTCTGTTTATGTTTCTACATCGGTACATTTCATTCTTATTTAATAAGTTCCTAATTTTGTGATTTTTTTTTCAAGCTTTTGAAGTGCCTATGAAGAACTGAAGAACAGCCTGCAGTAAAGCATTGTCCCCAGTTTAGCTGTACTTCATTTTTTTAATCAAATCTTTTTCTTCAGTGGAGAAACTCACAAGACCAGAAGAGCCTCCTGAGCTCCCTCCTGTTTGAGTTGGCAGAATTCCCACACGTAATTATCCACACACAACTACTTTTAAAAGAACTTTATTAAGCCTGTACAAAGTCAAGCACTCAGAAGTTAGGAAATGGCAAAACCAAGTGTGCATGTGCACTGTTAGTCTGCTCGGTGTGAGTACCTCACAGTATCTGATCAAGCCTTCAGCATCCACTCAAAACGCGAGCTTAGGTGGACCAGAAGGTGTCTAAAGCTGCCCAGCATCATGTGCCTGACCCTGCATAACATTAAGTTCTCTTAAAACACATGTAATTGGAGTTTTGAAAGGTCGCCTTAAAAAATGGTGTTACAGCATTACGGATAACCCACATGTATGTCAGGATCGGCTCCTTTGCACCCTGTGCACAGACACCCATTCTCAACCCAAGCATCTGATCTAGCGGTGAGTAACGGCCCGAGCTGAAGCAGCAGCTCCTGGGCACACGTGTCACTGGCAGGCCACACAGAAATATGCCTGGAGCCAGGAATTTTTGCTGCAGTTCTGAGCCCAGAAAAGTGTTCCTGTGACAGCTGCAGCCTCTCCTGCCCAGTTTCTTTTCTGACGTATTCTGCCCGAGCTGTCAGATCAGTCCAGTCCCTAGCCCCTTGGTTCAACCAAGTCATCCTCGTTCCCGCACTGCTCCTTGGCAAAGGCACTGGTGTTCAGCCCAGCCTCTTTCATTGTCCATCTCTTTCTTCCCATGGCTCCTCTTCCAGTCTTGCTCTTCCCTGTGACCTTCCCTGCGTGTCCCAGACTTCTGGCCCACAGCAGCCCTTGGTGGCTGCTTGCAGGCTGCCTGGTGGAGCAGTCCCTGATGCATCTGGCTGCTCCCAGGTGCCGCCTCCTGCCCCGGGTTACAACTCACCCATCTGCTTCCTTTGTGATCAAGGTTGCTCATCCCTCTTCTAATTCTAGGTAGCATAGCACTATGTGTCCTGTCAACCATCTTTCAGGCTCCATCTTTTCTCTGCTGCTTCACTGCAGCACATCTGTTAACAGTCAATAAGAGACTTTTCAGTGCGGATTGTTTATCAAATGGAGCATTAACTCAGTGCTATTGATTTATCCAGAAGCGTTCTAAAACTTCAGTGTGTTTCATTTTAAGAATCATTTGGGAAGTTAAAATGCAAAATACATCCTGGAGCATTTGAAACAGAGGGGACATGAAAGTGGCTAACTGGAAAATCAGGAGAACAGACCCAAGTCTAAGTTTGCCCAGAAAACTGAGCTCGTGCTTTAAATCCTTGTGCCTGCTACAGAAGCAGAAAATCAGAAAGGCAACGTGTCTGAGTAGCTCATGTGCTAAAGAAGGTACGAAAGACTTCCATGTGTAGACCTAGTGTAGGAAGCTAGTCAATGTATTCAGAATGTTTGAAATGTCTTTATTTTCTCTTTTTGGGGGATAGTTAAAAGTGATAAAACTTGAAAAGTATAACATTAGAAGTTGAGGGCGAGATTTTTTTAAGACGTGCCCGTTGTTGTTTTTCAGCTGGTACCAACCTGCCAGTGCATCTGTGTGAGCTTGGTTTTTCTTCATAAGGTACAGTAAGAAGGCAGATACGGATTTTACAGCTGAATAGAATCCAGTGGTCAGGACTAATGTTTGTTGTTTATGTCCTAGATTCTAATACAGCTTTAGACATGGCAGTGTTTGGCTTTGTCTTGGTTAAAGATAAAGGAATCACAGAAGCTGGTGGTTTCTGTGGAACCCTGACTGCATTCTGCTGGGCATGTGGCCATGCAAACTGCTAGTGGATGCAAGTGCTGCTTCAAAAGGGTGCCATAGCTTAGCAAATTTCACATCAGATGTGGTAGTGAAGAAGAAATTAAATGGAAAACTGAAATAGGATTGGCCATTTGCTAAGAGAAAGGTAGTAAATGGCCAAAAACTCAACAATTTTGCAATCGAGAATGGCTAAAAGCCCGTCTTTATTCAGTGATGAAAAGAAGGGGAAAATTAGATGTAAAAATAAAATAAAGAGAAACAGTAATCAACACGAAATGAGTTATGAAGTGTAGAAAATCAGTAAGAAAAGCAATAGCCAAAGGAAAAGAGTGAGCCAGAGTGCTTGGAGGGGGTGGTAAGAGCTGAAGTACAGGGGGAATCTTTGCAGTAGGATGAGGACCATTACTAGATGCAGGTGGTGAAACTGCTGGTGATGAGGTAAGAGAACTGAATTCATTCATTAGCAATGCTTAATAAAAATATAAAAATAAATTAAATTCATTAGGTCTAGAAAACCTGCATCAATACTTCCACAGGAGGTGTCTGAGGCCATCTCTTACATGTCAACGAGAGGAGAGGCAAGCAGGACAGGATGAGCTGGGTACGGTGCCTGGTTAGCCTGACAGCCCAAGGAAGGGATGGGAAAGGAGGCGAATGTTAGTGAAGGAGCATAATCTAAGGCAGTCATTTCAGTCTATCTTTGTTTTTCAGTTTTCTTTGGGATTAAAGTCAATTGCAATATCTGCACCCCTACAAAGCCTGATGTGTTGTGATAATCACACATTTCAGAAGTGGTCTTTTAAAGAGAACCGTAATGAAATGGGGATGCTCACAGAAGGCTCCTGCTGGGATCTGATACAATTCAGTGCTTCCATATCGCTGGTGAAAATACACACAGAATCTCTACTGAGAAAATGGTAACGTGACAAAAATACCCATACCCAGAACCAGAGTGAGTAAGAGCTCCACATGTGCTCCCAGTGCAGTCCCAGGGTGAAAGACTACTGACTAAGGACGTGTTCTTGTTTTGAATTATAGTTAGCAGTGGGTGATTGTACTTCTGTATGTCTCAGCTGTGAGAGCTGGGGATTTTGGATGCAATTTGGGTATTTACATTTTAAGAGAGAAGCTGCATAATTGGACTGGGTACAAAAAGAGATTCAAAAATTACTAGTGGAGTGTGAAAATGCCTTAGAGAGAGAGAGAACTCGGTTGGCTGAGTTTATCTACCAAAATTGAGAATGTCTTGATTACAGTGCACAAGTACCTTCACGCGGAGAAAATACTGAACACTGCAGCTCTCTTTGATCTTAGAAAAGAGCAAAACAAGAATCACTGACTGGCAATCAGAGCCAGGCAAATTCAAATTGGAAAAAGGCACAAATTCTTGAGAGAATAACTGTGTAATTTAGGAATGTTTCTCCAAAAATTGTGAACAGAACAATAAAAGTCGCAATATTTATGCAAATATTATTTTCATGGCTTTGCTTTCTTTTCAGAAGTATGCTTAAAGGGGGGGAAACAGGACAAAGAGGCTCCTGATGAGGCTTTCATAGGGAAGCTTAGTCAGCACATCCCATCTGCTGTGCGGGGTGGTGGAGCTGGGTGTAAGCAGGTTCCCAGCTCCTGGAGCTGAGCTGTGGTGAGTGCTGCTGCAGGAGGAGCTGGGGCTTGCTCCAGTCTTTGGTTGTTTTGTAACTTTTTTACATGGCATTATTCCCATCACCACTTTGAAAGGATGCGTGGTCTCTGAGGTGTTTTTACATCATGCAGTAGCAATGCTGAGCACTTGCGAAGTTTAAACAATTTCTATGGTATGTAAATGAAAAAAAAAATATTAGCACACAGATCTCATTTATCTCATTTTTGTGTGTAAGAATGTAGAGCAGGAATTGCGTTTCCCCTCTCTTCCCCACCCTCCCAAGTACAAAGCTGCTCCCTGTTCTTGCCATGGACATCTCTGGGTCCTGCAGAAACGCCTCTTTGCTGATCTGGGGAACGGTAGCCTTTGCTTGGGGCTGCCACGAGTGATGGCAAACAGGTCTGCTGAGGGAAAAAATGTGTGTATGGCTCACATGAGATGCAGCTCTGCTACCCCGGCTTGCCCTGATTCGTAGCATCCTAACAGGGCATCCAAAGGAGACAAAGCCCTGCTCTCCAAAACGTGCTTCCAGTCCTTCAAACGTTTGCCCATGGATCTTCGTGCAGTAGCAGGCACCAAAGAACAGCAACCCTTAGAAACAGGGAGCTGTTCTGCCTGCCCTACTAATCCCCGGAGAAGTCTCCCTCTCCATTGTCTGCAGATGGAACTGAAGATGAGTTAGCCAAGCTTGGCCTCTTTGTGTACCAAGTACAACTGTTTATGTGCATGATTAATAGCTGATCGTGCCTGAAACACGCAAACATGCTGACAACATTTCTGTCACAATTGTACGCATTTAATAAGCATCTCATTTGAATTATTAATGTACAATTTTCCCCCAAAAAAAGTATTTTATGTTATAAAACCCATAAATTATCTAAGTACAAGCTGCAAGTTTGTAAATACAGCATTAAGAAGGTAGCTATTGCATAGATGGTTTAACAAAAATATCCTTTGTAAGATATATAGGCTTATGTGGAGGGGATTTAGCTGCTGGGAGAAGGTCTTCCCCAAGTAAGTTATGTGCTTCTTAGCTGCAGCAGACAAGGAAATGTAATTTCTTACTTTGTCCTTTTTGCTGGTGGAGCTCCAGTTGTCCTGGAGCTGGTCAGTTCTCTCTTCAGCCCCCTGTTCACTAGAGGCAGGTTTATAAGCCATCTTTATGTGAACGCCTGGAAGTGACTTCTGATTGAAAAGACAGCTGGATCAACAACCCGTGTGTCAGTACGCTTAGAGAGGAGACAGTGAAAATAAACGGCCTGAGAAGACTCATGAGTGATGTTTCACTTTGCACGGTGCCTGGTGAGTTGGAGTCCTGACTGGCAGTGCCCGTGCCTGCTGGACATGCGTGCAGTGCCACGTTGCCTTTGCTGATGTACCAAGACACAGGCCTGCACTGCACTGGGAAAGCTGGACTAATGCAGCAAGGATGCAGCGTCTGCAGCGCTGTAAGGCTGAAAGTCGGAGCAGTTGTGCATATGCCTTCTCCATTTACTGTATCATCTCTTCTGACCAGAGTCAGGCATAGCAGTCTGTCAGGGTAATGCTCTGAGGGCGGTTTTTTGTACACAGTTAAGTGGAAGACTGTATGCTGTATCTCCATGTGTGTACATACACACACAAACTGCAGCAAGGATCTATAAACCGAGAGGCCTGATTAACTGTGCCCTTACCAAGAGCACTTGCTGACTGTGGAGCTGTTGCTGACTGACACGGCAGATCAAATTTGCACAAACAGCAGTAAGGAGTACGATGGGAGGGAACTTAACCTCAAAGAAACTCAGCAGCTGACACTTTGGATGTTTGAATTACATCTGAATCAAGCCCTTGATTAAATCTTAGCAGTGTCAAAAGCTCAAAGCAGCAATTGTAATTGATGTTGCTCTTTTTTTTCCCCTCATATTGCTAAATTATCTACTGAATGTGCAGTGCATCCATGTCACCACATTAAATTTTTATGCAGAGAAGAGGAGAGATTAGGCAATAAAGCCACAGGACAAACAGTACATAGGCATATCTTCTTGGCTTCATTCACTGTATTTTGTTGTTGTTTTTTTTTTTAAAAAAGTGTTTCCAAATCTAAGTAAAACTGATTCCAGATGTACTCATTTAGAAGATATAAAAATCACACTAGCACCAAGACTATCTGGATTCTGTGCTGTACCTGAATAGATTGCTAGTCCCATCTGAAAAACTGCAGTGCTATAAACAATAAAAAGGCCACAGGCAAAGGTTTTAGTGCTTCACTGCCGTTAGCATCCTCTTCTCCCAAGTACTTTAGACTAACATAGTTAGAGAACTCCTCTGGCGCCCCAGCACACTGGATCAGAGGCGCCTGGTACGAGGTGGGTCGCTTGTCGGGACGGTCGGGACTGGATCCGTCCGTGGGCCTCTCGCCAACGTACAGCAGGCTGCGGTCTCTCGTGTCGTGCTCCGTTTTGAAGAGCTCGTACTCCGTGTGGGGCAGCTTGATGCCCAAAGCCAAGCAGCCGTTCGTCGGCGTTATATCCTGCTCCACCCCGGCACTCCAGGAGTTTGTCAGCCCACAGCTGCCTGGCTCGGAGGAGTTCAGCATCATCACCGTTAACTGGTCCATTGGCGTCACTCGAGCCTGCGTGACTTTAAAAGCCAGCTCCGTGCCGCCTCTCACCTTAGAGGAGGGGACGCCTTGGGTGTAACGCCCAGACGCGTAGATGGTGAAAGTCGGCTGCTTGCAGAGTGGGTCGGAGTAGTGGTAGTAGTAGCCTTCCCAGGTGTGGTTGTTACCGTGGAAGATGAAGTACCTGGTGAGGAACAGCACCGCGGGCCGCACCTCGCAGTGGGTGCTCACCCAGCTGCCGCTCAGCTGCATCGGCGGCTCAGCTCTGGTGGGGAGGATGGGGGGGTGGTGTTCGTCAGCTCTGTATATAATCCCACAGGCTGGGCAAGGATGCACGTGGTGCTGCGGAAGACAAAGAACAGTATTTTTGTAAACTGATAAGCCAAAAAAACCCTTTCCAGAATACTCAAAAAGCTCACGCTCCCCTCTCCCACGCCAACTGTTCAACTGCAGCAAACTTGGCCCAAGGCAGCCAAGCAGATTAAGTGAGATAAAGAGCTGCCCGGGCTCTTTGCTATTCTGGTCCCCTGGGGAGGACAGAAGGGCTGTGCTCTGCGCGGGGCCGCTGAGGACATGCGGAGGACGGGAGGAGGACGGGGCAAGGGCAGTGCTGCTGGACAGGCAGGGAGAGCTCCCTGGCCACCCCGGTCCGGAGGGAGGCAGAGGTTCACTGGGAGCTGCTGGAGCAGATGTGGCAGTGCAGAAGGAGAAGGAGAAGGAGAAGGAGAAGGAGAAGGAGAAGGAGAAGGAGAAGGAGAAGGAGAAGGAGAAGGAGAAGGAGAAGGAGAAGGAGAAGGAGAAGGAGAAGGAGAAGGAGCTGCCCCAGGGCTCTGCCCATGCTTTGTGTGACACTCCGAGTCAAAGCAGTCCTGCAGCCGATCAAATGCCAGAGGGTTGTTTTGGGGTGGCTTGGAACTTTTTCTGGTACTTCGTACATCACAACTGATTTATTTTTAAATAACCAGGGTTTGGACATTATATCATTTTCTAGAACACGAGGTAATCTTTACTGAGCTGTCGTATGGAGCAAGGTTGAATAACTCAGTAGTTAACTGTAGGGTGGGTAATTTACATGCGAGTTGATTGGAGTCTACTGTAATTTAGTCATTTTCAGCTTGTTTTACTGCTACTGTCACGTTAATGAGTGCTGACAGTACACAGTACATTATGGCTAAATAATCCCAGAAGTTGGCAAATATATATGCTCTCCTTAGACAGGAAATTCTTTGATAATGAAAGGTAATTTGGGGAGAATGGGTTTCTTTAAAAGAGGTATAAATTTAAGGGAATAAGGGTAATATTTTCATAAAGCGGGTTAAAAAATAATTCCTAACATAGCTGTGTAGCTCTCACTAGTGCAGGCAAATGGATATTAGTTTGGTGAAAAAAGAAAGAAAAAACCCCGTGCCCAATAAAATTATCACTATAGACATGAAGCCAAAAACCTTACTTGCTTAAACCAATCATGTGAAGTTATTTCTAATGTATGGCAGCTTCTAATTATCGCCAAGTGGTGACATCATGTGCGGGTACATTGGAGAGCTGTTAGCTGATTAATTACAGTGCTATATTCAGAGAGTGAATTTCAGTATCTTTAGGTTTGGTTTTAAATTAACTTTTAGAAGTGTTTATGTTTACCATCTGGTTTTGCTCATATATATGGTTTTGGCCCAGGATAACACAAATTTAACCAATTTGAGAAGGTTATTTTTTGAGGGGGAAAGGGGTGTTGCTCTGTGTTTTTTTTTTTCCAAGTCCAGTTGCTGTTGTTTGGGGTGTGGGGAAATGTTGCCCCTCAAAAGCTGCACACAAAAGATTTTTTTTCAATTAATTGAATTCCATCTAGACTGTAAAGTTCTAAGAGGATTTTTTACCCCATCTCACTACTCAATAATTTCTGAATTGATAAGCTGTGATTCAGATAAAAATACGCTTTCCTGGAAACAAAGTAAAATATAAAATAAAAAGCAACCAGGTCTCCTGCTCAGTTTTATTTATGTCAAACTAAAAGTTAAATCTCAGTGTAATAGCGTTACTCGGAGCAACTTCCTCCTCTAATGGCATTACGCTGAGGAGCAATGATTTAATGGCAGACACTTGCTTCCTCGCTCCTCTCTAAACCTGAAGGACATGACAAAGAGTGAGAGAGGGATGGAAGACAAACAGCGCGTAGGCAGCCTCTAATGATGTGCAGCCCAAAGCTTTCACTGACTGTGGTGCAGGAAACTAGGAAATTGCATTTCCTAGGAAAACAGAGCCAACGAAAAGCCATTAACTCCAGGCTCGTGCCATTGCAGGCTTATTTCTTATGCTGTAAACCCACAACCGTACCCTGCATGTCCTCCTGCAGGTCCATGGAATAACAAGGGCTCGAGGTGCAGGCAATCAGTATTTTAATAGTATGAAAATAACGTGTGCTTCGCAAAGCCCAGTGAACTGATGAGGGGAGAGCTGAGCATCTGCTCGCGATAGGGGCGGTGCAAAAGCATTGCTCTTACCACGGCGTTCTGCAGCGGTCGCTGGTAACCGGTCGGTCGGTAGTGGAGCCTCTCCAGCCAGTCCGTGTGAATGTCCCCCAGGTACAGCTCTTCCACCAGCTGGCTGCCACTCTGCTGCGGCTCCAGCAAGGGCTGGTAATGCTTCTCCACCCGCACGAGGCTGAGCTCGTGCATGGCGAAGCCCAGGGCCGCGGTGCAGTCGCGCTCGGACTTGGCGCTCAGCAGTTCGTAGAGGGCTCCGGGAGCCCAGGTGCGCCCCGGCGGCAGGAACCCGCTGCAGCCCTCGCTCGAGGTCTGGTTGATCCAGGAGGCCACCTCCCGCATGGCTTTCTGGCTGTGGAAAACGATGCCGACTTTGTGGAGGTGGTAGTCGGCCTCGGTGGCCCCGCGGGTGATCCAGGAGGCCTGGCGCAGGCGCAGCTTGCCCTTGATGACCAGGGAGTACGAGGGCTCCCGGCAGGAGGGGTCCCAGTAGTAGAACTGGTAAGCCTTGAAGAGGCGGTTGGCGTAGAAGAGGTAGGATCGGGTGAGGAACTCGGGGCCCGGCCGCACCTCGCACCTGGGGACGGAGGCAGGGGTGAGCACGGGGCACAGCAGGCGCACAGCCTGCGTGGAGCAGGATGGGGTACAGCGGGGTGACACGGGACGAGGACACCCAAGATGGGCAAAATTGGGGTGTGGAGAGCGCAGGGGCGAGCGTGGGGGTGAGCAGCACCGGTGGCAGCGCTCGGGTGGGTGATTTTGAGCACCTGCTCCCCAAACCCTGGGCAACCTGACCTAGCGGGTGGCAGCCCTGCCAGATCCGGATGACCTTTAGGGTCCCATCCGACCCGAGCCATCCTGCGATCCTGTGAAACCCCACGGGTGCTGGTGGCACACTTTGGGCGTGACACCGCGCTTTGTGCCCCGGGGACGGGAGCTCTGGGGAGGGGGGCAGAGGCAAGAGGGCTGCCAGGGGGCTCGGGGCGGGGGGCACTGGGGGTCTCGGGAGTGAAAGAGGAAGAGGAGGAGGAGGAGGAGGAGGAAGGTCCTTACCCGGTGGACACCCAGCGGCCCTCCAAGCGGGGCGGCAGCCGCGCCGCGATCCTGGCGCCGTCCTGCAGGTGGCGGAGCTGCTGCCGGCACCGCGGCTCCCAGCGCAGCGGCGGCTCCGCGGCAGCGCAGGCTGCGAAGGGCCAGGGGAGAGAAAATGGGGGCGAGGGAGAAAGAAAAAAGGGAGGAAAAAGGGCGTCAGCAGCGCGGAGGGTGCGCCCCCTCCGCTCACACCCAGCCGCGGGGCCCAGCAGAGCTCCCGGGAAGGCCCCGGGGGGTGCTCGGGGATGGGGACCCCGCTGAGGGCACCCCCAGCTGGACCCCAGCACCCACAGCTGGGCCCCAGCACCCACGGGTGGGCACCCACAGCCAGGCCCTGCCGAGCAGGACGGGCACAGACCCTGTTAAGCACCGTGGCCCAGAAACCTCCTGGGTTACGTCCACCAGAAGGTCCAGTCAGAGGCTGACACCCCAGCCGGGTTAGCGGAGAAGCGAGTGGTTGGTTAAGGATAACGAAATTTTATTTATTTAGTGTTTTCTAGCTCTAGTTTGAACAAAATGCAGGCGTATTTTTAGATGAAGTCTTCGAATCAAACTGAGCATGCTTTGTTCCTGTTCTCTCCCTCTCCGAAGCTATTGTTGAAGCAGTAACTGGAACGGGGAATTACAGCATGGGAACATTAGACTCGCCTGTCGCCCGCCATAAGGACAGTAATTCTGTCACTTACCTCATTTCCCATAACAACGGATGTTATTGGCTTAGGGAATGTGCGAACACTCAGCTAAATCCTGAAGACCTTTGCATGCACACACACATATATATGCATATATTCCTATATGTTATTCACTCTTTACTTAGGCAGACTTCTGTGGCACTCACCATGAGTTTGCTTCAGTAAGAAACATGGGATTTGCCCCTGTAACGATGTGAAACGAGTTCCCAGCACAGCTCCTGAAACCCCACCGATTTTCTGCAGTTGGACAAGTGTCCGTCAGGCAAAGCCAGGTCCCGCAGCCTGGTGCGGTTCCAGTCCAGCGCTGCCCCAGGTTTATTAGCCCAGCCGGCGTTCACTCACCCGAGCTGTGCTTTGCAATTTTTGTAGTAGTGTGCTGGAAAATTTCAAGCCAACTTTTATGGGTTATGCACATGTCATCCATTCCCCTCCACTCAAGATCACGACTGGAGATCTGATCAAGATCTGATCTTTGTGTGCTCCACAACAAATCGCAACTGCTCCTCCTAGTCCCCGTGAGCCAACGCCTTCGTATAACCTGAACCACCCCGTGATCTTTGTAGGGAGCTTTGTTTAAACCAAACCTCTCATTGGAAGGGAAACCCAAACCATCTGACTGTACGTGAGGGAAGGAACCGCTGCAATCACAAAGGGCCTGAGCCAGGCTGGGAGGGCACAAGCACCTCTCTGAGCAGCGCCCTTGTAACAAGAAGTGTTTGCGAAGGCAGCTAGCACATGTGGGTCTGCTGTCAACCATGGGCAAGACTACATACAAGCGGCTGAGCAACGTCAGCAAAATTCCCTGGCTCAAAAGCTTGGGATGTAACACCAATATAAACAGTCGGGGCCAGATTCACAGCTGGGGTCTACCAGGGAGGCTCCCTCGATTCCCAGCAGCCAATATATTCCGAGACAGGAGCCTCTCCTCTCTGGCATCAATGCGTCCTCCACACACACAGGGTCAACTGCCTGCTGAAAATCTTCGGCATCTGTTTGCCACAAATACACACAAGCCCTACACCAAGCCAAACGGCAACTCAGCAAATAAACCCTTGTGCAATTCAGAGGCTCCTGAACATGTGGCAAAGCAGAGGCATTTCCATTCAAATGGTATTTTATTACTGATCTAATACTATACAGCTTAAGACTTATGTCTGATACACAAATTGAGTCTCTTTGCCATTTGCAAAGGTTTTACACATCACAGTAACAGCATCTTTGAAATGCATTTGTGCAGATTTTAGCACACAAACCCTTAAACTATCACAGGTCACAAAGGGAATAACCACATGGAAAATGAAGCCCCCAGCTAAGCAGGGGAGCAGTAACAGAAGCAGCCTACCTACCTAAAGGCTAGTGAAACCAGCCATGGATGTTCTGGTACCTCACTATGCACTGGAGTGCATAAACTAGCTGGAAAGACATATTATTAGTGTTAAGGGGTCTTTCTGGAGCAGACTTACAATTGTACTGTTTTAATCATCTGTAAGGGCTTGACATGGCAAGCAGGGATAGCCAGCTCCTTCACAATTGCTTTCATAGTGCTTCCTAAAGAGCAGTTCCTGTGAGCCCTCATATGAAAAGCAGACAATATTGAATGACAAAACTCATTGTTATTAGTTACGCCTTCATTTCAGGATCTCTGTGGGTGCCCAGGGTTAGGGCTCTGCACTTTCATCCCACTTCTGCCATGACTTTGCTCTGTGCCCTCAGGAAAATTTACTCCCGTGTATGCCTTACCCCTGTGTGCTTCTTTACACAGCTGCAAAATACACCAAGCTTCATCTGCCTGCCCTATCATGAGGCCTAATTACTGGCAAAGCTTTTGCAGATCTTTCAGTTCAAGGACAGTCCAGACTGAATTACATTTAAAAACACATGAAATCATTATCCTAGAGAATACTGTAAACTAAAAAATAACTGTATTTGGATTAGAGGTAACAGACTACACAGGCCAAATTTGCTCTTGCTCATAACCACAGAAAGACTCCAGAGGTGTTGGTGCAGTCTATAGTTATACCGAAATAACAGTGCAAAGTATAGCCGCATGCTGAACTTGCTAACTGCTGTGTGTGTGTGTTTATTGCAGCAGAAGCTTCAATATTTGACTGAACCCTTATTGCTACTTTTGGCAGAAACACCAAAAGTCTACATTGTTTGAGAGCACAGACACTTTGGCAACACCATCACAAGATTTTGACACGTTCAATAGAAAAGGGAATTTTTATAATCAGGATCACACTCCATGGGAAAAAAAAAAAAAAAAAAAAGAGAGAGAGAGAGAGAGAGAAAGAAGAAAAAAGAAAGAAAGAAAAAAAAGCTCCAGAATGTAAACATTTGACATGATAGGAATTCCTAAGGATTTTGTCTTACTTAACTGTACACAAGACTCCAAGCTGGATGCATCCTCAAACCAAAAGCTACTGGCTTGTATCCAAATTTTGTGGCTGCTTTTCTCTCTCAAATACTCCAAGCCCAGTCCCACCAGATCCAAACAGTCTTTCAACTTGGAAAAGTTCAGTTCCAGACCTAAAATCTGTAGTTAGGGCACATTTCTATTCCAAGAGCAGCATGAAGTGGCTGTCACTCATATGTCACTCTGTTACTCAGCCCCTGGGGAAGCGCATCAGGGCAGCTTCTCTCTCCGTCAAATTGACTGCTTTATAGAGTTGTTATTGGGGGGGAGGAGGAGGAAATTATTCACAATTCATCTTCAAGACAAAAATACCCATTCATAGGAAAATCTAAAAAAAACCTCAACTGTGATCTCTTCCACTCACTCGTTATCCTGTCTGTCTGTATTGATTAACCACAAGCGTTTCCAGAGAGCTCCTCAGTGCAGCAGCTAGACAAAACAGTATCTTTTTTCCAGCTTTCTGGTGCGTGCTGCATCCAAAGCACTGGCCCAAGGTCTCCAGGCAATAGGGCTGCACAAGCTCTCAGGCAATTAGGAACGCCAGTACCCAGGAACAGAGGCTGATCCCTGGAATCAGCAGAAACTGGATCAAGCCTTGAGGCAACTGCAGTAGCAAATACTAATCAACTCTTCCACACACTCATTTGTATAAGCAACTTTTAGAAAAATCAGACCCGCAGCATCAAATGATAGAAAGGCAGAACTGGAAATTCCTACACACAGTAAATTCTTGGTAAAATTAGGACGAAAGATTCCTAGGCAATGGCCAAGCCTGAAATGAGAACCTGCCACGGGGGCTGTGCTACAAACTACTGTATGCTGCAGATTCAGACCCACTTCTCTGTTATGAAGGAAAAAAATACCAGCCAGGAGAGAAATACTGTAACATGCCTTGTTGGAAACAAATCTTGTTTGTGTTCCTCCACACAGATTGACTTTGGAAAAAAGCAAAGTTGAGTCACACATCTGTTTCTTTATAAATGGAGGAGAAAATGCATACATTAGAGTTTGCACCAAATTAGTTACTGCAGATCAACTCTTCTCCAGAGCTAGATTGCTTAATCTGTTACATGTTATTGCCTCCTATGGCCAGAATTTATTATTTCAATTTATAAATCTAATGTTTCAGTTAGTCACACATTCACAGGGATAAGATCAGTGCCTGAAGTCATGGAGCATTACACATTTCTTCATTTAGAGATGACATAAAACCTTTGATATTTTCTAAGGAATGTTCAGACTGGAATGAAGTGGATGATAAGAAACATATCGATATATTCTGCATGCACAAATTGTACTTATCCACACAGACATCATTAACAGAGCAAAACAGTGTTTCCTTAGTGTTTTTCTCTCCTGAGAGCATGCAGAATTGATTTTGGGTTAGCCACTAAAGGAATAAGCATTCTTTCAAAAGCAAAGATGTCTGTATTAAGCAAATCGATTTCTCTTGCATTTGTGTGGAGATTAAGTTAGTGGTGCTTTTTATTCGCTCAGAATAAGGCATTCCCAGGAGAACAATTCTGTGGGAAGATATATATTTTATTTTATAATACTATAAAGTTAAAAAACTTAAATATAACCCACTGGGGGTGGAATACTGTATCACATCACAGTTTTGCATTTTGCTTATCTGCAAACTAAACCCAGTTCAGCACAGGACTTAAGCATACGCTTAAGTCTAATTGGTTTCAGTGAAACTTAAGCATGAGCTTCAAATTAAGCCAGTTCATGAACATTTTTCCTGATTAGTAATGCCTCCCTGAACTGATGCCAGAATGTGGTCAAGTGGTTGAGGGACGATGCCAGTGCTTTCACTGGAGTACTGTTTGGCTTCTGGAAAAGTATTTCTATTATTCATCCCTTCTCTTATTTGTCAGTAAAATGGGTATAGTTATATATAGCTTTTTTACCGGTTTGATGCTCAGTTCATGCTATTTGCAAAATGCTTTGAATTCACTAGAAGTTTCGCGGTATTCTTTCAGGGGTGGCACAGTAAGTGTATTACATATGTTAGCCATCATTGCAGAATAACCATATATGAAATTCTGCAGATCCTAGGAGGGAACTCAGCTCACTCAAAAGTCCCAAGGAGACCAGGATTTTAGAGAAGAACTTTCTGAAACATACTTTCACCCTGTAACTTTAAGCATATTAAAAAAAAAAGTTCAGACGCTGTATTAAATGGCTTTAGCCTAGCTGTCTTCTGAGGCTGTGATCTTTGTCTGATTTGTTTCATGTCCACGATTAAAATAGTGAAGCACTTCTGGTGAGTTGACTAGAGGTTTTTAAGGCACTAGAGAGGTAAATATTTTACTCTTGGAATCATGGAGCCATTTGTTTCTCCTGTAAGTGTCATGTCCAGGGACAGATGACAAGACAGATGGGATTTGCAGCAGGGAAGGGAGAAGATTTTCTCTCCCGCATCCCAGAGATCCTCTTCAATATAAACTACATTTACATAAAATGGCTCTTAAAACTGCTCTCTCTGGCTGTTTACCCTGAAGAAGAAAACCAGGCCTAACACTGTCAATGGGATTGCAGGGCTTGATCCCACTTTCATTGGAGTCATAAATAGGAAAGATCCCATGACCGTAACTACACAGCATCAGGCCCTTATTCAGAAAATGCCCTTCCCCACAAGCTGGCAGTGAGCACTCACTGGAAGAATGAAGGGCACAAAGGAGAAATGGGATACGGCCTGCTGTCTCCCCAGATGGAGCGAGCACAGCGAGGCACACCACTTGGCACAGAGGACCAGGGCGGCATGATGTGAAACAACAGCCCCAGCGGTGGGTGTGAGCACATCCTCCCACAAAATATCTCCTGGGGTTAACGTTGCCCACAGTGCTGGGCCTTTTGGTTACACAACAGGGCCTTACTCGCCATGCCCATGCCGGCCTGGCAGCCCACAGGCACCACGGAGCCACCTCAGCCCTTCCTCCTTCCTCCCTCCACCCTGCAGGCACCATGAGGCCTCAGCAAGAGGCCTTCTTACGCCTCTCCCACAGCTAAAACAGTCCAAGGCAAACGATTTCCTCAAGAACAGCTGAGCAATGCCATATGGCCAGACAGTCCCCAGCTGGCCCAGCCGCTGTGGGCAGCAGCAAGCTGTCTGCTGCCAGCCCCGCAGCAGGGACCAGGCAGCGGGCAGGTGTCCCGTGCCAGCTAAGAGCCCCGGCCATGGCCACCGAAACCCACAGCACAGAGGGGAAGGGGTGGTTAATCAGAAGAATTAAGAACTAATGGGATAATTGCTGCTTGCATCCTTTTTTCAGCGTTGGCAAGCACTGGAAAAAAAGCAACTGGGTTCAGGCAACACTAACACATTGTGACCTGTGTTAAGCTCTGACCAGTATTGCCACAGAAGTCTGGCACAGAGAAACACTGAAGTAAAAGGCAACAGAAAGTGAAGGGAAGAAGGGGAATGCTCGAGCTTTTTTCCTTGAACACAGGTGAGAGTTTAAATTGGATTTCGGTGACATGGGGGAGATAAAAGTGCGATGATCTCTAATTCCCTGGACACCTGGATGGGGGAGTCCAGTGAGAACAGCTGGAGGAAGGCCTTTCCTCTCCAAACCAAAAGCAAACCCTCTCAGTCCAAGGCTGAACAACACCCTAGGGGTACAACTGTGACTCAGTTAAATTCTAACCAGAATTCGTATTCTAACCAAATGGGAAATATTACATCTATCTTCTTTAATTTAGATAAGATGGAAACTCATTAGAAAATATAGTGCATGGTTTCGAAACTCATGGCACACCATCATTTTGAATGTATAGAGCACCCATGCAGTTTTGGCAATTCCTTCAAACCCTTGCACAGGCACTTTATTAGTGGCTATTGTGGCCATTTTTAATAGTGATGGCTAAGCATATTTTTTCCCAGAGTGCTTTGAAGAGCGGAACTGGTAATCAGGCAAGGGCTTGGCTATAAAATGCCCACATCATTTTAAACATCTAAATCACTCACATGGACCGTAAGCACAGAGAAGACCACCCACCACATAATATTAACATAAATATAGCATTTACCCAAAGCAAAATGAGCAACTGGAACTGGCGGGAGTTGAGAGCAGAACAACAAAAAACGATTAGGGGGTGGGAGGCATTGAGTTACGAAGCAAGATTTAAGAGAGCAGAGTGCATGTAGCCTGGCTGAGTGACAGCTGGGGAGAGATGGACATGATAACAGCCTATAAATATTCACAAAGCATAAACACCAAGGAAGGGAAGGAATTCCTTACACTGAATAAAGAGGTTCTGTTGGGAGTGAATGAAGAGGGGAAAAAATGTGGCTTGTATATCAGGGTGAACTTCTTGAGGCACAATCCAGTAGGCAGCACAAGTCCACTTGCTTGGCAGGATTTTGAGGGGTTGAACAAAGCTTTAGCACAGCAGGGAATAACTCGCTCTTGGCAGGGAGTTGGCGGGATGCTGAGAGTGGCCTTTCAGTCTCCCACTGCCATGGAGCAGTCCCAGTCCCTGGCTCCCACGGGAGACAGCTGCTCCCTTGTGTGTAAGCTCATTGTTTGTCGTCCTCCTCATTGGAATTGCCTCCATGGGACCAGAAATACGGGCCAGAAGCAACAGGGCATTTAGGTCCATAACGATATAAATGACCACAGTAGGTTCTAACTGCTGGACACAGCTGGGAATCCCAGTGTGTCCCCGCAATGTCAAGTTCTCACTGCTGAAAATCTAAGTCCAGGAAATTAGATTATAAACCCTCTAAAAAAAGAACGATCCTTTTGTTCTCTCCTTATTTAGCACCTAACACAATAGGACTCTTGGCACTGCTGCAAGTATACTGTTTATAGTAATAAAAATAGGATCTAACGGGATCTAATAGTCTGAGGCTACTTGGCTCCCACAAAACCAAGGAGGAGAAGGGCATTCAAAAGCAGTCGTAGTGGAGGGTATCCTCAGAGAAAGTGGTTCATGCTCAAAGGTGGTAAACTGATACGCATCCCACACCAGAAATATGCACGCATGTTTAACTTAGAATCACAAGTGACCACAGAAAAAGGTTACTTGTTCAGCTGAGGCAGAGAATTAAAGTTACTTCTAACATGTGTTTTGGGGTCTGGGTGTGGTTTCTAGATAGCCTGAAATTTCAGTCTACTGTTTTGCCTGTCAACATTAGCCAAGTTTTGATGTGTTCCAGTTCTCTTAAACACTGCCGACAGATGCTGAAATCAAAGCTGACATTCAGCCTACGCACTGCATAATCTAATAAAGGGACTCGCGCTACTCAAAATTAGCAAAACTTAGGATTTTTTCACAGCAAAACTTTGCTGTCGCTTATATTTTCACTCACCTTTTCCAGGGAGTCTAACCAGGAAAAAAAAAAATCTGCGAGAATGAGCTTTAAAAATGAAGTGTCATCATGGTTTATGGTATTAGCAGGACAGAAGAGACACTTAAAAGCCATAACCTGTGTCCAGCACCTGTGGATTTAGTAAGTGGGAACAAGGTGAATCCAGTTCTCTCAGTGGTGAGCTTGGAGTATAAGTTGTTCTGAGTACAGGGGCAAAAGCTCATTTCCAAGGATCTCTGTCTTTGACACGGACAAGACCAAGATGTCACAGATTTGTCAGTGCTTCATATCAACACAGTAGAAACCCTGGGGAGGGATTTTTTTTACATGACTGATCAAATGGGTGCACTTATGCTTAAGGCTTTATTTTAAAGACTAGACTTAAGCAAATCTCTTTGAACCCTCAGTGGTGAGATTTCTCTTGTTGATTTATGTACCATCACACCAGTTCTGAGTCAAGAAATGTTGCTGAACTGATCCAAATGTCTCTCTTACAGTGCCATAGGAGCTGAGCTTCATAGCAGCATTCTCACTTTCAGTTCAACTCAAACCATGATTATTTAAAAAGCTGTTCAGTGAAAATGAAAAAACATCAGCATGAAAGACATTATCACACCATCACCCTGGTAAAAATAAAAAAATAAAGATGTATTTGAACCCCTTTATCACTTAACAATCTGGAGCTTTGGCTTTTCACATAGACATCAGATTTTTTTCCTAATACACAGATACACAACTTTCCCAATTTCACACTTTACAGCATGAGACCTTTTAACTCCCTAAAGAAAAAAAAAGAGAAAAAATAACAGATTGCAGATTACTAACCCCTCAGATGTTACACAATTTAAATTGGGTAGAGAAGGAGCTGTCGTATGAATCATATTTTCAGGTTCTGGCGGAACCCTTAGCCTACAGGAAAAGGGTTACATTTTAAAATTCCCACTTTATCACTGTCAGTTTCTTGGTATTATTGTAGCTGAGATGCTCTTTCTTAAAATCACAGTTAGTAATTCTGTTTTCACAGCCTTATCTTCCTTAGCAAATAGGTAAGAAAACCAGAGGTACTGTGTAACAGTATTGTGTAGGTGCTTCCTAATTTTGAGGTTGATTATAGCAGTGATGGTATCTCATCCATGAACGCGTTGTTTTTATAGATGACATATGCTGTGTTGTGGGGAAACACAGGATCCCATTGAAAGCAAAATCTCTTTCCAAACTTTGTTCTGCCAGATGCAGCCTCCCCTAGCATTGGATTCCAGCTTTGGTTTTCTTCATAGCAATTTCTGGCTTTTGAAAATCTCCTTACTCAACAATTTGTGCTTGTGGGGAAAATATAGAAACCACACGATATTTTTTTCACTTGTGCTTTTTTTACATCTCAGCCCTGTTTTTATCTATATCCATATACTTTGAAACATGGCTAACCTATCATTATGGAAGAACAAATAGAGTCAAATCACACAACCCAGCATAATACATTAGTTGTTGATTTTTTGGCCAGCTAGAGAAATGAAGAAGAAAAAAACGCCAACTTGGAAAAAATAAATTAGCAAAGTAAACATTGCCCAAAACAAACATTTGATCCAAAGACAATGATATTAATTTCCTAGTGGGTATAAAATATATATGTATGTGCAAATACATACATCTAGATTTAATTCACTGCTATCATTTAGAGGATTCTCTTCCTAATCACACAAATGAATGCAGCTGCTGATCTTATCTTATCTTACCCCATCACAGTTATTTTCAAATTTAAAATAAACTTTGGAAGCAAGAATAGATCTTTTATGTTAAAACCATGGAGGAGAAGCTACACATGAAAAATATCAGTGTGGTGTTATTGGAATGTAAAGACTTTAATGAAAGCTTAGGTAAAAACTCAGCAAGTCTCTCGGGACATTTCCAAGAATGAGTGATTCTTTGCTGGAGGAGACTCCAAAATCTGATCCAGTTACCTAACTGAAGCATTTTTTCAACTAATTATGCGCTGGTGTCATACTGATGTTCAGTTTTATGCAAAATTCAGAATACCAGTCTTGCTCACACTGAAGTCACTGGCAAACCTTGCTTTGGTTTTAATGAGTTCTGGATCTGACTTAGCTATTTAAACATATGTTTTAGGGTCCAACTTCTGTTCTTACTGAAATCAGTGGAAAATTTATCACTGACATTAGATGGAAAAGTGTTGGGTTCTAATTAGATTGAACTAAAACTGTATGACAATTTAAGAAAGCATTCTAATTAGACTTGTATGTTTAATCTTTCATAATACAGTATAACAGATCTGTGAGCAGAGCAACTTGCATAAATGAAATCTATAGAGAGGCAGAATACTTATTTCTCAACCTGTGAAGCCTTGTATTTGGGGGACACTGTATGACGAAGATCCCAGATAAGGAGAGCAGAAAAGTAACCTTATACAAATGCAAATACTTATGCAAATAATTTCCAGAAGCTGTCACTACACAGTTCTTCTGCAATGCTCACTTAACAGAGCCCCAAGTTTAAGGGGCCAAGTAAGTGTGATAGTGTGCTGCCCAAAGACTCAGAGGAGTAAAGCAAGTGGTAGAAGGGAAAGAAAGGAAAGGAAACCCAGCTGTCTGGATATCCAGGGTCCAGGCTGCACAGGGGGCATGGGAGCTCTCTCCCCACCTTTCCCTTCACCTGTTCAGGGGTGTGGAGTTTCACTCAAGGGTCTCCCGTGCATTGCCTAGGAAAACACTGTCCAAGGATGGGGAAGCCTTCCCCAGGCTCTGCTCTTTGTCATAAACAGAAATCACTTTGCCTTTTTCACAGCACAGTTGTCTTTGTTCTCCCATGTAGCCTCTTTAGCCAGAACCTTTTCTTCTGAAACTGCTCCAAGAGCTGTGGGGTTGCAAGAAGCCTTAACGAAAGGCGGCCGCAAAGATGCAGCCTGCACTGCTTGGGGGGGGGGGGGTCGGCACAGCTGGGGCTCCGTGTCCCTGGAGGAGACTTCTGAAGCAGTCCCAGGCCGGGGCAGGTGCTGGGCTCCCTCCCAGGGATGTCTCCCAGCAGCTCTGCAAAGCCACTGGGAATCCCCTGAGCCCTTCCTTGAGCCACGCCGAGCTGCAGCGCTCCCCGTGCTCCGCCGGCCGGCCGGGAGCGAGCGGCGATGTCCGGGGGGCTGCTCCCCAGCCCTGCCACCCCCCGGCACCCCCAGGCTGCGGGGAGGCGAGGACGGGACAGGTTTGGGCAGAGGGTCCCGCAGCCTGGCACCCTGCACCCAGGGGCAGAGAGGGGACCCTGGGCGAGTTGTGCCCCCCGGCACAGCCACACACACCGGTCCCACAGCCCGGCAGCATCCCCGGGACTCCGGGCTCCTTCCCAGGGCTCTCCCTGCGGGAAGCGGCGCTGCGAGGAGCAGGAGCACGGCCGGGGACGTCCCGGGGAGCGGGACTGAGGCTCCGGGTGCCTCCTGCCCGGCCCGGCGCTGCGGAGGGCACCCCGGGACCCCCGGTCCTGCAGCACCGAGCCCCGCTGGACGATTTCTTTTAAATCCTTTCACTCCCGGCACCTTCCGTGCTGCTTCTTCGCACCCGCTTCGCAACCTCCCTGCACCCGCCTCGCATCCCTCCTCCTCAGCTGAGGAACTGCTGCGCTCCGCTCTCCCCTCGCACTCTTCACCTACGCTCCCTGCAGCCTCCTAACAACCCCCTGCCCGCCCTCCCTGCACCCTCCTCGCCACCCCCCTTTTGCTCCCGGTGGAGCACCCCGAGGGGGCGACCCCTCTCCCACCGCCACCCCCCGGTGCCACCTACCTAGGAGCAGCCCTGCGAGCCACCAGCACCGGAGCATGGTGGGCGCCCTGGTTCGTGTCGCCGAGCCGCCGGCCGAAGAGGGGCGATGGCCGCCGGTGCCCGGGGAGCTCAGCGGGGAGCGGCGCCCGGTGGCGGCGCAGCCATGGGCGGCCCCCGGTGCCCGCGGCGGGGGGACCCCGGCTTCAACCCGGCGAGAGCTGGGAGGGAGGCTCCGGAGCGGTCCCCGTGCTCAGCCACAAGCTTGCGAAGAGGGGAAAAAATATATATTTAAAAAGGGAAAAAAAAAAAAAAAAAAAAAAAAAAGCAACTCAACCCCCGCCTTCGCTGTGAAGTGCGTCCCCCCCCCCACACACACACACACCCCCGGCTGCTGATAGCTCTAATGGAGCTTGGCAGCCGCAGGTTCAAGTTGCCAGAAGAGGTGGAGACTCCGCCGCCTGCGCCCCACATGCGGCCGCGCATCGCACACGCCGAGGGGGCTGCCCCGCCGCGGCTCCCCCGGCACCCCCGGCACCGGCACCCAAAGCACCGGCACCCCTGGGACCGGCACCCCTGGGACCGGCACCCCCCCGTGCCCCTCCCGGGACCGGCTCCCCCCCGGGGGCACCGGCTGAGCCTGAGGGCCGGTCTCGGTCGGTGTCGCCCCCACTTCGGCCCTGGCTGCCCGGGGCCAGCGCTCTCCTCAGCGGGGCGCCCCCGCGGTCGTCCCACACAGCCCCACGGCCACCATGGCCCACGGCTCCCTCACATGTTGTGGGCATGGTTGTCCCTCTATGGCCCACGGATCCCTCAGACCCTTCAGCCTCCGCTGCTGAGGTCATCACGAGACACTAGTGTGCCCCTTGAAGAGCCTAAACCCATTAAAAATCCTTGTAATATCCCACACTGAGGAGAAGTGTGGGAGCCTCTGAAGGGTGTTCCTGGCCTGGTGGCTCACAGGGGCCTGTGTCAAGCTCAGCTCACCCCGCTGTGGGTGTTGGTGTGAGCCAGTTCCCCACCTTGTCTTGCCCCAAACTAGGCCCGCAGGATGTCCATGATGGATAGAGGGCCTATAACCACCTCTTGGCACCAAGTTGAGCGCAAACCTTGAACTGAAATGTGCTTAGGACAAAATAGCGCTTTTCTTTGTCTGTACTGGTGATTAGCAATGAGCAGGAAACGAGATGTTGGCTGAAGGTGAAGCTGGTCATTTGCTACCCTTCAAGCAAGCAAAACAATGTGCTTCCCGATAATGCATGGACTGGGTTGTCTTGGGAAGCTGTGAGAGGAAGAGGCCAAGCTGTAATGACTCTGATAGTTTAATACTCATTCCAGTGTCTGCACTAAAGGCTGAGGTTTAGCACATATTTCCGGGCTGAAAAACTAGGCACGGTTTTTGCAAATGAGAGAGAGAGCTCAGGCACAAACCAAAATGAATGCACACCCCCAGCAGAATCCCATGACTCTGCAAACTCGCGTTTTCTAATGAAAGTGGCTATTTTGCTCCATAAACAGAAACTTTAAGGTGAAAAAAAAAAACAAAAAAAAAAAAACAAAAAAAAACAGTCTTCCAGTTCACAGCAGCAATTCCACTGACTGCAACGAGAAGTGGAGGCCTCATTGTGCAGTCCCATATTTGCTGAGCAGAGGCATCAGAAGGCTGGAGTGAGGTCTCAGTGCAGTGATTTTATTACTTTGTCAAAAGTAACACATAACATCTTTAAAGCAAACTGGGACAAACTTATCTGTCATGGGTGCCTAAGGAATTAAAGTTTAATGATACTTGCCAAGATAAAAATAACAAAGTCCATTTGTAATGCAGACACTCCTTTTTCAAGCTGATGTTTTTATCTCTTTTTGTTTCTTAAATTCTCCAAACCAGTCATTCTCGGTAAATGTCCAAACCACTGTGGTTTTATTATATTTACAAATACATAAATCATCAAATGCGTAGGCAAAAAAAGCTGTCCTTTATAATGCTGTCAGAGAGAAATAAATCATTTTTCAAGAAGTTACCTTTACAAAGCTGGACATACTCCTTTTGGACCTAGGCCACTGAAGCACTGGCAGATGATGACACAGGTTCTACCAGGACCAAACTCTGTTCTTGGCTCTGCATTTCTCCTATGATCCTTCACATATAGAAGCTTCTAATGCTAATGTCCTTCATTTCTTCTGCAATATTTTGAGACTTTTTGTTTGTATTTTTTGAGGGAGTAAAACCAAAGCAATCTCAGAGCAGTTTTTACACAGCTGTCTGAAAATTTTAACACGGTTACGTACACTATCCTGAGTTTTATCCTATAATATCTACCAGGGCTCAGTGACAGATTTCATTTGTATAGCTTCTTCCACCTCCACAGCTCCCAAAGGGCTTTATCAAAGTAACCAGGTTAGAGGTACTCATTCTTTGGAAGATTCCTGCAGCCCCCATTGTGCTGCGGGGATGCCTGCACACCACCGTGCAGCTGTTTGCAGCGCGCCGCCTCGCGAGGATGAGAGTGCCACAGCCTGTTCGAAATGCCGGGAGGCTTTAGATAGGAGATCTACTCTTCCAACCTGGAAGAGTGCCAGGACATCAGGCTTAAATTCTCAGCTCATGTAAAAATTGCTGGGTAATCTTCAGCTCCTGCAGAGGACTAGCGATGTAAAAGTGCTTATTATTTTTATTATCAAATAATTACTGACTACCTGCTGGGCAAAGCACGTGGAGGGAAACAAATGATTGCAAATAGCCTGTAATTCCAGCAGAACTATGTGGCCTGATTTACGCATTCAAAGTGAATATAAATGGTTCCTATTCTGATTCAGGAGCACTTTACTCACTGCGCTGTAAATACTAACACAGCTGCAGGGTAACTGGGAACCAGACCAAGGTGTTTTTACATTAGCTATGCTTCACTTGCCTGGCACCTTGTGCAATATTCATTCCTGTGCAAAATAGGTACAGAATATTTGAACTCAGATTCATGCACTCTTGTCAGCAATATAGGGCAATGAGTTGCC
This sequence comes from Anas acuta, assembly GCF_963932015.1. Taxonomy (NCBI): domain Eukaryota; kingdom Metazoa; phylum Chordata; class Aves; order Anseriformes; family Anatidae; genus Anas; species Anas acuta. The sequence goes on from NC_088994.1 coordinate 11,549,070, forward strand.
TAGCCCCCGAAGGCCAAATATTTTCTCTTCCCTGTTCCAGACTAGCAAGGATAGGCAACCACACATGAAGGCAGAAGGCCAGGAAACCAATGATTAATAAGCCAACAGCCATGAAAATACTGTTTGTCTGAAGAAAGATCCTCTGAGTAGATACTTGGGTCCCCCAAAACCCATGGCTATAAGCCATAGCAACTTCACTTCTGAAGTTCAGTCTCTAAGAAGTAACACCAGGAAATATTATGTTTGCAGAGCTGAAAATGCTGGGTGTCCTGAAAGTGCTGAGTTTGTGCATTTACAACTAATGTTTACCCTGTAGAACCTCTTGCACTCTATTTCAGTTCAGGGGTATATTTTATGGGGCTATGGGAATTAATATGCCCTGGACGCTTTTTAGGATAGCCTATATATTTAGGCACAAGACTATGGCGTACATATTAGGGAAAGTACAGTATTAAAAAGATATATACTTCTTAACATTCAGACTCTGTTTTCATCTGGATAACTTCATCTGTTATGGACAGTCACCTGTAAAATGTGGTCCTGCATTTGCATAGAGTTTAAAGGCATGGCCAGCATCTTTGTCAGGGTCTGCAAATGGCTTTTGGTCTGAGGCTTCTTTTGTCAAGTGAGGAATAGATAGAATGGAATAATAAACTTTTAGGGGGCTTGTGGGAGAAAAACTAGGCATCCCTTATGGCAAGAACTTCACTGAATCTCACTGGGAAACTCTGGAGGGAGCTATAGACATTTAACACTCCTTGACTCACCAACAGATGTACCATGATGCAGAGTTGGCAGGTGGGGACAGAAAAAAGATATTTAAAAAGCTATAAAAAATAAACAAGTCTGTAAAGGATTCTTGAATTTCTCAGAAGAAAATAAATAAATAAAAGATGCAGATCCTAAAAACAGTTAATATGTGCAGAGGATATGAAGAACAACATACAGAGCCTTTGTTCTTTAACTCCCATAACATGGCCAAAGAGAGCTAGCGTTATCTTCCCCACAGGGACACTGAGGTTCCAGGGATGATATGATTTCCCAAAAACATAGCTGATGTCATCGGTCTCTGTCTCAGTACATCTCTCAGCTATAATGTGCAGTAACGAGTACCCTATTTCTCTCTGTTTAGCACAGCATAATACTTCCCCTGCTGTGCAATGTGCTATATTATTGCCATGCTCTTTGACATTAGTAAGGAAGACAAAACATCGCCCACCTTGATCACCTCGGATTCCTCCTGCCAACCTGATGTCAAGCAGATGCTTTCCTCTTGCTTTTTCATGATTGGTGACAGACCATTTGGATATTGCTGTTTGAGGCTGCTGGTGGATACACACAGAAATTGTGGCTGTTTGGGTTGTCTTTATCAGCCACCGGAGACGAGAGCCTTCTCACAGCGGAGCTGTGAAGGGCATGTCACCATGCTTTAGCCTGTTACCTTGATCTATTCACTGAGAAGTAGCATTAAAAAAAAAATCTTGCAGAGTCATACAGTAAATACCCAATGCACTTCAATGAGTAACAATAGGAAAATGTGAATAAACCTTCCAGGGCACCTGGCTCAGTGTATGCATTTATATGCTAAAAAGCACTGGAGTATTATTTACATGCTTAGCTGGGGCTTGTCTTTTCTAGAGAAGTCTGGACTGCTACCTGTTATACTTGGCTCATGAAGATTTAAATAAGAATTTATAGACCCTAAACCATCTGCAAAATGTCCCAGTTCTTCAAGGCCAATGTAAATGCAATGAAGGGGGGAAAACCACAGAAAGAAAAGGTTAACAAGGTTTCTCCTTGCCTCCCCCTTGGCACATTTTATAATTAACTTCATAATGTCTGAGAGCAAAGGCTTGAAGCAGATAAATCTCCCACATCCATGGAGATAATTGCAACAGTTTGTGTAGGGCATTATACCAGAAGCAACTTTGTTTGGTTTTATTTCACTGCAAGTCATTGAGAGTATATGCACTGCAGGGCACTGTGGAGAGCTGGCTTCGCATCTCAACATGAAAGCAGCTTGCTGTGATTTATATCATTGTGCTAATCAGGAATGCACATTAATTCCAGGTCCCTTTTGGGGCTGGGGAAAGAAGAAAGAATCAGAAATGAGCCAGCTTTCTATCTTGTGCAAGGTGCCACTGTTTTTCAAAGTGTGAAGAAATCGCATCTTCAGATTTTACAGATACTTTAAAAGTGACTAGAAGAGAGATACTACTGCATGCTGCAGTGAGAGTTACAGGCAACAGAACCTTTTGCCCCCAGACTCTATCAGTATTAGGGAAATATAAAATTAAAATAGATCTTGAAACTCTAGCTCACGTTTTCTTATGAATGACAGATCCTTCCTGCCCTCAGTCCACCACATTTCTCCAAGTTTGAAAACTGACGCTTCCTTCTTAACAGCAAAAAGTGGGAAAGACGTTTGTGGTCTGGTGGTTACACCATGGGGTTGGAAAGCAGAAGAAGTGTTGCTTCACATCTGGGCCAAGTTTCTTGCTCACCATGGACTTGATCCTGCCAGATACTGAGCACCCATTGATTTTTCAAGGCCAAGCCCTCACACAATTCATGTGAGTCCAAGTTCTTGTTCCAAAGCAAAACCTGGGCCTGTATTCAAAAAAATTGGTGCTGATTCTGTGGTTATGCTGCTTCCTTCACAATCCCAGCAGCCCGGCATTAATTTCCATTCTCCCTTCTAGTGGCAGGAGAGCTGGGACAGTCGTACTCTAACACTTGACACTTTCAAAGCCCTGATTCCTCATTAAAATTTAATTTTAATCCTCTTGGGTTTAACTTTTTCAGATCAGTGGGAGGTCCTGTTCTCTTCCATTTCTGCACATATCCGGGAAGGCAGAAGAATAACAATCTGGAAAGAAATTACTTTTATTCTTATGAATTGCAAAAATCACCACTAGCTCTTGCTAGAGGAGTGGCTACTATATGCATACAGATGCAGGCTGTACTGAGGCTGGTGCCTTTATGGCAGCGTGTGGCTTAGGAAGTACAAGCAAGCATAATCATGTATCAAATCTGCTGGGCAAGTGATAGAACATCTTCAATGCTTATTAGTGTTCACCCATTAGGACTGTAGGAATTTAGGTTGTAGTGTCTTAAATACCACAGATGTGTGATTTTAAGTCTGTTTTACATGGACCTGGGGTGAGTCTGAACTACTTCTAAGGGTTCTGCAAAAAATAACTGAGAGGTATGTCTATTGTCAGTAGACTCCATGAGGGTCCATGAATCCTAAAAGGTTGAAAACCACCACTGAGATCAGTGGACAGATTGTTTAGATTGGACATGGCCCTTCTGTATTCCGTGTAATCCAATTTTCAGTGTAAGATTTCAATGTAAGAAGTGCCAATTGCACCACTGCATGCAGAAAACTGCACAGAACTGGCTGGCTGCAAAGGTCTGTGGCTCCAAGCACAGCCCCTGCCATTCTGCAAGGACAGAGGAAATACGAGGGAACTTGGGCCATCAGTAAAGAAAGGTAAAATAACCATGTATTTGTTCAGTGACTATGGTAACCATAAACAGCTGTGAAAACAGATCGAAGTGTGTTAAAAATCCAAGCCTTTCTGTAGTCCCTCGTCCAGGGCTGTTACAATAAGGCTTGTTTTCTCCTCGTTAAAACAATCATTTACTCTTTATGTTCAGGAAGATAAATGTTCTCAAGGCAGAGAATGATATCAGCATAGATAAATTACAAAGGCCACCAGCCAAATTCATGCTACTGTGAGGAACGCATCATAAATCGTTGCAGCAGACACGTCTCCTCTAGAAGCAATGTTAGCGTGCACCTGCTCACTGCATGAGCCCAGTCCCTTGCATGTTCTGTTCCTGCAAAGAATTGGAATAATCTATGTAGGAATCTGCGAACAGCAGTCAGGACTGGTGCCCTGCTCAGGAAAGCGCTTAATCACTTCTTTAATTCATGCTCTACCCCAAAAATACTTAAGGACACAAACTTCAGTTCAAGCCCCTTATATGTAGTACTCATGCGCCTGAAACATTATTCCACCATTTGCATCTTTTCTGCTTTATGTGTGCACTTTGCCTGCCAGTGTTCAAACCTATGGCAGAGTTTTCAAAGCATTTTTAAAGGTAGAAGCAAATGGTGGAATAAGGGATGTCTTTTGAGTGCCTTGGCTTATAGAGCACACTTTCATCTGCGAGTGCCCTGTGGTATCTGGCAGTGCAGCATGCTTTCCAGTACGCCTCATTGCACAAACCCTCCTTGCTGCCCCATAACAACCACCAACTGTCCCAAACTGCTGACCTATTAACCAAACAAACTCTGCTAAATATTGCCATGTGTAAGTGTCCTACTATTTTTCTAATTGCTAAAAACATGTCCTTCCTGCATTCAATAGCCTCTAGAAGAGATTGTTAACAGCTGGGTATTTAGCACAATAGAGGCTTTAAACTTAAAGGAACATTGTCCAGGGTAGCCAGTGAATTTGGCCATATGTATTTCTTTATAGATGGTTCTTTTCATGCTATCCATGTTACATTTGAAGCTGTAAATCAATGACTCTCAGGAGGATTAAGTCAGTAGACAGCGTAGTTCATTATACAAAGAATAGACCTGAGAGAAGATGGATGTAGCCTCAGACAGGTGAAGAGGGACTTGGATTTAGAGTGCTTTTTGACGGATGCACAGCCTTCTTCTACTGGGGGAAGGGGGGAGAGAACACAAAACCTATCCTGGCATTTTCTAATGTGGTTTTATGAGATAGCTGAGAGCCTTACAAACAAAAATGTCCCAATCATTCCCAGCTATTTAGGGACCAGTGTGTGAAGAGCAGTCCAGACTGTGTTTTGCCTGTGGCTTCAGTGGGAGGGAGTCCATCTTACTTATGGCTGTAATAATTTCAAAAAAATAATTTTATTTTCCACCACTAATTGCAAGAGGCTTTTACCTCCTGCTTTTTGCTTACCTTGGAGGATAAGTCATTTTTATTCTTGTTTCTAGACAGTTTCAATTCATGCAGTTGTGAACTGGTTTGCTGTTACAGCACTTGTATTTTAAGCATGAAAAACAGATGTCTAGACCCAGTACTGTTGGGGAGAGAAATTTCTTTGGTATTTGAACTATAAATACAGCAAATTTCCCCTCATGTTGTATTTAGTAAAGCTTTGTTTTTACAAAAATATCTCCATCTAAATCAAGCTATGTTTCTCTGTTTAGTCATACCAATGCTTTTCAGCCAGTACAGTCAATTGCATCAGTGGCAGTTTAGGTATTCCAAAATAAGATTATTATAAATCTGAGCTCTGTATTGCATCACTACAAAGCCTGTATGTCCCAGAACCCTAGGGCTAAGGTACATTTACAGAATAGAGATCTTTATATCAGTATCCCAGAGAGTTTTATGTGTGCTGTAAAGAATGATATTGTTAGGCTCAGGAATCAAGCTTTCACTGAAAGAAGTGACTTCTGTGACTCTCAGTGCCAGCCTTTCCCTTTCACTGCATCGCCACTGCAGCATCACAGTCAGTAGCTGCCTGATTGCATGGATGGTAAGAAGTCTCAGATAGAAGAACACTGGAAACACCTCGCAATGCAGGCAGCAGGAGCCTGCAGCTGGGATGCAGCACAGGGGAGGCAGGGACCTGCACCAGGACCCCAGCTCTGTGAGGAGCTGCCCAGCCTGAAATGCAGAGCTGACAGGGGGACCTTTGATCCTCTGAACACACAAAGTGCAATTGATTCTTTTCACTTACAGGCATGACTGGTGTTACATTTCCTGAGCTGGACAAGGGTGGTCCAGATGTCCATGACAGATTTTTGCATAAGCACTTTACATTTTTGTTTTTCTAGCTGTTTGCTCTTCTTCTCTTGCTTAAAAAGGCTGTTCATACACAGGCACTGTCGTTGAAATCATCACCCTAAAAAACGAGTTGCATCAGCCTTTAGCCTGCAATAGTGCATTAGGTGTCCAGTTGCTAATGAGGAAAGTAGACAAAATTGTGAAGACAGAAAAATAGAACTGTGGATTCTGGGTCATGTTCTTGGAAAGAAAACCACTGCTGTAAGTCTCTCAAGCAGAAACAGCAATGGGCTTTCAGCCGAGCTCATATCTGGATGTCCCAGTAAGTGTTTGTGCACAAGTCAGTGTATGTGGAAATTAGCATTTACTGCCATGCATAATGCAACTGTAAGGAAACAGCCACCCTCTAAGATCTTTTTAAGCTTGGAGAATGTAAATGTTTCTTAATCCTTTTAGCTAGGTCTTTCTGAAGGTGTAAAGTTCACGCTTCTCATTAAATAAATAAATGTTGCCGGGAATGTAGGAGTACACTCCCTTTAAAAATAGCGTTCTTTATGCTGGCAGTGCCACCTTACTCGATGCATCATTTCTCTCAGTAGTTATGTATTTCCTTCTGGAATTTTTGCACAATTGTTTCTTATTATTCCTCTTTGTAAGGCCTCTAAGTACAGCACAACAGAATATGATGGCCTTGATAAATCTCTCTGTTGTGCCTTTGAGATAAAAGGTTTCTAATATACACAAAAATATTTACCTTTCTAGGCAACTCCAGTACAGGGACTCTCAGGATCACAAGCAGGTTAGCATCAGATATTTGTAGTAGTAGACAATACATTAATGCAGATTGTAAATACTATTAGAATTTGAATAAATACTATTAGAATTTTGCAGGTTATAACATTTGAATCCCATCTTTCCTTTTACATAGAAGGAAACACAAAATGCAGAGTGTAAAAATATTTGTCCACCTTACAGCCATGGCCAAGCCAAGGTCTACTGAGTTCGGTGGGAAGTCTGCTTCAGTCCTTCATGGAAGACCACAGCTTCACTGAGCTGTGGTCACCCCTGTATGTATGCAAGACACTTGTTTCTCTGATAATAAAAGTAAGCTAAAACAGTTTCTGAGCCACTTCTGGAATAGCAAGTGTAAGTTTTCATTCTCTTATTTCTTGATTAATGCATTGAACATCAACCTTTCTGTCCACTTCTAAACTTTAATCAAGGAGAAATGACCCCCCAATGGGTATTTTAGTCTTGTTTCTATATTTTTAAAGGAAATTAAATGTTAATTGCTGCTAGGTAAATTCATCTAAAACAATGATTTTCAATCCAACCCACAAACAGTAAGAAAATAAAGATAATTGTGTGGCATTTCCTGCTGAATAAAGAGAGCAAGGACTTTTTTTTTTTTTTTTCCCAAATAATATTTTTAAAATAAAGTATTTTTAAAGATTACTATTATTGTATATTTTTAAATGTCTGTCACTTTCAAATGGCCAGCTAAGCAGACTGCAGTAATTGTTAGGAAAATATTTCTCTCCCTGTCTCAGAGGTGACTGTTTAAGAACTATGACTTTGTTTAAGGAGAGATTAAAAGGTAACAAGAAATTGCCATTCTGTGTTCAAAAGCAATCTGAAAATATAAATCCCAGCTGCACTAGTGGATGCAGTATGTAATATCCATGCTGCTACAGTGTGTACAGCTTGAGCCCATTGAAGAAAATAATCACACAGTGGTTATAGCACAGCCTGTTATCAACTTGCATGGCAAGACCAACTCTTTGGGCATCTCACCATTTGTACTTGCCCTTTCATTATATGTTGGGACTGGTCTTCAAATATTCTGACTATACCATCCCAGGAAGCTGGGAATTTCAAAAGATGTTGCAAGCTGGCTAGCCTGAAATCAAGGCAACCCAAAACACACAAATTGGGATGCACACATCTGGATTTCCAGCAGCACTACCCACAACTATCCAGATTTTAGGACTGAACTCTTGTATTGCCAAAGCTGTAAACCTTAAAAATGGCTTTGGAGTAAAATTTCTGTAAGATTTACCACTAAAAACAGCTCTGTAAGCAGCAAGAAAAATGCCCATGGTTTCAAATATTATTTTTTGATCTTCTTGATAAAAGAATTGACATTATTCTATGAAGCAAAAAAATCACAATGTCTTCTACATCAAATACAATCATAAGAACAAGAAGAAGAAAGAAAGAAAGAAAGAAAAGAAAGAAAGAAAGAAAGAAAGAAAAAAGAAAAATGTCTTTATTATATAATCTACACATTAACAGGTGGAAAAACAGCAACATAGTTTAGCTTTCGACACAGAAATGTCTTATTTGGAGCCAAGCAAATTCACTCTGGTGTTTAGTCTGAACAGTTGCCAATATTCTGTCTGTAATGGGAATCCAGTGGAAACTTTGGGGGAGAAAGAATTAAAGATAAATGCCACTTCTGGTGCAGCAGCTTTGTTTAATTACATTCCAAAGGGGTTAGCAGAGCTCAGTCACAGGGACAGGTTTCAGAGCAGTAGTAGCATTGCCCGAGGGACTGCATTGGTTTGCATTTGGGAGAGCCTGCCTGAGTACAAGGGTGACCAGAGTAGCATGTCCATTTACCAGATAAGAGAGAAATGACAGCTATCAGTTACATTTTTAGAGTTCAGGTTCTCATTTTTAGAGTTCATCCCATCATGCAGTCCTTGACTGATGCTGATGTGCATTTCTCTCTGTCTCTGGAAATGATCAGAGAACCCACCCACTATGGTTCTGAAAGGTTCTTACTTTGAGGAAACATTGGATTTCAATAAATGTTTTCTAGGACTAAAGAAAATTGCTCATAGGCAAGTTAAATGTGCAGGAAGGGCTTGTGAGAGAGGAGGATAGGTTTGCATTGGATCAATATACACATTTAAAAAAAAAAAAAAAAGTGACAAAATTAATATTTTTTTCTAAATTTCCCAGATTTTTTTTTTTTTTAAATGAATAAGAAAGCTTGAGATGTTCAAAGGAGACACGGAGCTAAGCTGCTTGTGTCACTGAAATTTAATGATATATGTACTCCTTAGGCTCTTTTAAAATCTCTGCTTTAATGTGCTCCTTCATGCTAGGCTAGCAAGCTTGATTCCAAGTAATAATTAAAAGCCTTCTAATCCCAAGAAAAATTAGATTCAACCAGAGTTCCCCTTTATAATTATTATACTACTACTACTAAAATTGAAGCCTCCTTACAGAAATTACTTTCTATTTTTTTATTGTTAAGGTTATGCACTCAACACACTGTCTCACTGAATCAAAAGCTGCTAAGTGGGGTAAATATAATGTTAAACATGCTAACAATAAGGTTTTCTGTCTAATCAATCTCTCTGTTACTGCAGCAAATGTAATTATTTTAATGGAGTGCCAAGATAAGTAAGAAACTGAAAGTAATCTGAAAATTTCTCTAACTGCCTGTTAATGGTGAACTTTCCTTCATTTTCTCCTTTGAAAACATTCCAAGAGTGTTCAGAACTTGAGTGAAATATCTCCTTAAATATTACCTAAGAATGACTTTTGTGTTGGCTGGTTTGAATGAAAAGGATTTATAAAAAATACTTCTAAAAATTGCTGCCGTCTTTCCTTTGCAAAGATCTTGAAAAAATCTGGAACTTTCTTCTCCTCTGTTTGCATTGATAGATAAGTTGTTGGGTTTCTGGAGACCGAACAGACATTGATCTTTTTACCTTTGGTATAAAACTAGAAAAAAAAAATAGGAAAATATGTAAAAATACGTGAGGGGAAAAGTATAGAAGAAATCATTTGGGGAGTAAAACAGCAATGAGATAAAATGCTTCTGATACCCAAATTCCACGACCGTTTCTTTTTTCTCTCCTCATGACCAGTATTCCCCTCTGGTTGTGGTTTGCTGCTCACATACCCATAGAGAGGTGACTGCAGGAAGAAAGTCAAGGTGGAGAGGTTTTCAAGCCCAGATTTAAATTGCTTGGAAATGCTTTTTGAACAGCTCCATCTTGTTTGGAAATGGGCCTCAGCGCGACTGCCGTGTTGCCGTGACAAACAGCAAGAAATCCTCTCACTCCGTTTGTGCTTCTAGATGTGGGCCGCGCTGCGCTGCCCGCCGAGAGGCCTCGTGCCAACCTCAGCTGGAAAACACATCAAGGATTTGCCGGCAGATCGCTGAAATCCATCAAAGACCAAAGTTACCAGGCAGTAGCATCCCTGCCAGAGCCCTGTGCCGTGGCAGCGCTCAGGGCGCTTGCAGTCACCACCTTCTTCCTCGCCCGGGACACCAAGGCACGGTAAGCCATTGTGAAACGTTGTTGTTGCAGCCTGTGGCCTGGCTGCAGCGCTGCTATTGCTGTTTGTCCCTCAGGAGACAGATCCCTCCTGAGCCCCTGTCTCTAACGCTTTAAATTGTAAAGCCTGCGTGCTTCCAGGGCTTAGCCCAGGCTTTGAGACATATTGGCCATGACAAGAGCAGGCCTCAGCACAAAGCCTCTAGAACGTGCCCATTGAGGCAGGAGTGGGGGCCCTCCTAGGAAGTGACAGAGTGCCAGCAACTGGAAGAAAATAGGCCAGGACAGCTCTCCTGTGTCCTCTTTGCTCTTATCTGTCACACTGCTCAAATATGTTTTCAATGTGCGGGCCTTAGAACAGCTGCGGCCTGCAAAGCCCAGCCATGTGAATGGTTTCCAGAGCTCTGCCTCTCACAGCTTCTTCCTTGGAGTTTGTTTTCTTAAAGAGGAAGAATTTCCCTGTGGAGAGTAATTTCATTGCATTTCTTTGTGAAGAGTTTTTTCACCTGTGGTTTGCAGTAAATTGAGAGTCCAGGAAATAAAAACACCATAAACTGGTGTTGAGGATATTCTCGATGTAGCATGAGCAGGATAAGAACCAAGGCCGATAAGCCACCACTGAGGGAAATTCTGCTGTATGTGCTTTTATGTGGAACTAGTAAATAACAGAGTGTTCAAATACATTGTTCAATATCACCTAAGGAAGAAAAAAATATAAGTAGAAAAGAGGGAAGTGTAGGTGCTCCAGCACCTGGCTGTAAGGCAAGAGGAAGCCAGGCTTTGCTGTGATGTTGGGAAAAGCCAGGCTTGAATCTCCTGCTGTTTCAGTGTAGCTGCGATATAGGCACCAAGCAGCCACCATCACACAGAAGCAGATACTCAGTAGATACTCAGTAATGTGCCCTAAGTTACTGACCATCTCTGTTTCTTAGTGCTTTTCTTTCATAGAGCCAAGTGAAGCATAGTCTCAGCTGAGGCAGAACTTCTCTACTTCCCTGAATATATAGCCAGAATATAGCATTTCATGCAGTATGGAAAAACGAGTAATGCCCACTGCACGTCTCAGCGGTGGGCTGGAGAATATCCCAGACACTAACGTGGGACTTTTAATCTTCATGCAGTAAACATGTTTTCCCCTAAAGATAGCTTAGTCTACCAAATGACCCTGGTTATTGAAATCATCCACTGACTTCTTAATAAGTATTCTGTTCCAATTTATGTGTACAGAATAGAGAAGGATTGAGAAGGATTTCCTGTTGTTGTTGTTGATGTTGTTTTCCACACCAGAAGAATTTAAATAATCAGTATTTTAAACTAAACTTAAAATTCAAAGAACTCTACTTGTGAATGTCCTTTAGCTGAAACAGCCTTTCAGCTGCTGTAAACAGTGCAAAGGGCTTGGATATAACTCCTTGGCTCTTTGCAATGCTTCTCTTTTTATCTACCCCTTAAAGAAATGCAATTTTAAAGAAGATTTTAAGCACTCCCCAAAGACCGAATACCTTCAAAGGGCACTGAAAATTGCTGCCTCTGTCAGGTTCAGGCCTATCTTGATAACAAAGCTCTGTTCCTGCTTTGCATCCATAACTGCCTGTGCATCCATCCTCTCCTTTACTGTCTTGTCTATGTACATATAAGGATCCTTGGCGCAGGAATGGCTTCTAGTTCTAAGTCCATGAAATCCTTAGCATAGCAGAGACCCTGTTCTCCTATAATTCTTTATCATAAGAATACTGAGCAAAGTAACTGCTGATGTCAGTGCTGAACTGGATGAACTTGGGCAGCTCCGTACCTGGTTACCCAGCCCGAGCACGCACGCACGCATGCACGCACACACACACACACACACCATAGAGCTTCAAAAAATCAGTATGACCCAATAAAACTTTTTGCAGGCACTTTGTTAATTGAAATTGTAACTTGTGCTGTCTTGGGGGATAGTCATCAGCAGGAGAGATGATGAGAATATTTAACAGGAACTTTGAACTGTCCTTAATAGTGGTAGTATTTGAAGGCTGAAGCAACAAAATGCTCTCTGTCTTCTGACATACTGAAGAGTAAGAAAATGGAAGGGACGGCAAAAAGAGTTAGTAATTGCAAAAGAATCGTTTCCAATTATCTCAAGCACTTACTTTTCCTCTTTGGCATGTTTAGCCAGGTCAGAATTTCAGGTAGGTGCCCTCCAGTGACAGCTACTATTATTTGCTGAATTTTATAATGTAAAAGTCATTCTTTTGCATTAGTGTGTAATGTGTTTGTGTACACATTTATGGAAGCTGAAAATAAAAGTGGATTCCAATGATGAAATCTTAACCCAAACTGCTCTAGTACTCTAATATTATCCAATTATAGGAAAAGCAATGTTTAATTTGGAAAGAAGAGGTACCAGTTATATGATGAATTATGGGGATCTAATTACAGGGCAAGATTCTTGTTAAAAATGGTATTACATAATGTGTGAGTAAAAGTTCTTAGGATTTAATAAACTGGTCTTCCTGCATTTTTCAGTTCTTTTTATTGAGAAAGGTGATCTCTTTGCTTCATGGACACAAGACCAGGGAGTTAGGAACTGGAAATAAAAAGGGGAAGACAAGCAAATGGAATGGCAGGGGAGCCACTGTCTTATTACATAAACCACAGGGGGAAAAAAAAAAAAAGAAAAAAAAGTGCAATTGCACTAGCCCTGCTCTATTTGCAAGAACATGCTTCGTTCCTAGAAACTTTCCATTCGTGTATCAGTTAATCCACTGAGCAAACCACCTACCAATAAACAGTACAGCTTTTGTGGCAAGAATATTCTGGCCCAAGTGTTATCTGTCCTGTAGAAACCTCTGAGCAGGCTGCTTTGCTTCCCCTCTGCTTCTGTGGATGGAGCCAGGGGGTAACAGCATGTCACTGCCAGTCCACTTTGCTTAGGTGTGCCAACACCAACAGAATCAACACGAGCTAGAAATGTAACTTTTAACTATCTTACACTGCACTTACTGCTTCTTGCAGAGCTTTCTTGGGCTAACAGCAAGCCTTAAAGGGATGTGCCAAAGTCAGTGCAAGCTGTAAGCTCCCCGTGCTGTGAAGAATCAAATCCTCTTTTTAAAATGCAGCCCTCACAGGTCTGCATGACAGAGATAGGAGAAGACAGTGCAGTGCAGTGTTTGTGTCAGCTATGACAGAAGTGTGATAAATGTGCTGTCAGAGTCCTACAGCTCTATCTGTTTGCTGTCTGGTGGTTGCATGATTCAAGATCAGTTTATGAGTTTCTTCTGGAACCAGATGGTTGCAAGGCAACAAAACAAATGCCAGCTACATATAAATGTCAAATGTTCAAACCATTACATGTCAACATACGCAGGGTGTGCAGCCAGCAGTGCTGCAGAGCACAAAGCTAGAGTAGAGAGAGGCAGTGGTCTCATTTAACCAAAGAAATGCAGAATTTGGGAAAACTCTGACTCCAGTGGAAATACTTGCAAAAATAAATCACCTCCTTATAATAAAAATATGACCAGGTCTCCATGTCATGAGATAGCCTGCAGTATATGGCATGAAAGTGAGTTCTGTCAGATTTAATTACTTTTTTTCTTGCAGCTTTTAAAGGAACTGGCTTCAAAATGAAGACAGTTCCTTATTAAAACCTAAATATAAAAGATGAGATTACTAATCATGAGGAATTTACCAACAGAGACAGCATCTAATCCTGTGCAATATCCTGTGCAATAGTTCAGTATCTGTGATATCTGCAGCATTCCAGAGAATTATTTTTTGGCATTAATTAGTCTTCTTAATTAGCCTAGTCAGACAGAATCTAACTGCAAGGCCTTTGTGGCTTTGGAGAGCACACTTCATCACACTTCATGCTTTATTCCAGATCAAAGCATTCTGCCTAGTAGTTGTGCCATTTAATGCTAATCCTGATCCTGTAGTTTCTGTATGTTCTGGTAGACATGAATGTGATTTTATAATGAATTATTCAAAATCTTCCCAAACAAATTCAGCAATAAAAGGATTTCCCCACTATCAGAAATAAGACACTCAAATGCCTTGTGATGAGTACAACCTTTTATAACAAGGGCTGGATGTATTTTCTTTTGAGCTGCACTTCATTCATTTGCTAGAAATCCAGGAAACATTTGAATTGAGTTAGTACCAAACAGCGCAAAGGATGAAATGTGGTTATCATCATGTCATGCACAAGGCAGAGACTCATGCAGAATCCACTCCCTCCAGAATGTTCCCATCAATATTATGGGTGTGAGAAGGAGCCTGCAGCCATCTGGCCTTTATTAGCTGTGTTTTCAAGCCTGATGTACATGAGGAAGAAGCCTAAGAGACAGTCTGTTACAGCCAAAGATTTTCACCAAATGCCCAGGCCCTGGATGAGTGATCCTAGGAAACTACCAGCTAATGAATATAACATGGCATTTTGCACCAGTGATGCCGTTGAGCTGATAAGTTATAAAATGTAGTTTGTGATCATCTCTCTTTTTAAAATTAAGATAATTAAGATAAAATTAAGATGTACCGTCCATTTCAGAGCCTTTATAATCACTTTGTTTTTCTCTGCAAGACGTATCAAGAACAAATCTTTTGGTAAAATCTGTGTCATTCTAAAATTTGTTTCTCCCAAGTGGTTGCAAAATTGTTGTCCTTCCAACACACCAAGCTTTCTTGCCATCAGTTACAACTGCACAACAGTGTAATAGGATTATATCCCATGAGAGTCAGCAGCACACCACTCTGGGCTCCTCTGCGAGCCTCTTGAGGTGAAGTGCTGCCTCATATGTGTGTGTTCAGCAGCCCAGACAGGGAGCTTAGTTCCCTTACGTGGCTGTGGGACTCCTCTGTTCCAAAAACTGCAAGCAGGATGGATCAAAATCCACATTAGCCTTGACCTTACAAGACCCCTGCATGCTAAATTCCTACTGACTTCAGTGTGCGGTTGGGTGTAGGATGTTGGCAAGACAGAGGCTGGGGTTTCGCTGCAGGAAGCATTAAGGGACATCCCACTGTACGCCCCAAGAAGGCTTCCAGGCCTTAATGAGAGCCTGGCATGGTCTGGGTCAGTGGTTAGAGAGACTGTGGAGATTTATGTGGAGCCCTCAGAGAACAGGCAGTCACTCCATCACGGTTGTTCTCAGGGTTTGTTCTCTGCAGCAATTTGCACAGCATGCGGGGAAACGGCTACCAAATCCATCAGCTCCAGCCCCGGGCGGGGTGGCCGTGCCTCTGTAATTGCTGGCCTAAATGTGGTCCCGGCTCCACCCTGGACAAAGCATGATCTTGTGAAGTCCTGGGTCAGAAAATGACATTTTTTCTCAGAATTTTGGAAACTGCAGTTCTTACTAAAAAAAAAAAAAAAAAAAAAAAAAAAAAAACACACAAAAAAAAACTTTTTTTTTTTTTTTGCAAGTAACATAAATCAGAACAAATCCAACTGAGACTGTTAAAACAAAGCTGCTCTTTTCTTCCCAAGCTGAAAAGTTTTGATGTGACTGAAATGAAATAGTAAAAACAGAACAACCTTTATTGACTATTTTAAATGAAATTTCACTGTAATCTCTGCAATTCTGCAAAAGGCTTCTGATTTGATTTCCCTTGCTGTTCCCAGAGCCTCGATGCATTAATATTTATTACCTGGATTTTCACAACAGGTAGACTGGGTTGCTCCCTCCTGTCGCTGAGCTCACTATAACTTTGAATTTCCTACCAGGGCTGTGCTCCCAGGCTGTTGGTGCCGGTTCCATGGTTAGAACAGGGAAGGGAAGAGCCAGGGTTTGGTTTTCAGTATGATTTGGGTTTGTCGTTTCCAGCTTCACATTCTGGGTTGCAGAATGGGAGACAGTGCAACTTCTTTCATCCAGATGTGAAATTTTGAGATGCTCAACACCACTCGCCCTGGTGCAATGGAAGGGTTTTCTTCAAAAATGGATCCTGTGGGCCCACGAAGAGCACCCAGCAGGTGTGTGCTCTGACGTGCCCTTGCAGTGGTGCTGCAGCATCTCCCGAGGACCAGGGTGCAGACCATCATGTAAGCGTGGTGTCTTCTGCCAGCCAGAGGCTCAGAGCCGTTTCAGGACACTGAGAGCAAAAAGAAGCTCCTGTGCTCCCCAGGAAGGGAGCTGTCCTTCTGGAACTTTGCTTTCTGTTTCTTCTTCCTCCAAGGACAAGTGGCACTCAGAAATGACCAGTGGTTTCCATAGGTGAGAATTTTTACTTTCAAAAATGATGAAGAAATGAGGTTAACAATGTTTCAGTTCTCAGAAATCTGGGACTATGCTGAGAATAGATCTTCTCCCCTGAAAACAGTAATGCAAACTGAAAGGCTCTCCACTGGAAACCGACATCGACAGGACTCTTGTGGGGACAGAGCTCTCCTCATCCCCCTGCTTCTTCCACAAGGTCAGAGCAGGGGCACGTGCAAGTGGGATGCCCAGGGGCAGTGGGAGGCTCTTTATCTCTCCTCTGTCTCCCACGACCACTGTGCTCCTGCTGATAAATCCTCCTCGCTTTGTCCTTGCGCTCAGTGAAAGGCTTTCCATGTTGCCAGCACAGTTAACTTTATCTCCGTTGCCGGTCTCCTTGTTCCTCTTCCCACACAAAACAAGCAGCCTGACAGCGGACAGCTCATCGGGGGAACAGCCAGAAGCCGTGCCTGCCAGCAGCCCGTGGCGTGCAAGCAGCTGCCCCCCAAACCGCACCAAACGACCTCCATTCACTGCAGGGAAGATTTCTGATGCCCCAGACTGATACCTGAGACGAGACAGCACTCATATGCTTCATTATCTGTCAGAGAGAGATGGAAAACAGATGATAAGGAAAAGAGGTGGGGTTGGGAAGCGCTCTGTTGACATCGGTAGTGAAGAGGCGATGCGGAGGCTCCTGGGTGGCCCTGGGGAAGCCGCCAGCTGTGCCTCCTGGCTCCCCAGGAGGGGTGAAGCCTGCGTGCCTGAGACCAAGCCATGCATTTGGGAAGGACCCAGGGCACCTCTGCACTCACTACAGCAGGGACGAAAGGTCTGTTCACCAAAGTAGCTGAAGTCAGTTCTCGTGGAGGCCCAGCCTGTTTCACTCTGCCAGGAAAAGACTGAAGAGAAACAATGGGGACTGGGATGGGGCCTGCTGTCCTGGCCTGCAAGCTGAGGATGCAGGGTTTGCTCCCTGTTGTAATACTGTAAAATCTTATCCATTAGTTTTGTCTCCTCAGGCCTTAGCCACCATCCTTACTGAAGGAGGAGCAAAATATCTTTCCGTCACAACATGAGGTCACCCTATGGACAAGCCTGGGAAGCTCTGCTTTATCCCATTCCCTTCAAGTCTGGCAGATTCACGTAAGTGCCCCATGGCCTGATAAAGTCAGCATTACAAGACAGCCACCACTGTGAGTCATGGGCTTACCTACTCGGTGCCAGGCCAGCGCCATGCCCAGGTGTCTCCACCACGGGTTCCCACGGGAGAGGCCCCTGGACATGGTCGCTGAGCGGGGCCTGGCGCAGCAGACTCCTGCTGACAGTAATTGTGCTCCCCAGGGGGAACAGGGCTGACTCACGCTCAAAGTTTTTGTACAACGTCTGGGATGGGCAGAGTTTTGCTCTGAGTCACACACAGCCTGACAACTGGGAAGATGCTACTGCGGGCTTTGAGATGAACGCTGCAGAGTGAAAGATTTCATGTGGTTGTCGCAGGGCCTTTATGGAGATCATTTGCTCTCAGCACTACCAAAACCGCTACACTGCCGCAGCCATTCCCATGGCACACTCCGGGAGCTGAGTTTTGCACAGGAAATGCTCCAAACACTCACTTAGCAATTGCAAGTAAATACATAATTGGAGCTAAACACTCAAAAGCCTGAGGAGCCAACATCACCGCCCTCCCAAGTTATACTTGCATGTAAAGATCCCAAGGAGGCCCTTGCTGTCCTTGTTAGGATCCCAGACGAAGACCAAACTGCTCTTTCTCTCTCCAAAGGCAGCAGCTGCTCAACTGATGCTAGCGGAGGAGCCGCTGTGGAGCTCGGCTGCTGAGGAGGACCCCAGCAGGCTGCCTCCGACTCGGGCCAAGAACAATATTACAGTACAATGTAGTGAGTTTGTTTTTCACAATGTTCTCCTAGCTTCCATGGGCTGGGCGCATGACTCAAAATTAATGGAATGCAATAACTAATTTCACTTGTCAAGCCAGCATTACCCTATCTCCTGCTCTGGAAGTGGTGTTGCATCACAGTGGGTCTCGGTTTAGGGCGGAATCCTGGAGGAAATCGTGCATGGGGAAGTCATGGACAGGCCAAAGCTGGGAACAGATTCAGCATATCTAAGAGGGTTACTTTTACTGCTGATAGTCTCCTTCTAATTAAATGTAAGCCTGCCTAAGAAAATAGAAGTTGGGGTCAAGCTTTCTGGATGGAAAACCAAATGACAGGGCCACATGTCATGTTTCACAGAGGGGAGAAGCCGTGCAAGGGAGTAGAGATTGGCTGGGTCTCCACGCCTTTTGGATCAATTCTTCAAGTGCAGACACCCAAAGGATTTGGTGCTGGGTGAGCACAGGGGCAATGCAAAGCAGGGGTCTGCTCCCCAGCACTAGGTTTCCTTGCACTCCCTCCTTGCAAATCCCAAGCTGGCTCTCCATGTAGGGCACCTGGGCTCCAATGTGAGGTGGAGATGGAAACCTGAGCTCACAAAAAAGCAGAGACCTAATTTGATTCTTGGATCTCAGCAAAGATGCTGCAGATTTCCCATCCAGGGTGAAGCCAAGCACCTGTAGCACTGTGGAGAGCCACTACCTCAAGGAAGTATTGCTTCCCTCTGTGGGAGCACAGGTAGGGGCTGAAAGGGTTGGAGCTGCATGAGCCACTGTCGCAATTACTGGTGTTGCTGGATGAATATTTCCCTTAGTGCTGTGCTGAACTGTAATCTGTGGGGAAAGAAAAGGAAGGAAAGAGAGAGAGAGAGAAAGAGAGAGAGAGAGAGAGAGAGAGAGAGAGAGAGAGAGAGAAAGAAAGGAAGAAAGAAAGGAAGAAAGAAAGGAAGAAAGAAAGGAAGAAAGAAAGGAAGAAAGAAAGAAAGGAAGAAAGAAAGGAAGAAAGGAAGAAAGGAAGAAAGGAAGAAAGGAAGAAAGGAAGAAAGAAAGGAAGAAAGGAAGAAAGGAAGAAAGGAAGAAAGGAAGAAAGGAAGAAAGGAAGAAAGAAAATGAAAAAAAAAGAGAAAGAAAACACTTAAGACATTAGATGCAGAGAAAGATTAGTCATAGGAATGAATTTAGTGCAGGTTCTTAGATGGAGGACGTGGCTCGGTTCAAGCTGTACTGAATCACAGGCTCAAGGGCTCTGGGAACCCACCTTCAGCACGGCGTTCACAGCACATCTGTGATTTCTCTCTCTGCAGCATGTGCACCACTGCCGGAGAGCAGGTGAGGCACTGGCTTGTGTCACTTGCACACTCGACTCCTACCTTCAGGATGGATTTAGTCTTTTTCTTTTGGCCAAGTCAATCCTTCACTCCTAGGAAAGAAAATTATATTCCAGACAAACTTGGTTTTCCCTCCCTGTACTGCTGAAAATTACTTGCTTCAGGGGTGAAGAATCATGAAGCTCAGGCTTTGAAAATTTATTTTCTCTAAAGGAAACAATCTCACACCAGTGAGTTTTCTGCATGAATAATTGTTTGCATCCCTCATTTGGTGCACACCGAGTCAAACCTTTGGGCTCTGGCATCCTGGAGAGCCACTGAGAGCAGGAGACCAGGGCGATCTCTGGTGTCGAAACCACAGGCAGCGCTGCCTCGCTGCAAGAGCTCTAGCTCACATTTCATCATTTTTTAATGATTTCTGTTTTAATAAAAGATTTATACTTAGGAAGATCTGTTCCAAATCAACTTCAGCAAAGGGCAACTACATTACTTGAAACTGATCCTTTTATTCTCAGTCACTCTGGGAAAAATAGAGTTGGTCGTTGGTGTATTTGATCCAATGCAAATCTAACTCACTAATAAACTTGCACAATCACTGGGTTTCTGCTTGGCTTCATGAATTTCCTGTTGTTTAACCACCTATGCTTTACTGTGGCATATAATTCCTTCCAGGGAAATGCTGTGATCTCTTTTATTAAAATCGCATAATATCCAGGGAGTTTCACTTCTTTCAGATAATTTATCAAGCCAATGTAGATTTTTTTAACTTCCTTTTAAAATTTTATGCTAATTTTGACCCTGATTTAAGATTATTGACATTGAGATTCACCCTCTATGGACCTTAGAATTCCAGACTCATGAAAACCATTTGATCTCTAGGAACTGATTTCAGTCCTTGAAAGGCTAGCACACGCCATGGGGTCATATTTATTTTATGAGATGATTTTTTCCTAGTGAGATCAGTTAATGGAGCAGCCAGTGTTGCAAAATGTGGAATAAATTTCCAATAATATACTGCAACACCCAAAAAAGATCTCACCTGCCATTTAGTAGCCAGCAATAGGTGCATTTTAATAGCTTTGCATTTTACCTATCTCTGGTTTCATAACTCCCTTGCCCTCCTATATCTCCTCTCCCTATATATAAATATATATAAATATATATGTGTGTATGTATGGTTTCCTGCTTTCTTACTGAACACGGGGGAATTAAAAACCAACTCTGCTTCCTTGAGTTGCTGAAAGATTGCTTTCAGGTGCTATAGGAGTTCTTCCCGGGGTTTACGATAAATCAAGACAGCATCCACACAGGCCACTGCATACCCCAAATGTTTGCATAGCAGCAGGCTAGTTACTTGAAAGACACTAAGGAGCAACCCACACAAACCTCAGCTTTATACTGAAAAAATCCAGTAAGCACTGAAAATTCTGCTGTGGTCTTGGAAGATCCTACCCTAGGTGTTGCCAATATCTGTCACAGAAATCCAGAGGGCTGCTTTTTTTTCCTTGGCTCTAACAGCTGCTGGTACCCGATGCATTTACACAGCTTGCTGGAATCATTTATTGGCCTTGGTGCTGCAACACGAAGCAATCTAGTGCCAATGCCCCACATGCGCATCAGATTGAGATCTCCTCCTGAAACTTTGCTCTCTGTCCCCAGAACTCCCTCGTTTCCAGCCTGGTTATTCGGTCTCTGAATACATCAGGGTTTCAGCAAAACAAGCGTGGCAATGTAAGTGCTCCTTAGATGCTGTCTGCAGGAAGATTGTTAAAAACTGTGCGCTGAATCTATATCGCACTTAAATCACACCTTTCTCACTAATCTGGCTTTCCAAAAAAATGGTAATTTTCCCCAAAAAGTCTGTAAAAATGCTACAATGCTCCTATGCAAATGCTGAAAGTGCACATTAAGGGGTGGGAAGGAGATGGAGGCAGCGTGGACATTTGCTCTGTCTAAATTTGGATGTCTAATTCAATTAAGATCTGGCCTGACTGTGTAACCTTCCGACGAGGTTACTCAGAGCTCTTAAATTAGGAGCCTGCTTCTTGCCATGAGCTGTGCATCAGCGCAGGCTCATATGCCTGGAGTCAGACAGTGTTTTTACACCCTAGACACGTTAGTTCGTTTGACTTTCCCTTCGCTGTGGCATATTGAAATACACCCTTCTTATTTTGTCTCAAAAAAGTCTTTATTGGCTTAGCCTTATGCCCCGCTTTAACCTCTCCTTCCCGTTTGTTATTTGTGAAGAGTCAGCCCTGATTAAAACCAGCCCCATCTTTTATAATTTGTGATTGCTGTTGCTTCCTCTCCATGGATTTCTTCCACAGGATTCAGAGTTTCCCCAGCCCAGCACATAGGAAGCCAGCATGCAGAGAGGGCCAGAGAATGAGATTTCCTCTGTAGCTTTTCTTTAGTTTTTCTTCTGACTGATTTCCAGGAGAGAGATTTTATGTTGCCTATTTTTTAATATTTAAAAAAATACCCAGATTGCTCCGTCAGGGTGCTAGGTGGCCCAGCTATACGCTCCTTAACTCACGGTGGTCTTGCACTGCTTTTAGGTGCGTTAGCAAAAGTGTCTTTGTCCTTCACTTTTCCTCACTTTCCCATTCCAGTGTAAAGTGTTCGTGGATGAACGGATATTCAGTTGATTCATTTTCTCTCTTATTTCAATAAGAAAAAGTATTTACACGCATTCCGAGCACTGTGACGCCAAAGATTAAAATGACCAAAACCAAAGTGCATTTCCAGCTGCTCAGCTTTTCACCAGTAATTCCAAAAAGCCAACAAACCTCCCATTGGTTTTGCAGAGCCAAGAGTGCACTGGAGGTGTCCCAGACACCAGCCCAGGGCTGCCCTCCTCGTGGCCAGCAGTTCTGGGAACCCACCTTAACCTCAGCACGGAAACCAAATTAAACCGTGCTGACCAACTCATTATTTCCAATTCACTTTACATTTTTCTGGTCACTTAAATGAGCATGTGAAAGGGCCGTGGGTTTGTCAGATACAGAAATAATTAAAAGCCTGCCTCTTGACTCTACTGTGCACTGCATTGAAAAAATCCACTTTTCAGCCTCGGCAATCTTCTGTGAGTCTAAAGAGGCAAGAGTCGTACACTGGGTATAGTGTACCAGCAAGAGTTTCCTGATGCTTTGAGCAATTCCTTTTAAAATTATGCATAGGAAACCCAGGCTGTAACCCTAAGGCATGCCAAAACAATCTCCCCCTTCTAGATTTATAAAGTTTGCCCAGCTTTCTACCACTGCCACCCAGGTGGTACTTCACCCTACTACAGAAAAACACCTATAATTTTATTTCTTTGAAAAACATGTGAAAGTTTTGGCTCAAAGGCTGGGTGGGAAAAAAGTACATTTCTTAGTGGTTTATTGCCCTTAGGAAAACATACTTCAGTTATGAAGTATTCCCCCCTGAAAACTTACTTGACATTTTGTCGAGAAAATAGTAACATTTCTAAAAAGTTAGCCAAACTACTTAATATCGTAGCTGTAAAGCGAAGACCTATAGAAACGTTCGTGTGTGGATGAGACTGGTGACCTTGATTGTTTTTATTCCACCTTTATGAGCACACAGTTCTGCTCAGGGAGTGAGCCTGTGAAGGTTTACCCACCGCAGCAGCAGTTGCTCCCGTAAGAGCAGCCACACGGGCACTTCCCTGCGGCACTGCTGTTGTCTCGCCGATGGGCTGTTCCCCAGTCCGTGCAGGGCTGGATGGTAGGAGGTGAGGAAAGAGAAGTTCAGGCATCCTGGTGAGGCTTCCGAGGGCTGGGCTGGGTCCCTGGAGGTTTGTGAAGTCTCTCAAACTCATTTAATTGGGCAGACCTGAGTGCAGAACATATATGGGGCCAGAATTTTATTCCTTATCCCTCTGCCTCTGGGTCTCAGAGCATGGACATGGACACACCACAAGGTGCAGCCCTGTCTTGGCTGCCACCATGCCAGATCTGCTCCGTGCAGGAGCATCTCCGGTGCCCCAATGCGCGCTCCCAGCTGCGGTACTGCTGCGCACAGCCAGCCTTGGCCATCGCTCCCGTCTGCCAGGAGCAAGAGAGTTAAACGCTGCCTCCGAATAAAGCTGAACTTCAAGAAAGTTCAGACCCATGCTGGGATGTGAACTTTATGTCTCGGGCCCATTTCTAGTTTCGCTGTAAACAATTTCAGAATGTGATTAGATTTTAGGGGAAACTTGTAATAGAGCCGTAATAAGATATGATGTAATAGGTAATAATAATAATATATAGCAGCTGTTAAGTAAAGCTTTTTCTGCATTTATCCCAGAAGGATACAGGGAGTCAGCTGCAACTTCATATTTTGAAAGAGGGAATATTAAACACTAGGACTATGATGCAATGACGTTATTGCGAACGCTAACAGGAAAACCCAAAGTGTGAGAGTTAAGACCAGCAGAAGATGCACGCAAACAGCTGCTCTGACGTAAATTCCCTGAAGTTTGGTTCATTTTCCTTCATTTAACTAGGATTTAATGCACTAGAATGGCAGATATAGCTTTTGATATGTTCTGGGCTGCTGAGAACAGTGGGATTTCTGCTCTTGCTTTCCGCGAGGTCCCGAGTGAACCCGCAGCGTGTACCTAACGAGATTAACGGGAGGTGCCTGCCCGAAGCAGCATCACTCTGCTTCCAGCCACACTCCTTCCTCAGTTCATGCCTGTGAGAGAAAAGAAATATAAAGTCAACAGGAGTTAGGGCTGGAACGTCAACTTCAAAACGGAATTTCCTGGCATTTTTAGGAGCGTGACATAACTTAAGTGTTAACTAATATTGCTCCGTGTATTTAATCTCCATGTGTTGAAGGAAAAAGATCTTTCATGGAAAGACTAGAACAGATAAACCTATATTTAGCCTTCTATAAACACCTCCTAGGGTTGCATTTCTTAAATGCAGAGGCCAAGGATTGCATACAGAAAGTGTATGAGCACAGGCACAGTTATATTTGACTCCAAAAATGAGCATTTCAGTGTATGATGGACAGAACCCACTGTAAATTAGGCAATCTGTTAAAGTAAAACTTTTCATTGTTGGCCATAAAAAGAAAGGATCCAACTGTGGAGAGAAGGAAATGCAGTTTTGGGCTTGTTAACCTGGCAAAAGTTTCCAGGGTGAAGTTACTGAGCAGCAACATCATGCAGCTGGAGGGGCCGGTTCTGCTGTAGGCAGCTCTTCTCCACCTGCCCCAAACAGTGCCCAGACCCTGCCAGCCCTGGACTCCACCAGCCCATTTCTGCCATCACCTTTACTTTCCCTATAACTCTTCTGGCTCCTACAGCCCAAGACGGAGATCTGGGTCCCATCCTTCCTGCTGCTGATAGGAGCAACGGGGGACCCCAGTTCAGCATCCGCAGCTGCAGTGAAATGTTGTGTGTTTTTTTTCTTCCAAACTCAAGGACACACTGGGATACTCGTGGTGTCAGTGTTAGAGAAGAGAAACAGAACCGAGTGTCCCGTTACACCGGCGTTCAGCTGTATTTGGGAACGACCATTACATGAGAGGCACTGCCTACCGCCTGCTCTAAGTAATCCAGGCCTGATCCAAAGCCCCAAACCAGCTGCACTGCCAACAAAAGCATGTTAAATAACTTACCAGAAAGTACATTAAAACAGTCTCCTGTCCTTGGTGTTATTTTGGTATTTTGCTGCCTGTGCAATGTTACCACATTGTGCTTGCTGCTCCACTGTATTTTTAGCATAATAAGACTCGAAAAGCAGTCATCCTTCCACCTGGATCTCAGAACGTGATCAATTTTTAATGTTTGAAGATGTCCTGAATTCAAATTGGGATTTGACTTTTCTGTAGATTCTTCTCTAAAGATGAAGAGAATTTTCAATAAGATTTGCAGTCTTCTATGCTATTTTCTAAGAACTGAAGGTCTTTGTGCTGTGTTACAGTGCCAACTTTAGGGAGAAAAAACAGGTATTGGTTAGTGTGCTGATGAATCCAGAAGAATTTGAGAGTGATTAACTTCAAACAAAGAAGCTAGGCTGTTTTAAGGATGAGATTGTTATCTGAGTTGAATGCATTTAAATGTGTATTTTACAGTCCGCTGGTCAAGTCATAAAAGTCCTATAAAACTGAAAAGAAAAACTGAAGGTTAATAGGTCAGAAATCAGCCACGGGATTTTATGGGCCAGGAAACAGTAGGGTTTTATTCTGTTCAAGGTACCTGCACGCAGAGGTCACAGCGCTCTGTGCGGAGTGGGGATGGCTTTTCAGTAGACACCCTGTAGGAGGGAAGGAAATGTCACAAAACCACACAGATGCAGACAACGATGCCAAGCAGGATGGCCAGCAAAGCTCTGGTGTCACTTCCCAGAGACATGATGCTTCATTCACACTGGCCTGCTGGCGTTTTGTCCTTCGAAATCTCCACAGCAGCTGGAGCACTGGGGGCAGTGCAGGGCAAACTCTGCTCCAGTGCCTCTGCGTGTGCCTGGGCTTCATGGAGACTTTGCTGAGTGCTTTTCCCATCCGCAGCAGAGCGGCTACGGTTCCCCTTTTGTAGCAGGGAATGTTGTTCTTCTGCGATTGTTGTATTTATTTTACAAGTTGTGCTAGGAATGTTGTGTGGCACTCTCTTGGCCGCTCTCGCCTATGATTTACAGAAGTTATAAACATTCCAAAGTATACATGTAAGTTAAATGATACATTAATATTATAAAGTTACAATTCTGGTATAAATGTGTCATCAGTTTGAAAATTCAGTTTTCCCTTTGCCCAGCTTTGTGATTAGGCTGACTGGAATCCGCTCAGTGCAAAGGCACCACAGACATGAATTCAGTGAGCATGTGTGTCCCCAAAGTAAAGTGCTGTGAAGACAAGAAGAGAAGGATACTCTGCCAAGCAGAAATACTTCCAAATACTTAACCATTTGCATGAGTTTTATCAAGTTCTTCAATAAATAGAGAGAGGGAAAAAGGTAGTTGAACCTCATGCCCATGACAGGAAGACAAATGAGACTCTCAGCAATGCCCGGCAGGATCCAGCTGTTCCCATGGGTTCCTGCCACTGGAGTCAGTTCTGCAGTGCCAGAAACCGCAGACCTGGACTCGCCGCTTCGGAGGGTAGGTCTGCACAGGCAGCCCTTCCAGAGCCAGCCACATGTTGCACAGCTCCGTGCGGGTCAGATCTGAGCCAGCCCCACAAGCCAATGCTTAGACATTGCTGGCCTGAGTGCCAAGTGCCCCTGCCACACTTGTGTGGGCAGACTGCCCTGTCTCTCCCCTGCTGGACAGTGAATTTTAGTCCTGCTGCTTGCAGCACCAACGACACTGTTTGTCTTTCCTTCCCCTCTTATCCTTTATGTCGTGAAAAGAAGCGTTTACATCTGGTAGGAAAGCAGGAACAAGCCAGATTCCCGTAGGAGCCTAAAGACATTCAGAGGCATCCAAGTGTCTTGTATTCACTAAATAGCCGCTGTAGCAGCAGTGAAATACAGCAAAATCTGACGATTAGCTCAAGATCACTCAGGGAATCAATACCACGGGGAGGAATAAAGCCTAAATCTTAAGATCTACACCCAGACTCTCATGCTAACATGCAGTAACTCAGCTACCTGGTATTCTCTAAAATATAATCTGGCTATGCAAAAAACCAGTAAGATTAATCACTTACATAATGAGCACAACAGAATAAAATAAGATCAAATAAATTAATCTCAATATATCAAAGAAAATTTTTGGCATTAAAAATTTACAGGCTGAGTCTTGAAGTCTGGTGGAGACAGCTTCATTCTGAAGGAGATGAAGTGACTGCATTTGTCTCCATCCAGCTATGCCCAATAGCTTGAACACCCTAGGAACACTCATTTTCAAAATAAAATATATTCATTAACTGATTGACAAAAGGAGGCTCTAAGATGACCTAACTCTTTGCACTCACATTGCAACTCTGTTCCAGCCTGCTTAAGGTGTCTAGCTGAGTTTCTTCATGGACAAGGTGGAATGGCCCCAAATTCCTGAAAATGTCACTTCCATTGTCTTAGTGGTCTATTCTTCATCAGTCATTCTGTAAGAAACCTTTTAAGATGTTCTTTCCTTGTAAGAAATTTATGAGAAAACAACTTAGCATTCAGAAGGATAGCCTTTGAATAACATTCCTCCCTTCACCCAGTGAAGGGAGCCGGGGCAGCTATCAGATCAAACAAGCCTACCACTGAGCAGCTTCAGTTTTCATTGTTGCAATATGAAAATATTTTATGATGTCTCATAACTCATGCATGAGGCTCTGATAATGGTCACGTCAGCCCCCACATTTCACACTGTGTTTAAAAATATGGCTTGTTTATACACCACATGGGCTGCAGCCTGTGATCAGATTTACATTTGAAGACACTCAGCACCAGCACGCAGTCTCAGAAACTTATCTTATGAAATGCACCCTAACATGATACGAAATTGTCTCCTCATTGTAATTACTGTTTTAGAATTTTATTTCTTTTTTATCTCTATTTGGAGGCAAACTGAGCCAAATCCAGTGTCATCTCAGGAAACACACTTAAGGTATTTTGCACATCCCTTTAATTTATCCTGTATCCTCTGCAGAGTGTGGGTAGCTAGGTGGGGCAGAGCCACAGTGTGCCTGTGTTAAGGCTTACAGTATCCCCTTTATTTTATTGTGTGTATTTGAGGGCATTTAATGTTTCACAGTCCCAGTCTGACAAACAATTGTGAGAGAATCTCTGCTCTCAGCAATAAAAAGTAGCCTCATAGCCCATAGGGTTACACGCACACACAAAAGCCTTCAATATGCAACTGGGATGAACCTTAGAGTCTTAAGGCAAATGAAATGAACCTGAAGCATGCATTTAAAAATACAAACAGATAAAACAATGTAATGAGTTCTGAGCCAATTTCACAATTATGCTGCCTGAGTCACAAAACTAAATTGCTTGGAGTTGGCAGGAACACGTGAACTTTTATTTGGGTCTATGTTCTCTATATTACATTGCTATATTAGCTCCTTACATACTAAAATAAAGCATGACTTAGCATTCGGCAGTAAATCCTTTCCTTTTTTATGTCCTGTGCTACAGTAGCATAGTTTAAGCTAAAATCATTTTTGACAATGGCAATAATTGCAAGATATTTCCTGACTGTAAAAATGAGGTGGTATTTCAGTTAACTGTTTCTTTTTTAATGCAGAGCATTAGATCTCAACCAGAGGTATGAGGCAGTGGTTTAAAGGAGCCTGTTGAGGATTTTAAAGATTCAAGCAGTGTTTTCCTGCCATGTTTATATAGCCGCTGGGCAGTTGACAAGTAGCTTTGCAGAGCATAACGGTTGCACTGTACCGTGCTAGGGTCCGGAGAGAGCCAGATGCTGCAGTAGAAGGGACAGAGCCTTTGAGCAGGCCAGCACAACTTGCTCAAAGCACAGAGACTGGTGCCCTTGTCACCGAAGATGCACTCAGATTTTGTGTATCTCTTCTTGTGTCCCTGGCTGGCCCATTCCCCGAAAAACCCTGGTCCATACTGTGCCCACACTGCCTCCAAAGCTACCTTTATCTCCTCGCACACTAAAGCTCACTGCCCACCCTACAATATCTGTCCAGCCTTTGTAAACCCAGACAGGACAAATTCTGTGTGCCAGCGTGCCCTGGGGAGGGACAGCAGGGCCGAGCTGGGAGAGGCCGCACATGTTCATTCTGTTCAGGCACCCCCTTTCACAGGGCCGAGGAGGCAACAGAGAACTATTCAAAGCCCCTTGGAGGTTTTCTCACTGGTTATAGCACTGGCCTACTGTGTGTTTGCAGGCTTAAATTGACACAACACCCTCTCAGTGCAGTCTGAGCGTCAGCACTGAAACGTGGCCTGGTGCGGTGCTCCAGGCCGAGCGCCGCCATTTGGGTGCTTTCAGGCTGGAGGGCAGGCCGCTCTGCTGGCCTCGGCCTGGGTGCAGGCAACAGCAAGGCTTTCGTGGAGAGCTTTTTCCAAAAAAATACCCCATGCTGTATTTGGAAGCGTATGGGGGGTTATCCACACAAGCCAAGCGTTATGTTTTCCGATTGTCCAATAAAATAGATTTACATAGGTGTGAGGAAGAAATAAGGCATTTTAAAAGACTGTTTCCCAACCTCCATGAACTAAGACATCTTGATTTAAAACTGCTCAGTGCCCAGCAAGAGGAAATAGTTTAGACTGTATGTGAAAAGAGAATAATGGCTCCATCAGGTAGTCTGTCAGCTTGTGAAAATAGGGCCAGGTTCATGTATAAGAAAGCAGGGTGAATGATCTGCTCTCCCAGGAAAGCGCTTCAGTGAGGCGTTTAATGAAACTAGAACAGACTTACTGTTCTGTGGGACTTGTACAGCCATTCCTCTGGGTCTCTTTGAAAATCACAGTCTGAATAGACACGACGTGAAATATAAAGTCTGTACTTACAAGGGAAAAGTTGAGTCCCAAAGCATTTACAAGATCAGCCCAAGGACTTTCAGAGGTACGAGCTGAATCCATCTTTCTTAAAATCTGCCACCGTACCTACAGGAACATCTCCTCAGTCAGTAGAAGCACAGAAAATATACTGACGGACAAGAGTGCCACACCCTGTGCAAAATCTCACTGAACTGCTTTTTTAGGGAGTCTCTTTCCTACTTTATTGCAGGCAAAGGTCTACATTTCCAAAAGACTTTGATGCAGAACAGCTTTACAAACCTCAAGGCCAAGGTCGATTGAGAATCAGGAATCATTCATGGGAAATTAGCAAACGTGACACACACCGAATGAAATCTGCATTAAGAATTGCCTCCATCTGGCCAGTGCCTAACTTACGGGATAGCTTTATTGCATCTCCCAGGACCAGAGCATCATTTTCTGACAACTAGCTCATGATCCAAACTAAGCAGAAACCCTTTTTGTGGGTCTGCTCTGAGGCTGCCCACTGCGCCAGGACCTGTGAAGGATGTCAAGACGAAAGCAAGCAGTGGGGAATTTTTTGCTTTGTTGTGCGCAAGGAAGAAATCGGCCTTGAAGCAGCAAGAGCAGCCATGTGCAGAGGCGTTATTTCAGACTCCATAACTCTTCTGTCCAGATGCACATGTGCCTCCTATTAGCATCAGCTGCAGCTACACACGCCACAGCGGAGGAGCAGACCCTGAAGCAGACGCTGAGACCTGAAGCAGGTCCAGGCCCCGCCATGCTCAGGTACACCCGAGGTGCCGTGCCAGGGCTCAGCTCCTCCCGCAGCCCTCGCGGGCGCTTCTCACTTCATTTTGAATGGCAATCCCTGCCAAAATGGATCAGAGCTTTCCTGGTGCCAGTGAGAAAGCCTGGATGAGTCCTTTCACACTGTGGAAAAGTCTCCTGGCTCCGGTGCCTCTCCAGCCCTCTGTGATGCCCCTTCCACAAGGACACCCAGGTGCTGAGGGCAGGAGGACGCTCCTTGTGCAGATATCAGGTGAGCAGGAGGACCAGCTGGTGGAGGAGGGTGGTTGACCCCACAATTTAATGAAATTTCTACTTATATAGTGGGGTTTGGAATCCAAGTAATGGAGTGCCTCAGGGTTCACAATCTCCACTGCAGGTGCCAGTGGGGTCACACACATACTGGGTTATCAGGCAGCAGGCAGGAGCAGTCACCCCTTAACTGATAGGTATTTTTGAAAGGAAACAAGAGTTTTATGGCAGAAGTGTTTGAAGAGCATGTTTTAGGGCAGCTGCGCAGTGTGCAGGGCAGAACCTGGTCCAGATGCAGGGGAAGGGATGCTGGTGCTCATGCAGAGTGGGACGGTGAGAGATTCAACCTGGAAAACAGGCAGGGGTGTATGGAGGGAGCGCAGCATGGGGAGGTGCTGAAGCCTGCATGCTCTGCTGGGATCGGCATATGGTTTCAATGTCAAAAGATGAAAGGCTACACGTCTGGGGAGGACCAATAAAAATGCAAAATGTGCTCTGTATGGAAATGTTCATCAGGAAACTAAAGAGAAAACAGACCTGCTGGCAACAGTAGCTGCATTAAAGTCAAATAGGGCTGGGGAATATATGGATGGGGAACTGGTTACAAAGCAGAGGAGATGACTGCTCCCCTCGTCTGGCCACACCAGGAATTCTGTAATCAGGGTTGTGCAATTTGCTTTATGAATTACAGTGGGGGAGAGATTCAAAAGGAAGAAAAGGTCTTGTGATAAGAGAAGTGCTGTTTTGGGAAGATCTACTTGGCTAAGTCATTCTGAGCAAGACAAAAGGTAATCTTCTCCTAATGCAGATAAAAAATGCCTGAAGGATGCATCCAGGAGTGCTGGGGAAGAGGTGCTCTGCCTTCAGGGTGGTACTGCTGCTTCCCTCTGGGGTGGCTGCATTTGGCTGCTATCTGTGCCAGGGCAAATGGTGAGAAAATGTATTGCCATTGCTCTGTGAAGAGACAAGGCACGAACTTCCCCAGAATAAGACATGTGGCTCCCACCAAGCACTCACTGCCAGAGGCATGGGGCTGGCTGTGTATGCAGAGGTGTGCTGGCAGGGATGCCCAGGCAAGAGCTCTGTACTTGGGAGGACAAAATTCAGCAGTAAACAGTAGGAACTTCAGGTGGTGGCACCTGGTGGTGCTTAAAGGATCAATGATCTCACAGGTGTCTTCAAATGCAGTGAAGTTGGGTGGGGGTGGGTTTAGCAGCCTAACAAGCCTCCATTCTTCTCTGAACTCTCATCTGGTAAGTGTAGGGGCTGCAGTCTCAGCAAGAACCATCTTCTGTGTTTTTTTCCTCACATAAGCAACAAATGGGGTCATGGAGGGGAAGTGCCAAAAGTAATCTTTCAATCTCTTGTTTTCTTAATGTGAAAAATGTATTACATTTTTCTAAAGGGGAAAAAAAAAAAAAAAAGACAAAGAAAAATGACTTTGTCTGGAACCAAAAATTAAAAACTCCAAAGTCTTTCTTATGAAGTGTGCTAGGAGTGACTTGGATAAACATATCTATTGACTTTAAAATATAATACCTTTGTTCAGAGGGAACTACTGACATGAAGAGTGTGAGCTCTTTCAAGCAAAGCTCTGTATCTCAGAAAGCTATTTTCATTGCCTTAACCTCGACTCACCCTTTTTCTCTACAATATTTGTTTTCTTTGCATTATGTTCTTCTTCACATTAGTCATTCTGCCATAATTTCATAAAAGGATTTGCAAAAAAAAAAAAAAAAAAAAAAAAAACACAACAGGTTTTATTGTCTGAAGTCTTACTTTAACCTTTATGCCACTTTTGTTTCCAGTGATCTCTTTCTAACATTCTGTATTGTTTCTTGTTCCTTCTTGTTTCATCTCTTCTTCTTAATGATTCCTCTACTCTCGTTGAATGCTTTTTTCTGTTAGTTTTCAATAGGTGAAACCTGAAGAATCTCTTAGCAAATAGATGTCAGCTTTTGCTCAATATGAGCCAAAACTCTTATTCTGGAAGGCTGAATTTGTGTCTTTTCTATTTGTAAAGCTTTGGTAATACAGTTTCTCACCATATCAAACAAAGATCTGCTTTAAAAAAACACATGGTATCAATGTTCCTACATCTGTTTTGTTCACAAACCCATTGGAGAAGGTTTTGTTCTTGTCAGGAGGCTGCTAACATGCAGCAATAACTGCAGGGCTGTTCCTCTCCCTCCAGCCCCAGCATGCTGGGGATTGCTACTCAGGGTGTTTCGCTTTGCTTCTCCACTGTCAGGAGATGTCTGGGATGTGGCCAATGGCCTCTGCAGAAGAACATGCTAAAGTACATGATGGAGAGGAGCTCAAAGTGTATGCGGTTAGTCTGCAGCCCTAAGGATGCTATAAAGAGACTTTAGCAAAGCTCTACAACCAGGGGAAGACTTGGGGATGCCGCAAAATGCATGGTAATGACCGAGATACAGGCAGGGAGGGATAACGACTCACACACATTGCTTTTAAACCAACATGATCCACAGAGCTGTGGAGCTCTATCCTTGACGTCTCATACTAAGAAAACAAAGTCGTTGTGCATCCAGCCACAGTAAATGCAGTGTGGTCAAAACTGATCCAAGGATGGTTTTTCTGCACGAAGCCTGAGTAAAAGTCAGAATTTAGCACCAGAGGAAGCCTTTGTGGTCAAGAATTTAGCTAAGTTCAGCAACCATATAGGATAATAAATTTGTCCAGAGTTATAATGGTTACTGTTAAATCCTAGAAGAATATTTAAAACTAAAGCTTCAGAGCTGACTTGACCTTCAACCACTCCAGATTAACAAGTGTCTAGAGCAGGTGAACCGCCCACACCAGCATTTTAGGCATTTCAGACCAGCACAGGCTGGTGACTGCACGGGGCTCAGGATAGATTTTATCAGTAATGAGCATCTTGAAATGAAGATGTCTGCATGAATGCTAAACTTCTTTAAAGAGCTTGGCCCAACCCAGAAACAAAAAGAAAGGATTCTCCAAGGTACGGTTATTTCTTCAGGCGGTGTTGGATAGCTGCCAGCTTTATTCACAAAACTGCTGTTTTCCTCATTCTGTAATTGCAGTGGGCAGAAAGCCACCACACAGAAAAGAACTGGCACATCCTGAGCTCCATCCGCCCGCCTCAGCAGCGTTTGTTAGGATGAGATGGCTGGCAGGTGCAGTCACTGTCTTCCCACAAAAAATGCTGTGTGACCTCTCTTTGCTCTTTCAAGCTCAGTGCCCTCTCTCAGAGTCATATTTTCCAGTGCTTTGAATGTCAGCCTCTAGTTCTTCAGGTGCCTTTTTGCATTGAAAGCTTGAAATTTTGCTCTGCTAGCATGCATAAATTGATTCTTTATCTTTCCACTACCGAGTTTGATCCTGCCTTATGTCATAAGCGCCATCAAACCCATGGGACTTCTAGCCAAGTCATAGGGAAGCTTTCAATGTCTTGAGGTTTTCTGTTGTTCAAAAACTGGCAGGTAATTTGAAGCAAAATGTTTTGTGGAAATGTATCGGCTTTACCAAATTGAACTCAAGACAAGGCAGAAAGTGGCTGAGCAAGGAGGCAGAGAGGGAGCATACTCCTTTCTGTTTCCCTTGCCTTGATCATCCAGGAGAGTACCTGATGTTTAGGGTCTTCAACTGCATTGTGAAAAGTTATTTTCAAGTCCTTTTTTTTCTGAAATCATGCAAAATCTTTCACCTGATACCTTAGTTAATGGCTGAAGTAGTGAAAAAATGCCTGGTTTCTACCCCATGAGAGATGGATGCAATAACCTGGCCCCTCAGATGTTCACTCAGAATAAGAAATATTTTTTTCTGAAAACTAGTACTTCTTATTTCTTTTTTATTTAAAGAACAAAGCAGATGTTGACACCTGCAGATTACACTACACATAACTTGGTGTTTCATTTATCCCTGGCACTGGCCCCTGCGGAATGACAGGGGTGAAGCGTTGCTGACCCACTGTTGTATCCTCCAGCTTCTCCCACGGCCTGGCACCAGCTCTCCCCATCCATCAGTCCTGGCACATCTGAAACTCCCAAGGTCATTTGCAAAGATGAGCTAGAAGTTTGTGTTTAATAACAATCCATTCCTCAGAGTTAATTAATAACAGTTTGTTTGGGTAATTGGGAGACATGGGTGAGCAATGAACACTGGACCTGCGTGTTGTCCTTCCTGACCGTCCTCTGCTCTTACTCCTTCATGTCCAAGTGTGTGCCACAGGTAACCATAGGGAAAAGCAGAATAGGGAGTTGCAAAATCACATTCTTTACCCTAAAACGTGAAGGGGCATGCTTGCTCCAGCACACGGGGTTTCAGAGCAGTGGAGCATAAGTGGACTACGGAAGTGAGCCTGTCTGCCCATGGTTATCTGCGTGTCTTCGTCTCCTTGTTGCTGTAACTGTAACACGAGCAGAGAGCTGCCTTGCCAGAAAGAGCACGGCCGCTGCTACCTGCCTGCGAAGCAGCCAGCAAAAAGCACCCACAAGACCCAAATCTTTCCTCTCGGTTTGCCCAGGCAGTGTGGCTCATTTGTACGTGTTGAAGAAAGTTTGACACCTTTTGGTTTCTTGAAGAGTGGATGTCAGAGCAATGGGTGAGGAAAGGTGAGACAGGAAATCTGGCTCCCTTTAAAGGTGCTTTGATAATCCCCTGCACAAAAAGCAAAAGCCCTCAGGTTTCTCACATTGTAACACAGAGCATGCACTGCTCGAGACCTACATTTATAGCTCAGTTACTAGGAGTGAAATGTTTTACATGCCTCTGGAGACATGTGAAAGGAGAGCTGCCCCCAGTGTGCTACTAGAAGCCATGCCAGCAGTTCAAATAAATTTTTTCCAAGATTTTATGATCAGATGCTTGGATTACATTTGTTTAGCTGTAGAGGTGTGAGGTCTGAACAATTTGTCAAAGGAAAGAATAGCCCCAGCTCCAGACATGTGTGCATTTGGAGTTCAGCTTCAACCATGACATTGTGAAAATCCCTGAGGATGGATGAAGTCATTGGACACCTTGCGGTGCAGAGAAGAGGGACACATACGGTGGCAAAGTCCAAGGAGAGGTGGCTATGGGCCACCTTCCCCTCT
This sequence comes from Anas acuta, assembly GCF_963932015.1. Classification (NCBI taxonomy): domain Eukaryota; kingdom Metazoa; phylum Chordata; class Aves; order Anseriformes; family Anatidae; genus Anas; species Anas acuta. Next base: position 11,585,043 of record NC_088994.1, read on the forward strand.
TGGCTCCCCTTGTGTGAGGGTGAGCGTGGTGCTTGCCCTGCTGTGCAGGTGGGGTGCTGAAGCAGGGATGATGGGGACATTTCCAAGGCCACAAAAAGCAGAGCTGTCCTCTCCCTCTGCCCAGGGAGGTGGTGACAGTGGACAGAGGCAGAGGAGTGGCAGTGGCAGCCTGGGCGAGTCCATAGGAATCCCCTCTCAGAGCCCTGATGAAGGATTACATGCCAAAGCAGTTACCCTAGGACCCCCACACTATATCCCCTCCTTTTTCACTCCCCAGGGCCTCTTATCCCAATCTGGTTTTCCCATCTATCCTCCTCTTCCACTTTTTTTCCCCCATTTCTTCATCCCCAAATCCCACTTTCTCCCCCTCACCAGCCTTCCCAGCACAGGTCCCTCTGCCCACCCACAACACTTCTCATCCTGCCCCAGCCCTCTGTCACCTCCCACCTCCCAGCCACTTGTGTCCGCTAACATCCTGTGTCTGCCCACTGAAGCAAACCGAATCCACTCCTACACACACATTTCAGGGTCTGAGGAAACCTGGATGTGGGCTGCAGTTACCAAAAATCTAGTGGAAAAGGGCTTAGGGACAGAGAAAGAAGACAAATGTAAGAAAAAGGTGGGCATATGGTAGCCCTAATAAAGGGTGATAAAGTCCTCTGAAGTTGTTGGAAAGACTCCCACTTAATTAACTGAGCTTTGGACCGGACTCCAAAGCAGATCACTTTCCAAAGCTGAGATAAGTTCCTGGCTCCTATTTCCAGCTCGTGTGCTCAGAGCGCTCGACAAGGCCTGTCCTTCTGCTTTTATTTATGTTGGGGAGTCACTGCTTCATAATTCAGCTGGGACTGACGCTCACTTCCTGTGTCAGGATGTAGATCATTTATATGGTGATAGGGGCCATATTAGCATTATAACCTCGTGTTTGTAGATGCTCACATTTTCTCTCAAGATATTTATCACCAGTAAACACAGCAGAAAATCTGATTTCATTGACCTTTGCTTCACAGATGATATTCTTTCATGCTGGGTATAAAACCCAGCATTTACTTAATATAGTGCTGTGTTGGGTCCGGTTAAGTCCAGAACATAACACTGAAGACAGCAGGAACTGTAGGTACGCAGTATCTTAGGAAAAAACCTGCTTTTACAAGCCTAATTATGGTTTTTAATTGTTACAAGTGCCAACGGTGTATTTTTACTTTATCATGAGGAATTTCCGTCACACACCATCCACTCCAAAACCCCAATTCTTTTGTTTTTATTTGAAGAACAGCAAAACATATAACTACCAAGCACATGTCAAGACTTCATGATGGATTAACTGCATTTCACAGTTGAAAAGTAAGCCTGTAGAAGAAAAGCAAATGTGAGCAGGCATTCACTTGGTGAACTCAAAATTTCCACCCCATCTCTAACCGCTTTGCCATTCTGTGTGCCTTATCTATAGAAAGGAGCAAATGTTCATCTTTTACCTACTGAAATGTATTTAAATAACTTGTTGTCTCTAAAAAGAAGACTTCATATACTGGGCAGGTAAATATTGAATCAATCTCTCAGGGAGGGCAGCTTTAATGAACTAACACAGTTACCTGCAACAAAGACTGGGCATGGATGACTCAGAGCATTTGGACTATTCTTCGTTCGTATTTTAGCACTTTTTCATCTCTAGGTAGCAGGTTTGACTCTACCAGGCTCAAAAATGTTAAAGGGTGGAAAGAGGAAACACAAAGTGCAGCTGGTGCCCTCATGATGGAACAGCACCAGTGGATCAGGGACCCACCGGGAAGCAGCTTCTGGGCAGCTTCTCCTGAGCTGGGATGGCCAAGCTTGGCAAAGGGTCAAGGACCAGGGTGACAATCCCACCACAGCCCTTGGGTGACCATCGCTCTGGACCTATTTCCTTGGAAATGAATAAACAAGATTTGGGGTGCCCAGCTCTGAAAAACTGAGGGAATGTGGCTTTCAGAAAGTGGTCAGCTTTCACCTCTAAAAATAGAGGCGCTGGAAACCACTGGTAACTTTTGACCATCTTGGCCAAAATCAACTATTTTTAGCTCATCTGTTCCCTCTGAGCTCAGTTCTCTCAAGAAGAATGTATATTTTGGGGGAAGGGGAGGAGGCAGAGGTTCTTGTCACAGGGTGAATTAGTCACAAGTAGTCTGAGTTGAAACACTTTCATATCAAAAGCACTAAAAATGACAGAACCACTTAATTTCTTTAAATGGGTGTGAGAATGTTGCCAAGTTTTGTGAGCAATTAAACTTAATGCAGGATAAGATGGCAGGGATGAAGGATAATTATATGCTCTCAAAATCCTGGGCTTTTTATAAATGAAATGGCCTTAGGGAGTTTTCCAGCAACATTTGGGCTCAGCCTTTTCCTTCCAACAAAGCCAATTGCCAGTAGTGGCTTTGCAATGGGCATATGTGACACGATTTCTAATGAATTCCCTGTCGGATTCCCATTCAGTTGCCCACCAAACCTTACAATAGTTGGGCTTTTCTTTTGTTGTTTTGTGCAAATAACTCTTTGCCTAATATGTTAGCATTCCTGCCTACTTGCACCCTTAGCAAGCAAAGAATTCAATATACTGGACACCAACAAGTTCAGATGAACACTGGGAGCCTTCGAGGAGATGGTATAAGAAATACACCAATAACACCAATGAGATAATTACAGTTTTTGCTAATGAGCCCAGACCTGTGAGATGTTTGTTAATTCACAAGAGGTGCTCAGCGAGACCATTGCTGAACGTCAAGAGTCTCTTCATTCTTGCTGGAGGGATGCAGGCACAGATACCAATCTGCCCTTCACAAGGAGTCGTTGGGTACATAACAGTGGGAGTACGTTCAGACATCATCCACTAGCAATATGAGGAAGAAATCTTTAACAGGATTAGAGGTTGGTGGCAGAGGGACTGTCCTTCAGACTTTGAGCACATTGACTCCTTTCCTTCTGAAGTTAGTTTTGGGTGTTACATGAAGTTAGTTATTTATCAGTGTTGAGACAATTTTAGCTGATATATTTGTGAAAACTTTTTCAGTTTTCAGAAATGTTGTAAAGCCTTTACTAATGATTCTCCCAGATCAGTTATTTCAGAAATTGGAGGAGGTGTTATAATGTTCTTTATGTGATCCTCATTGCTGTCCTGTACAAAAAGTCTCACTTAGCCAGACGTGTACCAGAAATGATATAATATGATTTAAACAATATAGTCAAAATATCATGTGGTCAAGATGAGCAAATTCATGAGCATACCAGCAACGGAAATTTTAGGAGGGGATAGGTTGCCATAAAGGTCATGAAGCATTAAAACATTTTAAGAATGGAGGATTAACAAATTCAAAGTGGGTAAATCCCTTGCATCACTCATCTGATGTTTGCTGTCTACTCTCCCAGTCTGACAGGTTGCAAGACACAACCTTAGGCCAGACAATAATGGTTGGTTCCAGCAGAAGGAGGTGAAATTTAGAAGCAACTTGTCCTACAATGTGAAAAAAGTGATTTCTATGTTTCCTTTATCTATTTACGTTTTCATTTTTAATTTAATAAATCTATGTTGTGATATTTTGGCAACATTCTCTCCATGTAAAACATATCTTATTCATAACTAGCTACAAAAACATTTCTCCAGTACATTCCAACTCACTGCAAGGATGATTATCTCACAGACATTTTTCTTTTTATGGTTTAATTATATTTATTTTTAGTTGAATTGCTGGTCTTATTCTTGGGAGCCTGTTGGATCCTGATGATGCTTGCATTTGCTGTTGGGAATATGGCACAAGCAGCAGCACTGAACTGGATGACATTTATAAAGGCTCTAATAGCTTCGCTGCTGGCGAAGAGCTCAGAATGTCATTCTCCCAACCCCACCTACAGATTTCAGGACCTAACAAGCTCCGGAACAAATGTTGCATCTCAGTTTTGTAAAAAAATGATTTTATCTATTGCTGGAAACCCCTCCAGCACTTCAGAAGAAAAAAAAAAAAAAAAAAAAAGTGGGAAATATGGTTATATCTGATACCTCTGTTTGTTTGTCTAGTGCTTGGCTGTGTGTCGGTATGACTAGTTCAGTGATATTGCCCAACAGCATAACCATGCTCCATGCTCCTACATCACCGCGTTGCTGCTATGGCCAGGCCACCAGCACCTAGGACTTTGTTAGCTTGTATAAGCCAGGTCAGGCTGCAGCCACATGTCTGGGCAAACCAGGCTGCTCCAGAGGGATGCTCTGGTGGCTCAGTCCAGATGGAGTGTCCTTCCCTCACATGAGCAAGCGTGTTTTTTTCTGTTGTTGTTTTGGTTTTGGTTTTGTTTTTTTCCCCTGCAGGAAGTGTTTGAGTTAAGGTTGGGTAATTGCAATTACCTGTTTGTTTGTTTGTTTGTTTGTATTTTTTTTTCCTCTAGTCTTCACTTTGGTCATTTCCTAACCTTGTTTCTCGAAGAAAGATTTTGAACATTTTTAAGCAGCTTCTGTTTCTGTCCTTGAGATTTGTATATTTCAGTAACTGATACAGGGGATAGAGTTTGCTAATGGATCATTTAGGCATACATGTATATTGGTTGTATGTGTTCACAGATAAAACTGCTATGGTATTTTTTAAGATTTTGATTAACAGTGCCACATTTGTGAAAACAATGACAAAAAAAAAAAAAAAAATCCATGTAAAGAAATTGGTTTCAAGGTAACTAAACCTGAAATCAAAGCTGTCTCCTGGGTCCATGCTTACCACACCGTTAGCATGCTGCACATGATTGTTTGCCCTTTGTTTATAATTCAAGTGTTTTTAATACCTTTGGTACTAATAACAGCAGCAACAATTTGATGTTTTAATATTTGATAGGTCTCTAACCATGCATCCAGTCTCTGTGGCTCGAAAGCTCCAGAGATAGATGCAGTTCTCACACGTGTAAATCAGCGTGCAGCAAAGTGTGTAAATCAGAAGGCTTTCTACTGATTGCCTGGAGGGGTCCTGCACATTTATATTGGCATCACTCACACCAGAATCCTGTTCCCTGAACCTTGAAAACAAATACTTTGGTTTCAGGAAAGAAAATGGATCCACAACAAATGGGGTAGTATTGCCTAATGGTTTCCTGACAAATCCCTGTCTCTGCTCTGGAGCTGTGAAAACAGACGCAGAGACCGCTCTCATTTCAGTCTCGGGAGGAACCTGACAGGTGCAGTTAGCGAGCTGCTCGGGATGATAAAAGCCATAGGTTCAATACGCTATTAAAGCAGGCATTACGCACAGCTCGGATGCTTAGCTCAGTTATAGGCTGTCTGTAAAACCACCTAAAAAGGTGAGGTCCCACACCGCTGGTGTGTGCTGTGCTCACACGGGCCCAGCTCCCACGGAAATGCTGGGAAGGGGAAAGGAAGGCAGGTTGTCCATGACACGACACGAGGTGCGAGCCCCCGAGGTCACAGCTAGGCGGAACGGGGGCCAGTCAGATCAGAAGGTGAGGTGAACTGTTCGCACAGGAAACTTGGACCTGGGGATTGGGTTTCCACACGTTTTCTTCTTTGCAATTATTTTACAGTTTGCCGGGACTCTCAACAGGAGTTCAGCCATGGGTCAGTCACAGCCCAAGGTTTCTGCTCTCTTAACACCATATTCCTCAGTAATTCCTGCCCCACACAGAGCCTTTGCCATTTGAAGGACAGGATATTGGATAAAGTTTTATTAGTTCATTGAAAAACCTTACAGAACTGAACAGACTTGATCCAACAACCATGAAAATCGAGGGATCTCCTCTTGGCTCCGTTAGAGTGACAGAGCTGGCAGGGCAGCCTCCCATCTCCTCTTCAACCATCCAGCCCGGATTACACCACAGAGGTCCTTCCTCGCCATTTGTCTGCCCTGCCCCTAGGGACAGCCGCCTGCAGCTGTGCTTCACACCCCTCACCCCTGGGAAGCCTTTGCTATTGTCTGGCCTAAAACACTCAAGCTGCAGTTTAAGCCCAATAAGATTCTTGCCCAATACACTCAGGCGCAGAGGAAGGCTTTATACTACAATACTTCATAAATCGATAGAAGGCAAGATGGAGCCATTCTGCTTCCATAGTTACTTATTTATTTTTAACCAGAAATTTGGAGGATTTATTAACTACCTTGGAGTGGTTCAAATGCATACACAAAAGAGCAATAGCTTTCTACAGAGTGCTTTAGGGGAAAGCAGTTTCATGCAGTATAAACTCATGACTTCAGCATGCCCATTAGACCTGGGGTACTGCAGCCACAGGGTGCTTTGCCATCACGTACAGCAGAGCCTGGATGTCATTCAGCGACTGGCAGCTTTCATTTTCATCTCTGCTAGCATCCATCAGCTCATCCATCCTGAGAGCTTTTCAGTGTCTTCCAGGTAGATACACAGATCAACCGTGAAGCCTCAACAGCTCTTGCTGAGCTCCGGCCCCTTCACCTCCCTCAGGGGAAGAGAAAAATCTCCTCAAAGTAGGGCTACATCAGCTTTGATTGATTTGCCTGATCTTCACTTCAAGTAGAGAAGAAAGAGCTGAGGGTGTAATTCTCTGACAATCCACAAACACAGATTTGGAGGAAAAAGGAGAAATACAGATTCGGGAAGAGGTGGAGACTCAGTAGAGCACTGACAGCCTCAGCCCCTCCATGCGTGACCCCAGGCACTGACCAGAAGTCCATCACTCACAAACGTTTATTCATGTCAAACAATTCGAGCTCCCAGCAGGAATGATAGGACCAGCACCAAGCAGAGGAGGTTTGAATCGTCTGAGCTTATCACACAGAGGTTTCAGAAAGTTCACATTACAGAACCCCAACGCATTTTACAGCTTACTTGAAGGGAAAGGGCTGAAACATCCAATATATCTCCCGTAGGCTGACAACCTAGTAAACACTCCTTCAGGATAACCATGATCCTTAGAACAATGGAAACATTTTAGTTAGAAACTGTAGAAGTTACAAGGCAAAGATTTATGTGCTGTGGGGTAAATAAATATTCAGTTCCCATTAATGTTAATGGGAGTTAAGTGGCTAATTCCCCACACATTATGCTGAAGATTTACTTCTCTGTGTTTTATAGAATAAATGAATTTATGGTCTTCCTGGAGGTTAGACCTGAGAAAAACAAAGAGCTCAGAGTTTACTCCATTTTTATGAGGTCATTTTTTTAAGGGAGGTTTATTCCCTGAACAGAAGGAAAGGTTAGGAGAGCACCAAGTTAGAGCAATCCCCTCCACGGGAAGCCAGGGAGATTTGTGGCAGGCATTTAGTCCAAACTCACAGACAGGGAGACACAAAAAGATCCATATAAAATGTCTCAGTAACAGAAGCCGGAAATTCATAACAATAATAAAGGCTGACATTTATACAGAGCCTTTCATCCACACATCTACAAGCTGGATTTTGCATTCAAAGGAACTCACAAAATTCTCTTGAAAACCATTTGTGATTTCACACTAAGAGGGCAAAATGCATCAAGTAGGGTAACTTCATTGTTACCAAAGCTCAGCCAACACTGGGACAGATGTTTAATGCCTCTGGAAGGTACTTAAGCACGCTTCTGTTTAAAATTAGAGTACTCTTATTAACTTCAATAGATTTTCCATTTTTATAGTCAGAAATGAGCCTATGCACTCTGGTGAAACTAATGCCTTCACCAGTACTTAACAGTCATGTCCTGCATCCTATGCAAAAATCCCACTGAATTTGCTTTACTTCTCATGCTCCTATCTCTAAGATAATCCCATAATTTTTTATTGTGAGTTAAAAAACATTTAAAGTTTAATCAACAAGTTTTATCAACTTGTTTTATCAACAATTTAGAAGTCATGCGAATCCTTTGCACAAGACGCGAATAGTACACTACAGTCTCTGTATTCAAAGACCAAATATTCGTTCCAAACAACTGCATTTTTCTCTTCCTCTGCTAAGGGCTACTACTTATTTAAACTGAAATTGCGATTAGAGATTAAGTATGAGACAACATTTCTTTCACTCCCACTCTATCTGAAAAGAGCAGCTTCAAAGAAGGGGAGAGAAAAATTCATAGCAGTGTTTTCAATAGGGCACAGTGATCTGCTACAGATAAGCAGCAGCCCTTTTTCCTTATTCAAATGTTAAGTTTTCCGAGGCAAATAATATTTTTCCCCTAGCTGGTCATTCATTCATTTACAGCTCCATGCAAGTCCTTTGCATGAGCAAGGTCGCCCTCACAGTTTCGTTTTGATCAGACGTTGCTTTGTGCTGTGGATATTGGATTTTTTTTTTCCTTTTGGCAACAAAACAGCCTCTTAAGACCTTTTACAGTAATTCTGTGCACCCGTCTTTCATTAGGACTACATTATCTCAGATCACTTCATGTTTATCAGAGCCAGCAGCCGAGGATGTACTGCAGGATCAAGTGGAACAGGCACCCACGCGCCAGCTCCACGCAGCACCGTGGTGCCAGGGCTGGGCCACAGCTTTTTTCTGCGTCCCTTCTCACCCCTGGCCTCGGTTCAATCCTCTCGATGCACCTGGTTATCTCCAGGTTTACCTGGAAATCACAGTGAGGTAGCAAACAGAGTGAAGCTGTGTTCCAGGAGTATTATTCTCAGCCTGGTACAACCACAGAGCACACATCCAGACCCCAGAGAGCCCGGGCTGAGATGTTGGACAAGAGACAGCCGGTGGGGGGTGCACTGACGGGGCACCGCAGCTCATTATGGGCACCAAATGGGGGCACCAGCTGTGAATTCACTCCTTTCACCCTCTCTTTTAGGCTGCAAGTACAGAGAAGAGGACAACAGCCAGCAGGGGAAGGCAGTACGGCACAGAGGGGTCTGCCTGTCCCCAGCGGTGTTACAGCCAGACAGGGAGACTGGCTGGAGAGGAGAGGAACCTAAATTACACCTCGTATGAAGCGGTGTGAGTATTCCCCACAGTCATAGCTGCTTGAGTTAGCACTGGGTTTCCCACAAGTAGAGCAGATCCTGGAGGGAATGAAGGCCACAGAGAGAAAGCAGGGCTGGAATGTGATTCTCTTGCATATTTGAAATGTTATTTACTATCTAGTAAACCCATTTTATAGCAACCCTGCATTTTATTTTCGAACACTTCCATCGACACCCACTGTATATCAGTCATTATCTGATTATAGAAGCTTTCACAACAGTTTCCGGGCGGCTTTAAGAAGCTGCCAAAGAATTCAGTGTGGCAGAGGTTTGAGCTTTATTGCTGCTTTTCACAGAAAGGCTGAAGAACAAATAATGGAGAAGGAAAAAAAAAAAAAAAAGAGAGAGAGAGAGAGAGATTTCAATGATCTGTGCTAATGCACTAAGCCCCAGACCATGAAAAAAAAAAAGACCTTTGGGGCATTATACAGTTCAGGTAACCTGCTCACAACCTTCTGCCAGTGGTTCATGAGACTCCATAGCCTCTCTGGCTTTTTTATTAGTTCGTGAAGAAGAGCAATAAATAAATGTCATGTCATGACTGGAAAAGCACCTACAGGATATAAAACAAATATTAATTGTGCTTATAGCAGTCCAGTCAGGTGGTAGGTGAGCATCCTAGAGAGATGATGGACAGGTAGAGAAAGTAATCTCTCCATTTAAAAGAGATAGCTCACTCAAGCCATTTGTTTTTGCTGGCTGCACGTGAATAGGATTGTGCCTGCACAGATTACTTTTACATTCTCTGCTCCTCCTTGGGGAGAATACCTTGTCTTTTTAGGCCATTTAGTTGTGTTGATAATTTTTATTCTTTACACTAGGCTGTTTGCCAAAGCAAATGTTTGTGTTGTTTTAAAAACTTGAAGTGTATCACTGTGGGAAACTTAAAATATACAGATAACTTCAGAAAGCATTTTTGAAAAAAATTGTGATAATACCCCATGTTATTTCACTTTTCTTCTATTAGTTTTACATGTAGCAGTGTTCAGTGCCTTCACAGGCTGTTTTTCTGTCCTCCTCCCTTCCCATTCCAGATATATGAAAATAGTGATATGATGTTAAGTGAACTGAACCGTCAACAATTCTGTAGCAACAAAAGTTACAGAAGAAAACAAGAAGCTAAAAACAAACATTATATTTATCTTTGAAAGAATGCTTGAAATATGTAGCTGAAATCAGAAAAACACTTCGATTTGCATGCATATTAACGATTAGCACTAAGCAGGACTCAAAGTGGTAACAGAAGCACAGGCGAAGTTTAATTGAAAATGACAAAATTAACTAAGACACAGTCTCTGAGTTCACATGGGGAGCATTTGTCTCAGTCAGTGCTACCAGTGCTGCATACCAGCTCTGTGCTCAAATCAAAGAGATTAGAAGTTTGCCTGGTGAAACCTGCCTCAGACTCTAAGTAAACCAAAGTTAGAGAGCTGAAAATATTCAAGGACTTCTAGGCACAGACCGAGGGAGCCTGGGGGAAGGAGCAGGAAAGAGGAGGAAGGTGTGTGGGTGCTCTGCAGGGCTGTCTGCCCCACCAGCAGCTCCCCTGACCCCAGGGGTGAAAACCAAGGAGGATGTGCACCGTGGGGGTCATCCCTGCTCACCCTGCACTGTGCTGGCAGAGAATCTGGCCAGCATCCACCACCACTGGGTCCCTGCTCACTGTCAAAGGAAAGATGAATTAAAGGTGAACCTGAACTGCGAAACCTAGGCTCGTGTATCTGAACCCAGGCTAACCCGGAACTCAAGCATGTAGGTTTTGTTACAGCATTAACAAGGAAATCAGGCAAGCACCAGCTCTCAGCCCAGCATCCTATATTTCTGCCTCATTTTTCATGGTGAAGGCATTGTCATGTGTTCAGGCAAGCCAGAGGCTGTCCGACCTAGAGCCCACCATGGATAATCTCTATATGTGTCCATTAATAGGGTGGCCGTCAAGTCCCCAAGCTACCAGTGGTCTTGGCATTTTCTGCACGGACCCAAATCTCTCTACCAGCTTGTTCTCCTGAGTCATCATAACCTCAGACCTGCCTCCCTTTTCCAAGACACACACACAGACACAAGTCCCCACAGGTTTGTTGTTTTAGGAGCAGATGACATTAAAGCAGTACTGAGTTGTGTAATGTAGCTTTAATAAGCATGTGCTTTCTATTTGTCACTGCTTAAACTGTACTTTTATACACACAGTCTAGGAGTCTTGCTGAAATCTGCAAAACATTAACTGCAGAAAAGATGAAGGGAGTTCAAACACTCCCCAGGCTGGGGAGAGCGTCTGGCTGGGGAGACTGGGCTAGGAAGAAGTCATTTTGATGGAATTAAAGGAAATAGTAATCAGGGTTGTAGTGAGAACTCTCTTCCTCCAGTTAATGTATTTTCCTAAACAAAGAACAGGAAGTCATAACAGAAAGCGCCTCTGTGTTCCTCTGGCACACAGTGACCACGTCCTTAGGCAACCAGCTTAGCACAAATCTTTGACGGGGGGGCAAATGAGAGATACCCCCCGTAGGGCACACAGCCCCACACACGCTCCCTGCCATCCCTCCTTTTCCCACTCCAGGGATTTTTCCTCTTCCGTGTGCCTCCTTAAATGGATGTCCTGTTGGCGGAATAAGAAGAGAAATGACATTTTTTCCTCCTCCTCACCGATGCCTTCCTGGCAGCTCTCTGGCTGGCCGCAGTGGTTCTCAGGGTGCCTGCTCTGCAGCAGCAACCAGTCACTAACCAAGGTCACACACGCTGTCTAAGTGCCAGAAACCAGGAACTTTAAATAAAGTGCTGCTGAAGGAACTGTACAAACATCTTTCTCACAATAATCTGCTTGCTGTCTTTCACGTGGTTGCTAATGAGCTTTACCTCCTGTGGAAATTCAGCAGGCTCTGGCCGTACAATTTTCCAGCATTTGAAAAATATATCAGTTTTGCTGGAAAGGGAGCTGGTGTTTGTTTTTCTGTGGTGAATTTTGTTTTTATTGCTCTAACTGCAGCTTCAGAAAATGAAATAGCTGTCAAAACAAATCAGGAGGAGGAATGCTCCAAACTTACATTTTTGGCACCATTCTGCAACATCAAGCATCCATCGTCTCATTTTTTTAAATGCTGAACATGGCTGAAATAAACCTCAAGATCAAAAATTAGTAGATGTCCCATTAATTATATTTTAGTGTGTAGTAAACCTCCAAAGTGGAACGGAACTGATGCCACACAGATTTTCCTGATGCCAAAGCCTGAGGGCTTCTTCACTTTGGTGTGGCTGCCCCAGCACCTCTGAACACATCCCATCCCCACAACTCAGTAATCATGGAGGAGAGCAGAGGAATTTTTTTGCAGACAGGTGCCACTGATCATATTAATCATGTCACTAGTGCCAGTACTAGTCACATAAACCACTGGGAAGGATAACACTAGTTCCCATGGGGCGACACAGGCAAAAAATAAAAGCATGAGAAATATATTTGCAGGGTCAGGTCCCAACGAAGGTAATTAAAGCAATTCAGTGCAGTGTACTGAAGGGCTGTGCGTTACGAGCTAGTAATAAAAGCAGAGGTGCTAATACACAGTGCAGTTTGTCTTTACAAATGAACCTATGTCAGCTTCTAACTAAGCACAAGCAGGTGTATATGTGTAATTAGATGCTCTGGTACATGTGTCCTAGGAAAAAGCTTTCTCAGCATAGCCCCATGATTTGGCTGGAGGACTGCACGTATGAAGGCTAGAGCCTGCATCAGACTTGCTGTCTGTGGTAATGCCAAATATTTTCAGCAAAGTAAATTTGCATCTAATTAGTAGAGAAATGTTCAAAATGGAAAGTTATTAACTGAATAGCATCATAGTGCTGTTTGGGTTGAGACAATAATAATGCTGAAAATTAGTCGTATTTATGAAAATGCTTATGATGAAAGTAATTTCCAAGCAGGGTCTGCTAATAAGAGTAACAGCAATCAGCAATTAACTACTAGTTGTGCAGAGAGATGTATGCTTTGTCTTATGTGCCACCTGGCAGCACATACAGATGGTAATGTGCAAATACAGAGTCCTGGGCTGAACAGGTGGCTTCAGAGAAACGTGGATATAAAGTTTTCTAAACAAAAAATAAATAATAGAAAGCCAGACAGGTTACCGCATTTAATATTTTCCATATGCAACTGCAGAATCACAAAATCCAGAGATTAATAAAGGGGAAATTATTCCATGTCAACACTAGTGAAAGTTTGAGAGGCCAAAATACTCTTGAGTCTGAGTTCAGCAATGAGAATATTCCCGCATGATTCTCTGGTAATAAAATAATGGGAAGAATAATGCATTGCTCTACACGGTACTGCATGGGAAGTGGCAAATAAGGACAGTGGTTGCATCTGTGCAGAAATAAACCCCAGGCTGGGCTCAAAGCCAGCTCTGCAGTTCACCTACACTTCTTTGCCGCTGTAGCAACCTGAATCAGCTCTGGGTTGAGCCATCTGGCTCTTCTCGAAGGGGAGAACTTCGTGTGCTCTCTGCACTTTTCAGCAGTCCCACAGCATGCATGAGGCCCAGAGCTCCACATCTGTCCATGCTCTGTGCTTCCCCCTGCCCTGCCTGCCTGTGGGATGATGCCAGCAGTCAGCGTTGGTCAGGCAGGACTGCCTGAAATCTTTTCTAGAGGGCCACAACATCAACGGCATACCAGGGCAGATGGGATTTCTGCGCATTCCAGGCTGAACCCAAACTGCATGCAAGAGCAATAATGATCACAGGGTTCTGGGAATTAGAAGACATCCCAGGCTTCAGGACTAGCCAAGGATGACCAGCTAAATGTTGTGGTAGCCACAGAGACCATCTCTATCCAGATCTATAGGGCAGATTGTGGACTCCAGGTCCTGTCATTCAGCAGCACAAAGGAAAGGAGCAGTTGGCATAAGGGGCAGCACATCACAATTCTCAAACACCATGCAGACAAAAGGCTCAGCTGGGACACGCTGAAGGAGAAGGGCACTGCTGGCCACGCCTCACTTCTGCCTGAGAGCCCACCACCCCCCAGGTTGCTCAGTCATACTACAAGTCAAATAGCCATAATGAAAAAGCAAGGGTAGCTATTACTGCTTCCTCTCCTCTCCATGCTGTGCTGTGCGTATGTTTGGACTGTTAGAATATACACAATCTAAGGAGGAGAAGTATCTTTATTTAGTTTGTGGCATATTTTATCTTTCAAGTTACATTAATGAGGTTTTGTGTGCCTTTAGATAGTGTTTCATTTCAATTTTAAAATGTTAACATGCATGCTTTTGTATATCCTTATATATGCATGGATCTGATATGATTAATTCCTGTCTTAACCCTGTGGATTTTAGTAATTGTAGTCATCATAAAATTAGATTTTAAAAAGCCATCATTAAATTTCTAGCATTTGAAATAGTCCTCAGAGAGTCACCCTGTGAATGTGACCAGCTTCAAACCCTTTTTCCCTTTATAAGGAGTGCTGTAAGATCTTTTGTTTTATTCATAAAATGTCACCTTGTCTAATATCACAGCACTACATCACATAACACATCCAGTTCTGTAGTAGTAAATCCCCTTATGTTTCTACATTGTACTCCAATTTGCGATATTAATGCTGTAAGTAACATATAGTGACAACTGAAACTTCCAAAAGAACATACAATTTCCATTCCAGACACCCGCTATCATTTCCAGTAATGGGTATCCAGTCTGAATGTATGTTTCTAGCAGACTATAACAGTATGACTGTTAAAGTACCAGTGGTTCTTGTGAAACCACAAACACGCAGGTAATCTTCTGTGAATAGTAAAACATTCCCAGGAACTTTGACTTTTCCACTTCAGATCTTAATTTCTTGCTATTCCCTAAAAAGGTGTAACAATAACAACAATAATAATCATAACGATACAAGAATAAGTCAACGGCAGAGTAACTGTGAAGTGTCTTCCAGCAATACATCACCGCACAAGTACATTTCTGTATGCGGCAGACCTATTCATCCTGCCAATACTGCCTTCAAAGGCCCAAGGATTTGATGACTAAACCATGGATATCATCAGCAGACTACTCTGGTTTTAGTTCTCAAAGATCTCAGAGGTTCTCACTTGTCTCTGTGCCACCGGGTCTACAGAAGCTTTGCCACACTTCTGCCATGGGACACTTCTACCACACACACAGAGGAAATAAAGTCCACACCTTCAGGGTTTCCAATCAGCCTTATCAGAGCCTCCTGTTTACCTCCCCAGAAATAGCCCAGACATCTGCATACACGCTGTTCCTGCTCTGCCTGCAGCTGCATTAATGCCTGAAAACGTAAGAAAAGAAAAATGAGGGGTAGCTTTTGAAAACTTGATCGTTGAAATTTAGAAAAACATTTAGATGAAAACAGCCCCGTCCCCTCCTCCTCACACACCTCAACCACAAGTTTAGATTTGTTCAAGTTGTGGCTCTTCCTGAGGCCTTGCTCTTTAGGAAGTTTTATCCTTTCTGTACTAATTGTTTATCCCAGAGGTAAATCCTCCCAGCTGCCCACGAGCAAAGGAGAGGTTCCCAGCGTGCTGCTGTCCCAGGGAGCACTGCAAGCCTCAGGGCAACACTGAAGAGGAAGTACCCACTGCATGTCAGGACCACTTTTCTTTCAGGCACCAATGATTCGAGTGTTTAATTATATTTTTAGATGTGTCAAGGCAGGTGACACCATTGCAGCCAAGGCTCACAGCTCACTGCTGGTACTGCAGCAATGGTACAACCGTGCTGCAGGCTTGGCTTCCATTTCCCTGAAGCTGAACAAAAGTTGGGCTGAAAGAGTTTCCAGCATGATTTAGGGCAGCCCTGGGGCTGCTGCAGCATAGCCCAGCTGCAGCCAGCTGCTGGCCCAGCACTGGGGCTGGCTGCACAGGACGTGCTGGTGCCCATGTGTGACAACAGGGATGGGGAACAGGCAGCAGAAAGCCAGCCAGGGCAGCTCTGCTCTGCCCCACAGCTCCTGTGCAGGACAATCCCCAACTGCTCTGTCTTGGTTGCTTTCTGCTGCCTCAGCAGAGAAAGAAAACTACTACCTGGACCAAAGTCCAAGGATTTAGCCCATAAATCTCAGGGCTTTGATTAATTTCTTTCCCTTTTTCCTTTTTTTTTTTTTTTCCTTCACAGATGTTAACATTTTCCAAGCAGTTATGTGCTACCTTGGTGAAGTGCAAAGAAAATAGAAACTGTGTCTGAAATTATGCAAAGGATAAAGTAGAATAGCATGCATTAGTTTAATACAGCAATCAAGATTAGATAAGGGGCAAATGCCCAGTGCTGGACCTGAGAAATGAGCAGGAATGCAAATGACATTTTTAGCATGTGTTTCTGATATAAAGTCTCTCACTTGAAGGGGAAATATGTTGTGTGCTAATACTGATATTTTCTTCCCTGATCCGTCAGGTGAAAATATATTGGAAGAGGCAGGATAATACCATTTCCCTTACAGTACAATTTTCTTCCTGCTAGAATTAGATTTATTGTGTCTTCTCAGTCAAAATGGATAGCATCCAGCTTATTCCCATTTACCTCTCGTTGCTTCTGTCATCTGACATCTTTGTATAAACAGACAACGATTTAAGTAAAGTATGCAGAAGAAATGAAAACATTCTGCCTGGTAGAGGATGGTAAGCTTTGAAGCCAGTCATTGTGTATAAAGATATATGAAAATACAGCAAACACCTGAAGCTTGCTTCCTTTCTTCTTTAAAACAACAGTTCAGGAACACAGTTGCTTTCATCACCCATCATCATGATAATGGTGATGATGGGATGACATATTAGCCATGCTTCAGTTATTTACTCAGAAAAGTAAGCTTTAATATGGAATTACTAAATACAGCTTGGGGACTCAGTAAATAAAGGTTTTTCCCATTACAGTTTGTTAGTTGAGATGTGGCAGTGTGTAAGTACAGAAAAATTTGGGGCCTAGTTGAGGCCTAGAATCCCAGCCCTGATTGCTTTCAAACAAGCCACTTTCACTGGACATGTTATGAGCTCGTCAGTCAAACTAAGCACATCGGTAATGTCCTGAGAAGATGGCAGATGTGTGAAAAGGTTCATTTCCACTCCTGAAGGGCTATCCAGAAGTGGTGGAGAGCCTCACACAGACACTATGGATCCAGCAGTCAGGGACGGCTCTGTCCCTCTGACTCACCCTCGGGAGGAGTCTGGCAAGATGAGCTGTCTATTTTAGGGACTCGAGTTAAAGCTAAACAGGAGAGAATACTCCCACACATGCAGCAATTTCTTGTGCAAACAGTGGCGGAACAACTGGACAATTTCTGAAATTATTTCTGTATAGTTTCCAGTTACACCATATACAGCCTCAGTTGTTTTGCAAATTCAAATGAGATGTGCAGATAAACACATACACACAGACATCTATCCCAGCTGTCTATGAACTCTGGCAACCCTCTGGCACTGATCTTAGCCCACTCCTCTCTTTAAATACTCAATTTCACTTCTGTACTATTTTTTCTGCAACAAAAAGAAAAAAGAGAGAGACTGCCATGGCACACAAGGTTCTTTAACCTTGCCTATGTGATGCTCACCTGGTGCTGTTTTTGACACCAAAATCCCAGGACAGCAATATTTGGCCTCTTCTCCCTTCTCACCAAAGGGAATCACAACACAGTTTTTATAAGGCTGAATGCTCCCACATAGTGAAAAAAAACATCGTGCTGTTCTTGTGTGTGTAGGCCTTATGAAAGAAATTCTTTTGTCAGAGAAACACCACAAATTATAGCCTAAGGCATAAAAGAGATCTAGATCCCAACTCAGATTTAGATATGAACACGCTGTGATCAAAGATCTTGGAACTAAGGATGATTATACCCTACTGCAATGATCACCGCTTCTTTAAATACAAATCAAGTTGGTTGGAAACTTTTCACTTAAAATTTTTCCAAAGCAAAAATGGAAGTTGGATCAAATACAACTTTAGGAAAGCATTTTTTAAAATTACTAAAAATAAATTAGAATTTTTCAGACAGAGGTTGGATTTTTGTATTAATTATAGTTTCAGTTGAAACAGAAGTAACATTTTCTTAGCTTTAGATATACCCCCCCCCCCCAAAAAAAAAAAAAAAAAAAAAAAAAAAGATAAAATGTGGAATTGGAGAAAATTAAGCTTCTAAATTCATGAAAATAGGATTCGCTCTTACTTATAAAAGCAAAAATTTCAAATAAATACCAGCCTAGCTTTTAAAAGTGTAGTCCCAAAATATTGTCACCAGTCTGACCGTACCTACAGTCATTGCTAACACTGCCTGGTGACACACTGAGATGAATACATGAGTTAAATAAATGATTGCTATCACAAACAGTGCACGTCTTAAAAATTAGGTGGATGAACATCAAATTCACTTTTTTTTTTTTTTTTTTTTTTAAAGCATAAAGCTACTGGGAAACTATTTTTGGATTTTCAATATTCCTGTGGTATTAATCCCCTCTCTGCTTCTTCCATTATTACCAAATTAAGTTAATAAGCCTACAGATAGAAAAAAAAAATGTCACAGAGTCAGCTGGTAGCTAATATAATTTATTTCAATTCTGAGATTAATCAATATATGACCTAATTTTTCTAGCTGTATTTTCTTCCATGGCTAGAAAATACACAGAATTCCAATGTTCGTTTCAGAATCCTTTTAGAAATTGAACAGTAGAGATCACATTTTCCAAACTGCCTAGTCTGTCTCCTCTAATTAATGATGTGGTGCACTGAGATAGATTGCTGCCTACTTTGCGAAGTGTTGCTTGAAGTTTGACTTGTATGACTGCCATTGACTTCCACAGCTGTTGCCATGAAAACTCCAAACCATCGTTAAAAAAATAGACGTCCGTACAATAGACTAAAGGCAGAAGTTGCAAATAACATGCTGAGAAATGAATATGCCTTAGTAAGCATGCCATCACTGCCATATACCAAAGATCACTCCTCCAACCTGAGCTCCGTCCAAGAGAAATGGCAGTTACGTGTTCTTGTGCCATTTAATCCTCAGCCCAGTGCTCAGCAGCGGAATTAGCAACGGCACCTTTTGAATCTATTTAGCAGAACTGAGGCCAATGAGTCATTCTGCAGGAGAAGTCAAAACCCGATCAGCTGAGAAGAGCTGCTGATCACAATCCCTTCTGTGGACTTCCACTGGCCAAGATCCACTGGCTTGTCCAGGAGTGCCCCGTGGGGCAGCCGGTGGCCCACAGGAGCTGGCAGCGTCTACAAGAGCAGCATGCGACTGCAGATTCTTTTGCTCACGGATCTATTTGTAAATGAGTTTTGTTTAAAAATGTCCAGCTGCAGAAACTTGGCAAGAGGGCTGCTCCCCAACACAAGCACTAACTCAGTTGTCACTCTGGATACGGAGCTTTTACACAATGTGACATTCCCACTGATGGATGATGTACCCAAACACGATGTCTATGTAATAAATGCATAGGAGTGAGTAAGCACATTTCATTCCCAAACAAAAATTGTGCCTAGGAGGACAAGAAATCAACAAACACGTTAGGGAAGTGAAAGGTCCCCAGAGGGAACTTTTCTCATTAACCCCTTAGGCACTGATAAACTTAAAAGAACAGTCACTTAGTCAATGTATGGAGAGCTGAAGGTCTCCAGTGCCTTCTTTCTTCCCATTCTGATATTGCAAAACATCATGTGTCTTTTTCCTAGAGTCTTCGAGATCATTACGTGCAGTGGTGAAGACCTGAAAGATTCTGGCCTGTTGGTTACATCTTCTGTTTCTGCCACTGAACCACAGCACACAGCAGGGGTGTAGCAGTATTATACCTCCATTAGCACATGCACCGTTTTATTCAGCTGGTGTCTACTACTCTTGTGGAAAAGACCCACAAAAGTCAACTATATTCTCTGCTAGGCAAAACTTTGCCCTTCGCACGCACTACACAGTCTATGTGATTGTGTCTTCAGACCCAAACACCCTCAGGGCCTAGGTGTGGAGAATTATCTCTGTTTCTGCCATATTTACTTCATAGCTGTCTACCTTTATCATATTGTATCTCCCTGCAGATCACAAAAAGAAGCCTGCCTTTCCTAAATTTCCAGTAACTGCAGATTTCTTACCCGTTTCTTGCCCTAGTTTCTGCATGCATTTCAATGGCTTCTTAGGGAGGGAGAAGTTCTCTCCTCTGTCTCCACCTTTCTCTTCCTCATCCTGATGGGAGAGGCAGGAGGGAGCAGTGGACCAACAGGGGAGTGAGCACAGAGCTACTCATGGCACAGAGGCAGCACTTTCTGTGGTGTGCAAAGCCCCAGAAAACTCTCTCGAGCCATCGGGTGGTCCAGGATCCAAAATCTGAGACACACTGAAAGGGAGAAACAGGCTTTCTCTGTTCTAGTCCAACACCATTTGGTGTTTTCTCTTACAGGCTGTTCTCTCCACCTCACTGCACAGAGAAAACACCCCAGAGTATCCTGTTCAGAGCCACTTCCTTACCCTACATCCCAGTGGATGCAGCTTCTGAAAGGAAGCAGAGTCGGCAAGGATGGAGTGCTTTTGGGAATCATTCCCAGCATATGGAGACTGCATTCTGCAGCAAGAGAGGGCAGTTCCCTCAGCAAGTGGAAAATGGGCTTCACCTCCCTGTGGTCTCCCTGTGGTTTGCTTCCCTTGCGATATTATTTTTGAATAGCAGGCAGGAGCTCTGTGTTTCTTGTTCTGTTTAGTAAATCCAATAACCAAACCTGGTCCACTTCTGGGTGGTCCTCACGAAATACCAGAAAACCACGCCAAGGCCATGTGATATAATAATCATAAGAAATGCAGGGATTGCTTTGACAGATACCTCAAAATCAGTTTTTCAAGAAATGGGATGTTTCAACCCACGTGTCCATTCCATTTGTCATTTTTGCTGTTGTTCCCCTGTTCCTTTTTCTTGTTCAGTGTCTATTCTTCATTTTGGTAAACCAGAATTAACAGCCAGGAAAATGAAGATCACTGATGCGCTGATGCTTGACTTGCTCTTAGGCTGGGAGACGTTACACCACGCAGAATGCCTTCAGGTTAAAGAACTCAGATCCGAATCGCTAAGCAGACTGGCTGGTTTCATGACCAAGAATAAGAAAGAAAGATGCAAAAAGCCAGCCATTAAAGCCCAAACGTAAGCATGGTTTCCTTTTATTTTCCTGAATACTTTGTGGGTACAGTTAGTACTCAAGGACTAATCCCAGGGCCTGCTCCTTGCCAGGTGGTGCCGCCCTGCCAGCAGACTTCCCCTGCACCGCAGCCACGGGGCCCCGTGCTCGCTGCTTGCCAGCGTGCTCCTGCCGTGGCTTCCAGTAGCCACATTCCAGCCCCAGCCCTTCTCACCACAGCCAGCCAGCTCCAGCAGCTCCCCTGCCCTTCTGCCTCGCAAAGGTACCAGCCCTCAGGGCTGAGCTGGTGGGGTGAAGGGGACTAAGGGGAGGGAAATAAATAAAAGTCCTGTCCGAAATGAGCAGATGCTGCTCACAAATTAATTCACCCTGTTGAAAGGTCCCTTGTGGAAACAGGGGCATCAGCCAGTTCATCCCGGCACACTGAGGTTATCCCTAGGCATGCTGCAGCCAGAAGGAAAATAAACATTATATCTCACCACCAGCACAGCCCTTCCCAGCCATTAATGAGGTTATACTTAATAAACGCTTTTCCATTCACAACTTTTTACAATGGTATATAATATACACACAGGCACTTCTGGAGAGGATGGAAACCCAGTCTCTTCAGAAGGAGAAGACAGGCTGGCCAGAGACACTGTAGTAAATTCCTGTTCTGATAGCAGTTAAATTAATAACCATTTAGAGCAGAAAAGCTCTTCTTTCTAAAGGGTCTGATCCAGACCACTTTAGAGGTCAGATTTTTCTTTTCTCCAGTTGCCTGCACCTAATTGGGAATTTCTGGTCTTATTTGTCACTACCCTGCTTTAATTAATTGCCATAGGATTAAAAATACTGGTTTAATTCATGCTGACATTAATATTAATCATTCTTGTCTCTTTTCATAAACACAGGCCCTAATTCAAATATCACAATTTTGCACAGCAAACACAGCCAATAGTATGATAAAGGAGAATTTCATGATCAGAAATTGGCTGATGTAGAAACATAACAAGGCGAGCCGACCAAAGCAGAACAGTGTGATTGATTTTCCTCTTCCTTTACTCCCAGCTGCTGTGATTCATGTGAAATCTGTCTTGAGACAATAGGATTCCATGAAAGGACCCTCCACTGCCGGGAGGGAGTCAGAATCAAAGGGGATACACGTCCTCCCTTTCCTCCTGGCATGGACATACATCTGTTTATAGCACGCTCTGGATGCCGTGTCATTTCCTTACAACTCTCTGGCTAGGCTGCACTTGCGGAGATGCTCAGGATTAAACAAGCACACCCTGACCCTCCCAAAACCTCCATCCCAGTGTGACCCGGCACGTCACGATCCAACTAGCTTCCCGTTGCCATGTCACTTTCTCACAGAGCTGCCTCTGCTCTCCCAGCACGTAAATAACATGAGAAAGACTGCTCTCTTTGTGTTCAATTAATGAGGGGAACTGGCTTTGTGGTTAACAGACCAGGTGGGGACTCGAGATCTGAGTTCAGTTCCCCACACTGCCACAGGCTTCCTGTGTGAACTTCACTTCCCACACAGCCTTTCAGCATTCACCCAGACAGAAAGGAGAAAAACGGAGCAAATGTGATTTCAAACAGCAACCCACGGTGCCAGAAGCACCAGTCACCAAAGGACCTGGCTCCCAAGCTGCGGGGTGAGAACACCAGTGACACTGATACATTGCTGCCCGCACGTGTGACCCCCATTGGGGTCACAACCTGACCAGAGCACGGTATCATGCCATCCCTCCTTCCCTCCAACAGGAAAACTCCACCAAAATATTCCTGACTGCGATGATTTAGTGTCTGCTCCTTTGCTTTGCAGCAGACTGAGGCAGCTGGGGTGCAGGGAAGCTGAGGACAAGCTGTGATGGAGGGGGCATCAGCACGAAGACAGAGAGAAGCTTGTGTAACTGCAAAGGCAAAAGGTCAAATCTTTTATTAAAAAAGTCTGTAAACAATTAAAGTAGGCCACGAACACGGGAGGTATGAGTGCAGCCATTAATATTTAGGGGAGTGGAGGAAGGAAGACAGAGAGATGAAAGCTGAACACCTTTTTGAACCTCAGCCAAAGCTATATCAACCATATAACTAGGAGAACATATCCTGCTCGGTGAGACACGTATTCACCCTGTTTCATTACATTCTGTTCTGTCCTCAGTCATGATGGATCCTGCTGAGACTCGTGTTTAACAGCTCCTTCCTGGAGTGGCTCAAGCAACAACAAGAAAAAAAAAATATTGTGAAAGTCACACCCCATTGAAACTGCATCCTAAAGGGACCTGGTGAGTACAGTAATTATCAGAATGACTCTGAACACGCTTGGCTCAGAGATGGCCATACATGTTAAAATTAAAAAGAACTCTAAGCAGACACAAGAAAAGTGGAAATTAGGGACTAAAGAGCAGGCACCAGAGTGATTCATCATTCCTGATAAGGAGCCATTAGGCTGGATTTTGAAGGGACCAGGACCCAGGGAAGCCCGCCTTTCTAAGCTTACAAATACTGTGTAATCCCCAACTGTTTCAGATAATGGAAAACTGCATTAACCTTGTAATATTTCCCCGGTGGCTCTATCACATTGACCCTCTTACAAGCCTCTCTGCTACTTCGTTTACACCCTCTGGGACTCCTGATCCTGATTTCCACCCTCTGGGGCCAACGCGGAATGCCTTGGTACACGAGATCAGAATCCAGCCCCTTGTTATTTCAGCCGGAACAAGATTTCTGCCTTGTTTTAGCCATTGGGATAGCCTTGACAAGCTTTGACTTGCCTGCACCAAAAATGTAAACAGCAGCACTAAGTACAACAATTAGCACTGTGTCTCTGCAGATGTTTGTTTCCCTTGAAGGGGCTTGGAATTTGAGTGGGGAAAAGCAGGGTAGGCAGCGAAGAGAGGCTAATGCAGTCCGGGGCAAACTTCCCAACTGCAGTTTTATAAACAGCTCAAGCTGCTCCCCTTTCTATCAGTGATGTCACTCCTAACCCTACAGCGGACTGCGGCGGTGCTATCCATCATCTGCCAGCTGCTATTCTTTCTCCTCTGTGTAGCAGGAGGCACATGGTCTGTGAAGGCGGCGGGAGTCTTGAAGCACTTCAGCCTCCTGTGAATGGAAGCCAATAAGCTTCAGATTCCCTGGATTTTTCATACAAATTATCTCACCCAAGTCTCCAGATAATGCCGCCCAACAGTTGTAGGTTATAATTTCCAAACAGCGAGATAACCTTCATCGTCAAGTAAAGGCAAAAATGCCATTAGCAGATAGAGAGGTGATTTAACTCAATCTAGCCATTTGCTCACAAGTCTGAATTTATGTCATCGGCCGTGATGAAATGAGTGTTTTCTTAGATAGATATGGACAACTAACACAGCACAGAGCTCAGCCATCTTCAAAGGATTCTGAGTTTTAAATTCTCTGGCTAAAGTCAAACATTTGTCTTTCTTATCACTTTCACTCAAAGGACGTGTTTTTGCAATATTACATCAGGTTCATTTGCCAATAGAAGAGGCCAAAAGGTGAGGTCCAAGAGATGAACGCTGCTTCACTTACACGACAGTAACCCATCAGCTGCACTGGAATTACCCTGGGTTTCCAGTGAGAGACTTGACAGCAGGACCATAACACCCTGCTAGTACATTTCTTGTATCACCATTGCAGCACTCCGTAAATCTGGCACTTTCCAGCTGAGGCATTTCAGAGGAGAGCTCAAGGTTGAGGTAATCAAAGAGGTTACTGAACAATGAACTGCAGTGGGACACTACTTTGCTTCCCCTATCCAAAAATGTGTTAAGTTAGAGTCATTCTAAATACAGGGTTATTCTGTATCTATTTTGTCTGCAAATTATACACCTTTGGAGCAGGAGAGCTGTAGGTTTTGGGAATAGGACATATTCTTTAACAGGTCACCTGCCTTTTTTTCTTTCTCTTCTCAAATGACAACTCTTTGGGTGCCCTTGTATCTTCCTTTAAACTGTTTTGAGCCAGCCCTGCATGATTCCTTTCAGTGCTGCTCTCATTCCTCAACAGGCCATGAAAATCAAAGAAAATTTCATTTGCTTTGCAAGCAGATGCCTTTTGAAAAATCCTCTGTCTGTTTAGCAGCATGGCAGATTCATTCCTCTTGAAGTCAAAAGGTTTTAAGCTCAGTGAGGTCACACAGTCAGAAGTTGTCCAACTGAATACACACTGAAGAACCTCTGCATTAGTCTGATGTAATTCTACAGGACAGAGAAGTACCTCCAGAGTCATGCAGAATATTAGGGCCTCTCATTATTCAATGAGAGATAGTGATTTCACTGAGGTATGCTGCTAAGATTATACAGAGTGAACATTGCTAGATCAGTTTTGCTTTCCTGCAGCCTCCCCTGGGGCTCACAGCAAAACCAAACGAAGTGAGCAAAGAATGATCGTGAGCACCGAGCTGCTTCAGGTATAGGAGGGGCTGAAGGTGACTGACTGTTTTAAGCAGTACATGACTACAAATCCTGAGCTGGTCATTTGCCACTTTTCCACCAAGATAAACAAAACAGAACTCTGTGAATGTAATTTTCCACAATGCCATGAACTCTGCAGGTGACAGCCTGGGCAAGGGAACAGAGCCAGCTCTGTGCACACACACCGATGTGATTTTAATACACAGTTGTGACAGATGAGGATATTTTTCAAAGCTATCTGTGTACTGAAGCATTTGAAACGTTTCTTGCCTGAGGCTACCTGCCGATACGATAACTACTCCTATTCTCTGCAGCTGCAAACACCTTCAGAATGAAGGCAAAGTTCCAGCTGAGTCTGATGTTCAAACTCCAGCTCCACCTCTAAGGCATGCAATGAATTCAATCGACCTGCTCATGCATCTTGTTGAACAAAGATGAGCTGTTTGTCGTGTACACAGTTTCTGGACAGTTGAGTCAAGCTTTTTGTTGTACCTAGCCAAAGACTCACCTAAGCCCAGAGGTTTCACTAGGTTGCCAAAACTAGGTCGTGCCAGTGTGCAGACAGTCTGGATATTAAAGACAGCAACACACTTTGCATCACAAGTAGCCAGCTTTGCCTCAGCAGCTCATGTGGCTTGAGACCTGACTTAAGAGGTATGGGTCTGCTGAGAATACCCAAGCATGGATGTCCAGGAGGTTTCAGCCCAGAAGAAGCTGAAGAAAAGCACCTCCAGCACAGTGCATTTAGCCATCACTAGCACTTACCAAGGACATCATTTGAAACAAAAATAAGAGTAGCTGTAATTGCACTCTCTGCACACCCTGTCTTCAAAGAGCTTCCAAAGGCAGCTTGAATCCTTCACCCCTTTGTTAGCATGCTCTGAGTGACATCAGACGCCAGTTTTGGCACTAGCTGTTATCATCACGTCCCGGTAACTGCAGCCCACAGCTAGCCACATGTTGGAAGCAGCGGTGGAAGGCAGCTGTAACGTGATCTGACACACACCAGGGGAGTTTGCACAGCCACAGTCACAACTCCACTGTGCAGTGGATATCAGCCCTACATGCTAACTATAGACTTGCTGAAACATTATCATACATGAAGGACTAATTAGGTGTGCTGGGCCATTAGCCATCTCTGAACATTGACTGATGAAAAACATAATTAATGGCAGCTTTCATAAACAGAATCCAGAATGTAGAATTAAATTAAAAGGAAAACAGCTGTTGCTAATGGAAGTAAGGACCATTTCTTGATTAAAATATCTGTCTGTTTTTTCGTGGGAGTTTTTCCAGAATAGTGGGATGGAAGAGTGTAAGGAGATCAGGGAGCAGAGAATCTGCAAAGCTTCCTGCTGAAGAAAACACAGCTTTTCTGGCTAATGAGTCACAGTGTTTTCTTTTTGGAGATCTGAGTATGGAAAGGAGCTAGACAATTGCCCTGTTCATCTCACTGTCAGCTTGAATGGCACTATAAACCTTGGAGATTGACCTTGACATAAAAGAATCCAGTTCAGCTTGAACATAGGGTAATATTTCATATTATGTGAACCCCCAGATCCAGGAGGGTCTCAGTTTCAAAAGCCACTCGGTAGGGTCCTAAGTACTAGCACAGAGCTCTGAACCCAGAACACAACACCTGCACAAATCTCACTTAAGCACATATATCGATTCAGACACCAAAGTGCAGTAATGGATGCACAGCTGAGAACATCTATCAGATGGAGACTTCCACCCAGAGAGAGCCACTACAGACTCAGTAAAAGTTTTCTGACATAAATGAAAGAGGATGAAGGATGTAAAATGTCAGAATCAAGATTTTTCATGTCATGAGTCCTTTCCTTCGTGCTGTGATGACTCTGATCCTTCCTGACAAGCAGCACTACAGGAGGAACCAACAGTGCAGATGAGTTAATATCCAGATTTTCATAGCACTGAGCAACATCTAATTCCTACCCTCTCTTGGTTGATGGAAGCCACACACCTGTGGGGTGAAAGTCTCCTTTCAGAGTCTCTGAGGTCAGTTACTTTTATATTTACTTCACTTAGTATAAACAGATTCAATGTGCTTCCAACGGCCATGGGGAGGGATGTGCCAGTAGATGTGGCCTCCTCCCAGTTCTACCCTGTATGTTTCAGTGTGTTATCTCCAAGCCTCATACAGTCCTTAGGGTGTCTTTGTATAAAGTCTTAAATCATGGGTTTGATTCCCTGGAGGGCCCTGAGCACTACCTGTTACCAATTAATACCGGTACTTAGCCATTGAGCAGCAGTCTGTGGATTTTCACTGCTGTTCTGTACCTGGGGCAGGAGAGCCCCTGCTCTGACGCATCCACTCCATCGGTGTTGCATCTGCCTTGTTCAAGCTGATAGATCACTCCATCACTCTGATGCCGGAGAGCTAAACTCTGGAAATCCTGTGCCCCATGTAGCCTGCTGACAAGGAAATACACGCTCCATCCCACCTGTGCCTTGAGGAATAAAGGTGTATGAAAGACCGCGTTAAGGCTGCATTATCAGATTCAAAGTGAAAACTAAAGCGAGAGGAAGGTCTGAAAGATGAGCCAGCCGGGAACGCCTGTTGCTTTCACCTTTGATCCACGTAGTGCTTTGATGTGGTATTTCAACCCTTCAGACAAGGTAACTTATCCCAGTCTGCAGCTCGCGGCACCACCAATGGATTAAAATGAGGCAGCATGCCGTGCTCCTCGGCTCTCGCTGAGGCACTGCCAGTTAGCGGCATAATTTAGTCCCAGCTCCCTTCCCATCCCCGTTTTCTCTGCCTGCAGAGTCAAGAAGGAAATTCCCTCAAATAAATACACAAGTACTTCATGTTCATTTAATAGCATTTCAGGGAAAGGAAGCATGAAACCACACAAGTTATTCATCTCCATAAAACGGTTTTATCGGGGGCCTAGAGCACAATTCCTTAGCCCAAGGAGGTCTGATCTTCGTTGTGAGATGTAAATGCATGAGATTATGTGCAGAATGGGTGCTGCTTAAGAACCCAGATAGATAGAGAGCAGGCATTTGGGAATCATCAGCATAAAATATTTCTTTTTAATGATGTGCACACTGTTGCTCCTTTGAGGGACAACAATACGTGCGCTGAATGCTGCAGCACATTCTTCAAGTGATCCAGAGGCCTTGATCTAGAGGTGAGGTGCAGACTTGAAACGTTATTTGTAGCACTCAGCCAAAAGTTTGCCTCACCCCCCTCTTAGGATCTTTCAACCACCCTGTGCCATGGTTTTCCCACTTGCAAAATGGAAACAAAGCTCATGTCCATGCATTCATCTTCTGGGCAATGAGCTGGGTTGGAAATCCTGGCTCCAGATTCCATGGAGGTTGCCCCTCTCTGCAGTCAACAGCAGCATGAAGTTTGTTTTTCTCCCATAAGACGATCCCTGCTTCTTTTTTCACTCTTTTTGGCCATTTACCACCAACTTATCATTGACAATCCGGTAGCATTGAGAAGTTCAGGAAGTGTTTCGTTTCATAACTCAAAAGCACAACATTCCCAAAGCGCTCCCATTGGTGTATGCTGATTGGGAAGCAACACAGGGATGCAACGTTTTTCCCCTTTCTCTTGTGGACTTCCTTTCTCTTGGGGACCCAGGTTATACAGTGTAGGGGCCCTGCAGGGTGGGAAAGGTGCTGTGAGGCTCCATCACGGCAGCCTGAGGTGGTGGCACAGGGGCTGGTCACTGCTCCTCCCATGGAAGCTGCTGTCACAGCCCAGCAGCTATCGCAGAAATCACAGCTGGCAGCCACTGTGGCTGTGTTCATCGCAGTAAATTAAATCACCGGCATAAGGTACTGCAGCCAACTGGGAATTACAGAGGTCGAGGAACTGGCAGACATTTGTGCCTCCCTCTGCTTAAACACAGAGGTTTACACCTTCACCACCCCGGGGAGATTTGGCACAGTTCGTCCATCAGCATCCCAAACAGCTCCCTCGTGGTCACAGAGGAAATGTGTGCTGGAGCAGATTGTCATGCAGGCTGACAGGTTGGCCCAGGCAAACGCTCCCCCATGAGACTGACTTTTACCTCCAAGAGGCTGGCCATATACGTGAACCCCAAGCCTTTCCGTACCCCCGCCAGGCAGGTGCCCGTCAACCTCGCAAGTGGCCACCACCTGCGTTAGGGGAGCGTTATTTTGTAGCTGCCTTTACAAACCCCGTTGAAAAATCTTTCCCAGAGAATAGAAAGAAAGGTATTATTTTAAATAAGTACCTCTTCAAGTGCACACGAAAGAAGCCCTGGAAAAGGAGCAGATCTGGAGCTATTCTTACTTTCTGCCCCCTGTGTGGGCTTTAATTGCACATTATTCATTAATCCATTGCTCTTCAGAGCAAACAGATCTGTTTCAAGACACTTCTGTTAGACAAACAACCAGAAACCCTTCTAGATGCATGTGTGTATACATACCCACCCCAGGGAACATCACAGGCTTGTCAGAAATTCTCATTTCCCTGTTCAAGTCTTGTGCTAGAACTGACAGAAATTAATATTAATTGTGTGCCTTTGTTGGGCTTTTTTTGAAATTGCTTTTACAAAATCCACATGGGAACCTGAAGAAAATTGCCTAGCTCCTGGATAAATCAGGAACAGAGACACCGTCATGAGTGGCACTTGAAGGGGGATGGGTGTTTGCATTACTGCTCTGAGCTGCATGGGGCATCAAACCAAGGTGCGGGTCCTGGCATGGTCCCCTCGGGAGGGATATTGCCCATTCACTCAGCAGCTGTTTCAGTGTGCTCTACCCTTGTGTGCTTGCTCTGCTGTCACACAGTGTGCAGGTTGGGTATGTAATTATGGGTCTAAAATCGTTGGCTCTCACTGTACTGATTTGGTCTCACAGTCACTATATACACGGCATCATTCTGGAGCTGGAGCCATGAAAACAGAAAGAAGCTAAGAGTACAGAAAGATGTTTGCAGGTCTCTGTAGTGCTTGGACCACACGTTTAGAAGAATCAAACACCAGCTCTGTCCTTGATTCAATAGGAAAGCAGGCAGGCGGCTGGTCCTGCGGGGAGCAGGAAGGGGTACGAGGCACTCGGTGCAGCAGGGAGGCATTTTGAGCTGGATCTGGAGCCAAGACTGACTACTGGCCAAAGTCATCGCCGATACAACACTGCCAAAAGCAGCTCAGCATTCTTCACCTCCCTTGAGCTTCACCAGGGACACAGTTGGCCATGCTGTGCTTAGCCCAGGTTCTCCCACTGTGACAGGGGATGATTGCAGCAGACTGAGCAGCCTTGCGGGCACTTGCCAACCTGACACGTCTGAGTTCGTGAACTGCAGATGGTTCTGGCCCGTGTGCTTCATTTTCCCATTTCCCTCGACATCCCCAAGCAAAGCAAGTCAAGCGTGCCTTACCACAGAGCCTGGGAGACCGTGGGCAGGAAGGGATCAAATTTTCCAGCTTTGCCTCTAGTGTGTCACCACATCAGCAGACAACTCCTGTGCCTAATGCCAGTGTATTGTGTGTCACCTCATATTTCACGCGATACAACGCAGTCCAGTGATGCAAGTCCCCTCTCCTGCTGGCTGGCTGGTATTTATGGAGATAGCAGTTACCAGGAAGTCAGGATTTAGGGCACGCAAGGGCTGGTGGTGGCGCAGAGCCCTTGCTACTGCTGGGTGGGATTCCTTTACCTCTCCCTGAACCCCTGCCAGGCCACTCAGCACATCTCCAGCCACAAGAAGTTTGCAGCTGCTTTGGTTTTGAAGCACCAGAGGAGGGGGAAAGGCAGGGGAGGCTCTATCAGCTCTTCCCAGGGAATGTGGTTCAGTTCCTCGCACCTCATCTTTGGTCAGGAAACCGAGATGGGGATAGGCAAAGCTGCTGAGCCTACTTAGACTGAATACCTCAAGAAAACACACGGAGCCAAAGTATGTCCCGTTAACCTCTCCCAGCCCACCATCATCCACAGTTAGGCTGCAGTGAAAGTAGGGCAGCACTTGGACCGTTACCTAGGCCCTGCTACCGAACACCGCTCAGTCTATGACATGCAAGAATAAGCCAGATTCAGGCACCCGAAATCCCACCACAGTCTTCATACTCAGCATTTCCTGCTGGCTGAATGCTTCCAGTGGCCTCTTCTACTGATTTCAAGGGGGGGACAGTAACATGAAGATAGAGCAGGCATCCCCAAAAAGGGGGTAGCCGTGTCAGGTTAACCCGCCAGCTGAGATGCAACAAGGACAGCAGTGGACAGAGGTGGGGCCCTATAGCCTGGAGATCACAGAGTCTCCTAACCCAGCCTACACATGGCAGCACCAAGGAGGGAGATCAAAATAATCCCCCACCCACACCGAGCACCACTCTCATCCCTCGCTGCTGGCTGATCTTCACTCAGCGGCGGGGGCGAGTGAGGAGCTCAGGGCGCAGCCGATGAGGGGGATGCTCACGACCGCTGCAGACCAGCTGGAGCCCACGAGCAACAGCTGAAGGGTCCTGGCCTAAAGCCAGGCACTGGGAATCGCCGGGCAGAAGGACATCAGTGGGAGGTAAATAAGCTGAGTCTGGGCTGCCTGAGTCATCCAAGGTCAGACATCCACATCTTTGGAGGGATCAAGCAAGGATAGCTTGGGGAAAAACTGATTGTCCAAGCAGCATCACACTCCTCTGCCTCAGTTTCTTCATGTATAAACTGGGGACAGTAAGGCTTGCTTCCCTGTGAGGCCTTGCTCCATGGAGGGGAAATTCACAGATGCTGGGGTGAAAGCATTTCTAGAGACACACTGATTCATTTTTCTGAGCAACAGGAAGAAAAGAGAAACAAACGGAGCAGTTTCTTTTTTGGAGCTGCCGTTCTTCTGTCCTTTTTTATTTTTAATTTTATTTCAGGTGTATGACTTGCCCTTCTTTTTTACTATGATGCTATTTAAGGCAGAAAGGGGATTTCATCATCTCCCTGTAGCCATTCTCAGCTGCAGTTCTTACACCACCACCCCAACCTTGCTCCACTTTGTCTAATAAACATTTTTTTTTGCTTCGTCTAGTTTCTTTCCTTGCACTCTTACATCATTTTGTACTTATCTCAGATTCTAGCATTTCCCATTTCTAAGTACCTCTGAGAATAGCAATAAACACCATGTAAGGCAGTATCTTGGCATAACATGTCAGCTGCAGGCAGCAATCCTAGGGTCAGAAAACCAGTCTGGCTATCTACATTTCCTTCTTTAAGGGATACCCAATTGCTAGCCACTTGGCACCAGTTCATTAAATAAATAAGTAAATAAATAAATAAATCGGTATTTACAGTTTCTGATTCTGCAGGAAGATCTAGGCAAAAAAAAAAAAAAAAAAAAAAAAAAAAAAAGTGAAGATTTGTTAACTAGGAAATTGCTCTTACGTGCCCTCTGCTGCTCCCAAATGGCATTGAAATTAGCAGGGTCATTCCTTCTTTCCCTCTTGTTCCAGAATGATTTATGGCTAAATGCTCTTCATTACGAAGCAGAGACAGACTATTTCTGTGCAAGATAATACTCATTATGCAGACTTTCTGACTAGATTTTTATTCAGTATTTCACTGATTATTTTTATATTTTAATGTGCAAAAACTATTCATGTCTTTATTAGCCTGACTTATTTCCTACATTTATGAAAAAGATCTTTCTTTGATAACAGTTGTTATTGCTGGAATGAATGTCAGATCATGGTCTACTGTAATACATCTTTCTGAATTGCCTTCCCTAATTTTATTAGCTAAAAAAAACACTGCCTAATTTAAAGAGATAAAACCTCCGGGAAGTGGAACATTGCCACTAATTAGGATAACAAGAACATAGGTATGAGTTGCTGGCAATACTGAAGTCCAAGCTTCTCTTTCTAACACAATCACAGACGTCTTTTTCTGGAACAGTCTCCCTTCTCTCTCTGAAATTCTGCTGCTCTTAGGGAAGCTATTGGCATCAATCTCCTTATCAGTGATTCCCTTGGGAAAAACACTGACCAGGACACAGCAGCTCCAGATTTGGGTCTTGGATTTGCTATAAATGCCCTGTGCAACCTTGAGCAAGCCAGTATTGTTCGTGACTTGGTTTTTCCATCTGTAAAATGGTAGCAGTGATGAATCCTGTGTTTTGCTGCCAGATCTTACATTAAAGCATATGTGCAGGGAACTGCTCACTGAATCTCTTCATAGGCTGGTTCCTCATCTCCATAACATGAATAATAATACTTCCCTAGTCTACTTATTTTGATTATTATCTCTTTATGTATGCATGTACTTGAAGCACTATAGGACTCTGCCAAAATGTGGAAAAGGTACATTTCCCTCCTCTGTTACTCCAGACTTGGTACTGTCAGACCCCTGAGGCTGGATTTGCAGACTGCCTCAGGTAAACTCCTGCAGCACTCCAGCTTGTCACCTCTGGCACCCTGACCTCTCAAGGAAAGCTGCTACAGGAATAACTAAACTGACTGACTTGCAATAAAGGACGTGAAAGGCACTCACAGAGCATACTGTACCATCTAAATTGCAGGGTAACATCATTGCTACTGTCACAGTTAGCAAACAGCTAGGGGCAGAAACACCTGACATTCACACTGCTATTTCTGCAGATGGACATCCAATCACTATCATGCATCTAGCCCCAAAGCTTTTGCTCAGCTAAACTGTACATCCAGGACAGCTAGGCATCCTATCTTGATCTAAAAGTTTTGAATATATTTCATACAAGAAAGGGACTGGTGATTAACTCTGACATTTGATACATCAGTTTAAACCCAATATCTTCATCTTCTCCTTACTGGAGAGGTAACTGGGATAAGCAAAGATACAAAAGCCTACAATGAGCAATATTTTATCTTTACTACAGAGGTGACCTGACACTGTGGTGACACAGAAGATTCAATATAGTCCCCAGTTGAGGAAAGGAATTTTGCACAATATTAGATGACAGAGTTGTTCCATTGTATAAGTACCACCGGCATTATTAGCCTGTCACAAGACCAGGGTAGGAGCTCATAGACCGTAACTCTCACATCTGCCTTTGCACAAGGTTGTCTGTCTTATTATGTATGTGACACATCTCTGCCTGCAAGCAGCAGTTTTTGCAGTTGAATTTTGATTTAAAAATTCCTCCCACCCCTCCGAGCAGACACAGTAGTCTTCACTGCCTACCCCAGCTTTAAATAAGACTTGGGTCCACCCGAGTTGATTGCATTTCAGTGGGAAGGAGCACTGATACATTTGCACCATCCATTCTACTGTTTTTGTGCATGCAGAAGAGCAGATGAACTCAAGGGAACCTTTCAGTGTAGAGCACTTAGAGACATGAATTTCTTTCTCCTTCTAATGTAAACATCCATTACTTGGGTCTCTGTGTAGCCAACAAATTATTTTTTTCTCAGATGTTCTTCTCCAATTCATTATATTCAACATTCTGTTGTTAAATTTGCAGTAAAGTTAGATCAATATGAAAAGACGTTTTCTTCAATGGTATTTCCAGGAAAAGTACATAATGTGAACAGTTTGAACCCAGAGAAAATAACAGTTCTCTGTATTTCCACCGGGTGCATTTAGATTATAGCTCAGCAAAACAAAGAAATTATGGGCAACTATGTCTAATTTTCTTTTAAGAAAGTTCAAATGCCAGGAGCTGGTAAGAAACCAAGGGACTTAATTTCAAAAATAGCTTAGACAATTCTTATTCACATCTCATTGCCTTGTAGCACCACCTACAGAGAGGCTGTCAGAATCACATCTATTGCCAAAATTCAGGAAACTCCCAGTTCACTGGCCAAACAAATCCTGTTCCACTGTTTAAAACACTCTAGAAACTGTGACTTTCACAGCCTTGAAGCCTGAAAATCTTCTGCTACAGGATAAAGGCAATAATGTGTTCCATTTTTCCGGAGGTCCCTCAATTCCCGTGCAGAAAAAGCGTCTCTAGCAATGACAGAGGTAACCCAGTCACTTTGCTGATTAGTTATTTAGAAACTTTCCTGCAGAACTATTCTAGCAGCCAAGTGTCCCAGCTGCTCAAGGATGGTGGGATTTGCCATGGCAAAATGCATTTAATGGTCCATTAATCCTACCTTTGGCAAAAGCCAATTGTTCGAGCTTCCAAGGACGGCAGTATTTCTCCTCCTCCATTTATGTACTCAATTACATAAGATAAAATGTCATGGGGATTGACTTGCATCTGATCACTGAAGCATAAGATTTGTTTGCCCTTGATTCAGCCTGAGTAGCTGGAGTGGGGATACAGAGAGCCTTCTGCTAGGAACTGGACAGAGAGAAAGGAGATTGCAAGCACAGAGTAAAAGCTGGCTTTTGAAATATGGCTCTGATTATCTGCCCATTAAAAAGAAATGTTTAGCTATTCGCCTCAAAATAGAATTCTGAAATCTGGAGTGCTGTTGTCTTCCTTCGGAAGCTTGATCCAAATGCCACAGTAGCAAATAGAAAGTTCCCCCCATTTTGGGCTTTGGCTGTGGGAGGCAGTGGCTGCAGGAATGTCTGCATGCACACAGCATCGCTACCTCATTGTTCATTAAGAACAGCAGAAAAGAACATTAAAAAAAAAAAAAAAGCAGATAAGAGGTCAAAGGAAAGCACAGCACTCCAAACAGAAATAAAATATATGGCAGTGAGGTCTAGCACCAAGAAACATCAGCCCAAAATATTAGCAGTATATGCTTAGAAAGATATATGTGGTGTTTTAAGGTGAGAAAATATGATCCATTTTATAAATGAATTGAGTGCTACCTCATAACATATTTGTTTGCCCTTGCCATGCACGTAAGAAGGCTATGCCAGTCCTCCAAAGGTCAGACATTTTCTTCTAATTTCTAGCCTGCATTTATTCGTTAATAGATAGATTAGATCTACTATCTTTTCTCTGCTATTCTCTGTTTAGAAAACTAATTATGTTACAGAGTCATCAGGTTAGTCTAACACTATCCACCTTCAGTAAATTCATGTTGTATTTCAGGCCATTTCTATCTGTCATCATGCCTTGTATTATTCTTTCCTGCTAAATTTATCCAAAAGTCCTGTATGTTAGTGGGATCAGACTTGAATCATTTTTCCCGTATTAGATTCTGATACAATTTTTCCTGCTCTCACATTGTGTTCCGCTGCTCCTGCAGCAATGTTGTTACACGGCCAGATACATTCTTGACAGGCAAGCTCTGTTAGGTGTCTGGGTCAGAAATTATTGTCCCATTTTCATCTTTATGTTTTGTTCCACTTGGATGTGAAAATTTCTATCTCTGTGCCTTCATTTCCTTTATGTACATTTCCACTATATATTAGGCATTCATTTGTGTCCTGCCTTTCCCCCTGTCATCACCCCTACTTCTTCTCTACTTCATCTCCTGGTCTGTATGCCTGAAGAACATTTTACTATTTGTTTTAATTTCCTTTGCAAGGCCTAACACAGCTTTACTTCTGGCAAATTTCCCTTTATGCCTACACTTCCTAACTTCTAAGATGTAGTTTTCTTTGATTAATCTTTTTTTCCATTCCTTCTAGTCCCTTTGCTTATTCCTAATATCCACTTTGAAGTGGTTATTCACTGAGTTAGGTCTGGACTCCTTCCTTACAGAGTTTTATCCCTTTGTGTACTGCTCCCAAACACTTTTTATACCCTTTGCTTCAATTCCCAGCCTTCCCAACATTCAAAACCTTTTACGCTGTCAAAAATCAGGAAGTAAAGACACAAATGGTCAGTGCGCACCAACTTCCAGCACATTAGGAGCATAAGGCATCCCATCAGGCACACGGTTGCTAAATTGAGATATTGTTGCTAAATGAGATATTCCAACCAGTTTTCTCTGTGTAGGCAGCCAGAACCAAAAGATTGGTGGGAGACCTCTGGCTGCATACGAAATTCCACTCAACTTATAGCCACAGTAGTGATGCCAAGAGAAGGTTGGAGGATCATTAGCTGAAACTGTTCTCATAGAATAAAAAATTGTTACAGTAGATTAAAAATTAGCATGAAGAAATGAAGTATATACATATATTTTTAAAGTCTCTGTAAGGCAGCCAAAGTGAAAACACATTTCACCAGACCACGAAAAATGAAATGCATGTGTTGATCCTTGTAAGGCTGGAGCTTATTTCCTTGCTAAATTCCAAGTTTTGGTCTCTCCCACTGAGGCAGAAGGGCTGCTCAAGTAAATTCCCAAAATGTCTTGCAACAGCAAAGGGATACTTCTTTCTATTTCTCATTGTACAAGTCTGTCCAGGCGGTTAGATAAAATGGGGTAATGCTTCCAGAAAATGTGGTTGTGATTATACTCACTGTTCCTTCCATATGTGTAAATACTAATTTTTTATTTTTCTGGTGAGAATTTAAGCTGGAGATGCTCCTGGTGACCAGCATGCAGCAGCTGCCCTGACAGCCCCAGGGAATGGCTGATGTGATGACCACAGAGATCGGGAAGCCATCAGCACGGGCCTGGCGCCGGCAGCAGCAGGAGCTCGTGTAAGGGGTGAGCAGCTGCCAGGCTGTCCAGCACTGAGGTGTCAAAAAGCAGAGAAAAAAAATAATAATAATTTCAGCCACAG
This sequence comes from Anas acuta, assembly GCF_963932015.1. NCBI lineage: Eukaryota > Metazoa > Chordata > Aves > Anseriformes > Anatidae > Anas > Anas acuta. The sequence continues at coordinate 11,623,037 of NC_088994.1, forward strand.
CCTTATTAAAAAGCCTCTTTTGGAAAGTCAAACCGAATGCTGTCATTTTAAATGGTGTGTTTATTTTGGGAGAATGTACTGATTTTTCAGTGGTCTGAGCTGACATAAAGACCTGTGTGAGTTTTTTGTTTGCTTGTTTGTTTTGGGCAATACAGACTTCACTGAAAGCAAAGCAAATTTGGGGTGATGTTGGGGACTCAGAGGAAAAAAGTGAGGGACAAGAGGCAAATCAAAATGGTCATGGTGTTATGCTTTGAACCCAAATTGTTCCTGTTAGAGATGCATCAGGCAGTGAGAAGCAGCAAATGTACAAAGCTAACTGGAAGCTCTCTGGAAACGTTAGGTCTTCTCTATGCTGAGACATTTTCTGTCACCACCCAGGGAACCTGGTGACAGGTGTGGAAAGACGGATGCTGCTGTTTGAGGCGGCAATCACCACAAGGCACTAACACCCCTCACCACTCCCACCATAGCTTTTTGGGGTGGCGTCAGCCGTGTGCGAGGGGTCACTTCCCAGCTGTTTGGGCTCATTTAGAGGCTTTCTGCTTTTTCTGCTCCCTTCCCCTGTGTGGTTGAGCCGGCAGGGAGCCGGAACCTTGCTGCTGCGGCCTGCGGGCCCGGGCGGAGCGGGGCGGAGGGCGGCGGGCGCTGCACATCGCGGAAGCGGGCCGGGCCCCGCTGCCGGCGGATCCGGGGGCATGGCCGCGGCCAGCGGCCGGCGGCGCCCGGTGCCGGGGGCCTCTCCCCGGGCCCTCTGAGGGGCTGGGCCGGGGCCGAGGGCCCGGCGGTGAGGCGCCGAGCGGCCCCGGGGCTGGAGGGGAGGGTAAGGGAGGGGAGGGGGGGGTGCGCCGGCTCGGGAGGCCACCATGGCCACCCGGCGCCTGACGGACGCGTTCTTGTTGTTGCGGAACAAGGCGGTGCAGAGCCGGCAGCTGCTGGCCGAGCAAGTGAGTAGTTACGGCTCCTCCAGCCCTCTGAGTTCACGTAGCATGGCTGCTGCGGTGAGTCTCCTCCCTTCATCCTACCGTTCCGTGCTGAGCCGAGCCGGGTCCCTCTCCCCACACCCCCACCGAGCCCCCCCGGTGCTGCTCCCCCCCCTCCCCTGCCCCAAAAAGCGAATAGAAGAGGCCTGGCTCTGGGCTTAATCCAAATACCTTCACGGCGGTGTTGCCATGAGGTTTTTGTCCATTGCTTATTTTTTTTCTTCCCACTGTCTCCCCAGTGGGGAAAGAAAACTGCTTTGTTTCACAGAGCAGAGCTCTTCTATCCGCTGCAGCGTGGGCACCATCCAATGCAGTACTGTAGACCTGTCCCTCTTGTTGCTTGACTTTTCCCATAGTTTGTTCCGATGTCTGTTGTTTCCCCAAATGCAAGTAATACCCAAAGTCATCTCATCTGTGACAGGGGGGTGTCAGTAGATTCTAGTGTGATCCCTCTGAGCAGAAACCTCAGAAAGCTGTTTGTTCTGTGGCACTTCGTGTGGCTTTGTCTAAGTTTTGAGCTGGTCACACTGGGATGGAAATCTTAAAAGTTAAAGGTTGCTTTGAAAGGTTCAGAGTTATTGAAATAATTCTTTACAAAATAAGTACAAAAAGGTGTTTATAAACAAGCAGTTTCCTTAGAGCAATTTGAAGGGTATTTGAACGCTGTTGATTGCAGTAATGAAACAGCCTGGCAGCTCAGCTTTACTGGCTTTTAAAGCTGGTTCCTCAAACTTACCATTTGTAATAGCCTCCAGTAAGTATCTGTTGGCACTCTCATCTTCCCATTAAAGCATTTTTTTAGTAAAAGCAGTGCTTCATGCTGCAAAACGTATTTCAACTGATGAGCTGCCATTGAACATTTCATTATTTTTTAATTGTATTACACCTGTTTCTATACAAGCTATACATTCAATTGCATTTACAGACCAGGAAATATGAGTAGTGATATGTATTACGTGTGCTTCATTGGGCATTGCATTTGGTTCTCAGTAATTTTTCTTGCCAATATCATTTTTTGATCCTTGAAATTTTTGATTCTACATGGAAAGAGATGCTGGAACTTGCCTACAGGCTGCTGAGCAGCGAAACTACTTTTACTCAACAGCGAGTGCAGTAACACTTAGCACTCGTGTAAGATGTTTATTTACAGTCTTTGTTGATACGAACTGAAGCATTTTCTAGGATGCTCATTCAAATATAACCAAAGTGAAGTGTTTGGAAATTGTTAGGGCCTTGTCAAGCAGATGAGTCAGTGGCTCAGCCATGTTCTGGTGGACAGAAGTCTGTAGCAGCTCCCTGCTACAAGCATGGCAAGAAGCGTAAAGGTGGTACTGTGAGCTCTTCACCTTTGTGTTTCCAAGGTGCTCATCACTGTTAGCTAGTTACTTTTTCTTTTGGGTGTTATTTCCAGAGGAGAGCCCCTGTGTACACGGCAATGTTGCTAATTCTGGCGCATAGTACTTTGACTTAGCTTCATGCATTCTCTAGGCTTCTCCTGAAAAGTCCTGTATTATGAGAGCTGTATGTCAAAAACTGCTTTCTGCCCTGGAAGATGCATTCTCATGCTGACAGTCAACAACTCCTTAAACTCAGATAATCAAAATAGCATTTGTGACAATATGGTAATATTTCAAGATCTTGGTATAGGATAAAAGAGGCCATTGATTGAAGCCTGCTGCTTTGTTAAACCTCAAGTACTTGTCCTTGTTTTAGATCTCAGTGCTCACACACAGCTCCTATGCTACAAGGAGTGATGAGTTACAAAGGTGCAGATGCTAGTCTTTGGGGGTTTTGGGGATGCACATAAAACTAACGGTATCTGAAACTAGAGCATAACTGAAGTTCATACATGAATGAGCAGAAACTGTGTGTGCTTTCGCTTTTCGTCATTTGCTGTCTGTTTTAACCTGTGATAACTGGGATGCTTACCAATAAATGTCCTACTGAAGTCTGTATGTGGATCCTCCAATCAGAGTCAAACCTAAATCACCAGTGGATGTTAAATACTACAGTCAATTACCCTTGCTGTCATGCTTCAGTATATTGCAGATTTTCAATTTGAAATTTTAGTAAGTAGATACTTCACTGTGCAGCTAGTGTGGAAATCAAGCGGGTTCTTAACCTGATCTCTTACGTTCTCTTTGTTAATCAAGCAGCTGAAATACAAAAAAAAAAAGTTTGTACACCAAGCAGAATGCTTACTCAAATATATCATGATACTGAACTTCTATTGAATAGTGTTTTAAGTCAATTTGTTTTGTTCTTTGTAAACAATCATGTTTAATAAATAAAAAGCCTAGGATATCGTCAGTTGAGAAAATACTATATCTGTCCTATGTCTCTTTTTTTTTTCTTTTATTTTTTTGCTGTCTCTAACTGGATGGGGCTGATGGGATCCACAAATTGCTTCAGGAGTTGGATGAGGTATTGTTTTTCACATTTTATTTTGTCATGGTGCATCAAGCATACATAACTGAGCTAACATGTCCTTTTTCTTATTCTGCAAGTTCATTAAGTCTCTTGATACAGGATGGGGTGTCTTCGTATACAGTAGAAGGATGAGGCTGCATAGAGAAGAGGAGCGTTTTGTGAAATAATGCTATAGTATTTATATGTATTATATATATGCATAAACTAGTCTGACTTACTATATGCATATGGGACACAGTACAGTGAAACTATTGACAATATTTTATGCTATGCATAAATTATGTAAACTTTGGTCAGGAAACAATGCCAGGGATAAAAAACCAACAGGCTTTCAAGAGAGCACTGTTAAGGAAGGAATAAATGTTGGTTTCTAAAAGGGGTGGGGACTGCAGAGATTTCAAATCTAATATGGGAAAAGTAGAAATCTGAGAGAACTAGGAAGAGTTTTTTTGTGAAATCTTTCCCTGAGAACAAACAGTGAAGTAATTGGGTATGTCGTAAGAGGTGTCATTTATGATGACACCTTTTTCTGTCTCCGATAAATGAAGACATCTAATCTCTGGAGTTACAAAGCTTGCTTCAACTGACAACATGAAAAAAAAAAATCTATACTATCCATTTTCCTGCTTTCCCCTCAGAGGAGGAAGATGACTGAGCAGATATGGCCTCAGCACTAAGTGTTGTGGCACCAGAGTTACTCAAAATTAAGACTACTATCAATTGCGATTTTAGGTTTCTTTTACTCTTTTTTTTTTTTTTTCATCTTTTCCCCGTCCCCAACACCGCTATGAATCAATGGAAAGTGGTGTGAAAGCTGTCTGGCACCTTGTTTTATTTTACTCTCTGACAGTCCCTGGATCTTTTTGAGAATTATTCCACCCATTTTCCTGCAAGTTTACTTCTTGGACATGTAAAACATCTTTATTTGGAGATTTTCCAAAATGAGATCGTCAGACTTGTCTGGCCCAATATGAACCATGCTAAACCATTGGTAGGGTTCTGTTGGCTGTGAATCACTTCCTAATATGAATGTACCAGTACAAGAATTACTTGAATTCTCACTGCAATAACATCTCTTCTCCTTGAAAATCTGTGAAGAATTTACCCTGACTTTCATATCCTGTAGGAAGTGGGAGAGTATAGATCATTAGTATATGGGAGAGCTCATTAGAAAAATTGGAGCATGATTATACTTGCATCGTGTGCAAACATTTTTGAGGTTTTAATGGGAAGGGAAGGCAGACAAGTACTTATTTTTGTCAAAGATTTGCATCTAGTGTGAGTAAAGTTGATTTGCTGTCTCTTTTTAAGGATATTTCTTGTATCTTTTGTAGCTTGCTGATGATCGTATGGCACTGGTATCAGGAATAAGTCTAGATCCTGAGGCAGCAATTGGAGTAACGAAACGCTTACCTCCCAAATGGGTGGATGGAGCAGATGAAGTAAGTTGAATGGCGAATGCAGTCCTGACTTTTTCTCATGTAGGAGTTTGTTTGTGTTGTCTGTTGCATTGCCAATACTGTAACTTTTATGATAGAAGTGGTTTTAGAAGAAAGATTAAAGCAAGCACTTTTTCTAACTTCTGACACCCCTGTTTAGAGAAAATATCAGGTGAGCTGTGATTTATTGTTTTGAAAGATATAGTGCAAGTGAAATAAAGGGAGATTGTCTAGGAGCAGAGATTGCAGAGGACTAGATTTGTGTCATCAACAGGAGCCCAGTATTGGCACTGTGTATACCTGGGCCATTAGAGTAGTCGTGCTGTATCTGAGCACTTAGACTTGAGACTTTGGGGAAGTCCTAAAGCTCTCAGCAAAGCAAAGTTCTTCTCAGATATAAACGCAGAAAGGAGGATACAAAAATTTCAGCATATTCTTTAGTCTTTTTTTGAACCCACTGAGGAATCCAGTTAAATAGATTAGCACTTTACTATTTGAAAACAAGAAGCGTTAGTATCTTAGCAGGAGAGGTTTTCCTGCGCGTGTAGCACAGATGAGCTGTAAGTTACAGAAATATTTGGACAAATATGAGGGAATGATTCTGGAGGCATCCAATTAAAAGCCTTTTCCAGCATTTGGAGTGTGAAGTTCTTCTTGACTTTCAGAAAATCCTTTTAAAATCTCAAACAGGTCAGCTCATCAGTTTGCGTGTTCAGAAAGGTGATCAGTCTCCTTTTTTTTACTAGGACAGTAATCGTCTTTACAGATCTATTGTAGTGTCTAGTTTGAAAGCAAGTAATTTAAGTTAAGCTGTAAAGTTTAGTCTGTAGCATGTTTGACAGAGTTGAAGGTGTAACCTGAATTTTCATTTATGTTTTTGGAAGTTGGTTAAACCTTTCTTACTAAATTATATAATGATAAATATATTAACTCCACCTTAATGGAGAATATCTGAAAACAGCCGTCTTCTCTTAGATTAACAAGAGGAGGTTTAAAAATAGCAAACTCATACTCTTGTGTTTTCAGTTACTAAGACAGCTTTTTGTGTCTTTTTTAGTGATCTTTGGTCTGCTTTTTGTTAAAGATTTGTTTCATTATTTTTGTGTAGCATTTGTCTGAACCCTTTCCCCTGAAATATTAGTCACTTCCCTTTCTTTATTGTTGGGTTTGCTGTTTTAGATTCAGTATGATATTGCCAGGGTTAAACAGAAGATGAAAGAATTAGCCAGTCTTCATGATAAACATCTAAACAGACCAACACTGGATGACAGCAGTGAAGAAGAACGTGCAATAGAAATAACAACCCAAGAGATCACACAGGTACAGACCGCTTTTGTTTCTGAATCAACAATGACATATCTGTAATGCATATCATGATAAGGCAGCAGTTTCTTTGGGATAAAGCATTTCTTCTCTTGTCACTATTAGAGTGAGCCAGAAGTCCTGGGCTCTTATGCTAGGTACTGCACTTACCATCTCAGTGAACTTTTCAATGAGTCAATTGCTTGTTTGCTTTTCTATCTTGGAATAGGATTGGAAGACTTAATTAAATCACGTTTACAATTACCTCACAGAAATCCACATATGTATTATATGACTTCCAGTCCAAACAGTTATGATGAAGAAAATGCCCTTGATCAGAAGTGCCTCTGTAACTCTATCCTGTTAGATTTAGGTTGTTAATCCATTTTCTGTATTTCCATGCCTTTTTAAACATTGCACTGGGCAATAAGAAACTCATTTTAAAATTCTAGAGGTCAAAAGTGTTAGTCTTTTGAACTTGGCAATGTGATATTTAAAGCACATGTGTTGCTGTATCTTTTTTTATACTAATGGAATTGTTTTTTCAGTTATTTCACAGGTGTCAGAGAGCAGTCCAGGTCTTGCAGAGCAAGTCACGTAGTTGTACAGAACAAGAAGCACGTGTTCTCAGGAATGTAGTGTCTTCCCTAGCACAGTCCCTTCAGGACCTATCCACCAACTTCAGGCATGCACAGTCTGACTATCTCAAACGTAAGCATAAGAGATACAGTAATGCATGGGTACTTTCTGTGCAAAGCACTAATTAAGGTGTACTTACTTTTTTGTTGGGGAAGGTACATTAAAGTTTGGTTAGTGATGGTTACAGGACCACCAGGATTATATTAGATTGGGAGTTTATGATATATTAAACTTTAAAAGATGGTCTGTGATAAATTAAAATTGTGCATCAGCAAACAGATTAAGAATAGAATATCCTATTTAAAGTCTAACATTGTGTTCAATTCTATTTTTGGCAAAGTAAAGTAAGCTGATTTGTTAAAAAAAAAAAAATCTTCTTCAGATGAAATACTTTAATTGCCCTGGTGCAAATAGTGTAGGTGGAACTGAGGATTAGAAGAGGGATGTTCCTGAGAGAATCTGTTAGAAAACAGCCCAGTGATCACACTTTAAGGCTCTTAGCTTACTCAAAATCTTTTTAACTTCATGGAATGAAATGACTTAAAACTATTGGCTTAATCAATGTTTTGTAAGCGTGCTAGAATTTGTTATGCTTTGTTAAATAGTAAGCCTATGTGACAATTCGAATTTAGACGTTCCTTGTCATTTATCAGGTAGATTTTAGATAGATCCCATATTTATCATGTTTCCTCCAAAAGCAGTTGGAAAATACTCTACTTCCTGCACACACTTTTCAAAAGTGCTAGGAAATCTGAATGACATCAGTGTGTGTAAACAATGCGCTCCAACACAGTTTGTCTTTCACAGGCATGAAGAATAGAGAGGAAAGATCCAAACACTTCTTTGACACTTCAGTTCCACTGATGGATGATGGAGAGGATGATACGCTTTATGACAGAGTAAGTTAAGATATTATTATACAAATTCAGTACAAAAAAAAATCTTAATTTACTTCTAGTATGAAAATATCAAAATGCTACACTCTGAGTACCAAACTACATGGAAATTCTATTTCTGCAGATTTGTGATGCATTTTCCTAATGAGTGTTGCTCTTGATGTTAGACAAGTGTGCCATCAGCCTCAGTGTTGCAGTGTGAGGGAACTCAGTGCAGCTACTGAATGCTCCTTGTATGACTGACAAGGCCTGGAAGGTCTGTAAATACAGTACAGTCCTTTATCACCCTACCTTTTTGCCATACACAAGTGATTATTAGAGAATTGTGTCAGTGTGATGCTGAGTTTTGGTGGAAGGTGACACTCTATAAAGTGAATTTAAAGCTTAACTGAAGATTTTCAGTATTACAAATTGTTGCAAGTAACAGAGTAAGGATTTGTTTCTGTGCACTTATGTTGAACAGTAGTATCAGGCACCCTCAGTTTTATTTTGTTGTGGAGTTTGGGTATACTGCATTTCTAAGCAATGTTGGAATTTGTTCTGTCATGTCCCATCCAATAGTGCAGCAAAATACTCATATCTGTAATGCGTGCTTTTCAACTGGACAGATCTTATTTTAAAGCAAGTTGTTTGTGTGATTAGGCAGGATGCAAGACTTAAATTTTCTATGCTAAGACTATTAGTAGACCTAAAACGGTTTATGAATACAGTAAGATTTTTCTTGAATAGTTGTCTATCACTGAAATACCAAAAGGAGCGTTGCATTATTGAGTCATGTAATTGCTGTAATTTTTTCTAGAGTTTTCGCTCTAGAACACCTAAAAACCACAAATCTTTTATTTCAACAGGGTTTTACAGATGACCAGCTAGCATTGGTGGAGCAGAACACGTTACTGGTGGAAGAGCGGGAAAGAGAAATCCGCCAGATTGTACAGTCAATCTCCGATCTCAATGAAATATTTAGGGACCTGGGAGCAATGATAGTAGAACAGGTACCTCAACACCACAATGTTAGCAAGAGATGGGTGATTCCATGCAGCGTTAAGGTTTCTAGACTCTTTCTTTGTAATATCCTGTTTTCATGTACTCCTTACTTTTCCAAACACATTAATTCAGGCGAAGTTTCTTCTGCTTGAAATGTGTAAGAAGTTGAATTAATGAGGAAAAAGTAATAACTCATCTGTTCATTCTACATGTGTTCTGTTAGTTACAGAGTTCTGTTAGTTATTTCTTCCAGAAATTCAGCTTAGGTTAAACATGTCACTCAAAAGTACCTGAGCGAGGATTATGGCAATTACAGGTTGTGATGTGAGATTGTGACAGAGCGGTCAAGTTAGGCATTAAGCAAGGAGGTCCTCTAGAGAAGTCCCAACTAGGTCTTCTAATGAACTATGTAAACTATGAATGTTTCAGGCTGCTTGCTGTGAGCATTATTACCCTGCCGCTTACAATGATTTTTTTTTTCATGAAGTTTGTTTAGGTTTAACTTGGTGCTCATTCTCTCCCTCCATTTCATTTAGGGAACAGTTCTAGATAGAATTGACTACAACGTTGAACAGTCATGTATCAAAACTGAAGAGGGTTTAAAACAGCTACATAAGGTAAGCTGACAGAATATTTAAGCTGTTTTGCATATCTAATTATCTTTAATTAAATAGCCATTATGTTATTTGGTCACTTTTCATTTATACGTAATCCCTGACAGAGGTGATTGCTGTACAGTACGATATGCCCTACTGTACTGTAGTAGGAACTTTCCATGTAACTTCTGTTAACATCATGCTTATTAATGTCAAATAGTTTTCTGGGCATCCAGGCAGTGTGCTTTAGTCTTTATGTTGCTGACCTGGTGGAATGTATCTACAACTTCTTCTCACTGCACTGTTCTGAGAGCTTAGCACTTCTGAAAGGGGACTAGATATTGGGTACCTTGCTATTAGGTTTCAGTCACTCAGTTAATGTATTAAAGTTCGAAAATGTTATCTCAATAGCATGAGCAGCAAGAAGAAAAAATGTTTTCTTTTACCATGTGACATTTGTTAGAAGTTAAGTGCAGCCTTTTGCTTTTAAATGTTTACTATGAACATCTGAAAAGTTTCAATTGGCAGAAGAACACAGATTTCTGTGGTTGTTTTGCTGGCTTTTTTGTTTTGTTCTGATTTTAAGCTAAGTTCTGACTTGTCAGCTCAGTCCAGTCATTCCATTACTGGAAAAATTAGAATGGGAGATTTATGTAAAAACTTCTAAGTAGAACAGTTTGTGTTGGAAATGTGGACATCTTACTGCTACACATTCAACTTTATATTGTGGCAGACTTGTAAAATATACACAGGAAAAACTGTCACTTGAGGAAAAGCAAAGTAAATCAGTTCTATGTTTATTCTTTTTATATGTAAAAAGTAAAATGGGGGCTGCTAAAGTAAGGCATTGACCATTGGCAAACAAGGCTTAAAGTAATTGCAAGCAATTTGCACAAACTGAACTGGAAGTAAATGAATCAGGTGAAATCAATGCTATTTCTTATGTAGTGGTAGTTAATGAATTGTCAGCAAACCCGTGCTTGGAATGCTGATGAGACAATGGATTTCTGATGCAATATATACTGGAGATCAGGTGTTTTCAGTACAGCATAAAAATTCTTTCACCTATCAAGGAAAACATACATGTCTGAATAGTAATATAAAATACAGATAGATACCCTGCTGTTTTTAGTACTGTTGTTAACCCTATTCCGATTTAATAAATGTCAGTTTTCTGTTTTAATTGGCATAATTACTGTAAACTACCTAGATAGCACTTTCATAGAAAAGTGCTTTTCTATTTTTATATTTATATATTTATATTTTCTAGTGCTGAATTAATGAATTAATTTCATTAATTCATTCCAGAAGTCTGGTGTTATGAATCACTAATTATTAATTTCTGCTTCAACTGGAAAATGGGGATCAGTTGTGATACTTTGTCAGGCTTTGTGATACTTAAAGCCCAATTAAGTAAAATAACTGCAGTGATTGTGTATTATATAGTTTCAAGTCAAAAATTCCACCTTATAAGATCTGATGAAAATATCTTTTTTTACAAGGGCTATAAAGGAAAAGAATTAATATCTTTTCCCTTTAAAATTATAAAGGTTTATTAATTAAAAAGGAATTAAATGCAAGTTTTGTTTTGTTTAGTTTCTATTAGGAGACTTTCATTTGACTTTTGGAGAGTTTTCTCCACGTTTTAATTCCCCTGGGAAAAAGAGGAAAGGGATGAGAAAAGGTGGTTAGAAGAAAGAAGGAATGAAGCAGAAAACTGAGAACCAAAACAAAATGAAAGCTTTCAGTTCTAATTGAAATTAAATGAAAATGCACAGCTGAATCAGGTACAACCAAAATGCCTACTAAAATGAAGTATTGTGAATTTTAATGTGCTCCAGCTATAATATAGAAATGCTCTGTTGGCAAAATGACTTAAAACATCTTGCCAATTTTTACTGTTCAGACTTTTGCATACCTTGTTGCTTGATTTTTGTTTCCACAGTCCTCATAGCTAAGAGTTCTTGCAAATTATATCATTCTTCTGTATAGCTCACATGTCCTGTGGAGGCATAGGATCTTCTCGAGGACTGCTGAGAAGAATTCACAGTAAGGTTGCATAACCAACATGAGGATGCATTCTTTATAGTCTCTTATTTAATATGGATAAATGTGACTTCAGTGTATATTTATTTTCACTCAAGTCTTTGGACTAGAGTTATTTTGTGGGAGTTGCTTGCAATATACTGTATATGAAAAGTCAAATTACCAAAGAAAATGAGGTACATGTACTTAATTATATTAAACGAGAGTCCATACTTAGAGCTTTGCAGAAATCTAAGTATTAACTCTTTCTTTTCTGTTTCTGTAGGCAGAGCAATATCAAAAGAAGAATCGGAAGATGCTTGTTATTTTAATTTTGTTTGTTATAGTAATTGTCCTTATTGTTGTTCTTATTGGTGTAAAGTCACACTAGGTTTCACTTAATTTTCTTATTTTTGGAGTTTATGTGAACTTTTTTCCCCAATGTGAATGGATGGATCTGCACTCCAGAAAGCTGCCTTTGAATGTATAAGCCCTTGTGGTACAAAGTCTGTGCAATGTTTCTGTAGAATTCTTCAGAGTACAAGTTTGGCAACTGGTGAAGTGTTTGTTTAAAAAAAAATATATATATATAGTCCGGAAATTTGATGGTTCCAAATGGATAATTTGGTTCTTTGTCCAGGGGTATTTGGAAACACGTTACTTAAATACTTACAAAATTGAAGTTTACCAGTGAGTACAGTAATTCCTTTGTTACTGTGAACAATAATGCATTGTCTTCTGTATTATGTTGCAATTGTTATAGGCTTCAAATTTAAACTGTGTTACCGAGTCATGGGACTAGATAACAGAAATTGATCTAGATGTAAAATATGTTGAGGCATAAAAATGTTTGACTTAATTTCTTTTCTTCCAGACTCAGACTCCAAGGAATTAGGTGAAAAAGAAGGCGTTTAACAACCAGAACCTAATCCAATCCCTCTGATCTTAATTTAGATATTGCATCATCACTAAGAATCAGAAAGCTATGTAATCTTGTAAATAATAAGATTTAATCACTGGCATAATTTAACACAATTACTTTTTTTTTTCTGAGCTTGAGTAATCGTGGGAATGTTCTCCCTCACTATAGAATGATCATTGTATATACATGTACATTTTTTTAAAAAGTACAACCATTACACTAAAGATGTGATGAAGTTAAAACTAAAAAGTAGAGATTCTCCATTTGGCTTTCTACACAATCTGGCCTGCTATAGTGGTCTTGGATGTTTCATACTTTAGTTGTTGTGTAAGATGTTTATTTTACAGTGCATCTGTCCAAATGTTAGTTTTTTATATAAAAGTGATTTCACTACAGTATACATTACATCCATTTTCCCCTGACAGAAGATTATTTTTTTCAAATGCCTGCCTAGAAAAGGACGTGTTTATGGTCTTTTATTGACCATGATAGATGTCATACAAGTGACATGTACTAGGCCTTCAGTAGAGAATTTTCCTTTTTTCCACTATTTTTTTTTTTGCAGTGGAAAACTTTTGCTGTAGGCCATAAAAGCAAAATTAGAGAAACATCTAAGTAACAGAGTATTCATGTTTTAATTCAGGCCTGAAGTGGTGTGCAATTGTAGAGGCCTTGCCTTAATATTTTTAATATGGCTTTTCTGTATGTACTTTTCCCCAAAGGGACTGTAACTTATATTTCCTTCATTTCTGATTGATGCTGTGCTCCCCGTAAAGCTGCATAGATGTTCTGCTCAAATCCCCTGAAGTGCAGTTTAATAATATTATGATTTTAATGTTGCACATGTGAGACAGGATTCCTCTACCTGCACTGAACTTGTCTCTTCCATGTACTAAGGAGGACCTAAGATGTGGGTTTACACTGACTCAGTGCAGGAATGAGCCTGAAAGAAGACTAGAAAGAAATGAAAGCTGCGGCTTTTGGGCTTATTGTGAAAAGCTTTGTACCACTCCTGTTACCTCTAGACAAAGGGGATGTTGAACTTCCAAAACCGCCAGTTCAAGCCCTTGGTTAAATTCATAAAATAAATCCGTAAAAGAAAGAACGATGCTTTTAGGTGGGCGTGCAGTTCCCCTGTTCTGGTAATAGATCTTTTCAATGATCGTGAGTAAAACTACTGTCTCCCTAGTGTGCTGTCTACATCAGTTGGTGTGAAGCAGCATATTGCTATAATTTAATATACTGTATTTGCAACTTTCTAACATGAGATCGTGTTATTTATTTCTGTCTTGACTGGTGCTTTTGACATTTTATCATGGCTAATGAATTCAGAGAAGTAATAAAACACTTCCAACCTTATTGGTCAATTACTCTTTTTTTTTTTTTAACAGCATAACCTGAAGCAAATATTTGTGATGTTAATGTCTCATAAATTTTTTTGAAATTAAATAAAAGCAGCAGTGACATGAAATACCTGTTTTTTTAAAACTTTATGTAGCACTATGTAATTTATATTGTCAAAACAGTGACTCTTTTTTCTCCTGTAGTTGCCATTAAAATGACAGTGATATTTTAACTCCACTAAGGTAAATGGCTATGTATTTCCTATCCAAATTCTGTAAAGGAAACACACTTTCTTAATATGCACTGCACAAGAGGTTGAGCTCTGATGCGAATTGTCCTGTGTAACTTGAGCTAGAATTTGAGGCTGAATATTAAAAAAAAAAAAAAAAAAAAAAAGCAAAACAAGCTTCTAGACTTTGGATGTCTAATTTATTACAATTCAGTCTAAACTATTGATTAACTAAAACATAAACCCTTATGCAATGCTTTGGAAGAGTATCTTTCTATGGAGTGTTATAGAAGGGGTAGCCTCAGTGCCCAAAAAAGTCACTGCACATGAGGAGAATCGTGGCTTCAACAGTGGCTGCTACCTACTCAGGTGTTACAGGAGCAAAAGCTGCTTGAACCAAGTGACTGCTTCTGTCCAGCCCTGTAATCACCTCTGCGTGCATCACAGGGTTCTGCGGACTGTGACCTCTTCATGGTTGCTGGATTCTTCTGAGCTTGTACTGAGCCTCTGCCTGACTGCTTACCGAACGCCACGGGGAACTGCACGATGTTGCTAGAGCATCTCCCAAGAACCTGTGGTTCCCCACTTGGTCTGAATGACTTATAAAGCTGTTTGCTTGTACAGACTTTCTCCATTAAAATGTATGCAAGCATACAACAAGAAGCTGCTATTCCTTATTAGTAGAAGTTAATTCTAGTGATATCTGAAAACGACAGTATTACAAGCACTGCAACAGTAAATTAATATCTATGGCGAGTGTTCTCCAGAAACTGAAAAGTAAAATGGAAGAATTTTTCTTTTAAGAAACATTACATATAAGCTTAATTAAAACAAGGAATCCATTATGCTGTTGCATATTAATTATGGTGGAATATGTAATATTGAGTGGCTGAATTCCATTAATACTTGCAACTTCTAGAGGATTAACAACTGGAGTGGCCATGGAAGATTGGGCCATGCTGCAACTTCCATTGAGGCTCACATGAGTAGAAATGTTTGCAACTACTATTAGTGGAAAATAAGTACAGTTTCTGTATCATAGAACTGACTTTTCCAGTCATTCTGTTGCTTTGATTAGGACACCCCTCTGCTGTCCCTAACTTAATGATGGAAGGTTCTAGATTTAGATGAGCGTTTCCTACTGCTTTGTTTCCTTTGGAAAATACAGATTGGGACAGTACGGTATGATGAATCTTGCAGTAGTAGGAATGGCAGAAGCTGTACTAAACAGTAGAGAGTTGACCTGGTGGAATTTTCTGAATGTCTTGATCAAGAAATAATAATTCTATTATTCTCTTTCATATTTTGCTCACTGTCCGTATGTAATGGAATAATAGTGAATCCCTACACAGCTTATGTTCTTTGGCTCAGTAAAGAGACTCATAAAAGTTGGCTTTCATATCTCTACATGAAGTGTTATCAAGTGTTGGAGTTTGAACTTGTTTATTGGGTTATCCTGTCCAGTCTGTGATGACGCGTGATTGACCTCTGCAATAGATTTTGCTAGATCTTTTATTCAAGCTAATTTTAAATGTGTTGGGCAATAAAGTTTCCATAATGTCCCTTCTGGGACCAAGTAAGACTTACTCTAAGAAAGCTTTTTTTTTTTTTTTTTTCTGGAATTCAGCCTAATATGTATTTTCTTCTTAGATGTACTTCCATTATTTGCATCTGCATTTTCTTTTCCACTATAAATGGAAGTGCACTCCCTTTGTGATGTTTAGACTTTCCACATAGCTGCAGATTAATGAGTACCGATTCCCTGCTGACCTGACATTAATAGGAGGTGCTTGACAAATACAAAAATATAAGGATAACAATCCCATTAAATTTAAAACACAAATTTGCTATTAAAGTTGGAGCTTGGAAAACTGTTTCATTTAAGTGACTGCCCATATTATAGTTTAGAGTGTATTTTGGCTTTTTCTTCTGTTTCTGTAATGTTTTTAGAAGCACATTTTCTCTGATATTTAGCTTCATGAAGGAAAGAATTTGGCTTTTTCCATTTTTATCCCTGTATGATTCTACACTTTCAAAATGTAGCATTTCCATCCTTAAATGGAGTTATGAGAGGCAAGTAAGAGTTCCAGCTTGATTAAAATTGCATGCATTTTAATTGTACATGGAGGTGGCTGGAATTAGTACAAATACCTTCACTAAAGAGGCTGGAAGACTCGAGGAATGTCACACTGTGCACTGCAGTGTTGCAGCATCTTTTTTCCATCGTTGTCTATGAACAGTGGAATTGTAGAAAACTAAAATGATCTATGTGTGTTTTCTGAAACTCAGGTCAAATAAAAAAAGGCTACTAATATCACCTGATAACTTGTGTTTCAGAGGGTGGGGATGCCCTGGAACAGGTTGCCCAGAGAAGCTGTAGGTGCCCCATCCCAGGAGGTGTTCAAGAATGGCTGGATGAGGCCCTGGGCAACCTGACCTTGTGTGTGGCATCACTGCCATGGCAGGGGCTTGGAACTGGGTGACCTTCAAGGTCCCTTCCAACTCGAGCCGTTCTGTGACCTAGCAGCGGAGTTGCTTGTCCTTACGTGTCAGGTTCCCTGCAGATGCAAGGGGGACACCACTCCTCTGTCTGTGTGTATTATTTAGTGGCTTCCAAATGACAAGTGGAAGAACAAGCTGCAAAATGTGATGGGGTGCTTATTAGTTAACCAACACAGGACAGCAAACCACGCTTCCCTCAGGTTTTATTTACAGCTTATCACGTTACTTCACGCAGATATTCCACGCAAGCTGAAGCAGCCCGTACCCCTACGCGTATTTACACCCCCCCTCCGGCCAGCCCGTGCCCCCCACACCTCAGGCCGAGGCCCCGGGGCCGGCCCGGTGCCACCCTCAGGCCCGGAGCCACATCCGGGCCCCGAGCCCGCCTGCGGTGCCCGGCGCGGCCGCCGGAGGCCGCCCGCCTCGCTGCGGTGCCCGCCCCGCCGAGCCGGCGCTGGGCGGCGGGGCGGAGCCGTGCGGACGGGCCGGGCCGTGCCGAGCCGGGCTGGGCCGAGCCGGGCCGGGCAAAGCCGAGCTGAGCCGGGCCGCGGGCAGGAAGATGGCGAACGTGCAGCTGGAGTTCCAGGCCAGCGCCGGCGAGGCGGATCCGCAGAGCCGCCCGCTGCTCGTCCTGGGCCAGCTTCACAACCTGCACCGCCTGCCCTGGGCCCAGCTGCGG
The DNA here is from genome assembly GCF_963932015.1 of Anas acuta. Taxonomy (NCBI): domain Eukaryota; kingdom Metazoa; phylum Chordata; class Aves; order Anseriformes; family Anatidae; genus Anas; species Anas acuta. Next base: position 11,640,007 of record NC_088994.1, read on the forward strand.
GGCAAGCTGCAGCCGCGGGTCACCGAGGAGGTGAGGCCGGGCTGGGGGAGCGCGGATCCCCCCTCACACCGCCACCACCGCCCCTCCATCGCCACCGCCCCGCTGCCGCCGCCGCCTCCCCCGGCTGCCCGCGGGGCGCTTCCCGAGGCCGCCTCTCCTCTCCTTTCCTCTCCTCTCCTCTCCTTTCCCCGGCCCGGCCCGGCCTCGTGGTGCTCCCCGTGCCACGGCTGCGGCCGGGCGGCCTCGGGGCGCTCCCCGGGGGGCTGCGGACCCGGCCCGGGGGCTGGGGAGCGCCCGGCTGCGGCTCCGGGGCCTGCGGCGGGCAGGGGCCGGGGCCTGCCGGGCCTTGCTCGGGGGAAACCTGCACCTTCAGCAGCGGGAAGGGGCTTTACCCGGCTGAGCGGTGCCCTAAAAGCCCCCCGAGGCGGCCCTAAAGGAAAAATGAAAAGCGAAACCCATCGGGGGCCGCTCGGCTCGGTGCTGCGGGGCGTCCCCGAGGCCCTGGGGCAGCCCCGGGTTGTGGCCGGAGCTGAGGGCAGCGCTGCCCCTTGGAGCGTGCGGCTCTTTCTTACCTTGTACCCGCTCTGACGGGTGGAAAGCGCTTTGCATGCCTCCCAGATGACAAGGTGCTGCCTGCCATTACAATAACCATCGAAATACACGCTCTAGGGTGGCAGATGGCAAGCTGGGGACTCAGCCTCGCTGCCTGCAAGGGGTGAAAGATATCGCGTCCCTTTCCTCCTCCCCTGCTTTCAGCTACGGCTGCGGAGTCTGTGGATCTATTTTTATTTAGATGGTGTTGATGGCTTGTGGCAGAACGATAGATGTTTTGCATCGCGTCTCTGAGGTTGCTAGATGCTTGGCAGTTTTATGTGTTGGGCTCTTGAGTCTCTTATGACAATATTTAGCCTTCTTTTTTGCTTTTAATTAAATTGCTGCATGAAAGAATAACGTGGGGCTAGTAAATCAGTCCATGTATTTATCACTAGCAAAATGGTATCAACTTAAAAGCGTCCGAAGCAGCCTGTGCATTAATGGCGTGCTTTTGTATTATAATTCATGTGGCTTAAGAGATACTTGAATGGAAAGCACATTTGTGTTTTTTGATTAATACATGGGTTCATCATATTTCCTGCCTCTTTACTGTCGTAGAGGTTATTGCATTTAAAAGGGTGTCATAATGTTTTCCCGTCTTATTCCAACTATGTTGAGGCATTCTTAAATAAAGGATTTTAGTTGTTGGAAACAAAGTCTGATACAGTACTTTATTTTTTTAATTCTTCTTTTCTCCTCAGATATGGCAGTCTGCTTTAAGCACTCTGAACCCAAACCCTACCGACAGCTGTCCTCTCTACCTGAATTACGCCACTGTGGCCGCGTTGCCTTCCAGGGTCAGCCGACACAACAGTCCATCTGCAGCTCAGTTCATTACCCGCCTGGTCAGAAATTGTCTTCCAGGAGGTGTCAACAGATGTATTGTTGTAAGTGGCTGTTGGAAAACGCTTCTGGTGAAGTGTCTAGTATTTTGTTGACTTTTTGGGATTTTAGCTGTATCCAAGGAGACAAGGGGTGGATGAGTGTTACCAGTATAATTATACCAGCATTTATAAATGGTTTTGCTCTGGAGTGTAAACAAGACCTAAGTATAATAGCTTATACATGCTCAAACGGTTGGAAGAAATTAAGGATGGATATGTATGGAATGTTTTCAACCAGTAACGTCCATGCAAAGGGAAGCAGTAGTGGATTTTTTCAAAAAAAAGTATTTAAGGCTTTAGCACATGGTACATATGCTTTAGAAGATCGACATGGACTTCATACAGAGTGCTCTGTCTATATTGGACAGCCAGTTTTGGGTGACTCAAATTAGTCAATAAATTTTAGAAATCCTAATGTAAACTAGTACTCCAGCACAAATCCTGTGCAGGAAAAGGTCTTGCACTAATTTGGTCACCTTTGGCACGAGCCAGATGAATTTGGTGGTTTTTCTTTCTATGGCTTCTCCAGATTAATCAAGAGTTCCAGCTTACTATGGAAAGCTCATATAGTCGGCGTCAATAACAAAATCTAATTATACTTTTCTCCTGGAAAACTTATTTGCAAGAGTATTAACTGTACTCATATTTTTCCCTTGTACTTTTATGTGGAGATGTTTAACTGAAACTTCTTTCCATCAGTAATTTCTGTAATGAACTTCAGAAAAATATTTTATATGTTAAAAAGGTTTGGGTTGATATTAAGCACATTCTCATATCATTACTCTCATTGTTTTATTTGTTTCGAACACATACTGATGGTTCCCTTGCTTTTTTGTCTCAATCCTTGGGCTAACCAGTGTTAATTAGACACCTATAATTAAAGCAGTCTAGTTCCCTTAATTCTACACAGTCAGGTCCAGCAATGTTCATTTCCATATGGGAACTGAGCTGAATGAGTTCAGTTTGGCGCTGTTTGTACTGCTCCCCCTCCCAAGCAAAGTGTAGTGTATGAGCGTATCTCCATTCAGACATCAGTTCTTTTCCTCTTTGCCAATGGTAATGAATCCCTTTAAATGCAGACTTCGTGTTACCTAATGTTACCTGACTTGATTCTCTTCTGGCTGTTTTTTTTTCAGATGGTCTGTGAGCGGTCTGAAGTTTTCGCTTCTGCTTGTGCGTTGGCCAGGGCTTTCCCACTGTTTACGCATCGGTCCAGTGCATCAAGACGCACAGAGAAAAAAACTGTAACGGTCGAGTTTTTCCTGGTTGGACAAAACAATGGACCAATAGAAGTGGCAACGCTTAAAGTAGGCTTTTGTTCCCCCCCCTTTCCCTTGTGATCAGTTGTTTTCATTATTCTCTGAAATCTTTTTTTAAATTTCTTCAGTTTGTTGCATGTACAAATGTGTACCTCAGGCTACGTATGGCATAGGTGTTGTATCTAAAGTAAGAAATGATTCTAGATCAAAGTTCCTTGAAATTGTTCGGTTCAGAGCACAAGTGAGTAGAAATATTGAACATATTCTTGCAGCAAAGGCTGAAGATGCTATTTAGAATGTATGTTTCAGGGGTGAAAAACACCAAACAAGTAACACAAATTCCTCTTTTCTCACATTTATCACAGATGCAAATAGTAGGGTTTTAGTGTTTAATACTGTTATCTTCGGGTGCGTGGGCTGCTCTCTTTTATTTGAGCACAATCTGTCTGTGGTGTGCAGGTGACTGTCACACTGATGTCACTGAAGAGTTGTTTATTCTGGGATCACGTGTGGCTTCTGGTATTTGTGTGATGTACCTCTTTGTCTGAATTTTTATAAAAAACTGTAGCCAGAAGGAAGACCCCTGAAGAAATGCTTCAGCTTGGGGATGAGCTGTACATAACAGTTCAGTGTTTGTCTAAGTTGTCTTTCAGTAGCAGGTAGTCAAAGATTGTTTCCCTTGCACCTGACTGTTTTAAAGATGAAACTACTCATCAGGTAACCTTTACTATTCTAGGGCATTATCTTCAAGATCCTAACTTAAAAGCTTTTCCAAGTATTGCACTTGAGCTGTTAGGTGACTTCCAGGTCAGTGCTCCAGATCTGTATTTCAGTGCACATTGACACTGTGATCTGATTGAGGAGACTGTTGCTACATCTGAAATCCGCAGAATTACAGCTTTAGTGATTTTTTCCTTCTGTAACTGTTACTGCATACTTTGTTCTTACTCTACTAAATGAGTTGGCTACAGCAAATGATGCCAGACCAGTCTTCAGGAAAATGAAAAAGATGTACTATGAGTACAACAGTTGATCGCTGAATTTTCCCTTACCCCGAAATAATAATAATAAAAAAAATGTCTTTATTTAAATATATATATATATTTAAATATTTCTCCCATTCTTCCCTTTGATGTCAATGCCAAAACAACTGCTGGCTTCCTCCAAGCTAAGTTTTCACCCCTTAAATTCAGACAGACAGCTAGTGTAGAGCATGGAAGAGGCATGTGGTAGCATTTTTTAGCTAAACCTCTCCCTAGGCATGTTGCCATATTCTGCACCTACTGCATTGTCCATGATACTTTATGGTGAGGACTAGAGGGATTGTCACAGTTTTATAGGGCAATTACTTAAGGTTGTTGTTGTCCTGGTTCTCTTGAGTACCCTGGAAGCCAAACCCATGCACAGCTTATTTCTGTGAGTGTCATGTTGATTCTCTTGGACATGTCGTTAACGTTAGAGCACCTCCTTTTACCTGCATGACCCTAGTGGTGAATCACTCCCAACTTAGTCTGGCTCCTGAGGAGGTTCTTATCCCTTTAGGGGAAGTAAAGCAATCAAAGTAATTGTAGGGAATCAGGCACCACTCCAAAACAAGCCAAGGTTTATGAGTCTGCTGGGATACAGAATATATAGAGTCCTTAGGCCAGTCTGGCCAAGCCAAACTTCAGATACCTCAGCACAAATAACTAGCCAACACATCAGATTCTTTTGAAACCCATCTTGACTCACCCTTCTGCTGTGTGTGTGGTCTTTGGTGTAATGTGGCTACTGGAAAACTTGAACAGTTCCCTTCCACCTAGTCTTTTTTGCTTCAAGTTGTTGATTCTCAGGAGCTGAAAGTTAAAGCTTAGCCTCTGGTGCCTTCATTGTCCTTTTTCCAGGAGGATGCTTCTTTGAGGGAACAGCCTCAGCGTGCTTGCTGTGGGCCCTTTTGGTTCAGTCCACTCTTGTGTAGGTATGTCTGCTCCCAGCCCAGTTCTGCCACAGGAGCGAGGCAGTCGATGCATGTTTCACACAGATAGCTCATGTTTCACCTTCCCCATGTGCCTGCCATATAGAACATCTTATGGTATTAATCTCTGTTGCACTGAACCATTCTGCCTGCTGTATTAAAACATGTTGTACATTATGTAATCGCTGCAGGTTTCCAGCCCAAGTAGTCTACAAGTTCATTGTGGCTTCCTGGATTTGTTTTATCTTGTCTTTCCAGCCCTCCACCTTGCTTTGCATTCTTGGTCTTGCTTTTAAAGCGGAGAACGCTACTAATTCTGCAGAATCAATTCATTGGAAGGAATCCAGTTGCTTAGAAATCAGAGCATAGGAAAAAATATCTTCTGTTTAACACGTATGGAAAATAAGTTAGCTTGGTTGACATTAGTCAGTACTACTCAGCTACCTGTGATCAGTTGCAGTTAGGCATTACTGTGCCCCAGGGGAATCCTACATCCAGTGTAGGCTGCTTAGGACTAGGTGCAACATTATGCAGAAAACCACCTAAACCAAGGCTGGTTCTTAAGTGTCTTCGCTTCTTTTTATAGTGCCTGGCAAGTGCTACAGAAGGAGTCAGACTGGCTGCTCGAATCGTGGACACCCCTTGCAATGAGATGAACACGGATAACTTCCTGGAGGTGGGTAACACAGCTGATGAGCAAGAGTTACACGTTGGAAGTCTTGACTACAGCAGTAAAGAACTAGTGTGCCTCTCTCTGAGCAACCCTGCTGTGTCGGTCTAGGAGATGTATTAAACAACCCGTTCAAGGATGCTCAGGCTATTTCTTTAGCTATTAATATTTAGTACAACTTACCAAAGTTGGAAGGAGATAGTGTAATGCTTGGTGTAAGGAACCGGGAGTCAGAAGAGGTGATGACACAGGCTCCTTTGCCAGTGCTAGTGCTTTCTTAAGCCCTATGGTGGTAAGTTTCTGAAATTATGGGACAGAAATTGACATGCTTGCAAATCAGGATCTGGAAAGCTGTTGAGGGTGAAGATATTCCTGCCCTATTTCATCATGGTTCAGTAGAGTGAACAGCTGGCTTTTACCTCTGAAGATTTCTCTTCCTGGCAGAGCTTAAAGGTCAGATTTGCATTTCATGAAATACTAAATAGTCAAGGGTGTCAGTGAAATTAGACCATTGGAAACCAGCATCAGTCCCAAAACAGTGAATGTATGTGTGTACATGCAAAATCATGTAAAACCTGCACGTGGGTTTTAGAACACAAATGTGTCCTGATGACTGACTGACTGACATTGTCCTTTTTCTTTTAATGATGAAGGAAATCAAAAAAGTTGGCAAGGATCTCGGGATTACTCCTACCATAATTCGAGATGAGGAGCTGAAGGAGAGAGGCTTTGGAGGTATATCTTGTTGAAAATTCCCCTTTTTTCCTAGCAGTGAATTGGGATATTGTATCGTCTCCATTGTGATTTTTTATTTATGCATTTCTGAAATGGTTTTATAGCCCACAGTATTCCAAGATACAGCCAGTCTTTTTGCAGTCTTTCTTGATTAATTGTGGCTTAACTGTCTTGTTTTCCAGGTATCTATGGGGTTGGCAAGGCAGCTCTGCATCCTCCAGCTCTAGCAGTTCTCAGTCACACTCCAGATGGTGCTACACAGACCATTGCATGGGTGGGCAAAGGTATTGTGTATGATACCGGAGGACTCAGCATTAAGGGAAAGGTACATAAACACTTCTGCTGTCTTTGCTTACCGTGTTGTTTCCTGATGGAAGTAATTCTGTTAATGTCCATAGAAACCAAAGAGTATCTGTTTGAGTAAACACTTACCATCATCTGTGCAGACACAAAATACCATGAGAAAAGACTATATAGAATTCAAGGAATATTTTACAGAACTACTAGGTGCAATTTAAGTATTGCACACTGCTAGCAGAAAGTGAGAAACAAAGATGTTTCATTCCTGATTTTGGAGAAAGATACAAAACCCATTTGAGTTGACTTCAATGCATGTCTTGTAATGAACATTTTTCCTTTTTCTAACAAATTAGCAGTAGAGGTTTAGTATTTTCCAGTTCTAAAGCAAGTAGAAGTAGACATGAATGTGTTCCTTGCATTTGTTATGACACTGTCAAGACTGTCAGAGTTATAGAAGCATCAGAAACAGTAGTTTTATCAGGCTGTACTTCGAAACTGAAATCAAAAATTTTATTTTTTTTAAAAATCTCTCTCTGTTTAAATAGACTACTATGCCTGGAATGAAGCGAGACTGTGGTGGAGCAGCTGCTATTTTGGGTGCCTTCAAAGCCACTGTAAAGCAAGTAAGTAAAATGTGTTAATTGATATCATGTAGCCTAGCATTGCCAAGGAGCAGGCTGGCTTTTGGATATATTCCCAGATATGGGGGCCAGCCTAATCCTAAAGTTCTGACCTGCCACCGCCTTTAGTGATCTTGGGCCACTCTGCTCGTTATGCTATTTCAGGAAACCATTTCAAATCTTTGCTGGTATCTTGGGAATTGTGAGAAGTTGCTCAAGTGCTGATTTTTTGTTATGAGTCTTTATAGAGCTTCAGGGTCTGTTCTGAGGATTGAGTTGACTGTAGTTCCTTGAATCAGATTCACACCTGAGTTATCCAGGTATAAAGCTTTTGTTTAAGCTTTGGGATTTGGGGCTGCTGTTGTCCCTTAGTAAAGAAAGGGACGAACAGCTCAGGGTATGAAGCCTATCTGTACTCCAACTCCTGCGCCAGTTCTAATATTAACCTACTAGGGAAGTGGCAGTTCTAGTCTCATCAGGAGCTGCTTGTTGGGCTCCTGTGGTCAGAAAGTAGTAGGGGAGCTGAGAAGAAGCCAAGCATTGAAATATGAAGAATTTTTTAAAAGTACGTTATGCTTTCCCAATGTGAACTGGGGAGATGAAGTAGCTGCTGCCAATAAAACCCTGCCCTCTCCACAAATTCAGTCACCGAGTCTTGCTGACAGAGCAGCTATTGCCTCCAAGGAGTATCCAAAGTTCAAAGAACTTGTACTGCTGCAGATTAATGCATAGATCTGATGGAAGCTTTGTCCAGGGGATGATCATTGCCAAATTCCCATTTCTCAACAGCTTAGTTCTGTGCCTTGGCCTTAGCAGTATGTTTGATGTGGAAGAATTGTTAACTTCAGTTATCTGCAGAGACTTAAAATTGAAAACACATTTCTGAGCAGCATCATAGGAAAACTGCTAGGTTTTCATAACCAAGTCCTTCAGAAAGTTAGATCACATGTTTGCAGGGAACAAAAGCTAGAACTTCTACAGTGCTTTGGGAGAGGCTGGGAAAACCATGCATGTGGTACGTTCTCTCAGTGATTCAGTCCTTGTTTCAGAAGTATGTGTGCATGTAATTATCTGCACTGACAAGTTGCGTTCACAATCGCAGTAGCTGTGAATGTAAGTCATCAGATATTTCATATACACGAATGAATAAACTGGTGGTAATCTGTTTGGACAAACTGAGCCTGAAGAAGCTGTCATACCTCACAAGAAGCCTGTGCCTTTGTATCTAAAAATGGGAGAATGTTAACGCTGCTTAGTATTACAATCCCATGCAAGAAGACTTGTTAATTAAATCCTTGCAGAAAATGTATTCAGGTAGGCAGTGGAAATAATTTGTCTTTGTTACTGTTTCAAGACCTTTTTTTTTTTTTTAACACTCTTAAGAATAATATAAATGTGGAAGAGGTTTAAATTAGCTGCACTTTGTCAAAAAGACTGAAGTTTAAACTTCTGTTGGATAGAAAGCTCAGTAGGAAGAGGGGCAAAGGTTATTATCCATCTTCAGAAAATATCATCTGCCTACATGCTGTTCAACAGTTTTACAATGTGATTTTAAAAGCCTTTGGATAGCAAACACAAGTGAGTGATTTTTTCCTTCAAAAATGCATTTTATCCATTGTGAGCTTTCCAACACAAGGAAGAAAAGAAAACACATTTTCTAAATCCTTCTCACCTCCTGCATGTTAACGTAGGGAGTTCTGCTTTTAAAAAGCTGCAGGATGAGATTCAATAAAAGGCAGCTGATAGTGGAAGTGGGTTTACATTTTTTGACAGTAGATTAACCACATCTCCCAACTGGGGAAGGAAAATTTGGTGCAATTCAGTAAGAGATTCTTAACAGAGTGTTTTTTCATTGCGGACAATTTTGGAAGAGGAAAGGATCATAGATGGAAGGGTATCTTATCTACAGTGCTGTTTTCCCACTGGCTGGGCTAGCAGCTGTAAAGTTATTTTATGGTTTCTAGAGGCTGTGTGTTATTTTTGAAAGTTTTTGATTGATGGCATTTGTCCTTTGGACTTTAGAACATGGGCTGATTCAGCAAGTCCACTTCACTTTGGCTACAGGACTTCTATTAAGAGATTGACAGTAAAACTGACCCCGTTTTCCCTAGGAGTTTGATGTCTTTAGGACTAGCTATCCCAGTTGAGGAGGAACGATGCTTTTATTTGTTAAGTGCTGCTGCCTCCTGTTGTGTTGGTAGGATCTTTCCACATAGTACAGTCACTGTACAAACAAAATCTTCATGTTTTAAAATATCCATAACTATATAAGTGCTTGATTTTGAACCAAAGTAAACTAGATGGGATCTGGCAGAAAAGAGAAGGCTAACGGGTAAGAAGAGTTTGAAAATGCTGTGTCCTTTGTAGCAGAAATTTTGTATTTATAAAAAAAATAAAAAATGGAAAACAACTAATACTAGTCATAAATGATTTTTACTTTCACATGTAAAGAGAGAAGGTAGATACTGGTAGTATATATCTTATGTGTGTTCCAGGCTTGATTCAGGGCAGCAAGCTGCGTTGCTGGCAGTTGATAGATCCACTGAGACGTGGAGGAGTACCACGTTCCAGGGTTGCCATGGTCAAAGTTGCTTTCCAGAACAATTATCAGAGATGGAATCTGTTCATCTGGGGCTGTTTTTTTAGGAAAGTATAGAGTTCACAAATGGCTGCATATTAGCATTTATTATTTCCATCCTTTTCCATTAGTACTGTAAGCTCTCCTGCAATGCTGAAGAAGTGATAGGAAGGAGCTCAGTTTCTCAGGTGACCCCAACTGTGTTTTTGCTGTCATTGGAAACTAAAGAAAAGCAGTGGAAAAAACAGGGTTTGGAAAATAATCCCAGGCATCCTGACTGGCTGTGTAACGTGCTGTCACAAGCCTTTTTAATTGTCATGCTCAAAGCATCTGTTACTTGGATCTTTCATTCTTTTTCAGAAAATGACTACAAAAGGTGAAGGGTTATAAAGTTCATACATCTCTGTTGTGAGTCTGTGTTGGAGTTGTACTGAAATTAAAGTACCACATCTTTGGAGGTGTATTCAGCTGATTTTCATTCAGGGGTACTGTAGTTCTGTTACTTAAGGGGTGTTTTTGGTGAGCCCAGCAGTTTTTTGGTGAGTTCAGAAGTCTAAAGCCAGGATTGCATGTTTTCTCCTTGCCTGCTTTCTGTAACTCTTGTCCTCAGCTACAAGATAAGACATTTATCGTAGATTTCCCATGTAATTAGTGGCATTGCTGCCATAAAATCATAATCCCACATTGATTTCAGTCCAAATAAATGAGCTTGGTGTGAATTGAAACCTATTTCTCTCCTATTGTTATTACAGGGTTTTAAAGACAATCTTCATGCTGTTTTTTGTTTGGCTGAGAATGCGGTTGGACCACGTGCAACAAGACCTGATGACATTCATGTTCTTTACTCTGGAAAGTAAGTTTGTGCCTATATCTTTCCTGGAAACACTGAGAGGAAATAATCTTTGGTTCTGTTTGTCTGAGTACTGTATAGATTGTGAACCTCAACAGCTTCCCTAAGGATTGCTAATAGGATTTCAGACAGCCATAGTATGAGTTTTCTGCGTGCATAGAGTGACCTGTGTGGTATGTAAGTGCACATCAAGACACATATCATCTGTCATGAGATGAAGTTTCCTTAAAGCACTTGGGTTCCTGTGTTTGTTCCAGTACGACCAGTTTTCTGTGCCCATCTGTAGCCTGTGCTGTCTCAGTTACAGAGGCAGGCTTGGACTGTCTTAGAATCTCCTGTGGTTTTAAACCAAGTGTGATACTTAGTGGAAAGCAGTAATTAATAAAATCCCAGCCAGACATGCTGGGCATTATACAGGCCTGACAAGCAGTGACAGTACCATGCAGGCAGTATTATTATTACAGTTTTCCAGGTTTGTTCTGTCTGAATGCTTAAAACAGTGGAATATGTAGCAGTACAGTCCTGCAGATTCAAGTAAGAAAGTACATAAGGTTCAGGTCTGCCTTCTAACCAAGTGTTCTAGTCAGGATAGATGTCTTAACCTGTACTCTGAAGTATTGTTGTATTAAATGCCCTCTTTTCTTTCTAGAACTGTGGAAATCAATAACACTGATGCAGAAGGGAGGCTGATACTGGCTGATGGAGTAGCTTACGCATGCAAAGATCTTGGAGCTGATATCATTCTTGATATGGCAACTCTTACTGGAGCTCAGGTACTGATACAGACCTGCCAGTGGACAGAGGTGCATCCTTCTAGTGTCTGTGTATTATATGTACAATTTTAAGAGATTTGGCCGTAGCTGCAATGTCTTTGTCTATGTTTGTAGCACTACCTTTTTTTGTCAAGTACTTTTAAGATTTATTTTTTTCTTATTGGTGGTTCTGTTAGATGGAAAGCAGCTATTAATGCTGAGAGTGCAGAACTATTCTGTGCAGCACTGTCAGGCTGAATCCTTCCTGATTTTGTTGTATATCTCATTAGGGAATTGCTACAGGAAAGTATCATGCTGCTGTCCTTACCAATAACGAGGAGTGGGAAAGGGCATGTGTTAAAGCTGGCAGGAACTGTGGAGACCTAGTCCACCCTCTTGTGTATTGCCCCGAGCTCCATTTCAGTGAATTTACCTCTGCTGTAGCTGATATGAAGAACTCTGTTGCAGTAAGATATTTTTTTTCTTTACTTTTTTTTATTAGATAAAAATATGTTCCTATGTGTATTCTGGATCACGTGTTCATCTGTTGATAGCTGTCTGAAAGTTCTTCCTGTGGGTTGTAACCTTTTAGAAATGGATTGTATTAGGACCTCAACGACCATTTAATTGGGGATTTTGCAAGATAAATGCCACTCCACTGATATTTAGCATCAATTTTAAATGGGCTAGCCTGCTGCAAAGTTGTCTATGGGCTGCTTGCCTTTTAAACATAACCTTAAGATGAATGCTAAATTCCTGGATGGAGACCTTTTAAGAAATAAAATCAAGCATTCCTCAGATCGTATATAACCATTGGAGACAGTAACTAAGAATGGAAAAAACAGGAAATTGAGGACAGAGACCTCAGGGATTTCTGCAGCTGCTTTTGCAGAATTTGAGAGTTACAGTGTGCATTAAGTTCCAAAAACACTGCAGAAATGATTTTGGGCAGAAGATGAAAAAAGCAGGACCAGATTGCTACCCAGGAATTAACTCAAAACATTTACAGTATACATGACTAAAAACTGGGTTTCAGAGCCATCCGTTAAGCTTTGAATTAGGAAAGACAGTTGTGCAAATCTATAGTCAAGAAGACAACACTGACGTTTTCTTTTCTTGCAAGACCAACTGTATTTTTACTGTTTCTGCAGGACCGAGACAATAGTCCAAGCTCCTGTGCTGGACTCTTCATTGCTTCTCACATCGGTTTCGACTGGCCTGGAGTCTGGGTCCATGTAGACATTGCTGCCCCTGTTCATGCGGTATGTTCATAGGACTTCTGACATTTTACCCACCTCCCTCACACAAAACATGTGCTCTTGGGGTTCCTCCTCTGTTGAATGGAACATGTGCATTTTTTCCCCTAAAAAAAACTATCCAATTTACTCCTCATCCCCCAACCCACCTTTGTTTTAAACCCAACTTATTCAGCTCATGCTCCAAATCCATGGTCCTGTTGGATGGAACATGCTCTTGAAGAATGCTAGCACAGGTCCATCCTCAAGTCAGTGTGAGCTCTGTTCTTGTGAATCAACTGATGTATTGGTTTAATCTAACAGTGACAGGTTGCAATAGCAGTAAGGATACAGCAGTGTAAGTCAAGCAGGCTTGATAGTGTCTCCAAGTATTTGCTATGGCCGTGTGCTGTCAGTGCTTTTGATAGTAGCTAAATTAAACCAGCCCATATTATACAATCTGAAATGTGAATTGTTTTTTCTTTTCCAGGGTGAACGAGCTACTGGTTATGGCGTGGCTTTGTTGCTGTCTCTGTTTGGAGGGGCATCTGAAGACCCTTTGCTTAACATGGTGTCCCCTCTAGGGTGCAATGGAGACTCTCCCCCTGAGGATATGGAGAGGGATTCCAAAAGGCGGCGCCTGATTTAATGCGCCCCCAGCTCTATGTGACGGGGTGCATGTGTTACCTCACTTTGCACTGATTTGTTTTCAAGCAATGAAAATGTCACATGTCAAAAATTGCCATTTTTTTTACTATCATGATAAGATTTATTACTTGTTTCTGATAAAAACAGCCTGATTCATTTTTGTTAGTGTTTTTTTAAATTATTGGTGCAAACGGTTGCTGAACAATATCAGTGGTGCAGACTCCAGGCTCAGCTAACTGTACCAGGAGGAAGGCACATCTTCCTCTGAGCACCTCATGAAACCAAACTAAGTGCATTAATGCATGAGAAGCTCTCTCTATTCTGAAGAAGCAACTGCAGTTCTTGCTTACAAAGCCTTCTGAATTACTTATTTTACATGAGGATTTATCAGACATTTCTGCAGGCCCCACTACATCTCTGAACACAGGATAAGGAAAACTGTAGTTTTGGCATATTCAAAGACAATTTAACTTAGTAGTAAAGGAGATATAATGAGAAAAGGCCTTTAGTCTTAATACGGTGCTGTTCCCGCATGTGTAATGTATTTCTGACCAGTAAAATCTCTAAGTGATCCAGAGCATATCTCTACATAAATCTTTCATGTTCAAATTACAGAATGTATTCATGTTAAATGAGGAAAAAATTGGGGGACTGTGATTGAGTAAAATCCGTTTACAAAGCAGAGTGGCTTCTTGCCACTTAATAAATTTATTATTATTAAAGCAGCTTACATATCCCACGTGGTGCTTCATAGTGTTATTTACATTTCTGAGAATACTGAGTGTTCCAAAGATTTGTGTGCAACCTCATTGCTCTGTTCAAATTCCTTTTGCCAGCGCTCACACATCTGAAGACAGACCCTAACACAGTAACAGCTTATATTGATTGGTATGGTGCAGTTCTGAAGAACTTACAATGATTCATTTCATTTGTTTGATTCAACAGTAGTCAGGATGCGTAATATTAGTTTCTGTATAAATTAGTCTCAAAGAGTTTCCAAGTACTAGCTTGGCTTGGGCACACGTGGGAAATGACTTACCCCAATTTATATGTCAGCAGCAGAGTTAGGAACAGAGTGACCAACTTGTAATCAGTGTTAGTCCCTGCCTGGTGAATTCAAGCATCAGCCTTTGGAAACAGTTCTTGGCTCAAACAGCATTGATGTTGAAAAAATCCAACACAGCACACACTTTTGGCTGCTTTGAAGATAAAGTCAAGCAGAGTTGTGACAAATTATACCTTTCCCTGTGTCGGAGGTGATCTCTGGGGAGAACTGGTGCTAGGTTTTAAATGGAAGTTCTAACAGTGATGTACACATCTGATTTTGGCTTTGTCTTTTTGATTAAAGACCTCGTGAAAAGCCTGATGCAGAAGATAGAAGAAGTTTTTCATTTTGTTTTCTTGGCTGTATTTGATTTATAGGCAGAGTGTAACTTTTTTTTTCTTCCCCAGAATTTCATTATTTCCTATATGTTCCTATTGCTTTTTTTGATTTCCTTGTCCACTTGATCACAGTTTTAGGAAATCTACATAGAAATAAAAGTTCTATCTTAAGTCATTCTAGATGCTCAGTGTAAAGCACTACCTGCTACCAAAATCTGTTTCAGGAAATATGTCGAAGAGCTATTTTCATTTCTGATTCAGTCTGACCACTGAAGCTAACGGCAAAATGTTCTAATTTCAGTGCTCTGAAATCTCCATGCTGTTGAAACACTCTTCAGATTAATTAGTTCTAATTTAGAAAATATGGTGTTTTGCCAAATGAGGCAGGTTTTTACATACACAGTAGCCTGCAGTTCTGTGGTGTGTAAGATTATTATTCACTGAGTGCTGCAAGTCCAGATAAAAGAGAAATGAGATTTTAATAATTTAGGATGTTATTTTTCTTTTTTACTGTTTCTCAAAGCACATCATACCATTGGATTTAACTTGGAAGGCACTTAGTAGAAGCCATCTAATAAAATTAATATTGAAAAAATCTAATAGGAAATACTTGAAAAGGAGTAGAAGAGATAAATATTTAGGAAATCAAAAACTGAAAAAAGAGTTTAAATTTGCTTAAGCAGAGTAAAATAACCCAACACCTAATGAAGAGAAAGAGGTTTGATGCTTTTTGAGAAGGAGCTGTTCCAAAGATGAAATAAAAATCAAGGTGGTTTTTGTTTTGCTTTGTTTTTAATTAGCATCTCTTACTATTTCCCATGCACATTGTTATTTCCTTCTGTTTAGATAAGAAGTCTGTCCGCTACAGCAGAACTTAATACCTATACAGTAAAGCGATTTGTGATCTCTAGATAAAGTTTCAGACCTTCTTCAATGATCAGATCTCATGCTTGTTAAACTCACAGTCTTTCTTAGCCCCCTAATGGACAGAATTTTAGCTCCACTAAGGCACTTACCAGCTCCTGGATTTGCTTACCTACTTTCACGTGAAGGACAATTTTAGCTTCTGCAGCATTTGCCCTGAACTAGCTTGGTGAGAAGTCTGGAAACAATCTAATAAAGGGGAGATGTCAAAACTGCCTTAGAAGTAGCAGATAACCAGTGTCAGAAATTATACACAGGATGGTTACCAAGCAGAAATAAGCCTGTATCAAACACAATTTGCAACTGGAATTTGCAACTGACACCCATTTCTGCGAATAACTGAGCAGATTAAAAAGCTGTTTGATGTTCTTACTGCATCTATTACTGTCCTGACCAAGTGCTTTGTGGTTATGAACATATTTAACTGCACAGTCCCCTCCATGTGACAAAGCAGTGTGTTACTTATGGGGAACACTTTCAGACAGCAGAGGTTTACCTCAGTGGATTTAGGTGACCACACCTGAAGTATATTCTGGTACCACTTAAGCAACTTTAAATAGAAGCACTCTCTGCTGGGCAGTGCACACCTATGTAGCTTAATAAAACTTCATTAGGGCCTATGTCCTCCAAGCTGCACAGTACCATGAAGCAAGCCATCAAAGATACCAAAGCTCCACAGAGCTAACTGGGTTGTGGAAAATAACCTTGATATCTAAGTAAAGAAGTAAAATTTGGGGGCTCCTAAGCTCCAGGTTCCCAGCTGACCTACTACACCTCTGCTACCTTCTGAGCAACTTCTAGAGACTGAGCAAGGCCGTGCAGGGCCTGACACCAGGCTCCAGAAGCAGCAGAGTGCTAGGAACTCTCTAGGTTGTTCTCTAGGAATTAAAGCTTAAATTGCTGCAGGTGTGGTGGGCCCAGCACTTTCAGAAGGAGATTGGTAATTAAGCATAAGCTAGTAAACCTGGGGAGTGCAGGTCACACCTTCCTGCTGACCTTAGAAAATGGAGTAGGCCTGTTAAGTCTGCTTGTTCTGTGGCATTAGCTCTCTACCCATGCGTTTTGTAGTGCCTCCCCCAAAAATGTGGGTATTGGCTCCTTCCTGGTCTCGCACAGCATTGCAACAGCTGGCTCCCTATTTCCTTCTCATTTTTTCCTCTGGGCAATGCTGCTGTTAGCTGAGGATTTCCTGGTGAAAGCTGACACAAGCATCGGGTGAGTTAGTGAGCTCTGTCACAGCCATCGGGCTCCAGGGGCTGTTGAATGCTTCTACAACAGATTGGTTCTGCTTTTGGTAGTTTGCTATGAGCAAACTTGGGGAGGGAGGACAATAGTAAGGAAGGAGCTGGTGGGATGAACAGAGCTGTCAGAAACCAGGGCCCAATGTGTTTGGGGTAGCAGTGGCAGGTTGGGGCCTGGTGCTCTGGTGCACCAGAGCAGACAAAAAGAGCTGGAAAGGCCTGCTCTGTGTTATGCCAGACCCTGGGGTCTCAGCAATGAGCAAGTTAACAACTGGGCAGAGGACGTGCTGCTTGTTCCAGGCTGTTTGAGTCAAAGGGAGTTTTGCTGGGCAGTGCTCTGTGGTGCTGCCCAGTCACAACGGCTCTTGTAGGAACAGAGCTGCCCACGCTGCATTTTCTGGGATGCAAGTCTGAACCAGCAGGGTTCTTCTGTTTGGTTTTGTGAGCAAGAGGGCTGTCTCCTCACCAGGAGAGGTGCTGAGCAGGTGATCTGTTGGCTTGCTTAGAGCAAAGAGGAGTTGGTGCTTGAGGGGTTGTCCCAGACCAACGTGCTCAGTCAGGAAAAATCTCTGTAATGTTTTGATTGACCTTCAGCTTGCAAACCTTGCCACAGATTTTTCTGACTGAGCTTCATTTTGTGTAGAGCAAGTGAAGTCAGCAGCATGTACTGCCACTTCTTGGCACTGCCAAACACTGGCTGAATGAGATTAAATGGGACTTGCTACTTCCATGCTTCTCATTCTCCCTTAGCTTTTTTTTCAGTCTTCCTCCCTGCCATGGGACTGAACAGCATTCAGCTAATCTGTGAGGTGAAAGGACTTCTTCCCTTGTTCAAGTCCCTTGGCTACTGAGTTTTGAAATTGTATCTGTGTCAGCTCAGGTCAGCGAAGCCCCTTACCCTGTAAACGCCCATTACAAGGCTGGCAGAGATGTCCAAGGGCTGGTGGTCACCCCTGGCATTGACTGACAAAGAGGCATAAGGAACAGAGGGGACCATGCAGTGCAAGTCACTATGAGGATAGTGCAGCCCCACACCATATTTCACAACCATTTTCCTCTTCTGCCCTGAAGGTTAAGAATACTTCTGCAAAGAAAGAAATCTTTAGCTAATTGGCCACAGCTGTTCCAGAAGTAGTCATGAGAAGGGATTGCACAACAGGAGTCACTCACCTTCTCAGACTCCCTCCAGGCTTTCGTAAAGAAAATGTTAGCATATAAATCTTCAGCACAGGCCCAGCTAGAGAGGCTGTGGGCTCTGTCTGTCCAGGGCCAGCTGGTACCTTTTAGGCTGGAGCATCGGCCGGAGGCTGGAGTTCTGGCTGCAGGCCTTTACCTTTGTTTCCTTGATGGGGCCGAGGTGTGTTGTGCTTTTCCTGTGGCTTCTGACCAGAATTCATCTGGGTATCTGAGCTGTGAAGGGTGTCCAGGGGCTGAGGAACCATAGATGCTACTGCTGGCTTTGGGTACAGTCTGAGACTGGGAGGTATGGAAATCCCATCCTGTTTGTAAAACTTGGGATAAAATAGCTTTGTGAAAAATGGTCTTTGCGACATCAAGACAAGAGTCTGGATTCCAGGACTGCACTAGGTGAATCAGAACATCTTTTTATCTTCTAGTACAGATGCACAAAACTATCATTAATTGTGTTTTCTACACTAGCATCTTGGGACTTGTAGAAGAAAGTCCATACAAGAAAAACATCCTTTTATACTTACACCACACTGAACCAAAAGCTGCACAGGCCCATAATAGACATATAATTATATGTCTTATTATTAATTATATACTTATAATTATATATGTAATTATTTTTTTTTTCCCCCCACTTGCACATCGACTGAATTAATGTATTTTATTCCTTAGTCCTCGTTGTGGTTTGTGTCCTAGAAATCCTGTTGTCTTGGTGTGTGGTGGCTTCTAGGTGCTGAATGGGCAAGCAAGTTTTCAAAAGTTGGGGTGTGGGGACTCTTTTTTTCTTTCTCTCCCCTTTCATACTTCCTTTCAAACGCTTCTCTTACACAAAACCCACAGAGAGAGTTCCGGGCAGTGTCTGCCCATATGAAAACAGACATTTTTCCATATCTTTTTATAGATTTGATAATATTTAACTCAGCATGTATTAAGAATGTATGGAGTACATAAAATTCACTATAAATGTCACCAAGTGGGCCAATGGCTTTTTAATATCACTGCCACAAGACTGCATTTTAACCTATTTCCTGCCTGGATTCATTCCAGTGGCAATTCCAGGAGGGGAATATATTTAGTCTGTATTTACTTAGTCTGTTTAACTTTCTGTTAGTGTCTTTGGCTCATCCCGTGGCCATGCTATTTTGGGATGATTTATACAATATTTACATTAAATTCTGCTAATATTTCCTTGCCTCTTGAAGTCGGATTACACTATTTACATCTAAAAGGCCCAGGCTGGAGGAACAAGCAGCTGTTCCAGGCACCAGAGAGAATTTAGCACAGTGGAGGCTGCCAGAAATGAGACCATGTGTCTGAGCTACTTATGGAGGAATTATTTAGAATTGGAGTAGTCTGTGAAGGAAAGAGTAAGGCACGTTAAGTAAGCAAGCGTAGTAGTAAGAAGCATGGCTGATACAGGGACAATAGCATTCAGGCACTTTCTCATTTCCTGCAAAGGATTTCTGCTATTCTTCCTATAAATTGTAAATGTCCTGAGCTAAACCGCTGTACTGATAGCCCCTTTTGGGTGAAACTGGGCCTGCAGTTTATGTACTCTGTAACAGCTGTGACATTCAGCTTTTCTTACACAAGAAACTAGAAAGGGTTGATGCAACTGCAGCCCTTTGTCTGAGCATTTTGCCTGTGACCCAACTGGGCTGGCCACGCTTGGTCTGATGGTCTGACAAACTGAAATAGATGCACTTGACCAAAGCTAAGCGGTCTGGCTTAAGTTCATCCTCCTATATTTTAATTTATAGGATCTGTTGTTGTCCTTTTTCCCCCTGAAAATTATTTTAACAAATTAAAATGTATTTAAAGAGGTTAAATGTGTTATTGTTATAAAAGTTCAGACCAGATTTGAACCCACCAAAACCCAAGATTCAGAGTTGCTTGCCACATGCAAGAGTTGGAAGCCATGCTAAATACTTATTTCATCTGTATTTTTCACAGTAAAAAGTCCAAGAACTTTGGGGTTTACTTCTAGAAAACAGCTTTTAGCTAAGCTTAGGTAAATGCTTCTGCTGGGATTTGTCTTTGCCATAGTTCATACATATGCAGATGATGCCTTTTTCTGGTGGAGCTCAGGCCTTCTTATCAGTATCAAATACAGTTACCACATCCAAGCAGACATGAACCACAGGCGCAATTGTCTGCAGAAAAAAATTGGAAATAATTAATTGTACATCCTTGCATAGTCATTGCCCAGAACATGCTGTACTTCTCAGTTGTGGATTGCAGTAAAACCTGAAGTTCAGTGTCCATCTGCCTCTTTCCAAATATTCCTATCACATGTGTCTGCCAAAAGAATATGCTAAGTCTCTATTGATAGCACACACAAAGATCAGTTCTTAGAACGATGGATTCTTTCCCGTTTCTTCATAGGAAGCAATGGATGAACTTTAGGGCACAGGAAGTACCTTAAATGACACTGGACAAAGTAGTACCTTTCAGTCGTGCCTGGTAAGATGAAGAATATCCATATCCTTGACCTTGTTTGCCTTTTTTTTTTTTTTTTTTTTTTTTTTTTAATTCTAGGACTGTTTTACAGAGACCCCTCTCATAAGAAATCCCTCGATTGTTACTGTCGCCCGTCTTCCCAGACTGGCGTCCACATCTCTAATTTGAAGCAATCACTTTAGCAACAGTTGTGGAAAGTGATCCAAACCTAAAATCCTCAGAGAGCCTGTAGGATGCAAACTCCTTTTTACATCCCACTGCAAGGCTTGGCCTAGAAAAGGACACCACAGTATGCATACAGCAGTGCTGGCAACATTTAAGATTGAGCTGAGCACTTTTTCCAGAAGTTTATTGCTCCCACTTGGTATTGAGAGCAGTCTGGAAGTGGAGCTGGCCTCCTTGCTCCAGCCCTGGCAATCAAATCCTGAAAGAACCTCTGTCCTGCCATGGTGGTGCCCTGCATCAGCCCTCATCTTGGTGGAATCGGGATGGCTCATTTCCTTGAGGAGTCATCCAGGCACTCTGATTCATTTCTGTTTCATGTGCCTTACCTCCACGCTGAAAAGATCTGCTCCTGTCCTGTACGGGACTCCCCCACAATTTGCCCAGAAAAGGAAAATACTTTGGGAAAACCTCAAAGCATGTAGTTTGCTTTTCTTGGGAAGTAGTGATGTTGCCACATCTGCATCCCATTTTCATGGTCTTCTCTGGTGCATTCCCTTTTCCTACTATAATAGTTAGTTATCATGATACTCATCTGAGTTGTTTTGTTTCACTGAAATTAAGACTGAATCAAAAAGCATGGGATAAAAAAAAAAGAAAGAGTGGCTGTAGATCATAGGAAATTCCCATTGTGTCCCTAGTGGTACAGCAAAGCACTCAGCTAGAGGGAATAAAGTATATGGCTTGTTCAGGCTTCTGACCATGAACTCCCTGCTTTTTGTTAACACAGACTGTCTAAAACCCAGCTCTCCTAAAACCCAGCTTCACAAATAAAGTCTTAGCTGAGGCTGTTGAGAGTATATTATGGTCCCCAAGAAACAAAAGATTTTGCTCTCCAGCCTATAGAATAAAATTAACACTTTTGTGATAATCCCAGAAGTTCAGATCCAAAGGTAATGAAGTTGATCACCTATAAACATTGGAGCACAGGCATCAAACATAACGCAGTGCCTGGGTGAATGGTACCAAAGAAGAGCTGCATGACAGGCTGTTAGGCTTGGAGGGTTCTGGGGCTAATTTCCAATGCTTAATGGACCTTTTTTCTTAAGGAACCTTTAAGCTGTACATATGCACGTCCTTAATGCTTGCAGCCTATAAAGGCTGAGATTAACATAACCATAAATCTACTGTGCTGGAAGTACATCTTGTTGAGAGATGCCAGAAGTAATATTCAAGTTACACCTTAAACATCTTAACCACCAGCTTTTATAGTTTCATTGAATTCTTTCTATCTTGGTTTAAAATAGAACATAGTTCTCTTTGAATGTACAAACATAGCTTTGAGTCCCATTGCCTCCATTCCCTGGGGCTGTCTGACTTCCCCTGAAGGTGCTCAATGGGGGATTATACCATCTGGAAAGATACCAGCTCCCTCACCCAGGTTCCTCTTCCACTGCATTACCTCTGTGCTCCTTTTTCTTTTGCCTTCTAGTCAGTCCTTTCTGCTTGGAAATAGGAACATAATGCTTTCAAAACTCCATAGTCCATGGCATTAAGAGGACTAATTCAATAAAGGATAATACAGTATCTCTTGAGTTATGAAAATCATGAATTGTATGTCAAATGGGGAAAAAAGATGGACAAGGGAATGGCCATAAAGAGACTCTGCACTGGAGATCTATGTAAGAATTTTGTGCTGAATAAATAATGAACCCAACCTCACAGATATAGATAAACATTTCAGGTTCCTTGAAATAGTGGAAGAACTTATTGAATTTCCCAAAAGGACAAAATTTTTTCCTCCCAAGTCTTTAATTACCATGATATAGGAGTATATTCTATTAAATATGCAGCATTTATACGTATCATATAGCTTGTGAATCTGGGACAGTGGTGCTTAGATGTGGGATTTAGCCTTTTACCAAGCTGCAAGTCAGCTCTTAAATTCACCTTCAAATCAAAGTGTAGCTGCTGAGCAAAACCAAAAAAGTCAACTTTGGATTAAAAAAAAAAAAAAAAGTAGAACAAAACACATTCAGCAGCACTGGATTTAACTACAAACGTGCATCAGAATTAGAAAAGAAAATCATTTTCTCTCCTAATATAGGGAAGCTTACCTTCAGGATTGTCCTGGGAAAGAACAAGGCAAGCAGCTGGATGAGATCAAAGTGCACATAACCAGCCTTTTTCTCCATCCCAACAATACTTGGCAGAACGAATGGTTCTTCTGCACTGATGGCACAATACAATTTAGTGGTGCGGGGAAGGGATCCAAACTGGGAAAATATTTGACAGCTGCTATTATCTAGAAAGGGAGGGGGGTGGGGGGAGAAACCAAATTAGCTGGAAGACACAAACCGTTGGAATATAAGCATTCTCGGAGGAATTTGCAGGTCTTTTAAGTACAGGGGATGGTTCCAATAGACATTCTTAATGGTTTAAAACTTGGGAGGAAAAAGTGCTGCCCTGAAAGCCAGTGAAGCTTTCTGGTGGATAAATATTTTCTCTTTTTACTCCATTTAGTTCTCATTTTCAGTCAATGAATTGTATGCAGTTCATGAACACTTTTTTTTTTTTTTTTTTTTTTTGTAAGACTTGCTAATCCATGCAAACATTGATCTTAAAGGGTATTTCATTGTACTTTAAATATATCTTGTTTGCAAAGTTGCTCACTTCAATACTAAGGAAAAGCTTTAGCAGTAGTAAGAAAAACATACCTGTGTATAAACAACAGCTGTTAGCCAGTAGGATTTTCTTGGCCTTGGAATGGATAACATGACCCAGAGAAAGAGAGGAAAAAGAAAAGAAAAGAAAAAAAAAAAAAAAGGAAAATGGGCAAAACCAAAGTGAGGATTGAAGTAGAAATTATGTTTCAGAATGGAATCAGGAACTCACAAAATAGCAAAGTATTTCTGACCTGGATACCAGAGCGTTGTACAAAGCAAAGCCCAGCTTTAAAGTGCATGGCATACTCCGGTAAAACTTCTCTGACCCTTCCAATTCATTGTCATGAAATATCCCAAACCACAGGAGAAAAAAAGAAAAGAAATCAGCAAATGAATCAATTTTATTTTCTAGGAAAAAGGGTGTGAGACTGCTAAGAGGAATTTTTAACCCAGACGATCAAATAAATCAGGCTGGGGATGACATAATGGAACATCTTAAGAACTGCAGGTGTGAGGCTGTACCAGCATGTCAACCAAGGCTTTCATAAAAGCTTTTGCTGACTCAATCAGTGATAATCATATTCCAGAACCCTAGGACTGATTTATAGGTATTAAATGGATGCGAGTTAAATCATCTGAATTGCACCTGCTCTGTAACCCCTCTTAAATTACAAGGGTGAGTTTACACTTACACATCAAGCAGGACACTAAACAGTTGCCAGATTACTTTCTCAAAAGTTTAATGGTCTTTAAAAGGCCATAAACGCAGTGCAGGGTGTGAACATGAGCATCAGTTCCTGCAGATGGTATTGCTGATAACACTGTCTAAGTGTGATCCCAGCAGGCAGACACGTGTTCTCTGTGAGTGCAGCGATGCTGTCTCAGGACAACCAATTTACACTGTCCTTTTAGTCCACACGTAATTCAAGTCCAGTTTAAAGCAAGTTAAAACAATTGGAAACTATTAGATGTTATTGTATTTTTAAGGTGGTGGTGGTGGTGGTTGTTTTTCTCTCACTGAGCACAAAGATATTGTAACGGGTGGGCTTGGCTTTAGGCTTTTCTTGCCTGTTCAGAAGTGTTCCCAGGTGGTCATTTAACAGGAAACAATCACACTTGCATTAATTCCTGCACTGCTCATGTCTGTGTGAATCTTTATGCCATCGTTTTGATTCTGATAACGTTTATCTTGCACAGAAATATGAAAATGTTTCTCAACCATACACTCAAAGTATTTGATCTTTCTGTTCTTGAATATTCTGAATTATTCTGTGTTCACTTTGGAGCAGTCTCTGGCTTGCTAAATGAGAGTGCTGCTTGTTTTGAATCTAGAGAGTAAGGTTGGTCTAGAACTTAGAATTTCAACAAAATTTTCAGATACCCGTGCTTCTAGGTCTCTCTGTTTGAGATATTGTACTGGTTACGCTGCTTTGTATCTCATTTCAACTCCTTTAGTCTTTTCTTCATTTTCTTGTAAATAGAATAAGAATAATATAATATGTTTTAATCATTAGCACTGTCCATTCACCTGGATGCAATTGTTTCAGAAGACAGCAGGGTGTTGTCTCTGGAAGTCTCTGGCAATCAGATTCCCCTTTGCTGAAGGAACTGATAGTGATGTACATCCCAAACCAGGAGACCTCTGAGGTCCCACGTGAATTCTCACCTCTAAAACATGCAGCTAGGTTTGATTTTTACATCCTCTCATTTTGATTTCTCACTTTTAAACAAGGTGTTGTTTCCTTCTCCTCCTTGTCTGCTTCAGGAAACAGTGCTGGGCTCTATCATTCTTCTCTGCACAAATTGAATTGAATTGTTTAGCATTCTTTTTTGCCAGATTACTTGGACATTTAAATGGATACCAAGAATATGCAGAGTTAATAATAATATGAAGAAAAGAATAAGTGAGTAAAATTTTAGTTGAAATGAAGTCCTGAGCTGGACAAACTGCTGAAGTTGTGGCCAGTGACAATATTTTGGTTTTCTGATAGTTTTATGTAGGAAAATTAATGCATTATTTTCACATCTGACAATGTTTTCTTTGTGACAATGTTTTCTTTGTAGAAGCAGTTCAGGACAGACAAGGATTTCCAGTCTATAACAATAAGAATTCAATGAGTTCAGACATCCATTCAACGTGGAA
The DNA here is from genome assembly GCF_963932015.1 of Anas acuta. Classification (NCBI taxonomy): domain Eukaryota; kingdom Metazoa; phylum Chordata; class Aves; order Anseriformes; family Anatidae; genus Anas; species Anas acuta. The sequence goes on from NC_088994.1 coordinate 11,665,256, forward strand.
AGCTGGAATGCGTGTGAACAATGCTCTTACCCAATTTATTTCATGCTCCAGCATACATCTTTCAATTCTGAGTACCTTTGCAATGCCCAGGTTGGTTTTGCAGAGGGAATTTGGTGTTCCTGCAACATCAACTCACAGTCCTTGAACAAAGATCCTGATCATTATGTGGATAATCTTTTCTGTTAGCAGGGAAGGAACAAGGTGCATGCATTTACAAACAGGAAATTATTCACTGTTATTTTTTATTGCTGTTTCCATTCCTCAGTGCTTGCTGTGGTGGTAACGAATTGCAAAAATCATTTCAAGTTATCTTAACCTTTTTATTGACACCTTGAGTGCAGGGGCTATGGGCTGTTGCTGCAATCTAGGTAACACCCTGCTTCCTTTAAACTTTCTCTAGGAGCTGATGTTCCTGCTTCTGCACAGCATTCAATTCTCACCTATCCTGTGTCATATAGAAATACAAACACGGGCATATAAACTTTGCCTCAACATCTTTCTGTTGCACATCAGTGCTGAGCCCCTCTCACTGTTCACTGAAATGTATGGGCTTTTGAAGCTAAATGCAAGTCATCTTCTGGAGCTGTTCTAGAGTGCACAACTATTGGGGCAGAGCTGAGGATATTGGGGCAGGAGACATGGGAAGGTTTTATGCAGCATGTGGAATATGTGGAGGGTGAAGATGTCTTACATTTTTTGGCCTGTTTTTGGACCCTGGAAATGCTTGCAGCTTGTGTACTGCTGGGCTACATGGATTTAATGCTCCCACAGACCCTTGTGGTTCCAGACAGCTGCATCTCTGTCTGTACTTGCTGACCTGCTGCCTCCGGGTTTTCTCATTCCCAGGCAGCTCCAATTGGTCTGACTTGGTAAGAAAGTGGCAAAGTGTCTGAGCACTTTCCTCAATACCTGCCAGTCTTTGGTGCTCTTTGTCTTCTTTCATTTTCCATCCTCTGATTTCATCTTGCTCCCTTATTCTCAGAGCCAGTCTAGAGCAGGTCATCCAAGCTTCAGAGGCAAGCTGCACAGAGAAGCCCTGCTCCAGCCCCTCTGCTCAGGAAGCTGACAGATCCATCCAGCTGGCAGAGCCTGGAGGGTGCTGCTTGTCGTGGGCTGCCTTGGATGCACCCACTCACTACCCAAGTGTGCTGCTGCTCTCACCCCCAGCCTCGCATCCCTTCACCCTGGCTCCCAGCAGCAGGTCCCTGACCTCCTTTGCTCCCCACCAGGCTCAGAGGAGTGCAGCAGAGAGAGACTTGGGGTTTTGATGCTCGGCTGTCATATGTAAGAGCAGCACTGTGACATTTTCTGTAGATCTTGAAATGCTGTACTAAGGAAGTCAGCCTCAATACCCCCATTTTACAGAGAAATGAATGGCTTGGAAAAAAAAAAAATCAATAGTCTTCAAGGACTTTAGTGTTGGAAGTACAGCTCCAACAGCTCCCCACCTAACACCCCAAACCCTAAGCTGCCCTCCTTTTCTTCACAGTCAGACTCAAAGAGGGTGAAAATTCCAGTCCAAATCCCTGAAACAAGATAAAATGCAGCGGAGTTTAGAGATGTATGTAGGATTTAGAAACATAATTCTCCTCAATATCCAAAGGAAGTGTGTCTGTAAACCATGTGTGTGCTGCTGGAAATCTTGGTGCGTATGTTTAACTTCTGTTTAAATAAGATACATATTTTAATAGAAGTTAATGATAGCATAACAGAACATTCTGTTAATGTTTTTATTCTCTTTATTAGTATCTTAATGTAATTTTAATGTAGTTTAAGGCAGTTATTAAGATCTAAATAGGAACATCTGGGAAGAAAATATTTTTCCATGTACATTAAAGTTTGTTGGGCAATGGTAGTGTCTGGGAGGGACGGAGTGGAAAATCATACACATCTTGCTACAATACGCGTGCTCTTCTTAGACGAGGGGGGCTCTCAATGCAGCTATTGGAGAGCAGAAGGATTTGTGCCTGCAGGCCATGGTTGTGTGTAAAGCCATGTATCCAGCAGGATGTCTTGTTTCCACTTCTACACATCGTCTTTTCTGCTAGCAATGGCTTGTTGGATTTTAACTCACCCAAGGCATGGTCCAGCCAGGGTTGCCACCACTTCTTTTCACCATCATTTTCCTTCCTCTCACCATCCTCTGCATGGGTGATTGTAAAACTAACAAAACAGAGCAGACAGACAGGTTTTCCTTTCCCTTTAGTTACAAGAATGGCATTCCTTCTTTGCAGAGGGCTGGTCAGGGATCCACATGGTGCTGGAGTTTTACCTGCAGCTGGGAGCTGCTGCTCCTTCTCAGGTGGGATCCCAGGGCTAGTGGTTTGTGTCAAACTCTTGTATTTGTTCTGTCTTATATTCATAGTTACATTTTACTAGCTGAAAACAAAGTTAGGGTGATGGGTGCTAACGATTAGGTATGCATTTTATCTGAATTGAGTGTCTTACAAACACTGTGTTTGAGACAACTCTGTGACATAGGGTCTGCAACTTCAGTGTTATAGAAATGATAAGAAAACTCACATTTGATTTAGAAATTGCTCAGATGAGAAACTTTTTTTTTTTTTAGTCTACAATGTTGTGTTTTCATTATTTTATCAAGTCAAATACTTTTATTTTACCTGACTATATTTTATAACATTTTTATATACTGTCAAACCAGCTCTAATGAATAAATCCAGATTGCAAATCTGGAAGTATTTTCCCCAAAGATGTAAGGCAAAGACTAAAGCCAAGGAGATACTGGCTCCAGGTCTGGTGTTAAAATACTAGTCGTGGCCATTCGCATTCACGAACATGCCTTTCTACCTCATCTGACTGTCACATTCCTTCTCATAAGACCAGGTATCCCACCAGCGTTCTCTCTGAATCTCATTTCAGAAGCAGTTTCATTACATTAGCCACTTCTCATGTCTGTCTGAAATACTGCCAGTGAAGCAAAAGAGCATTTCCTTTGTCTTCAGCAAACTGCACAATGAACAAGCTCACAAACCTAATCCAAAACCCATTCTATGCTCATGAAAAGGGTTGGGTCTTAAATGGATAGCGCTTTGAGTTGTAAAATATACGGCCTGGGAGAGTAACAGAGGTTTTCGTATCTTTAGCCAGCAGGGATTTAGCATATGTCTTTCAAGATTGCCCCCCTCCTATGAACACATGTAAGTGTGCAAGCCAGGAAATAATAGAAAGACAATTATTCATCTGAATATTTGTATTTCTTCTGATATTAGTGTTTTTTATTTTTACTGAGCACAGCTTACTTTGGACCTGCCTAGTATTTGGAAGCTCTCCATCCAAAGATCTAATATCCAAAACAGGAAGCAGCTTTGACAGGCACATGCAATACTACAGACAAACACAAAACAACATCATAAACATTGGCTTTGAACCAGCTTTGTATGTGGTGGTAAAACATTTGGTATTCCACTTAAGATTTCTACAAGGAAACATCTGTGAGATTGTGCCGCAGATAACACGCAGCGTTTGATCCATCTTTGTTCGTCTCGAAAGGCATTGAGAAGGCTTCATTCACTTGGGCCTGACTGTAAACCGAAAATGAGCCTCGTTCCAGCACGGAAAGCCCACGTACTGTATCTAAGTGTGCTCTGCCAAGAAGTGGTGGTGCAGTGCCTAGGCAGAGAAGCACAGCAAGGAGATCGCTCCTGTCGCGTCCCTGCCAGGCTGCTCATCGCTCGCCGTCCACGTTGGTATTGGACACACTGCCCCCGGTCTTCCAGGGGAGCTCCTGTACTTTGTCTTCTCGTTGTTTGCATAGAGGCATCTGCAGTGAAGGACTTCCATCAGCTGTTTCTTGTAAGGCTTTCACCGTGGTGTATCTACACAACACATTGTCTTTGTGCCAGGGGTTTTTGGAGAGCCTGCAACAGAAAGCCCAGGGGTCAGTCCCTGTTTACGCTGGGGCAGTGTGTTTATGCTAGTTGTTTGCACCAGTGCAATTATGGTATCAACTAAAGCCTCAGTGTGCAGATGGCCTCCATCTCACGCTGACCAGATCCAATCACCGAGCCCTTCACCCTTTGCTGTAAAACAGGCAAGAAGCCACAATCCCACTGGACAGCGTGGACAGGTGTCTCCCAGCAGCAAAGCCCAGCCTTGATGAGCACAGACAGCTCCTCCGAGACAGCAGCCAGAAGATGGTGTTTTGGCTATTTCCAAACTGTGGAAGACAAGAGCACCCTACTGGTTTGTTGATGTTTGGACTGCTCTCTGACAGAGAAATTTGACAGCGCTGGGTTATTTTGTAATTGAAAGCAAACAAAGTCAGATGTTAGAGCGAACTGTCAGGAGAGTCTCCTGTTTTCTTCAAAGACTTTATGCTGAAGATGTAGTTTGGTTAAATATAATGCAATGACTCAAGTTAACTAGAGGCATTTTTTTTATATTTTTTTATATTTTTTTTTCCTAGAAAACGATGTGGTGAGATAGGATAAGTGGGGGGAAAGAGGGGAAGGACAGAACCACTAAACATATGTAAAATTAGCCTAAAAAACATTATGAGAAAATAATGAAAGAAAGAAGAGTTGGTGATAGTATCTGCTGTGCAGGCCAGCAGTCCCTAAGCTAGTCTTGGCTGCATTTGCCTTTCACTTCTGTAACCTCCTCGGTCAGTATGGGAAGGTCCTGAATTTCCAGCTCCAACAGCTCCCTGGCTCCCACCTGCAGTGCACGAAGCTCGGTGTGGGGCTGTGGAGGCTGAGGGAACCTTGATCAAAATCACGTCTCTGCTTTGTCCCCTGCCCGACTTGCCACTGGAGGGAGACAGAAAGCAGGAGTCCAAAGCCTTTGAGAAAGGCAGAAGAGCCAGAAATGGCAGTGCACGTACAGGCAAGGTTAGTCTGCTGGTGTTTGCTGTCACAGCAGGCACCGTTTAGCTCCAGCTGTAGGATGGCACTAGGCTGTTTGTATTTATGCAAGAAAAGGCTGGGATTACCTCTTTTTGCAAAATGAGGTAGATAGAGTTGTTTGTCAGGCTAGAAAGGATGGGTCAGTGAGAGCTCCTCTGTGGGTACCTGTTAGCAGAAGGGTTGTTTTCATCACATGCAGTGCCTCAAGCCACTTTCTGTACTTGCGTTGTAGAAACGCAGACAGCTATAAAGAGGAAAAAGATGTCTGGTGAGATGTGCAGAGGTAATGTGGTTGCCCATAAACCTGTACCTACCTTCACAGTGCTCCAACAGCAACAACAGGGGATGGGAGGTGCTATGGGAGTTGACTTCAGCCCTGGAAAAAGTGACCAGGAGCCTTTCTGATGGCAGATGGATGTTCCCAGCTGCATGCCTGCTGTCTGGTTCACTGCTCTGCAACTGGTGATCTGGGGATATAACAGAAGGAGCTCATCGGGGTCTATTCCAAGGTGTTTTCTGGTCTCTTTTTATTATGCAGCACTAGTTGAGCTCTGCCAATTGCTAAATAAGCTCTGAGATATCCCTTCCTCGCTTTTTCTTCCTTGTTTTTAAATATTTCATTGCAGTGGCCGCCACCTTCCTGGGAGGGTGCTTGAATCCCAGCATCTGGACTGCTCGTAGGCAGGGAGAGAGCCCAGGGACTCAGCTGGGCTGAAGGAGGAGCTCAGTCCTGCGCTCCTCAGTTTGCTGTGTATGGACAGAAGGGAAAACTTCAGGTGGGAGAATGGTTTACAACAGTGCTCACTGTTTTGTATGCTTGGCCTGCAGGTTCTCAAAATGCACAGTGCATTATTTGTTTCCAGCAGAATGAAACATGCAAAGAAAATTGTGGTCATGGAGCTGTTAGGAGCACAGTACACTGTGTGGCTAATTCCTCTTTGTATGTGGGCCTCAGTCTAACATCTTAGCAGTTGGCTGTCTTTGAATGAAATGTTGGAATTTTTTTATTTGAGTGGGGATTTTCTACAACGAGGAATTGCCACCTCTTTAGACATAGGTGCTTAGGATGCAGGAAGAAAGGCTGCTTGAAATGAAACAGAGAAAAAGCACGTCTTCCAGAGCGTGAACAGATTTTGGTGGTTACTGTGCAACTGATCACTGCTTTTCTGACTGTTGGGCAGATAAAAACAAATCCTGAGGAAGCAGCCTTAGCAACCCAAGCCTAAAGTCTCTGTCTGCATCCCCATGTGGGGGCTCTCATGAGCCTACGGAGCACCCAGAGAGAGTGCCAGAGCAGCTTGGCAGTGTTGGCTGGGATCCCACCTCCCATCTGGGTGCCCTCCCCTTGCAGAGCTGGAAGAGCAGGAATCCTCCTGCCCTCCTCTGCTGTGCTTTACCCAGGTTGATCTTAGGTCCTTTTTGTGTTCTCAGTTCCCCAGATCTAATAACTGTACTGAACAAACCTCTGCAGAAAGCAGGAGAGGGGCCAAGACACAGCAAATACTGGAAGGCCATGACAGTGGCCGGGAAACAGCACTGTCTTGGCCAGATTTCAGCCACGGCTTTTCTCTGGCGCCACAGCAGAGAGATTGCCCAACGTACACAGAGCAGCACATAGAAATCCATATGGTGCTGTATAACGTTAATGGCAGCAGCAAGGCACATCTGCAAGAACACAGCAATCCAAGTAAACAAGAAGGCATGCTTTGTAGTTTGCAGTGTACTGTCCTTTAGAAAATTACCCTGAGTTGGCTTGTGCAGCTTGAGAACAGTTTTAAGAAACACTTAAAAGAAAAACAAAACAAAACACTCCTGGAATAACTGTCTTTATACTTGTATGCATGTATAAACACAGCAGTGTAACTATACAGACAAAATTTTGCTCTAATAGTAAGTCCTGTGTTTATAGAAGTCAGAAAACAATGCAATTATTTATGGAGTAAAGCATTAAAAGCAATATTCTGTTCTTCTGTGCAAGCGGGTGATAGCCCAAGTAGCTGCTGAGAACCTCTGATACCTTCTGCCATGTTGTGTGGGAGGAAGAGGTGGGGGAGAAATGCGCCTGTCAGAGCCCAGTGTGCACCTACAGCACCTGATATCACTGATATTGTACCAGGAGAGAGCAAAGGAGGAGCAGACATCTGTAGGTCTCTGCTGCTGTGTATGTTTATCGGAGAATTGGCCTTACTACAGGTTTTTCAATGCCTCAGCAAACTGTTTTTGGTGCCCAGTTCTCTAGAAGACTCTCCCTGTCCTCATATTTCCTCACCTCCAATCCAAATTTGTAACACCTGTAGCTGATGAAATATCTGACAGCTGAGTTGTGCTCCCAAGTAACACTCTCAAATACAGCTGCTGAGGATGGAGGCAGCTGCTTTCGAACACAATAGACAAGCTCATGGTGATCCACTGTCATCTCCATTGCCTAGCCCCAAAATAACTGGGTGGCTGTCAAGACCAGCTTGAAATGGTTTCAGACATCGGGAAATCCTAACCGTGACACTGAGCGAGAAGTACCAAGGAAGCCGAGGACAGGCAGTCAAAACTCACAGCACCTAAAATGCTGCTTTGTGTTTATTGCTCTAGGAGACCAGCCTGGGGACGCTTACAGCAATCTTGGCTGCTTTTGGGAACAGGGGTGCAGTGTGACACAAGCAGCCCATAGTCCTGGGGCATGTGCAATACCGGGATGTGTGAAGACGTTCCTCTCAGTACCACAGTAATGACAGCAGCAGATTCAGGCAAGTGGTAAATTCAAGGGATGCTGCTCCTGGAGTTGTGTAATTACAATCCTAGGGGAGGGGGGCAGGGCAACGTGAACAGAGAACTAAGCGCTAAGATAGCTGAGAAAATATTTGTTTCATAAATCTCCTCTCTCCTCCGTTTGCTGTCACAAATGTCTAAACAGGATTTGTGTTCTAAAGAGTCTTTTATACCCTGTTTATCCGTGGTAAAGCCATGCAAATAATGGGTTATTTAGCCTACTGTCAGAACCAGAAATCACTTAAATAATTTCTACCCAACCAGCATTAAAGTTCCAGATCTTTTTAAAAGAGAAAAGTAATAGAAGAAAAATTCTTACAGCTGATTAAAAAAAAAAAAAAAGGTGCAAATCCTGCTATCATTGGAGGTATTTTTTTCTCTTTGTAAACACCACACCTGACATGCCAGCAGAGCCTGGGACTATTTGGAACTTCCATGACATTTTTGCTTCAGAAAGCTCCAGCCCGAGGCAGGTAAAGCTGTTGTGGCACCTCCAGGCCCCTGCAGGAGCATGGTGCAGCACAGCAGGTCCCTGCAGCACCTCACCCGGGCTGCTGACTGCTCCGGTGCTCACCTCACATATCCCTCAAGCAGGGCACCAAGGATTCCCAAGGTTTGTGCTCTTCTGTAATAAGAAGAATGCAAATTTGTTGGGCATGATGGTATCACCATACTGTCTTGATGACTATTTTATAACTCTCCATGCCTGTGGTTGGCAACTCCTCTCTTAGTAGGTGGCTTGTCTTGCCTTACACAATGTCACCTAGCAACTGTTGGCTGAAAAGGAAGAAGAGACTGCCAGTCCTCTGAGCTGGTCGCTGCTCAGAGCATGTGTAACAAGCCCTTCTGTTGGATTTGAAAGGCTCTCACCTACCTGTCCAAAATTCACTTATTTGGAGCAACACCTCCTGGAGTGAGCTGGACATCTGTAGAAACACAGGCATGTTCTTGGTGGCAGAAACATCTGCCTCAGGAGCCACAGATGGTCCTCACAATGTCCTAGCTGCTCACAGGATGGCTGGAAGGTCCTTCCTGTGAGCTTCAGCACATCACCCATCCCTTCCCTGCACGGTGTTGGGAAGCTTTAGGAACCAGAGAAGGCTGCTCGAACTCCAGCATTGAGGCAAATGCCTGGTGAGAGGTTTGCAAAACTGCTGGGGCCTGAGTTGTACAGTGTCGTGGCTACCTGCCTCAGGGATTTGATGTGTTGGTTCTGCCTTCACTGTCCTGTCTTCCCCACAGCTGAGAATTTACAACAAAACCAGCTCCATTTTTAACATGGGATTGAGTGGCAACTGTGCTTTGGTCTGCGTCACATTTAGTTCTGTAATTATCACTTGTAGAGGATTGTACCTGGTAAATTAGGGCTGGGTCCTTTGCAGATGTTGGCAGGAACATTGCAGGAAAGGCTGGGTACAGGCCATGAAAAGGGACTGTCCTGCCAGCTGCCACTTGAGAAATGAGCTGTCTGAAAGTGAAACATGAGGATGCTGTAGATGCAACTTGTCTTCCTGCAGAGTTTCCTAGTGCAGTCGTGCAGGAAGCTGGAACTGCTTCCTAGTGACTCACAATTCCTGCATATTGACACGGTTATCAAGGTGTTATTTTTCTGTGTTGTGTTTTTGATTATTAAGAAACTTAAATGGCTGGAGGGAAAAAGCAGGAAAGGAAAAACAATAGCTCTGAAATTCTTTGAATGAATTCATGGTGATAAAAGAGAATGCTAGCCCACCTCACTCTCTTCTTTTGTAGTCATCTGTAGCACATTATCCTACTGCAGACTTCTACGCTCAGGTGGTGGCCAGAGGACTTCTTGTCTATGCTCCTGCATTAAATATCACACCAGGATATGGTGTTCCTGTAACAGCTACACACCATCCAGTCCCAATGCTGCTAGCTGAGAGTAACAGTAGAATTTCATCAACTCCTAAAACATTTTTTCTGTTAACAGCCCTGTAAAAAAACAAGAGCCAAATATCAGTGTAATGTGAAAATCAAGCTATTTGTAAACAGGGCTCAAAATGTCTTTAATGCACTTTCTTATTAGTGTGGATGTGATCCAGTCTGGATATAGGGATGTGCAGAACTGTACACAAGAGCCTCCGGAAAGGTCAAGGTACCCCTGAGTCTCTAAGTGCTGCATTGAACAGTCACAGCTGGAGGGGGAGAGCTCTTCTGGGCTCTTCTTCATCTCTTCTGGGAGATCACTTAGGCTACGCAGTGAACTAGACAGAGCAAAACTTTTCTGCAGAACTGTTTCTATGGCTCCTGTATATGCTGCAAACAAATTTTATCAGAGCTCTACATATGCTTTTTGCTATTTGCTGGAGTTTTAATGCAGGTAGTGGAATACTACATGCACCTCTTTGTTGTTCTCCATTTCTTTCTCTTGTTCCTGGTCTTCACAATGAAACTTTGTTGAAACTTTGTTTTAGGAACATTGGTCTTTGTCAGTTTTTTCCTTTTTTTTTTTTTTTTTTCAAATTATTGTAATCATGATGTGGTTCTAACATCAGGAATTGGTAAATTGGTAGGCAGAAGATACCAGCATCAGCTCTGCTGAGCCTGCAAAGCAAAAAGAAGTGCTTAAAAATTCAAACTTTGTCATTTTTCACGTATTCTTTTGAATAATTAAATTATCTCTTATTTCTACCACACAAGAATGTAACTACAGTAATACAGATAAAAACATTGGTGTACATTAAAAAAAGGTGAATTTCCTCACGTTAATCAAACGTGCAATAAAGTTGCTTCAGTAAAATGTTTTCTCTTTCAAGGAAAGATTCAAAGGTTTCTTTCAGAAGGATTATTAGAGTTCTTTGAGAGAAAAGCTCAGATAGCTTCACAGATATTGCAATTTAATACTTTATTTTGTTGTTTTTTGGGGATTTTGAGTGTGTTTTTATACAGCCAATAGTGAATCTGTTTCAATGTACGTAATACTCCATTTCTTTTACTACATTTCAGAAGTAGAGTTGTGCTTCAGTATTCCACCTTACAATTCCAAAATTACAAATAATTTCCCCAAACTTCAGTCTAGTAGATAAGAACAAAAAGATGTGTTCATGAACTGATGTGTCCTTATTTTCAAATATCCAAACACATCCTTGGCATAGGCTTGTGCTTCCCATTCCTGTCTTCGTGCTTTTGTAAAGGAAGCCTGAATTATGATATATCCTGCTATGTGGCCATGCAAGCAGTAACATGAAAACGTTCTTTTCCTTCAAACCCCCCAGTTACGTTTTTTATTGGCTTTGGTCAGATTAGCATATGGGTGCACATTTTAAACAAACAAACAAACAAAAAACAGTAGAAATAGATTCTGATTTGGGGTCAAGGACTGTCAAGAAACTTTCAAAGAACACACTGCTATCTGCGGTCAAAATGATGTATTTGTCTGCCTGCTTTAAAACTGACCAGCAGCTCTGGGATTTTTTCTTATCAAGCAGCCAATTGCCATAGAAAATGCCCATACCATTAGACAGCAGGTTTTCTTCTGCTCAAAATGTAAAATGCTTTTATTGATATCAGAGTGGTTCTTGCCTGACCAACAAAAGCAAAATCAGGTTAATAATCTCTAATGAACAAAGCCTGTGTTTTAAAATAATCAATAACACATGGAGAACCTCAAAATACCGATTTAGTTCCTTCAGATACAAAACTGACAAAATGCCAGGTTAAAACAAAACAAGAACTGGCACGTTTTGTAACATAACACATTTTTGTTGTTAGTTTTTCTTTCAAGGTGTGAGTCTGTAAAGAATTTGGATTGCTAACTAACACAGAAGTATGCGTTTCACTACTGCTTCACTGCAGTAGGCTAATAATGGAGTTACAGGGTGCTACTTTCAATGCTTATTGTGCCAAAAAAAGCAATGTTCATCTGTTAGGTCATATATTAATGTTGTCCAATTATTTCACATATAAAGCTGTACTGTTATTTTGCAGTGTTTACTAAACTACTGTTTTATTTAAGTGGAAAGAATAACCAAAGGTATATTGTACAGAATGCTCTTCAAAACAAATTTCCAAAAATAATAAACACAGATAATCCAGTTCAAATCAGCTAATTAAAACCAAAGCTATTAGAATTTAAAGTGACTTTGTGAAATTTATTACAATAGAACAGTGGAAAAAGTTATCCTTCTTTTCCAGGAGAGCTTTACATGCTAAGTTTCATTCACATAAAGTTTCAGCAGGATAAATGAAGTTAGATGTGATACATTAAAATTTTAACCATGTACATTTTATGAGTAAGACTGTTTTAAGGAGAAGAAATCCTTTATGAATAAAGAAATCCAACTACTGATGAAGGTGAGGCGAAATTAGTGTCCCTGTGCCAAAACCATGACATTTTTATAGCAGTTCTTCCTTTCCAAGTATCATTCTCTCCCACTCTCGTTCCTTTTCTCTGAAGTTATTATCTACAAGAAAATTCTCTTAAGGTAAAAAAACTAGCTTCTTCCAAGGATCTGAAAAATAAGCATGTCAGTTACTGATCACAGGAGAGTTTTTGAGACCATCTTCCTTTTACTTCTCTCTTCTTCCAGATATGTCTAGTTCTTTCATCCAGACCATGCCTTATCATTCCATACAGGGTAATGCTCCTGAGATCGTCTTAAGCAAATGTAGCGCCTGAAAAATCATACTAATAAATTTCTCTCTATATTTTTTTTAATTTGTTTTTCTAGTAACACCCAGTTACTTCTTAAATACATGGTTCAATTTCAGTCTTGCTTCATCTTCATTGAGCTTTGTTCATCACTTTAGGAATACGCTTAGTCTACTCTTCCCATTGCCTTGTGTTATTTTAGCCTTGAATAAAATTGTTTTATTTGCTATCAAGGCAAATGGTAAAACTATTCTGAAAATCACCCCAGAAGTTAAATTATTCTCCATGATGGTGTTATCATTTCCGTGGTTGGTGTAGCAACCTGTAAGGCTTCCACAAAATCTGGGTCAGCAGCAATTATTTACAGTGCTTACTAAAAGGGAAACAACCTGAGCTGTTCCTGATTTCCCTGCCTTTCTTCAGTTCTCTCAAATGGAAAACACAGACTGTTAATCGATTTGCTTTGCCCATCATACTTTTAATGTAACATTTCTAATCATCAACCCAAATGCTGGGTTTTGTTTTCTGTCCAATAATCCTTGTTTTCCTGAAATGGGAACTATTGATCTCTTATGTTGCACTTTACTCTTGACAGTTTAATGCTGAATAAGTATTCCTAAATGTGGCTGTCAGATCATCTTCTCTAAAATTTCTTTGCTTGGTTTCTTCACAGACACAAATAAACAGTCAGAACGGAAGTGTTCTTCACATTTCAAATAACTTTCTGTTTTACTTTTTGCCTTTATGTTCAGAAGTCTAATTCTTGAGCTTGAGGTGAACACAGGTGGTCTATATACAACGCATCCTTAAATACTTAATAAACCATGTAAAGAGATTTTAAAGAAAATTCTGAGCATCAACCCAAACACCACAGAGGCCCCATACAGCTGCCTGGATTATCCACCAGAAAGATGATTCCTAAGAAAGTCACTGATACAAGTGTGTGTTTGGATTGAAACAGAAAACAGCTGTCTTTGTGGACGTGATTTTGTACCCAAATTAACTCAAATATTTTTGATGAATAGATACAGTATTACATGTCCCAAATCTTTGCCAGTTCACCTTATACCACTGTGTCCACATCAGCGGAGCAGGAGTTCTTTCTACCAGCTGTAGTCCCAGGTGTGAACTCTGCATTCACGCAGCCCAGAGGTGCACAGACACAGACCCAGCTCCAGGTAAACTGGCAATAGCAGAGGTACACCAGCACAGTGCTTCGCCTGAGTTTATGTTCTTACTGACACTCAGAACAGGATTGACTAGCAAGGCAGAACACAGATCCGTTGATAGAGTAATTCTGGTGCTGTTGCCTCATGCAGCAAATTCTCCTTCTGTTGTATTAATTATTTACTGAAGCTGGTTACTACTGAAACTATGAAAGCTGAAATATATCCGTGAATTTTGTTTTTAATCTTCTGCTAATGATTTTGGAGAAGATAATACAACAGAGAATATGGTGAGCGTGATTTTTGTTGCCAAATTTATCTGTGAATAAACTTCACAGCTCTGAAAATGCAGCGCTATTTAAAATAATCTGAAAAACTACAATAATAACAACATTTACAAGCTCTTTTGAGGCTGGTACTTGTGTGCAGTCTCCTTTTACGTTATTGTTAGCTTTAAAGGAAGTTAATCATAGGGTGAACCGGAGCTCCCATCGCAGCGACAAGCTAGGATGCTGTAACATGTCTGTGCTAGTCAGCAAATGGATGCATGTGTTGGGCTGAAATAATGCAGGTGGCCGGGCTGTACCCTGAGTCACCGCAGTTCCCAGGGCTTCCTCCAGCGCTGGGCAACTGCCTGCTACTCCGACATGTAACGGAGCTCGTTAAGGGACTGGTGCCTTAATTGCACTGTCTGTCCAGGGGGATTTTGCCAACGTCTCTGCGGAGCATCAGCCCTGGAGAGGAACAAGTCCTTTTCAAGTCGTTAGCGTGAGAGAGTCAATTAAGGAACTACACTCTGCAGGCTCGGCGTACTCATCTGTTTATGAATTTTATCTCCACGTTATTTCTACTCTCAACAGAATTTAATTCAGTCCCATAAACCTCTCTGTGTTATGTGAAGTCTGAATGATAGTTAACAGTGCATTCTGCCCCTGAAATCCTGCTGGTAAGACCACAGATCTGCACTCTGGCACTGGCTGCAGAAAGAATTATTTCATAATAGGAGTGTAAGCAAATGCCATCAGCAAAAAAATAATAAAGCTCATCAAAACCTCCTTTGCTTTCCAGTGACAAACATCACTTAAGATATGACTGACATCACCACAAGGGAAAGCACGTTTCAAAATGGAGCAGCAAACAGAGAGAGCCTCTTGTATTATATAAACAAAGGGATGACTAAAGCAATAGGAAGATGTTCTAATCCAACATACAAATGTTTTCCTTTCCTGTATAGCAATTTTGAGACACCCAATGTGTGCTTGGAAACATCGTCATGACTTTTACTCGACCCAGAGCCACAGGAAGCTACTCACGATGGGTACTTATGCTATGAAAGGTAAAGGCATCTTCAAAGCAATTCAGCATTAGGATGAAATAGTCTGAGCCCATCGCTGGGATCTGAGTCTGTTCAGAAAGGACAACTCATCCTTCCACAGCTGCACCAAGTGCACTGGTGCTCTCAGGAAATCCCTGTACACAGCTTTCCGCACAACAGAGCAGTGAGTACCTCTTAGTTTTAGAGCAGAGAGCACAGCTCCTTATTCATCATCCCTTGTCTGGCAAGTGTAAAACCTGTGCCTGTGTAAAAACCCAGCAAAGCCTTTGCACAGAAAGCATATGGCAGGGGGGATGCTCTGCCGCTTCTGCCGTGCTGCGGTGGGAGAGGGAGCTCTGCCTGCGCCTTGCCTCCAGGCGGGCGTTATACCGAGCTCTCGAGCGTCATGGCACAGTTTTTTCATCTGTGGAAGCAGATTAAAGGTTCTCAAGTCGTTTAAAAGCAAATGCTGTGATGATTTATGGGTTGTTTTTTATGGACATGTGGAAGTGAAAAACTGGGAACCGAAAGAAAGGCACAACCTCTGTGAACTTCACGTTGCATAAATTCCCAGCAAGGTGTCATCTTTGTGCATCGTGGCTGTGCTCCAGTGTCACTGGGATGTTGCACTGAAACTTGGAGCTAACTGGCTAGGAAATAGAGGAAAATACACTCTGGTAAAAAATCTTGTGGGTATGCTTTTTTTCTGACAAAGGCTGACTTTGTACAAAAAGGCACATAGTAACAATCTTATTTTCATGTCTTCTGACTACAAAAGACAGCTGAATTCCTAACGTAGATATAGGTTTGGCAAAAATAATCCCCTTGGTGTAGAATATTAAAATTCTGGCTTTCATCTCTGAAAGCAAGAATCCTTTGGCAGTACGTGCTTTCACGTCCAGAAAATTATAGGGTTTTGTCTTTTTCCTCTTGTAGCCGCTATACCCATTGCTGATACTACAATGCAGTTGCCTTTGGTGTTTTTTTTTGGTTGGTTGGTTTTGGGTTTGATTTATTTTATTATTTTTTTTCCAGATGAAAGTTTATTGACAAGAGAAGACTTCACTGTCTTCATTGTTCCATTCTCTTGTTTGTTTGTTTGTTTTTGTTTTGTTTTGTTTTGTTGTTGTTGTTTTTTTCACTAGTGATAACAGAAAGGGGAATTGGAAACACTTTGCAGAGCCAGGAGAGCTTTATAAATGTGAGACCTGAAGTTCATTTCCTCACCACCACAGTATCCCTGTCACCTGGGGCCTCTCACCTCAGTTGAGTGCATACTGCCACTCTCCAGCCCAGCAAGAAGGACCCTCCTGAGGTGCCATCCCAACAGACACAAGCCTTTTGCCTGGGCGTTCCAGCTCGATGTGCTTCAGCGCTATCCCAGCAAAGAGTTAATGAATTTTTTCCCTATGGAAACCAGGGGCAAGTTGAAAAAGACTACTGAGATAGCACCAAAATATGTCTTGAGATGTATTGAGATGGAGGATGAGAAGGAACATTGCATTTTCCTTTTTTTTTTTTTTTTTTTTAATTGTTCTAGAAGAGGAAAGGTTGTAAATTAACAGTTGCTCTCCTTTTGCACCTGCAGCATTAGGTAATACAGGAGAGCAGGAGGGCTCTGCATTAGAAACCAGAGGTGGGAAAGCAAGTAGTGAAGTAACAACCCAGTGAAAAAGAAATGAAGTGGGCTTGTTCTTTTTTTTTTTTTAACTTTTATTGAGGCTGGTGTTAATACACTGAGGCCTCGTTAGCAACCTAGAAGGGGCTTTATGGCCATCTCACAGGCAGCCCCTCTGTCCTGGTGGGCACCGGGGGCCGCCTGGCTGCAGGAGCAGGCTGTTGCAAGGCTGTGGCAGTGGTGACATCTAGAGGACAGGCACACTGCAGCTCTGAGCTGCCGGCAGCTGGCAGGATGCTCTCTCCAGCCAAAGGCCGTTTTCTGCTGCCAGCTAAACTAATTTCCCAGTGATGTAACAGGGGAAAACATTAAAAAACACTCTGTGTGCACACAGAGCTGCCCCCTGAGAAAACGCTGTGCTTTCTTAATCCTGTAGCCTCCGCTGCAGTTTCAGATTTCATTAACTAATGGTGTAAGCTGTACTGCTGCAGGCAAAGGAAAAAAGGGTGAACTCAGTTCCTTCGGGGCTGTGATTGATTGGCTTATCAGGAGGCTGCATCTGGGGGAACTGACACTGTTCCCGGAGCCAGGGTCAAGTGACCGTGTGTAACGCGGAGCAGATGCAGCTGTTGTGCTGCGGGGAGTATTTCCAGTGTCCTCCTTCTGGCCACCGACAGCATCTTGCCCCTGGAAGCAGTGCACAAATAACCAGAATTGTGATTACAGCTGCAGCTATGCTGAATTGATGCCTCTGTTTTTTGCAGCCTTAGCAAGAGGTGAGATGCAGGTGTTTAGGCAACACGAGAATAACAAAAAGAAGGTGTGAAGAGGAGTTCAAAGCCCTAGGCTTCACTCAGCCTCCCTGGTCCTGGCAGCCCCAGCTCCTCACGCTGCCTCTCGCATGTCTTGGCACAGAACCCATCAGTGGCAGAGCTGCCCTGGGGCTTGCCGGCGGTGCAGGCACCAGTGTTACCTCCCCTGTCCCGTGCGACCACGAGTGCTTTCATGTTCACTGCTTTTTTCTTTTCCCGGAGAAAGTAGATCCATTGTTTCTCTGCCATTTGCTCCTTTAAAGCTGCATGACAGCAATGAAGTCCAGCAGGCAGAGTGAGCCTGGCCCCGAGCTTCCATGGGAAACATTAAACTGCAGTTCTAAGAGAAATGATGAAATCTTTACTAGTAGGATTTAACAGCCTACTTATTCTGGAGCCAGCCAGGAGAGATTTACAATGCTGTAAAATAAGCTAATTCTATTTTAAATTCTTTCAAAAACCAAATGGCACAAACTGTCTTTAAAGCCAAAGGGCAGATCTGACTTTTTAAAGAGATTACACTTTGTGAGGCCAAAACTAAAAGCTGTTGACCCAAACATTTAACAAATATTTGTGAAGACTAGCAAGGAGAGGGATTTCTGGAATTGTTTCCACTCCGAAGGGAAACTGATGGTAGTCTCTATCTCCTCGGTGCAGCCTAGGTTGGGTACACAGGACGTGCATGGAGCCCTGCTCCCACACGTACAACAGGTACAAACAGCAGCTGGTAATCTTCTTCGGCAACCCGAGTCTGCCTCTGCAGCCCGAATTATCACAAGTCCTCTTCCGTGTAACTTCCTCCCATGCCCACAGCACCTCTGCAATACTTGTTTGTTCTTTCTTTCTCTCACAAAGCGCTGCTGCCAAATCAGTCCCCGAACCAGCTGTGAACTGAGTTTGCAGGCAGCTTCTCGGAGAACCCCTTGGGCTGCACAGTCAAACTTGGCACTTGCCAGACTTCTGGCAGCAGTCACTTAAAAAAAAGAAAAAGAGGCTTGTAATTGCTTCATCAGTGAGCCTGAGAGAAGTGAGTAGCACTGGTACCTACTTCGGTTAAGCCGTGTATGAATTCTGTGAGTAAGAGCCCTGACATATGAGGACAGTAACTGCAGGACGGAGCTCCTAACCAAAGCAGGATGCTGGCTGAATTCCAGGGCGTCCAGTTGTTCTGTGCTTGTTGCACTGAACATCAAGTTATATTATCAAAATTGTACATCTGAGTAAGACTCTGGTAGTTCATGTGAAATGTTTTGCTCAGTTCTTACTTGTTTTTTCCAAAAGGTTGGGTGATCTTTTCAGACTGATTCAGAAATGAGTGTTCGTGTCCTACTGGTTTAATTAGTCACATGGACCGAACAACATGCCTGAAGGGAAACACAGCTTCTTCGAGCAGGCTTCAGCCTTCTTCAGGAAGGCAACTTGTGGTGTTTCAGGGTGTGATGTAGGAGCAGCACAGAGCTGGAAAGGCGATCGTTGGGAATTGTGTGTTTCATAGGGATGGTGATACATTGCCAACTGCAGAGGAGGCCCCTAGCTTTAAACTTGACCCTGCCCACTGGACAGTCCTGTCTATGAATTACTTATCATGCCTGGACACGAGCCAATTGCAGGATTGCTCGCCCAGTTATTTGTTTGGCCAGCGAATGCTATCTCAGTGTATGAAACCAACTGGCTTTGTTTTTTTCCTACCTTTGTTGATAAGAGCCAACAGATGTCAGTATAGCCTGAATAACAAGAGGCTGTGTTGCTGCTCAGGGTTCTGCTTCTGCAGAACCTCCCTCAGTGGGAGTTTTGCCACCAGACTCATGTAGCATGCCTGGGAGAGGGGGAGAATGTCGCCAAGAACAGTATCGGTGTGTTAGGGGAGGCTGGAGAGGCTCTCACAGCTAAAAATATCCGCCCGAGTATTTTTAAAAACATATTCGAGGGTCCTTATAAACACACGGGCTTTTGTTGACAGAACAAGACTGCTCATTTATGTTGTGTATTATCCTTGAAAACCTGCTCTGTTTATGCAGGGAGTCCCATGACAACTCAGTTTGCTAAAGGTGCCACAATGATCTCAACAACAAACACGTTGCTTTATCTCCTAGAAAGGGACGGAGGGGAAACAGGAAGTATCTGCAGTCTGCAGGACAGCCAGTTAAGAAAAGGAAATAAGCTGCTTTATCAAAATATCGCTTTTCTGTTTTCACAAGTGCAATCCCAGTGGCTTTCCAGCCCAGCTCGGGGCACCTCGCATGTGACAGGTCTCCCCTAGAGGTATGATTGAAGCCCAATGAAACCAGTGGAATTAGGTAGGTCATCTGGCTAAGGGATTTCTGAATGGAAGGAATTTTACAATGTGCTCTATTCTTTTGTCACCTGAAGCCATAAATATTTGTTCAGGTGACAGCTCTTGGACCCAGAAAGCCACTGTTGGGAACTAGGGAGCATCACACATGATCTTCAAAGAGTAAAACAAAAAAGGGGAGGTCTGAGGGGGACCACACTTTAGTACTCTTGAAGTAAAACTGAGGCATGATGCTGAAAACTAACTAAGTGTCCATAAAGATAGTCGAGGGGAAAGGTAGCAAGTTTTATTGTATTCAATGGAGTGAAAAGCTTGTACTTTGGAATTTGGATGGTGTTACTGGCTGGTTCTGTGCCCAGTGAACCCTACCTGTCAGCGAGCAGTCGGTCTCCCCAGAGCACAGGCTGCCGTTACTGCTAAAAGACAGTTAAATGAGTGCTTTCAGAAGTTTGGCAAGAGGAATGGAGCCAGAAGCAAATAGTCACACTTTAATTTATAGCCACAGTGTCATTTTGAACTCACACTGCAATACTCTCAGATAGCAAAAGCCAAGAACTGCCATCTCTGAACGCCCTTCTTGCCATGGCCCGTCTGCTATCCCTCACCACGTTGTCAGGACCATGGAGAAGACAAATGGTGGATGAGGTGATGAAGGATCTCGTGGTGATTGCTTCGGAATAGCTAACATCTGCATAAAGCCAATCAGGATATTAATAAGTTGGAAGCTTACCGACTCAGCTACGCTCCACACACAGTGCACAGCTTTGTTCCTGGAGTCCATGACTTCACTCTGCGGCTTCAGGGAATCAGCGATGGACCAGAGGGATGTCAGAACTGGCATTTAGACCAGGATGTCATCACATCCCATAACCATATCTGTATGCTCCTGTCTCCTCCGTAAAGACTTTGCTCTCACTATACATGGAATGGACTTGAATATCCTCCTAGGTGAAGGTGATTTTGCTCATCCTGTGAGCCCAGGTGGGAAGCTGAAAGCCTGCTGTGCACTAACAGCGATACAGCATTTATTGACCATGTCTTGAGAGCACTGTCCCATAAATGAAAGCACTGATAACTTCTGTCATTTTGTACTTTAAATATAATTCAAAGGCTATGAATTTTGACTGTCATCCCTTGTCTGAGTATCATGATTCTTATTTAGCAGGAGAGCTGTCTTTTGAATTAAGAGATGTGGCTCTGTGGTTATAGGTATTAGAAACTTTGTGGTTATAGGTGTTAGAAACTCCTGGTTCTCAGGGCTTCTGAAAGAAGCCAACAAGTTAACAGTTTAGACTGATATATACATAGAGATATAGAAAGTCAAGATTGAAATTAGGCACTTAGTCACCCACTTAAATCTAAACTTCAGTGTACGAAATAGGGGAATAACAGCAGCTACTTATTGACCTGAAACAAAGGATTAAAAGTAGAGACCAGACAGAACCTGCTTCAGCTAAAATTAATGGAAAATCCTCCTAGTTCGGAGTAGTTATTTGGTCATACAGACAGCGAGCAAACTTCATAAATCTAGTTTCCTCACTTTATGCACTAAGTGCCTTGCGTTACAACTGGGTGGCAAAATGCATTCTTCAGGGGTGCTCAGCACCCTTCGCTCCTTCAGCTGCACTGAGTGGCAGTTACAGGGTCTCTGAAAAGCTGACTCCTTTACTTGAGATGCCTTGACCCGAGGTGCCAGGCTACAGTCACCTACACTGGAAAACTTGAGTGCAAATCAGTGCTCTGGAGAGAGGACAGCCTGTGGGAGGGGAGTGCCAGAAAGCTCATAAGCATGTCTGACACATTGGTGTTTTTCAACAAGAAATGAACATTGCATGTATAGATCACTTACTGTAATGGGGGTGGGAGTTTTGCTAGGGTGTCCTGAGTTCAATCAATTAGTTTCCCTCCCAAGGCACAAATTAATGCAAATTTTACTCATTTACATTTCTCTTGCTGACATGTTTCTTGGTATTGATCCAAGTTCGTTTGCTTATGTGTCCATGTCTCTTTTAATGATGTAGTCCCATGGTTATTGCCTCTCTTCTCTCTTCTTTGGTACTTTTTTGCACTCCCAGGTGGCCTGCTTTGCTTTTTAACCTCTCCACTTTTTTTTTTTTTTTTTTCTCTTCTTTTTTCCCTGTTGCAGATGGTAGAAGCAATGCAATAAACACACAGAGAGATTGGCAGCCCAGCAGTCAGGGAAGGGCAACTCTGTTCCCTTCATTCCCTGAGCAGTCAGGAGGAGGCAGGGTCTTCAGTCATCCCCACTCCACTTGCTGGCCAGAGGAGAGGAGATGTAGAGATGTCTTTAGGAGCAGTGAACCCTACAGCCACGCTACATCTGCAGATGCCATGCCTCAGATAGCCCTCTCATATCCCTGATGTGAAGAATTCCTCCTGGGCTGGTGCAGCTGTGCCTGGACTTTACAAGCTCTCCCTTCGCTATGTGTGGACATTTACTTCTTGTGATGTTTTTTGCTTAAGGAGGTTGAAAGAAGCTGAAACTGTGACATGAGCTATGCAGGCTACCATGCACAGGTGGGTAGATACATAGTGTGTGTCCATGGACATGACCAGCAGCTTTAAGAATCATTTTCTTTAACTGCAAACCACTTTCAAGCCTGAATCTGTCCCCAGTAAAAATGCTGCGAGTACTACGTGGATGAACAGTATTCGTATATGGCAGAAGATAGTTTGTTCTTAGAGGTAATTCCCTCTGCTATCTCTGAAACTGGGTGTGATTTCAAAAAGCTGTCAATGTGTCACACACTCCTTACCCAGAGGAAATATATGACCTTACCCTTGCTGTTACTAAAGTCAATCAGAAATTTTGCTGCTAAGACTGGTGTAAGCTGGGAAGCTGATGTGTCTCTGACATTGTTAACAGCTGGAAAGGACTAACTACAGTTACACAGTAACTACAGGCAGGGCTGTAGCCAGTATACCAGGATGTGCAATTTCTGATTTCCTGAAACGAGTAATTCATTAGTTATATGAGTTATTTTGGGGGTTCTGAAATGAAATAGGGTGAGGGAAAGCCTGTCTTCCACTTTGACATTCTGCTTCCCTCTCAGATTTCTACTTCAGATCCTACCTAGGAAAGGATGAATGTTACAGCAATGTTACAGCAAAGATAAGCTTGGAGTGCTCTGTAGCACTTGTCACCTGAACCGGAAAAGTTTTCGAAGTAATGAAACTGAAACAGACTGGTCGTAAACTTGTCTTGCTATAAACTGCGCAGGCAGGAAAACAGAAAAGGGTTGTCTACCTGCAGAGCCGTGGGAACAAATTAATAGGCTGAATATTTCCCGTTAGTTTCTCACTTTACCTTCTGGTTTTGTTTAGATTTTTTTTTTTTTCTCCACAGCACTTGCAAGTTCCCTTTCCTTTAGCAGCAGCACATAGATCCCCACAGCACAGCATGCTTCACAGAACTGTCCTGTCTCCAAGTATAACCTTACTCTTGTTCTAGTGCCTCTCCAGAAAGCACAGAAAGAAAAAGAAAACCACTATTAATAATCCTCTAGTCTGACCTTTACATTTTCTTGGTATATTACATTCTCAGGGGTGTGCTCATCAGAAGGATGAACTCTCAGTCACAGAGGAAAAGACATTACGGCAGTGGAGACAGAAAGTGAGTCATGTGGGCATCTCAAGCATAATGCAAGATTGATTAATTTCTGCAGTGTGCAGCAACTGTTTCTGAAGCTTGGGCTCATAGTGATGTTTAAAGTGAACTTATCTGCTGGGTAATGATTTAATTTGTACACTTACTAATTGTTGTAACAGCCAGGCAGCAGGGTATTGATTAGGTGCTGTGAATGTTGCAACACAATAAATGGAAAGAAGTAGGTGTTCTCTCCCTTGGCTCAGGTGATGCCTTTCTCCAGGAACAGACCCACTGACTTTCAGGAGCACAACTTGCAGGAGTGAAGAGATAAGAACCTGACCATAGCTACCAGGTCTGACTGCAAGTCAGTTAAATAGGGATAAATGTGTTGAAATAATTAACATCATTCTTATGAGGGACACAAACACACAGTGTCTTCTGATGGAATAGGTGCCAATCTCCCTGGGCCTGTTCCTGTTGCGAAGCATTTGTTCATGACCCTGTCTGAGCCCAGACTCACAGATCATTTAAATACATTTCCTGAACTTTGTTCTGGCATCCCCACTCGCCGTCGCTGATTGTTCCTGGAAACACATTGGGAACAGGATGCCAGAGAGGAGGTTTGCTTAGAAGCCCCAGCTCCCTCCTGCAGGATGGGGCTGAAGGCGAAGAGTGCTGCCGCGGGCTGCGTGATGTTTGTCGTGGCCTTCAGCAGAGGCAGGACCAGGAGCGAGGGCTCCTCCTCTGCGTCTCTGAAAACCAAGCAGCCTGCTTTAAGCCTGGGTCCCAAGACTAATAAAAACTCTTGAGTGATGAGACACAAAAGATGTGCAGAGCTGGCTAGCACACCTGGCTAACAGTGACCTCCGAGGACAGTCCGGGGCAGCTCTCCCCTCGCCCGTTCGGGTGGCAGGAACGAAGAGGGAGCCACTGCAGCCTGTAATGGATGTGTTCTGCTAACACGGACTCACAGGTTTCCAAAGAGAAATTTATATCAAGATGTCTAATTTGTGAGAAAGCACTGAAAGTGAGATTTCGGTTATAACCACGCAGGCTCTTAGCAGATATGCCACAGCACAGAGAGCTGCTTGGAAATATCTAACTCCAGAGTGCAGGATGTGTGGCCAGGCCCCAGAGAATATTAGTCATATTATAAGTGAATGCTCAGAGCTGGCCGGAGATGAGTATAAAGTACAGTATGACAAAGTTGGCAGTACGTGCATTGAGCATGCTGCCGGGAGGCAGGGGGGATACTGCCACAACCACAATTATCACTCCCAGCCAGGTAAATTGATTGCAACTGAGGTAAAATTGAAGTTTGTTAAAAAACAAAACAACAGTCAGTTGTGGTGCCTGCAGAATAGAGGGGGAGAGCGACAGAGCAAGCTTCAACCTTAACGTCTGTGCTGGGTGACGGCACTGACGGAGAACACAAGAAGCCGCAAATACGAGTGCATATAGCAGGAAGAAAATCTGGGGCATGAAAATGGGCCGTGACTCGGTATCTCCCCCTTATTTCCAGTGGGTTGAGATCTTGCAGCAGCGCTTGGGCTGGAGATCAGCTCTCTGACAGAGCAGTGCAGCATCCCCCCGACTCCCCAAAGGCGGGGATGTCACCCCAGCTCCCAGCCTAGCTGAGGGGCGAGTGAGGGAGCAACGGGGGCCGTGAGGCGTGCACCGAGCGACATGACGGGGCCGGGGAGACACCGTCCCCAAGCCTCACACCTCGTGTCCCCCACCCCCCGCAGCACCGGCGGCCGCCTGAGGGCCGCTCCCCTCACAAGATGGTAGCCATGGCGGCATCACGTGCGGGGGCCCGGCCGCCGAGGGGCGGGGAGGGGCGGGCGCGGCGCTCGGCAGCCCCGGCCCCGCGGGGCCGTTTAAGAGCCCGCCGGGCGCCGCCTCGCCCTGCCCGGCCCGGCCCGGCCCCAGCCCGGCGGAGAGCATGCGGTAGGGGCGGGCGGGAGGCCGCGGCACCGGCAGCATGGGGCTGTGCTACAGCCTGCGCTCCCGCCTGGCCGCGGCGCGCCCCTCGGTGCCGTACGGCGGCCGGGGCGAGGCGGACCCCCCCCCGGTGACAGCGGAGCACGGCGACCCGCAGGTGCGGCACCGGCTGCGGCAGGACCTGGTGGCCAAGGAGCGGGCGGACAGGAAGCGGAGCAAGAGCATCGACAAGACGCTGAAGGCGGAGAAGAGGGAGTACAAGCAGACGCACAGGCTGCTGCTGCTCGGTGAGCGGCGGGCGGGACGCGGCCGGCGGCTCCCCCCCGGGGGCGAACCGGGGACGGGGGCTCGGCATCGCCCCGGGGGGGGGGGTCGGGGCGGTGGCTGCACCTCGAGGGGGAGCCCGCAGGGGTCGGAGGGACCCCCCCCAGCCGTGGGCGGCGCTGGGGGCTGTGGGAGGTTTTCCCCCCTTTTTTTTTAGTTTGGTTTTATTTATTTATTTATTTATCTGTCTTCCCGTGTGCGTTCGTGGCTTGGCGTCTCCTCGCCGAGTGCTGGCGGCTTGGGGAGGTGTCGGGGCTCCGAGGTTGGTTGCAGCCCGGCGGGGCCGTGCACCTGCCTGTGCGGCGGGGCGGGGGGCTGGGTGGGGGGCACGGGGTGCTGCAGGGGGTGCCCGAGGTGCTTGGGGTGCATTAGCCGCCAGGTAAGTCCGGGGGCTTGGAAATTCTGCCGCTCCCCTCCCCTCAGCATGCATCGGCTGGGACACCGACAGCATGTTGCGGAGCTCTGGACATCCTGGGGTAGCAGATGGTGCCTCAAACTTCTGCAGGATGGGGAGTCTCCTCCCTGCTGAGGTTGGCGTGGTACCCTGTGTGATGAATGGGGAGACTTGGCCCTCTTGGTGTTATTTTATTTTTATTTTTTTTTTAACTCAGTATGTTCATTGCCTGTATTTGAGGGTCTGAATTGCTGAGGAGCTTTAGAGAGCAGTATTGAGATGGTATTATAAGTCTCAGTGCTAAAAGTTTTTGGTCTATAAATGTGATCCCTTGTGATGTGGCCACAGCGATACGTGCTTCTGAAGGTGTCTTCCTCCTTCTGGGGGGGAGGGCAGAGCAAGCGATCCTTGTGTGAAGGCTCTGAGCTCTGTATGCTGCGAGCGTTGGTGGGAAGTCACACCTCTGACCAACGTAGCTCTCCTTTCAAGAACAGGCTGCATCACAGGTATTTTAGATCTTAACTTTTTAATTTATTTCAAGTCTGTTCTGCAGTAAACAAGTGCTTGGAGAAGGAGCTGTGAGAATGGATGTCTCTTTCTTTGTAGATTAAAAACAAAACAAGAAGACTAATGCTGATGTTAATCTGCTTGCCTGTAAGTCAGGAAGGCTATCTGATGGGCTGCTGCATTTGCACTAGGCAATGTTTCAGTGGCCTGTTTTTTTTAATGTTTCTTCTAGCACATTGTGCCACTGTACTGCTTTTTGCAGAAGTGACGTTAAACTTAGTGGGTTAAATGACATATCCTAGTAGTTTGAAGTTATCCATAGTGAAGCCAAAAGAGAGAGTATTCTTTGTCAAAGTACTGATTTATAAATCTGATGGATATGAGTCAGTGTTATGCTGGCAGTGGTTTATTATATTTCAGCCTGGACTTGAATAGCAGGAAGTCACTTCTTGGCCCTCTTGTAAATCTTGGGATGCCTAAGAGACCCATTTCCCCGCGCCTTGCGCAGAGACTGTCAGTTCTCTAGTTAGCTTCCTTCCCTTGTTGCGTCTCCCTGTATCCCACTCATACTGTTACTCCGTGAATTTTCTATTTCTAAACTGGACCAAGAAGTTTGGTGCATGGTTGATTATGTGCATCTGCAGGTATTGCTGCTGCAGCTGAGCATCTCTGTCCTGAGACATAGCCTGCATGCTTATGGATTACACCTGCTAATTATGCAGGACAGTCAAATTGACCTGCAATTGAATGAGGGGCAGGAATGTCTAGCTTGGATTTAAAGCAGCAACTGAGTCTACTTCCAAGGAATAGAGCTAGGGTAGGGGAAAATACACTGAAGAAGTGTAGACAAGGGATGTTTCCTCACCTGACACTGTAGGCTCAATGGCAAAAGCTTCAAAAGGTACTCATAGTTTCTTGCTTGTGCTCCCAGCTCTTCAGGCTGATGTGCTCCTGCAGACACAGAGCAATGGTGTGAATGGTGAAGGACACTGCAGGTGGCTGCTTTTTCTCTGAGACTGACAGAACTTAAATGAGAACTGTACCGATGCTTCAGGTCTGGTCTGTATCAGAAGTTACTTTATCTTTAAGGTACACCTGCATTAGCTCGCTGCAAACATCAAGAGCTGAAAAGCTGCACAGCAAATCCAGAGTTTACTCCTGTCACATGCTTTGGTGTACAG
This sequence comes from Anas acuta, assembly GCF_963932015.1. NCBI lineage: Eukaryota > Metazoa > Chordata > Aves > Anseriformes > Anatidae > Anas > Anas acuta. Next base: position 11,692,660 of record NC_088994.1, read on the forward strand.
AATGTAGTGAATGCACAGTCAGGTGTGTCTGTGCCTGGGTGTGTTTTGTTTTGTGATGTGGATAACATACCTTAAAGCTATAAGCTCTGGTCTGTTACTTGCAGTATTAGAATGCTAGTCAGTGTGACTGGTGCTTGACATTCAGTGTTGCTTTTTTTTAGACCTACTAGAGTTCCTTGCTTTGTCAGTGTTCTCAGGGATGTGCAGTGCATGTGGGTATCCCTGTCCTGTTACTCGATTTATTTTTTTCTCTTTCATTGCTTTTCAACCATTTCTTGACATCAGGTAAATTACTAATTCCTAAAACTTCTCTTAGTTTTTGTGGGACAAAGGTTTTACATCTGCTGTATCTTTGAAGCAGTAATTTGACTCCATACTTGTGGTAGTACATGAGTTTTTCCCTTTGTGCACTTCCCTTTCACACAAACAATCAGATGTGATTTCATTGGATTTTGTTTAATGTGCTGCATGTGGGTGTACCAAGTCTCAACTTAAGACTCTGCTCATAATTATGATGACAGTTCAGGACTACTACAGTGTATTGAAGGGTGTTTTTCAGAGTGTGGGGGCTTCCTTTGTTTTGGGAACAGTCTTGATCCTAATTTGGAAGTGTGCTTATGGGGGAATTTTAAACTTATGGGGGATTTTAAACTTTGCTGTAGAACAATTCCACTATGTGTGCGTCCCACTGGTGACTTTAATATTGATCCTCCTCAGCCTTTTTTAAGACTTGTATTATAATTCATCTTAAATTTTGTTTTTATCATATAACAAATATATGAAAACAATGTTATTCCTTTCTCTGGGGTTTTAATGTTTTTGATCAGTTAGTATTTTTCCAACAACAATTAAAAAAAAAAAATTGTCAGAAATGTGCTCAGCTCTCCTGGTGTTTGTGTTGCTTTCTGTGAACTCTCACCCATGTGAGAGGTACCTATGGCTTATTCCCATAGAGAAATGGGGACTTAGATATCTTTGTATGTAAATAGAGATGCATGTACTTTTTATCTGGGGTATTTAACTACAACATGCTAAACAGTTCTGAATCTTACCTACATCAGTTCTTAAAAAATTACTAGAAGTGTTCTTACTTATAGGTACAAATATGAATATAGGCATGCAAATTAAAAGCTTTTGTAGGGGAAATACACTACACAGGAAAAAAATGCTTTAAGAAGCTAGAAAATATCAGCATGAAGACTAACCGCAGTCGCTCTTTCTGTGTGTGTGCTGCATGGTAAGCCCCTGGATAACATATAATTAAAGACTGTCTTGTATGGTTTACATTGTATTTTCTTCCACAGGGCTTGTACTTCATTGAGTGCACAAGATGGATGTTGTGCAGTGAATGAGTGGCTATTCAATATTCTTATCCTCCTCGTACAATGTGTTACCCCGTGCCCTATTTATGACACGCCATCCGTACCCCGTACTGAATAAAGAACTGTTGAACTCCTTGTGGGCTTTTCTGCAGCCCTGATCACTGCAGGGAATGTAGTCTCGACAAATGTCAGTGACTGTGTCTGCATGGCACTGCTGTGAGATGAGGTGGCATCGTTCTCCTGTTTTTATGGATGCTGGGGAGGGAAATACGACCATAGAAGGACTAAGGCTAAAGCTGTCCGAAGCTGCCATAAAGTTTAAATGAGTGATCTTTGCCTAATCTTAACTCTTAACTTTCTGCATAGCACTCAGCTTCTTTTATTGCACTTCATGTGTTTAGAGCATGGATGTCATGGCTGTGAATGCTCAAGTCAAGCTTTAGATGCTTCAGTTGCAATCTCGGAGGTGTGAAGCATGGCTTGGTGCCAGCGATGGGAAGCACGTGTTGCTTGGTTTGCTGTGGCAGCGCTTCACCAGAATGAAGCCTGTCTGGTTCTGCAGGGCTGCATTTAATGGCATAACCCACAAATATCCTTCCTCATGTTGTGATTCCGTACCTTGCTTGCAGTTAGCCAGTTATCCTGACGCTGCTCTGCTTCTGTCAGAGACCAGGCGGGTGGGGAAGGCATGGCTGAGAGGAAGACAACCAGTTGTACAGATAAATGTCTGTTCAGGTGCTTGAAGAGATTCCCTCTCACAGGAGCTTGTCACTGTAGAAAATAGTTTCATTCACTTCCAGCTCTCATTTGTTTCTTGTGCCTCATGTTTTGTGAGCTGAAGTAGGTATAAGCCCTGGGGAAAAAAAGGGTATGATCCTTATTGGAAGATATGTGAAAGGCAGGGAAAAATAGACTAAAACTGTAGAGAGAACCTGTATCCTGTTTTTTTTTAATTCTTGAGAACAGGGTTTCTGAACCTTAACATCTTATACTAAGTTGGTGTTTCATTTCCCCTTTAAAAAATAAGGAATAGGAAAACCAGCAAATTCTAGACTCAACCCGATAGGACGCTAGCAGTGCAAGTGTCTTATAACGGGCTGTTCTGCTGAGCAACCTGGCCTCCTGCGTGCTGAGAGAGGCTCAGAAGGCAGCAGTACACAACTGTGCTCCAAATGGGCTGTCATTAGTGGTAAAGGAATTACAATTTTTTCCAACAGGGCTCCCAGTAATTACCAGATACTACAAAAACACTTGGACGTGGGAATCTGTGGTTTCCATCCGCCGGGTACTTTCCATTGCAGGCATGATGATCCTGCTGCGGACACCAGGAGGTGGTACGCTAATTACGGGTCTGTCTTCATGATGAAGAGCCTCTGCAAGACAAGTCCTACTCGGTTCTCACCACTGCATACAAAATGGGATCTATGGCATAGACTGCTGCCTGTCCTGCAGAGATCTGCTGGATGTGGAGCATTCTCATGCTGAAAAAAACACCTGGAAAGCTTTGCATACCTTAACAAGGCTTTACTCAATATGCAAGCGGTGCTAGCTCAGGACCTGTGATGCAATTATGTTCACTGTACCTTGGAGCAACATGCTATCTTCAGCACTGGCACCTCTATGCTTTAGATAACTTGGTAAAATAGTTTCTCTCCTGTTTCCATAGAAAGGAGACAGACAAGCTACTCATTGTTCTCTGCCTTTTTTTCTTCCTCCTTGAGTGCTCCTGACCTTAACATTTTTTTTGTACTATCTCTACACAAACAAAAATCACTAGCTTCAGGCAGACACATGGCATGGAAAGCTTCAGCCAGTATATTTGAAATTTGGCAAAGTTAGAGCTGCTTCAAGCAGGGTCTGGCAATGGGAGTTGTTAGGAAACCTACAGCAGCACTGCTATAAAAGTGTCACGATGAAGAACTGCTAATGGATGGCACACTATTGATGCTAGGATGATGCTTTCTGTACAGAGAGCCAAACTGCAAAATAATTGCTTTCACAGTTGCAGCCCTTCAGCATTAGTTGCTCCATGTACGTGCCAGCATGGATTGTTGTGGGGAAGGGGCTGAGGGATCTGGGGGATTCCCTGTTCCCTAGCACCCACCACAGCAGCATGGGTGTGCATCATCTCTCCTCTTCCCCAGCGTGTAGGCAATGTCTGTGTTAGTGGTAACCTGTATTTTTACTCATTAAATGCCTGGTGGGATAGAGATGATGATATCTTACTATAGAAAGGCAGCATTCATGTGTAGCCACAGACCTAATTTGAGAGTTGTATCAAAGACTGTTCCTTATTTTTAAGTGAAGACTCTTCTCCAGCTGTGCTCTGGTTTTGCCTATTGTTCTTAGCTGTTTGTTCCATCTCTGTCCTTCTGAAGGAAGGCAGCAGCTCTTCCCTTCCTCTTGTAGGAAGGATGGCGGTTGTACCTGCTGGCATCATAAGTTTTCCCAGTGCAGAGTAGGTGGCTATACCTGAGTGAAAATGCCACATTTTTTGCCTGCAAAAGAAGTAATAACTCACTTAACATGCTTTTGGCTCCAATCAACTTGTGTGCTATTAGGCCAGCTCCATACTAAGATTTTTTTTCTTTAAGAGTGGGAAGAGGACTGTTTCACTTGCAGTTTCCAGAGCAGGCAACATTGCTTGATCACTCCTGTGTAGCTGTTAGCTCCTTTTTGTTCTGCAGCATCTTAAATTGAACTGTCTCCTGTGCTAGGGTTTCTCTAGGTCTGGCGGTGTCATGGCTGGGAATTGCTGATGGAGAGCACCAGCAGTGAAGAAATGAGAGAGGAGGACTGAACACAAACTGGTGCCTCTTAAAAGAGAACGTACTTTGAAAATAAATAATAAAAAAGAGAGAGACCAAGTGCTTCCATGCTATTTATAGTTCAAACTTTACTGCTGCAATAAAGTACAAGCAAAGTCCTGTTGTCTGATTCATGACGCATTGTGAGATTTTTGGAGCTGCATACAATAATGTGGTTCAGTCTCCCCAGTTTCTCAGCATTTATTTTTATATATACATATATATGTTGGAGCTGTGTTTGTGTTGTATGCTGCCTGCAACAGGCACCTGGTGCAGCTCAGGAAGAGCTGCCAGGTGCCTGAAGGTACAGTACCTGGTCCAGAGAAATTGTCTTCCTTCTTTGAGAGCTGGAAGGATGTAGATTCCAGCTATGACGACTTTTTCCAGACCTGATGTCTACCAGTTTTCTTATGTTAGAAGAATCAACCCTTGTTTGTATAGCTTCCTTAGGAAGGAGGGGTGAGATGCAAAAATGTAGAGCGCAATCCCACCTTGACTCCAAGTGGATGCTATTCCTGCAGCTATTTCCATCTGTGCTCTCAGCTTGCTCCAGAGTGGGGTTCTGCAGACAGCACACATTTCTTAGGTAACTTCATTCCTCTTCAGTGGGCCACAAGAGACAAGGTAAAATGTGCAAAATCTTATTCATTGAGCAGTGGTTTCCACCCCCTTGCTAGTGGTGTGACCTGCTTGGTCCTAGTAACTGGCCAAAGAAGTCAGGGTTTTGTTCATGTAAGCTACAGACCTTTCTTCTCGGATGTCCTGAACCCACACATTTCAGTGGTAACAGAGGTTTGTGCAGCAACCTGAAATTAGACCAGTGCCATCCTAAAATCGTAAAACTGAGGGGGCTTGTATGTGTTCATCTGCCAATACAGCTTTGGAGGATGGGAATGGTTGGGGTTTTGGCTAATGGTTGTTTCTACCCCCCCCCCCCCCCCCCCCCCCAAAAAAAGGTACTCCTTAGGCTTCTGACTCATTTTCTGAAGATGATTTGGGGGCTCTGCTGCCATGACATGCAGAGGCTGGTGTTGTAGTGCCTGTGTATTTTAGGTGGTCTCCTCAAGTGCTAGAGCTACAAAGCAGTGCCGCAGACAGGTGAAAAGTTGGCAGCACGTACTCTTGAGTTTTACTGACTGCCTACTGGCATGTTGGTCTTGGGCTGACCAGGACTTGGCCTGTGAATTACAACGTTGTTTGCCTGCGGCGCTTGGCTTTTCTTCCAGGCTGCATCATAGTATTTTATTGGCATGTTTCTGTAGTGATAGTGCATTTTCTGATCCCTCTGTGTAATGTCAGTGGTCAGAAACAAATTTAGGAACAAGAATCAATGTTTTTTTCTGAAGAAAATCACTGGGAGGCCTGTATCTTTAACCAGTGCTAGGTTTTGGTAACTCCTGATAAAAATGATGGGAATCTTGCAACTTATATTCAGCTACTTACAGACAAATGTGTTTTTAGAAAGGTATCTTTCTTTTATATAGATATTATATATGTGCACGCAGATCAATCTGTGTACATCTGTATTTCCTAGCTGTATTCTCATCTGCTTTAAAGTGTTACACATCTGTCTCAAAGTATCCTCTGCTAAAAGGAGGTGGATGATGATTTAATTTTTAACATTTGCAAGTGTTGTTGCTAAAAGCGTATCTATTAGCTGGTGTATTAGCTGTTTGTGTTCTCCTTCTTTAGCAATTCCTGTAACCTTAAGAGAAATTCCCAGAAATAACTGAGTATTTCTGCTCTTTGCAGGGGAAGTGCTTAGGCTCTTTGGGTGGACCTCATAAATAGCTCATCGCTTCTGCAATGTGTGGTTCAGCAGCATTGGACGTTGCAGTGGGAGCAGGAGATACTGGCACAGCCATCCCACCTACAGCATTTGGATGGACTTCAGAGGAGTCTTTGTGCCCAGCGGAGCTCCTCGTAGGGAACCGCAGCTCTCCTTGGCACAGGCTTCTGTTGCCTTTCCCATGCTGTCTGCCCTTGAACAGCCTCATGCAGGCAGCACCTCAGCTTCTGGCAAGATGCTGAAAAGTGTATTGGCCAGCAGTCATAGCTTGGTCAAAAACTGTAGTGTCAAAAAGAAGGTAATACTGAGGTGGTCATCTCAACAGGAATGTGAATAGTTTGTGTCCTTTCTGTGGGCTGTCAATACCTGCAGAACTCAGCAAGGTGTGTTCGTATTCTTGGAAGAGAAACAACAAAGAACAGTTACCTCTAATTACACACAGCTCTTCCCTGTTTCTCTTAAATTTGGGAGTGCGCTTATTCAATGAAATCATGCATATTTGTGAATCTTTCTAATTACTACAGTATGAAAAAGGCAAAGGGAAAAAGAGGCAATTCCCTGAAGTGAGGACAAGTCCAGATCTTTGTTACAAGAAAGCCCAGTTGCGGGCATGTAAATCCATAATATTTTAGATATATGGGCCTGAAGGGTGTCTTAAGAGAACTTGAACTCCCTAAACTTACTGTCATTGTTCCCCTGGTCAATGAGGCTTTTGAGAAACAAGCCACTGTATGGCTTATAAATAGCACAGCTGAAGTTTTCTTAACTTCCTCTAATACGTTCCTTCTGCAGAGAAAATCCACAGAACTGTCTGGGCAGCGTTTTATAAGATTTGCATGTCACAGAAAACTTGATAAGTGTTCTCTGCGTTGAGGAATGTGGGGAAGGTGTTAAACAGATGTCAGAGAGTTGCTAGTATTTATTTTGCCAAGTGAAGGAAGGGGACGCCAGGGAGGATGGATCAGTTCCTAATTAAGAGAAAGATGTGGATTTACAATCTACAGTCTTAGTCTGTTTAGCCAGCTCTCCAATCTCTTTGACAGCATGCTGGAAGTGGGGGAAGAACTAAAATTGCTGGGAAAACCCAGTTAAATTCTGCCTCCAGATTGGAGGGGGGCTCTGGGAGGTTTTCCTCCTACTGGGGCATTATTTCTTCTCCTCTTTCTCATCCTAAGCACAGGTTAACATTCTTGCAAGGAGAAATCTTCATGTGAAAATCAGCGAGTGCCCCAAACCAGTACCTCAGCTCTGTGCACACAGCAAGGCTGAGTGTGGTACTAGGCCGGCAGCGCGCTCGGGGCCTGGTTTTGGGAACTGAACCCACGGGGCCCTGCCTGAGCGTGGCTCGGCGCAGACGTGTTTGCACATTGCGGTGCTGCCTCAGCTCACGACTTTGACCTCCAGGAAGTATATCGGGTTCAGTGGAAAAACAAATGAAAGGAGGGCCCAACCCTTCACTACCCCGTGTGTGAACAGCCTGCGCAGGGATGGCATTTATTGCAGTCCCAGGGGAAGCAGCTGTGGGAGCTGCTATGACAGCATCCCTGGGAGCTGCAGGTGATTTATTTGTAGGGTGGAATTCTGCCAGTGTGAGTGGGAAAAGTGATTTTATGTTTCATTTTAAAGCAGTTTCAGGTGTGACCAGAGCCCTCACTGCAGAGCTTTCTTCCCCTCTCACTGCCCTGTGTGGGGCTGTGTTCCCACCCCAGCCCAACGTTGGGGCAGCACACACATCTGTGCCTACCGTGAGCTTTTTCTGCATTAAATTTTAGGAATGCTAATCCAAAATAAGTTGCTTTTAAAATCTGAGGTTTGCATTTTAGGAGCATGCATCTTATTTTATTTTTTGAAATTCAGTGATATGTGGACCAAGTGCATTACTGACCACTGATGGGCAGGTAGCATCAACGGAGGAGCTTCTAAAGCCCAGTGTACGAGGGCCAGTCAGCACTGTTATGGGGTGGTCAGGGCAGAGAGCAAGCAAGCACTGGTTAACACAGTGCATTTGTAAATCATGGAGCAGACACGGCTCTTGTGTTTGCATGTTTGATGAACTGAGAGAAGCCCAAGAGCAGGTGACTCCAGGTGCAAGCAGGTGCCCCAAGCTCCACCTGTGTATCAGGCAGTAGATGGTAATGTTACCTGAGCCTGCAGTAGGGCTTTATCTTATGTGCATGCAAGGAGAGTAGGAGGTATGTGTTTTTCCAGAGATTTTGATCTCCCTAATATACTGCAGTGGTCCTGATCATGGTCTTGCTACCGATAAACATTTTCTGTGTGCCAGCATGTGCAGCAACCAAAGGCAGATGGAAGGAATTCTCCAGGCTCCAACTCTGCTGTTCATAAGAAAAATGTGAAACTTTTTATCCCAGAGCAGTTGGCAATGTTTGTGGAGAGCCCAGCTCTGTTTTCTCATCAGTGCAAATTAAAATAACTTCAGAACTACATTTTTACTGTAAGTATTCTCTCTTCTTGTCAAGCCAAAAATGGCAGAGTTCCCTGGGGATCTTCATCCCTGTTGAGCCTGGAAAGGTTCCATTTTCACCTCCTCCGTTCTGCTTCGGGTGGTAAGAGCTGCTGTGAGGCATTGCAACAACGGGGCTGATGCCTGTTGGTCGAGCAGGCAAGGAATTGCCGTGGCTTTCAGTGGGAGATCCAAGCTGCTCTGGTCAGCACTGCGGTAATGCTGGTGCTGAAACTCCTTGCTTGGGCTCCACATGGGCAGCATGGTTTCCGTCTCTGAGATAGATGAGCTTATTGCTGTTTTGATCTTCTCCTATTGCCCTGCACTGCTGGAGATGAGCTTCAGGCATCAAAGGAAGGCAACTCCTTCATGTTAGTTCTTTCTGACTCCTTAGTTTTGCTTTCAGTAGTTTGACTGGGACACTGACAGCTGTGCAAGCCCCTTGTTTCCTTCCTCAGAGCCTGAGTTCTGTTGGCTTCTTGGGCAAAGTGCAGAGAGCCTGCCACCAACAGTGCTCATGCGTCCCTGGGATGCGCAGACCATGATGTGCTGTGGCTGTGCCCCAGGCCATGCTGGTCGCAGGGGGAACCAAGCAGAGCTGCTGCAGAACGAGAAATAGCTCCTCTGAGCGCTTGTCCTGCTCCCCGGCAGGCTGCCCTCGTGCCTTGCATCACAGCCTCTTCCTCTTCCCCTCCCTGCCCCCCCACCAGGCACAGTTTCTAGTCTGTGGGCTGCATTTGTTTGGTTTTGCATTTTTTCTGGTGGCTTTTATGCTGAAATCTCGGGATTGCTGGTTAGCCGGAGGGTTTCTGGAGCACTGGGGAATTTGTGGGACTTCAGCTTTACAAGGGGAGGAAACGGAGACAGTGAGGAAGAAGGGCATGCTATTGTGAGCTGACAGTCTGCATTCAGACTGTTTTTTATAAATACCAGATAAAACTATTTTCTTGGAAGAAAAATACTGCATAATATACTCCCTCGATGCTTTCCCTGCCTTCTCCCCACACAGGAAATTCATGATTTGATAGACCTATTTTTTCCTCTGGTGATTAGAAACATAGAACAAATAAATACCTTTTAGTCTGTAAAAGCTCAAAGATACTGTTTTTTTTTTCCTCTAAACCTGATTCCTTAATGCTACTGCTATTGTCATTTCTCTCATTCCTTTCAGCTTCTGTGAAGGTTTCACTTGTCCATAGCGTTTCATGCTACACCATCTAAAAGGTGGTGAACAACGCAGGACTGAACTTCCAGGTATTTCAGAATATGCATTTGTTTTGAATACACTGAAAATATTCATAAGGAAACCTTTCTAGTCTGTCTATCCAACAAAACAAAATCTGAGAATTTTTTAGAGGTTAGTCCTTAAACATGTAAATTGTTGTATCCAGAGGTGTCATGTGTACTACTATTGAAAAATCAAAAGCAATTTGCAAAGGCCTGTTTCCTGATCAAATACATGAAATGGGTGAAATTTCATGGGCTTTGGATCAAACCAAAAACTTGCATTGCAGATCTGAAAGCAGTCACAGTGATTTCAGTGGGATTATTTGTATGAGTGAGGGCTCTCACCTGTGTGTTGCTGTTACTGTCCCCCAGCCAAGGCACAGTGACAGATCACAAAATCATTCCTAATCCTCCTTGGAGAACCAGCCAAATTAGTCTGAGTATCACTATCTGGCCCAAACTGTAGTTTTACTGTAAAAGGGAATTTAAGAACATGTTATGTGAAACTTTCTCTGCCATCAAATAATTCTCTATTAGAAGGTTTGAGAATCTGTTGCTTCCAGTAGAGGTCTGAGAAAAACTAAACACTGCAAGGACATTTACGATTCAGGCTTATTTTGGGAGGGGGACGAGGAAAGGCTTGATAAGTTATGCACTTGACCGCATGTAGTTAAAAATATTATTTGGAATATAAACTTCCTTGTCTGAAGACCAGCTTTATGCACTAAGTCAAAAAGTACAAAAAGCAGTTCTCTTCCTGGCCTCCATAAGTATACCTTAATGCTGCTGAATCCTGGAAATTATGCAGGGCATGCTTTTTAAATGTTGATTTTGACTGCTTGCCTGGGACCAAGTGTAAAGTCTTTCCAAGGAAATACTTAGAAGACTTGCAAAGAAACCCAAAAGCTGCTGCCAAACCTTAGTTTTTAGAAAGGGAGTAGGGGGCAATCTAGACTGTTAAAAACTTCCAGTTGTTTGTAATTAAATCCACTTCTTCTGTGCACAATAAATGTATACTTAGAAAAAGATCATTTTACATAATACTTATGCGGTTTACTGCTGCTCTTCAGCTGCTAAAAATCAAGCAGTAGGCCTGCTGTTTCCCAGCTTCCAGTAACCTTTCCAGGCTGCAACCAGGAACAATGCAGCTGTGCCACCGCAGTGGCATGTGTCTGCTTTACCCAGTGGTGACACGCAAATCGAGCTGGGGAATCCTTTTCTCCTTGTGAACCATCTTTCCCACTTCACTAGCTGAGATTTGTTTTGGACTGACAGGGATGGGAGCGAAGAGGGGATAAAAATATCCCAGCCACACGTCCCTCCTCGCCAGCGGCAGAACCGCTCTGTAGCTTTGGGGGAAGCTCTGGGACTACAGAAACATCTCATCAGAGTGCTGGCTTCCTTCAGGGCTGGCAGGAGGCAGGACCACGAAATCCTCCCCGCTCTCCCCACCCTGACTCTGGTCTGCCACAGTTCATTCAAGATTGTTGCATTTCCCTGCTGTCTTTCATTGGGAGGGCTGGAAGTGTGGGGTGGAAACACCAGCAGCTCTTGCTGACAGCTGTCCCTCTTCCCTGGCAGCATTCAGGAGATGCCCCTGAGGTCGAAGTGACTGCCAAACCCATCAGAAGGCCCAGCAAAGATAATACCTAGCTAGCAAAGGAAGAGGCCAGAGCTTGAGTGAGGTTTTGTGTGCCCTTGTGCAGGGAAGGAATGCCACCAGCCCAAGGAAATGCAACGGATTTGTGATGCTTCTCTTTATGGCCTGGAGAAATGATTTGATTGAAGCTCCAGAGTAGTTTGGCTTATGCCTTTTGTTGGTACTGAAGTCACATCCAGGCTTGTTATTGTTGGTTAGCGCCGAACATCAAATTCTGTGTGTGTACACATCTGTTATGGCTGCAAAAGTGCTATTGCATCTTTCAGCATAGGCGCCTGTTTCACAGAGTGCCAAAAACCCTCTGATTTTTCACCATTAATGAAGATGCATGTAAAACTAGGTCTTCTCCCTTTGCTCTTCATACTGTGCGTTACATGCACAGATGTGCAACCCTAATGACAAGTTTGTGTGTTTACCCAGGAGATTAATTTTGTATTTACCTTTATCAAGGAAGGGATTATTTTTTTTTTTTTACTAGGATGGTGTGAAAAAAATTGTCACTTAACCAGGTAGGTTGCACAAATGTTTGGGTGTTGGGAGCAGTGAAACAACAGATACATGGCATGGAAAAAGCAGAAGAGCAGCTGAGCGGTATTATCTAATAAATGACATAAGAAAACCCGCGAAGCCCTGCAGAGCAGATTTGTTAGGATTTGAGGTGAAAATCCCTGTTGGTTGCTGAGATTATCCCCCAGCATATGGCAGGGAATGTCACAGAGGCATACAATTAGCTGCTAATGATCTAGACACCTCTTGAAAACAGATGTCTGTAGTAGTCATAACTATGTGTCATTTAATTCAGCTGAAATCTGGATAACTCAGCAGGCTCCGTGTGCTATTCGAATACTTGGTATCTCTGTTTCCCACTGAGCTCACCCGGTACAGACCATCTTTTTCTTAGGAATACTGCTGAATTAAATCCATTTGAAGTTGGAACCCCAAAGTTGGGAAGTCACGGTAAGAAAGGTGACGTTAAACAGCATTAACCAAGAATCTGAGAGGCAGCCTGGGGTGCTACAGTCATCTTTTCAGGCAATCCCATGCGTCTCCTTTGCAACACAACAATATCCTGCTGCTGTTGCTTAAGGATGGGCAGTATTTGTGTGCGGTTTCTTTACAGAGGATGTTTTACTGGTAAACTTCTTGAGGATCATCCAGACTGGGGGTAAGGGGAAACGGGACATGACACCAACATACTATGAAGCACCCTTCAACCGTCATCTCACACCACGTAGGTATCTTACGTCTTTAACATCTTGCTTGGTCAGATTCTTGTATGAAACTGATCTGCCAACTGAAGCCACTTGCAGTGAAGTAAGTGGTTTCATAACAAAACTGACACCATGTCAGAGGAATCCAAGTGAGAATGAATCATCATGAGGAAGGGTTGGTGAGTATTGGGTCTACTCAGAATTAATAAGGCGGTCTGTCTTGTGAACTTTCTCTGGATCACACACCAACGAGGAAGTAAATTCCCTGACTGATGATGCTGCAGTTAAGAAGTTTGCTTGTGGGTTTAAATGCGAAGGGAGGCAGAGGAGCAGTGTGTTGGTGGTGCTTATTTCTTAGCTGATGCCTGGCCCATACACACGCATATGTGTTCGTGTTGTCACACATTGTTGTGGCTGTGGAGGAACGCAGAAGATATGAGAAAGCAATGTATGAGTGGAATGCCTTATCCTTAATGCCGCCTACATTAATACCAAACTATGATTTGGGATTTTACATGTATAGTGTTAGAGAATTCAACACAGTGGTCCTAAGAGGAACAGTTACTTGACCAAACTGGGGCTCATACCTTGTTGTGTCATAGCCTTAAGACTTCTTTAAATGGACTAACACTGACGTGCCAGTGTCCATGGGAGGGCACGACCGCATTGCCTGTTTCCAATCGGGGGTTTTGGTACACCCTTACTCACCAGGATTTTGAGCTGTTCTTTATAAATACCTTACTTGCCCTCTCCAGTGTATAAAGCATTCAAGTTTCTACCTTAGGGATGTAGTTTCCCCTGGGTTCTCTTTGGGGTCTGCTTACGTAGTCTTAAGCATGTGCACAATCCGCTCTGATAACACTCTTGCTCTCCTTACATTACTTTAAGAGACCCTAGGAAGCATAACTTAGCACATCACTTCCTTACCTCAATTTGCCATTATTGGAAAACATTTTACTACATTTGGAAGGCGTTATTGCTCCTGGTGGGGGGGAAGTTTATGTTCACTTAGTTTGGATCATCTGTTCTCCACCCAGCTCTTCATGTTAAAACTTCTTTTTGGACTTCATCTTTTACAGTAAAAGCAAGACCTTGATCTCGACCTTTCTTTGTAAGTCAGATCCTTTTGACCTGGCGTCACTTGTGTTACAAGGCTTCACATGCTGCAGTACAATAATATTTTTCTTGTGGTGCACTGATCAGTGCTGTAGACACTGTGCCAGATGAGGTCATTTTTCTCTAAATTAGCAACTGTCTTAACGTATATTTTCTGTGGCTTCTAAGCAATTTAGCAGTACTTGAAAGAAAATGTAATTCTGAGAGGCTTCAAGACCAACTTTCAGTGGGCTGCCAGAAACTTCTTTTTATTAATTAAATTTACTTGGGCAGACAAAACAAATTTGTTAGTATATGACATTTGCATTTGGAAGCTGTATCTTTAGAAACTGCAGTACCTTTCTCACAGAATAGCTTTCACACAGGCTTATTTATTAATGTTGGGCTTAAACTGTGGCAAATGTTGAAATATTTCATCACATCGAGCAGAAAGCCCAGTTCTCTGCCACTGTAGATACCTCAGTATATTGTCCTTTCTCATAAGGTGTCACCTGAAATGGCCTGTGGTTCTGAATTTATGCTTAAGCTGAAGGAAGCTGCCTCTAAAGAACCTGGAGTTTATGGGAACTCCCCATGGGATAAGGATACAGTTCTCAGTACAGATGGTTTTGCTTGAGTGGCAAGAAAAATAATATCAGACTGTTACATTGAGGAAAAAAAACATAGATGTTGGTCACTTCAAGAAAAGTGAAAATTAGTCTTGTACCACCAGCAGTCAGTGTGGAGCCTAGATGTAGCTCCTTCATTTTTATTTTTTCTATCCCAGGCTTCTAAACATCTGTGGCTCTGATTTACAATCATTTTATGCAAATTAGTGGCTTTTTTGTTATCAAATTGCTATTTTGGTAATCCACATGATGATATTGTATTTTCAGCTCTAGAAAGCTCCTGTTTTGTTTTCAGAATGTCAGTTTCCAAGTAGTTGGACTTAATTTATTCCAGAGGAATTCTAAAACGTTGAATGGTTGTTCATGTAATGCTACTGGCATGGGCAACAGCAACTATTAAACATGAACCTGGGTTGTTTCAAAGTCTTTTAAGACTGTGGGATCTGTCTGCTCAGCTTTTAAGGCTGAGTTTACAGTTTGGTCCCATGTTCTTCTCATAGCTCTCTTTTTTATATAGTGTCTGCTTTCTAGGATGAGCAGCTATTGCCTGGTTCATGATTACAGTGTTTTGGTGAATAGCCTAGTACAGGGCAGCATGCACCAGCTCAAAAATGACAGCAAAAGACCTGGATAAGGCGCTGGGTGAGATCTGATTCTGAGCAAGAATAGGTCTTTGTGCCTGTGCTGAGCATGTTTTGTGTTGGAGCACAGACATGTCCTATCCTCGCGTTAGCGTGGGGCTGCGAGCTGCTGCTGGAGCCGTCATGTCCCTTGAGGGAGGGGGCTGCTTCTGTGCCTGTGACTTTGGGGTGGGAGGGATGCACATGGGAACACGCCAGCGGTACACGGATGTTTGCTGTCTGTGGGGCAGTTGGCTTCGTTTGAAGATAATTTTTCAATGGAAAATAACTGACTGAACCTACCACAGTAGTGAACTAAATGTGGTGTAAAGTTCGCATTTACATTTTTTTTTTTTTATAGCTCACAGGGTCTAATCTTAAAGATTTTTTAATAGGTGCCAAATGTTCTCAATAACTGTCAAAGTAGATTATAGATGAGTTTGGTTCTCTTTTTTTTTTGTTGTGCTTTTTTTTTCCTCTTTCTGCATGGAGCAGGAAACATGAGGCATCTTATTGGAATTGTTCCTAGAAAGTTTGAGTTTGGATACACAAGGTTTTCGTATGTATTGGTAAAACATGAAGTCTGAAGCTCGGCAAATGAATATACTGCCCATTTACGGAAGATTCCAGCCATGCTGGTTCAGCAGGAAACGACAGAGATTGAAAGATTTCCACCCCCGCCAAGCGGAGATCTCGCAGTGTGCACATTGCTGATTCCAGGGAGCAGCCTGGCTGTTGGTCTGCCTGCTGTGTCGGGGAGGTGGCACAGCATCAGGTTGCTCCAAGCCTTCCCATGGCTTCAGTGAGCCAAAACTCAGGTATAAAATGTGGTCTTCTGGCTTCCAGAGATCAATTCCTTGTCACAGCTGGAGGAGCTGTTAAAATTGGATATGTGCTGTTTGTTGTTCCTGATTTTTTTAAAGCTTAACTCATAACTAATCACAGAACGATAGAGAAGAAAGGATTAATTCATCATCTTTGCAGATAAAGAGTACTTTTCTCAGTTACTTTGTACTCTACTTTTTGTTGGCTTATCTTTTGTTGACAACTGTGGATTTATAGGTCAGCTTTCTTGGATTGCTTTCCCTTTGACTTTGTCCTGCCTTTTTACAATTGCAGGTGATTTTTGACGTGTAATTAGTAGTCCTTATTTGAATGCATTTTTATAGGACTGATGCTAAAGTCATCTCTAAGCTCTGGCAAGCTAGTCTGTATACTTTAGGATATGTTGCCAAGCACACCTGCTTTGCTATATTTCTGCTTGCTTAAAATTATAGCCTGACACTTTCTAAAACACCAGTAAGGATATAATATTAAATGTAATATTAAATTCTTCATGACACAGACAACTGTTTAATAAAATGATGGAGAAATATAGTACTGCAGGAATAGTATTATTATATTATGTTATATTATGTTATATTATGAACTATCTTTTTAATCTTCAGTGTTTCCTTTCACTCTTTTTCTGTTAAGCAGTCAGTATTAAAAAGAAACTCCAATGTAGCATAGTCTGGTTTCTCTCTTCCCCTTCAAAATATCTATATATTACTTGAGAAAAAGCACGTGATGCTTTAAAATCCTGCAATGAAAACTATTGAGCATATTGGCCAAAATTGAGGAAGAGCTAAATATGGAAGTGCTGTGATTAAAAACAGGGATATTATCAAATGCAGCGCTGCACTGGCTGAACTTCTGAACAAAATGCCGTTTTCGGGCTGACAGTGTGTAACTTCAGTCAAAAGACTGTTCCTGTTTTTTGTCTGTTTCGTATTGGAGCAGGGTTAAAAAATGGGGAACAAATTTTATGAGTTCAGAAAGAACTGAAACATGACTAACCGTGGAGCATGTATGTGTCTGTGATGCTCCCTTGGGGTGGAACTGTATGGCTGGATCTCGGATCTGGCACTGAGCATCCCAAACTACACAGCAGCAGCCTGCAGGACCTGCAAGAAGGAAGGTGGGAAGGATGCAGTGGAGGAGATAACAGGTGGAAGGTGAGGGAGGGATGGGGGTTTCTCTGAGGACCAAGAAGTCTTCAAGGAGGATGCTTCTAAAGGCCAAGGAAACCAGAGCAAAAAGTGGTGTAATCACCCTGCCCATAAGGGACTACAGCAACCCATGTCTGTCCTTTGAGACAAGGCGATGCTTGAATCTTCATCCCTTTTTTTTTTTTTTTTTTAAGTTTCTAGAAGACATTTTCACACTTCCAACACTTCACACAGAGCAAGTTTGTTATATGGAGGAAAAAATCTGAATTAAACTGTTTTCTTGTCCTCTTCCTCCCCTGTCCCCCTTTATCACTTTGTGTGAATATTAGGAAGGACAACAAGGTGCTAACCTTGAATGTTTAATGTTAGGACTAACTTCTGCTCCTTGTTTACCAAAATAGCAGGGCCACTGTGTAACAGCAAAAATATACGTGTCAACATGGGTGAGTGATATTTTAACAGAAGACTTCAACTCATATCACCAAGTGTAGGATTTTAGGGTGAGTTAAATTTATTGCAGGAGCGCCCTCAAGTGCTACTACAATTTAAAGGTCTGCTGGTCTCTCCCACAGGACACCACTGGGGGTTTATTAGCTGGGGCTTGATTCTTTAGCATGTTTAGCCCTGTAAGAGTATGTGCATTGTTATAGTGTAATTTTTAGCGCTCACCAAAATCTGTGAGATCATTTTAATAACAGCGTGGAGTGAAGTGTGCTGGTTCTGGAGCTTCTATTTAAACTGCTCTGTGGTAAGGAAGGTTTTGTCAGGACCAGTTCGGTGGAAGCAGTGGGTGGAGGAGCTTTCTGCAGTCAGTGTAGTGAAGGCCATGTCCTGCAGGATGCTGGTTTGTAGTTTAGGATGCTAAATGTCAGCAGAGCTAAGTGCATACATACCTTTATAAACTGTTCTTCAACTCCCATGGCCCATTAGCGTAGGCTGTAGATGTAATAGAGTGGAGTCCTTTCCAGTGTGACTCGTTACCTTCACAAGGAGTCTGGATTTAGATGTGGAGTTCACTGTCCTAAGGTTCTGGCATAACCTTCTCTGGTAGATGGTGGACTTCCAACAGAAGTGCTATTTGCAGTGGTGTAGAACTGTATGAACATAACTGAGGCTGTATTACTGTTGGGCAAGGACCCCTAGCCCTTCTTACTGGCCTGCAGCTTTCTTTGCAGGCAGAATTCCTCGACGTGGATGCAGTGGGGAGCCCTGGTAACAACCTCGCTCTTCACCTTCTCGGCAGTAAAGCTGCAGTCGTTTCCAAAACTGCAGCATCTGTTTCAGCTGGCTGACAGTGCTGGCTGTGTGATTTCTGTCCCTCTCCAGAATCCCTTTCTTGTTGAGCTCTCTGCCTCTTGTCTCCCAGCACATATGATCAAAGCAGGTCAAGTCAGCTTTGTTCAAAAGCAAAGGCAGAATTGCTGAGTGATGCCAGGGTGTCTGAGGAAGCAAATTTAGCTTGAGAGAATGATTCCACAGAGGTAGTACAATCATAGTGCCTAATAATTACCCAGATCCACAAAACGAACATTTGAGGCCTTGCTGAGAGCAGAAGACATTGCTTATAATACTCCCACTGCAAAAATAATGCCCTTTCCTCCTAATTCTTAAGGAGTATTTTTGTAAAGATTCTTCGAAGAGTCTATTTTATTCCTTGTGTGTACTATTCAAATCTGTATTTCATGGTGTCCTTTTGTGTGGGTTTCTCCAGATCCAGAGGGAACAGTGATTGCAATAGTGATAGCAATCTGTGGAATGAAGAATTGCAACATTTAGGCCATATCCACTCTTAATATTTGAGTCCTGAATGAGCATTTCTAGAGAAAAGGAAGAAAATAAGAGGTCAGAGGGAAGAGAATGTGGAAATCATTCAATTATTTGACTTAAGAGAAAAATAGTGACACATTTCAAAAATAACTATTGACCTTTTATATTTGTTTATGGGGAGATCCAGTAGCCCAGGAACACCAGGGCTTTGTGTTTTTTTTTTTTTTTCTGGGCATTTAAACAAGGAAGTTTTAAAGCCTTTGTCTGAAGCGCTGCTCTCAGCTACACATGTGCAATTTCACACCGCTCCATTGTTAGGTGACCTCGGGCTGGTTTTGATTTGCACAAAGGAATGACTGCTTTTTTCTTCCTGGAAGCTTCACCACCCCAGAGCAGTGCTGGGAAGGGCTGAGTTAGATTCAGTCCCTGTTACGGCTGTCTTGGTTCCATATACCTGGCATCCTTAACGCTGCCCTGTAATCCTCCATCACAGCTAGAGATGTCAGATTTCTGTCACTTCTGAAAGTGAGGGCCCGAGTCCCATCTTAGCAGGGGACACTGGCATGTAACATCTGCAAGGAGCAATAAATAGGAAATGCAAAGGGGCACTCCCAAGACGAGAGCATTAGTAGAAAGAGTAAAGTGCAGGACAGTAATAGTCTCCAGGAAAATCCTCTAGTGTGGATAAATAAAAGCTGTTACACTGTGTATTTTCCCAGGAGATACGTGCACTCCATTTTCTCCTCCCCTTTCCTTGTGTCAGGCCATAGTTGGGTATTCGTGAGATGGTGACTGAGGAGATCTCAGCAACACAACAACCCTCTTACATGCTTTACCCCAAGCCAGGTGTTGCTGGCACCAGCATGGCCATCAGACCTGTGTCAGAGCCAGCATAGCTGCAGAGGACATCACCACAGCCATCACACCCTGCGTTACAGGGACTGCTTGCAGTGCTGCTTTGTTCTCTGTGCACCTACCCTCCTGTGGCCCTTCAAAGAAAAAAAAAAAAGGTGGGGGGGGCATTTCTACTTGTTGAATAGGTGGCAGACCTCCAATGGGATTATGGCCAGGGAGTTTGATTTTGTCAACAGAAGAGGGGGCCAAAGCTGCAAGGACTGGGGGTGGGTGTCAGCTTCAGAATGGAAGATCGTGAGAGGGGAAAGGTGCCAGGGAGGGGAAGGGGCAGGAAAAGGGCTGGTGGTGTTTGCAAGCTGCAGGAGTGCGGGGGGCTGCAGCCGCTGGGGCGGGGACCTGTGGATTCAGCACCTTGTCAGCAAAATAACCCTTGCAGTTGCACTCGGAAGAAGGATGTCCGATGCTGACGAAGGCAGCAGTACACGTGGATGTGAGCGTGTATGTGGTGTAGTCACGGAGGGGAAATGCAGCCTGAAAGCTCCAGCACAGACGAGATGTCAGGTGGTGTGGTTTCCCATAGAGAAACCAAAACCAAGAAGAGCAGCAGAAAAGCAACTGAAATAGGGCTGTAAAGAATAAATGTAGGTAAGGATGTTGCCAGCTGTTCCAATCAATTCATCTCTGGGTCCCACCATGATTCTTACATTTTTCCTCGGAGCTGCAATTCATGGCATGCTGCACTGAACTCTTGCTGTTGTTCCAAACAGTGTTCCTTGGCTCTAAAGAGAAACTGAGGTACTGAGAAACATCTAAAGTACCTGAAAGACTCATAACTGGAAGGTATATTTTGCTTTT
Organism: Anas acuta; assembly: GCF_963932015.1. Classification (NCBI taxonomy): domain Eukaryota; kingdom Metazoa; phylum Chordata; class Aves; order Anseriformes; family Anatidae; genus Anas; species Anas acuta. The sequence goes on from NC_088994.1 coordinate 11,712,952, forward strand.
AGGTCCCTTAACTTTGGGAGGGCTTGACTGTGTATTTCTAAGCATCTAGGATTTGCACCTTTGTGGTAAACTTTGCTAAAACAGTGATGTTTGCCAGCGTAGTCCCATGCTGTATTTCTTGTTACCACTGCGGGGTGATGTGTGACCTGCCCTTCTGCTTCTGACCTGGGCCTGGTTCTGCAAGAGACTAAAAGCAGGAAACGTGTGCCTCAAAGAGGAAATTTTAGAACATTGAAGCTTGTTGATACTAGATGGGAAGTGGCATTCGTGTGGCACCTGGGCTCTCTGAGGGAAGGTGTGGCTTCCACTGAAACAGGCGTTGGGCCTGGCCCTTGTGACTTCTCCTGCAGTCCCCGAGCTGTTTACACTACACACGCAGCTAAGAATCCTTCACAGGTGCTGATGGAAATTTTTAACGTTGGATTCAGAAGATGTTAGTAATGGTGAAAGAAGAAAATACCCCATCTTTAAAAGTTCCTGTGTGAACAGTTTTTGCAAATAAATCCACGCATTTCTGTCTCAGGGAGTTGAGGTGCCGCTTCTAGGCCAGCTTCAGTGCTGGTTTTGGAATTGCTCCTCACACCAAGCCCAAGAACCAGGCCTGGAGTGGTCTACAGATAAACTGGGCACTGCTTCCAGCCACTTCCGGGTCTGTCCACAGTGACCACCTCATGGTACCATCTGAAGGTCGATTTCAGAATAACTGCCTGAGAGCCAAGCCCCCAGTTGCTCCCATGGCCACCTCTGATGCAAGTTCCAGACTCACCTTTCAATCACATCCAAAGCTAAACCCCAAGCTAAACCCTGAGCTGCCTCCGCAGCCCTTTTGCTGTGGGCTGGGGCACGCTCCTGCCCCATGCTGGGGCCGCCTTCCCCTCCCGCACCTCCCTGCTCCCACGTTCCTCCACGCATGCCAAGAAGGGCAGGGGGCAGCCTGTTTTTTGTTTTTTTTTTATGCTATTTTATTTTTTTGCACCCCTTATCCTGATCTCTGCTGGAAGCAGCAGGGGTTTCAATGCATGCTTTGTGGCAGCGGGGTTGTCTGAGCCCTTTAAGCGCGAGATGAGCTCAGGTAGAAGGAACGCAAAGAGCTCCTTTCATCAGCCAGGGCCCCGCCAGCGGCTTCGGGGCATGTCCGGCCAGTTATAAATGGATCATGTGTTGCTATTTTTAGCCAAGAGAGGATTGTAAATATAAAAGGGTATAAAGTGCAAAACTTAGCAACAGTGGCGTTTGTTTACTTTTTCTTTTTTTCTTTTTTTTTTTTCCTTCTCCCCTCCCGGTTGGCAGGAATGTGTTTGGAGAGGAATGAAGTTGAAGCAGGAGCTTTGCAGGGTGCTGGCGGTTGGACTTTGCACCACGCACAGCCCCCCCCCCCCCCAAGATATATCCATACAGAGGAGGGGCAGCGGGGAGTGGAGTCCAGGCTCTGCTGATACTCTTGAAAGAGCTCCCAAAGAGCTGCAGACAACCCAGAGCCAGCGCTGGAGGGAGGAGGAGCAGGGGGGGAGAGCAGGGAGCCTGGGGGCCGCCTGGGGGGGGCCGGGGCACAGCGCCCCGCAGCCTGCATGGGGACAGAGTTCAACACATGGAAAACACTGACATTGGTAAAAATAGCAACCACCGGGTTAAAAATAGCCTCTGGTGAAATACATGTGCGGTAACTTCTGAAACCCTCTGGGGGAACTTCTCCCTTCTGATCCGCTCCTGCCCTGCTCCCTCTGACTTCGCCGGCAAGAAAGCCCAAAGCTAAATCCCTCTGCAGATTGAAAATATTAAAGAAGCACCCTGTACACTGCAGAGGATGAGCTTTGGATATTTTTTTGGCGTTTTTTATGGATTTTTCTTTGTTTGTTTGCGCGTGCTGCAACTTTGTGCCAGAGGGGGTGGGGGACAAATTCCTCTTTTGCTGAGCCTCCTGCATAGTCTGGGGACAGACCAGCTAGAAAGCCTTTCAGGGTTGGTTTTTCACTTTTCTCTTTCTCTTGAACTATTTTTGGTGTGGGATCTTTTTTTGGGGGGTGGTGGTTTTGTTTGTTTTCTGTGACAGCGGTCCTGCTTTGCAAGACCCTCCGTTCACTTCCAGGCGTGCAGACCCGAGCACTGCTGTCCCGCTCTGGCCCCCCGGCTCTGGCAGAGCAGCCAGGCAGCCAGCTGGATTATAAATCTCACACGGATCCGCAGAGAAGCGGCTCAAGGGCAGCAGCCAGCCGGGGCCCCAGCCCCAGTGGGGCCACGCTGCTTCCTGCGGCCCGGAAGGTGCAGGCTTGTCTCCAGGGGACCGCGCGATGGTGAAGGGAGGGAGCAGTCAGCTGTGTGATAGGAAAGGACAGGGAGACCTTGAGTGGATTTTTTCTTCCGAGCGGTCCCGTTGCATATTGGGGTGGGTGATGTTGAGGTGGTCCCAGCTGGGGAGCAGTGGGGTGAGGCGTGCTGGGTGTCAGGGAGATGCTCGGCTCGCAGAGGGGCTCGCAGAAATCTTGTTCAAAATCTCTTGCAGCTCTGGCTATGAACTTGGCTTGTTTTGACTGGACTAGATAACTGAGGCAGAAACAATTATTGTGACAGACAGGCAGACCTGTTTCCTGAAGCTGCCCCAGCCACTGGGTAGGGAAAAACAGAAAGCTCCTGTAGTGTAGAGGCAACTACAGTTTCAATCAGACTGTCGTTTTTAGTTTTATTTTGTGGAACTGAGGATCTGAAGCTCTCCACCTGGTGCTTTGTCACGCAGGTTAGGAGCACCAGGTGTTGCAGGACAGCATCCTATAACATCTCCCCCAATGTCCAGTGGGGTCCGCAGGCTGCCCCTCGCCCCAGGCTCGTGTCTGTGGCCAGGAGGAGTAGGCGTGAGGAGTGAGCCTGCTCCAGGTTCTGCGTTGGTGTCTTATCAACGCGTCTGGAAATCCTGGCGTTATAATGTAGGTGGACGGATGCCTTCCCCCTCTTCCAGGTCTGGGGTCAGCCTCCAAGCTGTTACGAGTCCTCCTGCCATGGCTGGAGGTGGCCGGGTGAGGGCATTTTATCTGGCAAGGGGAGAAAGGAGGTGGATGTCCGTAATTGTATTTAGTAAGCTAAGCCCTGAGCATTTAATTACTTTTTTTTTTTTTTGAGGATTGGACATTCCACAGCTTGTTTCTCTAGATCATTTTAAATTAGTTTTGATGTTTAAATGTACTTCAGATGAAGCCTGTCTAAATCCTCTAACCAGTGTATTTTTGACAGCCCAAATATGCTTTCATTTGATAAAGTAGCAAAGAAAATACTTTTTGTATTTGAGCAAAGCTGTTTTGTTTTTAAATTAGGTTGTTCAAATCCTTCTAATTTGATCATTTCATATTTGATTCAGCTCATAAAAACTATGCAGAAACTCATATTACAAATCTAAACTGAACATTCATTTTCTTATCAAAATATTATTATAGAAAAATATTAGTCATTCTTCTTGGCATAGTAAGCAAAGAAACATGTGGATGTGTTAATTTATTCCAGACCCGTCAAAGAAGGATAGTTTATATAAGTAAAATAAATAATTCTTGCCTATTTAATAATTGGATCACTTTAACAATAGTTGACTAATAGTCAGATGTCTGAAACACATCTTGGCCATTTCTATTCTTCAGGGAATTTAACACATAAAGAATGTTTTTTCCAGGAATTGTCATTTTTAAATTGTTACCTTTTTACATACTTAATATTTGTTGCCCTCCGTAATGTATTAAATCCAAACTGGGAGAAAACAGCTCAAATGTAACTGAAATTAGTCCCTTGGGAGTCTGCAAAGGAATTAAACTGAGATTATAAATCTTGTGAAGGAGTTTGAGATGGGTACACACAAGATAAAGTTATTTAAAAAGTCTATTATTTTACTGTCTAGGTAAAAAGATTTTGTTTGTCAGAAATAGTGAAGTATTGGTTAGTCACCTGGTTTTTTTTTGATGGTGTTAGTGGACTGTTGAATATATAAGTCTAATTCCAAATTGCCTTAGTGGTGCAAGAGTGAAAGTTTTTTTTTTTAAAAATAAAAAAAAGTCTTGCGATTATACTGTAAATGCAAATGTGTAGAAAAAGTACTATAAATACCTATAGCATATTAAATTCCTGTATTTCCACATAAAGGTCTGTTAACTTGTTAGATATTAAATTGTTAGCATTATCTTCTGAGTTATTCTGCTCTTCTTCATAACTGCTTTAATATTTTGTTGTTTTCCCAATTTTGGGAATGCAGGTGATGTGTTTCTTCATGTTGGTAATTGATAACAGATAATTAAGATTCTCTTAGGATTATGGTGGTTTTTTTAGATGACAAAATTCCACAATGATGTTTTTTCTTTTTTTTTTTTTTTAATTTGCCTGAGCTTTAAAGAAATGAATCCTTTGACTATGTTACCTCTAAGTAATAAAATTAATCCCCCCCCTCCTGCCAAAGGTGTGATGGTGAAGATCTCATTGCAAACATACGCAATAGGGACTGAAACATTTATGGGTATTTTTACTACCCTCTAAAATAATTTTTAGAAACGTTTAATTATCAGAATCTAGAGTACAGTGATAATTTGCCATGTTATTTGAAAGGGATAACTTAAGTTATTAAAATGTCAGATAAACTATATTTGTTTCATATAGATAATATGGTAAGACAGTTTTGAGAACGTGTGAAATATTAGTTTTGATGACCTGAAGATATTCTATATCTGGACAGTCACAGCTGTGGTCTTGCTTTCTTTGTTCAGGATGATTTTTACAGAAGTTTTGGATGCATGGTAACCAACCAGTACTGTTCTCTAGAAAGTTAACTGAAGAACTATATTTTGTTAGAAAAAATTAGTAGAGTAATTGCAAAGTAAAACATCTCTAAGATAATTACTGTTTTTCCTGGTAACCTTTTCCTATTGCATGTTATAAAAGGGAGGGGGAAGGATTGAGTCAACCTTTTTGATGCTTACATTTTTCCTTGGAAACATCTCTCTCTTTTCTCTCTCTTTTAAAATTATATTTAATATATCAAATTCAAGATGGGATACATAACATTTATTAATTAAAATTATTGGATTTGCTTCTTCCTGATATTATAGTAACAAATTTATATGTAGCCTTAATATAAGCTAAATATTTAAGTTTTTGAATGTTAAGAATAAGATGGATATTTTTAATGTTTTTCATAATTTTGTTGTAGGATTTTCTTAATGAATTTATATTTAGAGTTTTCATGTAAATAATATTACATGATTATCAGATTAGTATACTTTATTTTGTCAGTGTTACTGTAAACTCTGTGCTAAAAGGCATAGAAATGGCTGAGACTGGTTAAGATATATCTGAAGATCATTCTGTACATTTATACTGGCTGAGTGCTAAGGAGTCAGCTTTGTCCTGAATGTGAACTGTAACCGTAGTGCTAAACATTGCAATTGCAACATCTATATTTAAAGGAAAAGTAGGGAATTTGATAGCAGCAACCACAAATAGAAATTTAGGAATCTTAAGTGACTGGAGAAAGTGATACCTGATCATTTGGTTTTGAACTTTAAAATTAAATTTCTTAAATCATGATGGAAATAAATTTTTAACATTTTTCTAAGTGCTAAAAAACGACATATGGAAAACTCATGTTCTGAGAAGCTGTAGCATAGTATTTCTAAATAAAAGAAGGAATGCAATTAGTGAGATGCCAATTACGACATTTGTTACTTATCCTTAGTATTTTTTTCCCCCCAGGGAAAGTTAATTAATTAAAACAAGGAAAATACTGGGGGTCTTTGGTGAAAAAAACACAAACCCAAGATATTCTTGACACGATTCAAATAATAAAAACCTCCAAGTGCTGTCTCAAGCCAGAAGACTCCCAGGAGCTGGAGCTGCCTCAGAAGCTCGCTGGAGGTCTGATCTTGCTGCCTCAGTGCTGCACTTTGCTTTCCCGTGAGCAACAGCAGGAGCAGGCATTTAAATTACTTCTGATTAAAAGGGAGCACATTATCATCAGGAGGCCACGCTGGACAAGGAAACGTATGGCTGTGTTAGCAATGATTTTTGATTAGCTGTTTGCAGTACTAGACCTGCTAAACTCTAGTCCCTTTCTGTTTTTTATTTATTATTTTTAATACTATTTTTAATCGTGCTTTTTTTTTGTGTGTGTGTGAGAAATGTCGGGAAAGGGCAGCTTGGCAAAAAACTCTGAGCATTGACTTGCTGTTTGCATATTTGGGAAGGATTCCCTCTGAAATATTCCGAAGGCTTTAGAAAACTGGAAAGGAAAAAGAAACTTACTACAGTAAAACCACTGATGCAATTAACATTTGCTAAAGTGACGCAAGGCTTTCAGATGTAAGAGCTACCTAGAGTTTGTTTCCATGCTGCTGCCCGAACCGAGGGTCAGTACCAACCTATTATTCCGATTTCTCCCATCAGATTGTGCCGGTTCTGTTGTGGCTTGAGGATGGCCCTCGCTGAAATGCTAACTTTAATTGTGGAGCTCCTCCCTCGTCCCCTGTCGCTGCCGAGGATGAGGACGAGGATGAGGACAGACCGGTGCTGGTGCTGGGTCAGTGGGCAATGGCTGCAGCAGCTGGGGCAGAGCTCGGGTCTTGTGCAGCTGCAGCCTCACGTGCTGGGCTGCAAGCTCAGGAGTCATGCAAGATGCTTGCTTGAACAGCTGTGGAAAAAAAAAATGCAGTCATGATTATATGGTGGTTAATAGTGCTTACCCGGATATTTTTTTTCTTCTCTCTGCAAATCCCTCTGAGTCAGAAATACATAGCCAGGTATCTAGTGCATACCACCCGTATCTTAAACATCACCTCCACGATCTCTCCCTTGGGCAGCATCTAGCTGCCAAAGCAGACTCCTGCTGAAGGCATCCCCTGTGAAGAAATGAAGCATTTCTCCCAGCATTTTTGACAGAGCAGCTGTCTGGCGTAACCAGAACTGCAGCTGGAGAGCCCCGGTCCTACTCATCCTGTTTTTTTTTGCATGGCGTTTATAAATACGCGCTTCTGCTCGTGCCGCTGTGACTCTGTGAGCAGATAGGCTGCTCGACTGAGAATTCCTAAATGCACTGTGCATCACCAAACATGCAGAGGAGGCCGTGCCCTGATGCGCAGCCCTGGGCAGTGAAAATCCTCCAGCTGCCGCTGGCAGCCCTGCCTTCCTCGCCCTCCTTCCCTGGCGTGCATTTCCAAGCTTCCTATATGTGGAAAACTATGGAATATTCTCCAGTTCCACCCACAGCTGTTGTCAGAGGCTGAGGCAGAGCCCCTGGGAGCTGCGTTCGTGTTACTCAAACGCTTTCGTGCAGCCCGAGGGAGACGCCCGTTAGTGCTCCTCTTGCACACGACTGCTTCCAGGGGTTTGTGCATCGCCCGTGATCCCGATACACAAAGCCCTGCTTTGCCATTACAGTTGTGTTGGAGAAATGCAACTTTTAAATAGGATTTGAACGATTTGCTAGCCACGTTATGGGTTCAGTCAAGCTGGAAAGTGGATATGATGCAGAGGTAACACAGCTGCAGGTGCCTCGTGATGCAGCGCTGGTGGCTGATGGCCCCCTGGCAGCAGGTTGGCTGCCTCTAAGTGGGAAAACCCAACTCTGATTTTGAAAGCTACATGCTGTGGCTGTGTTATATATGGGAGTTTTATAAGCAAAGCTGAATGCTTGTTGCACTCGCTTGTAGGCCAGTGTCTGGAGCACTGTAGTTGTGGTCGCCGTTGTACAGCACGCCTGCAGTGCTCATGCAGGCATGGTCATGGGGTTTTCCCACATATTATTGTGTTTTCTAATAAAAAGCTTGAACGATGTGGAAGGTGTGATGCTGAGAAAAGCAAATGAGCAGACGGCCTCGTACATGGTACATTTCATGTTGTCATTTTGGTGAAATAGCCAGCAGAGGATAAGCATTGCAATAGCAAGCGTGCTGGTTCAGAGGCATCATGCATTAATACATATTATTTTGGTATTATTTGGATTTACACTGAGCTCATCCCTGTGCTAATCTGAATGCTTTGCTCTTATCCAGGCCGTTCCAGGCTGCCCGTACAGTGAGTAGACAACCAGCCCGTCATTTCTGTAATTCGTGTAATCTAATTACTGCCTGCCAGAGCAGCGAGTAGCTTCTGCTACAAATCCATGATGTACTGCTGTGATGCAGATGCCTGATCTGGAGTGGAGACCAGCTGAAAATGTACTGAGGGCTCTTCAGTGCATCAGGAGGCTGAGGTGCTCCTGGGGCTGTGACCGTGCTTGAATTCGTCTCTTAGTGTCCGCCTGTGTGCACTTCAGAGCGTGTGACACTTGTCTACAGCAGTTTAAAGACTGAGAAAAATGATGGGAAGGAAACAACCACATCTTCCTCTAGGTCAAGGTAGTTGCTTTGTCTTGTAGGCAATTAATTGTAAGAAAAAAGCCTCCCTCCCTGGCAGCCTGGATGGGCAGACCTCTCCTCCAGGCAATACACAGAGTTTTGGCTGCTCTAAATTCAGTCGCTTTTTTTTTTTAATGTGTTGTTTTTAAGGGGGGAAAATAGGGCATTATTATTTGTAAAGGGTTGGATTCTCACTACAGAACAGCCCAAGTAAAGTAATCATACCATAGGTACTTTGCTTAAAATATTTAATCCATGTAGTTTGCTGTCATTGCCCTGCTGACCACTGCTTTTGAGCCAGAAGTGGCCAGGAGTGCCTGGTGGTGCTGTTGGTGGCTCCCCTGATGTTTAGCCTTTGATTTGGAGCGGCGATGAAAACTTGCCTTTGATGCAAGCCTGACTGGTCCAGCAGCATAGTGCCAGCGTGAGCAGGATGTGAATCTAGAATTATTTTTGTTATGAGCTCATGTAAAACCAGCCATTTTGCAGCCCTTCCAAAAAGGAAACAGCACCAAAGCCCACCCTGACTGATCCCTGCATGGTCCAGGTCACCATTCGTTATTCCCGCCGGGTGCACTGTTTTAGGGGCCAGCACCTGTGAGAAAGTGCTGGTTTCTCAGTAGCTGGTGAGGAAAACATTACAGGTACTCGCTGGCTGGAAAAGGGAGATGCAGCAAGCAGCAGCTAGTTGCAAAATAGCCGCTTTAAAGCAGAAGCTGCTTGGCTCTGCCAGAGCTAAAGGGCCAGCCCCAGAATGGAATGCTTATAAAAATAAGATGGTAACCATGCAGCAGAGGAGAAGGAGTAGAGACCAGGAAGTTTCAATGTTACATACAACACGATACTCTGCTTGGAAAAATATTGTCACAATTATAGAGATACGGGCATGGGTCCATAGTTAAAAGGCATAACCAAGTACCTATCATTAGGGTGATTTTAATCTCTCATTTCCAATTTCATCTGTGGAAGAAACTCCTTTTGGCTTGAAAATTCTCATGTGAAATGTTGAGCCAAAGGAGATGTGTCTCGTTTGGGGAAAAGTTTGAAGTAATTGGTTAAGGCTGTTTTTGAATTATAGAGGAGGAGAAATTTGTCTTATACCATTTCAAAACATAACAGTATATTGAGTTATTTAAAAATTTACAGGATGATGGATTTATTTTAGTTTAACCATGTTGATATTTATCTGATGGTTTGTTTTCTTTTTTAACAAAATGGAAGAAAATGTTCCTTTCATGGAACCTGATTGGGAAATAAAAACAAGACAGCAACCTATGAAAGCATACATGCTGCAGATCCTAAGTCATCCTGAGTAACCGTGGCATATCTTCATTTTCTATACTTCAGAAATCTTGCAGTCTATACAAATAAGGTTTTTCTCCTTTTTATAATAGTGGAACCTGATCTCTGTCCTTGCGGTTTAAAAGACAGGCTATTCCTTGAGCTCTAATTATATCCAGAGGGCCAACTTTCTGTTGGGTAGGGGCTGTAGATATGCAAGAACCAGCATAAACTCTGACTTCAGCATCCTTCTGTAGTCTCAGAGATGCCACGGTAGGCCAACGTGGGGCACTGGGGAAGGGACAAATCCATTCAGAGAACGAGTGCTCTGACACTTCTCCTTTTTGTGCTGTCAACTGGAGAGGTGCTAAATTGCAGCACTCCTCCGGGTTTAAAAAGTATTTAAGAACACATAGTCAACATGCTAGAGAGAAGTACTAGAATTCCTGCTAGTCCAGCATCTTAAAAATTTGGATAAAAATGCTGAAACACTATTTAAATCATCTCTGTTTTGTGTGCTCTGTTTTTTTTCCCCCCTTCCCTCTCGTGAAGCATCAGAATTTACAACACAGACACTGATATTTTATCATCCTTCATTAAGGGCTCAACAAAAAAATAACTTCCTGAGGTGATGTTCCTCCTTTTGAGCTGTCAGTTTACCTACCTTATTTTTACTATTCTTCTATTTACTAGAAAGACCTCGGCTGACATGATTTGCCTCAGCAAGCACTAAACATATATATACATATGTCACCTTTATGAGGTCTACCAGGGTACTCTGTGGGCACTCCAGGGTGGTGCTTCTGCCAAAGATGTTGATGTTTACTTAAGCAAGGCAAAACTCTTCAGGACCAGCAAAAAAAAAAAAAAAAAAAAAAAAGGTCTAACAAAAATAGCTTAAGTAAACAAAGATGTTTCTCATTTGAGAGAAGGTAGCATGTGCCTGCGTAAGGACACGATCCCTACAGAGTCTGGCCCACCACAGTTTATAAATAAATAAATCCAGAGTGGAAAATTAAAAAGAATTGGAGAAGTGCAAAGGCACAGACTGGTCGCTCCCCATGGCAGCGCTGATAACACGCTTTGTCCTCAAGGATGCAAGAACCGCACTGTCTTCATTTGAGCTCTCGCTGCTGGGGTAGTGCTGTTCTCCAGCAGCAGGCACTTGTTTATTTGTATTTATTTTTCAATCTGCTGCCCTTTGCTTCTCTCAGCAAAAGCAATGGGGTCAGTCCCTATGAATGGGTAGTTTAATATTTTCTGGTCATTTTAATGGGATGTTGGTGATGCCGGTTTATTTTACAGCAGGAACCAAGTCACCAGGAGGAGAGGGCTGCTTGGCGGATGCCGCTGCGGTCTGGTGGTGCTTCCCCAATACCACTTTCCTTACTGCATGCCTTGAAAAACAACAACAAATTCCTCTTCTACGCATGTGGCCAAGCGTTTCACTTTTCAACCAAGATTAGTTTCTGTCTAAGTCAGTTCATTTGCAGAAGTAAACCTCGGTGAGCCGCGGGCGCTGCCACTGTGCCTGGGGGCATGCTCCTTGCGGCCTGGCCTCGCTGAAGTCCGTGGCTTCGTTTCCAGCTGGGGCTGAAAGGAAAAACAGTGTTTTGAGGGTGTTGTGGACCCCGTCAGGGTGAGCAAGCTGTGCTGTAAGTCCTTCGAGGACTAGGGGCACGTGTAACTGCACTGCGTGAGCATACAGCAGCATTTTAAGGGTGCCCCCTCCCCAAACCTGGAATCTGTGCCTGGATTGACCTGACGGGTGGCTCAGCCTGGTTTGTGGATGGAGCTGAAGGCATCTGACCTTTGCTATCTTGCAGCTTTATTGTCCTCTGCTCCACCTCAGGTATCGCCTGCATTTCCAGGAAATGCATGAAACGTGCAGGACAGAGTTCATCTTTAAGAGGCATCCTGTGAAGTTTCTTTCCTTAGGAAGGGATTTGTTTCTTGTTAGGAAGATGGTAGCTCTCTCTCTACTTTCTGTAGTCTGTAAAAGTAGAAGGAAGATGTGTTTACAACCGTAGCCTAACTGCGTAGCTGGTTTTGTATTGCTTGAAGACGAGTTACTTCCCTTGACCTCGATGAGAGTTTCAGTGAAGTTACAGCAAAGGAATATAGCTTAAAATATAGGGTAGGGATGATGTCTGCCCCCCTTTTAAGTCTGTGATAACTGATAAGTATGAGCAACTTCATGAGAAGTATTTCAGAAGGAGCTTAAACAGTGGAGGAGACTGGTACTTAAGTTTCAGTAGATTACTATCACTTGTCCAGGCAGAAAATTTAATTCATTTCTGCATCAAGCTGTATTTTTGGCTTGTAAGGCTGGATGCCTTTATATATACCATCCTTTATTTAAAGACCTAAGATGTAACATCACTACTTTGAAATGCAGACAGCAACATTATGTTATTTAAAATAGTAACAGAAAAATGTAATATCTGTGATACTATCAGCATGCTAGATATCAAACCACCTGAAGCTTCTTGGGAGGTTTTCTTACAACCCTGCTAGCTCAGACCCTGTGTGGATCAACTTTTGCACATTTTTCAAGCCAGTAAGTCTGCAAACAAGGATTTAGAGACTGCTAAGTAGTAAAATTGCAAAGGATAGACACTGGAGTTGGAGGAAAGGGACTCTGATATTTAGTTTCTTTTTCTTGGCATTATTTAGACTCCCAAATGACAACTTTCTAGTTTTCTAGCACAAAAGAGGCCTCACGCTGTTCAGGATCTGCTGTAAAGTCCTAGTACAGATCATTCTGTTTCCCAAACAATTTATCTCGTTCAATGGTATTTTTATTTCACGGCTACAGTTTATACACCCCAGTTAATAGATGGTATTTTTGGAAACCTCCCATTTATCTAACAATAAAAGCCAGGATGGAATATCAGCTTCCATTTAGATTTTCCTGAATTATCTCCTGTTAAATCAATAACATTTAAAAAAAAAAAAAAATCTCTTCCTTTGCTTTTAAGGAAGAAAGAAAAAAAAAAGAAAAAGGAAATTAAAATGCTTTTTAAAACAAACACTGAGGGTAAAAAAGAGCATTGATTTCAAATAATTCAAATAGTCTAGGTGCTCTTTGTTGCAACATTTACATCATTATGAAATATTTTTTTTAATCACAAGGATGTAACTGATTTACAGCATATACTGTGAATGCTAGAAGTAAATGTGGACTTGCCATCGTAACTTCTAGTTAGTGCACATCAGTGTCACATCTTAAACCCTAGCCGTTGGGAGAGAGACCGGGATGTTGGGGAGAGAGAATCAAATCAAAAAACTTTTTGACAAATTGACTTCCAGAAAATAAAAAACGTGCCACCTCTTTTTCTGATTAGACCCAACTACCTGAAAGGAGCTCTGTGCACATAGTGAGTCGCAGTAGCACTTTCATTTCTGTCACAGAGGTCTAAATAAATGAATTGGCCATCTGCAATTAATTCGCATTGTACAAATAGTTTGAAGACTGAGTAGTCTGTCTTCTGAACAGAGCAATCTATTTTTAGCTTTTCAAGCAAGCCTGTTTTGTGTTCTTTGTAGAGTCAGCGACATTCTTTCAATTTTTCAGCTTAATTAACACAAAAGAAATTGTAATCTGAGAAGGCAGCAGAAACAAGAACCCCCTGAAAACCATGAATTTGCAAGAGAGCAGATGATGGCAGCTTTGCAAAAGATAGACAACTGGCAAAAAAGGAAGAAAAAGTTCAGAGCAGTTTGTGGGATTTGGGCTGGATATTGTAAGGGCTAATTTTATACATACAGCTTGTTGATTTACAGTGAGTGCTCACGGGTCCTGTAACTAATGGGGAATTCTTTAATCTGAAAATGATAAGGGCCACAGAAAGAACGTTTTCACAGCTTTCTGAAAGAGATGATAGTTACAACAGAAGATTACTGGTGAATAAAGCAGTTTTCTGTAGAATTACGTACAGATGTCTAGCCTGGGTATGAATGTTGGTGCCAGGATGATTGAAGGAACACTGAATCCCCTCTAGCTTGACTCTGTGCTTGCAGTTGTGGGTAAAGCCTTATTTCAAGCTTATGTAATATCATACACACACACACACACACACAAATTTCTTAGAATCACACCCTGGCAAATGCAAAAATATACTTGCATAACGAGTTGTATTACAGACAATATTAGTTAGAAGATTTGTAGTGATCATTTAAGGAAAGGAAGGCATAGGTTATTGTGCAGAGGGATTCTACTTAACATGGTAGTTCTAGATACAAAAAAAAAAGGAAAGGAAGTAAAAAGCTGAATAAACAACAGAATACCAATCGCAATCAGTAAATATTAAGAAATAGTACTTTGAAATAACAAGAAAATAACAAGAAAATTAATGTGCCTGCTGGCAGGTGCTTTTCTGTTTAGATGTATTAAATATACAGCATTAGCATTGCTGTACATTAATATGTATAGCTTGTAAGCTTCCCAATTAAGTATCTTTCCAAGTATCCGTTTGTGGGTGCTTGTTTAAAATATGCAAACAGAAAGAGGAGCAGTTATAAACCTCCCCTCTTTGAATCTATGCAAAGAGCTCAGAAGCCTGAAGTCTGACTCCAAAAAGCATGCCAGGGAGTAAGGCAGCCCCGTCCAGCTGATTGCCACTGCAGCCCAGAACGTGGGAACACAGACGTGTTCCTGCACCAGCTGCTGCTCCCGTAGCTTTGTGTTCCTGAACAATCTTTTAAAGATAAAATGTAGATTCTGAGTTGTATAATTCAGATTTAGAGGTGTTTAGTTGCATAAAAATACAGAGGAGTTCCTAATGGGATTCTTTTGCAGATACTGTGGTAGGTATGAAAAATAAATAGATCCACCACACAGATCCACCTGGAAGCCCTTTCAGAGGTCTACCTGAATCTTTAGATACCAAGATACCGTTTGAAATCTGGTCTTTAGGTACTTTTGATTTTTTTTCAGCAGCTGAGTATCAACTTATTTTGGTTCCTCCCCAATATTTGTTTATGAAGAAGTCCTGTCCCTCATTACAGAAAAAATGTGCACAAAAAAGGCTTTAAGAAGCTGAATTTAGCTTTCAGAATTGTTTCAAATATATCAAATTGAAGTAGAATCGATGTCTGACTTTTGATTAAAATATGATTTTCCAGTTTGTTTCATAAATGTTCTCCTGCAGAGTGCCATTGACTTGTCCAGCTCTAACCAGTTTTGTAATACAAGAGCCTCACCTCTTAAAATAAGTACTGGGGGACTTTCACCGAGGAGGGCTTGCAAGGGTGTGTACTCTTTTTTTCCTCACTGTAGAAACAGGCTCTGTTTTCTATCTGTAAATGAAAACTGCAGCTGAGCAGCTGGGGGGAAGGGGAACATCGCTGTTCTTAGTAAGAAACAATAAGGAATTTATAAAGCTGTTGCAAAGCTTACATGAAGGATTAAGAAGGTGTGTAACTGGTATGTGGAGTCAACAGACAAGTGATGCTGATAGTAGAAGGAGTTCTGAGCTGTGGTGGGAAGGTTAGTTTGCTCATCTAGAAACTCTGGAGACCTGAGTAAGGTAGCACACAAGTTTCCTTAAAAACACTCATTTCAGATTCAAAGTCTTCACAATGCCAGATTTGATATGCACCTCTGAGTCTAACTAGAGGTAGTGTAAAAGCTGCTGATCAACACAGAAAGTTGGTGATTATATACTATAAAAAATCAGTTTGCATACTTTTACATGAATTTGCATTGTGAATTTGCCCCACCACACACAGTGCTAAAGGAAGTAGAAGAAAATGAGTGTTAGTGAGATCCTTTTCAGAATCTAAAAGCAGGCAGAAGAAAGTAACAGACACAACTAATCAATGAAATGGGATTTAATTATTATTTGAGTTTTACTTACAGAAGTTTTCCATTCCGGGGAATATGCAGACGTGCCTTTTATGTCTGAGGGCTAAATATACTCATAATGCTAATTTGTTAATGTGTTCACTGTTTTGATTTTTATAAAGATTTGTGGGCATTCATTAAACAATTTCATTGCATTGAAATCGGCAAGATAGATTTCTGTGATCTTCTCCGTACTCTTAAAGTTTGATTTTTGGATCTTTATTTAAAGAAAAATAAATTTCGTTCTGAAAGTATAGTTAAATACAGCAAGAAAACAGGAAATATGTCCTAAAGTATGGGATTTTTTAAGCCTTGTAAGAAAGCTTATTTAAGGATTCTTCTGCAAGGAAGCAAATTCTGAAATACCTATTTAGTGGAACAGTTGTAACATTGGTAAGGTAGTCAATCATACCGTTGGCTTTTATACTCAGCCAGTTTACTTGCCAGTATGAACGAAGACTTAAAGACTTATTTTTTATTAGAATTTATTTTAATGTGTGTTTCAGACAAAAAACAATGTGAACCTCTTAGTTCATCTACAGTATGCTAAATATTAATTTTTTCTGAAAGTAATCAAGCAAAACTGTTACTTCTAAACAAATGTTATCTTGTTGTGGCATCACATGGAAATACAAAGCCAGTCTTGATGTAGTGTGTGCACAATGGATCAGATACCTTCAGGATATCTCGCATATAATGCACACATTTTGCATAGATAGCCTTCCACCTCACCATTGGTATTTGTACTTAGCTGTCCACATCCACAGTGGCCCTGTGGTCATATCGCAGGTGAAAAACCCACAAATGTATGGTAGCTCGTCCAGTTGATGTTCCTCACTGTACTGAGAGGATACGACTTGTCATCATCGCCAAGAGCCCCGTGAGAGCCCCAAGCAGTACTCCAGCAGCGAGCAGCTGCAGTGCTTCACTGTTTGATCTGTAGACAGTGCGAACTCCATGGTTTATTCTTTGTTCCGAGCTTCAGAGTGCGTGATAGGAGCTTCTAATTGCAATTTAAAGCTGTCTTCATTGCTTTGATCTGCTTTGCAAGAAGCCGTGGAAAACGCCCATGTTGTTCATGGAAAGGAATCGCCACAGAAGGGGCACCAAGTCTTGCTGTTCCTCTTCCCCTCCCCACTTTACAGCTGCTTACTGCCAATGTAAAACATGAAGATGCTTTTTCCGTGACAGATGAGGAGTGAGAACCGTGTCAAGGAAAAGCCGCGGGTCTGGCTAAGCATAGCACAAATCCCTAGATCAGGACTTGGAACTCAGCCTCCTGATCTCTTATTGAGGACTTTCTAGTCTAATAATCACGTTTTTAAGTGGCCTGACCTTTTAAAGGGGGGATATAATTGCAATTTGCATTGATTTTGATGGAAGTTAGGGCTACCTGACAGTTCTGAAGTACTTTATATTAGCTACTATGGTTGCTTCATGTGACTCCTTCATTTCAGCCTGGAGGTTCACAGGAGATCAAGACAAAATGTCTATAATATATGGAATTCTGGATAGCTGATATGCTAGTTGAAGGTCTAGTCTATACATTTAGGCACTTAATTTGCTATGCATGTGTTTTAGCAAGTTAACATAGTAACTTCTAAAGCTGTGGTAAATAATAGACCTTTCTGTTAGAAGAAATTGAATTTTTTTTTCTACGATATTGCTGTGTTCATGCAAAGCAAATGCTGGAAGCAAATCAGACAGTAGAGGGAGCACAAGTTAACAGTCACTTTTCCCAGTGCCATGGGATAGCCGCGTTAAATGTGTGTCAAACAGCTAACAGAATGGAAGAAAGAAAGAAAAGGGGCAAACCATGTTGGTTAGTGGCATACTGGATGTGGATGAAAGGGCTGGAGGTAACAGGTTAAATGCCTGAGTACTAGAGAATGAGGCTAAATATGGCATATTAATACAGCACATGGCAAGGAGCCAGATATGTTGGTTCATAGATCTTAACGTGCTTCTAATATTTGGGTTTGAGTAGGATTAAAAAACAGAAAGGAGTTTTTTTCTGGTTCTGGTATCGACAGAGATGGAATCTCTGAAGAGCAATTTCAGTGCTGTGGAATCCAAACCCAAATTCCAGTCTTATATGACCTTAGGATCCAAGCCACAACCCAACGTCATTTCTTCTGTCTGTCTGTACCAAATATTTGATAACTACGCTCTACAAAATCACTTGCGTGCAACTACGAAATGTAGTTAGGTGATCGTGGCTCTCTGGAAACAAAACCTAGCTCTTTGACAATTGATACTTCCATCAGGAATGGTGTGTGACTTTAGCCTCTAACTCTGGTTTAAAAAACATAGCATCTCCGAGGTACAAGTTTCTTGTGCTGTGTGTTAGACGTGTTTACATTATCAAGTACCAGAGCTAGGACTAGTTGCTAAAATATAAGGTTTCTTAGGAATCAGCTGCATTAATGACTTTGTTATAACTGAGGATATAAATGAAAATGACATTTATATAACAGACTTTCCAGTATAAAAGCCAGAGTCTGCTGGCTATAAACACTCAGAAGGCTTTACCATGAAAAATTGTAACAATCAGGGGTTAGATGTTACATTTAGAGAAAATGTAGGGCAAGACACATGAATCTACTGCTTTTTTATCATCTTTTTCCAAGTAGAATGACTTGAGCTAAAGTTAACTTTTTACTACTTAAGAAGATTATATGGTTCATAGAAAAATAATTCAAACTGCTTAATTTTTAAAGCTTTTTTAATAAGAAAACTTCAAAGAGGTTCATTTTAGAGTAGCATTCAAGCAATGTAGGTAAGGTAGTTAAATATTCCCCCACCAAAATGTAGTTTGAAAAATAGACTTTCATGGCACCTATACAAGTATTTCTATAGATCCTTATCTGTAAGAACAGCAACATATTTCTTTTTTTTTAATTAAAGATCATTATAATTGCTAATGTATGATTGTTTGGGGGCATATGTGAGTCAAACTGTGGTTTAGAGAACACACACTTTAAGAACACCTTAACCTTCACTGAATCCTTCGTCCTGTGCTGTAACCTCTGTGCTGAATTAAAATATAGGCCTATGTTTAAGATGCACTACGTCCTTGCCAAGGAGAGGAGCACCTCCAAGAGGATAAATGAGAAAGCTGGGAATCATTGAAAATAAATGAGCAGCAGAATTTCGTATGATGGTGACCATTTTGCAGAGAAGTTGATAAGCAGTTTGGGGAAAAAAAAAAAAAAAAAGCAAAAGGGCAGAAAAGGAGTTCAAATTATTTAGGGAAGCAGTGCTCTCTCCCAAAGAAGCAAAACGTTCTAGAGAGAGCAGAGGCAGACTCATGGCTCCAAGGAAAGGTAACGTCAGGCCAAGAGGTGAATTCAAGCCTGTTTGGTTTATTAAATTGTATTCTTTCCTTGCTTATATGTTTTTGTTTGCTTTTTGTTGGTGGTGTTTTTTTTGGAGGGGGGAGTAGTTTGTTTGTTGTTTTTGTTATTCTAAGACTTAGGTGTTTATGATTAAGAGGTTCCTTTGCTAAGACTATATTGCTTTCTTTCATAAACCTTTAAGGATGCCACTGGAAAACTGGAGTTTCTCACAGGCAGCATACCCTAGGGTAATGTACCTAAAGAACTGGCTCCAGAAAATTGGACCATAAGTGTTGATGTGTCCAGATATGTGGCTTACACGATGAAGTGCTCTTCAGCTCGGGTCTTCAAAGCTAGTCAGTAATGATTCATTCACAGCGCATATCTGTCCAGACACGAGAACTTGATGCAATAAAAAGATTTCTTACTCAAGTATTAAGAGACCGTAACAATTACATAATTGTTACTAGGGCAGGAGGTCTCAAGTCATGGTAGATTATTATTGTCATGTCTTGCCCCATCTTCCTGTCTGCATGCAGACCAGTTTGGTGTGCTGGGATCCAGCCAGTGAATCTGTGTACTTCTACCACCTCTCACCTGAGTCATCTGCTCATACCTGCAGGTTTCTCACTGGTGCTTATATAAACAGACCTTGGGTAGGACACTCTTGGGCAGTGAGATCCTGCAGTCCATTTACTTAGATAGTGAAAGCACCACTTCAGCATTTCATAGTCTTCATTTCACAATATATTTATTCCTTAGTTTCAACTTTCTGGTAATGAGAATTCCTTTGTTCATCCCAGGCAAGCCAGGCTGAGACAAGGAATTTCCTAGTCTTTGTCACTTTACTCTTAAACAGTACTTAGCATATACAGATTTCTGAAAAAATAGCATTATTGCATGTCTTTACTGCACAGTTTGATCTTGTAGCTTGTTTTTGTTAGATGCAGACAGCATCCCTATGCTTTCCCTCCACTTGGCTTGTCCGCTGCAGTCTCTTTCATAGAGACTGAAGCCCATTCTTTCTAACCATTTTTTTTTCCTCCAAGCCAGCTTTTAGGGTGGAGAATTAAAAAATATTGCTAGGCTAAGAGCTGGGAGTTGATCTGTGCAGGTAGAACATGGTGGTTCTGTTTCTGCTTTGTGGCCGTAATCATTCAACTGAATACTGAGTCTCTCCAGCAAAACTAATGCTTTAATCCACCATGGAGGGCATGACATAAAATAAATTTAAACAAACCTTATAGCCAGGATGATGTTCACAACATAAAACAGAGTTAGTGTTTTGACGGGGATATATTTGCAGTGTGTCAGTGTTTCAGTGTGCCTTTGTCACCTTTGCCTGTGAATTGTGAATTTATGCACTCCCTCACTTGGTTCTTCACTCAAGGAAAGCAAAAGCAGGAAGCTTAAACTCCATTTTTCTTTCAAATGAATATTAATGGAAAACATTATGAGGTACTTGCTCAGCTCTATAGTAATACACATGTCCATTCATGAGATGGTCCAGAGCAGAGGATTAGGAATACAGAATTTAAGAGTGAATTTGAAAAGGCAGCACAGGAACTTCAGGCCTCAAACTATCATCGGAAAGTTTGGCTTTATTTCACGCTGTCAGCCTGGATTCTCCTTACAGCACCACCATATTCATAATAAAGAAATAAATTAAATCCACCCCTTCCTGTATGCCTCACAACACTCAGCACTGTGCATGCTCAGCACATGTGTAGTTTTGATAAAGAGACATTATCAAGGCTGAAATCATTTTAAACAAAACAAATAATGTGGCTGCCCAGCACTTCCTCTGGAAGTAGTTCCTTGGACAAATCTTCCTTAAGGCTCATATGTATGGACTTAGTATATCCCTCAGTAACACCGATTCACAGAATGTTTGAGGATAAATGTATGGCTGTGTATTTTATATATAGGGTGTGAAATTCAGCCATGTGGGAGGGCCGGGCCTCCAGCCGGGGCCGCGGGTGCCAGGAGGGCTCGGCCTTGCTCCCCGCACCAGGCCGCGGTGGGCCGGCAGGGGGTTAAGGGTGCACCCCCGGTGCCCATCCCAGGGCTCAGGGTTCCTGGGCATGTTTTGGCACAGCAGCTGCCGTGGGCTTTGCCAGAGCACTGCAAATTGTGGGGGCCACCAGTGGTGTAAAGCCATCAGGTTCCCTGCCCCATGCAGCGTCCCTAGCGCAAATCCCATCTCCTTGGCTGCTTTGAGGGCAGGGTGAAGTTCCCTCTAAGTGCTACAAAATGTCACAGTGATCCCACTGAATGAAGCTGGGGGTGTCCCTGTGCAGCTCTGTGGTCGCACAGGCCAGGTTCACAGCAGCTGCATGGCTCGGGGCTGGCACCCTGCATGTCCCTTCGAGTCAGAACGGAGCTCAGCTGTGCGACGCGCTCACTGTTTACACAGCGGAGACGAAGCTGTAAAAAAGCCGATTGCTTCAGAAGCGAATAGGTCACTCTTAGTCAGACAAGAGAGCATGCACGGAGCAATGGAAAAACAAATTCGTTATTGTAACACCGAAGAGCATAAAGCAAACCTGGAGGCGACCTGCGAAAGAGCACACCACTGGGTTTCTGCCCTGTTTGGTACTTTGTGGGGTATGAAGAAAGACTGAAAACTGTGCAGGCATTTTAACAAAAAAAATTCAAAATAAAAAGTATCTTTGTGTGATACTTTGAATGTAAAAAGCATGCTGGTTCTGGCTTTCCCTGACTTCGCTGGAGGGCCTGGGGCAGAAGGACTCAAAAGAATACTAGCAGCTTTCGTAGCATTTTCATTTCAGAAAAGCTGTGTTATAAGAGAGGCTACGTTTTCATTTAATATTCCTGAGGATGTCTGAGTTAAAATAGGTGTTAATAAAAAGAAGACAGCCTATTAAAATTGCTTCCTTTCTGAATAATTATTTTATGATGAAATATTTAACAGAAGGGCTTAAAGGCCAGAAGTGAGATCAGGGTCCCTTGGTTCTCGGTTCTGTGCAGACACATTGGAAGCAAGCAACTTACAACCTATGTGACAAAGGCAGATAAAAGATAGTTGGAAAAAGAGGCACAGAAGGGGGAAGTGGCTTGTCCGAGGTCATGCATGGATCGGTGGCTGTGCTGGATCGAGCGTCCCATGTTAGATCAGGTCTCCTGGATCCTCTTCCGCTGCTTAATCCCAGAGCTCACCTCTTTCCCATGGACAGTTTTGTTGGCTTCTGCGAGCTCTCGAGCAGGCCTGTGAGCAGAGTTAATTCAGACACTGTGTTCAAACAGAAGGGAAGGAATGCTGAAGACATACCCTGTGCTGGGTCCATCAGAGGGCACAATCCTGCACCTCTGCTGGTTTTAACGTGGCAGAGGCAAAGTCCCTGTGTTGGGCCACAGGTTCTGAGCCAGCCTGGGGCTGGAGCAGGGTCCAGAGCCCGGACTCCTGCCTGGTTCCCACAGCCCTAGCAAGGGACGTACTTGCTCCTGGCTGGTGTCTGAGATGCAATGACAAGGGGAATCTTCCATTGCACACCTAAAGGCTTTGAGACGATTGTTTTATATATGTTGCTGATATTGAAGGGGGAAAAAAAAAAAAAAAAGAAAAAAAACACACCAGAAAGACTTACTTAGAGCATTGGGAAAGGGTCTAAATTCTGCAACTGCCCTAGGGTATGTGGGGCACTCTCTAATTTAACATCAAGGCACTTAAGAAGTAATGATGCTGTTACTTTGCCAGACAGACAGATTCTTCCAGGAAAAATAGGGTACAAAAGACCCCTATTCTATAATTCTGTCTGTATGTAATTTTAGGATCTAGGCTTAACAGTTTTCCATGTAAAGAAAAAAGATGGGAGAAAATACTCTTTTTGAAAGGGAACACTTTCAGGCCTTTAGCAGTGCAGAGAAGGAAGAGCAAAATCACAGTTCTGTTATTCCTTGCAGATCATCTCTAATAATGGCTCCTGGTATTGAGAATACTGCGGTTTGCTACCACTAAAATATAAAATCATTTTGAGTGTGAAAACCTGAGCGTCGTTCTATTAAAAAAAAAAAAAAAGTAAAAGAGAGGAATGTTTACAGTGCATTAAAACCTGTGTGACAACTTAACGAAAACTATTTTAACAATCCTCTTATTCCCCTTCCTGTTATGCTCCATAAAATGAGAATGCAGTGTCAGTAAGCAGCAACACCGGTGCAGTGGGCGAGCAGAGCAGGCTGGGCTCCGGCTGCTCCTGGCTTGTGCTCAGCCCCCCGCGCCCACCCTGTGCGGCTGGGACAAGCGCTCGGTGCCAGGACTGCTTGGCGCAGCGTGCTCACGCTGCTGCGCGTGCTGGGGAGGCGAAGCCAGGAGCCTCCCTGCTCTCTGCTAACCTCCACGGCAGAGGAAAGACTCGGGAGCTTGTTGCTTCCTTGCAGGAGCTAGCTGGAACCTGGTATTTAGAAAACATCAGCCCCTGCTACTTCTGTGGGCTTTGTGACCCAAACATGGCAAGAATTAAAACAGAATAATTCTTTACAAAAGAAGTTTGCAGTCAGGGGTAGGTCTGGCGTGAATGTTGACAAATATTGAAACTAAATCTCAGAAACGAGATGTTCCAAATTTTTTTTTTTTTGTAATCAGCATTCCATATGTGTTATGCAGAGAGCTAGGATGTGCTTGTACTTTTGTTACATAAGAGTTGTTTGTGTTTTTTTTTTTTTTTTTTTTTTCTTTACAAAGTACGGTGCAGAATGCATGAGTAGTGAGAAGGAATATCATGAAAAAAAAAAACTGTTAGAAAATAAGAAAAGCTAGTAGGTGAAAAGCTATTACTCAGTGTTTTATTTCCATAATCCCTTGAGTTCCTTAAAGTCCCTTTTAATATTTCTCAGAAAAAGCTTCGAAGTGAGAGGAGGGAGGCAAGTTTTTTTTTCTTTGGTTTAAAGGAAGGTCTCGGTTAATTCTATTAGTAGACTCTGGGCTTGTTTTTATTTAAAAACAAAACAAAAATCCCTCTCAAGTTTAGAATTTCTGTATGGAAACATTCTTCTTCTTTGCCAGAGAGGGAAGTATCTCGTTTTCATTCTGTTTGTTTTGGAGTATCTGTACTTAAATGTTTTGTGTTTGTTCTTTATTGAATACATTAGTGGTGCATTAATTTCTTCCTGACAATGCTCGTTTTATTGCATTCAGATAGGCTCGCTCTTTCCCATATGACAGACAAACTTGTCGTTCTGCTTGATGACCCTGGTTTGCCCTCCCTGGGTTTGATTGATAACGGCTTAATTTCCAATCTTGTTTACCTATTAATACTTTTTGAAGTGATTTTTTTTCTGGTCACTGCAGAAGGAACAAATAAAAAAAAAAAGCCACATTGAATTCTTGCTCCAACTCCAATCTGTTTGCTTTGATTTTCCTTTTTAGATTATTGTTTGGCTTTAATTTGTTTGTTTCTCCTTTAAATGGGCTTGGGATTACTCAAGGGTTCCTTGTTCAGCAGGTCAAAGGGTAATGTGGAGACTTTGAAACTGTCTCCCTTTTTATCACCAAGTTTTGTTCTTCCAAGAGTCCAAAGGATTTTGCAGGCCGATAGCTCGTGGAGGATGCCTCCTTCTAAGGAAGGCGTAAGCAGCAGGCCCGATTCGGTGCAAGGGGCCACGGGGCCACTTCTGGTCTTCAAAGCAGATTTAAAAAAAATGGATCCAAGTCTAAACCATATCCTAAATTAATCCTCATATGAGACTAACTAAAAGACAAGTTTGCTGGGGATTAAACGCACTGAGATTGATAGATCTGACACTCGAGTAGCAGTCACTTCTGTGGCCTACGATGAAGGCCCACAGCTCTGCATTTCTAAAGCTAAAAATATAAAGAGACTTCAAAGCAGAGAAGTATCAATATACAGCGTGTGCTACTAAAAAATGTCCTTTAACTGAAAGAGTCCATCTGTCCCAGAGATAATGCCTACTTTTAAAAGAAGGAAGCCTGCTAGAGCTGCCCAGCCACAGCACTGTGAATATGTAGGACAGCAAAATGCACAAAAAAAATGCAGCAAACGTGCAGGCTGCTTAAAAAAATCACAGATATTTCTTATTTCTGCAAAAGACTAAAAGACTGTGAGCCTCAAAGGTGCTTTGCACAGGGGGAACTTTTTCAGCACCTTTCTAATATAAATTCAATGATTGTTTATTTTTTCCCAGTACTTTAAATCCCTTGAAAACCTTAGGAAGAGGACAAAAAAACAAAACAAAACAAAAAAAAACCTAACCACTCTAAAATCTTCATTTCTTACAAAGATATGCAAAGATAATGAATTTCAAATAAATCACAAAGTGGGGAAGAACAGATACATTAAACAAACAAACAAACAACATCAAAAAGTGTGTAGACATTATTCTACAATAGTGTGTGTTCAGCTGAACTACAGGGTTGCAAATGCTCAGTGAAAAATAGATTAAACTATCTTCCCCTTGAGACTTCACCTTAACATGATTAGCAGCTCTGACCCAAAATCTTAGGAGGGGAACAGGCTTGTGGGTGTGAGTTCTGGGTGGAGGAGGTAACTCAAATGCATGCCATAGCTGCGCTTTGAGATTAGTAGTGAAGTGCTGCAAAGTTTGCTGTACACTGACCCCCCTGCTTGATGGCTTTAAATTGGAGAGTGTTTTTCCTTTTTTTTTCTTTTTTTTTTTTTTTAATTATTATTATTACTATTTATTTATTTTTCACACACACCTGGCCCTTCATAGGTAAATCCTGATATCACGCAGATTATGGTCACAAAGTTTGCAGTCTGGGTTTTCACGTGGAAAGAGTTTAAAGTAGCAGATCAAGTGTTGCTCTGAGAACCATTTGTTTCACGTGTTCCCCAGATTAACTGAGCTCTGTATCCTCCCAGTAAAAAGGGCTTGCTGAAAATAAGCTATACCCTATAAATGGAAACAAAGGGAATTGTATGGTTAAATCACCACCGCTGCTTTTACTTTTTGAGCCAGAAATGTTGTCTTCTCTGCTGTGGCAGGAACTGCAACACAGGCTATTCCAGTAGCAGCGAAGGCTGACAGCCTCCTCAAAAGCTGCATTGCCATTTGACTCTGGTTGCTAAGGGATGCTCAAGCGTGATGTAGTCTCTATCTTCCCTTCCAAATGAGCACACTGGTTTGGTCACAACTCCACCCCCGCAGTTCACAGCCAAAAGTTTATGAGGTCATGTTAACTGCGGACAGCGTGATCCCGTAAGGAGCCGCACAACTGTCCTGCGTGAAAAGTAATTAACTGTTTCTTTCTTCTGTAGGCTGGGGCATGCAAAGTGCTCGGTATCTTCGACTTCCTAACAAATGTGAATTGTTTGCAATAGGAGATAAGGGGTTTTGTCATCCTGGAGGGTTTGAGGGGCTTCTGTGTTGTAAGATGGACGTCCTGATCTGCAGCTAACAATCGCCTGTGAAAACAAAGGGTGACCAGTGAACTCAGAGCTAGCTCTGATCCACTGGGGCTAACAGTGGTGCTTCATCAGGGTTGTAAGCTCAAAGTTTTATCCATTTAGTTAGGGGGGAAAAAAAAAAAAAGGAAAGACATGAAGCCTGTTTGTCAAAAGCCTTTTTTCAGCAGTATCGTAATCTCTGTTAAGAAAATTATAAATAAATAACTCCAAGAACAACTGTTGCATCTACATTTTCAAGCCAATGTTTGTGAATTTCCTCGTCTCTTACTTGAACATGTGAATGTCCTCATGAGCTGTAAGGGAGATGACTACAACGAAAATGCATTAACATGGCTATATGCAATGGTCTGTCAAATATAAGGGGAAATTATTAAAAGGGGAAAAAGTATCTTTGTTACACCTATGTGTATTGTATGGAAATCTTAAAAGGACAGAAGTTTGTGTGTGCACGGCAGGGGGAAGCTTAATGGATCGTGTACTTTTCTCTCACTTGTTCTGTCATTGATAGTCTAGTTTTACTTTATATCTGAATTGTTCTAACCATTTGTAAATCAAGCTGTATAGTTGTCCTCACTTGGAAGAGCAAAGTCTGCATAAATTATGCACTCAATGGGACTGCACAACTGAACAGAATAACTTTATTTACAGGATCGGGCTATTGTTGCAAATCTTCCCTCAGTCTCAGATGCCAGAGAATAGTTTTTGTGGTGAAAGCTGTAGAGGGAGAATGCAGGAATGAATTGCACTGAAATTCCTTTAAAAATAAAAATAAAATAAAAAAAATAAGAGATCTGATGATTTTCATTAGAATGTAGAAGTAAGGCCAATCAGACTAAAAATACAGTAAGTAAAGTTATCAAATAGAATAAAGTGGACTATGGATGTATGAAACTTGCCCCCATAAATATTCCATAAAATGTTATTCACTTTGAGAATATTGTTTCACACAACTAAACTCCCTGGTTGTTGTTGGTTGTTACATTGATTGATTTGTGAAAGCCATAAACTAGATGCATGTTCGTGTCTTGGAGTCTTTGCATTTACTTTAGACTGGGGAAAAAAAAATATCTGCAACAGAAGCTGAGGCTGCCTGCTGTTCTATTTAGACACCAAAAGATTATCAGAGAATGTAGATTTCATCAGTAAGTGTGCAATGTGCACAATTTTATAGGTGTAAAGTCTGATATCCCATGAATTAAAATAGTGCAGACTGAATCAGTAGATGTAAGTCTTCCAATGTTTCTTTCATCCATGTCCACATGCATGTTATCTTGCATTTTTGGAAAATATTTCTGCCTAGCGTGCAGAGGTGTTCTTTAATACACTCTTAAATATTGTCAACCCTCAAACAGTTGGATTTCTATCATTTAGGCGCTATTGCCATACTGACATTAATTTCTTTCTATTTTCCCGTTCCTGAGACTTCAGTTTCTTCAGAAGTGTCTTATGTCTTGTGTCTTACCATGTTTCAGAAAGACAAAAAAAACTCTGTTGACATGTTTAAGAATTTGTGAGGGTTTTTTTGTTGTTTATTTCAGATTTTAACCCTTTCACCCTTGAATAACACTTGAAATACACTGAGCTAATTCTCCATTCCATCATAAGCAAATGGGAGTGTTGTAACTCAGCCGTGTGTCTTCCTTTTCAACTACCTCGTGCTTTGTTCACCTAAAAAGACACGGGCACAGATATACCAGGAGGGCAGCACACTGTGTGGTGGCTGACGGCTGTTAGAGGCCGACCTTGCAGACCCAGACCCGTTTTCTGCTCGGACAGGGATCTGTACACTGCAGGACACTGGCAGCAACATTACAGCGACTCGGTTGTCGGTGGATGCTTCGGCACATTTACTGCTCCCCCTTCCCTAAGCTAGCTCTGCTCGCCTCTCGTGGAGATTTTAGCCGTTTGTGCACCTCCAGCAATAATTTTATCTTGTTTGTGGATTCCTTTGTGAACTGTTTGAAGCCTGAGATCTGCTCCCTTCCCCCACAGCTGGTGACATGGAGGGAAGCACAGCCTGGAGGCTGGGGCAGATTCTCCCTGCTGCGAGAGGTGGCAGATACTGGCAGTTCTGCATTCTCTTCATACCTGCTACCATAAAAAAGTGGTGAGGTTTTATAACTTTCAGTCTGAATTCTGCTTTATTGATTCCTTTATACCTTGTAAACACCGCAGTTAAAATATATTTTAGTAATAAATATTACATGGAAAGAACACAAGTAAATAAAAGACCTATAAAAGATACAAGGAATTATTAAAATCTTTGCTTCAGGTTAGCTGGGGCTTCGCTGAGCCAAGTTTCTTTAAGGCCTTTGAAAACTACCTTGGTGTAAAACAACACTTGGAGAAGTCGATCAAAGTCTCCAGACCTCTTAGGCTGTGTGTGCCCCAAAGTCCTGGCATTTAAAATTACATGGAAAGCCCCAACAAATCCTCAAAGGCTGAGGGTTGGCGATGGAGTTCCCTGTTTCCCTTGTTGTCCACTCCTCTTTCAGCAAGGGCGACTAAACAGATGTATGTGGTGACACTAAACGTGCCCTTCTAGTTGTTTGCTCTATTCACATAATTATTTTACTGTAGGTGGCTCTAAATATAGTAACGGGTGACGTAAGAAGGTGTGTTCGTGGGAATGGCATTGTGGATAATTGAATGCTGCAAATGAGAATAAATTATTTATGTAAAGGATATTAATGTAAGTGGGGGGGGGGGGGGGGGGGGAAAATAGCTGTGTATTTTAGGGAGAGCAAAGCACTAATCTTTATTTTTCAAGCATAGGTGAAAAGCTTCTGCAGGAGAACTACCGTGCAATTTTTGTGAGGTTTCAAAACGTATTTTAGAAAACAGTAAGGATGTAAACAGCCTGTAAAAACAGGGGTAGAAGCAGTTGCACGCGAGTTGTGCCGTGCTGGTTCTCGTAGCCTGATTTAGGGCTCCTGTGCCTGTCCCGCACCGGGGCCGGCCCTGAAGGGGGCACCACGCGGCGGTGGCTGGAGCTGGGTACGGGGCAGCTGCCCAGCGCTAGGGGGGGAGGGAAATTTGCTCAGAAAAGCCCAAATCGGTAAAAAGCCATTCCCGCACCTAGGCTCCCCCAGGAGCCTCCTTCAGGGAGCTGGGCAGATGTTCCGAGGCTGACCCCCAGAGCAAGCGTGTCCGTGTGAAGGCGCACAGATACAAGCATTCCGCGCAGGAACCATTCTGCTCTAACATCGAGCACCCCCCTCGGGCACTTCTCCATTAAAAACAACCCCAAAAAAAACTTCCCCGGGCTTCTGCTCCCGAAAAAAAAACATCCGAAGGAGCCTGAGGGGGGCCGGGGCCTCTGAGCGCCGCGAGTCGGCGGCGGAGCCCCCGGGGGCTGCGGCCGCGGCCCTGCGGGAGGCACCGGGCCGAGGGGCGGCGGGGGGCCGGGGGAGGGCCCGGGGCTGGGGCCGGGGGTCCCGGGGGTCCCGGGGCCGGTTCGAAGAGGGCGCCGGCGGCGGCGCGGGCTGACGCGGGCCGTCATGTGAGCGGCTCCGCTCCCAGGGTGCAGTGTGGGCCTGCTCGCCCCACCCCGCCGCGCTCCGTGCGGCTCAATAGGGGGAAGAAAAAAAAAAAAAAAGGAAAAAAAAAAAAAAAGAGAGAGAGAGCCAGGAGAAATGCAAGAGGGAGAAGGAAAAATAAGGCAGGAAAAAATCCTCCTCCCGTGAAGGGGACAGCTTTTGCTCGGGGGAGAGACGAAACGGGATTTTTTTTTTATTATTTTTCCCTTCTCTTCCCCCCCCCCCCCCCCCGCTGTTTGCTGGAGGAAGCCAAGAGGATTCAGCAGCCTGGAAACCTCATGTGAAAAATAAGCAGCAGCAAGGAGGAAAAAAAAAAAAAAAAAAAGGAAAAAAAAAGAGGGGGGGGGCTTGGATCGGAACCCCCCGGCGGCAGCAGGGCGAGGAGGCTCCGGCGCCCGGCGAGGGAAGGGGACCGGGGCTGGCGTGACCCGCTCGGGGGAGAGGCGAAGAGACGATTCCCGATCCTCCCTGCCGAGGCTCCGGGGAGGTTTTCCGCGCCTGGAGCCCGTGCCTTGGATCTAAAGAGGATTATTATTATTATTATTATTATTTTTTAATATTATTTTTTTTTTTCGGGGGTGGCACCGAAGCTGGATTTTTTCCCCGTGCGTGCGGCGCGGGGGGGGTGATTTCTGTTCCGCCTGACGGAGCCCGGCGGCCCGGCCGGGGGCGCGGAGATCCCCGCGGATCGCTCCGCAGCGGGGCCCCCCCGGGGAAAGGTGCGCTGAGGGGATCGGCGCGGGGGGGCGGGGAGGAGGAGAAGCAGCTGCAGCTGCCGGGGAGGAGGAGGAGGAGGAGGAGGAGGACGAGGAGGAGGAGGAGGAGGAGGCCCGGCGGAGCGGCAGCAAAGTCATCGCCATCGGCCCCCCCTTGGCCGGCTCCGGGCTCGGCTCTCTCCATGTCTCTGGCTCTGGGCAGCGGCCGCCACAGCAGCGAGTAGGGGGGGAGGAGGAGGAGGAGGAGGAGGAGGAAGAAGAAGGGAGCCCGGGAGAGTGCCTCCCTCCCTCCCTCCCCCCGGCAGCCCCGGCCGCCTCCCGTCCCCTCGCCCCGCGTCCCCTGCCTCCCCCTGCCCAAGATGGGCTGTTTAGGGAACAGCAAGACGGAGGATCAGCGCAACGAGGAGAAGGCGCAGCGGGAGGCCAACAAGAAAATCGAGAAGCAGCTGCAGAAGGACAAGCAGGTCTATCGGGCCACGCACCGGCTCCTCCTGCTGGGTAAGGGGGCCGGGGGGACGGCTCCTTCCCGGCCGGAGGGACACGGAGAGGGGGAGGACGGGGGAGGGCGGCGGGGCCGCTCACCGGCCCCCTGCCCGGCCACGGCGAGGCCGGGGAGGGGGGGGCGACGTGGGGCCGCCGGGCCCAGCCGTGCCAAGGCGGAGGAGGATTGGGGGGGGGCTCCGGGAGCCCCCCTGCGCTCACCCTCACCGGGGTGGGTGCTGAGGAAGGGGGAGCCCGCGGGGCTCCTCGGCTTGCTGGGGGCCGTGGTGGGGCTCGGGGAGAAGGTGTGGGGCGGCAGCCGGGGCCGGGAGGGCAGGTAGCGGGGGAAAGGCTGCGGGGCTGAGGGCTGCAGGCCGGGGCGGGCCGCGCGTGAGGAGGGCGGCGGGGATGCCGGGGCGGCGATGGGGAAGAGAGGGGGGGGGAAAAAGCGGGGAGAAGCGGGAGCGGCGGGCCCGAGGGGAACCTGGGAGAGAAACAGGGCAGGGCGCTGACAGGGGCGGCGGGCCCGGGCGGCAGGGAAGGGAAGGGAAAAGGGAAGGGAAAAAGGAAGGGAAGGGAAGGGCGGCCGCCCGCCTGCCCGCCCGCCGCGGGGCCTGCCCGGGGCGCGGAGGTTGGGGCGGCCGCGGCGGCGCTCGCTCGGCAGGCCCGGGGCTGCCCGCGGGGAGCGAGGTGCCGAGAAGGGCGCTGGAAGGCAGGGGAGAGGAGGAGGAGGAAGGGAGGAAGGAAGCCGGGGAATCCTTGCGGGGGACGGAGGGAGGGTGGCGGTCCCGGAGGGAAGCGGGGCTCGGGGCCGAGAGCGGCTGTGCCGGCCTGGCTGCGGGTACGGGCTCGTCTCGTCCCCCCCCCCCCGGTGGGCTGCTCGGGGTCGTTTTGGCGAGCCCTTAATTAATGGTAACGCCCGGGGTGCTCGCAGCCTTCGTGGGGTGTCCCGGCGTTAGGTCGGCTACCTGCCCTCCTGCCCCTCTGGGGGGGTGCCCGTGGAAAAACAGCCTGGGAATTGGAAAGGGGAAGGTTCAAAACCGGTGTCAA
Source organism: Anas acuta (assembly GCF_963932015.1). Taxonomy (NCBI): domain Eukaryota; kingdom Metazoa; phylum Chordata; class Aves; order Anseriformes; family Anatidae; genus Anas; species Anas acuta. Next base: position 11,744,964 of record NC_088994.1, read on the forward strand.
ACAGGGAGCAGGAAAACATCTGGCGGGCTGGTTTTGGGGGAGCGTTTCCAAATCAGATGCAGTTACGGGATCTTGGCTGTTTCGGTCGCTCGGAGGGACTGCTGGTGAGCGGTGTGCGGGATTTGCAGTGTGCAGGGGAGGCTAGGCCTCGGTGAACTGACTCACTTCTGCTGTGAGACAACGCTGAAGGAAAAAAGAATTCTTGAAGGATGTGAATTTAGGCACGTCCTGTCACCGGTAAAATCTTTTAATTGCTCTCTGGAAGAAGGAGGTTTAACATAAATGGAGAAGTAACTAGAGCTATAGCAGCACCTGCAAGACTAAAAAGTCCGTCGGTGTTCCAGCAGAAGTCTTTGAACAGGATAACTTGGGCTTCGGGTCTCGGGGACTCTCACACTGTGGGATTTGAGGCTGAACATTGCCTAGATGCATAGAAACAATTTGTCATCACGTTGGTTACTTCTGTGAGACAGAAACCTGATGGGCTAAAGTGAAATTGCTCTTTATTTTCTTCAGTTCTGCTGACTAAAAAAATAGTTCAGATACTTGTAAATAAAATTCTGCAGATGTTTAGTGCTGGCTGTAAGATCATCTGTGTGTGTGTGTTAATGTGATAGTTCAGCTGCTGCAGTTTCTGACAGTGGCTGCAAGAATCGCGGGCACTCTGTAACAGACTTGTAAAAAGTGAAAGAGCTCACGTCCCTGTTATGTTGCGTTTACTGGCATTATGAGACACGTGGAATGGAAAAAAATGCTTTGAAGGTGCAAAGCAGTCTTAATATTTTCACGTCGTGTTCAGATAACACGAAAGAAGAGCTGCTAAATATTCTAGCGGGTTTATAACACTTTGCAGGCCCCACGCCTTGTATCCGTGCTTGCCTCTTCTGCTGTGAGTAGTCTAACTGAAATTAATGGAACTATCCTTGGTGGTGAAGTTAAATGTATGCATAGTTGTTTGCAAGAATAGCGCCATAATAAGCTGCCAATTATAGAAATAGATTTATTCAGAAATTTAGTAGTAATACTTAATTTTGGTTCACTGATGTTACATCTGATCCAAAGAACCCAGGTATGTCAATGCCAAGCTATGGGCATTTGTAGCAAAAGCAATCTCCCCCCTTTTGGACTATGTAACATAAAGATTTTGGCTTCCGATGCTTTTGGTTAAAAGGCATAATTTAAAGTTACGTCTGAAATGTTATTATTAATAGAAATATTTAGATAGCATGTACTACTATTCCTCAATAATTGGTAGTTGTGAGGTGGACCCAGTCTCTCATTTAACTGGGGATACTCATTCTTGATTAGTTTTTAGCCTGTCTTTATTGCATGGTGCAGTATGCCTGAAGGGAGAGGAAGAGACAGAGTATGCGCATTATAACAGTAGTTTAGGGGGAAATGGTGCTTGCATAAAGAGTTGTAGACAAAAACTGCTCTCTGTGTGCTTATAAACATCAGTCAGCAAGGAGAGGAAAAAGGAGTAACGTTCTGGTATTACGGTGGCAAAACATGCAAACAGGTTTTATGGAGAGAAGAGCAGGACTGCTAAGAATCCATGAGGGAGAAAGAAAAGAACGGAGAAAGCAGAGAGGAATGCATCTGTCAGAAAATGAACTTTGAAATATAACTGCTAAAACACAATTTTGAACACGAGGCTCAAAATGGAGGCTTGTGCTGTCAGTGTGTGCTAGCAGAGGCCTGGCATCCTATAAATACAAACTGTACCTCTGTGCCCATTCTGCCTCCGACATACGTGTCTGTTGTTGAGACATAGGGTAACGAGAAGAATAAACGAGAAGCCAGGAGATGCAGAGAAGAATCTTTGTAAATTCTACCAGGTTTTGATACTACTCTTACAAAAATATGTTTGCTTTATATAGAAAGCTATCTGGCAGCGTGGAGCAGCTCAGTGAAATGCTGCTGTTCGGATCTTTTCAGTGTGCGTGGAGAAATGGGTACTATAGGCAGATGAGTTACTTGCCCTGTGCATTGGCATCCATGCAGCATGGCAGAAATAGAATACGTCTACTTACGGAAAAGAGAGGAGAGTGTTTTTTGTTTTTAATTTTCATTTTTGTACTTCAAGTGTAATGAGGAAATTAGAAGAGAACTGTGGGGGGCAATTTGGAGCATGCAGCCATGCAAAGTGGTCTTAGCGTCTCGTTGGGTATGTGATTGATTAAGGGCATGTAAGAGGGGGTAGGAGGTTGCGTACAAGACATGGATTAGAGAAGGAGACTTCTGTAGCTTTGCGGGTGGAGGCGTAAAGAAGATGCCTTTCTTTTTCAGATGTGAGTAGCCATATATCTTATTCTGTGTGATTTAAGTTACCGTCTTAATGATTGGGAGGTGATGACTGCAGTCAAACATAAAACATTTTAAGGGTCTAACAAAAATGCTTCTGTTGAATATAGACTTCAGGCAGTCTTTCTCTCCATCATATAATGGTGATGAGGCAAGAAGATTTTGATGTTTCCTATCTTGTCCCCTATAAAATGTTGAAGTTTTCCTTTTTCCTTCCAGACATAGCAATCTGCTTTTAACGTTGACACTGGAAAAATGGACAGTGAAATGATCCAAGATTCAGATCTGACACATGACTTGAGCTGGGCATTTATTTTTAGCTACAACTGAAGTTTCCAGTGGCAATTATTTCTTTTTCTTTCACTTTTCACTCTTGCACCGAGAAAACCAACTTTCTCGATTTTTACCCTGAAGAAAAAATGATGTCCCTTCATCACTCATGCTTCCTTCTGAATTTGATTTACTTTCATTTTCTAGGTGCTGGTGAATCCGGTAAAAGCACAATAGTCAAACAGATGAGGATCTTGCATGTGAATGGATTTAATGCTGAGTAAGTACATTTGTTTCTTTTTCACTTTACACCTCACCATAGCTCTGTGTACCACACAATAGTCGTTAGTTCTGCTTTATATCTTGGTATATTTTCTTCTTGCTACTATGTCATGGTCTCTAGAATTTGGATGTGTAGTTTTAGATAAGATTAATAGACATTAACTTGAAGAAGTCAAACACCAATAATAAGTAAGAGCTAATGGTATAAACTGGTTTGTATCAAGGTTCAGTGTAGCTGATTTGATTACAGCCTAAGTTTTGTGTATTGTTTTTTTCTTTAAACTGCAGTTTCTTTCACAACATGGCTGACACTGATTTACCTCTGCTATAGTAGATTGATTCATACTGCTGTGAACTTGTCTCCCGTTAGTGCACAAAATGAATGCAGTTTTCTTTATTTAGAGCAAGTAGGGCTTTTGTTCCTGTATCTTCACAAAATGAGGCAGTACTGTGAATTTCTAGGGTAACTGGTCAGATCTTGTTTTCTGTTTGCTTGTTCAGATGTCTGTGATAAAACATGCTTCTACATTTTTTTCTTTTTATGCTTAAAGTCTGTTTAGATTTTTGATAGTTGTGAGGAGGGGATTGGCATTAATATAAGAAAAATGGAAACCTGTTCTTTGTCTATGAAAGATTTGTTTGCTAACTTCTCATCTAACTTTGCTAGGGAGTGGGAAGAGATTTCCTGGATGTTAGCTTTTGCTTACAAGCATCTTCATGTGTGTGTGTACCAAAACATGCTAAAGTAATTCTAACTGAATTAAGGTGTTGATATTTCAGAGTTTATTTTCTTTGTGTAACTTTTCTAGATGGTATGACTATTTTTGTCTTTCTCGTCCTCAAACAGTATTTTTGTACTAGCATTTTCTACTTTCTAGTCAGTGTAATTTATTTTGTATCTCTTGTCTCTTCGGGAAGATTAAGCTTTCACTAGTCTTTCAGTAGTTAATTCTGAGCTAAATGTTTAGCTAAGGAGCCTCAACAATACTTCCTAATCCCTAAACACTATTTCATGATAAGGTACAGAATCTGTTTGGAAGAAACTTCAGGCTGATTCATAATAAACTACATTGTGTGCTACGTGTTTTTAAGCTCCTCTTTCTAGGGAATATTTTCTTTTTTAGGACAACTCCTTTTCATAAGTGCCTGGTCTGACGTCCTGGTACTTGCGAGTAGTCTTCATTTTTTGGCTGCTCTCACTAATAAAGACCTCTTAAAAGACTTGCATGACTTAAAAGATTTGCATGAGTCGACTTTGATATAGCATCTCTCAAAATCTGGTGCTAAGTAAAGCATTCATCAATAAAAGTGGACGTCAGGGATCCTTGGCACCTTTAAAAATACCAATCAATTTAACCAGCACAGTTCTAAGTTTTCTAAGTATGCAGCTGCTGTTAAAGAGGTGATGCTGGTGTTTAATGAAAGGTATATTCCGTCGGTGGATAACTTTCCCAACTCTGCAAGCTGCATACCAAAATCTGTGTGGCTGGGATCCCAGGGGCCCATTGTACATAGCCTGCAGAGCTGGGGAGGGACTGGGACAGTCTCTGGGATTAGCAGCAGCATTGCATTCCTCGAGTATGTCACTTCTGGGTTGGAGGTTTGGGCTGGGCTGAACGTGCAGCTGGATTCCAGGGCAACATGGCAAATTTGGCCTCAGCAGCCTCTGCTGGCTTCTGCCTTCTCATAGCAAGGGATTTGGATTACCTTGCAGCCCCTATGCCAGCACAGCCCTGCTGCCAATCACGTAGCATACCCCAGTATGGGAGCCACACTTGAACTGCTGGGGAGCTGCACGCAGCTCAGGAGCCGCAGGTTGTCCACCCGGCAGTGTATTGTCTTGCAGAGGCCTTTGTGGGTAGTATATATTCAGGAACATTCAGGTATATTATAATCAAAATTAAGAAGCGGTAAATATAAAATACACAAGTTGTAATTAGTCTACTTTTTGGTTCTCGTTGCCAAAAACAGTAGATCAGTAGATCATAACATACTCTTTACATAGAAGGAGATGGCTGTCTTTCAGTGTTTTGAAGTTCTTGCAAGACACATTAGTCCTTAAATAACTGGCATTTTTCTTCAAAGTAACTAACTGTTGCTGTGCTGTCTGACTTTCCCTGATATCTTTTTTTTTTTTTTTTTTGCCTGATTCTTTCCCTTTCTTCCCTACTTATGTACTGGAAAAATAATGTGGGATTTAGCTAATGTGAGAGAGAGCGTAGAATTTTTTTTGGAAGGGTAAGAAAAGTGAAGCATTACTTCTTTTATATTCCAGGACCTTTGATAGAAACATTAAATATGCTTGCATACAACACCACACTTGATGTGATGGTAACAGCAGAGAGGTTGTAAAGGCCAGTATGCTGGAGGTGAAAATGGTCTTCAATGTTAGTGTCCATGTATATAAATGTAGTTTTGAATTATTCCTGTTGATGTGGCTTCATCGCGTGGCTTGAAAGAAATCTAGTTTAAAGTCCTATCCAAAACTTGTTTACCTTTGATTTGGTTGTCCTGTGATAATTGGTCTTTGAAGCAGCAAGAGGATACCTGCTGTGAAGGATGTCCAATGTGCTAAAAACAAGAGAATCAAAAGTTTTTCTTCAGTGAATAAACTGAATAAAAATAATTCAGTATTTCTTCAAATACTCTTAATTTCTGGTGACTGCACAGGATATCCAGTGCTAAATGCACTAGCTTCCTTTAGTGAATGTGGGGACTTCTTATTTGTTTTCTTAAGATTTTGCCTGTAAATAGATGAAGGGACAGCTGTCATATGCATTTATGTTAATTGGCCTTGTGTAGAGTTGTAGCATTGAGCAAGGCGAAATCTATGTAGTTCTACAAAACCAGAGGAATTTCCTTTGGGATTCCAGTCCTTGATCACTTTAGCTAATTAGTTATTTAAGGAAATGTATGGAATCGAGTGTTCCAGGTAATTAATATGCTTAATAGTTAACAATGCTAAGGTGAATTTAAGGTGGTTAAAGTTTTAGCTAAGTTAACTACAGTAAAGGCTGTTTTTTAAAAAAATGTTCCTTTTATAAACTGTAATTGGGTTAGAGACAGAAATATTTCTTCTGTGCCTGTTCTGAGGGTGGCGTGTGGCAGGTAGGAGCACTGTGACACTGGTGAGCAAGGCAGAATATTGGAGAAGCAAGGTGTGGTCTACAGTACGCGTTGTTCTGGAAGGAGTTTTGGAAGGGCTTTGCCCACTTGCAGCACTCGCAGAACAGCTGAAGTTGGGCTCACTGTTGACTGACGTATTCCTGCAGCAATTTCGTAAAGGACAGGAGCGTGCTTCCAAGCATTATTCTTCTGGTGTGCCTAATCTTTCACATAGAAGAGCTGCCTTTTAAGCATGATGAAGATGCCGTATCAACCAATTTTTCTACTCTTTGCGTTACTGCCAGCAACAGGGCCCCTTGTGATGTAGAAAGGGTTTAAATTTGGCTCGTAATAGCAGGAAGCCTGTGACTTCCCTTCCTTTCCTTCCCTCCCTCCTCAGCACTTCAGCTGTCTTTTCATGAGGCTGTTCCAGAGGGATAGGTCTCTGCTGTCGCGTACTGCATTTTGTTAGCATCCACTGAAAAGGTGGAGCTAAAATCTTCTCTTTTTGACTGTGCAGAAGTTCAGGTGCTAATCTATATGAACCAGAAAGGATTTATAATGGAAGAGGGAAGGCAGGAGGAGTAAACAACGTAGTTGGTGAAATTAGTGTAAATGCATAATTCAGGTTGAAGAGAGGAAAGAAAAACCTCTTTTCTGTGTTATCTGGGGAGTAGGGCTCTTAGCTTCTAAGATGATGGCCTTTCACTGACTTTTTTGTTGTTGTTTTGGTCGTCTTTCCCCTCTGTGATCACTGTGGGTTTGGCTGACAGGCTCTAAAGATAGAGCATCATTGTCATGCATGATTTTAGAAAGTGGGAAATCAGCAAGGGTAATAGACAATTCTGAAGTGTCATGGGAAAAACTGGGACAAACAGAAATATTTAGATAGAAATAAATTGTTGAAATGCAACTTACGAAATTCACTATGGAGACTGACAAATAAGGGGAATATGCCTTTGTGATTAGTAAGTGTGGTTAGTATTTAGGATTCAGGAAGTCTTGAGGTTATAGGGGACTTTAAATAACTATTCTGAGCCTCAGTTTCCCAAATAATGATGTATAATGATGGCCTTATTTCATAAACTGGTACTGTGAACTGCTGAACAGGAGTTTGTGGATTTATGAAATCCATTAACGGTGATGGTAGAGTCAAAACTCAATAACTTTATTTTCAAGAATTGGATGACAAATATATTTGCTTTTCTCACGTACTGTTAACAATTATTTTGTCTTAGTACTAAAATTAAGTAAAGCAAGTCAATTCTTAAACTTTTGGATTTTTTTTTTTATCCTTTTCAAATATATTCAATAGTTTGGTGAGGAAGGAAGGGTAGACATTGATGCTTTCAAATCTTTTCTGTATACATCTGTTCCACTAAAAATTGAACTGCAGTACTGTTATGTCACATAAACCAGTAAATGACATTAACTAGGGAGATTGGTCTTTTATTAATCTCTTTGTGACTGAAATGATTCCTATCTTAGTAAGTTTGCTCTTTTTCTATCTGACTCTGTGTTTTGTTTTCTATCTTTAGTCATTTTGTGTGTGTGAATTTAAAGAAGGGAAGTTAATGTCATGATTGAGAAAAAATATATAATATTTATAATTAAGTCTTTTAAAATAATGAATTCCCTCCTAATGGCTAATGTTAGTTTGTATACACGAGCATTGTTGCCCTATTTTTACAGTTCACTTAGATTTGTGTACCAATACTATGTTTTTAGAGTAGTCACATCAGTTTCTTGCCAGGAAACAGACTTTACCGTATTTTAACCCTACTAGCAATAAAAAATATGTATTTTTTTGTTTGTTTGAGTATCACTGAAAAACTGGGAGGAGGCTTGGTATGTATTTTTTTTTTTTGCATCGCAATGGATGTCAGGAGGCTTCTGCAGATTTGAGTCGGAGAGCATTTCATTCTCAGCTCCTGCTCCAGGACCCAGCTGGGGTGTCACTGTGCTGGAAAAGCTGTGTGTACACGTCTGCCCAGACCACGCAAAGTTCTGGTCCAGCTGAATGAGTAGTTACTGGTTTTGATAGAAATTTGTGCCACAGACCGTAACGTTAAGGTGTGGGCGGAGAGGGGCAGAGGATATGTAGTTCAGTCTATTTTAGGTCTTGTCCTAAGAACTGGCACAGTTGTGTGAGTGAGTTTTGTCAAAAGTCAAGACTGTACCAACAGTGAGTAAATACTATAATTTAGAACTGAATCCTTCATACATGATTTGGCATGTAAAGGGACTGGCCAAAAATACAGCAGTGGCTTTATTTGTTTTGAGGTTTAGATTTGACAAAAGCTTTTTAAATATGCATGGGCAGCTATCAACGTAGCATAGAGAGCCATATAGTTGGTTTTAGTGAGTTTGGACAGTAATGAGTATGAAGAGTGGAATAAGCATGGGTGATGTAATCTGAGAAGCAAAAGAGAAAGAAGAGAGTTTAGGACTTAACTAAGTGGAAAACATCGTGAATGGATCTGGGAGGATTTGACTTTTGATGGTAGCTGTGGGATTTTACCCATTAGTTTTGGTTTAAAAAAATAAAGTAACCCCTCCATTGGCTGTTTACAAAGCTTGCAGTTTCTCTTCAACGTCTTCGAAGCAGAAAATAAACTGTTTTGTGGGTAGTGGGCTCTGAGCTCAGTCTGATTTCTATAACGTGTTCTGTTTCTCCCAAATCTTTTCTGCAATAGTCCCAGTCAGCAGTTCTCCCCGTGGTACCGTAGCTGTAATGGTATCTCCTGTTTTCTCCAACTGATACAGTCCTTGTTCTAATCTATGTCCCTGATGTTCTCTGCAACACTGGTCCTTAAATACTCTTGGATCATCCTGTCCTTTATATTCTTTTTATTTTTTTTTTCTGTTTTCTGCTACCTGGACGGAAGTCAGCATGTGCTGTGGCTTGTTTAGAACTGCATGCACTCATCCTGCTTTCCTTCATTGGAGCTCTAATTTTGGTCTCTCCTCTACTCAGCCTCTGATTTCCACTACGGGAAATTAATTTTTGCAACAGCAACTCTGTCAATCTTGGTTGAAATTGGACAACTGTGTCAGAGGGACTGAGAGAAAACAGCTAAAAAACACTTCTGTTACAATTTTGTAAGTGTCCTTCCAGAGTGCTAGATGAAGGCAGACATAGCTAATGGTCTGAAATATAATCCAGCAGGCATGCATCGTGCATTTGTATATTCGAGCTGCCTAAGTTTCATCTCTGATGAAGAACTGAGATACATAAGTTGTTCACCCCAATCTTGGTTGTTCAAAGCTCTCAAGTTGAAATGAAGGAATTTCCACTGATGAGGGATTTTTTTTCTGTAACTTTAATCCTTATGTATCAAAAATAATATGCCCTCTATCTGACAATTAGATTTACTAAGAAATTGAGATTCAAGAGTATTTAGAAAATAGTGCAGGTGTAGCACCAGCTTTTAAATGTTATTTCTACAACTGTACTGTAATGTAAACATATAGTTAATTAGAATTATTTACGGAAGAGCTTGGTTACATAGAAAAAACAATGCATCAAGGTACGTTCTTGACAGCTAAGGGACAAAATTACCTGCTTTTTTAGGAATGTAGTAGGGGAATGTCACGATGAGGCGTTCTGTTTTAAGATGTTTGTTATTACAGAAGCATGAGAAGGCTTGTGACAGTGTCTATTAGCTACTTGTTGCTGACTATATTCTCCAAAGGGCTGTTTAATAAGTCATTGTGTTCACTTGTCTTTTTAGTTAAGACACCAGAAAATAATCATCTCTCCCAGCTGCACCCTTCTAGCCTCCCAGGAGTGCTGAACTAATGGAGCAGGCAGAGGTGTGCAGTATTTCCTTCTGAGGTGCGCTGCAGTCCCAGTAGGTGTTACATCTAGCCTTGAATGGCAACTTAACAGCTAGCTGAGGGATTTCCTATTGCCTTCTTAATCACTGTGATTTAAATACTCCAGGCTTGTCTGCAGCTCTGTGTGTGTAGATACCATTTTGTTTCCTTCAGGTTAAGATATTATAATTCTGCTTTGCTATGATGATTTCTAATTAATACTAACATTTATGTTACATGAAATGCTGAAAGGAAGCCAGTATTAGCGAAGCAGGTTTCCTCCTCAAGTTTGTAATGAGAAAGGACACCTTGCTCGTATCTTGTTTGGTTTTTAATTTTTATTTTTTATTAGGCAAAAAAATGTCTAGTGGGACACTAAGAACAGTAAATACACCAAACTGGGGAGTATCTGTTTTTAACCCTGGTAACTTAAGTTAAAAATAAATATGCTAGCTAAATTTGAGTTATTGTCATTGCTGTGGAAAAATTAAAACTTTCATTTCAAGAATTTTAATTGCATAACAGTGATTGGCATGGCTTTGAATATATTGTATCGCTTTCATGGTTTAAGACCATTTAAGATAAAGGTGAAAGCTTATAGTGGGATTTTTTTATTTTATTTTTTTTAATAAGGAAAAGATCATTATCACAAGGACATAGCCATTTGCTGAAAAAAAATATTTTGTACATTTTACTTCATCGTTTTGGTTCTCTGAAATGAGAATATAACAACTGTATTTTTCATGAGAAAAAACGACGCACAGTGCGAAGCTGAGGAAATGTTTTTCTCGTTAAATGGATGAGAAAAGGGGGAGAAGAAACGCTCCCCAAAGTACGAGGGGCTCTCAGGGTGCCAGTAACACCCTGCTGCAGGCGGCTGCACCAGCCCCAGGCTGCGGGCAGCTCGGGAAGAGCCAGCCCCCCATCCGCTGTCCTCACCTGCACTTTCGGAGGTCAGTGTCAGTAAGGATTTTAAGTTAAATGTTTTTGCTATTTTGTTTCATTGTAATTTATGGCAGCCTTGTTATGCAACTTACTGGAAGATCTGCTTTATGGGATTTTTTTTGTTGTTGTTGTTAAATTTCTATGGAGTAGGAAGTTATTAAATTTTCAGTAGTGGTTTTGAAGCCTACTGCATTATATGCCTGTAAATTAGATGCAACTTCTTACTTCTGGTATGTAAAAATGCTTAATACTGTTTCAAAATAGTTACTCAGAGGAACACGTTCTGCTTAGCTGAACGTTGTAGATAAAAATACAGTTTATAACTGGAGATAATACAATCATGTACATAAAAATAGCAAGCGTAATTATTTTGCCATTTAGTTTTTTTGAATTGAAACTGGGAGTGAGCTATGTCACTGGACTCTAGTTTCAGGGAGCCATTGGGAATTCAGGATGCCCCGTACTGCCTCTCTGTTTTGCCTTCACCTAATTGGACAGTCTTCATTTTATGTAATTGCATCTTATGCAATCATATGTTTACTTTCCTTATGTTTATCACGGGAGAACTTCATAGTGTCCTGTTACCTCAATATCTTTTTGCTAGCATTAAAACGTAAAGTGCTAGAAGAGAGTGTAAAAAAAAAAAAAAAAAAAAAAAGACTGAGTTTGCTAAGTTTGTTAAAGCATTTCTGATTATTTTGTACAAACCTAGGACCTCTTACCAAAAAAAAGGCAGTGTACTAGTTAGCTGTTTTTTCCACATTTTTTTTCAGACTTCAGAAACCTAGAGTTGTCTGAGAGAGGGAGAGTAGCAGGGAAGGAGAAGGGGAAGTAGATGCAAGTGGCAGTGGTAGATGATGTCCATATGTAACATTTAATATGCACATATTATTTTTACAAAAGTGAGGCCTACATAGATTTATCTCCCTTAGACAGAAAAGGAACGTTATACCAATTTGGTCTTAGAATAAAGTTTTACATGTCAAATCGTACATTACTTCTCTCTGGAGTTAGCTGGAACCAACTAAGACCTCTAATTTATAGATCCCTTCTGACAGTTTTGGAAAAAACCCATAGGACAATATGAAAACAATATGAAAAGTTTTACTTCTAATAATTTGTTTAAACACCGATTTATTACTGAATGCAGAAAGCAAAATGATGCAGTTATGTAGAGAGGGCAAAAATATTCTTTTACTCCGTACAAACAAAAAAGGAGGATGTACCCATCCTATGCAATGCTGAAAATAGAAAAGGAAGTTTAGAATTTGTGACAAAGGCAAGTATCAGGAGCATCTGTTAGAATATAGATATTTTCAAAACAAGAATAAATAATGGACAAGAATCCCAAAGGAACTGTGCAAGAAACTATGGGAAACACTAATGTTAAATTCTTTATAATTCTTAGAAAAAGGGAAGTGATTCTGTTCCTTGAAGTAAGAGAGTACATAAATGCTTGGTATCAACTATGGGCAGGTTTACTGTTTTTTTTCTTTAAATTATGATGGTTTCTTACAACCAGGGTGTATAGGGAGAATGTCATTAATAGCATAGCTGCATATCTAGTGAGATGTTGAATGCACAATCACATTATATTTTAATTTTAAAAAATTAATTGTGTGGAATTACCAATGTATATATTAGAGCAATTTAAAAGCTGGCTTACTGATAGGTCTCAGCACGGTGGTTAGTAGAGGCAGTGAGGGGGACCACTGCTTGGAAAGCCTCCAGGGAACTACTGGTTAAGTATATAAAGTCATTCCTTAGATTGTTGGTCTGATTCAGTCTAAAACCCCTCCCTGCAAAGTGGCTGTAGTTAACACTGGGAAGGTCAGGTTACTCTTTATAGGGTGATCTGAATAACATGTTTAAAAGTTGTACTTCATAAATTTGTTTTAATACAGCTGAATGCAAGACAGTCTCACAGGAGTCAGAATGTAGATTTTATCTGTAAAATTGGAAAAGGCCTTGGAAGTCAATTAGTTAGTTAGGGGAGTTTGCTTTCTTGTGGCAAAAAGACAAATGTAGGCTTGGATGTATAAAAAAGGGAAAAGTGAAGCATAAGTAATAAAGTGGACTTCAACGCTGATAAGAATGTTATTAAAAAGGTATATCCTATGTCTGTACTTTATGAAGGATGTGGAACTACTGGGGAAGGTTTAAAAGAAGGACCCCAGGAATTGCACAGGGTTCATAAACAGGATGTTTATACGTGATTTCATTTACATGTAGAGGTACTGCTATGTGAGAAAGATACCAAAAAAAAAAAAAGATACGAGTGAGATTTAGTTCCTTATCAGAAGAGATACGTTAATTGAAATAATTTGTTTGGATGAGAAGGCCTTGCTTGAGCTCTCTTAGAGAAACATAAGTCAGTATTTTTAAACTGACTTATGTCGATTTATGTCCGGTGTATGGAGATGCAGCTTTTCTGCCACAAGTGTGCCTGCTCCTGGTGGCTGTTCTGGCCTTGGAAAACAAAAAGCCTATCAAAGATCGGACAGGATCAGAGGTGATGTTGGAAGATCCTCTTTTGTGACAGACGGGTTGATTCTTACTCACGTGATCCAGAGAAAATTCATTGAAGAGTTTGAGATAAGAAGGCAACTCTTTCACTAGGAATTGCGTAGTTGGAGTATTTCCACTGCCTGCTGCATAAAGCTTTTTTGACCTCCTTTGGGCCTACTTTTTCTAATTGGTTTTCTGCCATTGTAGGAGTCTTGGGTGCTCAGTATCATCTAATTTCTTGCTCATTACTTGTGCATAGCACGGAAAAAAATTGGGACCTTCAGGTCAAAATTGCTTCATTTGAAATTTCAACTTGATTTTAAAGTATATGGAGAAGCACTGCTGCCTTTGGTACACCAAAAGGCAGTCTGAAATATGCAGTTACCCTCTCTGGGCTAAAAGTTTACCAAATGTTTTTTCTATATGTCAGTGTTCCTTGCTGTACCAAGCCCCTCACACAGGTAAAAGTCATCTTCCATATAGGCAGACATAGATGTCCCTGAGGAGCTGGCTTAATGGATTTAGTGAGACTCTGTGTTTTGAAAGAAATAGCAAAATTTCACCTTATTGTGGAAAATTCAAATTGGTACGGTTTGAGTGCATTAGTATCTCTTAATGAAACCAAATATAGTTCTCTTCAATTCCATTCATTCTGGACCTTATCTCTCTGATGCATCTCACTAGTTGCCAAGCAACCTCAACAGTAGTTCTGCACATCCAGCAGCATTAAAAAAAAAAAGAAAAAAAAAGTGAGTAGTTGTTGCTGAAAATAAGATGCTGTCTGATGACATGAATGAAGAGAGTTATGAGAGAAGGAAATGGGGAGTGGCAAGTTCGGAGCTGATGTTCTGAAAAAGCTAATAATATTTAGGGCTCAAGCAGTGTTTGTTTTTTTTTAATTTTGAAAGCACTTCTTAATAATCACAAGATTATTAAATAAAGAATATTTTTTTTCCTTTCAGTGAGTGAAGTACAATTATGTTTATGCTTCACAGAGCACAGGGCAGGGTTTAGTCCCAAGAGGGCTGGAGGTAGTTTGGTATATGGGTTTATTTTTCTGACCTATATTGACTTCAAGTGTTTCTATCTAGTTGGACTGCAAATTAACTGAAAGGTTTTGGAATATTTTTGTTCATGTGTTTGCTGATACATAGACATCACCATCCATTCACTTCATGCTGATGCACCTACAGTGTATTGAATTTCATTAAAATATTTATCACCTAAAAGGCCTTCCAAACAAGAAGTATGATAGATTGTGCTTAGGTCTTCTATTACTTGATAATGCTGCAATGCTTATTGCTTACATATATTGCTTATAGAGCAATAAATAGAGCTTATTTTTATATTCTGTCTCTTGTGTGAAATGTGATCTGAGCAGCAGACAAGCTGCCATAGCCAAGGGTATGACAATGAACATGAAATCTGACTTGCAAAAATGATTCTGGTTTTGGATTTTTAAGTTTGCATGATAGATTCAGTTCCATTCAAAAAGAAAACTATATGTATTACACACAGACAGACTACAAAAACACTGTTGGGGATGCAAAAAAGTTAGAAGGTGCTTGGATTAAGATTTCCTTAATTTGAGTTCAGATCAGAATACCATTGCCTGTATGGAAAGGTCATTTTTAATTCTGTAAGTAACTCCTAAAAAGCAGTAATTCTAACTGTTTTTAAAGCAGATTCTGACATTGTGAATGCCCAGTTTTCCTTAGACACAGTCTGGAATAACTGAGTTGCGTTATCACACACAACAGCAAGTTAAGTTATCCCACAAGTTTTGTCCAGAGGACTGTTGGTCCCAGTCACAGGCATTAATGCTTTGCCTCCCACTATTTGTTTTTTTTTTTTCCTGAAGGTGCTGGTCTTAGAAACAGGCTTGTTCCACTTCTGGATGACAGTAGTAAAAAGGGATGTGCTGCAAATGAATCGGAAATGATGGGATATCAAGTTCCTGGTTTTATTTATATGCAAATGAGGATGTATTCTGAATTGCACATTAATTGTCCAAGGAAGAAAAAAACATGTCAGACATGCTTTGTGCATAGGGAGGCTTTTATATGCAGGGTATTTTGTGCCAAGTCTGTGTTTACACACTGAATGTCCACTTAGGTGTTTTTGTCAAGAGGCTTCCATTTCACCATCGCTCAGGATGAAATGAACACGATGAATCAGTGCAGTATAGGAGGCATTTTCGCTGTGTGATGCAGATAAACACAACAAATGAACACTCAGCGTGCAAATTCACAGCTTATTGTTGCAAGGCAACTTCCTGCTCTCCTGCTTCCGTAGGAGTGTGAGATGTTTTCAAGGGAGTTTGATACTTGAAGCTGTCATTGAGAGGACATATATATTTGGAATTATAATCTGTATGTTAATTGTCTGCATCACAGACCCAAGTGAGTGCATGCCTGAGAAGAGCTGTTTTTGCCTTACACGAGGTGGGTGGTACATTACCCACCAACTGCAGTCGCAGTAAATTTGAGTCAGCTGGTGATAGGTTACTTGGTGCTTTTCATGTGTGGGCTAAAAACAATACTAGATAATTCTAGGTTAAAGGATAAATTGAATTAATGAAGGCATACAAAAGAAATACACTAGGAAATGTTTAAAACGTAATGAAAAAAACGTTCCAGTGTATGTGATATTTTTACTGTGTTCAGTGCGTAAGGTTTATTTGTGTTGGACTGAAAGTTCTTTTGACATGCTGCAGTTAATAGAGGTAATTTACAGATAGAAAAGGAGTGTGTGTGTGTGTTGTATATAAATAAACTGTTTTGGTGGTGGTATTTTTATCTTAATCCTCTAAGAGAAAAAGACCGGTCCTAGTTGATGCTTTTTTTTTTTTTTTTAATGCATAAAAAGCATGAATTTTGGCAGCTGCCTTTTGCCTCTAGGCTTCTAAGTAGGTTTGTCTGCACAAGATGTGTGTAATTACTCTACATATGTGATATATTAGCTGCTGCATCAGTATTGCCATGTAAACTTGGTTACCCTTTTATATATGTATGTATTCTCTGTATACCTAGTTTTAAAAGGGTAAATATTATAAACTGGTTGCTCAAGAGCGGTACGCTATAAAAAAGGTAATAAGCACATCAGTAAACGTGTTGAAGGTAGTAATAAAACCATGCTATAATCCACCTCCCAATTTATTGAACTCCAACTATTGTTATCTGTGAGAATTAACTGCTGCATATTGTGTGTTAACCCCTTGTTTAGTAGTTGTACATGCAGTGGTACTAACTGGGACTGCTGTGCCTTAAACTTTGGTTCAAGCAAACGTGTCATCTGATTTGCTAGCATTCACTGTTTGCTTGTCTCTTTCTGCCTAGATTTTGTTTCAACAAAAAAGGACACCCAGTTACTTTGTGGCAAACATCTTTGTCACAAAAGTTAATGGTGTTTTGCAAAATTAAAGTAAATACATGACTTAGTTCAGGTTTTTCTTCAGTACATTGAAAATAATAATACTGTGTAAAATGATAAGCGTTTCATCATTGAAATCTGTTGTGCTTGGATTAGTGTTTTTTTTTTTTTTTTTTTTTAAAGAAGCTTTTAAGAAGCTTCATTTAACAATATTATAAAAGTGGAATTGTGTGTAAATGTCACAGGACTTCTGAATTCTGTAGCTCTGTTGAGGAAATGTAGGGAATTTAGATTTCTTGGAAGACAACCTGTAGGATCCATTGCAGTTGGTGCATGTGAATGCAGTTGTTCAATGCACACTGGTGCAGATGGAAGACCCAAATAAATCTCCATTCAGAAAAGGCCTATTTAGGACCTCGCCACGGCCTTGTTTCAGGACTCAGTAGCAGCTTATGTGCTGCACAGGTGAGCTGTGCATAAGCACAGTCAGAGATGAGCATCCAGAGCACCTCTTATGTACGGGGCCAAGCCAGAGCTGCGCAGGAGAGCAGCAGCAGGACCAGTGGGATGCCCTTCCGATCTCCCTTAGCTTGTGCTTCAAAGCATTCGTGTTGTGGGTGGGTGATACTCACCTGGATTTCCTCATGGGTCTCCTGTGCGATGCTGGGTGTCAAGGTGTGGTTTTGATCACTGCTCTGGTGCATTGATCGATTCCTAAAGCAGTTTGTGTGTGCTTAATGTTTTCCGAGAGCTGGGTTGTGCAAGCTCGGGAGCGCGGCTGTAGAGTTTGGAAAGCTGTGTAGCGGATGTATGATGGTAAGTGAGGTGAATAATAAAAGATTGATTCTCAGTAAGTGTAAAGACTTGGTTGAAGGTTTATGTTTTCTAACTTCAGAAACGCATTTCTTCCTCAGTCTTGCAGAAGGTGATTGCTTAGATTCAGAAATGTCCTACCATGTCTTCAAACTGTTGAGGCATTGGAAGTTGTTAAGAGTCCAGCTTTTCGGCTTCAGTTGTCTGTTGCCTTGGCATGGAGTGGGTTTTATACATGCTACTGTAGCCAGTGTCCCTTAATTCTGAGAAGATCTTTGAAATGGCATGCAATTATCTTTGAAGTTTGGATCTCATGATGTCAATGCAGATATGTAGTAAAATATTCCTGGGTGTGGCGATGCTTAATTATTAATGACTGAGACTTGGGGCATTTTCTGAATATTAATGCTGGATCTGAATGTTGGTTGCTTGTGGTGAAATTACTACCCAGTTACTTATTCTCCCCCTCTCCTTTTTTATTGATTGTTCATGGAGAAATGCTAAATTCAGAGTTAAGTCAGGCAAGCATTTGAAGTATTCTCTGAAGCATAGTGTTAGAGACAAATGCTGTCACTGCCTTCATACCTTACACATTGCATAATTATGTAGTGTAAAAATGGTTATTTTAAAACTTTTTTCCCAAAATGACTTAATATATAGTTACACAACTCAAACTGTAAGTTGTCCACTGAGATTTTTCCCTCAGATTGCTTTGTAAAATGAAAGCATTGTTGTAGGATTGTAGTTTTGAGCAATGAAGCTGACAGAGAATTTGCTCTAATTGTGTAATTGCCACCAAGGGTACACTGATATGATGCCACACCTTGGATGTACTTTAATACTTAATCTACCTCTTAGGAAAGGTTGAAGATTGGCTAGCTCTTGTCGGTACAGTGCTTTAAAAAAAATAAAATAGTCATAAACATTTTTATGACTAGGTTTACACGATTTGTGTTTTTAGAGAAATGTATCCTTCCATTGCCAACACCAGATATTAATAACCTGCTAAAATACATGACTTGAACATTTCATAAATGCATTTGGAGCACACTATATATGCAGTCAGCTATGTTACGTTCTGTAGGAGGTCTAAACTCCTGAGAAGTCTTGCTTAACCTTTGTATGAAAGCATGTAAGGAGATGCCAGTGAGTATCGTTATGCTCTAGGTGGATTGATACAGTTACCTGATTTCCAGGTAGTAGATTCATACAGCTTTTCTGTATATTGCTTGCATGTGTTGAAAAGAGCTTGTGGGAATAAACTTGGCTTCACTTTCTGTTAAACTTGAGAAAGAGATGTTATTATTATGGCTATAATGAACATTTCAGAGGAAGACCTTGTCTTTCTGGCTTTATGTTAGCAATCAGTAAAGTAGGGCTTATTCTTCTTTTCTTGTTTTCCCGCTGCTTTACAGCAGCTCTCTTATCATGTACCTCCCCCCAGGTACATTCCAGCTCATTCTTAAAACAGAAATAGGAAGAAGCAAAAATAAAGTTTGAGAGCCGCTGTCTTAGAAAGTTGACAAACAGAGGAAGAAACGTGTCAGTGAGCTTCACTGTGTTGCTGTAACAACTGAGGTGAGCAGCACCCCTGACAAGATAGGCAGCTGGTATTGGTCATATATATATAAAGGTGCAAGCCAAGGACAAAGGTTTTTGCTCTTTACTAAGGTATGACCTTTCTTTTTAAAAAAGAAAGGTGGGGGACATACTGTATTTCTTCACTCTTTTTTTTCCCTCTCTCTTGCCCTCACCACCCTATCTTGGGTCGTACTGCTTAACTGAGAAGCAGTGTCTCTTATGTAAGTGTAGAAATGGCTTACGAAGTACAGTTTATATGTCTAATAAAGAGTATGTTTCAGAATTTTGCAGATACTGATGATCACCCCCAAATTATTTTTAATTCTTTTAATCAAATATGTGGTACTAAGCAGACATTTTCTCTAACGTAGTGGCAAAAACATCTCAGTCTGCTCAAAGCTCCAGAGGGAGAATTTCTAAGAATCCATGCTATGCTCCATTAGGTGGATGGTTTGCATAGTCCATATCGTGTCTCAGAAATGGCACTTCAGAAGGTTAGGGAAAAAATGTAAGGAAAAGATTCACACTGCTTCCCGTTTGGATCTGTTGCCAGGTTCTGCCACTGGTGCTTTAGGAACTCTAAGATTCATAACAAGTTTTGAAGTTGTCACATTCTATATGTTTTTCAGTTCAGTTTCCCCTGTAATGTGAAATAAAAAGACTAATGCTTGAATTGTCTTAGCAAATCTTCTTTCTCCTTTAAAGTTTCATGTGTTGCCTTTATTTTATTTTTTTTTTCCGTGTCATTGTCTGTGAATAGAATGCAAATGTTGCAGATCAGTTGTGCTGCCTGGTTAATACCTCTGCATTGGCTGGAATGCCACCGAGGGCAATCACATTCAGATAGGGCCAACTTAACTCTGGTTTCTCAGCACTTTGGGTATGTTTTTGTTGCAGCAAAAGTAGTAGCTGGTTGGGTCAATAATTATGCCTAAGTAATGCTGTTTAAGTAATTTGCAATGTAATAACTTCAAGCAGTATATACATTCTCCTGAGGTTATTTTCTTCAGCTGTGTGTAAGTTTCTCATTCAAATAGTATTATTAATATTTAAGGGACTGTATGTTGTGAAAGTAATTGGACAATTACAGTAGAGCGCTATATATTATTTGATGTGCCAAGTATCATCAAATTATATCTCACATACCTCTTCTTGTCCTAACATTCTAATTTATTATATACTGTCAGTACAAACTATATCTTTTTTTTTTTTTTTTTTGTTACCATTTAGAAATGTCAGGTCAGGGCCAAGACATGATAATTGTGCCATTGTCATAGTTTGACTTAAATTACAGCAGTATAACTTCCCTTTTATCAGGGGAAACGATAATAAATGTGCTTATTCAGGTATAATTAATTTCCAATTTTAAACATAGTAAAAGGTCATTCTTCATACTAGTTGAGTCCAAATGCGTGTAGATGTTGAGTACAATAAAGTGAAACTTTCTTCACTGCCTCTCTTGTGACTTCCAGACTTCTCAGCAAGCATGGTTTGGAATTTTTCCAGTTAATTTGTGTTTCATTGGAGAAGGCTAATCTGGATCCACAATGTTTGTCTGAAACATCATGAGTTAAATGAACCTTCCTGGTACTAAAGGGCGGGTTCCCTGGAAGTCCAGGAATGGTGGTAGATTGCTCGGGACAGGAGTCTTTCAGTTGGGCTCCTGGGTTTGCAGGCACTTACAGCACCTTCCAGCACCATCTCATTCAGCATCTATGGCTTGTGGGTGATATTCTCAGCTTTTAGAAACAGAACTTTCAAAGCTGATTTAAAAACAAAAAAGTTGCATTTTACCTGATATTTTTTTCATATCAGTATTTCAAACTTTCATTTTGGTGGTCTTTGTTTTCTATTTGTAAAGCTGAGCAGTTGTTCAAGTCTTCTCTAGTTTTATACCTCGTGCTTAGGTTTGCTTAAAAGGGACTGAACAGTCAGTGAGTCAGGTTAAAGATGCTCTGTGCTCAGTTTGAGTATAAATAACTCCACGAGAGGGGAAGGCTCAGCTTCTTGATGTTTGTTAGGAAGTAATCTGCGTAAGGGGAAACTTGTGTGGAAAAGCTGCTCTGCCGACTTAAAAATAAATAAATAATAAATAGAATAAAATTGCTTGGAAAGTACGGTCTTGTAAGATTCAAATGCCTGGCACAGAAGCGGATTTTGTAAGACAGATGAGGGAGGAATTTGAGAAGTGAGTTTTTCTCAGTATCTACCCATCTGTTTGTTCAGGAGTCAGTCCTAACTGTGTGCCCAAACCGGTTACGTACTGTGTGTGCCGCAGTACACATCCACTTAAGCTTTTGTAACTAAAAATAGTTTGCTGTGACACAATTAAGGAACTGTAAAATTGAATTGTGAAAGTATTGTTCTCTTACTACGCAGTTCAAATGAATGGGCAGAATGGGAAATATAATATTGAGGTAAGGGAAGTGAGTATCACGTTTTCAGCTTCATTTCTACAACTCCTCTGTAATAAAGGAAATTTTGTCCTGCTTTGTTAAATGTACGGGAGTTGTTAACTTGCCATTTCATCAGTTCACCTGTAGTACAGCTGTAATTTGACTGACTATGCAGCAAAATTATTTCAGAAGTAGCAGTCCAGAAATTTGCACTCTTTAAAATAGACTCCTGACTTTTCTGTAAATAAAGCCTGAGATTGCTAGAAATAAAATACTGCTTTTGATGTCCTTTAGTTGACAGTTATCTCCTAAAGTTGGGCAGGAAAGAACTGGTAGGTGGAACTGCTCGCCCCAAATGATGCTCACTGGCACTGGCTGAAGGATTTCACTACTGGGCTATGACTGCCTCAGTGCTTGGAAGGAAGTGAGGGTATTTTTCTTGTTGTTGCCTGGTAATATTTAAATCATTTATTTACACAAATATTTTTCTTGTACCATCTTGACTTCTGGTAGTGCAAAACTTTTAATAACTGGAAAATACATGAGAAGCTTTCATATCGTATTCAATACGATTATAGGTATCGGCATGATACTTCCCAGGCAGCTGGTGCCTGATAGGACTTGCGCTCTGGGCCAAACCTCTTGCTAATCTGCTTTCAAAAAAACCTTTATGCTGCTGTTGGAAGCCATTTATGGATTTGATTTTCATTCAATCGTCAGCATTACCTGCCAATCTAGGTAGAAAATAGAATATAATCTTACCAACTCCAGGGAGAGGACCAATTTGATCGTGTTTTTGTTCGGCTTTTTTTTTTTTTTTTTGCGTGGTTGATCCTATGTGTTGAGGTTTGGGGCTTGTTCGTTTTACTTACAGAGTGAGTCTTTGCTTGTTTTGGGCTAAGGCACTTTAGTCACCTAAAGAAACAGATAGAAATAATTTAAAATATGCAGTTGGACTAAAACATTAGTAGCAGCTAAAGAGCCTGCAGTGAGTTGTGCACAGTGTAGTGCAGACATGCTCAGCTGCAGCTGGGGACTTCCTTTGAATTACAAACGGGCATTTTTTGTCTTTGATTATTTATTAAGGTGAAAAGTAAAGTACGGCTACAAAGGAGAGGTACAGCATGTTCTGAAAGGAGGTTGCAGTCTATAAATTTTACCTGCTTATACTTTTCTCTGATATCTTTCCTATAAATAACCTGATAGCAAGGTTGTTGCAGCTCAGAGCCTCTTGATGCCCCAGCGAGGGGCTGGCAGCACCTGGCACTTCCCCAGCCCTACCAGTGAGCCCCAGCCATGGTGCTGCCGTAACCTTTCAGGCAACACCAGTGGTGCTGCTGGCTGCAAATGGGCAGCTGCAGGGGTGGCTAACACTCAGTAGATTTCTGTGCCCTATTTTTCTAGGCCTCCTCTGCTGAATGGAAATCGGCAGAGCTCTGTTCCATTTGGGTTAGCTGCCTTTTTGTGCCCTGATTGCAATTACATAGACAAATAAGTATTGCAAAAGTATTTTCCCATGTCCGTGCTTTAAGGAAAAAATAGAGGCACTTACATAACTTAACCAGAAAAAAAAATCCAGACCATCAGAAGTAACCGGTACTAAAAAAGCTGTATGAATTAAATTTGGATGTACTTAGAAGCCTGTCTATCCTAAGATCATAAATTCTTACTTGAAGTGATCTTTTCCTCCTGTAGTTTTACGCTTTCAGGAGGCATAGATGTTGCTTATAGGAGATTTTAAAATATCAGAAATCAGATTTTAAAGCTCACTGCCTCTTATATCAGCAGAGAATATGCTGCCTTGACTTCTTTGTTCCAGACTAATGAGCACAAAAGTTTACATGGGATTGTGTAGGAGGCATGAATAGTTCAGTTGTTCACATAACAGATGTAAAATACACCTTTTTCCCTTATCTTGAAGGCAGCATGAAGTATATTAATGACCCTTAGCTGTATAGGATAGACTTGTGCTGGATTTTCCCAGCTAGACCCCCTTTTGTAGGTCCCACTCAGCCCTGCTCCCCAGCAGTACCGCACTGTCGGAGCTGCTCGAAGCACAACCCAGCTCTGGTGAGCAGTGAAGCCAGTGTCTTGTGCAGTCTTTGAGTTTTGGTGGTCTTGTCTCTGCAAAAAGGTAACAATAACATGAGTGATTCAGGAGATGCTGTGTAAATAGCAAAGCAGTTGGGTTTTGGGAACTGTGTATGCAGGGGGCTTGATTTTGTGCTGCAAGTGCTCTTTTAATGTAACGAAGTTCTCGCGCTGATTTAATTCTCATTGCCTCTTGTAATGATATAGTTGCCCCTTACTATGTAAAAGTGAACAAGTTATGTGAGTGCAGCCTTAACAAGCTGTCCTTTATAAACATGAGTGTTAACCTGTGAAGCATCATGTGGGCTTTAAGAACGAACCTCAGTGTTTAGGGGTAGAGGAGCTGGGTGTTTCTAGTAGGCTAGTAGGCTTGCTCTGTTAGGGGTTAGCTGCTCACTGACACTTGTGTGACAAGTAAGGGAAGATCATTTTTTCAGTGATTGAGACTTGGGAAAAATCATTTTAAAACCCTCTTGTATAAGGAAGAAACTGCTTCAAATTCCAGTTTGGAGCAGAAACTGTTTCTGTGTTTACATCTGGCATAAAAGAGCCCTGATTAATCAATAAGGTACTGGATGCTGTGAGACCACAAACAGTGGTGTTCACAAAACGAAACACAATTCCTCATTTTACAGACTGGAGGATGTCTTAGGAGCATTGGACGTGTTAACTTGTAAGACTTTAGTTAGGAGTTGTGTGTGTTGTTGAAGAATTTACTCAGGAGGGTGAAGCTGTTTATTTTTATTTTACATTTTTTATTTTTGTTTGTTTGTTTTGTATTTGGGGGTGTGGGAGTAGAGTTTTGGTTGGTTGGCTTGTTGGAATCTGGCATATAGGAGCCTGAGTATGATGCTTTGACCTCTGGAGTAGTTTTTGTAGAAAAGTGTATTTTTATCATAATTGTTTAGTATTGCCATTTGGAAACATCGTCTCCCTGCCTACGTTCCCTTATCCACCTTTGAGAGCAGATATAATTTGATGTTAAAATAGATGCTGTTAAAATTCACTGTACGTTTGGGATGTTTTGGCTATATAAGCAAAAAGCTTGTGAAACTTCTCTGACTTGCGTTATGAGTGTGGGGAGGAAACTCGTGTCCTCTTCTGTTTTACCATTTAGTGATCTGACCTCCTGGAAAATGTCTGTAAAGGATTTTTCAGGTTGTTCCATTCTCTTCCTATTTTAGAAAGCTGTTTTTTAAAGCTTGGTAACAATTTTAGAGCCATATTCAGCTAAAGCAAGATCCAAAATTTTCTAGTGACTTATTTAGAGATCAAGTAAGTCAGCTCTGATCTACAGAGGTCGTCCTAGTAGAAGTTTGAAGAACAGGTGTTTTTGTTTTTTAAACATTGTTAACACTGACTGTACAAAGTATTTAGGTTTAAAGAAATCTCATTTTTACTTAAAAGATCTGAATTTGCCACATGCTGTATGTTCATGAAAGCTCTGAATATACAGAATAACTGCTAATACAGAGGAGATGCCAAATGGTTCAGCCAGTGACTGCTGAAAGTCTCACACCTGTGTCTGCGCAGGCAAGTTTATGTTTGAAAGGCTGGAGTGCTACTGTTTTCAAACCACATCTAGTCTTACCTCAGAAAAGAAGCATAACTCGTAGCTAATTTATCGATCTCTTCTACATCAGGCTTCTTAATTGTAAAGCACAGTATGGTGGGCATAGGTGGCATATGGCCCTAAGGCAGAGCTGTAAAGGAAAAGAAAGCTAAACCAAAGATACGTGGACATCGTGCTTAGGAGAACCCGCATCATGTTGTGTCTTCAAAGGCTGCAGAGTAACTCACATCTCTGTATTTACATAAAGAGAGCTGTGTTCAACTTACGGTAAATTTTGCTTCCAAAGCTTTTATAACTTAATTGTTGGGTGGAAGAATGCCATTTTTTCTTCCTATAACATGGGCCATGCAGCATTCTTAAAGGTTCTGCGCATTCTGGCCCCCATCCATCGTAGTACTTAAACCATGAGTAGCCCTATTAAAGTTGATAGAATTACTCATGTGCTTAAAATTAAACATGTGCTTAAGTGCTTTGATGGATTAGAGCCAAAGTTGTCAGCACCTTGCTTTGTTACACCTGCCTCGCTGTGAGTCTGGAACTTTAAGGGATACATTTTCAGATCTGCTTGTTCCAATATTTAATTAGCCCATATTCTAAAAATGCAGTTTACATGCACAGTCATAGTAAATTCATATGCTGCCTGGAGCTATAAAGGTACAACCATAACTCATACAATCTAACAGTATTTGACAAGCTTCTTTTTTTTTTTTTGAGGATTTCAGTAGGAATGTCCTGCTAATGAGTTTGTTTACATGAAAACACCTAAAACATCTATAATGTGCTTCACCATTCTAGTGTTCTAATGGAACTCAATTTTTAATAAATTCTATAACAAAAATCACTGTTTAGATATGACATATTTAAAAGCTTATGAGAGAAAAGAGCTGCGTATCACACTGTTAAGAATGACTGTGAACGTGAACTTCCCAAAAGCTGAAATCACTACGGGCAGTTCTAGTTTCTCTTGATAACGCTGCAATAGTAAGCATTGAGGCAACTCTTCAAGGCTTGTAATTAAAGCTACATGTACCTGACAGCGCCTCATCCTGAGGAAGCCTTCCTTGATTCAGAATTTTGTCAGAATTCCAGCTTTACAGCTGAAAAGCAAATAGCTGATTCAGTGAAAACAGTCTAGCACGGCCGTGAGAAACACGTGATGAACAAATCATTTAACACTAACGTCTCACCAAAATCTAAGGTCAGCTTTTGGTGACAGCAGGTGCCTGTTGATAACTGTTCCTGATCAGATGGCTCAGTGACTCTTTGTATTTGCCCCTATCAGATGTATCTCTATGAATTTTCGTGGTCAGATTGCACATAAATGTGTATCTCTATGAGCACATGTGCATTTGAATATTGGGACATTTTTCTCCCTGATGTTACACTAGCAAATCTTGATTGCGCACCTGTTTTCTGACAACAGGGTGTATGTCCTGCTAAACCCCAAACTAGCTGTGTCAGTTGTTCTGTCAGTGAAATTGGAAAAACTGTTATCACATTGGAAGCTCTTTGCATATTTTAGTGGCCTTTAATTATATTAAATTAATGGATTTGAAAGGTTAAATAAAAGTAAGTAATTCATATAAAAATTACAGTAAGTGCTTGTAGAAACCTGCAGAATCAGGTTTTATAAAATTTACTGTGTTTCTGAGAGGTTACCACACTGTATGAATTTGAACCTTTCCCTTTTCCTGTTTCTGCTGTGCTGTTGTCCTTCTGACGTCCCTTTGTTAGCTGCTAACCTGCAGGGTTTGGGGATAAAAGCCTTGGCTTTTGCACCTTCCAATTCTCCTGTCTGCAATATCAAATGCTGAAGTGTTTCAGATGGTAATGGAAAATCATAATCGCTTTAAAAAATAAAATTAAAAAAAATAATAATAATAATTAAAAAAAACCTTTTTCTTGGCTGACCATCTTCCACCTGTGTAATTGTCGTCTTCCCTACTGCTCTGCATCAGGTTTGGGCTGGCCTGTGTGTATACTTGTTTGGCACCCAGTGTTCCAGCCATTTTATTTTAGGGCTTCTTTCCATTTAATATTGGCACTTAGCCAGCCGTGTATTATTTTTTTTTTAATTTAAAGTAGCAGTGAAGTCATTGGCTGGTAGAAGAGTTATTCGTCTCAGACTTGTATGTGAAGCCCTGAGGAGCTCTGGGACGTGATTGCCCTCTTTGGGAAGCTTCATACCCAGCCCTAGTTGAAGAAGTTACTAGGCATTTACAAAATGGTGGCAGAATGCATGAAATTCCCAGGGAGCTTGTCAAATGGATCTTTAACAATTAAAACAAAAGTGCTTTGAAGTGCTGCAAGAACCAGACCCCAGTAATGCTGCTGGTACCAGCCCGTATTCCAAAGCAAAGTCCCTGCGGTACCGAGGATGAAGTGATGCACGGCATAGCCAACATCCTGCCTTCAGCAGAAGGTGCTGTTGATCCGTGCATACTGTGGTATATAGTCAGTAAATACTCACACAGCAGTATTTTTTCTGTAAATGAAGAAGAGATCGATAGACCAGCCAAGTAATTCCGGAGTCCTTAGTGGGCTGGCTGTATGAGCCGTCTATGGGCCAGTTTGGACCAGTGGAGAGAGCACGTAGGGAGAGGGGTCGTGTGCTGTACCTCCGTGCTGCCACAGTCAGACATAAATGTTTTAAAGGTGATTGCTGATCTATATGCTTCCCTTTTTTTTTTTTTTTTCTTTCTGTTAATAATGACCACATTCACAGTGCCAAAAAAAAAGAAAGTGTCTTCAGTGCTTCCTGACAGCGAGCGGTTATCGCAGCGAGTTGTACAAGGCAAGATGATTCAGCAGGTTTGACTTGAATCTCCTATTCCTGCGGGTCTGGTCCTTCAGTACCAGAAACGAATCACAAGATAGTTTGAAATTTCCAGCCCTGTTAATTATTATCTCAAGTATCTTGAGAGAGAATACTAAACTTTTAAGGACATCTTTTATTCTAATATGCCTAATTATCTGTACTTAGAGCAAGGAAAGTGGAGTAGTGTGATACCCTTTGTGTGCGTGCCTGAAGAACTAGAAATCCAGTCTGCAATTTACACAGGTGTTTAATTGCACAGTATGAATTAAAGGGTCTTTGTCAATCTCCTCCATCACAGAGCTCTTTGTGAACACTTCTGTTTTCATTCTTTACCTAAACTATTGCGAGTTAATTAGCTGAGGTAAATGGAGCAGCATAAGTAGAATTATGCTTCTTAATATTGGGTCTGTGCTGGTCTGGTGCCACTTACAGGTATAAAGGGACTGGAGAGCCAGTTCAGCTGGTTTTAGGGAGGAATTTGCAAAGCCCAAGGGGAGCCTCAAAGTGGCTTAGAGCCAGAACAGCATCCCTGTGCCACCTCCCCCTGGGTGTGTGACGTGGCCAGGGTGCCCCAGGTGTACTCCAGGTACCCCAGGTGCACTCCAGCTCTTCCTGGCCAAGTGGCCCCTGGGGACAGAGCTGTCACCTGGCGTGCAGCCATCCTGGAGGGTCCTTGAACATGCTTCAGAGGCCAGACCTGCCCGCAGCCAGGCTGCCTAATTAGATGGCCATGGAGGCAGAGTGAAGTTACCTGTTAACCTTTACGCCTAGGATAGTGCAATGAGCACAAGTAAAACAAATCTAACAGTAGGGGTTAGGTTTATATTTAGAGATGCCTTTATTGAGTTTTGTAGGCATTTCGTTATGGCAGTGTTCCCTAAGAAAATAAACAAGTCACGCCCCTAGTACCCTACCACTTCAGCGTAAATAATGTTCAAAAGCAGCCTAATTTCTGCTTTCACATTTCTGCTTTTTAAGTTTATTTCTTGACAGTAACTTTTATTGTGACAGCTGTGATGTGTTTTTTATTAATGCTTCAGTAATTTGTGTTTCTTGCTTTGTAACTTAGAGAATGATTGTCATTCCAGAAATAGACGGTGTCTGTTTGCTCTTGTATTTTTCATGTTCGTCTATTAACGGCCACATATTAAGATGTGCATGTGCCTCATGAAAGTAAATACTGTATTGTACCAAAACAAGCAATGGCAAAGTGGTTTGTAGTGCTGTTCCCAACACTTAAAGGAGAACTTGTGGAAGCCCAGTATGCGTTGTCTGTTGTGTATGCTGCATTGTGTGTGTGTGAAAGTCACAATTAGATCTGTGCAACATAATTCTAACTGTGTCTTTAGATCAAAATATATCTTGATCAAATTATTCAACCTGTTGCATTTTCCTTTGTCCTAAAGATACTGTTTACAGTGAAAGCAAACAGGCTATCCTAATGTCTTCTTGGCTTGTTTGCTTGTAAATCACCTTTGGTAGCCTGGTGGTGTGCTCTGTTGTTAGCCAGGATTTCGGAGCAGTCCAACTAAGCATCTCCATAGTGCTGGAGGTGAGTGGTAGCATCCTACTGCTGCTGGTGGCATCCTACCCCACGGTCCATTTTGTGCTCATCCTTTCCAATCTTGATCTGCAAGAACTAGAGAGTTACTGAGCTGTCTCTGTGCTCTCATATACATGATGCATTTGATTTGCAGAAGATACTCAGTGGGTTTTGTTCTTGCATTTTGGTAGTTCTGTCTGTAAACTGGTGTTTTGCCATAGGTCTAAGATGAATTATTTCAGCTTCACCCTGGATACCCTAGGCACCTGATTTTTCTCCTCTCCCCCTGTTTTCAAGTGCCCCCAGCTTGGCCTCTGCCCGGTTTGCTGTTCTAGCTGTTCTGTTTGGAGGTAATTGTCATGTTGTTCTGCTAGAAATAACCCAGGCTGCTACACCAAGTTTGTCTTACTGTTGAACTGTGAAGTAACCGCAGAATTTTTGTAGTGTGGATTGGTAGCAAAGTCTTAATTGAATTTCTTGGCTTGTGGCCTTGTGCCGGCAGATCTCGGCTGCGCTGCTCTGCTTCTCTGAGGTAGCTGGCCAGGTAGAGCTATAGGCGTTTTTGCTGACCTCTTGAAGGTGTAGTAAACGATTATTTTGTCATGTTTATGAAATCCATGAGCTGTGTCAAAGATGTGGATAAATACCTATTTTTAAAGCACGTGGATTGTTACACAGTAAAAAGCCAGTCGTTTTAAGCAGGAGTCCTCGTGTCACCCCGTGCGCTCTGTCTGTGCTGCTGGATGCTCTGCTTCGTGCAGGAGGAAGGCACACAAACTGCAAACCACTGCTTGGTGTTACTTGTTATGCTTAGGCTGCACATACAAAACAATGTTTTAAAAGACAAACTGAGAAAGAAATGACATTTTTCAAAAACGACTATTTAACATCTATATCGTCAGTATGCAAAGAGCATTCAAATATTTTGTATTCACATTGTAAAGCCTCAAGTACTTGTGTCGCAGGGTAGGTTCCTTTTTTAGGCCTTGTTCATGGTGTGATTAATTGGCAATCATAATTTACCCTCATTAAAAGCCGTTTTCTGTTGCATATTATCTGATCAAAGTCTTTTTGCTTTCACTCAAATGATGTATCCTGCAGCATTAAATTCACCTCTTCACAGTGGTCTTTATCTTTATTTATGCCTAATGCATGCTTCACAAAATATTCAGGTGTTTAAACTGTGGAGTTTCCTATATAATCCCTGGATTTTGGAGGAAGGTGATGATTTTCTCATTAACGTAGGTAATTGGTGTGTCTTAAAATGATAACGATGTTTTTTCTATTTTTCCTTCTAAAGGAAAAAAATAACTTTTGTTGTCCTACAGGCTTTGGATTTTTTTTCCAGCTACCTTACTGTAAGTTTGTGGGGTTTGAAGAAATGTATCCCCTCATTTTTGTTTATAACTATTTCTTTTGCTGGTGGAAAAAAACAAAACAAAACAAAACACCCTACTACATTCTGATTTAAGTTAGGTAATTCTTTATATTTTTGTTTTCCATCTTGTCAGAACTCTGTGCAGTAGAAGTTTGCAGCAAGGTGTGTGTACAGCTTCTTAACCTGTCAGTAGCAATGAAGACATGCAAAGTTCTTCTCTTTCAGGAATTTAGATAAATGACATAATGGGATCAGAAGATCTGTGATTAATTTTGTCTTTAAGAAAAAAAAAAA
Organism: Anas acuta; assembly: GCF_963932015.1. NCBI lineage: Eukaryota > Metazoa > Chordata > Aves > Anseriformes > Anatidae > Anas > Anas acuta. The sequence goes on from NC_088994.1 coordinate 11,776,056, forward strand.
GGCATGTTTTTGCTTCAACCATTCATTTCACCTTATTGTTATTTTGTTTCCTTTTCTACCCATGAGGTGAATTCTTGGTTTCCTGGCAAGTACTTTTAAAATCTTTAAATATTTTTTCTAAGTTCTCTAAATAAGGGCAGTTGTTATTATCTGAAGGTAAATCAGACAGGAACATTAAAATTAATTTAGTTTGCTTTCTGATAACCTGTTTGGTAATGTTTTCATTGCATGAGATCTGATGGTCTGACTAAAAATGCTGTCATTTAAATAGTAAAGCTCAGCCACAGGTGGAATTGTTCTTCACTAAACACTGATTAGGTTTGTTTTCAAGGAATATTTGATTTTCCTGACCTTTTATGTCATTCTAATTTCATGTTACTTGTATTAAAATGTCATCTTTTTTTTATAGTGCCTAAAATAGACTTTATTAGTTTTCCTGAAAGCTATGTGCAGCTTTCCTTTGGCCCATTTAAATATTGAAAACAGCAGGATTTGAGATTTTTCTTATAATCCTCAACTAATAGAGTTTAATGCTTTGTTTGGCCTCCCCTACGCAACCTAAGCAAAAGTTTTAAACAAGATTAAAAATCTGACCTTATTAACCCGTGGCATCTACAGATACAGACCAGGCCTGCAGAGCCATCGGGAGCTCATTAGGCGTGATAGCGCGGTGGCATTTTGCATCTATTCAGGCTGTTCCAGAGAAGCACACTGGGGAGAGCAGCTTTTTTCTCTCCTAGTTTTCGCCATTGTGTGCCAGCACCCGGGAATAAGAAAGGAAAAAGCAAGAATCCGTTTCTAAGATGAATGTTGGGTTTTCGTGGTTGGGGAAAATCCAGTTTAATTCCTTCTGGAAATGTTAAGGTCCTACCTTAGTGTGAAAGGACAGCAGAGGTGGTGGTTGGCTTTTATTAGCTTAGCTTCATTAGTCCCTGGTTAACATCTTCTTCACATACAGCCTTTTTTTTTTTTTTATTATTAAGAAAAGTCACAGGTGTAGCTAGGCTGTTAGATGAATGATTGATGGACATGCTGAGTTTCAGCAGAATAAGGTATCCCATTGTCATGGAAAATTTATGCTTAGTAAACATTACAAAACACAAAATGACATGATACATCCCTTGCTGTGTAATAAGATTCCTTGTTTACTGGGCATGCTATAGGGCCATGGCAACAAAACCAGAAATAGGAACTATGAGTATTCTTGGTGTAAAGATGGTGATGGCTAGCAAGCAGCTTGTTAATTGCTGGAGCTGTACCACGCTCTGTATTCATCATCACTTTACGGTGCTGCTGTGAGCGCGAGGCTCTGTGAAGAGGTGTAAATATAAAAGTTTGACCAAAACTTTAATAAAAATACTGCATTTTTTGTATTACTTGGAAGAATGGGAATTTGCACTTAGCTAAAGCTTTGAGGAAGTTATCCAAGAGAATTCTAGGGGGAAAAAATATAACTACAGTTGACATAAAAGTGAGACAACTTTATATATGTGTGTTCCTTCCTGATGTTCCAAAACAAAGCAAAATATCGGAATATTAGTTTTTTCCTTAATCCTTTAAAAATGCTAGTATCTTCCTTCACTTTGGACATATCAGTTGTCCTTTTGATCTCAGTGGGACAGAATCTCTGCATGTGTTCATCATGTTCAGCTGAAAACTGAAGGCAAAATCAAGCCAGACAAATTGCGTACAGTGTCAATGATAAACATTTCCTGCTTTCATAGCGTTATTTATGCTTTTGTTTTGTTTTGGGTTTTGTTTTTTTAATTAAAGGAACATCATTTTTAAAAACATCGGCTTTTTGCAACCATATGTGCACTAACCAAAAGCTATACCCACTGTAAGCCTGGGTTTGTGAAATGAAGAGTTTCGTAAGTCCTGGGGTAGGAGAAAGGACTGAAGATGGGAAGGAAGAGGGTGAAAAAGCCTCAGTTTCTCCTCTTTTTTCCTGTCTTATTTATTTTCATTTGTTCACTGCTTCTGGCCTCTCCTGGCTCTTTGCCTTGTTCCCATCGGCAGTGCCAAATCCCCGAAGCAAAAAACTGGTAGTCTTCAGATAGAGAATAGGAGGAATAAGGTGGTCTGTAGGGTAGACCAAGAATTCCGGTGAAACCAAGAATTTACATCCGACTATTGATGATTTTGTTGTCTTTCTGCATCAAGCTTCGCTGACCTTTCTTGCCCTGCCCCAAAGCTTTGAGAATACACGTTGTGGTCAGTGACGAGGAGCCGATATTTAAAGATAATCGTATTTCTGTTCGGTAGGGCTTGGCTGCTGATTCATACATGTTCACTAGTACAGCTAAGTCATCCAGAACGAGATGATTTGATGCTGCTGTTTGCTTTCTGTCTGTAAGACAGGACTCGCATTGCAATCGTGCTTTCGCAGCGGTAGAATGTGTAGTATGATCCTGCAAGCCCGCGTCTGAAAGGCAGAGTGGCATGCAGCTGGCACGGTGTTGTTTTCATTGACCCCGTCTTTTACAAAAGTTATGTTAATCTTTCATTTGATAACCAAAATTTCCACTCTCTTGGATATCCGTGTCTGCCTTGTTGTTTAGGCAGTACTTTTTTTTTCTGCTCTTCTTCTGCATTCTTCATTGGTGAATGTGCTTTCAGTTTCGTTTTGGTGCTTGTGAATATTTATAGAGAGGAAACATAATGTAAAGCATGTACAATATGAGGAGTTAGTTAACTAATGAAATTGCGAATTTTCAAGCTGTAGTCTGTAAATTGAAAGTGTGAGCACTACCTTGTAAAGAATAAAAAAGAAAGCATAGTGTTGGTAGCTTCAGGTCTTTGGGAATACTGTTCTGGAAAATGTTAGTTCTCAAAGTGAAAAATATTAGAAACAGTTGGTATAAATATTCAGGTAATTAAAATGTTTTGTAAAACAGTTTTATGAAGATTAAAAGGTCACTTAGACAATTTAGGGTGGGTTTTTTTAGTAATTACTTGGCTAACTTGGTTTACCTCAAAGCAGTGATTTTATATTGTGTATAGCAAGAAATTAATAATATAAAAGTTTTGTCATGGTGCTTTACAACTAAGTTACAGTTTACAGACTCAGTGCTAGTCATACCTTTAGAAAGCAAATTCTTGGTTATACTAAATGTTTGATCAGGCATTTCATTTGATTGCACTATTGAGCATTGAAAATAACTATTGTCAGAATTGCAAATGCCATGCAATAAAATACCATACAGATAGACTGGAGGCAATAGTTTGCTTGAGCCCATTACACATTTTAATTTGGCTGCAGTTAATCCTGTATGATACTGTGCACATACAGCATTCAGAATAGTTTTCTAGCCTACTTTAGTGCTTGTAGTTAATTTTACATATTTGAATTAGCCCTTCACTATTGATTTCAGATTTTACATCCAAACTGTTTGAATGTCTGTGTCGAGTTCTCTGCTCTAGCTTTTTCTGATACGACATCATTTTTATGCTTTAATTTTTTTTGTAACTCACAGCGCTTTGGTCTGCTTTCATTTGTTTCTACTTTTAATAACTTACTCTTTTTTTTTTTTCTATTTGTTTCCTTGTTTCCAATTTATGTTTGCTAAATAACTTTCAGGTATTTCTATTATTTTTCATTAAAATAAATCAGAATTTGATTTTGTAGAATTCCTCAGTTCCAGTCAAAGACTGCAGTAAGTTTTTATTTAAGCATAATTGAATATTGACTTTTTGAGACAAATAGATGTTTGCTGTTTAAGCAGAAAAGGTATGAGATATTTAATCAAGTATATCTACAAAAGTGTTCAGTACTGAGAGCAGTTTATTCAGTATTAACAATATAGCTTTGATAGAACGCTTTTCATGTTCTATTTCAGACAGATATTGTGCTTGTATGGCCTATAAATTTAGTATGTTTTTTTTTATTATTATTACAGGGAGAAGAAAATGAAAATTCAGGATATTAAGAACAATATTAAAGAAGCTATAGAGGTAATATTTCAAGCTATTACTAACTATTCAAGATTAGCTCTGTAGACATACTCTGCAATAATTTTACTTTTTTTTTTTCTCTGCAGACAATAGTGACAGCAATGGGCAATTTGGCACCTCCAGTTGAACTAGCCAATCCAGAGAACCAGTTTCGAATCGACTACATCTTAAATTTAGCTAACCAGATAGACTTTGATTTCCCACCGGTAAGTAAATAATTCTAATTGGCTGCAGTCATGCTTTTTTACAAATGATTATTTTTTTTTCACTGCACTGTAGTAAATATTTACAAAAAAAAAAAAAGATCTCGTCTTTGGGAATTACTACAGTAGCTGTCTTTGGTCAGTGCTAATCAAATAAAGTGTATAGCAACATGGCTAAAATATTCAGGCTCATCCTTTATGAACGCAGAGATCCTTTCTCCTTTCTTATGCCCTATTGCAATTATCAGTTACAGTAAAGAAGGGAACTGTGGGCAGTAATGTTTGGATATTCTTGGGAATTGCCCTGCCCAAAAGGAGGGAAGTTATGCCCAGCAGTTAGTTTATAATTAGCTGGCATTTAGTGATATTGTACTTCTCTCTTTTGGAAGAATAGTACAGATTTCTTGCTGATTCAGATATGCTCTCTGACAGCTGTATCAGCCAGACTTTCTGCAAAGGTTCCACATACTATGTCCTTGCCCCAGCCCTCCCCAGTCCTAGTTAATGATTCAAAATCCCTGCAACCCCAGAGTAAATGCAGAAAGTATAATGATTTGTTTGGTGGTATAACTTGTCTGCTCACTGTGATTAATTTCTACTGTATCTCAACCAGACAAGTAGCAGAAACCCATGAAAATACACTTTGCAACCACTGAACTCATAAACACTGAGAAGATATTTTTTATTAATTGCCATGAAGTACTTTATACTTGCAGCAATTACAGGAGTATTTCAAAGCTTCTGTTCACTTCCTATGTAATGTTCGAGAGACTGAAGGGAGGAATTATGATGTTTCAGAATCATGATCAATTTACACCAGAATGTTGTTTCTAGCAGTGGTCAGTCCTGCCTGCTTTGAAGAAAAGTGGAAGTGCAAATAGTAATCAAATGTGGGATACTTTGCAGCACAACAAGGTTTTCGTAACTCTTATAAACATTATTGAACAAGCTAGTCTGTGAAAACAGTGAGTTACCTTTTGCAACTGTTGCTGCTTCTGGGAACTTAACAGTTTCTGTCAGCCATTATTAGAAAGAAAAAAAATGTATTTGTGTACGATGCAAAAGTCATATATTATATTGCCAATTAGTTGGCAATACTGTTATTGTCATCTTCAAATCTGTTAATTTTCAAAGTTGAGCAGGTACAGAAAGGTTATGGAGAGTGGAAGGTGTGGTTCTTCTGAAGCACGCGGAATGCAGTATTTATCATTTTAGGTTAAAGAAACTTAAATCAATACATTTTGAGATTTTAACTTGACACTAGTTTTGACAGTTCTCAGTGGTATATATATTCTCTTCATTGATTATTTCATATAATATTTATTCCCTTCATTTATGTTTTTTTCTGGAGGGGGACAAAATCTCATGCTTTGAAGATAGTTTTAGGAGAATATTCAAGAGAAAAGACAGCAGCTCCTTACTCCACCCCATGTCCTCTTGAATTGGCTGGGTGCCTGCAACTCTCGTACTGCCCATTGTTTTGTGATAGTTCAGGTTGTGATCTGTAACAATGCTCTAACAAGTTCCTGTGACCTACCATGTACCGAAGTACTTGATGTTTCTCTTTCTCTCCTCTGTCTCAGGAAAGGTTTTTTCTTCCATTGAGTTGGAATATGGTGTTTTGCTTTGTTGTTTTTAATTTTCCTCTGAAAGAGGTAGTTGTGTAGCAGTAAGCGAATAAGCCAGGCATGTGTTGCATGTCTGTGCTAAGGTAATTCATACTAAACATGCACTGAAGACAAATGAAGTTTTGATATGATTTTCTGTTTAGTTCCAGTGTGAAATGCCGTCTTCTTGAATATATCTTCAAGTTAGTGTTGGTTGAAGCTCTTTATATTAAGAGAAAATCTATTATACATGTTTTTCTGGAAGAAAAATCTGCTTTTAAAAAATGTGCATTAAAAAAGTTTTTGAGAGATTTCGAATTTTTGTTAGATACAGCTAGGGAAGCTCTGTTTTTACTCTGACAGCTGTTTTTAATCTAAAACTGAATATTCCATACTCGTGTCTGGTAAAACAAGGTAGTGAGCCCTTCCTAATCAAGGTGAAGTCCTTTTTGTAGGTGGTATTTGCTAGTATGAAAACGTATGCCAAGGGTCTTGCTTATAGACATATCTTGTTATAGAAATGGGCTATTTTACACTAATTAGTAGTAGGGACAGCAATGATCAACCCCCCGTACTATTGCACTTGTCTGTTCTTTTACATTTGCAATGCGTTCTGAGGTCGTTGGATAGGAGAGACCAGAAAGTGGACTGAGGATCATGTAAGTGATCAGCTTCTGTGACTAGATAATATCTGGTGGTTTTATGTGCTGTGTTGTTGGTGTCTAAAGTAATAGAGGTGTACTTACCAGGTCTGTAAATAATTTCAAGACCAGAGAGGAGTCTTTGGAAATGCAACTTGAAAGAATAACTGTGAAAGATGTGCAACTAGAAGAATAACTGTGCTCCAATAAAACTAGTTTTTTCTTTTCCCGAGCAAAGCATTGTGTTAAATTTTTAAGCCCTGAGTCTACAGAGGTTCACGCACATGCTTAACTTTGCTTAATGGGTAGTTTCATCGATATACTCAAGTATTTCATCTGTAAATGTTCGTATGGTTGGGGTTCTAAATGCTAGTGATCGATTTTTGAAGGAGTACCATTGGCTCCCTCTGTCCTTGATGATTATATAAGCTCCTCTGTGTTTCTGATTCCTGGATTTGTCCTTTGGTACATGAAAAAGTGAACCTTCATTTTAATTATGTATTTTAAATCACGTTAAGATTTAGAATGTCCCTCGATGCCAACTCTCAGTGAATAGTATCAGAAATATATGATCCTTGGGTACCTCTGTAGAATAATTGCTATAGATTAATTAAAAGTACTTTGAAGAAAATATAGTTTTCTGTAAGTGGAAATAGCCTCATTATATCTAAGGAAGTCTTGATTATCTTCTCTTCCAGTACTCCGGTGAGACAATTTTATAAACTGGCAGCTAAAACCTTTGCTATATAGAGAGCTAATGCAAATGGGAGGGGGATTTTTTAGCAGTGTTTAGCAGTGGAGTGTGTTATGATATATGTTTTGAGTTGTAGAATTTAGTTTCTCTCTCTTCCGTTTTCTTCATGGGGAATCACATTTCAGCTGTTACAAAGCCATACTTTCCTCAGTACAATATTTGACACTCATCTTCTCTGCTGTAGGAAGAATATGAAGATGGGGAGAAAGAACACTCATGTACAAAGGAGGTGTTGTTTTGAGGGCTATGAGTACCTACTGCAATACTCTTTTAAGACAGAAGGCCTTTTTGATTCCCTTTAAATACCCATTCATGTTTTTCTTAAACATTAATTTAGCAAGCTCTCCAGCAAGCAGTGCACTGAATCAGAATCAATGTTTAGCACTAGTATCCTGCAATTTTTCTCCAGCTAAAGACAGTTTTTAGAACATGAGGCCTCATCCTTCTCACACATGGGGCAGTATTAAATGAAGAATTTTAAAGTAGACATGTAAATCTGTTTATAATCACCTGTTGTACAGGTGGGGCTAGAATTGAAGTTTCCCAGTAGCAAGATTCAGTGTGATGTGAAAAGCAGAAAGAAGTTTAAAGAAATGTAGGAACCTTACAGTGTGGTAATAGTATAGAGGTCTGACTCTAGGATTTAAAGAGCAACTTTTGGAGTCTGATATTCTAATTCTTTTCATCTGTGTCTCCATCTGTTTGGTTTGCAGTTTCTGACTTATAGGAAATGTGTGTCATTTGTGTAGAGCATACAGCATTGAATTAAAAAAACAACTCAAGTTAAAAATAATGTTGGTGCAGTGCAATGGTAGGCTAAACATTCCCTTTAAAGCTGAAAAATTAGTATGTTGGAGACATTAATTCATCCCACTTGGTATTAAGCAATTAGATTTCTTGAATACAAATAGTAGCATATGGGGAAAGGAAAAGAGTAGTACTTACTGAAAGGAATTCTGTCCACATAATCGTGCTGGTGATTTAAACTACTGCAATATTTAATAAATCAAATGTGTAGTTCCTTTTGTATACCTTCTGTGCTGTTTCGCCATGCTGTATATACTACTGGCAAAAGCCTAGAAGCTGATGGTCCAAGAACTCTTGCAGCTGATAGTCTGATTTGTCCTGTCCTGCCCTGTTTTTAACAGTTTCTAAAATGTGAATTGCACAAAAAAAAAAATAATTCCTCAAAACTATGACTGATCCAATGAAAGTTGGAGAGCCATTTTTACTCAAATAAAACTAGCAAAACTCTAGTGTAAGAAATTGCAAGGCTTCTATGCAATAGCCGTAGAAAAATCTCATGAAAAACAAGATGCCTTCGGTCCATGTCTGCAAATTCTAGATTTGAACAATGAGCATATAAAATCCTTTTAGGATATATAAATTCAAAGAAGTAAAAGTGTTATAGATGCCAGCCGATTAGAAATGTCATGGGGTTTCTATCCTGTTAAAAGTTCCTCTAAACAACCTGTGTTCTTGTCCTACATACGTGCCTACCTTGAGGCCTTGAAGGCACTGTAATGTTCTCTGGATTGTATAAGTCTAAGATTTTGTAATCATAGATACCTGGTGAAAACTGTTTCTGAACTGTGCCCTACAAATCATCTAAAGGTTACAGTATTTCTAAGGCTAGGAACATAAGTGTGTTTCAAATGCCCAGAGAGCGCTAATTAGTAGTATTCTAGGCAACACAACTGAATACTAAACTCATGTCTTTATGTGAAGTATTTTCTACCTTAGCTCATTGTGGACTTCAAAAATAGATTGAGAACGTAATGTATCCATGGGTAACGTACTGTTCTGATTTATTTCAGCAAAATGATTTGGGGGGAGGGTAAAATCTATAAATCTATCCTTCTTGTTACTAGGCTTATTGCATAGACTTTTCTTAAGGCAGAGCAGAAGGGAAACAACAGAAGTCTAATCAAGTCCATTTAATCTTTTGTTAAGATGAATAGCACTGATAAATATTGTATGTAGTATAATATTTGCATCATTGGGAAACACATCCTTGCTAAAATGACAGGACGTTAAATGGCTGAGCCTTGCCAAGGAAGTCTAGCCCTGCTAGTTTGAATGAGCACTGAAAACAGAGGGCTTGTGCTTTCTGTGGAGAAGTACTGAAAGCTCTTTTTGGCTAAAATGCTGCAGTGCCTGTTTTTTTTTTTTTAATGAAAGATTATCTTTTCAAGGAGGACCAACATCATTGTCTTCACTCGAGTTTTTATCATGTGACTAAGTTGTCACTGGCCAGCACAATTAGCTTAAGCAAGGAAAAAGGAAGTTAAAGGAAAAAACAAAACAAAAACTTTGTGTACTACACCCTTAGAAGTGAGGCTGTGAAAATGTATGGAACAAATCTGAAGGCCCACATGTAATTACTGCTACTGGGCTTGTATTTTAATATTATACCATGGTAAAAAATACTTTAAAGAACAAAATCACAGATGGTTTAGGACTTATGGAATGAACTTTGCTTATCATTGAGACTCTATAATGAAACAAGTAGAAAACTTGGTTTGCTTGAGCAATAAATTTGAAATCTTGCCTGAGTTTGTGCTAGAATTGCTTTTTAAGTTATCGTAAATTTTGTAGGATTTAATTTTGGTCTTTAATTTTCTGTGAGACCAGAATAATACTTGCTTTACAAGTATTTCAATTATACGGTGTTTAAGAACAAAGACCAAGCAAATCCAAATTTCAGGCTGTTTTTACAGCTGTTCCATTAGTTGAAATAGAAAATAAAAACAAATGATGCTCATAGTTGAGGCTTCCAAATGGTTTTCCTATCACTGTTGTACCTCGATACATTTAGCTCACTTCAGGTAAAATACAATTATATTTGTATATTTTCAATGTCAAAAATGAACCTCAGAAGTATTTTTGATACTAGCTGTATATCTGTTTCAAGTATAGGGTGATGTTGGGTGGGCTGGCTTATGGAGGTGGTATTTTTATTCCCGTTCTGCATACCAGACAGTGGTTAGGATATTTTCTCCATCCCTAGTACCAACTGCAATAGTGGCCTTTTTACTCATCCCTTTCTTTTTGCTCTTACTTTTAGGAGAGGAAAGGAAATGCTCTCGTTCTATGCCCATTTTTCTTTCCATGCTCAACCCATTTGAATCAAGCTGCCAAATAAAACCTATTTATTTTGGGTCATAGTCCCTTAATAAAATATTCAAAATAGCAGAGCAGTGTTTACAGCTGCCTATTTTTAATTGATCTGGACTCAGCTGTGGGAGATATATCTCCTGAAAATACTGTGATCGCTTCAGAAAGATGACATTCAGCAAGAATCACAATGTTTGCTATTGGAATCTGAAATAACTGCGGAACCACTCCGGCGTATCCTGGAAAATGTATCTTTAGAAGAGATGGGGTAGTTTTTAGGCTGTTGGTGAAATTGTCTGCAGGTTTTTTGGTCCCTGTTTATTTTTTATTACACTGCTCCATTGTAGTTATTTTGGATCTCCCACTGCCAGTGCTGCTGAATAGTTTTATTATGGTTTCTGAGTGGTGTCTTTGAGGCCCAGTGTTACCACACGCTGGCTTCGGCCTCAAAGCCAGCCTAACATCCCGGCTGCCCACAGCCATCCCTTTCCCTCTCCCGCCACACCATCATGTGCCACTCGCAGTTGTGCCAAAAAAACCTCCATCGTGTCCCCAGAGTAAATCAGACCATTGAACCGGTTGAGGTTAAAAATAACCCCAGTAACCCCTACTCCTTCTCTCCTCTATTTCAGGGAGGTTATTTTTAACGGGAATCCGTTTGGAGGGCTGCTTTACACCATGGCCCATCGACCGCTTGGTACAAATTGTGTAGTACGTTAACGTGTAGCAGGGGCAGAGACAAAGGTGGGAGCCTTAGGAGGGTTTTAACACCAAAATCTTCAAGAAAAATACAAGATAATGCAGTCTCAGTAAGATGTGCACTGGGATCTATTTGCTGCCAAAAGTGTTCCTTAATCATGTAGGCAACAGTACAAAATTATCTGTCCCTGTAGATAATCACCCTGATCTCTTTAATGGTAGATATATTATTATTTCCTGTCTAAATACATCATGGAAGGAGAAGTGAGCTTTTCTGGTTTGACAGCATCACAGGCTTTATAACGTAATGCCAAACATTCACCTTAATGGGGGATGTTCCCAGGAGGCCATAGTAAATGCCCCAGATTTTGGGGTGTGGAAGAAGGCAAAACATTTTCTCTGGTGGGAGTACCCCCTGGGAAGCTTGGAAGGTGAGGAGACAGAGCCTGTTTTCTTGGGTGTCTGCATAATATTGTATGGAATTTGGATAGCTATCAGAAAATTTGGGACTCTTACTCATTCTTGTCCAGACTTGCTTTATTATTTTAAGCGAGTCACCTCACTGTCCTGTATGTCTTTTTTTTTTATGCCCTGTATGTCTTGTCTTTTGTAAAATAGTGATACAAGATGGACCTCAGAGATGTATTTAAGAATCTTGAAGCACTGAACTGGTAGAAAATACAGATATGCAAAGCATAACTGAAGAATGTTAACCTTGCTTATAAAAAGGAATAGGGAGTGTTACAGACTGTCAGCAGAGTGCTATGTTAGTAGTTCCTCAGAAGTAATCTTTACATATTCTTTTTTTAAATCTCCATTATCTTATCTACACAGAACAGCTCCTTCTAAATGGACTTCTGGGTAATCCAGTTGAGTTTACCTGATCAGAGCTGAACAAGACTTAAAGCTGGTTTTCCTATCCCCTAACAGCAGAAATAAATTCTTACACAAATTAATTAAGGAGTTCTATTGAGGTTTTGTTTTTGTTTTTTTTTTTTTTTTAGACAGCCACTTGAATTCATTTCTGTTTCTCACGTTTAAAGCATGTGTAAGTAGGAATTATTTGCAAATGAATCTCCTGAAATCTCTGATTTTGTCCACATGGATGCTTGATATGAATGTTCTTTCTTACAAAAGAACAGCAACATCTAGCAAATTCTGACATTGCTGTGTATTGGAACAACCTGTTTATTGGAAGTAGACACTCAGTAATTCTTAAATATAAGCATTTCTTCAACTTCAGTATGCAGTGCGGTAGGTTGTAGTTGTGAGAACTAGCTATGAACAGTTAGCCCATTGCCTCATATGAAGAACTATTATGTTGACACGAAGCTTTTCTTCATGAGTAATTTAAATGAAAATATATTGACTATAAGTTTAGACTAATATCCGAGTTATTTGATGACTAGACCTTATCTTTAAAAAAAAAAAAAAAAAAAAAAAAAAAAAAGCAAATGTTATTACAGAACTTAGTTTTTAGGTTCACGAACAAATTCCTGGTGGCCATCTCTTTGACAGCAGTTGCACAGTGGCCGTTGCTTGGAATGGTGACTGGTCGGATGTGCAGGAGTTTTCCCCAGTGCTCTCACGTGGCTGCTTTAACTGAGCTGCTTAGGGCGTGTGGTGGAGAGGAGAGCTCAGGGATGCCTGTCTGGT